>NC_046298.1:30346166-31568181 GCF_004115265.2 Rhinolophus ferrumequinum
TTTGCTAAGTGACAGAAGCCAGACCCAGAGACCACATAGTGTATGACTCCATTTATATAAAATGTTCAGGATAGCCAAATCCCTGGAGACAGAGTAGATTAGTGGTTGCCAGGGACTGGGGGAACGGGGAATGAGGAGTGACTGCCCGTGTGCGGGGTTTCTTTATGGGGTGATGAGAATGTCTTGGAAGTAGTGGTGATGGTTGCACAACTCTGTGAATATGCTAAAAAACCACGGAATTGCATACTTTACAGGAGAGAATGTTAGAGTTATGTGAATCATAGCCCCAGAAAGCTATGTTATTTACATGAAGGTCGTGGTGAAAGTGAGAGGCCAGTGGCCAGGGGAAATCTTACTCTGTGGATGACGCTTGTGCAGCTGTAATCCCTCCAGAGCCTCTCCATCATCATATTTATTTAGTCATAGCAGGCTCTGGACTAGCCCCTGGAACCCAAAGGGAGTCAGATGTACTCCTCCCTCAAAGATCACAGTCTAGCCCTGGGAGAACTTGGCTGCAACAAAACCAGGGCCATGTGAGGAATGTGGCCAGGGAGGGCTGAGCTGGAGCTGTCCAGGAACCTCTGTGCAGAGGCTCCACCTGAGCTGGGCCAGGTGCAAGAAGAAGGAAGCCGAAGGGAAAGCTGACCGGCCCCTATCACTCCTATCCAGTGATTTTAGCTCAGGCCCTCTGGGCCTTGATTTGGGGGCCGTCAAATCATCTGCAACAGGACAGCAACCCTAAAGGGCCGGGTGATGACTGTTTTAAGCTTTGCAGGCATCCATCCAACTCTGTTATTAGACAATATGTAAGTGAATGGGCGGGGCTGTGTTCCTATAAGCCTTGACTGACACAAACAGCCAGTGGCTGGATTAGGCCCACCCACCAAATCGGTAGTTTGCTGACCCCTGATCTTTAAAAGGCATGTATCTTCCTGCATGTCCCTATAAACATGCTTGCCCTCTGCACGTGCCTTGTCCCTGCCAGGTTCCCGTTTATTTTCCTAGCACTTGCTCTAGAAAAGCAGGTCTCCCCGAGCCCCTTGCTTTCTCTTGGGAGCCTCAATGGGAGATGGAGAAGCAGGAAACGGCCTCCGTCTGCATCCCGCCTGTGGCAGCTTCAGTTTTGACCTGAAGAATCCAGGGTCACCCAGCTCCATCTCTCACCTTCCTGGCTGCTCTTCAGCTGTTAGGCTCTCTCCCCCCAGGAGAGATGAGGAGCTGCGCTCATGATGCTTGGCCAGGGACCCCAGGAGGCACCTGACTGAGGATAAAGGCCTGTGCTCCTTTTCTCAGCCCTACCTCCATGGGGCTTTTAGAAGCTCATCCAGATGTGGCAGGAAGACCAGGTTCCTCATCCCTCAGGGGGCCGAGAGCTGCCTCTCCCACCTCGCTTGGAGAGAACTGACGTGTGTCTCCGTCTCGCAGGCACACGCTGAGGTTCTGGAATGCGGCCTTTTTCGATGCTGTCCACTGTGAGAGGAGAAAGCGGTCCCCCACGACCAGGTAGGAGCAAAGTCCGGGCCTGCTTTCTTCGGGAAAGAGGACCCGGGAGAACTTTCTCTTCCTATTTCTGAAGAGGAGAGCAGAAGAACGGCTGAGTCCATGTGTCTGTGTTTCTCCTTCAACCCTGTCTGGCGCAGTGCCCTGCAAGCTGCCTGAAGGGCCCGGGGCGCACAGCTTCATGGGGGGGTGGGGGTCGTCAGCTTGCATGAACGCTTCCTGTCCTGGGCTCTGGCATGACTTGATCCGACCCTCCTGAGAAATGCAGACTCCCACTGAATGAAACCGCTCAGACCCACTCTCCCTATTCCCTGTAAGAAGTCGGAATCCTGAGCACGAACCACTGCCACAGGATCCTGGGGTGCAGGGCTGGCCGCCACCCCCAGACTTTGCTCTAATATCCGGAGAAATGCAATTGCTGCTTTCAACTTACTCCTCTGGTCTGCAGCCTGAACAGACCTCTCCAGCTTCGCTGAGGGTGGCCTTGCCACTTCAGAAGACCCCTTTGGTGAAGCATTTCGCAGAGCACGCGGCGGCTGTGAGGGGCGGGCACTGATGCTGTGGGGCTGGCGCTCAGTTCTCTCTCTGGCCACAGCGAACTAAGGCCGCCTCCCGCGGGCACACAGTGCCGGGCAGGACGGGAGCAGCCCTCCCAGTCCTGGGCCCTCTTATCGGCCCCGCCAGTCCTGGGGCTGTGACGCCTCTGAACCTCTCCTCATTAACAAGATGGATCCCCTCGTCTCTAATACCGGGGAGACCCCTTCCTCCCTGGCAGGAGAGACAGCAGATCTGCTGTTTAAGATTTCAGTCCACTAGCACATGGGGCAATCTTAGGTGAAATCTGTCTGGTGGGGCGGGGGGGCAGCTAAACCCTAGTGGGGGCACGATGGCCTGCCTGTACCCCACAGCAATCTGCTGTGGCTGCATTTTCTGGGGGGGCAGAGGGTGCAGGTGGGGGGGACACTGACACTCTTCCCGAGGACTCAAGAGAGAGAACTCTATGCTCTGCCAGGAAACGAAAGGGAAGGAAATGCTTAGATGCTTGTAGGTGAATGGGGTTCCTCTTGTGGCTGAGCTCTCAAACTCCTAGGAAACAGATTGATCTCGAATACCCTGTCGCTCTCTGTCCTTCTCCGTTTCTGCCTGTAATAACCCTCCTTCTTTCGCTTGTTCTCTTTTTCCATTCACATATCTTGCATGACTTTGACATGTTCCTCTGTTGACCTGTTTCTGCTGCCGCTCCAGAGGGGATGCTGGAGAGGAGGAGAAGAAGAGGTGTGTGTCCACGTGACTTTGTTCATGTTACAGTGCTGGGGGGTCCCTTCCAGGGCCACCTCAGGGCGGGGAGGGCAGAGCCCAGACCCAGGTGCCACTCAGCGCTGGCTGCTGGCAGTGAGGGCACTCCTGGGAGGCAAGCCCAGCGCTGGGACAGGCTGGTGCCAGTGAGAGCTCGCCAAGCACAGAGCACCCCAAAATAGACAGGAAGCAAATAAGGCACCCCGAGACCTCCCAGAAGGCCCAGTGGGAGTTCAGAGAGGAGAGAGCAGTGAAGTCCAGAAAGTCGGCTCCAATTTTGAGGGAACTAAGCTTTCTGCCGGCCCCTTCCAGGCAGACCTTGAAACCACACCCACGACTTCACTTGTGTCACGCTCGCTCGGAATCCCAGCTCGGAAGTCGTGGCCGGGTGCAGAGGATCTGTCTGTCTGGTCACATGCTCAGAGGTGTGCAGGGGCCCGTCAGACCCACAGTAACAAATCGGAGGCGTCACGGAGAATGGACAGTGGCTGTCTCTTTCCCAGCCTGACAGGGAGCCTGTGTGTGAGGGGTCTGACTTGAATTGTTTGGACTTTGTATTTGTTAGCTATCTTTTATAATATATTTTTAGAGTTCAAGACCTATTCAAACTATCATTTCTGATACAGTGATTTTTTTTTCCCCATGGAAATTTCCCAAAGCATGCTGTAATCAGTGATATATTTTTAATGCTTATTGTTTTATGAGAAATCTTGTTTCTTATGCAGCCTTATGATGGCTCTAAAAGGAGCATTTAGGTATAACCGGTATCTCCTTTAATAGAAAGCCCCGGAGTTCCCACCATATCTCTGTGTGAGTGTGATTAACCAGCCTTCCCGGAGCAATGCTTCTGAGCACCACAGCCAGGCCCAAGAGGGTGGGAGCATTATGGTCCCCGAGCCGGCCGGTGCTGAGCTGGCGCGTGCAGGCCGGCCTCTGGGCCTCAGAGGCCTTCTCCCCGGAGCAGATGTGGTCTGACCACGCACATCTTGGACCTGCCCCGGGGACACCCAGACATGCCCCAGGCCTCCCCTGGAAAGAGGGGCAAGGGTTGCTTCGAGACTGGGGGCAGGAAGTGTGGCTCTGAGTCCAGGGCAACCTCATGCCACCGACAGTATTTTCCCTCTTCAGTAAACTCTGCCGACCATGCCATTGCCGTCCTCTCTGTTCTCAGAGGCAGAGACGGCTCCACTGCAGAGGCTTCCCTTTCTGCAGGCTGTGGGTCACGTCCCAATTCCCACTGCAGCACTGTAGACACACGTTCCACCCTTTGTGCAGTATTACATCTCAACTGGCATTGGGTGTTCGATTCAGTTTAGAGGAATTGATTTCATTGTAAGCATCACCTGATCTGCTCATTGCTAATGAGCTTCCACCTCTTTCTTCAGAGATCCCATTAAATGTCCCCGTTCTACTCCTAACCACCGAAAAGAGTCACCTCTTTGTCCGGGTCAGGAGGGATGGAGGTCAGGGCGGCTGTGCTGCATGATTCTAAGAGAGCCATTCCCGCGCGATCTGGGCTTGTGCAGTCTGTACCCTGCACAACTGTACACAGTGGGCCTGGTGGGGATGGGGGGGTCTATGCCTGGACAGTCGTAAGCGTGGCCACTGTGGGAAAGAGGATGGGCAGGGATCAGCACAGGACCCAGAAGATTATTCTGGGGACCTTCATGGGTGTCCTGTCATCGGCATGAGGAGACTGGAGCTGCACGGCCCCTTGCCTCTGTCGGGCCCTTGGTGGCTTCTCGCCGAGCTGTGGCAGCACCAGTGGCCTCCCTGGGCCAGGAGGGTGGAGAGGTGAAGTGTTGATGCCCTTGGTTCTGTTTCTCTTCCTCTGGCTTCTCCGTTATCCTGAGCCCTCGTCCCTCCTGCTACCTCCTCTCTCCCTTTCCTTTGGTCTTTCTCTTAACCTTGTTTTAATCAGACGCGTCATCCAGAGTTTAATTTTTAAGGGGCAGTAGGCTAAAATGAGCTTTTCCTCACCATCTGCATCTCCCGCAGGTATCACACTTCTCAGATAGACATGTCATGTTCTTTACCCTGGGGGACACCGGTGGTGGAACAGTGCAGGAGTGGGGCAGTCCCCCGTTCCTCTGGGACAAAGATGCTCTGCCATGAGGGGAGGGAGAGACGTCTTTCATGGAGGGGCACTGAATTAGTATCACTCGGAAGAACATCTGCTTCCCCAAATCTTGTGCTCACTAATATTCCTCCACAGAGAACAGGCAGGCAGTTTCATTCTCCAGAGTTCCACCCGTGAAGCCACGCACACAAACCGAGTTCCTTTCTCATTGGGGTTTCACACTTTGTGTTAGAGGCTTTGTGCTGTCTTCCTGGTGGGCACAGGTCACAATTCCCTGTGGGGAAAACTGTGGGTCTGGTCCACGCACTCTGGGAGGGGCATGGAGAGTCAGCATCATTTGTGAGGAAACCAAGCGGAAGAAGGTGACACTCGGCAGAGCCGAGGCTGCCCGACCAGACAGTGTGGGTGACAGAAGCCTTCCAGCCTCCCTGTTCCCTGGGCCTCCCGGCAGGAGAGCCTGTGGGCACTGCCTCCCACAGCGGGCCATCCCCTCACTGGCAGGGTAGAGCCACCAAAGCCGGTGAGGCATGGAGACATAGCTCAAGTCTCGACAGGGTCTGGATGCCCACTCCCCACAGGAAGCGGCAGGGTCCTTTCCTCTGCGTGTCTCTCCACCTTAAACTGGGGCCATGACTTCCCATCCTTGAATGTAGAGAAAAACATGGGGGATGGCGTTCTTGTCTCCTAGAGAATGTTCTAGGCAGCTACTAAGCACATGTCATCTCCGCTCAGTAGAAAGCACATAGGCTTTTGGATCTTCTCATCTCAGGAAGGATGATATAAATAAGTTTGTACTTCGCGCCCCTCAGGCAGAGTGTCAGAACTCTGGCAGACTTTGTGTAAAAGCAAAGTGAGCAGCTCCTACATCAGGGAGGCTACCCTTGGGTGCCCCTGACCCCTGTAGGTCCGAGCAGGGGAGGGGTAAGTAGCTGGGCACGCAACGGCACTCTGAACACCCTCTCCTGTCACCTCCTGTGCTTCCAGGGAGAAGTGGTGCCACATGACCCAGGAGGAGCGTGATGACAGCCTGAGGTTCAACGAGAACATTACCTTCGGGCAACTGGGGTAAGAGCGCTGGGGGCTGAACCCGTGCCTCTCCCACACCGAGTCATCCATGGAATGAGAAAGCAGGGCAGAGTGAGGTGCTGACACTGACACCCAGACTTGGGGAGGAGGAGACCACTGGCTGAGGTAGATACTTCTATCTGGGGGCTCTGTGAGGGGAGCGCCACCCCTCACGATGTCACACATCCGTGACACAATGTCAGCACAACTGTATGGTCCTAAGCAGCTCAAAAGCGTACGATTGATGACAGTTGGCCTGGATTCCAGTTCCTAATTCATCCTGTCAGCTCACCTGGTGGCGGGCAGTTTCACAGAGAGTGTTGTCGTCTGGCTGAAGAAGGGAAGATTTGTTTTGACTTTTGTCTGACTATTTCAGGTGGCCTGCATGTTGGGCCTCCGGGAGAGAAGGGCCTGGGTCCCGGTTCCCTCTCCCCAGGGAGGCAGGAGGGGTGCTAGCTCATGGGTATTTTTCCCCCCAGCACGTTCACGCACAACATGCTGGCGTTTGGTCTGAGCAAGAAGCTGTGCAATGACTTCCTGAAGAAGCAGGCTGTGATCGGCAACCTGGATGAAGGTGAGTGATGGCCAGAGGTGGGAAGGAACACAGTTTTAGCAGCAAATGCTCTGCAGACGGAAATTTCTCACCCTGCTGAAAGGATTGTTCCTATTTCAATGAGAAACATGATGGTAAACCACATGGTTGGGTCCCCCCTCCTGTTTCTGTCTACGTAAAAGCACGGATGCTTCTCGTTCCAGTTGGAAATCCGTTTCTGCTAGGCAGGGTTTGCCAGGGGCTAGGGGGAGCTCGGCGGGTCCAAATGTAAAGATGTGTCGTGTTGCTCGGACTCTGAACTTGAAAATGGTCCAACTCTGGCCACAGGTTGCCCCTCCTTCTAAATGGCCACCGTGTGCCCTTCCTTTGTTTCTTGAAACACACTGCCATGAGGTACAGGGGTGGTATGGTAGGTGGAGAGGGGGTCTTGAGGTTATTCTAGAGTTTCTGACTTCTGTAACAAAAGGGCATCTGTTGCTGACGTCAGCTTCCCTAATCTATGCCTGGGTCCACCTTCATGCATCACCCCACCTTCATGCATCACCACAAACAGCTCTTCCTCGTGGCCTCCAAAGCCTTCCACTTAAATGTGTATTTGGATTGACCAGTATTCTTTTAAAAAAAACACCACTTCCTCCTGCACCAAGTTAAAGGAGTCGCAAAGGAATGGCCTCAAGAGCTTGGGAGAGTGTTAGAGGCGCCTCCAGATGTTCTTAGATGTTGTCACTAGCCCCACCAAAGTGCCAGCAAAGGGCACGAACACTGTCCCCTCTCGCACCATGTGGCCCTTGTGCAGGCTCCATGGCAAAGGGGGCTCCCGTGACACAGTTTATCTGCCCACACCAGGAGGGCCTGGGCGGCCACCCTCTGTAGCATCGTTTCCATGAGAAGAGGCTGCTCGGTTCCAAGGAGTGCACTTCCCGACATGCAGCGTGCTGGTGGCCGAGGGCTCTGTGTCATCACGCACCTTCAGAAGCCTGCACTCACTGCTCCTGATGAAGTTCTGATTTGTCACTGCCCCAGGGAGAAGAGCAGGACATGCCTGTCCGTGCCACCATCTTTCTTCCACGAAATAACGTTGTTCTCTCTTCCAGAGCAATATAAGCTGCTGAGCGACCACATCGAACAGATGGCCACTGAGTAGGCCACCGGAGGGCGCCCAAGGCACCCCTTGGGAAGACTGAGGGTCACGCCCTCTCCTGGGCCAGCGCCTGGCTGTCACCCCATCCGACGACCCTGCATGACATCCATGACATCGGCAGCACCTACAGCCTCTCCACGCTGCCCCAGAACTAGCAGTTCAAAGACTCCGATGCCCGTTCTCCCCGCCTCCTCTCTGCCTGTGTCTGCTCCCCTATCCACGTGCCAAAGTGTTCCTGGGATTACATGGCTAAAACGAGGTGACTGTCCATACCCCCAAGTGTCAGGCCTGTGACATAGGACTGAGGGAGGAGGAAGAAGGAGGCCCAGCTGGGGTGGGCACAGGGCAGGGTCTGCCTGCAGTCTCCTGCAGGAGAGGGTGGGGTGCCTGTGGGAATATGGATGAGCGTACACACCAGTGACACGGGGCAGTCATGGGTGATGACGTGGGCCCTTTGTTTCAGGCGTGGGACGGGGCAGAGGGGGCAGTGGCCCCTCTCAGTGTCGGTCCACAGCTGGTGCTGGCCTTTTCCTGGCTCCCCCTCCATATGACAGGCACTAGTCACAGGAACCTCGAGGAGGAGCGAGACGCCTCCTATTTTAGGGAGGGAGAGAGACTGGGGCAGAGGACATGCCTTCCTGTGGGCAGAAGGCCTGGCCACATGCAGGCTGTGAAGTGCCCTGGAGACATCACTGTATCAGTCACACCAGCACTGAGGTGTCTGTGTCAGGCGTCTGAACCGTTCCTGGGCAGCTGACAGCTTCGTTCTGAAGCAGAAAAAGCCCTGCCACTCACTCCCTGCGAGGAGCATCAGGCTGTCTGTCCCAGAAAGCAGCACAGAAAAGTGTCTTCAGTAGCTGCAAGACAGCCACCCTTTCTAAAAGCAAACAGTGCTGCTCTTCATTTCAAAAAAGGCAGGAAAATCTGTTGGTGTTACAGACGCTGGGCCCAGGCGGCTCCTGGTGGCGGCTGTACTTGGCTCTTTGGCGGAGTGACTTCGGAGCGTGCTGGGCCCTGCGCTCCCTGGCAGCTTCGGGAAGGTGCCCTTACCTTCTGCAGCCTCAGCCCTTTGAGCTCTTCCCTGCAGACTCTGCACAGACCCTCCTCATCTCACTTCCAGAGGCTGGGAAGCGTGGCTCTCCTCCCTGGCTTGGTACCAGCTTGAGGGCACTGAAGTCTGACCCCCAAGCATCCAGCATGCTGGCTCCTCTGCTGGGAATATTTCAGCCTGGTTTCCTCGGCCTCCTGCCCATCACTCTCGGGCCCTGACCTTGACATAGGCCTGTGGGGCTCTCTTTTCTCCCTTCGTTCGCCCATCCTGTTTTCCCTACTACCTCCTCCGACTTGCAATCACGTTACCTTGCTGTTTTTTCTTGAGCGTAACAAATACACACCTGATCGTCGCTTACCCAGCCACTGCTCAGAAGGGTTCCCTGCTAGAATGCATGCCTCCCTAGAATGTTCCAGAGAAGAGCTGGCATTGGTTGAGCCATTGAATACACATCGGGGTAATCATAAGAGAGGCGCCGTGAAACATGGTCTGTTCTGAGCGTGTGGTGTGAACTGTTGCCCGGCAAAAGAGCTGGGGAGCGGGGCTTCAGAAACCTGGCTTGTTTTCTGATGGCAGCGTGTGTGTGTGTGTGTGTGTGTGTGTGTGTGTGTGTGAGAGAGAGAGAGAGAGAGAGAGAAAGAGACGTCAGCCTCGCTGGTGATGTCACTATACAGAAAGCACTGGCCTGTTGCCAGTTTGCTTGCCACGCCAGGGCCGGTCACACAGGCTGTGTCGTGAGCCCCCAGCCCCACTGTTGGGGCCCCATGACGGTGCATGTCTCTACTGAATACACATTGATGAGCGTGTGGCCCCCCCAATGCCTCCTTCAGATAATGCGTCCCCCCTTTAAATGTTCAACCGTGACCCCAATGTGCTGTGCTCCTTTCCCCCCCCTAACATCGGGGCCACACCGAGCGGCTTGTTCGAGGCCCTCACGGGGCTACTGTAGAGCCCCTCCCTTTAGCTTGCTTTTGTCGGCTTTAGTGTTCATTTCTCAGTAGTTGGTGGAAATGCATTAAGACTTCGAAATGCCCAAAAGATTTATCCTTGCATATCTAAGATTCTTGTGTAGAAGTTTGGATTCAGTCTGATTTCCAGAGGAAGAAAAGTAGATTCCAGGGGTGCTGGTGGGCAGGGGGGTAGCACACAGGCTTTGGAAGGAAATGCAGCTTCAACTTCTTTGGGCTTTTTCAAGCACTTTAACCTCACACATGATCTGGAGACCTTTTTTTTTTTTTTTTTTAATAAACCTCTTGAGATAGCAGTTGAAGGTGGAAGCAAGGGTTGCTTTGGTTTTTCCCCTCACTCCTTGTGCTCCTAAGTCCAGCTCCTCAGGGTAGAGTACGTGTGACCCAGAGGAACTGCCTGCCATGCTCAGCCCCACACGGGGACGCTGGCAGGGTCAGCGGGCGCCTTGGTGTGACCAGTGCAGGGGGCTCGGTGGCTGCCTGTTTCCTGTTGGCAGCTGCCTGGGGCTGAGCATTTCATCGTGGAGTGTGTCTGGCCCGTGTCACCTGGAGAAGCACAGCATTCCTGGCAGGGGGCTGGCAGCTGGCCTCACTGATACTCCCTCTCCCCTCCCTGTGACATTCTCTTCCCTCCGCCTGGTCAGAGCAGACACAAGACACACCCTCTGAGGTACCAGCCAGCATGGGGAGCTGGTGACCCAGTGCACACACAGGATGCTTTGGTCAGAGAGAGCTCTGGTAGCCCTTCCTATCGACTCAGGAACCTTACTCAGTGCAGGAAGCACAGAGCATATCCAAGAAGGGACTTTCCAGGACCAGCAGGTGGCGTGTCCCAAGCTGGGAGCTTTGAAGGCCTGCCATTAGCAGCGTCACTTCAGATGTTCTGTCGTCGGTCCCTCAGGGCTGTGTGAATCAGAGTGAGCCAAAGGACAGCTCACTCTCAAGGACAAAGTTCCCCGCTCAGAAAACGAGGTGAGGCTGAGACACGGCCTGATGTGTTTTTAGCCTTTGTTATAATGTTAGCAATATCGATGGATCCAGAGGGGCCACGTTGCTATTCAGATAGCATCTGCTGTGTGTGTGCGAATGCGTGCGCGTTTAACCAAAGGCAGGGGAGCCAGATTCTGATAGTGTAAGTTATTTGTACCGTGAAATGGAGTAGACTTTGATTTTCCTGTTGCCAAAAGACCAAAACAAAAAAAGTGGGCTGAGGCATTCTTAAAGTACCAAAAGGAGGACTAGAAAGAGTCCACTTCCTGAATTTTGTACCCAAATGAAAGCCTGCAGTGTTCAGGTTAACCCAGCGAGCCGTGGTGGGTCTAGGATAGAAGCCAGGGCGAGAATCAGAAGCACCACCTTTGGGTCCTATTCTCACCTCTCCACACTCAGTGAGACAGTGGGCTTCACGGTGTGGCAAGAAGGCACAGCTTGAGGTGTGCTTTTCCGGGACTATTGTATGTGGGTTCATTTATCAGCCGGGGCCCCTGGTATTCCAGCCTCCTGATGTAAAAGGTACAGCGTTCCCTCCACAGAGGAGGTTGTAAGAGGTTTCGTCTAACCCAGGTGTCTGGAACTGGAAGCCAGGGCCGCAAGCTGCAAGCCTGGTCTTCCTGCGTGTAACAGCACCCTAACCTTTGGCTTTTTAATTAGGGAGCATCCAGCTAGACCTGTGGTTAGGTCAGCTTGGTGACCAGTCACCTGAAACTTCAGACAACTGTGCAGTAGGGGGCTCAGTCCTTTGCCCAAAATGATGAGAACTCGGGAAGCGAGGGAAGGTAGGAGGGCTCAAGGCCCAGCCCCGACTGCTGGAGATGGTGCCGTGAGCCGCCTCCCGCCACGCCCAGCGGTCTCAGGCTCGTCTCTTCTCTCATCTTCCTCAACTGTAGACGAAGCTGCTGGGTGGAGGTCCCTACAGACCCTCAGCTCCGAGGGTTGGTCTTCTCGCCCCCTCCCGCCCCCACCCTGCCTTTCCGTTTTCCTTAACCATTGCTCTTATGACTCAGCCGTCTCACCCTGCTTTCCTGTAAATCATTTATTCCTTTTTATGATTCTCAAGGCTGGGTTTTACTTGAAAAGCTTTCAGCCGAGTTTCACGGTAAAGGGAAGTTGTATTGGTTGGAAGTGCCCCTAATGGACTACTGTGCAATGTTCAGACCCCCGACAGGAACAGGTTTTACTCAAGCCACACAGCCACATGTCCCAGCACGTACGTCTTTGTTGCCATGTGGCCGGGAATGGGAATGTGTTGGTTCTCCGGAGAACAAATGGATGAATCATTTCCAGATGGTTCACATTTAGCAGATGCACTCAAAGCTCAGACCAAGGCAGGCTCTCGGGGGGGTGTGGGGGGCGGGGGGCTCATTCTGGCCCTGGGTCTCCCTTGCCCAACCTGAGCCCATGTGTCCTGCTCGTTAGGAGGGGTGGAAGGAACACCTCAGGAGCCAGCCTGCTTTGTTCCATGAGTAACCTGGTGTTAGCCCGTGTCCCCAAGTTGGCCAGTCTGTCTGAGCTCTGAGCAGGGGGGTGAGTGGAGAGCTGAGGAGTGCACCCCCAGCCCTAGCTGGCTCCCCGGGATTCAAGTGGAGCAGAGCTCCCAGTGCCTGTCCTTCGTTCCTATTGGAAAGAGGGATACGCATCATTTCCAGGAGAGTCAGAATGTTCTAGGTTTGCCTATTTTCCCGTCATTTCCACATACACAGCTCCCACCGGACATCTGTGCCGTGGGGGAGAACCCAGATCCTGTCTGAACCTGCAGATTCCAGGCTTTGACAAGGCAAAGCCAGACCGGAGCGCCCCACCACCCCCACCCGGCACACACCCCTGGAGCTCCCTGCGCAGTGTTTGCACTTTAACTAGAAAGGACTAACCGGTAAATCCCCTTTGACGTGTGGGTCAGTCCTAGAATGGGACTGTGCCGATTCTCTCCTTGGCCCTGGACGATGTGCTTCTGGAAAGAGAAAGGGGAGTGCTCACCGGGCACCGTCTCCACAGAGGCTCTGACCCTGGTGGGGTGCCGATCGCTCCTGTGCTGGAGACAGCAAGGCTTAGGGTCTCCTGCCCCCGAGGTCAGGAGCCAGCCTGGGGCCATCGCTTCCTGTGGACGCCTTGAGAAAGACAAGCCAAATGTCTGAATACTAGGAAATTCAAACAACAGACGTAGATCCCCTTAAAATATGTAAATGTGTTAGAACATGGTCAGTCAGCCGCCTTTGTTGTAAACTGTGGCTTCTATTGGGGTACAATCTGTTTTCCCTTACACCCCAGTTTGTCTCAGACCTACACTTCGCATTGCCACACGTGGACATCACCTTTAGTAGCCCCAAAGTAGAGTTCAGTGGTGCAGGTCTTTTATGTGTCTCAGTTATGCAATTTTGTGTCACATCTGGTGATGTCGTACAAACTGTATTTTAAGGTTGAGAAAGTTTCAAGGTTGAGGATCTCAGAACAGTGCTAAAATCAAGCTGTTTCCTGTGAAGAAAAAAAAAATATATATATATATGTCTATATATATATCGCACCTCAGATTGTCAGAAGGTGGAAACTGAAATAAATTATCTTTAGAGAAAAAAAATTCAGTCTCTTTAATTATTGTTTTCACATATCTGAGGACTTGTCACAGAATTTGCAATCTTCTCAGTGACATCAGTGGCTTTTCAGAAGAAAACTTTTTTTTCTGGGGTGAATGTTTTTATCACTTCGGGTGAGTGTTTGGGTCTTGTCCAGATGTGTGTGTGTGTCTCATGGGAAATGCTAAGAAAGGCAGCGTTCCTCTGAATGCTATGGAGCCCAGAATTGTCAGTTTGGGCATTTGGGGGTATCGTAGTGATTGGAGTGGCCCCCCTCCTGGACTGGATCTCAGTCTAGGCCTCTAAGATGCCTCGACCGCTTTCCAGCTGGAATCCTGATCCTGCTTATCCTCTGAGCCCAAGCTGTTCACCCCGTGCATTTGGGGGCTTGGATGTTGTGAATGGACCCTGATTCCAGCTCCTACCTGATGCAAACAGGGCGCCTTCATCAGTCCTTTCCAACTTGGTTCCACGGCTGCATTTTATGAACTGTTTGGGCTTTCTCTTGTTCTGATTAGCAGAGGTCAGTAGCTGCATTGTATTCTCATGCTCTGGCCCAAACAGATCTGAGCGGTGAGGCTGAGGAGCTGCAAAGGGCCTGGGACAAGAGTGGTCGGTACCAGGGCAACAGGCTCAGACAAAGGTGCAGGCAGGTTACCTTCCTCCCCGCTGTCTGAGATCGGCTGGAGTACCTCTCCCTGTGCTCGGTGGGGACGGGGGCCTCCATGTCCCCAGCTCTCCCACCCAGTCTTGAAGACCCCTGCCCCCTCTTCACCAAACATGGAGGAGTGGGACCAGGTGGCAGATGTCCCCAGCTCTGGGACATCACATCTGGATGTTTCCTCTGGTGCTAAGAGAATCCCACAAGCAGTAGCCCAGGACTGGATTCAGAGGCAACGCCACGGAAGTGGTAGGACCCTTCTGATGGGCACTAAAACCCTGCAGAGCAGGGGCAGGGTGGTAGGTCAGGTCCCGTTCTACTTCCTGCACAACTGACTGTATGCCTTTCACCAAATAATTGAGCCTCAGTTTCTTCATTTGTAAAATGGGAAGGAAATCATCACTTATCCTTGACGGTTCCTGTGAGAATCAAATGCAGTATATGCAAACGGCAGAATGATGCTTATTACTCTCCAATCCATTCCCTCATTTTCCCGATGAGTATAAACCCCGGGAGGTGTACCCATAGGAAGGGTCCTACCCATTAAAGAAAAAAAAAAGAACCAAAGTATTCTGTTTAAATTTTACAGGAACAAATTTAAAATGTATTATTCAAAAATCACAACACTAAATATAAAAGAAATTTAAACAAGCTTTCAAATGGTGGGGTTTTTTTGTTTGTTTGTTTGTTTTTCAAGTTGTAACTTTTTTACTTCTGACCTTATTGAAGCTTAAAACTGCACTGATACTTCTGGAACACTCTGAGTGACTTTTTCCCCCTTAAATTCCTGTGGAACGCACCCGTCTGCAGCGTGCTACCAGGCTCTCTCCTGCCACAGCGCCAGAAACGCTCTGCTCCTCTTAAAGAAACATCTCAGCTCTTCCCATATGTGGGACCAGGGTCTTACTCATGAAGCCATTTTTTAATGTCATGAGAAGTGACTGCTGTCTTCTCCCATATTCAGATATCTCCACAGATTGCTCAGGGAGAAGTGAGGTGAGTTTGCTCTCAGTAACTAGGAGAGAAAAGCAAGAAAGGCACAGGAAGGAAGACGGGCAATACAGTAGTTCAGAAAGACCCCAAAAGTCATGCTCCTTCTGTCCCTGCCCATGCCACCTCCCACCTGGGGGCCCCAAAAAAGAGTAGAAATTTTGTCACCACTTTCCAAGTGACCTCCCCCCCACCCCCGCAAGGAGATAGTGCAGGAGAAGGCTCTTGGCCAACTATCCAACCCTGTACTTAGGAACATTTGGTCTCTGGGTGCACTGGGCCAGAGGGCACATTTAATGAGCACTTACTATGTGCCAGGCACCATCAGGCTCCGGGACCACCAGATGAATAAACAACGTTATTTTCCTTTAGAAACTAGCAGTGGGATTGGGACAGAGCTGAGGTTAAAAAAAAGTACGTGTGTGTGTGCGCACATACATATGCTTATAGTTATAAAGTATAAGAGAAAATATATTGTCTAAAATGTGACTATGTGTACTATATAATACAATCAATGAATATGTTATTCTATAAGTTATCTATTATATAGAAAATACAGAATATTTTAATTATTTTTGGAGTGTTCTCCTGGGTGGAATCAGGGTGGGCTTCCCTGAGGAGGTGCCACGGACCTGGATTTGGGGTAATAAAAGTCACCGTGGTGAGGACATTAATCCTGCAATGATCCCATGAGGAAGGTTTTGTGTTCCCCACGTTACTGATGAGAAAATCATGTACCCACCCCTACCTTCACCTGCCTCACCCCTCCACCTCCCTGGACTTCTATGATGTGTTGCTCGTCCCAAGGTCATCCCTGCATATCATGTTCACGTGTTATGGGGTGAACCATGTCTCCCCCCAAACTTATACATTGAAGTCCTCACTCCCAGGGCCTCCGAACGTGGCCTTATTTGGAAACAGAGTCTCTGCAGATGTAGTTAGTTAGAATGAGATCATACTAGATAGGGTGGATCCCTGCTTCGGTGGGGCTTGTGTCCTTATAAAAGGAGGGAATTTGGACGCTGACATGCACACAGGGTTTAAACACCCGAATCCCCAGGTCATAGGTGAGAAATGAGAGCCAGCCCAAGTCAATTTGGGGTGCACCCCACATTTATTGAGCACCTATTATGCATCAGGCACCGTGCGAGGCACAGTGATCCCCAGAGCGACCTGGGAGGTGAGTAATATTGTCCCTGTTGTCAGGTGAGGAAGCTGAGGCTCGGAGGACATGTGACTTGCTGGGGGTACACAGTAGAGCCCCCTGAGCATTCAGGGTCAGCCCCTATTTTTCCACCTGGGGAGTTCTCATCCTATTGATGGTGTCCCGGCCCAGTCCCTTGAGGTCCTCCACGGGATCCTCCTCGGCAGGATGGTCTTCACTCGCTTCCGCTTCTCTCCTCCGGCTCCGTATGATGCTCTGATCGCTCTAAACCACCATCATCATCATCACAGCAACATCAGTGATAATGAGGCCACAAGTTATCGAGCATTTTCTAAGTGCTTCGTGTAGATTTGTCCAACCCTATGAGGGCGGTACTGTTATTAGCCCCCCACCCCCACTCCCTTTGCAGGGGAGGAATCTAAGGCACAGAGAGGTTAAGGAACTTTCCCAATGTCACTCAGTTTGGAGCAGTGGGTGTGGACCCAGGCAGCCTGGCTAGGGGCTGTACTTGCTCCACTGCCTTTAGAGAGAATTATTCAGAAAGCTAAGAGACACCCCGTACCCCCTTCACACATTGTGGGGCAAGCTCCTGCCTCGCCTCCCACCCACTGAGTGAGGGAACCTACCCTATTGTCCCGAGGGTGCTTAGAGTCTCAGCTACTTGACTGAATTCTCAGAGGTTTCCCTGCATAACTATAAATGTGCCTGATCGCTGGGCTCGTGAGGTCACAGTAGTACATGCACCGTATTACTTTCCTCAAGTCTGAGAAATGCTGGCTTCTGACCCACGGGAACAAGCGCTAGGAGGCGGAAGAGCGCCTTCCAGAGCCCTCTTCTCAAGTGGACATACTTCAGGATGCCTCTAGGGGGCGCTCGGGACACGTGGCGGCAGCACCCCTGAGTTCCGAGGTTTATCCATTCCTCTTCCAGGTGAGTCCAGGTCAGACTCGCCAGCAGCCCTCCCCACTCCTCCAGGAGCGCCTCTTTCTCAGCGACTCGTTTCCAACCCATGTTCTCAGAAGGCCTCCCCGAGGTCACTTCAGTTTGTCACAGGTTTGACAGCCCCACCCCTAGTGCTCACCTGGGCTGGGAGAGACCATGGGACCGCTGCTGAGGGGGTGGTATCCGTGAGTGGCTGAGCATTGTAATGCCCACAAACTCCACGC
Source organism: Rhinolophus ferrumequinum (assembly GCF_004115265.2). Taxonomy (NCBI): domain Eukaryota; kingdom Metazoa; phylum Chordata; class Mammalia; order Chiroptera; family Rhinolophidae; genus Rhinolophus; species Rhinolophus ferrumequinum. The sequence continues at coordinate 30,363,369 of NC_046298.1, forward strand.
ATCTTGGCTCTAAAATCCTGACGAGGAGAGACCCACGGGGGTTAGATCCAATCAGGAAACAAAGAGGGGGTGGGAAGGGAAGATGGTGCAAAGAAGGCGAGTGCGCAGCTGACGCTGCTGGAGTCCCCACCTGCACCGACCTATCTGAGAGCCTCCTGTTCCTTATTCTATGTGATCCACAACAGCCCGGTCAGTGGGTGTTATCATCTGTTTTATAGACGGAGGCCCTGAGAGGCTAGGTTACATGCCCGTAGTCACACAGGGAAAATGAGAGGTCACTCTTACCCCTAAAAGAATATCACCGAGATGAGTGAAGGCGCAAGAGCACGTTCGATCTGCCTTTGCCTTCATGTGGTGGTTTTAAAGTTTATCTACAAAGTCTTAGAATTCACTCCTCCCCTTGAATGGGGCCGTAGTGACCGACTGGTAAGGAATAGAATGTGGCAGAAGCAACGACACTAAGGTTCTTCTAAGGTTAAGTCATAACAGGTGATACAGTTTCTGCCTGGCTCTCTTGGATGATCGATCTTGGACCAGTTGGTGGTGCTGTGAGGAGGCCCGTGCCACGTGGAGAGGCCACAGGTAGGTTTTGGGCTGCAGACCCCACTGAGGACCAGACAGGACGGGCTTTGTGGGTGTGTGGCTCCTGCGGTCGCCCCGGTCCCCAAGCTCAGAAGGAACCTGCTGTCACCATCTTGAAATTCTTAATAATTGCTGAACAGAGGGCCTACATTTTCATTTTCCACTGAGCTCTGCAAATCACGTGGCCTGTCCTGCACCCAGATGACAGCCATCACCTACCAGACATGAGGGAAGAAGCCTGTGAAAGGACTGCAGCCCCAGCTACTGACCGAAAACCGAGGCAAATGAGGACCTAGAGCTGGTCCTATCAGCCTCAGAGCCACACACGGAAATCACGAGTGACTGCTGTTTTACACCCCGGGCAGACAGTGCCTGCCGGATTTTCGTCCGCTCAGGTGGGGGAACAAGCACCTTGTCTATATCCAAACAATACTGAGCACCATCAGTCTGGAGAGGCTTTTTGTCGTCGTTGACTCATTTGTTTGGATTTAAACACCCAAGTGATGACAGACACATAGATATTCCCGAGAGAACGTGTTTGGAAATTCCCCAGCTCTAGGTTTGAGACCCGGGGGCGGATGTTTAAAATAGTTCATCAAAATGAGTCTTCGATATTATAAAAATTGCAAAATGTTACCAACAGAAACCGCTTCTATCGAGACAGAACCTAAACTGATTTCAGCCCCACAGTGCCACCAAACAGAACATAGGGCGTGTGTCACCTACCTCTACATCTCTCTCCAGGTCATAGTTGTCCAGGGCCTGGAAGGCACTGGAATACACCTCCACTGCTTTCGTGTGGAAGACCATCTCGATAGTTACAAAGTCCGAAAAAATTTTCTATGGGGAGAGAAGCCCAAAACACAGAAGGAACACTCTCAGAAGGAGAGTCCTGGGGACGGTCACCCCACATGTAGACAGACTGGGGGGTGAGGGATGTTAGTTGTCCTTATGGGGACAGGTCCTTGGTCAGTATGTTATTTTTAATTTGTGTTTGTTTGAACAGATAATGCCTCCCCATTCAAAAGCTGCCTTGCACAGGGATTGTTCCAGAAATGTAGAGGCCTTGTTTCTCAGCAAGGACTTTTTGAGGGGCATCCTTTTCTCTGCTCTGTCAACCTGGGCTCATCCACTCAGCCTTTGCTTCTCTCATTTTGAGGACAGGTGTTTGCAAAGGTTGATGGCTACAGACCATCAGCCTCTGTCACCCATGGGCTTTGAGTGGGTCCTCCAGGATAGGGAGGGGTTGCTGCTGATTGACATTGCTCGACCCAGTGACCCCTCTTTCCCCCCCTCTTTCCCCAGGCTTTGACAAGCCACAGCCTGACGAGTTGGCTTGTCAAAATGTAATTAGTGATAGAGATGTTGGCCTCTTTTTGATCAGATGGTTTGTCTTGGCTCAGAAAGCTCTTAAACAGAGTTCCTATGGCATGTTCAGCCCTGTGGGGGTGCCTACTGTGTGCAGGCCTAGCACAAACTCCTACTGTGTGTCAGGCCTGAAAGGAGACTCCTACTATGTGTGTGTGTGGGGGAACCTGGCACAAGCTCCCACTGTGTGTGGAATCCTACCAGGACACAGGCTTGATGCTGGGGGAGGAGCCTGCAGTTTGGAAACAGGGCACTTCAGGTAACATGGGAAGCACCTGGGAGAGGTGGGCCAGAGGAAGTCTGCAAGGCAGCCTGGGAGAAGAAAGAGGAGAAGGGCCCAAGACTCACGGAAATCCCTCCTCCTGCCTCCTCCGCTCCTGCCCCTGGGAGGCAGTGCTGGTGATAGTAGCTGTGAATCAAGAGGTGGGGTCCAGGCCTCATCCTGCCGTTACTGGCATGAGGCCTGGGGAATGATTTATCCTCTGCAGCCCCAGTTTATTTATCTGCACTTTAGGGATAGGGTGGCCCCAGTTCACACAGATTCAGTTAGCCCTCAGTCCGTGCTCCCCACATCAGCACTAGCCCCCCTGGGAGCTTATCAGAAATGCGAAGTCTCCAGCCCACCCAGACCCACCCAATGGGAATCCAAGGTGGGCCCATCGTCTGCATTTTTAAGGAGCCTTCCAGGTGACTTCTGATGTGCACTCAGGTATGTGAACCCCTGTATGAAAGCGTTATTTACATTCTTTTATATAAGCTGGAGAGCTATTTTGCAAATGTAATCATTTTATTAGAAGTGTGACCTAAAACCAATGTAGTGGTAATCATTATTTCAAGGTCTGGATTTTCTCTCTTAAAATTTGGAAGGCTTTTTAGGGGGTGGTTTGGATAAGCTTCTCTTACAAAGTTAACCCCAGAAGTGGAAAGGATGCCCACTTTAAACCGCTTGCTTCTGTTGGGCCCTCACCGTGGAGGGGGGCTGAGAATCTCGTATGCTCTGAGCGCACCCCGCGGAGCCGGGCTTTCAGGCCTCACAAACATCAGGGGTTAAAAAAGGTCAGCTGGTGGTTTTAGGTCCTGCCTGCAACATACCGTGTTTCCCCGAAAATAAGACCTAGCCGGACAATCAGCTCTCATACATCTTTTGGAGCAAAAATTAATATATTATAATATTAATATATTATAATATAATATAATATATTAATATAATATAAGCAAAAATTAATATAAAATATAATTAATATTTTACTATAACATAAGACCGGGTCTATGATATGATATGATATGATATGATATGATATGATATGATATGATATAAAATAAAATACCGGGTCTAATATAATATGATATAGTACCCGGTCTTATATTAATTTTTGTTCCAAAAGACGCATTAGAGCTGATTGTCCGTCTAGGTCTTATTTTCGGGGAAACAGGGTAGATGCTGGAGCACTAATTACCACTGTTTCACTCACTTGTGTCTTTGCTCATTTATTCGTGCATTTCCCAAATATTTACTGTGTACCGCTAAGTGCCAAGCCCTGGACCTGGTGCCCGAGACCCAGCAGGGGACATGACATGCAGGCGTCGGCCTTGTGGCCATGTGGTGTGGGAGGCAGGCATGGGACAGCAAGTTCTCCACTATGCCCTCCACTCCCTGATGAGTGGCACGTGGCACACCAGGGGCCTGTGGCAAGGCAGGGTGTTACCTCTATGGGGACAGGGGCCTCACTTTGCTGGCTACGGTGTCCTCCGCTTCAGACATAGTGACTGGCACATAATAGGTGTGTAGTCAACGTTTGTTAGATTAATGAGTGAATTAAAGATACAATTAATCTATCCCACTGGGCTAATTTCCCCCAGAGGGAGCAGAGCATTGTATCAACAATGGGGCTGGACCACTCTGGAGGTCAGGCAAGTTTCCTGAGGGATGAGGAGCGTTACATCTCAAGGCAGAGTAAGGGCAGAGACTTCATGGTACAGGGCATAGCCTGTGCAAAGGCCCTGAGGTACCAAGGGGCTCGGTGCACTTGAGCCTGGAGTGGTATGTCCATGATGAGGCTGGAGGGTTGGGCTGGGGCTTTGGGAGCCTCGGGGTGGATTTCATTCTTTATCCTTATACAAGGGAGGCCACGGGGTTGTGTGGAACCCAGGAGTGACAAATTGGAGCTGCCTTTTGTGAGATCCTTGGGGCTGCAATTTGGTAAATGGACTAGAGAAGGGTCAAGTGGGTGAGGGGCCTTTGTGATCAGCTTGTCCTTCAAGATCCCAATGTTCTGAGGCCCTCTTATAAGCAGGGGCCAGGCTCTGAGCCCAGGGTTCTGGGTTGCGGTGGGGTAGCATCCAGGGGAAGGAGGGAAGCGCCCATGTGCTTAGAGCTTCATGGAGGAAGTCATGCCAAGTCATGTGGGTCCTTGTGTGGAAACGAAAGGGGCCCGGGGAGATAAACTCTGCCAAGTTCTCCTGGTGGGGAGCTGGGCCTGGGTATTGAGAAGGCCCGGCTGCTGAATGCTGGCTTCCGGGCAGGCCAGCTGTGCAGGACAGCTGCCCTGAGCAGCCGGCCTCTTACCCCTGCAGCCAGGATTAGACCGGATTAACTGTCCTGGAGCTGAGTGGCCACAAGCTCACATACACGATCACACACACACAGCATACATACACATGTGCACACACACATGCATGAGGCAGGCCCCAGTACCTCCAACAAAGGACCGACCACCCCTACCTGCAGGTCCTTCAGCTTCTGCCTCTGAAAGGCGTCCACCGTCTCCTCTAGCTGGTGGGTGGTGTGGCTGGCATCCACCGAGGCCCTCTGCACACTAGTCTCTGCCTGCCCCGGTGATAAAAAGTATCAGCAGTGGTTCCATTCTGGATCATTCTGTCTCCTGCCCTGCTTGTGGGCCAGCTCTCCTGCCTCATGGGTGTTTCTTGCCAATTTGGTCATCAAAGGAATGGCCAAGTAGAACCACCGCTAAAGGGGCAGGTGCTGCTTGGACAGACTTGCTTGCTAGCTGTGTGACCTTGGGCAACTCACTTAACCTCTCTGAGCCTCAATTTCCTGGCCTATAAAAGGGACAGTAATAAGACCTGCTTTGGAGGATTGTTGTAAGAGTTCAACAGTGGGCACTAGCTGAACTTTTATTACAACAGGTGCTTCACGTTAGACAATAATTAATTCCAGCCTGTGGAACACTCTTAGGTAATTAATTCCTTGGTTCCTTCGATCAACATCTATATGACCCGACTTTACACAGACAGGCACATGAAGAACCTGGATTTTTAGAGTCAGGTGCCTCAGCTGAGTTTCAGGTTTGGCCTGTTAACTCACCCATGTGACATTGGAGAAGTTACCATTCTTAGCCTGGATTTCCTCTTCTAGAAGTGCCTACCTGGAGTGAGTGTTAAATAGGTAACTGGAGAAGGGGAGTGACTGCTGACCTGCTGAATAGTGTCAGTGGTGAGACAGAGCCCAGGGCTCCTGGCTCCCAGCCTCCCCCCACACACCCCCCTCGACTCTCCCATCCCGAGCTCAGGGTCCAGCACACACCTGCCCAAGGAAAAGCTCACCTCGCCGTTTTGTGAGGTCATTCGTTACCTGTGTGCAATTCTATCTTGCCCAGACAGACATGTGGCCCTCACCTGAGACTGAGAAAAGTGCTGTTAAGGAGCCAGGTTAACCAGCAGCCTCCACCAGAGGGCGCCATGGCCACCCTGGTCCAGAGGCCCCAGGCCCAACTCCAGGGAAGGATACAATCATTTGCCTATCGGAAGGTGACTTCTGCCTCAGTTTCTCCAGCTTTTCCAATTGTTTGATCTCATTATTCCGGACATGTTTGAATTTCTTGATCTCGGCCTAAAGGAAGAAGGAAGGAGGGCCGTTTTCTAGGGATTCAGTGCATCCAAACCCAGACGCTCTGCAGTGCCCTTGCTCACCCGTGTCTGCTTTATCTGCATCCCATAGAGTTTCAGGGGGTTGACGACCTTAGCCTCCAGCCTCTCGACCTGGGGGAGAATCAGAGCAGGCAGGGCCAGGGAGATGCCTGGTGACTGCATGGCCTCCAGCCTGCATGTATAGAGAGCCGTCTACACACACAGAGCTGCATGGTAGGAGCTTGCGTGTGTGTGTGTGGGGGGCACCCTCACCCTCCCTCACCCTTCAGGGTTGGGAGTACCGGTCTAGCACAGGGCTCTGCCTCCCAAGGGCTCGTGAAATACATTTCATCTTGATGAGGCTTGTTTCCTCGCCTGTGAAATGGGTGTAATGACTGTATCCATCCAGGGCATCATGTCAGCTCCATGAGACCCATCACTAGTTCCATTCTCTAAAATGCCTTAGGATCTTGCCGGGGGGCTAGACAGACCCGCTCAGGACACAGAACAGCCTGGGATTCGCAGCAGGGGGCAAGGGGGACGGGCTGAGCTACTGCCTCCATGCGAAGCCTAATACGAGGCACTTTAATAAACAACATCAGTAATAGTAATAATCACAATTAAAGCTAATGTTGAGGAAGTGCTTACCCTGCTCCCGGCATTGTTTGGAATCAGGACGTGTCACACTAGAGCAGGCCTAGGGGTGCCCCCCAAGGGGCTCCTGAAAACCCTGATTGTGGGACCACAGATGTTGTGACTCAGCAGCAGGTCCGGGGTGTGGCCTGAAAATCTGCATTTCTAAGTTCCCAGGTGAGGCTGCTGCTTTGAGGATGGCCTCCCCTGAAAATCTGGCTCACCAGCTGAGCCCAGAGAGCTGCACTCCCCACCGAGCCCCTGCGCCTTCACCAAGGCTTATGACCCTCGAAAGGTAAACACAAATCTAAAACAATGAATTTTCCCAGGTGCCAAAAGAGAAAGCAACTTCCCATCCCTTGCCTTAAAGCATTTTTTTTAGAAAACTTGCCATTGTGACTCCATTCTCTGTCCCTTTGAGACAGATCTAAACCTTTTTAAAAGCTAAAGAAACCGCTTGCTGGTTTTACAACCCAGGAATGGCAGTCATATCTTTGAAAGGTAAACATCAAGGTGATAGTGGCTAAGGAGATTCACCCGGGTGCCTGGCTCCAGGCTATAACCACCTGCTTGTCATAGAAGTGTTGAGAAATTTTACTTTTCCTTTGGATAACAGTGATTAGTTAATACAGGTGGCCGCCCAATCACCAAGGGGAACTAGGAAGTCTTATGTGACAAATGGTGCTGTCCCCTCACCTGACGACAAGTTTATCACCTGTCTGGAGAATGTGCATGGGAGGGGTTCTCTTGGCCTGGCTGTATGGGGAATGAGGTTTCTGTCTATCCTTGCCGTCACTAATCGGATCGCCTGTCTGGTTTAATGCTCCTTCAGTAGAAAAGCTGTTTTGTTCTTTTCGACAATCACAGAGAGGAGTGTTCTGGGCTGGCAGGAGATTTTTGTTTTTAACGATTTCCTAACATGCTGCAGCCTCCTTAGCCTCAGCCCGCAGCATGTCTGTCCTGTCTCCAGGCCTTCTGGGCCTTGGGGAATGTGCCTCCTGCCTGGGACTCAGGGAGCCCACAGCAGCAGCCCTTAGAACTGACTTCTTGGGTCTTCTTGCCTTGTCCACCCTTCGTCCAACTCTGCAAAGCCTCCTGGCTCCCAGTCCTGTAAAGGGAGGTGTGACCTCCCTCCCCCGCCCCCACACCCACACCCAGGGAGAGAATAGTGTTAAGTGTCCAACCTCTGGGGACACCTTGGGAGGAGATGTGTATGGATTGTGGCTCCCACAGGGCAGCTCCAACCCTGTGACCCGACCCTGGCAATGGGGTCAGGTCCTCGGCAACCCCACTCACCTGGGCCTGCCGGTAATCCTGCACTTTGGCCAGGTCCTCAGCAAAGTTCCTCAGGGTGACCCGCATCTCGGGGTTCTCGGTGTTGGCGAAGTCAATGAGCTGCTTGACCAGCTGGTCGGCCTTGTCGCGCAGCCGGGCCGTCTTGCGGGTGTAGGCAGCCAGTAGCGAGCAGAACTGGCCGAAGTACTTCTCAGCATTGGTCACTGTGTTCTCCATCACCCTCACCTGGCTGTCCCTGGGAAGGCAGGGGCCTGAGGGGTCGTCTGGGCAGTGACACAGGGCTCACCCACCCACCACCTTTCTCACAGGTGGCAAGCGCCGCGCCAGACATCTGGTCCCTGCGACAACACTCAAGGTTAGGTGTCAGCCCATCAAACTGGATGCAGGAGACCCACTGGGTCACAGAGCTGGCCCGTGGCCAGGCGGGAATACCAAGGTGGGTGTGGTTCCAAACCGGGCCTTCTCCCTCCCTGCAACCTTTTAGAGGACCTTTTGTCTCCCTGGCAGAGTTATTCCTTATTCCCTAGCTGCCATGGCCTCTTCCCTCTGAAATTCCTCCAATTCTAACTTTTCCCCAAGCTGTCAAATTTCTCTCCCTTCTCTGAACCCCGAAGCCTTTTTGTTTTACATTAATGAACTTTCTGGGGACCAGATTTAAGTGTACCGAAAAACAAGAGTGGAAAGTACAGAGATTTCCCGTGTACCGCCTCCCCCAGCATACCCACTTTGGCCTGTCAGTAACCTCTTGCATGACTCGGAGACATTTGTTACAAAAGATGAGCCAATAGTGATGACACACTATTATTCACTAAAATGCATACTTTACACGAGCGTTCACTCTTGGCGCGGTGCATTCTGGGGGTTCTGACAAAGGCCTGATGGCCTGTGTCCCCCATCACGGTGTCATACAGAGGAGTCTTACTGCCTAAAAATCCCATGCTCCCTCCATTTATCCCCAGCTCCCCTGCTGCCCGCCCCCAACCTGAAGCTTTAGTTTGTTCTTCTTGCATGTCCCTGATCACTTCCTGTTGTGCTTGGTTTCTGTCACCCTCAGTGTTGTGGGATGGGAGCCTCCTGCCTCATTTTTTTGTGCTGCCAGCCTGGGGTCTCTCCATTGCAGGTGTTCAGCGAACGTGTGTGGACTGAGTGGAGGCCCTGCTGAATTTTGTCTTCCCTAAACAGCCTCTGGGACTCACCTCCCTCCCCGCCCCTCTCTAGCGCAGCCCCTGCTTCTCCGTTTGACCAAAGTCCCCCAGCACCGCCCTCCAGTCACGTCCCTAAAGCTGGAAACTCTGAGGAGGGCCCTTTGTCCTCCTCCTAACAAATCCTAACTCATTCACCACTTCCCAGTTTGCAGAACATTCCACATGCATTACCCGTAAGTAAGGCTCTATTACTATCACCATTTCAAAATGAGTAAACTGAGGCCCAGAGAGGTGACGTATCTTGCTCCAAATCACACAGCTCTCTGAAGTATCAGTTCCTCCAGGTGGGGTCCTTGGACCCCCCTCCATCAGAATCACCTGAGGCCCAAGTTAAGCATGCAGTTTCCCAGGCCCTCAGCCCAGACTTGTGAACCAGAATCCACGTGAGTGAGGTCCAGGGGGCTGCAGAGACACCCTCGAATTTGCCACCTTCAGAGGAACCAGGCATAGAAACAATGGGATGAGGGCCCAGCGAGTTGCCAGAGAGCGGTGACAGAATGAGGCCGGAGGCAGAGGGGTCAGGGCAAACCCACAGAAGGGGTGATGCCTGGTGGGACTTTGGGGCATGAAGAGGGGTTTTCCAGCAAGGGAAGGTGGAGACGGACCCTGGGAATTGGCTACCCAGAGCTGTGGGCAATAGTGCTGGAGAAACAGAGGCCAGATTCTGGAAGCCTCTGTGATCCCTCCACCTTGCATGGGGTGTGGTGTGAGAGGGAGCCCACCCTTATCACCCCACCCTCCAGCCCTCCAAGCAATCCCAGCTGCCCCATCTGTGTTGGTACGTCAGGCCATGAAAACCCCGCTCATTCTCCCTCCCAGCAGGTCCAGCACCAGCGTGGGGCCACTTACCTGAAGAGAACAGTGTTCATTGTGACCAGAGGCACCAGCTGTCCTGGTCCTGAGAAATAAGGACAGGGCCCCAGGGGTCCTGCAGGCCCCAAGGAAGCAGGGCGGGGCTGGGAGCAGCTGCTGGGCCAGGCTCAAGGGACGCTGCCACCTGGTTCCAGGGCAACGTGGCCACCCACAGCTGCCCTGGGAGGAGCTTCAGGCTGGTTGCCTGGCAACCCCTCCCCAGGCCAGCCTCTCCCAGCAGGTTAGCAGGGCCTCGCCCAGACTTGCATCGACTCAGGGGGGGCCCAGAGAGCCCCTTACCCCTTGAAGATGGAGGTTTTTGTGGAACCGAGCAGTGTTGTGGTTCCCCAGGAGGTGGCAGGGATTGGATTTAGGGCAGCTTGTCCTGGGCCCAGCTACCGTGTTTTCCCGAAAATAAGACCTAGCTGACCATCAACTCTAATGCGTCTTTTGGAGCAAAAATTAATATAAGACCCGGTCTTATTTTACTATAGGACCCGGTCTTATATAATATAAGACCGGGTCTTATGTTAATTTTTGCTCTGAAAGATGCATTAGAGCTGATTGTCCAGCTAGGTCTACTTTCGGGGAAACACGGTATGTTTGTGGGTCCTGTGTGCGGAGGCCCCTCCTCCTGCTAGCAGGCCATCTGGCCTTTCCCTGGTGGGCTAGTGGGTAGGGTCCTAGGAGACCCAGTTTCTCAGGAGGGGTGTGTGAAAAAGTACAGAGTAAATTTGGGGGGGGGGATGTCTCGAGGCCTTAGAGCTGGATGAAGGGGACAGGGCACATGCCCAAAGGAACATCTTAAACATTTTTATCATCATTTTATTGTTTTTTCCTTCCATATTGTAAAGACTATCTGTTTAGTTAGAAAAGTAAGAAAATAGAGGTAACAAAAAGAAAATATGATAGCATGTATAAAATTGTACTAATTTAGTACAGTATATGCATTTCTGTGTACCTACATTTTACCTAAAGAAAAGACATAAGAAATGAATAACCACAACGATGATAAGAGATTGTGTGGAAAGAGGGGGGAGGTACAGGAGAGACAAGAATAGCAGAATGCTGGTAACTGTCGCTGTGTGGGACTCATCGTATAAGTCTGTTCACTTTGCGAATGTCTGGAGGTTTTCATAACGAAGAGCCTTTTTTTAAAAAGCATATATAAAAGCAAAGCCTTTAGAGTCAGCTAAACACAGGTTCAAATGTCAGACCCCAGCCCTGCTGTGTGACCTTGGGCAGGTCACTTGACCTCTCTGGCCGTCAGTCTTCTCCCCTATTAGTGGGATCATGGCACTATCTACTTGCCTCGTTCTTGGAGAAGTCCCTGGTATGAGGGCAAAAGGACAGGGCAGGGGCCAGACAGCCCTACTATTCCTTGCACGTGGGCTCAGGGTGGTGATGGCTCCCCCGTGGCTGGTCCCAGGCGCCTCGCATCCTGTGCTGGTGGCCAGCCCCCTCCCCACTTCTCTGTGTCTGGTGCTCCCTGCAGGAGCACTGAGTAATGTATCGACATAACTTAGCTTCTGCCTCCTGCGATAGCTTTGTGTTGGGCTTGCCACATTCCCTGACTTCCCACATGGTGGTTCTGACCAGTCCCCTGAGCTCTATGGGTCATTACATGGCTCTTCCTATGTGTTGGGGGGCGTGTCCTGTGCCCCTGCTCTGTGCAGCACAGCTGTCCCTGCACGCAGTCAACTCCTCTTACAGTCTCGGACCTATCACCCGTGGGGGCTGCACCGCATTGGATAGTGTCTCCCAAATGCACATCTACCCAGAACCTCAAAAAGTGACCTGATTTGGGGTCTTTGCAAATAAGTTTAGCTGAGCTGAGTCATACTAGATACTGGAGTAGGATGAGCTCTGGTCCATTGACTGGAGTACTTATAGAAGAAACAGACACACACACACACACAGGAAAGCTGGCCATGTGACAGCAGGGGCAGAAACGGCAGGGATGCAGCCACAAACCAAGGAGCACAAGTATTAGCGGAGCACCAGGAGCTGGAAGAGACAGGAAGGATCCTCCCCTAGGGCTCTCAGTGGGAGCGCGGCCCTGCTGACACCTCAGTTTTGGACTCTGGCCTCCAGAACTCGGAGAGGATAAGTCTGTTGTTCTAAGTCACCCAGTCAGTGGCAGTTTGCTATGGCAGCCCCAGGGCACTCAGGCTGGGTGCAGGGAGAGCAGACTGCCCACAGCTCCACGACGCTCTTGCTACGTTTCATGCTCTCCCGGCAGGGGTGGGCCGACATGCAGTTTCTCTGGGACCTCTCACTTCACCTCAGTCGCTGTCCTCTCCTGTCCTCTCCGGCTCTCCTCCAATGCCATAGCTCCCTGCACCCCACCCGTCCCCTGCACCCACTTACCAGGAACACTCCAGTGGGCTTCCTCCCGTCTTTCCTCAAGGGCGGTGTTCTAACTTCCAGACTGAAAGGCCAGCTCCTGGAGAGAAAGGACTGTGCCTTACACTCTTGATCATCCCGTTGGTTAAGTCCCTCGCACACAAGCCTTGCTGAGTCTCCTCTGTGTCAAGAAGTTTGAGTGTCGAGGAGACGCCCCCCCCGCTGCGGGGGTTCTGGATCCCACCCCTGGCACCTTCTCAGGTCCTTGGTCCAACAAGCATCTCTGCTCTGTCTCTTTGTCCCGACAAGCTCCTCCCATCAGCTTCAACACAAACATCCTCTCCTTAGGGAGAAATTCTCCCCAAACAATTTCCTTATTCCTCTTCCTCTGACTCCCTTTCTCACAAGAACTTTGCAAACCAGTGGCCTTTCCTCGCTCTCCGTTCCCTCCCCTCCCACTCGCTGTTCCAGCCACTGCCTTTGAGGGCACCAAGCCATCTCCAGTCACCAAACCCAATGTCCTTTCTCAGTCCTGCCCCCAGCCCCTAGCATTTAGGCCAATCACACCTTCCTGAGCCCTCTCTTCCTTCTCCCCCAGGGGGTGGAGGCTCTGGCCCCTCCCCCTCACCACTCCGCAGGCCTCTGCCAATGCCCACTGCCCACTGGGCAGCCTGCCAGGACCCTTCTCATGCCCTGAAAATTCAAAGTGGATGTTAGCGTGTCTGAAGGGCCCCAACTTGCTCAGCTCCATTTCCCCTCACCTCGCTGCTTTATATCCCTGATTGAGCCAGAGATCGAAGAGTAGTTCTGATGCCACGCATTTTTCACTTTCTGCACATTGGAGAACAGCTCTACTGGGACCCCTAGCCTTGAAACTATGATGTCTCTCTGGCGCACGCTCTCCCTCCTCCTCTCCTTCCCTCTTTCCCACTTCATTAACTACTCAAGCAGGAGATTCCCATTATAATAACAATAATACTGGGCCACTTCTACTGGGCCAGCCTGGTGACAGGCGGCTCGGAACCCTGTTCGTCTGTTTTCTCATCCACCCTTCACGCTCAGAAGCCATACTAGGCTCCTTCTCTTAGCAAAGAGTGGTGGTTTCTTTTTTTTTTTTTTTAAGTGGGAGTTGGAAACCAGCAGAAAAACATAATTTGAGACAGGAAATTTCCCTTTAAAATGTAATCTTTTCCGTTCACCGACGGCAATGGTCAGTTTTCGGTGTCAACTCAGCGGGGCTATAGTACCGAGCATTTCATCCAACACAAACCTGGGTGGCTGTGACGGTATCTGGTAGCAGTGGTCACATCTACAATCAGTTGACTTCACGTAAAGGAAGTGACCCTCGACAATGGGGATGGGCCTCACCCAGTCACCGGAGGAAACTGAGGTTTCCTAGAAAGGAAGAAATTTTGCTTCAAAACTGCAGGGTCACCTCCTACCTGAGTTTCCAGCTCACCCTGTGGATTGCAGACTCGCCAGCCTCCACAATCGCATGAGCCAATTCTTTAAAGTAAATTTCCTCAGGTATCGCATTGGTTCTGTTTCTTTGGAGACTCCAACTCCTTCAGGACAAGGAAAAACTGCAAAGCTTTTTCAGGTTTCTGCCCGTCAGAGGGTGGGTTTGGTGTTATAGGCAATGGACAGCAGAGGGCAGCAGAGACCTGCTAATGGGGAATTCGATGGTGGAGGGAAAAGTGGGCTGGGCGAGCCCAGGAAACACACCAGGGAAAGCACATCCCAGAAAAAAAACTGCCTTCACATAGAATGGGAGAAAAAGCAGCGAGTGGGAGACAGAGGGCAACGGTTTAATTCACATCTTAGAAACTTTAAGAAATTTTAATAAATGCAAAACACCTTCTCGTAGGGCCCGACGGAGACATCTTGTGGCTAGAAAGAGAAAGGCTAAGAGACGGGCTGGGCCTGCAGAGGCTGGGGGCCGGGAGAGGGAGGCCCCTTCCCGGCCGCCTCCCACACTCCAGACCCTTTCACCGCCCTTGGCTGCAGGAATGGGCGTGCAGGTCTGTGTCCTTGAGAAAAACTGCGTGAACCTCAAGGCACCCTCTATGTAGAATGCATAGGCTTTCTCATTCTCTTTCCTATAAGTGTGTTTTTTGCTGAAACACGTGAGAGAGGGTTGCAGATATTCTGACCCTTCACCCAAACTCCAGCGAGCACCTCAGAAGAGGAGGACATCCTCCTGCAAGACCTAATGTGACCATCCAGGAAATTAATACGGATGCAGAGCTGACATCTCATAACACGAGAACTCCTTTACCGAAATCCCCGATTGTTAGCATTTCACGGTTTGTTTGATCATTCTCTCTCCCTTTCCTTCTGTATGTGTATTTTATCCTCTGAGCAAATGTCAGAGGCCATGCCCCTGTACCCAAGTATTTCATATGCTTCCTTCAAGTTGGGCCAGCGTCTTACACAGCCACACTATACAGATCAAATCGGACAATTAACACTTACATATTACTGGGTTCTATTACCTAATGTACAGACTTTATTCAGATTTCACACTTGCCCCAATAATGTCATTTTAGTCAATAAGCAGTTTTCTCCTGGTCCAGGACCCAGGCCAGGATCACCTGCTGTCTTTAACGGGCGCAGTGCTGACATTTTTGTAGACTCCGGGCCAGTTGCTTTGGGGACTATCACTCCATTTAGGCTCCATGATGTTTCCTGGGACACTGATTCAGGTTAAACACTTAGCCTGGAGCATCCAGAGGTGGTCCTGGGTCCTGCCCTGTGTTACGACGGTCTTCCCTGGAGGACCTGCTATTTCCCAGGTTAATCACACCCCTCCCCCGCCCCCCACAGGTCCATCCCTGTCCCCACCCCCCACCCCCACCCCGAAAAGCATCGTCCTTGGCCCAGTCATCGTCCGTCCACCATTAGGTGTTTGCTGAGCGTCTCCTCCACCCCAGTCATGGGCTACTGCGGGGATACAGCCCTCCACAGGCAGACAGGTCCCTGCCTCATGGAGCTTCCTGCCCAGGGGACTGAATCCAGGTTCCCTACTTCTAGCTGCGCCCTGGGGCAGGCCAGGACTCCTCTCTGAGCCTTGGTTTCCTCACCTGTGAAGTGGGGACAGTAACCGTCCACCCTCATAGCGTCACCTCAGGGAGGAAGTGAGATGGTGCTGGGAGGGGCCCCACAGTACCCCTGGGTAGGATGGAGGCATAGGGGCCAATTGGCAGATGGCCTGCCAGTGCCCGGGAGGACCCCCAGCTCCATGTGGGTCTGACCACCCTGGACTCAAGGAGCTCTTCCCTCCCGGGATCCAAGCCTCTGACATTTTTAATGTAGCCAAAGATTGAGCTAGCTTTTCTTTTAACAGCACATCACACTGTTCTGACATTTCAGACTGCACGAAGCCAGCATGCTGGTACATGAACTCAGGAAGGGGCTCATCCCAGGGCTGCTACAGAATCCACAATCAGTCCCAACATCTTTCTGATTCTGAGTCCACCTCAGGGCACGGGCTGAGAGGACCCAGCTGGGTCTGTTGGTGAAACCAATGGGGTAGTCCTGCCCTAGGAAATAGCTCCGTCCTAGATGGGCTGCACTGTGGGGGCAGCTCAGGGAGGGGTGTGGCTGCAGAGGCAGGTCAAGCAAGCATAGGCAGGGGGTGCTTTCCCAACCTCAGGCCTTGAATTGGCAAAGAGTAATCAAGAACCAAGTAGAGTGTCTCCATTCCACACGATGGGAAGCCCCAGAAGGCAGGGGGTCTCCTTCTCCAGGCCCCTCCCACCCTCAGACTCTGCTTCCTGCTCTGACTCTGACCCCCAGGACATGAAGTAATAAATGTGTGTTGCTTTAAGCCACCAAGTTTAGGTTCATGTGCTACAACAGCCACAGGAAACTCCTTTTTAATTCAAAGCCCGGTCATTCACCCCATCTCGGGGGCTGACCCATGAGGACACAGAAATAATTCAAACCCTGGGGGCCCAGCCCTCCCTCACTGGCCTATCTCACCTCCCCCCTCCTGGGCACTGGACCTAAGCTCCAGACCACTCCCCTGGTGCGTTCTTGGGTGACCTTTGCTCCTGCTCTTCGCATTGCCTGAGCCGCTCTTCTCAGCCCACAGACCCTCAGGAAGGAGCCAGAGTGCAGAGTCCAAACCCAGCTCTGCGGGTGCCTTGGGGAGGCACCTACCCTCTCTGAGGTTAGTTTCCTCACCCGCGTAGTGAGAGGGAATGTGCCTGCTCCACGGGGGTCAGTATGTGGGGCAGTCTGTAAAATAATATCCATGAAGCTCTTTGTCACAGTGCCTGATGATGTCACTGCACAGCCAATCTGCTCTTCTTGTTCCCACCTTTAGGGCCATGTTCCAATGCTCCTTCCACCCGGGCTTTTTCCTCTGACCCTGGACAGCCCGTTGTATCCCATACACCAGAGTACAAGGTCTAAACACCCGTACGGTATCCCCCCTTATCCATGGGGATACGTTCCAAGACCCCCAGGGGATGCCTGAAACCGAGGAGAGTACTGCACCCTATGTGTACTATGTTTTTTCCTATCCGTACAGACACTTTGAGAGCTTCTCTTTGGCATATCCCAATTGCCAGCATCACTACTCTTGCACTTTGGAGCCATTATTAAGGAAAATAAGGGTTACTTAGACACAAGCACCGCAATACTGAGACAGTCAATCTGATAACTGAGTGGGCTACTAAGTGACACAAGAGTAGGTGGCATATACAGTATGGATACGTCGGACAAAGAGATGATTCGCATCCCAAGTAGGATGGAATGGGATGTTGTGCGATTTCATCACACTACTCAGAACAGCGCACAATTTAAAACGTATGCATTGTTTATTTTTGGACTTTTTCACTTAATATTTTTGGACCACGGTTGACTGTGGGTAACTGAAACCACGGGAAGTAGAACTGCAGATAAGGGGGAACTACTGTAACGACAGCACAGTTGCTAACATTTATTGGGCTCTGACTCTGTGCGATGCATTGGGCTAAGGGTTTTATACATACACACTGCTAAGCGTCACAATTATTATTATGCATCATAATAATCTCACACATGACAGGTCTACTACAGCCCCTCTGCAAATGACTCATCCCCAATCAAAAGATGGTGTATTACTTAGGAATAATATTGGCCACAAGTAAAAGGAGACCCCAAGTGATCATGCTTTAAGAAGATGGAAATTTATTTCTGACTTGTGTGAGGTACCCTGAGGTCAGGGCCCAGGTTTCTCCTATCTTGTTTTTCAGTTGGCTTCTATTGCTGGAGTTGCCTCATGGCCCAAAATGGCTGCTGAAACTCCAGCCATCACGTCTACTGTGTTTCCCCAAAAATAAGACCTAACTGGAAAATAAGCCCTAGCATGATTTTTTAGGAGGACATCCCCTGAACATAAGCCCTACTGCATCTTTGGAGCAAAAACTAATAAAAGACCTGGTCTTATTTTCAAGGAAAAATGGTACCATGTAGTGAGTAAGAGGAAGGGAGAGGCAAAGAAGGGAATGCCTCTTTCTTTACTTAAGTTGTGCTTATATCCCTTTGGCCAGAACTTAGTCACACAGTCACCGCTAGCTGCAAGGGAGGCTAGACAATGTAGTCTAGGCTGTAGGGACCCACTTTGGCATGTTGTACAGCCACCAACTGCCCATGGACTCGATCGGCACTCATAGCCACTAAAGCTCTGGCCAAGGGCAGCTCAATGTAGACTCCCTCAATTTTTCCTGATGGGGGTCCAACATCAGGGATCTGGGGAACTTGGCAAACACCCCATGTTCCCTAGAACTCAGGGCTTATGACGAAGCACCAGTGACACGCCTGATGCCCCATCATTCTCCAGGCCAGTGATAGCCTCAGGTTCTTGGGCCTCGAGATCATGATTGTGTCATGATTGCCTGTCTGCCGTCTTGTCCAAACAATTAGAAAGGGTTCTCAGATTTCTTCAGATGAGTAGAAGAAAAGAGAGAAAAATATGTTATTCTTGGAAAACACAGGGATGATTTCAAAACCTGGTGATGCAGGAAGTTGGGAAAGGGTTGAAATAGTTGCTATCCTGGTTGACCAAACTGAGGAAAATCCAGGAGCACTGTTGGGGGAGAGCCCTGGAGAATGGTGAGGGTACTCTGGGTGGGAAGGGCTCAGGAGTCTTGGGGTCAAGTCCTGCCTTGGCCACTGCCTTCTGTGTGACCTTGGGCAGGTCACTTCCCCTCTCTGAATCTCACATTCCTTTCTGTATAATGAGAGGGTGGGACCAAGTGTCTCTCTCTCTGCCACCCTAGAGGTCTATCCCATATCAAAGAACACCCTTCACTCTGACCCCTGTATAGCTTTCTGTTGAGCAGAAAATCCTCAGCGCACAGCTGAGCTCTGTCCAGGAAACCTCCAGATCCTGGGAACCCAGCTTCAGTTTCCCATGAAGTGGCCTCTCTCTCTTCTGCTGGATTCCTGGCAGCACAAACATTTCCATGGAACAGGAAAGCCTTGTTCTATCCTAGGCAGAGAGGACAATTTCAGAACAATTAGCAGCCCCCAGGAGAAGAAAGGGAAGGATAATAGCGAAGTGAAAACCCTAAGATGCATCTTATTTATACTTTTTTCCAAAAGCATTCCCCTACCCCCACCACTAGTTGTAGAGAATCCAGAAACATGGATAGAAAGTATGGAGGGAAAAACCTATAATCCACATCCAGAGATATCCAGGAGTGACATTTGGGACTTTTCTTTATGATCTCTTTGGTAAATAATTTTTATGATTTTGTAATTTCTACATATCACAGACATCCCCGTGTTGTTTCTTATAAACTGTGCATTTATAAACTCTGCATTGGTATCATTTTTATTTTTTTCCCACCCATTGACTAGAAAGATTTCAAATATATAGAACGATGGGGAAGACATAGGACAATATAATTTGTATACCCACCACCTAGATTCAACTATTGTTAATTAATCTCGTTTTTAACGCCTGTGTAATGTCCATGAGAGCCCATGTCCTTGGACGTGATCAATAACTGAACAAGTATTTATTAAGAATCTACTCTGTGCCCGGCAGTCTCCTAGGCACTGGGGCCACGTCCGGGAACAAACGGTCCTGCATTTGCCAGGTGGACATGCTAGGGCAGGATGCATCGAGATGCAAGGAACCAATAGCCAGTGGGCAAAGGGAAATTTTCAACAGTGCAGAAAGCATACCACCACTAGCCTTCCTGGGAGCTCGGAGCACCTTAGGGTTAGGCGAAAGGTGTCCATGAGGATTTTGGGCCAATTGGTTTGGGGCCCACTTCCTCAGTAGGATGGAATCGCCAGGACATCCCCTAGCCAATGGGAAATCAGCTCAGAGCAGTCCCAGGCTTTCCCCTGCCACGTCTCCATAACAGCCACCGGCCCTGGGTGCTGCGTGGGTCACTACCACAGGGGAGCCCAGCCCAGCAGTCCCCAAATACCAGCCACACACCAAAGCAGGCCTGATTGGCTTTTCCACAGCCCAAAGCAAACAAACAAGAAAGAATATGGGAAATGCAAACGTGTACTCACAAAGCAGGGCTGATCCCATGTAAAAAATATTCCAAGATTGCTGACGTCCTTTGCTTTTGGTGGTCCCTTATCTCCTGTTTGGTGTAAAATCGCAGTGGTTGTAAGTGGCATTTTAAAGCTCATCCTTTTTTGGCAAAACAAAAAGTTGGCCACCCTATGTTAGTCCCCAAAACTGAGGAAAAAAGAGAATTAATAACCCAAGACATCTAAAAGCTGGAAACCTCCATCTGGTTCATCTCATGCACTAACAGAAGACGGAACAGGCCAACGTCTGCATCATGGTATGGTGACCCCCACTGTTTCCTAATCCAAAGCTTGAGTTTCTTCCCATCCGGCCTGTCCCAGTGTCCACAGGCCCCAGGCCTTGAGGTGTGGGGCAGGATCACCTGGGAGACAGGTGAGCCCTCGCGGTCAGTGCAAGAAAGGGGAAAACAATATTCAGTGCAGACAGGGATTTGGCCACGGCTACTTTATCCTAGTTCTCCAAAGAGGAAACTGAAGTATGAAATAGTTTGTGTTCTATGCCAGACAAGATCAGAGCTGAGTGTGAAAGCCTGTGCCTTCCCTCTACACCGCATCCTGATTTCACCCATCAGGAAAATTTAAAATAATAATCTGGAAGAAACGAATGCAGGCTCGACAACTTTTTTATTAGGCTAAGTCAGAAACATTTTTAAAAAGCCCCCCAAACAACTGAGGTCTCTGTCTCACAGCATTTATTCAAAGAAAGAATCCTGTAACAGAGAGAGAGAGAGAGAACTCAACGGCTGCTGACTCACACTGACATATGCTAAACACTCAGGTCCTTATTTTGCTCCTCTGTTTTGAACTCCTGATAACATTGACCTAGGTCCTCACAGACCCCCAGCCCCCTCTTTGGGGACAGCCATAGCCAAACTGCTTGGCTCGAATCCCAAGTCCTCCACTTCCCAGCCGTGCAACTGTGGACCAGTTCTGACCTGCTGTAGGCCTCAGTTTCCTCATCTGTGAAATGGGAATAGTAAGACAGCCTCTTTCCTCATAGGAGGAATAAACAAGAACACAGCACTTTGACAGGGTCTGGCGCCTAATAAGTGCTCCGTAAGTGATGGCTGCTTTTATTCCTGGTCCTGGAGCAGGGGGACTAGCTGGCTGGGCTTAGGTTCAGGAGCTCTCTGGCAGAGAGGAGAGGACGGGGAGCATGAGCAAGGAAAGTGGGAAGGCACCCAAGATCAACTCCGCTAACTTCAGGGTTCGGCTGAAGCCCGGCCACCGTCCAAGCGGCCTCTGTCAGAGGGAACAAAGGGTGACCTCCCCACTGGCTCCCTGATTCCACAGGGACACTTCACAGCATCATCCTCAGGGCTGTGCAGGACTTTTTTCTTTAAACAATAAGTGCTGAGCTCTCGTGTTTCCTCTCTCAGAGGGCGGCATCGGCACATCCGCCCTGATGAATTGACGGCCCGCCACTTTTGGCTGAGATGACCACCTCGGAGGCCAAGTCCCGGCGGCTGGGCCCAGCCAGGCCAGGGCGCCGTCCAGGAGGGAAACTGCAGCCCTGGGGCCCGGCAAAGTCATCCATGCCCCACGCCCCCGAGACAAGTCCCTCCCAGGCCTGAAGTGACAAGTTGTTGGAGGAGAACTTAATGAGAACTTGGAAATTTCCACGGAATGCCAATTTGGATATGGTTCCTTGGACTGCTAAACAATAAAAGAATCTTTAGAACTCAAAGCAAGATGCAGTCAGGATTTGTGTTCACATGTGGATGCTTTAGAATTGTCACAATGCCATTCTTTCATTCACCACAATTTTTATTAAGCCACTGCTCTGGAATGGGTCCTACGGGACCATAGTGGACAAGACAGGTGGGCGCCCTGACTTCCTGGAGTCTCAGTCTAGAGGGAGCCCCCAATTAAATAAGAGCCCATCAGTTCTATATTCAGATCTGGTAGAAGAGAGAGATAGGAGCAGAGAGAAGCCGCGTCACCCCCACCAGGATGGCTAGAATCAAATAATGGACAATAACAAGCGTTGGTGAGAGAAATCAACCCGTGGGTACTGCTGGTGGGAATGTAAAATGGGGCAGCCATTATGGAAAACAGCCTGGCTGTTCCTCAAAAGGTTAAACATAGAGTCACCATGCGACCTAGCCATTCCACTCCCAGCTGTCTACCCAAGAGAACTGGAAATGTCCACACAAAAACTTGTCCTCGAATGTTCATAGCAGCACTATTCACAATAGCCAAAAAGTGGAAACAACCCAAATGTCCATCAACAAATTGTGGTCTAGCCGTACAATGGAATATTACTCAGCTGTAAAAAGAAATAAAGCACTGACACAGGTTACAACACGGGCAAACCTTGAAAACATCCTACTAAGTGAAAGAAGCCAGTCACGAGAGATGCACATAGTATATGATTCTGTGTATATGAAATGTCAAGAATAGGAAAATTCAGAGACAGAAAGTAGATTAGTGGTTGCCAGGAGCTGGGGGAGGGAGAAGGAGAATGACACTAAAGAATACGGGGTTTCTTTTGGGAGTGATGAGAAAGTTCTGGGATTATATGCTGGTGATGGTTGTGCACCCTTGTGAATATATTACAAACTGCCAAATTGTACACTTTAAAATTGTGAATTTTATAGCGTATGAATTACTTCTCAGTATTTTTAAAAAAGCAGAGAGAAGGAATAGGAAATGGGGGCTTTCTTTTTTTGTATTTTGTTTTTAAGATTTTTTAATTAAAATATAGCTAACATACAATATACTAGTTTTAGGTGTACACCATAGTTATTCAACATTTATAGACCTAAAGATAAGTCCAGCAACCACGTGACACCATACTATGTTGTCACAATATTATTGACTATATTCCCTGTGCTGTACATTACATCCCTGTGCCTTATTTGTTTTATACCTGGACATTTGGACCTCTATTCCCCTTCACCTTCCCCCTCTTTTAAAATTTTCCATTTGCAGTTGACATTCAATATATTAATTTTAGGTGTACAGCATAGTGGTTAGACATTTATATAATTTAAGAAGTGATCCCCCTGACTAGTCTAGTACCCACCTGTCACTATATATAGTTATTACCATATTATTGACTGTATTCCCTGTGCTTTACTTTCTATCCCCATGACTATATTGTAACTACCAATTTTTACTTCTTAATCCCTTCACCTTTTTCACCCTGTCCCCCAACCCCCCTTCCATCTGTCACCCTGATAAATCCGGTACCCATCAGACACCATACATAGTTATTACAATATCATTGACTATATTCCTTCTGCTATACCCTACATCCTCATGACTACTGTGTAACAACCAATTTGTACTTCTTAATGCCTTCCCTTTTTCTACCCGTTCCCAACCCCCCTCCTGTCTGGCAACCATGAAATTGTTCTCTGTATCTATGAGTTTGTTTTGTTTATTTTCTTTAGATTTCACGTATAAGTGAAATCACATGGCATCTGTCTCTCTCTGTCTGACACTCCACTCAGCACAATCCCCTCCAGGTCCATCCAAGCCGCTGTAGGTGGCAAGAACCCATCCCCTTCCATGGCCGAGCAATGTTCCATTGTATGTATGGACCACCTCCTCTTTATCCGTTCTTCCACTGATACACACCCAGGCTGCCTCCACATCTTGGCCATTGTAAACAATGCTGCAATGAACATATGGATACACGCGTAC
Source organism: Rhinolophus ferrumequinum (assembly GCF_004115265.2). Classification (NCBI taxonomy): domain Eukaryota; kingdom Metazoa; phylum Chordata; class Mammalia; order Chiroptera; family Rhinolophidae; genus Rhinolophus; species Rhinolophus ferrumequinum. The sequence goes on from NC_046298.1 coordinate 30,386,717, forward strand.
CCCTAAGGTCATGTTTGGGTTTCTTCAGATAAATACTCTGGAGTAGGATTACTGGGTCCTTTATTATCTCTTGTTATAGCCTTTGTTTTAAAGTCTATTTTATCTGGGATAAGTATTGTTATCACAACTTCTTTTTGGTTTTTTGTTTTTTGGTTTGTTTCCATTTTCAAGAAATATCTTTTTCCCATCTCTTTACTTTCAATCTGTGTGTGTTTTCTGATCTGAAGTAGGTCTCCTGTAGGCAGCATGTGTACGGGTTTTGTTTTCTTATCTGTTCAGCCACTCTATCTTTTGATTGGAGCAGTTAATCCATTTACATTTAAAGTAATTGTTGATGGATATGTAGTTATTGCCATTTTATTATTCATCTTTTTTATTTAATTTTTTGTCTTAAAGAAGTCCCTCCAACATTCCTTGTAATACTGGTTTGGTGGTGAGGAACTCCTTTAGCCTTTTCTTGTCTTGGAAGCTCTTTATCTGGCCTTCAATTCTAAATGATAGCCTTGCTGAGTAGAGTAGACTTGGGTGTATGTCCTTGCTTTTCATCACTTTGAGTATTTTGTGCCAGTCCCTTCTGGCCTGCAAAGTTGCTGTTCAACAAAGATAGGCATGTTAGAATCAGCAGGGAGGTTGAGACGGTCACCTCTTTGCTGCTCTAAATGCCATCCAAATCCTTCTACCCTTCCAAACCAGCCTTTGCTGGACCCTCTCAGTTTAAATGTATATAGCCTTTTAATGAAAGGGAACAGAGAGGGTAGCCAGGTGCTGTTGGGCAGGTTGTTCACTGAGCGAGCAGCATTTATTGAATATTTACTATGTGCCAAAAACTGTAGCATGCTTTACCTACAATGAACTTTGTTTAAGCTTCACACTCACCCTTTGGTGAGAGTTATTTTACTCAGGTTAGGGAGGCAGGAGCCTTGGGAAGTTTCATGATTCCCCCAGTTCACACTCCTTTTACAGCTGTGTTGGGAAGGATGCAACTCTGTCAGGAACCTGGACTTCCTACAAAGCAGGCCCTGTCTGACCACTGGGAGGGGCCGGAAGTTCTCCACCCCAGGAAGCCCCATACCCAAGAGGCCTGTGGCCTGGCTGTAGCTGGGCCTTAGCTTTAGGAAGCATAGTGGTTAGACACTTGGGCCAGGGGTCAACAGGACCTGGCTCTATTCTTCTGCAAGTAGTCTAATGTCTCTGGACCTCAATTTCCTCATCTGTAAAATGGGCAGTAACAATATCCTAGTTGCTGCAAGGATTAACACATGCAAAGCATTTAACGCATGCAGAGAAACCCCTAGTCCATGGTAATGTTCAGAACCATATGTTGGTTGCTGTTTCCCACCAGTCTGTGAGGGCAAGGGGTTCAGCTGACTCGTTCACAGCAGTAGCTAGTGATACTTCCTGACAATAGTAAGCAAGCACGCATTCATATTTTTTTAACCAAAGAATGAATGAATGAGTGCTACTTAGTGCCAAGGACTGGCCCAAGACTGCAGAATGGGCCTCCAGAAGTCCCCAGACCCATCCTCGCCAGAGGTCAGATTCTCTGTGGGTGGTCCTATACTGGCTTTGAGCAGCACAAAGCCCAGAAAACTCAGCTGGGAAGGAGGGGTGAGGGGGTGGGGAGGTGTCTTGGCCTCTCCAGCACCATGACCTTCCCCACCTGGCCCTGTCTGTCTCACCAGCTGAGGGCCGCCTGGCTTGTCTTTCACATGGAGAGGGGCACCTTCTCCGTCTGCACAGCCTCACAGGGACTTTCCTCTCCAGCTCTCAAGTTACATTCCATTCACAAAAACCAGATCTTAAGATGTGTGAGCACGTTCTGAGGAAAAATGTGTGAGCACATCATAAAGAAAAAAGTGAGGTGGAAAAATATGGTCAGAGAATGAGTGAGCTGGGATTGGGGCACAGGAAATGGTTACACCAGCCCCCTTTCTCCCCACCCCCACACATGCCAGCTGGGGAGCCTTTCCATCTGCTGCGTGGGCTTCCAGTCTTGGGGCTGCCTGCTCTGTGGAAGAGCTGCGGGGCTGAGCCATGGAGGCAAAGAAATTTAGAGGGGGAGACTCTAATTACCCACTACTCCATTCTGTCCTCTCTACTAGGGCTGCTGGGTCCTGTTGGGCAGGTTTTTCACTCTGCAAGAGTAACTACCTGGCACCATCCAACAAGCCATGTGCCTTGACTAGGGGCTCCATCACCCAGCTGGAGCGTTTTTCGTCACACAGACAAAAGCACGGCATGAACCACCACGGTGGTCCTGGTTTCTATATCTTTATTTATAATATGCCTAAAACAGAACTTTGCTCAGTGTGACCCCTCACTCTGAGAATTCCATGGCTCCCACTGACCTACAGGATAAAATAATAATAATAGTAGTAGTAGTAGTAGTAGTAGTAGTAGTACTCACGTTTCCTAACCAGTCGCTGTGCCTAGACTAAGGGATTTTGTGTACTATACCTCTTCCCCTATCATACACAATCTTTATTTTATAAAACATAACATGTATACAGAAAACTGCATGAAACATGTATGTGTTGTTTTATAAATCACACTTTTAACCATCACTGAAGCTCCATGAGATAGCACTCTTACCAACCCATTCTCCAGATGAGGAAACCGAGATGCAGAGAGGGCAAGTTGCAGGCCTAAGATCAAACAGTGAGTGGTAGAGGCAGAATTTGAACCCAGGCCTCTGGCTGCATAAGCTCACAGGGGTCTTGTGCTGCCTCATCTCAGCGAGTCCTCACAACAACCTTGCTAGGGGCTTCTCTCATTTTCCCCATTTTCCAGATGAGATACTGAAATCAGAGAGAGCAACCGCTTGTCCAGGGCTCCAGGGGGAGAAGGCCACACTTACACCATGCACTGTGCCCGTGTACGTAGAAGGTGCTGAGTACATACCTGTTTGAGTGAGGATTGCAGGTGCATAAAGCATACCAGCGGCCCTGCCCCTCCCCAGGCAGTTTTGGGAGACACAGTTGGTACTCCGTTCTGGGTGAGGCCTAGTCTACCCTGAGCCTGATTCCCCTCCATTGCTTCCCCCCCAGTTTCCCTTGTACCCAGGAGAGGCTTGTTTGGGTGCAGAGTGCCTAGGTTACCGGCCTTTTCCTCCCACTAGATAGATGGTCATTCGTAGGAATGGGAGCCTCACCTGACACATCCCTTTATCCCACTGTGCTTTGCACACAGTAGGACCTAAACGGAATGGAATTCCAAACAGTGTGGTAGTTTCTGATGCTGGAAGAGCCAGTGTTCAGAGCCCACTCCCTGGCCTTGCCACCTTGAAAAAATTACTCCGCTCCTCAACACCCTGGTTTTCTCACCTGCAAAATGGGCTGACCACCTTGCTCTCAGGTTTGTTGTGTGGTTTCAACCATCTACTCTTTATAACATGCCTGAAGTGTGTCGGCACAAAGTAGGTGCGCAATGATTGCTCTCTTTCCCTGTCTTCACACCGGCAGTGGCAGAACTGGGGTACAGACAAATCTGGTGGTTTAAACAAAACCAGAGACTGCTTTTCACATTGAATCCTTACCCACATGGCCCCACAAGGCTTACTCCTGTTCTGGGATCTTTTTTTTTTTTCCCTGTTGCATCTGTCAGTATCATAAATACTTGCAAGGGGAAGAAAAAAAATTCCTCCAGACTTGACGTCAACACAAACAGCCCTAATTGGTCCTGGAGCCTCATAATTCTCAGATTGTCTTGACCGTGTGTATCTAGGAAATTCACAGCAGCAAAGGTGAAGGGTGTTTTCATTCCTAAATTGAAGTGGAGGCTTTGTCTTCAACTGAAATTGGGCTCCAACCCCTCGCCTTGGGGCACTTTTTCTATGTGTGTGCAGAAATCTGACTTATCACTTTTTTAGGGGAAGGAGAAAATGCATGAATATTTAATTATTCTGCTGCCAAGAGGGGAGGGTTGGGAGCTAAATGAATAAAGAGCTGGATTTTTCTCTTCAAAGGCCAACGCAGGATCTGATCTAGCCCTTAGGATTTCCCCGTTCTCTTGCCCTCCATCGTGTTGGGGCCACAAACACAGGTTCCTGCCACCTCGGGGTCCCTAGTTTAGGAAACCATCAGCTGTAGGTGAGTTTGGGTACTTTCCAGTCAGTTCTTCTGGGCTTCTTGGGATATTGTGTTTCCCTTGCAACAAACATATTAATATAAGAAGAGGTGGCGGGGGAGGAGAGCGGGGAGGTAAAGTCTAAGCGCGTCTTTGGCTGAAGAATTGCCAGCCAAGACGGGAGGGGGGTTCCTGTGGCCGACAAGGCTAGGACATTCTGCAATGTGGAAGCCAAAAAATTCCAAAAGAAACATTCTGTAGCTTCCAGCCTGTAAGAGGAGGAAGAGGATTTCCTCTTTGGGCAGCTTCTGGGTGCTCTGGGGAGGGCCCCCATCAATGATGGCCAACATCGAGGGCTGGTGGGGGGGGGGGAGGGACAGGAAACAGGGTTGGGAGTCTGGGCAAGACCAAATTTGGAGAAACTGGGAGGTGGGAAGTTCAGCTCCGGCGGAACAGGACTCTCTGTAAATGCAGAGCATTCTCTCCCATCAGTGATCTTGGGGAAAGCAGCCTCTGCTTCTCAGTGGGTAAACTGAGGCACCATGGTGCCTCCCCTTTGCAGAGCAAACCTCCAGGAGAGCTGCGTGTCAGAGGGAATAACCACAAGAACCACTTGTTGAGTACCTACTGTGCACGACAGACTTCCAATGTGCTCCCCGCATCCTCAGCTCACCCATTCGGCCCATAAGACAGATGGCTGAGGCTCAGGGAGTCAAACAGCCTGGCCCAGGCTCCTTAGAAGGAGCTGCCTCTATCCCCAATACATATTTTTAAGTTATACTATCATTCATTTCTCAAAAACAACAGTATACCGAACACAGAGGCCTTCTGTATAAACTACTGAACACAAAATAATGGAGATTTCAAAATTTTAATAACAACTGTTAGGAATAATTGAGAATTTGCATTACACGGATCTTGTTAGATCGAGTCCCTTTGTTGCCATCTGACAGAAAATTGACAATCGATGTGTGAACGACCCATCTTTAGCATCAACAAAGCTATAACAAAAATACAAAAATGTTTTTTAAGTAAAAACGTCCACAGTATGAATAGCATCCCCTGAAATGTGGCACCTTGTGCAGTGCACAACCTAAACAACTGAACACAGTGGCCCGGATCAGTAAGCGGATTTGAACTTGGGGCTGAACTGAGGGTACCACCCAGGTGCATCCCATGGCTGAATTGCCTTGTGATTTGGCCCTACCCCAGCTTCTAACCGCTAATGATAAAGGGCACTGATGGGTCAGAACGGAAGGAACAGAAGGAATAGAGGACAGGCTTCTATACAATTGGTGTCACTCTCTCCCAGTGCTAGCACAGGGCCTGGCACACAGTGGGCACTCATTAATTCAGATTGAATGAATGACTATGAATGGAAGCTAAGTCCACACTCCCCTCCCCATTTCTTGTCTGCATCCGGCAGCGCTGAGCTTAGGGATGGTGGCAGATGGAGGGGCCACAGTCCGAAGCCCCATTGAGCCAAGGGAACAGGAGCCAGTTCCCACAGGCGCTGGGATACAATAAATCGTGTGAAAGCCACCAGCCAGAACCTCTTGTAATCAGGGACAATGCTTGGCCCTCAGTCCTGAAGGACATCCCGGGGTCTCCGGAGGCTGGAACAGTCCTGCCAAGTGCCCTGGCCTTCTGCCCACCCGGCGCTGCCTGCAGAGGGTGGGGCCCACCTGGCGACTCCTTCCTTCCAGCTGCTGGCTCCGGGGGTTCCGGCCACACCTTTCCTGCAGCGCCCCTTCTCTTCCCGGCCCCCACCCTGCTGGCAAGGCGGCTCCATTTTCTGCCTACCACCACCCCTAACCTTTCAGGGTCATGGGGCTGGAGGCCTTAGCTCCCAAGGAGGTGTCAGAGCAGGAAGGTGGGGGCAGGGGTGGAGCCGTCTCTGGCTCTGTGTTTCTGACTCAGTTGTCACACTTGGTGGGGGGTAGCTTTTGAGACACTTGTGCTCATGTGTCTAATGGCCAGCATGTGGGTGCCCTCCACACTCACTCAGGCTTTGCTCAGCCGTCCTCAGACGGGCAAGTGTCATTATCCGCACTTCACAGGTGGGGAAACTGAGGCTCTGAGAGGTTGAGGAACTCGATGAGGTCACACAACTAAGTTAACTGGGGGTGGGAAACCTTGGGCAACATTTGAGCCCAGGTGTATCTGAATATGGAGGGTCTGACCATTCTAACATCCTGCCTTGCGGAGGCGCTGCACACCCCAGGACTCAGCAGGCTGCAGCCCTCTCACTCCGGCTGCGTCTGTGATTCTCATGCCTGGTAGAGATGCTCAGGACCATATTGGAATCAGAACATTTCCCACAGCCCACCCACCCCTGCTAACTGCCAACTCCTGGCACTAGTAACATCCAACAGAACACCCTGAATGGGCCAGAAAGCCAAGTGGTCTTGGCCCAAATAGTGGTTCTTATGGGTTCAGACCACAAGCAGTTGCGTTGCTTCCTTTTAAAATTTCTCCAGAGCAGACCCTGGTATGTATATGTGTGTGTGTGTGTGACCATTGATGCCTGGTGGACAGTTGGCTCCTCGGGGCCTGGCTGTCAGAAGATAAAGGCAGAAGGCAGGAGGGGCCGGAAGGAGAAGGGCCAAAGGAGGCAGAGACCACAGTCAAGCCAGGAGACTTGGCAGGGGGCATGGGGGTGCTATGAGTTACTCAAGTGAAGGATAAAGGGAGAGAAGGGATGGCTCCTCGGGGGTCCCCAGGTCTTGGAGGTGTGTCTGTCCCTCCTCCCCCACCCCCCCACGCCTTATCAGTGGGAGCCACTGTGCTGCCGAGGAAAGGGACCTTGCCTGGGGGTCAGGAGAGCTGGATCTTGGCCTCATTCCTTTTAGTTATTAGCAGTTTTGTTCCTGGGCAGTTACATCACCACTCTGACCCTCAGTTTCCTCATCTGGAAAGTGAGCAACACGTAGTTCCTACTTCATGGACCTATTATGAAGAATAGATAAGCTATCACTATGAAAGCAAGTGCTTCTTGGTGCTCATACCTACTAGAAAAAAAGGAAAAAGATGCAGGTCATTCCAAAAGGTCAGTTGGAGGGTGGAGGGAAAGAATCCTCCATTTCCTTCAGGGCCTGGACTCACTTTGGTCCCACTTCTGCCCAGACTGGCTGCTCAGGTCTGCCCTCATTTAACTCTTCCACTGCCCGGAGTCGCTTCAGCTGCTTTGCCAGGGCCTGACCTAGCTGAGTGGGTTTAATTGGCTTCAGCCTGCATTTTAAGGCAAAAATCGGCCTCTTCCTGCAGGACCCCATGGGACAGTCCCTCTCCTCACCCCTGCACACTGCCAAAGCTGTCAGTGCACCCCCTTCCAGTTGCTCCAATTTCATGGTGCTCTAACACTCAAGGTCAATGGGTCACTCCATGTGGTTCTTCCATTCCTCCTCTACCCACATGCTCTGGCTAAGGAGCCAAGCAGAACGAGAAGCAGCACCTTTGAAGCCCTTCTCACCCTGCCACCAACTTGCTGTGGGAGCTCTGTACCCCCAATCTCCTTGTCTGTGGAGCAGTTTATATTACTAGGAACATCTTTCTAGCACTGCTTCTCACAAGGTCTGACACTCAGAATGGCACTTTCCTCCATCTCTGTCCACCTAGAAAAATCTCAGGGAAGGACTTTGATTGGTCCAGGTTAAGTCACATGCCCATCGCCACACCAATCACAATGCCTAGGAGAATGGCAAATCGTGATTGGCTATGACTGGGTCACATGCTCTCCCCTATACCCAACTGGGCAAGGGCAAAATACTGTAACTGGCCCCTGGCCCTAGAATCTCAGGTTCTGGGCTGGGAGAAGCCCATTCTCCATGGTCAGGGATGCAGTTCCACTGAGCAAGGAGTCGGGGTGCAGGGCAAACCCAAAGGTTAGATGTCCATACTCAGGGTAAGTCCAAGGTGGGATGGAAACAAGGTGGGAGTAAGCCATGTGAGCAGGGCCCTGCAAGGGGAATGTCCCAGGACCCCCATCCCTGTCTGCCATGTGTCCAAGGAGAAGGGGGTGTGGTGACACCCCATTGCGGTACCTGTGCAGCAGACCAGGCTGTCCTGGTGCCCCAGGCCTCCTTTCCTTGCCGCCAGAACACACGTTGCAAACATCTGCCCAGGGGTTGCTGGGGGTCGCCCTCCTGGAGTTTCCTGCTGCTGACAGGAACCAGTTCGCCTTTTTATTAACCGCAGCGCACATCTGGGAACACTCTCGGATCAGTCTGGTTGAGCCAGTGGGCTGAAGAGCTGACTCCCAGCCAAGCTAACGGGGCAGAGGGGGGCAGCAGTGGCGACAGCCTGGGTCTGGGAAGCGTCTCCCTCCCCTACCCCTCCCTCTAAGCTGCCCCATGTGACCGCAGCTCCTGGATGGAGTCCACAGAGGCGGTTGTGTAACCAGGCTTGTCCAGGAGGGAGGGGACAGCCTGGGTCCAGGGTGGGGTTCCACCAGCAAGCCTGGCCTGCCAAGTCCAGAAAGGGGCCTAGGGTGGTGGCTTCGGGACCGGAGGGGAGCCGGGGCTTCTCTGATTAGGGACTGAGTGTGTTAATTCTCCCCACACTTTTCTTCTTTCTTTTTTCTCTCTCTTTTTCTCTTCCCCCTCCCTCTTTCTTCTCTTCTTTTTCCCCTCTATTCTCTCCTTCTTTCTTTTTTCTTTTCTCCTTCCCTACTTTCTTCCATACTTCTCCCCTTTTTCTTCTCTTTCCTCATCTCCTTTCGTCTCTTTTCCTTCCTTCCTTCCTTCCTTCCTTCCTTCCTTCCTTCCTTCCTTCCTTCCTTCCTTCCTTCCTTCCTTTTCTCGCCTCTTTCCTCTCCTTCCCACTTTAAGAGCACGTCCTTAAGATCCAGCTTGGAAATTGGGCAGGAGGCAAGAGCCTGAACAAATAACATTATTTTGGACAAGTTTAGTCTTTCTGCTTAAAGATAACGGGGTGGGGAAGCTGACTCCGCTCTTCTGCCCTCCTCCATCATGTGTTCCTTCTCCTTCCCTGCAGGCCTTTAAAAAGAGAGAAATGAGCCCTCAGCTTCCAATTACAGGCCCAGAGCTTTCCTGAAGCTTAGGGATCATGGATGCTGGTTTCCAAGGGCGACACGGGTGCAAGCAGGGCTTTCCCATACCTGACAGAGCTGGGAACTAGGCCGTGATTCTAAAGAGCCCTTCCAGCTGCAGCCACAAACCCACTAGCCCGGCTGGCTGGTGTTGGACATCCCCTGGCTTGCTTGGCCCGATGTCTGTCCATCCATCCTTCTGTCTACTTGTCTGTGGCCCCTCTGACAGATGCCTGCTTAAACCCCCATCAACACCAGGCCACTTTATGACATGTTTACTTTGTTTATAAATGTCAACTCTTCTGTACATGAAAAACTTCACCAGGGGAGGTTGGGTGGCTGTAGAGTGGAGGGAGGCAGGGGGGTACAGGTCCCTGGTCACCTCAAAGCCTCAAGAAGCAGAGTCGCCCTGAGGTGTCACCAAAGATCTCAGCATCTCGAGCCTTGGCCAGAAATGTTCCCTGCACTGTTTATCACAAATAGTGACCGAATCCTTCCAGGGAGTCAAGGTGTGTGCCAGGTAACTGGATTATAATAGTGTGCAAGATAGAATGTCCCTGCCTGCTTCATTTTAGCAGAATAAAACAAAAGTAAATTCAAACAATTATAATTAGGGTGGATCTACACATACAGTAAACGGAAACCCATGAGTCCAAGGTCACTCTGCTTCAGAGAGAATATTCCTTCAAGCTGGCTGGGCAGAAAGAGAGTGTCCAGTCTTGTGAGGAGTGGGAAGAATGCTCCAGGTGTTGGGAACAGCATGTGCAAAGGCCCTGAGGCAGGATCAGCTTGATGGATTCTAGGATCTGAAAGGAAACTGGTGGGGCTTGAATGCAAGGAGCAAAACAGAGAGAGGGACAAGAGGAGGTTGGGCTTGGGGAGATGGGGCCTGAAAATGAGAGTCCTGTGAGCTGTGGCCAGGACTTTGGGTTTTATTATGAGAGCAATGAGGACGTCTCGCCATGGCCTTAAGCGGGGTAGCATCATGATCAGGCTCACGTTTCAGGAAGACCACTTGCCAGGTGGTAAGAGAGCGCGAGGGGAGGCAGAGAGCGAGAGGGCAGGCGGGAATCGATTACAATCATTTAGGCAGAGGTGGTGGTGGCGTGGACAAGAGGAGGTAGAGAACAGGCTAACCCTGGAGAAGTCAGGGGCCTAATTAGCAAGGGGAACAATGAAAGTATTTACAACACGGGCTAAGAAATGTAAACTATAGGGCAGCTCTGGGGGCCTACAGATGTTGAATGCAGGGCACCCACCCCAGCCTTGGAGCAATCAGGAGGGCTTCCTAGAGGAGGAGACATTGGAGCTGAAAATGGAAAGGTGAGTAAGAGCCAGGAGAAAGGGCACTGGGGCGGCATGTTCTAGGCAGTGAGAACAACCTGTGCAAAAGGACAAACAGAAGTGTGCACATTTGAGGACAGAAAGTCATGTTCCCGGGTGAAGAGGTGAGGAGGAGAGCCTGGGGGGTTAGGCACGGACAGGTTGTGACCAGCCTGAGGTCACGGAGGGTGGAGGACTTTGTTCTGAGGGCCCCAGGGACAACCACAGCGTTTAAACCTCAGTGTCACTGTCGGATGTGTGGTTTCAAGAGATCCCTGTGGCTGCTGGTGGCATTGGCGTGGGGGAGACGTGTCTAGAAGGGGCAGAGCTAACTTGATCGTTTCTCCCTGAGCTCCCCCGGAGAAGATTTAGCCACCAAGGGTCCTCACCTGCAAGGTGGCAGGTGGTGCTACGCAGACCAGGCGCCCCAGAGTTAGAAAGGTCTGAGGTCAGGTCCCAGCTCTGCTGTTGTCTGGCTACGTGACGGAAAGCTAGGGCCGAGAGGGGTGAGATTAGGCTTCATTCCCACCTTGGGCGTCTGGAGTTCTGGTTGCTGAATTTCTCCTCCTGCGGCTTGTATTTTATGGCGGCCTGGAGCCAGCCTACCTGCACCTGACTCACCTGACCCTACTTCTGACCTCTAGGAGTGTCGCTGAGATCTGTGCATCAGTACCTTTTTCTGTTTTGGGTGTACTAGGCACAGGCATTTTTTTTTATAGAGATAAAACAGGAAAATGTATAATACCGTGGACCATTTAAGCTATTGCATGAATACTGTAGATTTTTTAAAAAAACAACTTTAAAATATTTCAAATAAATCCCTTCCTATGAGCAGCTTACGGAGCAGCAATTGAGGTGGGTCAGTGACATGGCCCCTGGGTCATAAAAAGCAGAGTCTGGAGAAACAGACGCAAAGGAAGGAGAGACAGAGACTGCGGGAATTAGGCCCACTGACAGTCACAGGGCTCATTGGTGTCACCCTGTAACGATAACACCAGCATTACCGAGCCTGTGGAACTCAGCATCAGCCTGTCATCCGCTGCGGGCCTTTTCCAGGGAAAGCAAGTTCTACGCAGGCTCTCCATTTGGGGAACAAAGACATGCACCATTTATTTCCAGTCTTAACTCTGTCACACACACACACACGCTCCTAACCCCAGGGCTTGTTTAAATCAGGATTCAAATAAAATCTACACTGGGAAAGGTTAATTTAATATATATGTTTAATATATAGTCTCTTTAATATATAGGTTTCTCCTCCATTCCTTTCTCTCTCTTTCTCTGCTTGTCTCTTTCCCCGTCTCTCTTTGTCTTTCTCCTTCTCCCCCACCCCGTCTCTCACCCTGTTGTCTGTCTCTGTCTGTCTGTCTTTGCCTCTGTCTCCCTCTCCCTCTCCCTGTCTGTCTCTCCTTCTCCCTCTCTCTCTGTTTTGTTACTATGTATTTATTGAAGAAGCAGGGTTGTTTGTCTTGGAGAGATTCCCACAGTCCTGGAAGTATTTTAACACGGTCCCTAAGTAATTACACACACACACACACACACACACACACACACACGTTTAAAAACACTGTACTATGTCAAGACTTTGGACATTTGGGGCCGGAAGCTTCTTTGTGGGGCCATCCTGTGCACTGTAGAACGCTGAGCAGCACCCCCGACCCCCACTCACTAGATACCACGAGCATCCCTGGGGAGCCGACTCTAGGAGGGAGCTGACATGCAGTCGGTCTTTTGTTGGGGGTGCCCTGGGATCAGCACCATGGTGGTAAGAGAGTCTGGGCGAGGGGCATCGAGCTGCCATGCAGCATTGGCCAGTCCCCTGGGAGCTGTGGAGCTGGGGTGGTGCTCCGGGTTGTCCCAAGCTGGGCTGGAATGGCTCGGCCTTCATGCGCTAGTGTCAAAGGGTCACTGAGCTTAGACAACATGGGAACGGCCCGACCCGAGGGGCAACAGCTAAGCCATCTGCCGACAGCACTGCCAGTGGTCAGGACAGCATGTCCCCATTGAAGGTGTCTGGGCAGCCCCACAGTGTCACCAGGATGGATGGGGGTGATGGGGTGTGTCTAAAGCCCCAGGTAGGATGCAGGCGTCAGGAGTTCTGCCTGGGGAAGGCACGTGGGGAAGAGAATGTCCTGTTTTCCTTCTGTGAGCCCCTATTGCATGGCAGGTCTTGCACAGAGGTGTCTTATGGTTGCAAAGGTCACATGGCACAGTGACCGAGTGCACGGCTGTGGGACCAGGGCAGGCAACAAGGAGCATCACCTGTAGAAAACTTACTATTAATAAAACCAGCTAAAAGTCAGTCTGCTGTTTAATTTGTAGCAGTTTCACTAAAGGTATAATTCCCATACCATCCAGTTCACCCCTGTGAAATGTACAATTCAGCGTTTTTTAATATATTCACAGATTGTGCAACTATCACCATTACCTAATTTCAGAACATTTTCGTCAACCAGGAGGGAAACGCCATACTCCATTCCTGTAATTACTCCCCACGTTGCCCGAAGCTACCATGAATCTCCTTTTTGTCTCTAGGGATCTGCCCATTCTGGATATTTCATATAGATGGAATCATACAGTATATGTGGTCTTACTGGCTTCTTTCACTTAGCATAAGGTCATCAAGGTTCATCCACATTGTATTTCACTCCTTTTTATAGCTCAGTAATATTCCTGTGTATGGAGCGACCATATGGGTTGATCCATTTATCCATTGATGGACATTTGAGTTGTTTCACGAACATTTGTGTGCAAGATTTTGTGTGGACGCATGTTTTCAATTCTCTTGGGTGTACACTTAGGAGCAGGATCGCTGGGTCACATAGTAACTCAATATTTAACCTTTTGAGGAGCTGCCAGACTATGCCCCAAAGCAGCTGCGCCATTTTACGTCCCTGTCAGCAGTGTACAAGGGTTCTGATTTCTCTACATCCTCACCCATCCATGTTACTTTTCGATTCTAGCCATCCTCCTGGGTGTGAAATGGTATCTCATTGTGTTTAGGATTTGCATTTCACTAGTGATGTTGAGCGTCTTTTCGAGTGCTTATTGGCCATGTGTATTGAATTAGGTTATTTGTCGTCTTGTTGTTGGGTTATAAGTATTCTTTATATGTTCTGGATACGAATCCCTTATTAGGTGTGTGATGTGCATGTATTTTCTCCCATTCTGTGAGTTGTCTTTCCACTGTTTTCATGGTCTCCTTTGGAGTTCAAACGTTTTTAATGTTGATGAAGTCCAATTTCCCTATTTTTTTCCTTCGACACCATTTTGGTGTCATTTCTAAGAACCGTTGCCCAATCCAAAGTTATAAAGATTTCCCCCTATATTTTCTTCTAAGAGTTTTATGGTTTTAGCTCTTCTATGTAGGTCTTTGATCCATTTTAAGTTTAAGTATATGGTGGGGGAGAAGGGTCCAGCTTCATTCTTTTGCATGTGGATGTCTAGTTGTCCCAGCCCCATTTGTTGAAAAGACCATTCTTTCCCCACTGAATGATTTTGGCCCCCTTGTCAGAATTCAGTTGACTGTAAATGTGAAGGTTTATTTCTGGACTCTCAATTTTCTTCCATTGACCTAAATGTCTGCTCCTATGCCAGAACCACACGGTCTTAACGACTATAGACTTGTCCTAAGTTTTTAAGTCAAGAACATGTCAGTCCTCCAACGTTGCTCTTCCATATGAATTTGAGGATCAGCTTGTCAATTTCTGGGCTGCTTTTCATTCTACTCAATATCAATGATAAAATCCTCCGTCTCCCACCACCACGCCCCACCCTGGGGTGCCTCTGATTGAATAGGGACTGAAGAGCTGAAATGCTTGGGTTGAAGCCCTGGCCCCACTGCTTACTAGCTGTGTGACCTTGAGCAGGTTACTGGGCGCCTCTGTGATGCACCCATCTCAGGTGTAAAACGTGGGTGATGAGGGTACCTACCTCACGGGGTTGCCATGGGGATGAAATAAGCAAATATAGGTGAAGGACTTCATTGCCTATATCATAAGCGCTCAGTAAATATTCGCTACCATTATGCATGTTTTTTCTTTTAAGCCTTACAACAGCCCCAGAAGACAGGTGTTCTCAGCTCTGCTGGCACATGAGGTGCTTTTAGGGAGCTTTAAAACATACCCTTGCCGAGGCCCCAACCCCAGAAATTCTGATTTGATAGGTTCAGGATACAACCTGGGAAACTGTTTTTATTTTTTAACTCCCCAGGTAATTGTAAAGGGAAGTGGGCTAAGAACTGCTGTTTAAACTTGAGTGTCGAAGCACCTGGTTTCCTTCCCACCCCAGGGCCATGTTCATGGATCCAGTGAGGACATGTCCCCCGCCATCAAGAAGTTGACAGTTCAGCTTGAGAGCAAAGAGATATGCCAGTGAAGACGTTCAGTATGGTTAAATGACAAGTTATCGACACACCGCAAGATGTGACGATGTGAAATGAAGTATAAATAGCCTGATCAGCGAGAGTTCAGGAGCAAAGCGAGACCCAGGGGGTAGGCAGCAGGCAGAGACCACCAGGTCTGGAGTCCAACCGCGGGAGCTGTTGCACAACGGGAATCCCCAGGCCTTCTTCACAGGCTGGCTCTGAAGACTAAATGAGATCATCAATGTGGGTATGACTGTGTGAGTGGCTAGAGCTGCTGGAACAAATGGCCACAAATGTCATGGCTTAAGTCAACCCACATTTATTATCTTGCAGTTCTAGAGGCCAGAAGCCCTAAAATGAAGGTCTTGGCAGGCCTCTAGAGGACACTGTTTCTGGACGCTCTAGAGGAGACTATTTTTCTGCCTTTCCGACTTTCTAGAGGCCACCCCATTCCTTGTCTTGTAGCTTCTTCCTCCATCTTCAAAGCCAGCAATGTAGCATCGTCCCATCTCTTTCTCTCTCTCTGACCTTTGCTTCTGTCATCATATCGCCTCTGACTCTGACTCTCCTGCGTCCCTCTTATAAGGCCCCTGGCAATGACATTCGGCTCTCCAGATAATCCAGGACAATCTCCCCATCTTAAGATCCTTACCTGATACCATCTGCAAAACGCTTTAGCTCTGTGAGGTCATCTACTCACAGGTTTCAGGGGTTAAGCCCTGAGCACCTTTGGAGCCATTATTCTGCCAACCACAGTGCAGATGGTTAACATTCACTGATCCTTTCTGCTCCACCAGGCACTGTGCTTTATGTACCAGGCCACATGGCCGCTCATGGAGAAGTAGTGTCTTCATTTCATCAATGAGGCACCAGGGGCCCCCAGATCCTGACGGCAGAGGCAGGGCCAGAACTGAGGCGGTATGACTGTCTTGACCACACCACGCACATCTTCCCTTGGGAACAGTTAGGGCAGCATTTCGGGACCCAGGAAGTGTCAATCAACGTTAGAGCTGGAGGAGCTGTCAGACTCAATCATGATTAGTGCTAAATAAACTGGGCCGCCTAGGAGCTGCGACAGCCGGAGGAGTAACGGTCTTCCAGGATGCGGGATGGCTGAGACAAAGGCCTCAGTCAGGTCTGGAATGTTTGGGGCCTGGCTGGGGAGAAGGCTCCCATTGGTGGAGAGGCCGGAGAGAGCTTCAAATGCTGAGCTTCAGTAGCTGGACTTGATTCATTAGGCAATGGGGAGCCACAGAAGGTGTGTGAGCAGAGGAGTAACATGAGAAAGAGGATTGTTAGGAAGGCTGTTTCTAACAGGCCTACATACCCGTCGCCCTCACCCGTGGTGGCCTTTCTATGCCCCTGCTCGGGGCCCAGGGCATTCCTGGGGGCCACCTGGCCCAGTCTCTTTGGAAAGCACCAGAGCCACCGGCACCTCTTTCCTGTGCCCGGGGACCCCTTGGTAGCCGGAAGCAGTGCATTGTAATGTCGGCCTCCAGGATTTCCTGCAGCGACCCAGGGGCCGGATGGGTCTTTGTGAGAACCCTCCCCAGAGAGCCCTGAGCTGCCTAGCCAGGGTCAGGCCCAGGAGGTGGCAGGAGGGGTGTTTGCTCAAAGCAAATGGGGCCTCGGGGAGAGGGCCTTGCAGGAAGTGGATGTGCTCTGCTTATTGGGCCATGGGGCCTCTGGAGCCCCATCTAGCAGCCCCCCCAGCTTTTGGTGAGGGGTACCTCCCAGTATCTGCTGCAGGGAATGGGTGCTGAGCTGGGCTCTGACCTGGAGGTGGGCCTCCATCTCCTGACCCCAGCTGGCTATCGGCTCCTCTGCTCTTTGCATCCAGTAGAAATGGCATCTGAAACATCAAGGACCTTAATGGGGGCTGTGTCCCTCTCATCATCAGGAGGGCCCTGCCCCCCCATGCCTACCTTCCACAGGCTGGGGGCCCAAGCCCAGCACTGTGACTGGGGTAGAAAGGTCACCTGGACTACCCCGTCTTGGCCCTCTCCCGTGACAGCCAGATCTTGTCACTCCCAGCTTCAAACCAGCTTTTGGCTGAGGCAGGGATACACACTGGCCAAAACGGAATTTTATTTATACAAATAGTGTCCACCCTCTGCCTCGCAGACAGAAGGGCCTCAGTAAGTGGACGTAGAAGGACTGGGGAGGACAGTGGGGGAGGGAACACATCCTGCTGCCTCCCCTCCCACCATGACCTGCCACCTCCCCGAAAGGCTCTGTGGCCACAATACCCCAGGGGCACAGCCAACTCTGCTTCAGCCTCTAAAAGCCAGCCAAGGCCATAGAGCATTTCCTCTCACCAAACATCCAAGGCCAATCTGTGTTCCCTGTAGCCTGGATCCAGACGGCACCCCAATTGTTCTGACGAGAAACTCGCTGAGGGGTTGGGGTGGTGACCAGGGCTGGGCAGATGTTAGGGACCTGATTTCTGCCCTGGGACGACTGGAGGAAAGTCCTCTGAACCTCCTGAGTCCCCTTTGTCCCCTTGTCTCACTACCTAGAACACCTTGTCTCTTGCTCCACCCACCGGGCAGGGGAGTCTTTGACATGAGCTGCTGGTTGGGTTCTCATTACTGCAGAGCCACAGACAGACTGGGACGCTTCCATCCGCCTTTAAAATGACTGAGCCCTGCTCAGTTTCCTGCGCAGAACGTGGGGGAAAACCAGACAAAGCAGGTTGGAAGTCTGGCTGCATGACCTTCAGCGACGGGCATGTCCCCGCGGAGCTCCATGGCCTTACCTGGAAAGTGTCCCTCCTCCCCAGAGGTGACACCAGACAGCTGTGGGTCTCCCCTCACCCTCGGTCCAACTGAGGGGTAGGGCATCTGTGGGCTATGCTTTCCGGTGCCAGGGAAATCGACCACCTCCCCGGCCTGCGGACCAGGGTCCACCTTGGTGGCCATGAAATGGTCAAGGAAAATGAGTGTTGCTCTTAACTAAGCACCTACTGTGTGTGGCCCTGTGCCAGGCCACTACCCTGGGAATCTTATTTGGGCCTCACCATCCTAGGAGGCAGGTACTGTCGTGGCCACATTAAAGAGGAAACACTCGAACTCTGGGAAGGATCAGGGCTCATCTGAGGTCACTCAGCTGGGACGGGGCTGGAAGCAGGGACATCTGTCTTCACCTTCTTTGAAGGCTCTGTGGATCCCCCCTCCTCAGTGTGGACACCGTGCTGCCCTCAGAAATACTCTAGAAAAATTAAAAAGCTAAGCAATAAACGAAATGATTTCCAGTTGCAGATACGCCACACAGGTGACCTCCAGTGGGAAATCAGGGAGCACCTCTCAGAAGTGACACTGTCATTTATACCAGGCTGACGCCAGAGAACAAGGCATAGCTTTGTATTGGGAGGGGACAAAAACTCCGGGAGCTGCTGGGACCAAGGCTCTGCCAGCAGGCTGAAATGGCCTGCCTGCCTGCAGGGCAGTGAGTGCAGACCCCCCAGGGCCTCCAGGGCAGGGCAGGAAGGCCAAGTGTGCTCCACCTGCGCCCACCCCTTGCAGGGTGCTCTGGGAGAGACAAAGACGCCTAAATCAGGTTTCCTGTCTCTGAGGAAATTCCAATTAGATGTGAGGTGAGATGCAGAGGTGTGATAAGGTAACTAACAATGGCAGGCAGGGGAAAAAAGTAAGCAGGACCAGACGGTGAGGGCAACGCAGAAGCCCAGAGATGGGTGAGGCCCTTCTGGGGCTGAGGACAGCCAAGACCTCCTTTAGGGCTCAGGTCTGGGCATGGCGGGGGTAAGGAAGGGAGAGGAGGTGTGAGCAGGACCCTGACAGCAAGAGGGGATAGCCAGGCTGTTGTATACGTTTCCTGTGGCTGCTGTAATAAATGACCCACAAACGTGGTGGCTTAAGGCATCACAGATTTATTCTGCAGCTCAGAAGTCCGAGGGGGGTCTCTCTGGGCTCAAATCAAGGTGTCAGCAGGGCCTCATTCCTCGTGTAGGCTCTAGAGGAGAACCCAGAGCCTCACTTTTTCCATCTTCTAGATGTCACCCACATTCCTTGGATTATAGCCCCTTCTTCAAAGACAGCATCCTAGCAACTTCAACTCTCTCTCTCTCTCTCTCTCTGGTCCTGACTCTCCTGCCTCCTTCTTCTAAGGACCTTGTGATTACATTGGAGGCACCCAGATAATCCAAGACAATCTCCCCATCTCAAGATCCTTCACTTAATCCCCCTGCCAAGTCCCCTTTGCCATCTAAGCTCACATATTTATAGATTCCAGGAATTAGGACATGGACAGCTTTGGGGGTTATTATTCAGCTAACCACAGGTTGATGTCAAGGTCGGTCTTTCCAGGGGCTGGGAATCCAGAACCCTAAGGTCAGAATGGGTGACAGGGAGAGCTGCCTGCAGGGGCTGGAGGCGGCTGAGGAGCCACAGAGAATCAACATAGGATGTGACCGTTACATGCAGTCAGCACAGACAGCTGTGGTGTGATGGGACCATGGAATCCCCAGAGTCTGGAATGAGAAACCCTGGCGTGGCCTCTCACCAGCTGTGTGACCTGGACAGGTCACTCTACCTCTCTGAGCTTCACTCTCTGCAGGTGAAGAGTGTACCTTTCCGGGGCTTGAGGGCATCAATGGGATTGCATTATAAATTGCATGCCGCAGTGCCCAGCACATAGCAGATGCTCAGCCAGTGGTGGGGTACCCTAAACTGGGCCCTGGGAGATGAGGCCACCTGCAGGGAAACGATCCACCCCAGGACCATCACGAAAGGTGAGAAAGTAATGGGTGTCCGAAGGTGAAAAACGTCTGGTGACAGCAAAGAGACCAGAGACCTCACTGTGTGGCACATAGTAGGTGCGTGATAAATACGTGTCAAATGATTGAGCAAGTGGGGCAGCGGGAACCAACAGGAGGACCTGAGTCTTGCCCAGGGGAAGGGTCTCCGTCCAGGGACAGAGCCATCAGCCGGATTGGGGGTGGGGCAGAGGGCGGGACCTTGGTCCCGGCCTCTGCTCTCGCAAAGGCAGCCCTTTCACTGCAAAGGTCCTTTAATCTGATGAATGGCAGGGCGCTGGCTGTGAACCAGCCTGAGGCTACTCTGGGGAGGGGCAGTGACCGCTAGATGACAGGGGGCCTTCTGTCCCCAGGGGACAGCCCCAGGGGTTGATTGGCTAGTGTTCCCAGCAGGTGGCCACAGGTTAAGGGCCAGAAAGCCCCCTGAACTAGCAGGAGCCATGAGACTAAGCTCAGACAGTAGATGCAAAAAGAGATGATGAGTGGAGAGGGGGCAGCCCTTCTGCTCGGAACCCCTAGAGCCCCCCACAGAGAAGCCCCAGAGGAAGACTCACCAGCCACCCACAGTGGCCACAGGCCTGATTGTCACCACATGCGACTGTGTGCCCGGACAAGCCACGACTCACACCTAAGGAATGCTCACATTTCCTGAGCACTTACTATGTGCCAGGCCTATGCTAAGGCTGGAGAAAGTCAGTGTGGCCTGGGGGTTAAGACCACACGCTGAGAGCCAGGGTGCCTGGGTGTGAGTCCTGCCTCTGCCATGTGCTAGCCGTGTGACCCTTAGCCTCTCCCTGCCTCAGTTTCCCCATCTGTCAAGTGGGGATAGAGTAGTGCTGACCTCATAGGGTTGTGATGATTAAATGAGTCAACCCCTTAGAAGGGGCCCTCTCCCTGGGACCTCGCAAGGTCTTCATAAGCGTTAACTATTCTTATTCCATAGGCGTGATGTGACAGTCCCCATTGTCACACAAGTGGAGTGCTGACTGCACGTGCACCTGGGACCTCCTAATGGAGTGGAAGGCGGGCCCAGCCCGCACTGGTGGAGGCCATGGAGAGTGGGCCGAGCCTCTCCCTCTCCCAGCCTCGGGGCTTGGCCAGTTCACGCCAACCCACACCTGTTAAGTCAGGGTGCCTAGAACAAGTGATGGGAGAGAGGCCGGTAAAGAAGACGTGCCCCTCAGAGTATGATTGGAGAACAGGGACTGGCATTCAGGGAACAATCAAAAATCGACAATGGATTGGGATTTAACTCCCAAAATGGTCGTATTAGAAGTATTGATCCTTAAGATTCCGTCCAGGATGAGCTGTGTACACGTGCGGGAGCTTGATGGAAATATTACATCTCAGACCCACCCTAGACCCCCTGGGTCTGAATCTGCCTCTCGACAAGGCCTCCATGCTTCTCAGAGAAGCATGGGTGTAGACACAGATGCCAAAGGCAAAGTTGGGTGGCCCGGGTGGAGGGGGTGTCTGGGGAGACTTTGGGAAGGGGGTGTCTGTGGAGCTGAGCTGTATACGATGATCTAGCTCTGGAGAAGCAGCTGGCAGAAGGCTGACATTGTAGTGATGGGGACAGCTGTTCTCAGGGCCGCGCCAGGAACAGCCAGATGGGGTCTGTGCATGTTGGCTGGGTGGATTGGGGACACCACGGCCTGGGCCAGACCAAAGGGCTGGACTGCCTCTATCGTCAATATTTGTAATACTTATTACAAATAGTAACAGCTGGCACTGTTCTAAACGCTGTCCACATATCAACTCATTTACTGTGAATAACTTGGTGCCGGAGGCACGATCATGACCATGACTCCATTTTACAGATGGAGAAAGGGAGGTGCAGCAAGGTAGAGTGACTTGATGTCACTCATTTTCTAAATGTTTGAGTCAGGATTTAAACCCAGATATCCTGGCTACAGAATCCTTGCTTTTGGCCAGTCTCCAAACTGCCTCTCTAGGGGCATTAGGGAGCCACAGATGGTTTGAGGACAGGGAAGTAATGTGAACAAAATGGAGTTTTGGAAGGTTAGAGGTGGCAGTAGCATGCTGATGGGTTGCTGGGGGAACACGTGTCTGTGTGTGGGGTGGGGTGGGAGATGGGGGTGGGACGGGCAGAGGGGGAGGCTTCTAGGGGAAACTGTCTCCCCCCATCCAGACAGGAAGTCGTGTGATGGCCTGTGGGAGGGGTCAGCAAGGCTGAGAGGCAGCCAAAGAGCAAAGTCTCAGGAAAATTTGAAGGAGGAGGACGTGGTCTGCCCATGGCCACTGAGGCGTAAGAGCAAGAGGCCTAGATATGAGTCCTCAGGAGAGATTTGGCTGCCTGATGACAGAGGCCTGCCTGGAGCTGTGAGTGGGTTTTCCCTGGCTTGTTTTTGCAGTTTTTCTTACCTCCTCTTTCCCAGTGAGTCAAAGCAGACTTGGAGTTCCTTGGAACTCCCTGCTGACCTGGCCTCCACGGGGGGGGGGGGGGGGGGGGGGGGGGGGGGCCAGCCAGGAGGATGGGGACCCCCATCAGGCCACACCCTGCCCCCTGATGGGAGCCCAGGCTCTCAAGACAGTCTCAGAGGGATACCATTTGGCCTCCCCTCTTCTCATATCCTATTAAAATCCTGCCCAAGAGTTGGGGAGAGGACATCAGTCTGCAAAGAAGGCCAAGGTCACGTCTGGTCTGCTCGTGACATGTGTCCTGGGGGAGGGGCCTGCTTACCTAGCTCCGTGGGCTCGGAAGTTGGCCAGCCTGGGCTGGTGGCTGACCTTGGGCGGGTTCCCTACCCTTTCTTGGTTTCCTTCTCTGTAAACACGGGGAGATTAATAATAATAATTGTTAAAAGATCCCCATGTGATGGGATTGTTTTGAAGATTTCTCAAAGATAATGAATGTGAAGGTCAGTTTAGCCTACAAACAGGTTCAGTACCATTTTTCCTAGCAGGGTTTTACTTAAGGGCCTGGGGAAGTCAAAATCATAATCATTAAGCTAGCCATTCATGGATTAACAAATGTTTGTGGAGTACCTACTATATTCCAGGCAGTGTTCTAGGTTTAGGGGAGAGAGCCACACCTGGGAATAAGCAGACAAAACCCCCAAGCATCTCCAACTTTTGTTCTGGGGATTGTGCACCCAGCCCTGGGCTAAGTGCTTGTGTATTATGTCATTTAATCTCCACAGAAATCCTATGAAGAGGGCACTATTATTACCAGATTCTCTCTTCTCCCTTTTTAAAAATTGAGGCAAAATTCATGTCACATAAATATTCACCACTTTTTTTTTTTTAACAGGACTTTATTGGGGAACAGTGTGCAATTCCAGGACTTTTTTCCAAGTCAAGTTGTTGTCCTTTCAATCTTAGTCGTGGAGGGTGCCGTTCAGCTTCAAGTTGTTGTCCTTTCAGTCTTAGGTGTGGAGGGCACAGCTCAGCTCCAGGTCCAGTTGCCGTTGCTAGTTGCAGGGGATGCAGCCCACCATCCCTTGCGGGAGTTGAACCGGCAACCTTGTGGTTGAGAGCCCACTGGCCCACGTGGGAATCGAACCGGCAGCCTTCGGAGTCAGGAGCATGGAGCTCCAACCGCCTGAGCCACCGGGCCGGCCCAAAATTCACCACTTTAAAGTGTACAATTCAGTGGCACTTAATACATTCACAAGGTCATGCAGCCATCACCCCAATCTAATTCCAGAACATTTCATCACCCCAAAAAAGGAGACCTCATACCTACTAGCAGTCATTCCTGGCTCCCCTTCCCCCAGCGCCTGGCAACCATTAATCTCCTTTCTGTCTCTACAGATGTGCCAATCCCGGACATTTCATATAAATGGAATGCTACACTTTGTGACCTTTTCTGTCTGGCTTCTCTCCTTAGCATGGTGTCCTCACGGTTTATTCATGTTGTAGCATGTGTCAGGACATCACCCTTTTATGGCTGAGTAATACTCCATTATGTGGATTAACTACATTTTGTTTGTTCATTCTGTTGATGGACCTCTGAGTTATGTCCACTTTTTCATCCCCATTTTAAAGACAAGGAAACTGAGGCCAAGCCAGGTACTGGCCCAAGGTCAACATCTGTTTATGACCCAGCAATTCCACTTTTAGCGTTTACCCTAGAGACATGAGAACACACATCCACACCGACAGCTGTACCCGAGTGTCCGTTGTGGCTTTATTCCTAATGACCCCACACTGGAAACAATCCAGACATCCATCAACAGGGGACAGATAAATATACTGTGGTGTCATCATAGAATGGAACACTACTCATCAATAACAAGGAAGGGATGACCGAGTCACACAGTAACTTGGAAGAATCTCAGAAACTTTATGTTGAATGAGAAAAGTCAGATACAGTGCATGCTGCATGACTCCATTTGTATAAAATTCCTGAAAAGGCCAAAAGACAGTGATAGAGAACAGAACAGTAGTTTTCAGGGACTGGGATGGGGGTTGGCTGGGGAGAGGCACAAGGGAAGATTTTGGGGGTGATGAACATGTTGATTATTTTGATGGAGGTGTAGCTATGCAAATATATCCGTGTGTCAAACTTACTGAAATGGATGCATTTTGTTATATAAATTATGCCTCCATAAAGTCAGTTTAAGGGAAAATAAACAAAACTATATGCCTTAGTCGCACACAGCCACAGTCTTCTTCCATGCCCACCTCCCGGCCCCCGTTCTCTGGACCACAAAGCCTAGGTCCCTTTATTCTGCCTGGTTCCTGAGTTTGCAGCAGCTTTGAGCCACGGGTGCTTGACATGCGGTAGACCTGCGGGAAAACCTGGTTGGCAGGCTGACTGAGGCCCCCTGGACTTGGGGCAGAGGACAGGTCTGAGACGACTCCATTTAGAACGCAAGCCCAAAGCCACGCAGCTAATTACCGCCCCTGCGGGGACTGGAAGCCAGGTCTCCATCTGGGCGCTGTGATTCTGGCCACCAGCTCTCTTTGCCCTGGAAGTATAAACGGTTCTGTGCAGCTGGGTAAAGTCAGCTTGCGGGCATCTTCTAAGGCTCATCACTTTTCTCCTGCAGTCCTGCAGACATCCTTCGAGTGGGCCACCTTCTCTCTCTACCTTGCTGGTGAGGAAACTGAGGTCAGAGAGGTGACATTCCTTGACCTGGTCTCGCAGCTGGCAGGTAGAGGACCCAGGACTCAAATGCAGGCCACAGGTGGCTGGCCCGAGTGCGCGTCCACCCCACAGGCTTCCTCATTGCGCAAAGCATTGGCCCTAAGTGAATCTGGGTCAAAACTTAAGACACTGAGGTTGGGACGTGTGGCACCTGGCGTCTGGGTGGCTGGGGGGGACCAGTGGCGACGAGGACAGCATGGCTGGTGAGGGCCTTCGAGAGTCTGTGTGGGGGGTGTTCTCTGTGTGGGAGATGCTGAGTGTCACTGTGCACTGTGTGTCTGTATCTGTGTGTGTATATCTCTGTGTGTATGTCTATACATCTCCTTGTCTCTGTCTCTCTGCATCAGTATATCTGTCTCTCTCTGGTATCTCTGTCTCTGTATCTCTGTCTGTCAGTCTGTCTTTCTCTGTCTCAGACTTGTGTCTCTGTCTCTGCACGGTCAGAATAATCACACCCCCTCCCTGCCTCTGGCTCTTGTGGGAAGAAAACCTTTCTCAGGGTGAGGGCTGGAAGTAAGGGGACAGGCCCGCCCTGACCTGGCGTAGCTCCTTCCCAGGCGGGCTCTGGCGCCTCTGGGCTGACGGAAAAGGCATTCAGCCCAGGAAGGCTGGGGCCTGGTGGGCAGGCCTTTCCTGGGATAGAAATGCTCGCTCCTTGTCCCCCACAGCTAGCTGGCTTTCTTCTTTCGTGTTTGAGATGAACTCTTCCTGGGTTTCCAGGGCTTTAATCCTGGGGGAAAGCCCCTGCCTGCTACTCCCCATCCAAGCATCTCTGTGCCCTGGGTTCTATGGGAGGGGAGGAGGTCGAGGACTGGGTCTCCCTTGGTGCTGTCTCCGTCCTCCCAGCACCCTCCCAGCCAACCCGACACCATCTTCTCCCCCCGCCCCTTCATCACTCCCTGCCCTCCCTCTGTACTTCTTGGCCCCCGTTTTGTATGAGCTGCTAATGTGGTCCTAACAGCTTTGAAGGTGGAAGCCATTGGCCAGACCCCAGAGGTCAGAGCGCCCAGGACAAAGCTAGCCTGAGCTGGACTCCAGAGTCACCAGCCTGCCCAGACTAGCCGTTTATGAGTCTGCCAAAAAGACAGGCAGCCCGAGGCCAAGCAGGCATGGCCTTGGGGACCACCAATCCAGATTCCCAGCCAGCTACTCCATGCCAGTTACTGCATGTCTCCAAGTTCAAGGTCATCATCTCCAGGTGAAGGTGAGAGGCTTGACCCTATAGGGTAGCCAGGAAGGCTGAGACCTCAGACAGGGCCCAGGGCCACACAGATGTCTTCAATAAATGTTAGCTCATCATTACCCCCCAACCATTCTGACTAGCAAAGGTGGTGATCTGCCAGGTATGTATACCTCTTAATGTGAAGACAAGCCTGTGCTCAGAGTTTGCCAGTGGTTCTTCACAAAAGGTTATTCCAACTGATATTTGTAAAAACCAATACATATTGAATCCTAGGCACCTGAGATTCCATTGAGGGCAGGTAGTTCCCATCCCAGAACCGCATGGAGACGACTCTCCACTTTTCACTTAGGCCAGTGTGGGAAGGTATTTGGCCTGGGAGAAGAAAAGGTAGCAGGCAGGGCTGGCTGCCTGGAGGAGGGGGCCTGTTAGGGAATACAAGATAATAGCGCAGGATGGAACATGCTATAACTGCAGCTCCTACCTGGCCCACTTGACCCTCTCCCCACCTCTGTTGTGTCAGAAGCTGTATGTGTATCCCTGGCTGGGCCTGTAGGCTGGCACCGAATTCCGCACAACAGGGTCCCAGCAGCTGGGAGGGTGACAGCTGGGCCCTGCCCTGGGGACAGGTTCCAACACGTTCCCTTCCAGGGTGGAGGCAGAGTCAGTACAGAGGGAGGAGGGGGCCCTCGAAGGGCCAGGGCCAGAGCATGGGGACAGCTGGGGTGGCTGTCCTGGATCCCAGTCCAGGCTTGTCCTGTGTGTTCTGGCAAATGACTGGACACGTCCCTTCCCTCATCTACAAAAGGCTGATGATAGTGACCGCACGAGGTTGTTTCGAGTATAAAATAAAAGTACGTGATGCTGAATGAAGTTGAATGAAAAGATTCTCTCTACAGCACGTAGTGCGATGACCTCCTTTCACACATCAGCTCTAAGAGGTCAGTGCTGTTATTATACAATTATTCCCATTTTACAGATAGAGGAAGTAAGTCACGGAGAGCTTCAGACATTTTATCTGGTCATCAGCTGCAGGCTGGGATGCTCTTGCATTAAGTTTGGCGTCTATATGACTGGTCTCCTGGCTGGATTTTTATAGGCTCCCCAAGGCCGAATTTCTGCAGCTGGCAGGGACCCCACTCGATAAACAGTTAGGGAATCAATGAGTGAATCAATGAATGTTAAGCTGTGTGACCCCAGGCAAGCCCCTTCACCTCTCTGGGCCTGCCTTTTGATCTGTCAGGTGAAGAGTGGATGCACCCAGGTTTAAAAAGCTTTTAAGCCAAACTCCAGGAACCCAGTGAAGAGAAACGCAAAATGCAGATCAAGGCCTGAGCACAGGGACTTTCCAAATTCCCTGGTCATTTTTAGCCTTGCTCCCAGGGGACAAGTGACCCTTGCTCTGTCCTCAGCCCAGCCCATTCTCGGCAAGTTCTTTTTCTGGCTGTATGAACTCAGGCCACGTGCACAGCCGAAGTTAAACTCAAGAAGGCTGGACACGTGGCTGGGGCAGGGAGCCGGAGCAGATGGCAGGCCACCTGTTGAAGGGGTGGCTGTGAATCAGCAGCTCCCATCCAGCCACCCCTCTGCCGCTTGATCCCTTCCCTCTCGTCTGCCTGTCTGCCTCTCGCTCAACTCTCCCGTCTCCTTGCTGAGCCCCCGCCGTGTTGACGGTGGGGGCTCTGGGCCTGGGAGTCTCACAGAGACAGGAACCAGCTGAGGCTGGCGGGAAGACAAACATTCCCATTAGAGTCTGGTTCTTGAAGGCTAGGGGGAAGGTGAGACCCTGAGCAGACGAAGGCAAGGGGGCTTTGTCGACCCTGCAGAGAAGACGCTGAGTGGGGCCATAGGTGATGCTGTCCCCCTGAGTCTCCCAACACTCCCGGCCCACCACTGCCCTCCCCCCACGCCCACAGTTGTTGGGGATTTAAAGATTTTGAAACTCCTATTATTATTAAAAAAAAAAAAATCACAAAGCAATACATACTCGTGGTTCAAGGTAGAAACCTTTGAAAATACCCATGAGCAAAAAGACAAAAACACCACCATCTGTAGTCATACTGGACAGGTGTACCTACTGTCAGTCTTCCTGGTTTTTGTCTTTCTTTTTCCCATGGACGTGTATATGCTTGTTTTATCCCACTTCCACTTTCACAATATAGAGTTGCTCTTCTTCTGCATCAATACTGAGGTAGCCATGGCGTGACTTTTTTCATAGCATCATTTTAGACACCCACATCTTTATAGAGGGCTCAGTCCCTTATCTGCAATTCCGAAATTGCAGAAGCTCGTAAAACCAAGTTTGTGTGTAACTCATTGGCCTGTAAAAATCTGCCCTGTACTGAATGAGGTGATTTATAGCCTCCATTTCCTTCTTCAGTATGTGGACTCATCTATTTTGCCCCAGGGACATCAATGAGTTTGGTTCAGGGTGCTGCCCCAGACCCCACCACCGAGATGTGACACGGGGACACGGGTTGCCCATTTTATACTTCTAAAATCCACAGAATTCTTTTTTTAAAGTCCAACATTTAATTAATTAATTAATTGACATTCAATGTTATTTTATATTAATTTCAGATGTACAGCCTAGTGGTTAGACATTTATATGATTTAAAGACGTGGTCCCCCTGACTAGTCTAGTACCCACCTGGTACTATACATAGTTATTGCCATATTATTGACTACATTCCCTGTGCTGTACTTTACATCCCCATGACTATTTTGTAACTACCAGTTTGTACTTCTTCATCCCTTCACCTTTTTCACTCTGCCCCCAACACCCTCCCATCTATCACCCCAATAAATCTAGTACCTATCTGACACCATACGTAGTTATTCCAATATGATTGATTATATTCCTTATTCTATACCCTACGTCCCCATAACTTCTTTGTAACAACCAATTTGTACTTCTTAATCCCTTCCCCCTTTTCATTCACCCCTAACCCCCCTCCCATCTGGCAACCATCAGTATGTTCTCTGTATCTGTGTTTCTGTTTTGTTTGTTTATTTTGTTCTTTAGATTCCACACATAAGCGAAATCCCATTGCATCTGTCTTTCTCTGTCTGACACTCCACTCAGCACAATACCCTCCAGGTCCATCCATGCCTCCACAGATGGCAAGAACCCATTCCCTTCCATGGCCGAGCAATATTCCACTGTATACATGTACCACCTCGTCTTTCTCCATTCTTCCATTGACGGACACCCAGGCTGCCTCCACATCTTGGCCATTGTAAACACTGCTGCAATGAATGTATGGATGCACACATCCCCTCAAAGTAGCGTCTTGGGCTTCTTCAGATAAATACCTAGAAGTGGGATTATTGGGTCCTTCTTTGTCTCTTGTTTTAACATCTTTGCTTTTGTTTTAACATCTATTTTGTCTGGCATAAGTATTGCTACCCCAGCTTTTTTTTTTTTTTTTTTTTTTTTTTTTTAATTTTCATGGAGTATCTTTTTCCATCCCTTTACTTTCTTTTTCTTTTCTTTTTTAAATTAGTTTCAGGTGTACATCCCTTTTCTTTCTGTCTGTGTGTGTCTTTCAATCTGAAGGGAGTCTCTTGTAGGTAGCAAATATAAAGGTTTTGTTTTCTTATCTACTCAACCCTCCTACTATGTCTTTTGATTGGAGCACTTAATCCATTTACAATGAAAGTAATTGTTGACAGATGTGTAGCTATTGACATTGTATTATTCATAATTTTGATTTTTTCCCCCTCCAATTTTAAAGAAGTCCCTCTAACAGTCGTTCGGTGGGTGGGTTGGGTCCCAGCTGAGTCAGCAGGGCGGAGCAGTGGAGCTCGCCAGGCCAATCAGATTCAAATTTGGCCTGTGGGGGTGGGCTCACCACAGGAAAGATGGCGCCTGCCTGCCAGCTGCATAGAGGGAGGATGCCTCACCGGGAAAATGCTGACTGTCCTCCAGTCCTCCCACTGCAGCCACACACCTTAGTCTGCCCCCTGTACGTCTCTGAGGCCCCTCACGTCACCATCCCTCCATTGGAGCCCAAGGTGAGTGGCTGCGAGCGAATGAATCTGTGTGTGGGCTGTTTAAGAGGATCTGGGTTTCCTGCAGCCTTGCATCCCAGCTGAATGGTCAGAAACCCCACTGTTTCTCACAGCCACATGGGGGGGCTCCTCTTCCTGGCACCAGTATTCTGGGCTGGGGAGCCTAGTATGGGGGGCTGGGGTCCCTTGCTGCTCCCAGGGAAACCTTCGCAGCTGATATATCCTTTCTGATTCTCAGCCGCCACAGGGAGGTTTGGGGCCCGTTTCTCATCTCTGCGCCCTCCTGCTAGTCTCGGCCATGGCTTCATTATATTTTTAGTTATAGGACTTCTGTTCGGCTAGACTTCAGATGGTTCTCCAGGTTGATTGTTCTATAATTTAGTTGTAATTTTAATGTGCTCATGGAAGGATATAGGGACTGTTTACTCTGCCATCTCCCTCGCAAGATTTCATTCTTTTTAACAGCTGAGTAATATTCCATTGTATAGATGTACTACTACCTCTTCTTTATCCATTCATCCACTCGGGGACACCCAGGTTGTCTTCATATCTGGGCTACTGTAAATAATGCTGCAATGAATATATGGATGAAAACATCCCCTCAAAGTAGCATTTTGGATTTCTTTGGCTAAATACCCAGAAGTGGGATAACTAGGTCCTTCTTTGTCTCTTGTTATAGCCTTTGTTTTAAAGTCTATTTTTTCAGGTATAAGTATTGCTACCTCAACTTTTTTTTCCTATTGTCATGAACAATCTTTCCCACTCCTTTACTTTCAGTCTGTGTGTCTTTTGATCTGAAGTGAGTCTCTTGTAGAAGCATATGGATGGGTTTTATTTTCTTATCCATTTTTTTGATTGAAGAACTTACATTTAAAATAATTGTTGATAGATAAAGTAGTTATTGCCATTTTATTATTCATATTTTTTATCTTTTTTTGTGTGTGTTAAAGAAGTCCCTCTAATATTCCTTGTAATATTGGCTTGGTGGTGATGAACTCCTTTAACTTTTTCTTGTCTGGGAAGCTCTTTATCTGTCCTTCAATTTTAAATGATAGCCTTGCTGGAGAATAATCTTGGTTGTAGGTCCTTACTTTTCATCACTTTGAATATTTCCTGCCAATCCCTTCTGACCTGCAAAGTTTCTGTTGAGAAATCAGCTGACAGTCTTTTGGGAGCTCACTTGTAAGTAACTAACTGCTTTTCTCTTGCTGCTTTTAAGATTCTTTCTTTGTCTTTAATCTTTGACATTTTAATTATGATGTGTCTTGGTGTGGGCCTCTTTGGGTTCATCTTGTTTGGGACTCTCTGCACATCCTGGGCTTTTTGGTTCCCTGTTATGTATTCTTTATTTCAGTATTGTATTCTTTATTTCTGACTGGTTCTTTTTTACGTTTTCTAACTTCATTTTTATGCTGACTGTCTCTTCATTGAAGTTCTCCCTGAGATCATTGAGCATCCTTATAACCAGTGTTTTGAAATCTGTGTCTGGTAAATTGCTTGTCTCCATTTTGTTTAGTTCTTTTTCTGGAGCTTTGTTCTGTTCTTTCATTTGTGACATGTTTCTTTGTCTCCCATTTTGTCTGCCTCCCTGTATTTGTTTCTATATATTAGATAGGGCTGCTGTGTCTACCAGTCTTAGTAGAGTGGCCTTACGTAGTAGGTGTCCTGTGGGGCCCAGTGGTGCAGTCTCCCTGGTCACCAGAGCCAGGTGCTCCAGCTGTGTCTCTTGTGTGGGTTGTTTGTGTCTTTCTGTTGTAGTTGAGCCTTGGTTGCTATTTGCACGTCAATAGGAGGGATTGACCCTTGGGCTCATTTTATTATTCATAATTTTGATCATTGGTTATGAAGACTGGCTGTTACTACAGTGGAGGAGCTATTGTGGAAGAGCTGATCTTATGGAGCAGGATTTGCTTTGGCAAGGCTCTTTTGTCTGCTCAGTCTGCCCTTTGGTTCAAAGCTGGTCACTGGGCATGCCAGCCCTAGGGCCACCTGGGAGGAGACCCACTGTAGGTCAAGTTCAGCTGCAGCCTGTTCCCTGCCTGGGGCCACCTGGCACGAGCCACAAAGCAATCTATAGATGGTCATCGCCCGTGCCATGCTTGGAAATGCCTCAACAAACCAAGTCGCAAACCAAGGCTAGCTGCCACTAGTGCTAGCGTTAGGGCTGCTCAGCCAGAGGTACGGGACATGCTCAAGCCAGATGCTACTTGTTTGGGTTTTGTGAACCTTTGAGAGATTTTAGGAAAATCTGCAGCTTGAGCCAAGGCAGGCAGTTTGTAGGAAAAAGGCACTGGAAGCCCCTGATGTGTGCCTGCAAGTTGGGTGGGGCAGGGTCTCAGGGGATCACTAGGGTAGGGTGAATGAACGGCATTAGCCAGATTGATGAAGACTCAGATATGGCATCTGCCTGCATCTGTGTGCAGAGAGGGGGAGGCTCAACAAAAAAAAATGGCTTTTGCCAGCTCCTCTGTCCAAGGGAAAGCTGCCTCTCCAGCCCTCACCCCGAGGCCAGAAAATTCAGTTCCTCCCCATATATCCCTGTTGCCTTTTGAGCTGCTGCCCCAGCACTGGAGCTCAGAGTGAGTGAGTCTATACACCAGGCCCTTCAAGAGGTGCACCTGGGAGTGCAGCCGCCCTCCATCCCACTCAGCCACAATCTCCACTGGTTTTCACAACCAGGAATTATGGGGACTTCTCTCCCTGGCTCTGGAACCCTGGGCTGGGGAGTCTTGTGTGATGCTAGAACCCCTCACTCCTCTGGGGAGACCTCTGCATCAAGATATCCCTGCATCAAGATTTTTAATGGTCACACGTGGGTGTGGGACCAGCTCATTTTTCATCTCTGCCCCTTCTACCAGTCTTGAGGTTGCTTCGTCTATATGACAGTCGTTGTAGGGTTTTGGTTCAGCTAGACCTCAGGAGATTCTCAATGATGGTTGTTATGTAGTTTAGTTGTAATTTTAATGTGGTCATGAGAGGAGGTGAGCACAGCATTTGCCTACTCCGCCATCTTTACCAGAATAAAATATCCACAGAATTCTGAATTCTGGAACTCCTCTTGTATCAGGGAGATGGCTTTGGATCTTACATTGTTTGATGTGACATTCTCCACTGGTGTTCTGCATTTATACTCATGTCAACACAGAGCAGGTGTTGTATTTGGTTTGCAGGTAGAGACTTGGAGGCTCAGGGGTACCCCTTGTGGTGGGTCAGAATCAAACCCAGTTCACTGGCTGCCATGTTCAAGCACACACTGCCTCCTTCCCTGCTCTGTCCTGATACAGTTTGAGATAGCACCAATATCTGAGTTTTTCAAACTGTGGTCCATGGTCCACCTGTATCAGAGTCTGGATGCTCATTAAAACAATGCAGGTTGCTAGGCCCTGCTCCAGCCTCCTGACCCAGATCTCTGAGCATGCCATAGGCAACAGCTTGCCAAACAGGCTCATGGCAATTTTGGCGCCCATCAAGTTTGAGACCGTCTGCCCTGGGCCCCAGGGACTGGGGTGAAGGAAAATGCTGTCTCACTGCTACTGGACATACGCTTGGGCCTCCAGGGTTTCAGTTTTTGCCTCTCTGGAGAGTGTTCCAAGGGCATGTCAACCCTAACTGCCAACTCAGGAGCCCTGGGTCTCTAGGGCAGCCCAACGCCATGGCGGGGAATGGGCTCTTCAAACCAAAGTCATTAATCTTGGTTAACACAAGGGAATTGCAACTCAGTTCAGAAATGACCTTCCCTGCCCACGCCCTTCTCAGAGCCTGACCTTCCTGTATATTTCAGGGACATAGCACAAAGTTCCCGTGTGAGCGCTGCCATTCCCCGTCCCTCTGCTTCTGCTCAACAGAATAGCTGCATCTTGTATCTTAATTCAGCCTGCCTGTCTTCCTTCCCTGTCTTCCTTTTTTCTAGGAGTAAATCCTTCCTTCTTCCTGTCCATCTATTCATCCACTCATCCATTCTTTCTCTTTCCTTCTATCCATCCATCATCCATCCATCTACCCACCCACCGCCTACCCATCTAGCCATTCATCCTGGCACCCAGTAGGTGCTCAATAAATTGAATGTCTGATGAGTTTCTCCAAGCACAATCTATCTAATGACGTTATGAAAAAAAGATTCACCTAGAATAAGTGGTTCTTGCTGAATGAGTTCCTCACGCCTCTCCTCTTTCATCCATTTGTTTATTCATTGGTTCATTATTCAGCAAATGTTTACGTGCCCCCTAACTGCCAGGCATTATACTAGGTTCTGGTGCTGGAGATACAGAGTTGAGCACAAACAGATGTCTGGCCCTTACCCTCATAGAACTTGCAAATTTGGGAGGAGACAGATGTTAATTGAATAATCACACGCATGAATCCATAATTGCAAACAGTAATAAGTGCCCAGAAGGAAAAGAAATCACCCAGAGGTTCCTGAGTCAGGCCAGGGGGCCAGAGGGGGCTCCCAGGATGTCTGGACCTTCATCGGAACTGAGGGATGAGCCAAGTGCCATCAGGAAAAGGGCACCTGTGTCAGGGGGCTCAAGAGGAGGAAGTAAATAAAGGGACCTGGTAATAAAAGTGATAGTTGCAAGAGCAAATGGGAGATTAAAAACTGTAGGAAGCTGCTGGCACCCTGGGATGGAGAGACAGAGAAGAGACAGAGTTACTAGAGCTGCTGGAGCCACAGAGGAAATACAGCTGTTTCTGAGGACACTGCCTAAAGGTGGGGGGTGGCAGTGGTGAGACTGGAGAAGGGGAAAGATGGAGACAGGGAGAGGGAAAGTGGGAAACAGAGAGAAGTGGAGAGAGGAAGAAATGCCCTGGGTTCTCCCCCTGCCTTCTTTTCGGTCTCCCCACAGTGTCTCTATTGGCTGAAGCTAGTGGGAAGTCAGAAGCAAGGGGACCTGGAAAATGCCATTTATAGATTCCACCTGAGAGTAGAAGGGAACGGAGTGGCTGTGCCTTGCACAGGCAGGTATGAAATAGGCACAGAAGAGAGCGAATCAAGTTTTACGCAATTAAAATGGGATGTGCAAACGCCCTGTGATGCTAAGTACATGGTGCCCCTTCGGAAGGCACAGTGAGCCCAAAGGTCCTGGGGTCTCCTGGAGACATGGGCAGGGGCCAGCAAATGGGGAGTTTGATCTTTAAGCTGAGAGGTATGAAACCCGAGAAGGATTTTAAGCTGGAGGGAGGCCACGACCAGATTTGCACTTTTGAAAAGACCACGCTATCTCCTGAGTAGAGAGCAGATGTGAGGTGCCCCCAGAGGGGGAGCAGGCAGGAGGCCAGTGGAGCCCTGCCAAACCCATCCTCCAGCTCCTGGCTTCTACCCCAGGCCAGGGACCCTTTGACTCCTCCCCACCCTCTGGCCTCACAAACCCACAGCGGGAGGAGACCTCCAGCTTCTTATAATGAGGTGTCCACATCCTTGATCATCTGCTTCCTTCCTCTGAGAGCTTTGCCTCCCCTGAAGAGGCCCCCTGCTCAGACTGCCTCATCTACCCTCTTACCCTCAACGAAGCCCCCCTAGCTGTGCACAGCCTGGGCCGGGGTGCCAGCCACCATGGCACCTGTTCACGGCTGTTTTTCACTTCTCCAGTGGCTCAGCTTTCAGGTCTGATAAATATTAATGGCCAAGCAGGGTCGCGGGTGGCCCCACTGGGAGATAGTCTTTCTGGAAGGTGCGTCAGGGTGCCCAGCCAGAGTCGAAACAGGACACCAGGCCTGACTTCTAGTCTCCTTGCCTGCCCCCACCCCATCCCACTCGGGGGGCAGGCCTGGAGCCCCAGGAGACCACCAGAGTGTCAGACTTCATCTGACCAGAGCTGGCATCACGTGAGTTAGGCTCTGGGCCCCGAGGAAAAGATGGAGTCAGGGAGAAGGAAATTCTTAAATGAATGGGTGAGGGCAGCATGGCCTCAAAACCACAAACCCCCTTTGCCAAAGGGGGTGAAAGAGCTTTAGGCTGACAGTTCTCCTCAAGACTCTGCACGTGGTCTTGGATGAGTCAGGGCTGCCCTGGGCCTTGGACCCTCCACCGGTTAAAAAAAAAGGGGTTGGGCTGAAGAAGGTCTGAAGGATTGACTCTCTTCAAAAACATATACTTTAGAAGCCATGTGCTTCTTGAAGGTAAGAGCCATTTCAGGGAGCTACAGGTGTCAAAATGGACCTTTATGCAGCGCCTACTGTGTTCACGGCACTTCAGCAGTCAGTGGGATTTTGATCACACAGCAATGGGGGGAGGTAGGCATGGTTTTCCTCCACATGCGTATGGACTAAGGAAATGTGGTTCAGAAGTTCAGCCACTTGCCTAGGGCCACACAGAGAAGAAATGGCAGGGCTGGGATTTCTATCCAGATGTTCAAATCCAGAGGTAATTGTGGTGCAGTACTTAAAAGTGGGGGCTCTGGTTTCAAATTCCAGCTCTGTCACTTAGAAGCTGTGTGATCTTGGGCAAGTAGCTTAGCCTTTCTGGGCTTCAGTCTTCTCATCTATAACGTTGTGCCTCTACCTCATCTGGTCACTGAAAGGATTACGGATGGAGATTTAGAACACAGCTTGGGGTCTGGGATCGCTGTCACTCTAAGACGCAGGCATACCCTACTGTACCATCCCTCTCGCCGTTTGCGTGGACCCTGTGCAGTATCTAACCCAGCCCCCCCGATAGGCAGACGTGCAGGAAATTACTTCAAACCCAGGAGGGAGTGGAATAAGGACCCAAAGTGGGAACCAGGGACTGTAAGTCACTGTTCCTGGTGAGCGCCGTCTTCTCGACAGCTGGAATGTTCTAAATCCTTCTAAGACCTGGGCAGATTGGAATTTTAAAATGTGTTTCCCCTTTTAGAGCAAGCCATGCCTAAGTATTTCTGGCCTGTGAAAGGAACATAGTTTCAGAGCCAGGGCAGAGAAACCATGTGTGCTCGCACAACCCAATGAAAACACCACCCACCAAACCCTTTCCCTTTGCAGCCCATGTGGGCTTCCAGGGGGCTGCTCAGGAGGGCAGGGGTGGGTGCCCAGCAGGAAAATGGCTCACGGGCTTGGGGTGGTGGGTGGGCAGCTGAGAGGAGGGGTCGGGAACTAGGGAACCCTGGGAATTCCACAAGCCACCAGGAGTGTGGTTTCAAACATCTTTGCATGCACTGAGGTCAAACATACGCCTACCCAAGGACCAGCAATTACGCTCCTAGGTGGTAGCTACCCAACAGAATGTCTAATGTCTTTTCAAGAAAAGACACGGACTAGAATGTCCAGAGAAACAGTATTCATATCAGCCTAAAATAGGCAGTACGCAAAAGCCCATCAACGGTGGACTGGGTGAAAAAATGATGGCATATTCATTGATGGAACACTATACAGCAATAAAAAAGCATTGAGTACTCCTACATGCAAAAACAGGGACAATCTCACTCACCTAATATAAAGCCAAAAGTCAGACTCAAAGAGCACCTGTGATATATTTCTGTTTATATGAAGTACACAGTTTGCACTGACATACCATACCACATGGATGAACCTTGAAAACATCATGTTGAGTGAAAGAAGCCAGACACAAAAGACCACATATGTATGATTCCATTTATATGAAATGTCCAGAATGGGCAAATCCATAGAGACAGAAATTAGATTAGTGGTTGCCAGGGGCTGAGGGATTGAGGGAGTGACAGCTAAAGGGAATGGGGTTTCTTTTCAGGGTGATGAAAATGTTTTAAAATTGATTGTGGTGATGTTTACTCAACTCTAAACATACTAAAAGCCATTGAATTGTACATCATGGAATTGGTGGGTTGTGTGGTATGTGCATTATATCTCAATAAAGTTGCTAAAAATAAAAAAAGTTTGGTGTTAGAAGTCAGGACGCCTGGAGTTCTGGCTGAAAGTCATAAGCCTTGGTGGGGGGTAGGTGCCTGGAAGCGGGACGCCGCGGGGGGCGGGGTGTGCTTCTGGGAGGCTGGACAGGACTGATTTCTGGGTGCCGGTTACACAGATGTGCTTGATTTATGGAAATTCCACAAGCTGTACCCATACGATGACGCACACTTTTCTGTATGGAGGTCACACTTCAACAAAAGGTTTTTAAGAAATAATATCCCAGTTTAGTGTTGGATACATGCTTCGGGCCCCGTTTACATCCCCATCAATGAGTCCAGCACCAACTAACCGCAGAAATAAAAGACCAGGGCAGGCGGGCTGGCGGTCAGGCTTTGGAATATCCTGCAGTGACTCAGAGCAACAGCTGGAAAGAATCTGTTGGTGCTGACTTCCCAGCCCCCCTGCTAGCCAGTGCAGAGGAGCTGCGGCAGCCCACTGAGTATTCCAGGGCCTGAGAGCTTGGCTGCTGAGAGTCAGGGGAGCCAGGGCTGGGGCGGGGCCCCTGGTGGAGTCCTCGGCCGGACTCAAAGGCGTTCAGCAAGCCCTGACCATTAACCTCCCGGGCAGGACCAGCCAGGGACAAGGATGCTTTATTGCAAAGGATCAGGGGAGGCTGCCTGGCAGGCCAGGAGCTGGGCACACGGCAGTGCACATGAGAGCCAGGCTCTTGGGTTTGAATACAACTCTACCACTTCCCGGCTCTGTGACTTGGGGACGTGTGTTCAACATTCCAAGCCTCAGTGTCCCCATCGGTAAAATCAGGTAACCGTCATGCCTATTTGTCAGGCTGTCATGAGGTCTCTAAACTAGATGATGAGGTAAGCTCTGAACATAGCACCTGGCATGCAGTCAGCATCCAGTAAACATTAGCTGCTATCATTACACGCGGGAGGCCATGACTGATTTGTATTGAGGGCCCAGGGCCTGCCCAGCACCCGTAAGGCAGCCCCAAGTCGCACCTTCGACTTTTGTTCCACCCTTCCCCCATCCGCCCATGCCCTACCTTCTCTAGAAACCTCCCTGGCTCAGAAGCCTGGGAACTAACCACATAAATAATTGCTGTGGATTTTGTGCTGCAAATCAGGGGTCTGGTGAGAAGCCAGCAGCAAGGGAGTCTTTGAGTACACTCAAGATTTATGTGGAGTGTTTGTCCCATCATCCCCAGTGGCAGGTCCACCCTGGCGATCATTTATCAAAGGAGTTTTACGAGGCCCCGAAGTTCATGGCCGTAGCCTGGGATTTCAAGATGGAGAAGGTTGGAGGAATGGTGTCTCCCGGAGGGGGAGACGGGGCTGTTTGCTTCTGGATTCGTTTTCCAGGTTAATGGGAGCCAGGCAAGTTTTTAGGGGCACCCGATTCTGCTCTTTGAATCTGTACCCTGTACTCTTAACTGTGTAATGCAGGCAGTGATTTTTATTTTTATTTTAAGAAAGCACTTTGCAGCTTACAAAATACTTCTGCCTCGTTCGTCTTAGGCCCCCAAGATGGAAAGTGGTCCCTCTGCTTCCACTCTCCAAGGCTACTGTATTTGAAAACAGAAGGGATGTTAAGATAGAGTCACCAAACCTGCATATTTTTTAATGTTTACATTGAACGAATTAGCACAGTTTACACAT
Source organism: Rhinolophus ferrumequinum (assembly GCF_004115265.2). Classification (NCBI taxonomy): domain Eukaryota; kingdom Metazoa; phylum Chordata; class Mammalia; order Chiroptera; family Rhinolophidae; genus Rhinolophus; species Rhinolophus ferrumequinum. Next base: position 30,426,081 of record NC_046298.1, read on the forward strand.
ACAAAAGGCAAGGCGACTTCACCAGTGCCAGCAGCTGGGAGCTTATCTGGGTCCCAGGACCTGTACCCTTGCGCCTCAGTTTCCCCGTCTCTCACATGGAAACGGTGGTTCCCGCTTTGCTACGTCATAAGACCTAACAGATGTGCAACGGTTCATAAACCCAAGGTCTCCATAAATCCCAGGATTTTTTAATTTAATTTTATTGTTAAGGGTTGCATTCCTTCCTCTAAAAAGGAGGACATACTTTTGCTGGTGGCCTGCCATGTTTGAAGCTCTTTCTGAGGATAGCACAGAAAAATACTTGCTTCATTCGTAGGCAAAAAAAAAAAAAAGAAAGAAAGAAAAAATAGGGCAGTCAGATGATAAATTTTGTTTTTCTGGTCCCCAGTGAGCTAGAGGCCAAACACACAGCATACGTAGCCTCTAAAAGAGGAAGGATGGACCAGCCTAGGAAGGTAAATGGGTCCTGGGAGGGTTGCCAGAAGCGCATGCGCAGTGTAGGAGGAGAAGGAAACGGGCAAAGGCCCCAGTGAGAAGGGAAGTGGGGCTATGGGGTCCGGAAAAGCTAAAGGCACATGGGAGACTTTGCTCTGCATTGCTGGCACTGGGGAAGAATGAGACTAGAAGACAGAGCAGTGGAAGGCTGGGTGATTCTGGAACTTGGAAGGTTTGGGATACAGTCTGGCATCCCAGGTTCAAACATGGATTGGGCCCCTACTGTATCGCCAGCCTTGTGACACTGGGACAGGACAAGGAAAGCCACCCAGACTCTGCCCTAGTCGGAGAGGCAGGCCTAGTGACAGATACACACCATCACCTGTGCTATGTGCTTGGAGCCTGGAAACTAACTCTCCCGACGGGGTGAGGGCTGATTCCTGTGGTTTTTGGGCTAGGACAACCCAGCAAGAAGTTTCAAATTTGCGAGGTGCCCAGATGCTCCATGTTGGCAGCCTCTGGTCTGCAGAACCAAGAGGGGTGTTTCCTCCCCGTTCCCAAGGCTGGGTCTGCCTGTGAGCATCTGTCGCCGCGTTTCAGGTCCACTACGCTCACCTCCTGGGAAGAGAGGGGCAGAGCGCTGAGGTGGCACGGTGCATGGGCTGGAGGGAGCTGCAGGAAGGGCAGTGAGGCTCAAAGAGAAGCAAGGAGATGGCTCGGCTGGGGTAGGAAGGCTGTGGCTCTGAGATGTTTTGGTAGCTCATTGCTGATTGAGCCTTTCACACTTCCCCTTAGAAATAGATACTTTGAGTCTACTTTGTACATGACGTTAATACAAATGAGCCTTGACATTTCTCCTCATCTTCCGGCACATACTTGACCAGTTTTGTGTCCGGATGTGAACCTGTCAGGGCCTCAGTTTCCTTACCTGTGAAATTGGGGACACGTGAGGAGAGGGAGGACGAGACTCTGTAGGCCCTTCCTGCCCTGACGAGCTGGCATCTCAGAACAAAGCTAACCTTAATGGCTAACAAAGCCAGGGAGTTATGTAGACACACTGCCTGGGTCCAGCCACCAAAGCTGCATAACCTCGGGCCTTCCCTTCTCTGTGCCTCTGTCTCCTGACCTGTAAACGGGGGATATAACAGAACCTACCTCATGGACTCGTTGCAAAGTTTTGGCAAGTTTGCATCTGTCAGTCACAGGTCCCTATGTGTGACTAACATTCCACCGATGTGCCAACACGACTACACCGGTCCAGAGGATGTGCTTCACCTGGGTTACCTCACTTCATCCCCCTCCCCACTCCGTGGGCTACACTGTATTGTTGTCCCTGTTTTACAGATGGGGAAACTGAGACTCAGAGAGGTGAAGTAGCAGGCCAAGGCCACACAGGTAGTAAAGGGCAGAGCTGTGCTGTCAATCTGGTATGTCACGATGTGTCAGAGGCCCATCCCAAGGTCATCCACGCACAGATGACCAAAAATTGTAACCTGCCTTCCCCCTTCCCTGATCTGTGCCTGCCTGCTTCCTGGCTCCTGAGACGTGAGCCAGGAGACTTTCCGCAGTCACTGGGTTATTGAAGAAAACAAAACCATCCAGCTGGATGCTTCGCTCCTCCTATTCCTGGCTCACTTTATATGTACACACAAGCACATGCATGAACACACGTGTACATATGCACATGAATGCCCACACGCAGGTATATACCAACACATGCAAACATACATGCACACACACAAAACACACACTTGAAAGCATGCACATGCACAGGCACTAGCACGTGCATCACATGCATCCACATGCTTTCACACATGTGGTACCTACTCAGGAAGTTCTCCTGGATGATTCCAGCTTAGCCAAGAAAACGCGACCTCCCTCCTTTTATCTTGTTGACCGCAGTGGCTCTCCTCCCTCAGACTGTTTGTGTGACCTCGTCACAGTGCCCCGCTCACCTCGGAGTGCAGACAGGCCGTAGCAGAAACACCTCAACCACTGGATAGAGCCAGGAAGGGTCAACACACACACACACACACACACACACACAAAGAGTCAGCTACAACATGCCAGGCCTTATGCTCAGAGCATCACGCTCTCTTTGCCTCCTTTGATACACAAACAAAAAAATCTGGTGAGGATCACAATCCCATTGTACAGAGCAGGAAACTGAGGCTTAGGGAGCTAAGAGGTTTTCCCAGGTCTCATTCAGCTAGAGATGGATGGGACAGGCCCTGGGTATACACAGTGAACAAGACAGATCTGGTTCCTGCCCGGGGAAGGGAGTACCCAGGCTCCTGGGGAGCCAGACAGGGAACAATCGACAGAAAAATAAATAAAATCAACAGCAAATTCCTATGCCAGTGAGCTGAGACAGAGAATAACAGGGGAGACCTACTTGAGATGGAGAAGGCAGGGAAGTCTCTTGGGGAAGACACAGCCAAGACCACAAAGATAAGAGGAGGAGTCAGTTTGGAAAAGAGAGCCTGGAAAGGCATTTAAAGTGGAAGGAACAGTAGGCATCAGGCCTTAAGGAACCCACGAGGAACCTCACAGTGGACCTGCATTGTCTAAGCTGACATTGTTTTACCATCAATCTCAGTCTGTGTGGGGCTTGATACTTAGTTGTGCTACGACACAATTAAACAGATCTCACCCTTTAAAGTTTTCCTAACCAGTCCCCCTCCTCTCACCAGGTATTAAAAATGCCAGAAGCAGGGAAACTCTTGGCCCTGCCCCCAACATTCCTTTGGGACAGTTTTGCTGACACAGCTTTTTTCTGGGTCTGGGTGAGGGCCTGAGTTTCACATTTCTGGCGATGATGATTTTCCTGTTCACCCCTGGACTGTGACCCCTGGAATATCCACCATGGTTTCCAAAGAGGTGGCCCTTTCCTCTTGTTCCATTTATTTATAATGCATGGCCCTCCTCCAAGCCAGAGGAAGCCTAGTTTTATTTACATGTCAGTGCCCCAGAGGGCAGAAGGGCCCACCTGGCACCTTTGTCCCTAGGCTCACTCTGGGCTCCAGCTGGCAGATTGGGACAGCTGTCATCTGCTTGGAAATCATAGACTTACAGAATTTTGAAGCTGGAAGGGGTGGCATTTCACAGATAAGAAATGTGAGGCCCAGAAAGGCTTGGATTTGAAAAGGCCTCCCAGCCTGAGTCAGAGCAGTGGAGAGGACCAAGGAGTCCTGGCCCTGTCCCCTGCCATAGACAGTCTCCATCAGCAGAAGGGTGATGGAGACCAGATGCTTGCCTAGCAAGGTTTTACAGGGTCTAAATCCCACCTCTGCTACTCCTAAAAAATAACAACCCTCAGTGCCTCTTCTTTGTCATCTGTAAAATGGGCTTTTCACCACACTTAACCCAGAGTTATTGGCAGGAGTAACTGTTTTGATGTATATAAAGTGCTTAGAAAAGAACCTTGGCATGTGCTAAGGCTTTTCCTCTGTGTGTGAAATAAATACAATGTATCTATTCACATATACAATAAATATATGGAAACAGTTAATCCCCTTCCAGAGCTTCTGTTTAACAAGAGGAAAAAAGACCCGAGAGTTGTTATGTGACTTGCCCTGGAACATACAGCCCTGGACACACAGGACCCATTCTGCCCCGGGGCCAGCAGTGGGGAGGGGTGTGGCAGGCTGAGGACTCTGTCCCCAGGATGGTGCATTCACTACTGTATTCCAGGAGAAAGGAGACAGCTCCTCTTCCCTCTGTCCCCAAAATTAGAACACTGGGCCTAGAAGGTGCCCCCAACTCTGGGCTGCTGAGGGCTGTAAATGGCCCTCATTGGGTCCCCCCTTTAGAATGAGGATAGGGCCAGAGCACCGAGAGTGAAATCGGCTCCCCGGCTGAGGCTGCCACTCTTGAGCTCCTCGTAGGACTCCTAGGTCTCAGGGATCGTCAGCTACGTCCTTACCTGGCTCCTCCCGCGTCCTGCTTGACCTTTAACTTAAAGAGCAGCTGTAGCCACTGATGGGTTTCTGTGGGTCCCCGAGGAGACCCTTCAGATGGCTCGAGCCAGGCGCGCTGGAGAGAGCCCCTAATTGGGGCAATGAATCATCGTTCGCGGCTCCCGGCTGGACACAAAATAGATAGAGGAGCCGGCGCGCTATTGTGCGCAGTTTGGGACGCGGGGGAAGGGAGGGAGGGGGGAGAAGTAGGGAGAGGGGGAGAAGGGGGAGGAGGAGGGGAGGGCGCGCGAGGGAGGGATTCCCCGCCCGCCAGCTCCCGCCCGCCCTCCTCCTCCCTCCGCGCCGCCCGCCGCCCCGCCTCCCTCCTCCCCAATTAAATGACCCAACGCTTTGGCAGGCGCCGAGCTCGCACATGCGGCTGCCGCTCCAGCCGCCCGGGGCCCGCCGCCGCCGCCGCTGCGTTCCGGGCGGGCTGGGCGCGGCGCCGCCGGGGGCTGGGCGGGCCGGGGGCGGGGGGGCGCCACTGCGAGCGGCCGAGCTCCCGCGCCCGCGCCGGCCGCGGGCCGCCAAACTTTGCGGCGCGCACACATGCTGCAAGTTGGGCGCGGCGGCGGCGGCGCGGGCGGGCGCTGAGGGCGGCGCGGGGCGGCCATGAGCGGGCGGCCGGTCTCCCGCAAGCAGCGGCTCATGGCCGCCGTGGGCGAGCGGGCGGCGGGCGGCGGCGGCGCGCCGCTCTCTTGCTTCATCTGCGGCGGCGGCATCGGGCGCGGCAAGGAGCTAAAGCTGCAGGTGAAGCAGCCGGCGGTGGCGGCGGGCGCTGGGGCCCCGACGCAGCCCTTCTTCCCGTTCCTGCAGCAGCAGGAGCCGGCGCCCGGCGCGCGCGAGCTGTCCCCGGCCGACGGCTGCGTGCTGGTGTGCGCCGTGTGCCGCTGCTTCTTGGGCGAGCAGTGGGCCGCCTTCGAGCGCGCCCGCACGCCGGTGGACAAGCGCATGTACTGGCTTAAGCGGCCCCATCAGTGCGACGCGGGCGCGGGCGGCCGCCGCGGGGGCGCCGGGGCCCCCCGCGAGTGGAACGTTGCCTACGCGCTGGGCGGCGCGGCCGACGACGACGACGACGACGACGGTGGCGGCAGCGGCCCGGGGCCCCGCGCGGCCGCCGGGGAGCCTCGAGATTCGGAGCTGTCGGAGCTGTCGGACACCGACCCCCTCTCAGAGCCCGACCCGGCTCCGCGAGACGCCGCCAGTCCCCGCCAGGACGGGGCTCCAGCAGCGCGGGCCACCCCGGGCCCGGGGCCTCGTGGGGGCCGCTGCCAGGAGTGGAGGCCGGCGCCGGTACCCCCTCCAGGACAGGGCGCCAAGACCCCCGCGCAAGGGGACGTGGAGGAGGAGGGGGTCCCCTCGAAGCTCCACGTGGACGGGGAGCCCAAGACTGGCATTAGACGCAGGAGGAAGGGCGCTGGGAGGCACTGGGTCCCTGAGGCCCGGGCCAGTGTCCTGAGGGGCATTCAGGACCCTTGGCAAGGCCCTTCGGTCCCAGTGGCCCCTGCAGATGGCATGAAAGGAGCCCCTTCAGGCAGGGCTGCCAAGACTCCTGAGAGCAGGCGGCTGGGAGAGTCCTGCGGGGGCTACTGCCTGTCTGAGGACAGTGACATCAACATCACCAGTGAGGAAGAGGACCGCAAAGAGCAGCCTCTCCCGCGCCCCTGTGGCCCCAAAGAGAAGGAGAACGGCGGCGGTGGCCGCGTTCCCTGGGCTCCCCCGGAGAGCCGGGCTGCACCGCCAGAGGGCCTTTGCTGCTACATCTGCGGGTCGGCGCTGTCCCTGGCCTCACAGCACCAGATCCACGTGCAGAAGCAGGAGAAGCTGGCCCAGGCTCCCTTCTTTCCCTTCCTGTGGCTGCACAGCCCGCCCCCGGGGGCACAGCCCATCAGTGAGGGCGGAAGCACCCTGGTGTGCCCCTGCTGCTTCTCCTCCCTCATGCAGCAGTGGCAAAGCTTTGAGCTGGCCAGCGTGCCAGTCCTGCAGCGACTGTACGTTGTACCTCTGAATAGCCACGCCCCTGGCATGGCCTCCAAGGGCAGGAGGCTCCCAAGGGAAGAGGGCGCACCCGTTGGGACCCTGCCAGAGGCCTGCTACCTCTGTGGGGAGGACTGCACCCAGGACGCCCGGGCAGTGGCCTCCAGGATCCTCAATGGCAACGCTAGGGGCACCATGCATTTCCCCTTCCTCAGCCTCCTGCCCTGTCCCCCCAATGCCCGGGGCCCCAACAAGCGCTGTGAGGTCCGAAGCTGCCCCAAGTGCTTCAGTGTCCTGGAGGATGTTTGGGCCCTGTACCGGGCTTGCCAGAACGAGGAGCTCATCACCTCTGTGCAGGGCTTCCTGGGCAGGTACCACCAGGCCTTCCCTGCCTCAGACCCTTCTCTTTCCGAGCCGCCCGCGTTGGCCCAGGGCAGCTTGGCATCTGTCTGCTATATCTGCGGGGCTGAGCTGGGCCCTGGGAAGGAGTTCCAGCTCAATGTGAACCCCTCCAGCCGCTTGGGTGAGAAAGAACCCTTCTTCCCCTTTCTCACTGTTTACCCACCTGCCCCGCGCGCCCGGCCTGCCGACTCCACTGGCCTGGTGGCCACCTGTGTGCTTTGCTACCATGACCTGCTGGGCCAGTGGCTGCAGCATGAGGCCCGCAGCACCCACCACGCTGTCAGCGCGTGGTCTCGGCAGTACCAAGTGGACACATTCGTGTGCTTCTTCTGCCAGCAGGAGAGGAAGCGGTGTCTTGGCCTGAAGGCTGTGCGGGTGGCCCGGCTGCCCTTGTTTCTCTACACTCTGCGAGTGAGTCACAGCCTGCTGGTGGATGATGGGCGGCAGCTGATCATCGGCGCCTGTGTGGAGTGTGGGACCCTGGTATGTGCTGGCCAAGGGCTCACCCGTCCGGGACCCATGGGCTGGAGCTCCCCGGTGGCAGCAGCAATAAAGGTAAGCAGCGGTTCTTATCCTCTGAAATCCGCGCAGGGAAAGAAGAGATGTTTTCTGTTCCTCTGCCAGGAGGAGTTTGCACTGATTCTGTGTGGTGTGTTCCAGCAGAAGGTGCCCTCCTTGGGTGACCAGGCTGGCTCTTGGTATTGGCCTGGCTGGGCTCTGAGGCAGGTAGCAGGTCAGAGGAGTTGAGGGCCAGGAGTAGTCTTGTGGAAGAATAGGGTACTGCTCAAAACAGCAGGCATGGGCCTGAACTTGAGTGTGTTTGCAGCAGAATCTATCAAACAGAGGAAGTTCGGGGCATGTCTGTCATCCGCCAGATAACACTGGTAATTAGTCCAGCCACGCAGGTCACCGAAAGGTCTCCACACTTACCCGGTTTGAAACACATCAGAGGTGGAAGTTCCTCTCCACTCTAGTTCCCTGGCAGCTTAGCTTGTCGAGAGTTTTCCACCCAAGCTCACACTTTTCCTTTGAGACTCTGGTTGCTTAACAGCAGACAGAAACTGATTTCTAGACGTAGGGGTTTGGGGCCCAAAGGGACAGTGGCCTAAACAGACCACGCCCCCCTTTCCCCGTGGGAAGAGCCTTTCTTCTCTGCAAGTCAGCTGTGTACGAGGAGGTGGGAGGTGCTTGCCCTGTTTATAAGACGCCTGCCTTCACGCTGCTTGCTGGGAAGGAGCTAGACGGGGCTCAGTTAATTTCAAATCTGGCTTTGCAAAGGCCGAAGCGGGAGCTTCCCCGGTGGATCCGGGAAGTAGACATCTGTGAGTTACGATCACCATCACGGCCACTGGGGCTGTGAATCCTGATTTCCACCAAAGACAGACCGGCTTGTTTTAATCAGACGCCTGTAGCAGTTGCCACTGGCAAGGAGCAGGCAGAGGGACGCGGGAATGGGGAAGGCTGTCTCCGGCCTGTTCAGGAATGGTTGTTACGTCTATCTGGACGGTTTCCGGTCCTGCCTCCCATGTGTCCACGTGCGTGCATGTGTGTGGTGGTGACATCTATGAAGTGGACCCTGCCCTGAATTTGCCCGCCTCCCCTCACGTGGACAGCCCCATGCCTCCATGCTCTGCCCAGGACTCCTTCTCTGCTGATGTCACTTCTGACTTTAGAGCTGTCTTTGGAGGCTTTGATGTGATAGCCTCTCGTTTTAAACAGAGAAGCACGTCACCTCTCCTTTGCGGTGGGTGGCCGATCTGCGGCGCCTGCTGCTGGGAACCTGAAGAATTGCAGTTTAGGAGTAGGACAGACCCAGGTTCCAATCCTGCCCTTTCTCTCCGTAACCGAGTGCCTGTGAGTCCGTTTCTTACCCTCACTGAGATCATTTCCTTGGCCGAGAAGTGGGAATATATATTGCCCACCTAATTTAATGGTGAAAATTAAATCAATCAGAGATTTAAAGGCTCAGAAAGTCAAGTGCTTGGCACCTCTGGGGACCCTGCTGTCCACCTGACGTGTTGGGGTGGTTTTCCCTAGGATGTAGGTGAACCCTCTGCAAGGCTTCCAGTTTCCATGCAGGGTGCGGATTTGAAGCTTGGCAGCAGTGCGTCCCGGGGTAGTCAAAGTACTGTCTGTGGGCGTGTTTCCTGCAGAACATCCAAACTATGCTGAGTTTTCTCGTGTTGATTTGCTCACTCATCGGGGTTGATGAGATGCCAGCTGTGGGCCTCCGCTGATAGGAGCTCCAGGAAACAAAAGAAGCTGCCGTTCCCAGTCTGGCTGCGGTGGGAGCTGAGGGTAGCCCGGGGTGGACGCACATGCAAGCTGGTGTCTGTCCAGAAGGGGTCAGCATGAGTTTGGGAAGGCTCAATGTCAGACCGTTCCTAAAGCAAGTTATTTCATTTGGTCCTTACCACGGTCCTTTGAGGACTCACGATTCCCATTTTGCAGATGAGTAACCTGAAACTCAGAGAAGTCAGATGACTGTGGTGATTATTACACAGCCAGTAGGTGGCAGAGGGGGGGTTCTTGAACCCCGGTCTTCTGACACCTATGTTCTATCCCGTTGGATGGAGTGGGGTAAAGCAGGAGAAAAGGCACAGAGGCAAGGAGGGGCCGTGCAGCCTGTGATGTGCAGGAGTGCCTGTGGGGTTGGGGGAATGAAGGGGAAGGAAGGTTGGGGTGACTGGAAGTCTTGAAATCAGGAAAAGGGGGTCAGGTTTAGGGGAGCAATAAAAAGTTCTCGAAAGAAGGCTTGAAACTGGCCAGGAAGAGATCCACCCAGGGCCGGGCCCGTAGCTGCAATCTCGGTGGGTGATGAGGTCACTGGGCCTGTGCATAGTACAGGTAGCAAAGCGGGTCTCAGGCTGGATGAGAGAAAGAGAGGCATAGACCCCACTTGTAAGAGCACCTGACTGAGGGTCAATAGATACCAGAAATGCAGTCTCTGCCTTTCCTCCCTCCCACTCATTCAGCAAATATTTATGGAGCGCCTACTCTGAGCCAGGCGCTATTCCAGACACTGAAAATCTGGTTGAAAGCACAGAGCCTTCAGTGTCAGGGGGAGGGGGACAAAGAATCAACAAAGAATACAACTTCCTGCAGAGCTGTAAACAAAGCAGGAGGAGGGTAGACCCAGTGCCAGGCTGGACACGGGAATAAGAGCGCATGGTTACAGGAGCTGGAAGCAACGTGAAGGGATTTTGCAGGCAGGAATGTCAGGGGTAAAGCAGCCAAGCCACCTGGGAAGGTACAGAGCCCCGCCACAACCCCCCACCCCCGCTTTCCTATGCCAGCTCTTGAGTCCTTGATTCTCACGTACATATTCTATATCTCTCTTTGGTGTGTGGTTTGAGGATTTGGGTGGGAGTGGATGGGGCCTTGGAAGCTGGGTGCAGGTGAACGACTTAGCTTGGATGGCATGTTCCAAAACCTCATCTATACCACCTCCTATAATGCCTCAGCTGTTTCCTGTTAAGCATTCATTCGTTAGTGAATCAACTTTAAACAGTATGAAAGAAAATGTGAAAGGGAGGGGTGAGTGCAGGGGAGAGGAAAAAGAAGGAAAGTGTCGTCGGTGCCTTCTCTTTGGGTGTGCTTGTGGTTTTTCTCTCCAGCTGGACTCCTTGCCCCCTGGAGAGCACCCTGCCCTGTAGCCAGCAAGTCTCTGAGCTGGGTGAAGGCTGGCCAGGGGAGGTTGCAGCCCACTCTTTCAGGAGCCTGCCATCCCTTTCCTGAGAACGAATTCTATCACATATGAAGCTCTGTGATGCCACAGAAAGAACCTGGGTTGGGCTTCAGACCAGACCTGGCTTCAGCCTTCATTCTGCTGGGAGCTAGCTGTGTGGCCTTGGGCCATTCTTGCCCTCTCTGAGCCTCAGGTGCTGCAACTGAGCAGTGGAGATGCTCATCCTCTGGAAGGTTTGTGACATCGGCAGCTGGTATGCAAGAGGGGTACAGGATACATCCATTCCTTTCTCCCTCCCTGAGGTACTGGTGATGACTCACTGGGTGCTTTCTTGTCACCCTCAGACTTTGATGTTGCAGCCCCTGGTCCCCACCTTTCTGCTGAGGGTAGGGAACAGTTGTCCCTCTCTTCAGAGCTAGGAGGCATGGCTGGACAGGCTGCTGGAGATGGCACTGGGGACATAATGATGATGATGAGGCCTGTGTAGGATGCTTGCCATGTTCCAGGCTGTGCCACATGCTTCACCTGTATTCTCACTTACTGACTCCTCACCACAACTTTGTTTAGGGAGGTGACATATCTCCATTTCACAGAGGACAAAGCAAACTTAGAGAGGTCAAGTAATTTGCCCAAGGTCACTCAGCTGGTAACAACAAGACCAGCATTAGACCCAGCAGTCCAGTTCTGAAATCTGTGCCCCAACCTCTACTCTGTCTGTGTCCGCTCTAGGGCTTCCAGCACTGATGGTGGCTGTGCCCTGGAGGGGGGATAGGCCATCATTTTCCCTGTGCGTACCTGCCCCCACCCCAAAGCAGCTGAGAGGCAGGAGTTATTTGCAAGGACCAGAGGCCTCAAGAAGCCCCCACTGGCTGGCTCTCTGTCCCATTTCTCTGCCCTTTGTCTTTGCTAACCCCAGCATTACTCATGTGTTCAGATTTCAGCCCCGACCTCTTTCTGATGCTGGGAGCGGCCTGCTCCGTCCAAGATGGGTCGGCTGCATGATCGATTTGCTTTCCTTGCAAGCCAGTTGGCGGGCAGGCTGCCCTTCCCTCTTCCAGCTCTGTCCGGGGAGCCTTCTGGGTAATGGAGCATGCAGCTGTTTACCTAACCGCACCCTGGCCCCTCACTATGGGGACGCCTGGCCGAGCCCCCCAGCGCAGCCTCCCAGCCCAGAACAGGTGTTGTTGCCGCGGTGCCTTTCTTTTCTCGGCACTGACATCTGAGGCCTGCAGAGAGCGTCTGTCATCACTCGCTTGTCAGGCCCGGCACGCACATCTGTTTCCCGTGTTTCCTGGCTATCTGCACCCACATGGCTCCCTGCTCTTCAGGGAGGGCCTGGCAGCCCCTCCTGTCCAGGTCCAGCCTGGTGGGGCACCTAGGCAAAGCAGTTGATCAGATGGGGGAACCTTCTGGAAAGTGCTGGAGGAGGCTTCCCTGCTGGGCTGACACTGGCACCTTCTCCCTGGGAGCAGCTGGGAAGTGACTGGGCTTTGGGTCTTTCTCAAGCTCCAGCCACCTCCTCCGAGGGGAAGTCTGTGCTTTGCCTGGTGGGTTGAGAGCCATCTGCTCAGAGAAGTAAACTTTCCAGATGCCCCTTGTCCTAAACCTGGAGGCGATTGGAGACAACTGGGAAAGAGGAAGTGGAGACAAAAGGTCTTCAAAACTCAGCCTTCCCTGCAAGCAGGGGAGGGAAGGGGTAAAGTTGGAGGGGTGGTTGTCTTTGGCGAGGCCCAGAGTCTGCAAAGCTTTCTGGCTTCTTTTCTGCTTACATCTCCTGGATCTCACCCTTGAGAGGTTAACTCTGTTTTGAGTGTTTTTGGAGGGTGTGTAGGTTCAGGGCAAGTTTGCCTTGTTTGCACATTTTCTTGGCTGGGGAAGAGCCCATGTTTGGAATTCAGGTCCATCCTCTGCCCTAGGTCCATATTTCCGTGGAGACAGTGGAGAGGGATGGTACTTCTGCTCCCCAAGGAGAGCATTTCAGAACTTGGCTTCCCAAATGGGGACTGATGGAAGCAGTTGTGGAAGGAGCTTCTAACAGGGTGGCCACCGCTCAATTTCCCCATCTGTCAAAATGAAAGGTCTGGGCTTCAGGGGTCACAGGTGGTTTGCATTACCCACTTGAAGCCTAACCAACTGGTGGCACTGTGTTGAGAAGGATGCTGAGGTTGTGTCTGGACTTGCTGGGAAAAGATCTAGTGATTTATTGGCCGCCCCTTCTGTGGAGTTGGAAATGGAAGGGGTCTACTTGGGGTCTAAGTTTTTTTTATTTTACTTTTTTCCCCCAGCTTTGAGGGGTAATTGCGGTCTAATTGTGGTATAATTGTGACATAATTTTTTTTTTAATTAAAATGTATTGGTGACAATTGTTAGTAAAGTTACATAGATTTCAGGTGTACAATTCTGTATTATATCATCTATATGTCACATTGTGTGTTCACCACCCAGAGTCAGTTCTCCTTCCATCACCATATATTTGATCCCCCTTACCCTCATCTACTACCCCCCACCACTCCTTACCCTCTGGTAACCACTAAACTAGTGTCTGTGTCTGTGAGTTTTTGTTTCTTCATTTGTTTGTCTTGTTCTTTTGTTGTTTTCAGTTTTATATCCCGCGTATCAGTGAATTCACATGGTTCTCTGCTTTTTGTCTGACTTATTTTGCTTAGCATTATAATCTCAAGATCCATCTATGTTGTCGTAAATGGCACTATTTCATCTTTTTTTATGGCAAAATAGTATTCCATTGTGTATATATACCAGTGACATGACATTTTGTATATTTAAGGTGTAGGACTTGTTGATTTGATACACTTATATGTTGCAAAATGATTACCACCATAGCCTTAGCTCTCTTAGCTACCATTTCTTTTTTATGGTGAGAACATTTAAGATCTACTCTCTTGGCAACATTCAAGGATATAATACAGTATTATTAGCTATAATCACCATGCTGTAACTCAGATTCTTAAACATGTTAATCTTATAACCAGAAGTTTGTACACTTTGTCCGATATCTCCCCATTTCATGAGGTCTGGATTTTAAATTCCGTATAGGATGCCGGAGCCCCGAACCACCATGATATTTTGTCTGATGGAAGATGGTAACATGTTAGGGTAAGAAAAACCATACAGATCATCGTTTTTCAGGTGACACTACACCAGAAGGACCAACAAGCCCACAACCTAATGCAACTTTGGCTGGTTTATTTTTTCAGTAACACCAGCTAATTATACGAGTATGTATACGTTTTGAAAGAAATTTTGGCAGTCCTGTGTCAGGGACGCAGCTGCAGTTCTGCCTTCTATCGCTGCTCAAGCTTCTACACTTGTCCAGTGCTGCTCTCAAGAAATGTAAGCACACATTCTGCCCTTTAGCTCAACAAACGTTTACGTGTATGTGTACTGTTCACCAAGTGCTCTAGGAGCACCTGGCAGTCTAAGAACATGGTGTAAAATCAGGTAGGCTCGGCCTTTGGGTGCTGGCAGGGAATTGGGGGTGAAGGGACCTGGCTGTAGCCATGCAGTATGTTGAGTTCTATGCTGGGGTCTGCTGGGAACCCACAGGAAGATGGGAAATGGGTATGTTCAGGGAAGGCTTCCTGGAGGGGGTGACATCTAAACTGAGTCCTAAAGACTGAAAAGGACTCAGGTCTACGTGAGAGTCATGTGCTCCTGGCAGAGGAGCATGTGCAGAGGCCCAGACGTGGGAACTATAATTGCCAAAAAAACCTTAAATAGTTCTGCTTGCAGTGGGAAGAAAGGATGGGGCAGGAGGGTTTGGCAGTGTTTGGAATCCCTGGACATGCATTTGATTCTACTTGAATCAATCTGCATTTAAAAATACCAATGACTGGACCCTACCCCAACCTGTTAAATCAGAATCTGTGAGGGATGGCCCTGGTGGCACTGGTATTTTAAAGCTTCCAGAAGATTCCAGCACTGGAGTGAGAACTGCTGATAGAGGTAAGTTCAGCCCAGGAGCTTGGGACTTTTTATCTTGAAGGCATGGCAGTCACTAAAAGGATTCTGTTCATGTGTTCCGTCTGTCTTTATTAAGCACCTCCTTTGTCCCAGGCACTGTTCTGGGCATCAGGAAGCAGACTGCTTGCAGGGAGGGGCAGTGATGGAGTGGCTGGGAGAGAAGGGTAGGGTGAGGGCTGCCGCGTGAGCAGTGAGGAGGATCTGGGCAGGGGCCTGAGGTGGGACCATGGAAGAGTGGGGAAGCTGAGGGGCCAGAGGGCGGCCAGGCAACGATCACCATCCTCTAGTGCCAGAACACTTCCATCACTCCTGAAAGAACCTTGTACCCATTCCATTAGCAATCTTTACCCATCCCCCACCCCCAGCCCCTGGCAACCAATAATCTCCTTTCTGTTTCTGTGGATTTGCCTATTCTGAGCCTCTCATATAAATGGAATCATATGGGTCTTTTGCATCTGGCAGCTTTCACCCTGGTGTTTTTAAGGTGCAACCATGTGGTAGCAAGTGTGTCCATATTTTACCCCTTTCTATGGCTGAATAATATTCCACTGTATGGACAGACTCCATGTTGTTTATCATTCCTCAGTTGATGGACATCTGGGTTGTTTCCAGCTTCTGGCTGTGGTGAATAATGCTGCTGCGGACATGTGTGTGCAGGCGTCTGTGTGAACATGTGTGGTTATTTCTCTCGGGTGGACACCTGGAGTGGAATTGCTGGGTCATCTGGTAACTCCGTTTAATTCTCTGAGTTCTGCTTTCTCATGGTCGTGGTGGTGGTGGGGTTAAGCAGGCAAACAACATGACATAGGTTTAAAAACTTCCATTTGTGACTCCTTGAAGTCTTGTTCCACTTCACTGACCACAGTCGTGCCTCCTGTTTTAGGTCTCAAGGCATCAGATTTGTGTCCGATAATGGGCTGCTTGGCTCCTCCCTGGGATGCAGGGAGCTCTGTTAAGAATTGAGAACGGGTTGCACTTGCTTTAGAAGCTTTGCTTTGCTCCAGTAGCGGCCCCGGGAATCAGAAGCCTCGGATTCTGGCCCCAGCACTCACAGCCGCCTTGGGTAAGACCCTCCACCTGGCTGGGTCTGATTTTCCCCTCTGTAAAATGGGAGCAGAGGATGGACGAGTCGCTGAGCCCCTTGTCTCCGTGTGGCTGTCCAGTTCTAACCATGTTGTCTTTCTGCACCTATTTGTTGGCGGGAGTCGGGGGAGGCCCCTGAGGTCCGGGGTCAGCAGCTCTCGGGTTCCCTGCCCCAGCATGGGCCACCCCGGCCACTTGCTTTTGTTTTCTGCTGCCTGGCCTGTTTGGTGTGGATCCTTGTATGAAATCAATTTCTGGATTGGGTTTCCTTCCAGAGGTGCCAGCAACCTCAAATGAATGATACAAAGGTCCCAGTTGGTATTTGGCTCCGTGGAGCCAGGGTAGGCATGCTGGGACACTGGGCGGGAGCAGCCACCTCTTAGGCCTACTGTGTCCTTCGGGCAGGCTGCGGGGCGAGAGTGAAGTGGGAGAGGAAGAATTCGGGGTCCAAGAGAGACCCTCTCAAAGATCAGAGCCCCCAGCGGCCATGTTGCCCTGCCCACCAATTAGTGTCATTTATGGGGCACAGCTGGTGACAAGGAAGGGCGTTTAGGTTCTAGCCACCCACCTGGCCCCGATGAAGACACAGTGAGATCTAAGGAGAGGATGACAGGACAATGGCAGTAACACCGTGTCGATAGCATTCCCTGTGTGCCAGCTGCTGTTCTGCCAGCTGCTGTTCTAAGAGCTTCCCCTATACTACCTTTTGTAACCTTCCACCAGTTTTACGAGGTAGGTTTTCCTATTTTATGGATGTGGAAATTGAGGAACAGAGAGAGGAAGTCCGTTGCCCCCCAAAGTCACACAGCTAGGAAGTACAGGAGCTGGGATTCTAACTAGGCTGTCTGGCTCCTGCGCCCGCGCTCCTCCCAGATGTGATGCAAAGATGTAGCCCCATGGGGGATAAAGGTCGGCTCAGTGGGAAAGGGCTGAGGGCCCCCGTCAGGATCCGGCCTGGGGTCGCAGGCAGCCCATGTTTGGATGGGCGTCGAGGCTGACTGGAGGAGTCATCAATGGGGGTTCAGTAAATAGGTAGGATTTAAATAAGTGGTGACTATGGAGAAGGCCTCCCTTTCCAGAATTTATATTTTTAAACGTGTCTTTATTTTATTCTCTAACTGTATTGCTTGGATGTTCCCTGTCAATTGATTGTATTATAGGAACCAGTTCAATGTGTTAGTTCTTTTCAGATTGTATTTACAGTGTACATTTAAAAACCATATGTGGTTCACAAGCTTAGAGCAGGGGAGAGATGGGCCACGTCAGGGTCAGCTCACCCCCGCCCTGTGGGTCCTGCTGACCCTCTTGACCTTCCCACAGCTGCTCACTGAGTGTCCACCATCCCCAGGATGCCTGTGGGTCTAGTCACTGGCTCCACTCTGCCACCAGCCAACTAGGTGACCTTGGGTAAGACACCAACCCCCCTGGCTGCCCCTTCCTTCTCTGACCATGGAGGGTGGGGTGAGCTGCCCTGTGGCTAGGTGGCATCAGTCCCATTTTTCAGATGAGGAGGCCACGTGAACCTGAGAGTTTTGAATCAAGTGACTAGCAGTAAGGGCAGAGCTGGGATGTGAGAGAACAGGGTGGTCTAACACTAGGGCCGTGGCTGTCCCCCTGCCTGGGGTTAAGTGGAACTTACAGGACATGATGGGGGACTGACAGGGGTCTGGCTTCATCTGGCCCTGCCTGGTTTAGCCACACAAGGAGGCTGCGTTGGGCCTCTGCACCAACTTCCAGAAAGGGACTCACAGGAGGGAGGGTCAGGGTATTGACACACTGCAGCGGTGTTTTATAAGCCTTCCCAGACCCGTAAACCCCCATCTCCTGGCTTCTAGACGAGGGGATTCGCAAACAGGGATGAAGAGGCTTGTGTGGCTTCTGACTGGCCCTGGAGGGATGGAGGCAGGTTGGAGGCAGGCATGGCCTTCCAGACTCCCAGACACGGCAGGGCCGGACCAAGGGGGCATAGAGAAGTTCTGGTGCCCACAGCATGGTGGCCATTCCAAGCCCAGGGAGGCCGCAGGAGCCTGAGGATGTGCCTTTCACTTGGCTTCAGTGCCAGTTCTTTAATCCTGATTCCTGAGTGGCTAGGTGCCCTTTTCCCTGGGTGCCCAGAGGGTCTTTCTCATCGCCACGCACTGTTCTTTCTCTTGTGCGATCGTGTGACGTCCGGGGGCTGCTGAGTAAGGGAGGCTGGAATGTGCCGAGGGCAGCTGTGTGCTGGTGTCACCGGGCTGTGGGCTCCTGGGCAGGGCTTTCTGCACCGAGGACCAAGTGGCGGGACACCACGGGTTGCCTAGGCCTGCAGAAAGAAGCTGGGCCTGGGGGCCAGGCCAGTGGGCACAGGGTGCACGGTGCCCCTGCAGCGGTCTGGGCCTGCGTCTTGCTGGGCTTGTGGTCGTGGGCCATGCCAGTCTGGAAACAAAGCCCACATTTCCCTCCGATGTAGCCGCTGAGGGTTTGCCAGAAGACCTGCTCTTCCCCAGCCGAGCACAAAAAATGGCCACTTGACTCATTGCCCTCGGCCCTGTCCAGACTGGGGTGGCAGAGTGTTGACCATCCCCCAGGGATTTGTCTTTCCACTGTCTTGAGCTCTGTGTGTGAACAGGAGCCTTGGTTGGTGGCCTCGTCGTCCTCACCCCCCTGCCTTCGTTCTCTTCCTGAAACTTGGTGTTTTCTTTCCTCTTCAAATGTGTAGAGGCTGGTGGCCTGGTGTTATGAGCTCCCACGAGGTTTGATTGCTGATTCCTTCCCATGAATGGTTGAAACCTGGACCATGCTCACCTGTTACCTGTCACTCGCTAGGTGACAGGGATGAACAGAGCCTTTCTCTTGGGCTTACGGGCTGGCTTCAGGGCGGGTTCAGAGGAGGAAGGCACACAGACGATAGGGCGTTACTAGAGGCTGTGTGAATCGGAGGGACAGGGGGTTCTCCAGGGCTGCTCCCCCCACGTCATCTCCTCACCTTATGCACTGATATGTCCCCTACACCCTCAGACACTAACCTTCTCTCTCACACACATGTTCACACCTTTTCACTCTTATATCCCACTCCCCCTCGTGGCACACGCACTGCGCACACCCTTTCATCCTCCCCCACGTGCACACTCACACGTGTGTGCGTGCTCTTACATGTACACACACACAAACCTGTACCACATTTGCTGTGGAAGGCTGTTAAAATCTACCACAGTTGGATTTGTCTTTTTGTCCCTTTAAGTTGGTCAATTTCTGCTTCATGACTTTGGAGGCTCCTGCCCATCTGATTGTTTTTTTTTCCTGATGGATTGGCCCTGTCATCACAATGCTATAGCCTTCTGTCTCTGGTAATATCTTGAAGTTGATTCTATCTGAAGTATCCCCATCCGCAAATCAAAGCCCCTGAGGTTCAGAGAGGGAACGTGACTGGCCCACGGCCACACAGCAGTCGGTGTCCGGAGTAGGAGCCACCCTTGTCCCAAAGCTCCACCCCACCAGCTGCTTTGGGGCGGTGGGTTTGAGAGAAGCCCCTTCCTGGTAAGTTTCTGGGTGCCTGCATTTTGATGTCATGATGGTTAAGGCAGCCAGAGCTGTGTCCTGGCCCGCCCTCCGCAGAGAGGACCCCCCAGGAGCCCAGCATCTGGCCTGCAGCCTGCGGGAGCCCAGCTGAGCGTGCTTGGAACACCCTGTGGAAACTTCTCGCCAAACTCTGCTCTGGAACTGCTGGCCCTCCCCAACCATTTGGTGAGATTGTTGTGAGTGTGTTGGGCGGACCTTCCCAGGTTTCACATGTAGAAAGAATGTATCCGGGTGGCAGGAGAAATGTCCCCCTCGTTGGCTTCTCTGGTGTGCGTAGGCCTTTTGGAGCTTGTGCCAAATCCACTTCCTGGTGGCTTCGTCCCCAGCTAGAACCACAGCCGGGAGCTTCTGGGGGCTCCACACTGGCACAGGCTGCCTGCCAGTGGTCCGAGTCATCCTGGCCAGTTCCCCAGGCCTGGAGGAGAGCTGCCTCTGTCTTCCTGGGGCATTCTGGGAAATCCCGGGCTCTGCAGGGAGCCTGGGGGAGGGGTGTTACCTAGGAGACATTTGTTGGGGGAATTGACAGAGAGGGGGCCTCTTTGCCAAGAGCTGTAAGTAGGGGCCATAAGCGAGGATGATGGGTTGGTCCATCCAGCAGAGTTTCCCTAAGCCCCAGCTACGCACTAGATGCTACGGAACGAGAGAGGAGAGAGGAGTGATGCACAGAGCTAAGGTCCATATTTGTGCCAGGCAGAAAGTGTGAATGCTGTTCTTTATCCAATCCTGGGCACCGTCCATTGTAAAGCTTATCATTGTTTTACCTACACTAGAAGAAACGCTGCCCATGAAACCGACAGTCCACCCATTGTAAGGGTCATCCTGATTTCAGAGAGGTGAAAAGGTAAAACAGTCTGGGTCTTCAAATCAATGCAACACACAAAATGCAATGGTAAGCACGATGACGACGATGATGATAAGGAAATAGCAGTGACCCCTGCCACGCATTTAGGGCTTGCAGGACATTATCTTACCCTGCGAATAAGACTCTGACAAGTGAACAAGCAAAGTTGGCACCCGTCTTTCCCACTGGGCCTTTTGGCGTGACTCTGCAGTGACTCAACAAGGTCAGTCCCACAGAGCCTGGATTGGGCCAGACTTGGAGTTGATGCAGCGACCCAGCCACGCTTGGTGCTATTGAGGGAAGAGTCGCCCTTGAGTGCCTCTTGCCTCTGTCATCTCCAGGTTCAGTGCAGGGTAGCAGGGAGCAACCCAGCTGACGGGCTGGCCGAGGACTCTGGGCCCCCAGGGGCATGATGGGATCCCTCGTGATTCTGGCTGCAGTGGCAGCGGGGCTTTAATCAGGCAGAACAAGGCACCAGCAGAAGCTGGCAACTGCGCAGCTTAAGGGCTCTGGCTGGTGGGAGGGGCAGGAGCAGGGCCAGGCAGTAACCCCCCACTTCTCTCCCACCTTGCTAAGGGCCACTTCAGGTTGGACCAAGGTCCTAGGGACTGTCAGGGCACCTGCCGCTGGGCTGAGAAGCCTGCAACCATAGCAGCCTTCCTGCTCTGGGAAGAGAGTAAAACAAGGACCTCAAATCCTTGCTTCCCAGAGTTACCCCATCCTGAAGTGCCTCTCCTCTCAATTTCGTCTGACTCTCCCAGCCTCTGTACAAAAGGGGTGATGTAGGCACTTTGTCACCCTTTGATGTGGACAGGGAAACCAGGACTCTGGGGAGAGCATGCTGTCTGCTCTCGATGGGCAGACGGGGTGGTTCAACTTACGGCATTCTGAAGTCAGACCTCACCAGCCTTCCCTGCCCCCCGTGTGGGCCTCGGCACATCACGTCACCTCTCTGAGCATCAGGCTCCTCCTCCATTCCCAGGGACAATCTTAGGACCTCCTGCCTGGGGACTCCAAGCAGCTGAAGCCCCTAGGAAAGGGCCTGGCAAGCAGTCGAGACTCCAGGCTGTGGTTGCTGGGGGCAGAGGAAGGAGGGAGAGTGTGAGGAATCGAGGCGCTACTCACAGCCTGGCCTCCAGGGCCCTGGAATGAACATGCCCTGGGCCCCTCACCCTCAGGAAGCCCCACCCATGAGCCCGCCATCAGAGCCATCTGTGTCATATAGCAGGAGCTCCTGCTTAATCTCCCATGACCTCGGGAGTCCAAGAGGAGACAGTGTGGAGGGTGGGCAATGTGGAAATAGCTTGCGGCACCTGGGACCTGAGCTCCCCCATTCCTTCTCTAGGCACCCACATCCATCTGAGAGGTGCAGCGGGCATTCAAGCAGATGGTGCCTCATATGATTTCTGACCCTGAGAAAAACCACATTGGCATTTGGTGACAGCAGGAATGTGCCACCTGGCTACTTATCTGTTTGTCTGTGTGTGGGGCCTGTTTCCTCATCTGTATGTGGGAATTCCTGTGCTGTGTGTCTCACAGGGCTGGGTATATAGAACGTGCTCAATAAACGTTGGCTGTTGTTGTTTTTGCTATTTGTCATTTAGCTGCCTCTCCAGTCTTCATCATTCTGGAAGGATGACCCACTGAACCTCAAAAACACAGGCATCTGGACCCCATTAGTGTGATGAGATGAACCAGGAGGGGCCGCCTTTGGGATCAGGCCTGGGCACGAGGGACACTCTAGAGTCAGGAGTTGAGGGAGTTGGCAGAGGCCCACCATTCTCAGTGTAGTACCTCCATTCTCACATCCACATTTCCTAACCTCCAAACTCAATGCAAAATCTGGTGCATACCCATAGCTTTTATCGGACTTTCAAAAGGGTTGTGTGGCCCCCAAAAGGTAAGGAGCCATTGTTACAGGTACACTTATCTGCACACACACTCATAGTGCTACACACGTGAGCCGACTCACCATTCCTTGAAACCACCACACTTGTTCCTGTCATCCTGTCGTAACACGTGCTCTTTCTTCCACTTTTCTGCCTATTTTCCCACACCAGGAAGCCACCTCTTAACTGCTGCCAGCTGAAGTCTCTCCCTCTCCTGGTTGTCTTAAACACTTGTCTGTGTGCACCTTTTTCACACTTGGGAATAATTTATCACTTTATTATAGGTGGTCACATGTTGTCTTCTGATTGCCTCACTTGTCTAAGTCCTGTCTCTCCAGATAGATAGAAAAAATTAGCTAACATTGGATGTTTACCTTTGACCACGCCCCCGGTTTTACTTTTGTGCGTTGTGCACAGTGATTTCTTGCCAGCCATGGGAGTCCTAAAGAGCACCATGGTTGGGAAAACTGCAGCTGGCAAGATCAAAGTCTCAGACAAAATAGGAGGTTAGGAAAAAGAAAACAATAAAGAAAGCATTAAGCATATGTCCTTAAAAAGCCACTGTGACTAAAACTTCTAAGTGACATCATTGCCAAAACAAACCAGCTTCATGCACACATTGAAAAACCTGCACCAGGAAACCAGGTGGTAACCTTTTCCTGAATTCACTTTTTCAGTGGATGGGAAACTTGGCTGTCATCTTGTGCTGAGAGAGAATTCTGCCATGAGGTTGATTTCTTCTTGAGTCAGTTTTGGTGATTTACGTTTTTCAAGGAATTGACACGTTTCGTCTAGTTAGTTAATTGACATAAATTCTTTATAATATTCCCTCATTCCCTTCAAATGTCTGTAGGTTCTGTAGTGATGTTCTCTCTTTCCTTTGTGATAGTGGTAATTGGTGCCCGTTCTCATTTTTTCCTTGATCCATCTAGTAGGTAGAGGTTTATCAATTTTATTGTTCTCTTGAAAGGTGTATATTTAAGAGATTGTGCCTCTTTAAAGTTTTTTTAACCAGTCCTTTTCTGCTTGAAATGTAATGTCTTTTGCACTTGCAGCCTCTCGGGCTCTATTTTTCCAAGCGTAGATGAAATGTTTGTGAAACTACTATGCCTTTTCCAAGGTATTCATGCCTACGGGCACATCTCCACACCTGATCTCTCTCTGTGTTGAGCCAGTGGAGGTTAAAGTGATTTCTTTCTATCAACCTGTCCTTGTGACCTCCATGGGTCAAGGTGGTGTATCCTTTTGCTTGAGGGGACTTTTTCAAACCCTGCATAAGTAAGAAACATAAGTAAGAAAGATATTAGACTTAAATGTTTTTTAATGTAGGAGAGAAAATTGCATTTTTCCGGAACCACAGATTGTGAAGGATTGCTGGTTCTGTTATTTGGAATGTATGCATCCAGTAATACTATGTTTCACTTCTTGTTATGCAAAGTATTCACTGTTTAAAATATTTGTGTCCTCCTACGCTTTTGCTACAAAGTATATTTTATCTGTAACCTTGATTGAAACTATTGTTTCTCTTGTCTTTGCATTTAGGACCAATCTCAGAGTGTCTCTTTAGAATCTTAGAACTGGAAGGACACTTAATGATCCTTGAGTCCAAACCCCCTACTTTATCAAAGAAGACTCCAAGGCCCAGGAAGGGGAAGGAAGGACTTTCCCATGAGCGCAGAGCATGTTTGTGCCTGAGGCAGAATGCCAGTGCCCTGGGACATGTTTACTTCATCAGCCAAGGCTATTCCTCTGTTGACAGATAGCTTGATATTTTTGCATTAGCAATTTGAGGGGCCATGGAAGGCCAGCCCCAGCTGCTGAGCCCATGTGGGATCCCCAGCTCCAGGGACAAAGTGGAGGCTCATGAAGGGAAGGCCGGATGGTGAATAGCATCCTTCTGTGAATACACTGTGAATCCACCCCTCCATCCCCAGGGCCACCTTGCGTCCTCAGAGCCATGGGAAATTTCTTCTGGGTGAGTTGCATTCTTTTCTAAAAAATAAAAAAGTTTAATAGCAGCTTTATTGAGAGAGAATTTGCATATCATACCATTTACCCTCTTAAAGTGTATAAATCAGTGGCTTTTAGTATATTCATAAAACTGTACAATCATTATCACTAATGATAGAACATTTTTATCACCCCAAAAGAAACCCCATTATCTCCTCCCCGCATCCCTGACAACACCAATCTTTCTGTCTCTGGATTTGCCTGTTCTGGACATTTTATATGAGGGGAATCCTACCATGTGTGGTCTTTTGTGTCTGGCGTCTTTGCTGTCAAGAGTGTGTCAGTGCTTCATTTCTTTTCATGGCTGAATAATATTCCATTATATGTATATGCTGCATTTTGTCTATCCATTGATCCATCGATGGATATTTGGGTTTCCACCTTTTGGCTATAGCAAATAACACTGCTAGGAACATCCCTGTACAGGTTTTTGTGTAAATGTGTTACTTTTTCTCTTAGATACCTAGGAATGGAATTGCTAGGTCATATCATAACTCTAGGTTTAAGAAGCTGTCAGATGGTTTTCAAAGAGGCTGCGAAGGTTTACGTTCCCAGCAGCAATGTGTGGGGATTCCTGTGTGTGATTTGCTTTTATTTTGAAACTTATAATTATTGTTTTCCTGGACCCTAAAGTTATGTAAATCTTTAAGTCATTATTATGAGGAGCCACTGTTCTTTTTTGTTTCTTTTTTTTTGGGGGGGAGCAGTCTTATAGACTCTACTCATTTTCAAAGTTCTTAGGTGAATTTTCTTCCCACTTCCTTCAGTGAAGTCGTCTGTAACACCGTTAGTCTTTTTTCAAAAAAATTTAAATAAATTTATACCCCCTTTACCTTTTTCTTCCACCCCTCACCAAAAGCTGATGTGATTTGCTTTTAAATGAGGAGCAAAGCAAGTGGGCAGGTTATATTTATTTATATAACTACAACAGTGTACATTCAATAAATATTATAGTTCCTTTCCATTCTTGAGCCTTCGTATCAAAAGATGATTTTAATACTTTTTTTTTTCATTTTAAAGGTGACGAAGCCCAGCTCCCACACTTCCTGTGTGGTCATGGGCAAGTAACTTAACCTCTCTGTGTCTCAGTTTCTTCATCTGTAAAATATTTGTGATTGTATCTGCCTGAAAGAGGGGTAGATACAGTGAGTTAATGCATGTAAAGTGTTTAGCATAATCTCTGGCAGTTAGTAAGCCCCATATAAGGGCTAGCTATTATATTTATTATGATTATATTATCGTTGTCTGGATTTGAGGATGTACAGAGGAATAAAGGAGCAATCCACCCCCGACCAGCCTCACAACTCAGAGGCAGCTACTGTTGACACTGTCGTGTTTCCTCCCAGGCATTTTCAATGTATTCTTTTTACCAAGTTGAGATGAAACGCTATGTACGTTGTGCATCTCTCTCTATTCATTTCATTCAGCATAAACATTTCCCGGAGTTGTTGTAAACATAATTTTTTTTCTTAAAGATTTTATTGGGGAAGGGGAACAGGACTTTATTGGGTAACAGTGTGTACTTCCAGGACTTTTTTCTCCAAGTCAAGTTGTTGTTCTTTCAATCTTAGTTGTGGAGGGTGCCGTTCAGCTTCAAATTGTTGTCCTTTCAGTCTTAGTTGTGGAGGGCGCAGCTCAGCTCCAGGTCCAGTGGCCGTTGCTAGTTGCAGGGGGCGCAGCCCACCATCCCTTGCAGGAGTCGAACCGGCAACCTTGTGGTTGAGAGGATTCACTCCAACCAAATGGGCCATCCGGGAGGCAGCTCAGCTCAAGGTGCCGGGTTCAATCTTAGTTGCAGGGGGCGCTGCCCACCATCCCTTGCGGGACTCGAGGAGTTGAACCGGCAACCTTGTGGTTGAGAGCCCACTGGCCCATGTGGGAATCGAACCGGCAGCCTTCGGAGTTAGGAGCACGGATCTCCAACTGCCTGAGCCACCGGGCCGGCCCTGGCAAACATAATTTTAATGTCTGTGTGATAGACTTCCATATAGAAGGACCTTAACTTCCCCTCCCCCCTGCACCGCCCCTCCAAGAGTCACCATTTAGGTAGACCAGAGCTGTTTCTGCAACGTATTTCAGGCAATGCTCTATAAGCTTCTTGGCTTGAGAAGATGTCCCTGTCCACGTGACAAACAGGCCTTGGGGTGGGTGTGGTGTGGTAGCCTGGAAGGACTCAGGCCCCCAATGCAGTTTCTGGAGCTTGTGGGCATGGGTGGGAACATGCAAAGGGAGACGGCCCGGAAAGGGAAAGGCTGTGGCACCAAGGGATCAAGGGCAGCTTACTGAACAGGTTTGAATCTTTCCCTGAAGTCTATCATGTTCCATGTCAAACATTTAGACAGTAGCGATAAAAAAAAAAAAGAAGTAATAAAAATTACCCATAATTCCACAACTCAGCCGCCAGCTTCTTTTTCTACGTGCGTGTTTCTGCGTACACACAGTATCGTAAGCAGGGGCGTACTGTACCTTGTTTTAACGAGTCTTTTTTACCTGGGATATCATGAATACCTTTCAGAGGGGCTAAGACTGTGTGGACGGTGGAGCAGGACTCTTGAGTTCAAATCTGGGTTCTGCCCTTTACTAGCTGTGTGTTCTTGAGCCAGTTACTTCACATCTCTGTGCTGTAATTTTCTATCTGTAAAGTGGGGCTAATAGGAGTATTTCCATCCTAAGGTTGTTGTTAAGGTTAGACAAATTAGAATGTGTTAGACCAGAGTGCTAGTTGTTGTCCTGTACGTAGTCGTGTCGCTCAGCATCCTTCGGAGAAGGGGTTTTATTACGTAGTGAGCCCTGGCCATCTGTTGTTGGGTCTTCACAGATGTGGGTGGCTCAGCGATAAGCCTTGAACCTCATCTACCCCTTGGTTACCTCCACTCTGGGCTTGTCCCCCCACTTTGGCTCTTCTTGAGGGACCTCCTGGACTGCCCTGGCCTTGCCCCATCAGCAGTGGGGAGCCTGGGGGGGCTTCCTGGCCTCCTCACTCGCCATGCAGCCAGAGGGCTGTGAGACCAGGAGGAGGATTTTCTTTGGCAGCCTCTGAGTGGCTTCCCTGGGCCACTGCAGGAAGGGACTCGGGCAGGAGGGGAGCAGGCCCAGGGTGGAGGTGGCCTGTCTCACACCTGGGCCTCTGCTGGAAGCCACCTCAGCCCTTTTGGGAAAGAGGTGGGATGTGAATAAATGCTTTCATAAACAAGAGTGAACCCTATTCTTGGTTCTGCCGGCAGCGTGCCTGCTTCCCACCTGGCTTCTGGCTGACTGAGGCAGAGGCTGTAGGGAAGGACGGGGACTCTGCTAAAAGGCTGGCCTGGCCTTCTGCTCCGGAGCAGCCAGCAAATCATGACCGACACTTTGATGCTGGTGGACTCTAAGGAGACCTCTGGTTGCAGCGTACCCAGCAAGTGGGCTTCCAATGGGTTCAGTTTTCTGGGCAATTAAGAGCACATCGAAAGAATCAGGAAAGGTATTGAGTACCTCCTGTGTATTCCTTATATGCCACTATTTATTCAGGTCTTCATTGTCTGTTTATGAAACACTTATTGTGTGGTTAGGCATCAGAGGGGGAGTGATGAATACGCCACCTGAAGACTCGCAGTGTCCCCATGGTAGAAGTGGTAGCCTGCTTCATTAAAAACACTTTTTTTGAGATGAAGTTGTGAGAAATAGTACAGAGATCCCACATACCTTCACCCAATGCCCCTCAATGGTAACATGTCGTACAACTGTAGTATAATGTCACAGCCAGGATAGCGACACTGACAGAAGCCACTGATCTTATTCCGATGTCACCAGTTATAGCTGCATTTTGTGTGTGTGTGTGTGTCTCTGTGTCTCTGTGTGTCTTTATGTGTGTGTTTATATGTCTCTGAGCATGTTTATGTGTGACTCTGTGTGTGTTGTCTCTGTGTTTCTGTGTCCGTTTATCCACGTGGCCTGTTTCATTTTACAGGGAGGAGGTGAAGCTCAGGGTCCAGGCCTCACCCAGGACCAGGCAGCCAGGGTGTAGCAGAGCTGGGCTTCAGTCCGGGCCTTGTGACTGGACGTCCCTGAATTCCTCCAGGAAAACAATCCCATTTATCCTTTGCTCTGTTCTCGGAGTTGGTACCCTCGTTGGTCTTTGCTGCAGCTGTGAACTGAGACCCCCGGACAGACTAGAGTCCTGTTGGCGCTAAGCTGCTGACTCCTCCTGTTCACACGGGAGAAAACTGAGGCTCAGACAGTGAATGGGTTTTCCTAACGTCACCCAGCTGGTCAGGGACTGTGCCTTTCAGGTCTGCACGTGGCAGTGACCACAATGAGCTTCTTTTTCCAAGAGGTAAAAGGACAGAAGACACTGTTGATCAGAAATGCCAGGCTCAGGATTCAATTTGGTTACCAGGGAGACAGTAGGGGCATTCGGGGAGGTTCCTGAGTAGGAGATGACTCCGGAAGTGTGCAAGGTGACCTTGGACACTTAGTATGCCCCAAATGTGTGCCAAAGAACACTAATGACTCAGGTGTTGGGATGACTTTTTCTCCTTGCTCACATGCAGTGGGGAAGCAGTACATTAAATAAAGTCCAGGCCTCACCAGGACTTTTAATGCACTAAGGTGCGCTGTGACCCTCTAGGTGGGGGACAGACTTCTGCACAATATTTTTCAGGAAAATGTTCAACAGGACGCTCCCTCACATGAGATTCTGAAGTGGTGCTGCCAGGGCTGGGGGTGGACAGAAGTGTGGCAGGCTACGTGGGGCAGAGGTCTGCTCGTACTGTTTTGAGAGGAGGCTGGTATGGCTGCAGGCGAATGTTCAGGGTGTCTGTAGCTCTGATGCGGCTGGTTGTGGGACCAGTGGCTCCCAGAGAAACACGAAGCCTCCTTCCCAGCACAGGAAACACCTAGCAGATAAAGTGAAGTGTGGAAAGTGGAGTGGATCTGTCCACCACCGCGGTCACAGCCATGTTCCTTTGTGTGTGGATGTGTGTGAACCGGGAGGGGAGAAATACACACGGATGAAGTCAGCTGTCATACATTGACAGCATTCCAGGTGATTTATTATTTTTAATATAAGACGTTTTTTTCCCCCCCTTAAACCCGCAGAGCCTCCTCTGGGCTCCATTCACTGGGGCAATAAAAAGCCATTGTGTGTTTGGAGCAAGGAAGGGTTGAGGGAGACACAACAAAAGTGGTTTTAAAAGAAGGATTTTCTTTTCTTTTTTTGTGTGCGTGTGGTATTGGGCAGGCGAGGTGGAAGAAGAAGAGAGGGAAACAGGCAGAAACCACTTGGGAGGTGGCTACCCTAACCCTGGCGTAGGCAGGTAACTGAGAAGGGAGAGCTAGAAACAGCCTCACAGCTTCCCATGTTCCTGAGGCCCAGAGAGGTTAAGTCGCTTGCCCTGAGTCACACAGCTGCTGGTCTGCAGATCCAGGACTTGGATTTGGCTCTCTGATTTCAGAGTCGTAGAACACTGCCACATGGCACATGCTGTCTTCCTCTGCATTATATTTTCGTCACCAGTCAGGGTATGCACTGCTAATCTGTCCAGAAGGTGCAGGAGGTCCTCAGGCACTGCATGGAACCGTTAGAAAGAAAAAGAAAGGGTGCTCTGTCCTATTGTAAAAGTTGGCAGCTGCTATTTGGGTCCTTCTGGTCCCCAGTTTCTTGCTGGATGCCTTTGGGGCCAGAAACAGTTCGGAGTTGTTCAGCCCCTCAGGCAGATTCTTCAGTGCCACATTGCAGCCAGGGGGCCCGGGGCAGTACCCTGTGTCAAACCTGTCATATTTCTGCACAAAAGATGTGACTAGTCACACCCGGTGGGGAAAAACTGAGACTATAAATAGCCTCCAGGCAGGGCAGGTTTTGCTGACAAATGAATTAAGAGACACTTTTGGTTTCCCTAACTTTTGGATTTGGGGCTTGTGGGGAAGGGTTTGGGTATCAGCGGGATGATTGCTTCAACTGGAGCATACCCGTGAGTCACAGTACGGTTGAGGTGGCGGGGAGAGAGGGCCCCTCTCCTCTCTGGATTTTTGTGTGTATTGGAAGATAGAGGAAGGTGGGGAAGGAGATGCATCCGGCTGTAAACGTGGACTCCCACAGAGGGTTGGAAAACGATCTACTTTTTATTCGTTGTTTGACTTGTTGCAATGAGCGTGTGTTAACTTTTTAAATTTGGGGGAGAAAAGGAAAAAATGTTCCCTCGTGTGCCTTGTACTTCCCTTGTGCCAGGTGGCTTTGGAGATTTCTCTTGGTTCAGTCTGAGGTTTTGGTAGGTGTCGTTTCTTCCATGAGTGGAACACAGACTGCTCTTCCCCTGTTGCTGGCAGCCAGGCCTGCTCGAACTTCGAACAGCTCCGTAAATTCAACCAGTGACGTGTTCTCATTCTGTACAAATGTTCCCAGTGGCCCTCGAGGGGAGTCCCGGAGGCCAAGAGTTTAGGCGGGGTGCGATCCGCTGGCATTTGCATTCTCCCATTCAGAAGCTAAATGGATCTTTTATTAAGATCAGCAAAATCCATTTTTCACTGAATTTGAAGGTCAACCTGTGCTTAGGCTTTCTCCCAAGGATGCTGAGAGCAACTCTGTGTCCACAGCATTTGGGGACTGGCCACGTGTCTTAGAGATGGTGGCACTATGTTGGGTTGACACTGTACAGAGAGAGTCGCAAGACCTTGCATGGGACCCATCGGCTGTCTGATGACCTCGGGACAGCAACTTCTGTGTGTCCTGCAGGGTCCACTGAGGGGGTGATTCATTCATTGATCAACCATTTATTGAGCAATTACTACGAGCCAGACCCAGGGCAGAGCAAGACCTGGTCCCGAGGAGCTCACAGCCTGGGGGGGGGACTGGATAGGTGGGGAAGGGGTTTCCAGGACAGTGGAATGAGAGCTGGGTGATGTCAGCATTGGGGGGTTGGGATTGTGGGAACACAGTGAACCCCTCATTCACCTGGGGAGGGGCAGGGAAGACCTATGACCTCCAGGGTCCTTCCAACTGTAAAATCTTAAATCTGTATCTCAGTTGAGGGCCTAAACTCCAAAAGAAGTGAGCTTATCAAACAGCAGTTCTAGAGGATGGATAGTGGGAGCTGTATTTCTCCAGCGGCTGATGTTCATGCGAGCGGCGGCCCCTCTGCAGCGCTAACGTGGACACCTCTGTACCTGGGGCACTTGGCTGTTCTCTTCCAGGATCAAGGCCATGTGTCATCCAGGTCAGGAAACTGGGTCCTGATGTTCCTGCTTTAATGTCACCGTGAAGCCAGCCCCTTAATCGAGTGCCTCTATCTCCTGGCTGGCAAAATGGGAACCTTCTAAGAGCTCCCAGGGTAGTGGTCCTACACCCTCACTTCAGAGCTGAGAACCTGAGGCCCAGAGGGAAAGGGTGCATCCCGCAGCTTGGCTGGCCCTTCTCACCTGGTGCTGAGTTGTCCGATCAGAGCAAAGGTCAGCATGATTGTTTAAAGTATGTTTTTAGTCTGCCTTCGATGTAGTATATAGTGTGTGTCTAGGGCAATTTCTAGATGCAATCAACGGCAAACTGAATGCTTTTTTTCCCAGGGAGACAACAATTCTGACTTTCTGCCAAGAGTATCTTTGTGATCTTGGAATCCTCCTGTGTGGAGGATGGGACATTCAGCTGTGGCCTCAGGGTCCTTGCTCCCTGAGCTGTGGGCCTATGTGGAGGTGGGAGGAGGGAAGGAAGATCAGAAACCCTGGACGCCTCCTGGCCCTCCGCCTCCAGCCGTCCTGTAACGCTGTGGGGGACCCTCCGGGTCACAGAGCAGGTCATCCTAGCCCCCAACCATGGAGGCTGAGCTCCCAGAGAATGGAGAGCCCATGTCCAGAGCTATAGAGGGGACGAGGGATCTTCCTCTGCTGGCTGGATGAATGGATGGATGAAGGGCTGGCCCTTGCATGCAGTGCATTCACTCAGCATATGTTTCCTAAGTGCTGGCTGGGGCCCAGGCACTGTCCTGGGACTGGGTTCAGGGGTACCTAGCCATGAGCAACACAGACAAGAGTCCCTGCCCGCCAGGAGCTGATCTTGTAGCCAAGGAGACAGGCAGTAAAGAAGTGAGCTTGCAGAGCATACCACATGTCCCATGGTAGCCTAGGGGAAGAGGTGATGGCAGTGGGAAGGGGTGGGAAGGAGGTAGCCTGGAGTCCTGCTGGCCAGAGGCTTGGCCTGGGGAGGGGCGATGACTGCTTCCCCCATGGGAGGCCCCAGTGTTTTCAGCGATGTTTCAGATTTTCCCCAGACTACTCTGGACGCCACTGTTTGATTCTGACGAGCACCAGAGACACCCGCCCCCCAACACACACACACACACACACACACACACACTCACGTCCTCTCTTTATTTCTCTCTCTCTCTCTTCTCAAACTCCTGGTTCCCTGAGCTTGGGTCCTGGCACTGCCTTCCTGGCCAGCTTCCTTTGTGTTGGCAGAGTGTGAGCTGGGGCATTGGGGTTCCTTCTGTCCACTGGTGTGGCTCGTGGAGCAGAGCTTGGACAGCGGTCCTTTTGACCAAAAGCCTCAAGGGAGGGGAGGGAGATGTATTTCTTCTGAACTGTAAACACTCTCTCTGAGAATACAAAACAGAGGGGCCCACTGTGTTTATTTTATCAGAGGCATATTGGCTTAACTGTGAAAAGAGACAAGTTTGTTCACCACGATTCCCCTCCTTTATCTCTGCGTAAATATGCATTTTTTTTCCTTGTCTGTCAAAAAGTTCTTTGGGTGGAAACTCGGAGTTTGTGCCTCTGCCCTTTTTCCCCCCCTCTGAAATATAAGTTTGGTAGTTCAGGATCCAAAAAGGATGAAATGGGGACATTCCGTCCAGAGGGTTCACTTTGCCCGGGCAGCAGGGAAGCTTTTAGGGCAGGGGTGTGATGTGACCAGAAACGAAGCTGACCCCCTTGTGGGGGCCCAGGTGACATCTGGAGGCTGATGGCTGGAAGAGCAGGGAAGAGGCTGTGTAGTGGTCTGAGCACAGATGTGGGGGCAGCGTGGTGGGCCACTGTGGGATGGGACAGACTTCTAGGCTGGAAGACGTGACCTGTAGCTGGACCTGACTTTGCCCTGCTCTGTTTTCCCCTAAATAAAAATAGCTGAGCCTGTCACCCTTCTCTCCGCTGTCTGAGGACAGTCCCACCTTCTCCCTCCCCTGCTTCCTGACACCTTGTCATTCTCTTCCTCCCCTTTCCTTCCACCTTCAAATTTACTTGGGTCTCATTTTTGTCACTAACAGTCCTGGTGGGCCAATTTTATCTTCCCACCGGAGCTCTATGTTCCCTGGGAGCAGGGACTTCTTAAAATAATCCTTGGGCATTTTCCATATCTATAGTCTCAGGAGGCCAGGCCACCATCACTGCTATCTACTGTCATCACCTAATAACAGGGATAATTAATATTTGTATTTTCCTGAAGCCTTTGGTCTCATTATCTCAGTGGTGGCCCATACTCTCCATTTCAGGAGCAAGGAAAGGAGGAAACTTCATCAGAGAGGTTGTTCGACTTCCCCACGTAACACAGCTGTACATGGTGGAGTCCAGACCTGAACTCAGTGTGCTGGTCTCTAGATTCCCAAGCGCTCTCCACTGTGCTAGAGTTTCCTGTGGGTGGGCTAGCCCTATCACAAAGGATGACTTCTTTTAGGGGCCTGCAGATGTGGCATTAACTGGCAGTGAATCACGGAAAGTTACACTTTTTGACTCCACTTCTAATCTCATTGCAAAGAGACATCTCAGGGCGAGTGTTTCGTTCAAACCTCCATATTTTTCTCTTTATTGTGGTAAAATGGACAGAACATAAAATTTGCCATGAACTTGTGAATTCTTTTTTTTTAGTTTTTAAAGTCTTTTGGGTTTCAGAATTGCAGATGAAGAAGGTAGAGCTTTAAAATAAAATCCCTAGACATATTTTACTTATGATCTGTGGAAGTTGAATGATACTGGTTTTTAAAAAAACCACCGGTTAGCTCAGTTGGTTAGAGCATGATGCTCATAACACCAAGGTTGCCGGTTCGATCCCCACGTGGGCCCCTGTGAGCTACACCCTCCACAATTAGATTGAAACAACTACTTGACTTGGATGGGTCCTGAAAAAATACACTTAAAATAAATAAAAGTTTTTAAAAAAATCTTTAAAAGGTTTTTAATAAGTGAGTTGATGAAAAGGAAACTTCAGGTAAGTGGTCATCCTGGTGGGTGGTACGGGGCTTTAACCAGGCTCAGGGAAGGTGGCATGAGGTGACACCCTCTAGCCCCCCAGGCCTGCCATGGAGGCCCCAGACAGCCCGGGGATGACTGGCTCCGTGGCCCATGCTGTGCAAGGGCTGGATTCCAGAGCCGACTCCCCCTGCCCAGCAGTTGTCAGTCCCTGGCCGGTAAGGGTCCAGGCTGGGTGCCCTCCTCCTCCCAGAAACTCTCTTCCCCTTCTGGAATCCAGCACCTTCTGAGAAAGGGACCTGAGTGTAAGGGTCTCAGGGGATTCCTCATAGATCACACCTCCTGCTGAAGCCCAGGTAGTGCTCCACGAAATGGCTGGGGCATTGGCACTCTGGACCCGTTGGACACGGCCTGGTTTCCGGGGGCCAGGAAACGGCTGCCTGGCGGGTAGGGAGCTGAGGACCCACAGAGCAGAGCCTCTGGTGGGAGGTGCTGGCAGGAGGTGTACGGGGTGGGATTCAGCCGATGCTCTTCAGGGGGGGTCCTAGAGAACAAGGCAGGCCCCAAACATGGCTGTGGATCCCCATGGGCCAGAGACCCTGCCCTGGGAGCGTTTGTAAATGTGTGAGTGTTTCTAGCTGTCACGTGACAGGGCCGCCAGCATTCATGGTGCCCTGTGATCCTTAGGACCGACCCACAGAAGAACTCGTCCCCTAAGTGCCCGCAGTGCCCTCCCTGGAGAAGCCCCTCGGAAAGGCCCCCTGGTCCTGGAGGCTGGGCTTTGGGGAGATGGTTTTGTCTGCTGATTGCATGGGAACCTCCATTTGGAGCCTGACAGAAATCACACCCAGTTTCCTTTGTGTGTTCCTGTCCGGGCGCCCTCCTTGGAGCCCAGATGTGGTCCACTCTCTGTGGGCCCAGAGTGGAGCCAGGCCTGGCCTGGGGGTGGGAGGCCAGGGGTCAGGCCTCATCCCGCCGCCGCCCTGGCGACAGGCTGCAGGCCTCCTGGCTGCGCCCCAGCTCCTTGGGGAGGCTGGCCAGCCCTAGCCTCCATCCTGCCAATTCCCCCTTCCCCCTCCCCCTCCCTGCACCCCTCGGCCAGAACATCTGTGTACTCAGGGAATGTGGCTCCCAGCCTGCCCCAGAGAGGCTTGCTTCCTAGATGCTGACTCCTTTGGCCCCTGATCCTCTCCTCCGGGAGAGGGTCTTTAGGGACCCCTGAACTCTCAGTCCCCGCTGGGCTCTGGGGCCTCTCCCTGACCCCGACTTATCCCCCAGGGCCCCACCCCTTGCCATCTTCCCTCTGGTTGTCCTTCTCAGTTCACAGTGGCCACCCAGCCAGAGCTTCTCGGCAAGTCTGGCCTTGGCAGCCCTGCAAGGGGGAAGCATCCGGCCGGCTCGGGTGGGCTCCTGCCAGCAGCAAGGCACACTCGTGTGAATGGCTGAGGAGAGTTGAGTGAAGGGCCCATGTGCCTAAGTGTGGGCAGATGTAGGGAGAGCATAGGGAGGGCAGTGCACGGTGCGTGCTGAGGCCTGAGGGCAGGAGGAGGGAGGTGTCAGAGAGCCAGGGAGGTCTGTGGACAGGGCCGTGGACAGGACACAGGACACAGCTGGTGCACGCAGCCCTGCAGGGAGGGCCTGGGTGATGGAGCCAGTCAATGCCCTGCTGTCCTGCCGACCTCTCACGGGAGGCCAGGCGCCCACTGAAGGGTGTCACACAAATCTACCTGACAGGACAAGAGAGGAGGGAAGGACGAGCAAAAGATGGACCCGGCCCCCGTTTTGCAGATGAGAAACCAAGGCCAGGGAGTGGGGTTTTCTTTTTGTAACAGCTTTGTTGAGATAAAACGCATATGCCGTACAATTCACCCGCCTCACATGTACAATCCAGTGGTGGTTAGCGTAGTCGCAGAGTCTGTGTGACCGTCACCCCTCTCTGGTTTACATCATTTCCATCGCCCTAAAAGGAAACCAACAGCGTCACTCCCCACGCCCCTGCCCCCAGCCTCTGGCAACCACGAATTTCCTTTCTGTGTCTGTAGATTTGTCTATTCTGGACATTTCATATGAATGGAATCCTACACTATGTGGTCTTTTGTGTCTGGCTTCTTTCACTTACCGTGTTTTCAGGGTCCACCCATGCTGTAACATGTGTCAGGACTCCATTCCTTTTCATGGCCAAGGAATATTCCCGTGTATGGACATACCACATTTTGTTTATCGATTCATCAGTTGATGGACACTTGGGTTGTTTTCACCATTTGGCTGTTGTGAGGAAGGCTGCTATGAACATTCAGGTACAAGATTTTTCACGAACAAATGTTTTCATTCTCTTGGGTAGATACTTAGGAGTGAATTGCTGGGTCATATGGTAACTGCCAGATTGTTATTCATGGTGGCTGCACCATTTTACATCTCACCTACAGTGTTTGGGGGTTCCAGTTTCTCCACATGCTCACCAACGCTTTCTATCATTCCTCTTTTTTTTGTTTTGGCTCTTATTGTCGTGAGTGTGAAGTGGTATCTCATTGTGGTTAGAGTGGCATTTGAACTGTGGTCTTTGTACCCCTGAAGCTGTGCCCTGTCCCCCACAGTAGCTAACCCTGAATGAGACTGTCCTCCCTGGAACGCCAGTGTCCCCAGCAGCAGGCTGAACTCCTGGAGGGCAGGTCATGCAGCCCTGAATCCACTGTGATGCCAGGTCTGCCCCTTTTCCCCCACCCCCGGCCAGCCAGGTGTACTGTATGCTCGTGGCTCCTGACACGGTCCTTGGCTAGGACCTAGGTCGGGGCAGGGGGACGGGGGACCACAGACTCAGAGTTCTGGAGTCTAGCCAGTTGAAGCCCCTGTCTGGGGCATTCTGGAGAAAGGCTCCTGAGACCCCCAGAACATTCCAGACAGATGGCTCGCCCAAATCATGAATCATAAAGTCTCTCATTTGTTGGACACATGCACATGCCTTAGCTCACTTGGTCCTCCCCACACCCTTGAAGGGGGGAATGCTGTGATCATCTCCTTTTTGTGGATGAAGAAACTGAACCCAGAGAGAGCAGAGCACTGGCCCAAAGCCACACAGCAGAGCTGACACTTGAACCAGTGTTTGGCTGACCAGTCCACGCTCAAGCCGTGGTTTTCACAGCTTTACTTTTCTCCCCTTCCTTTGGTCTCTTCCAAACCCCTTCATCCCCAGCGCCGTGACATTCTCCAGTGGGGGTGAGAAGTGACAGAGAAAGCCTCTTCCCGCCTGCCCCTTCTGCTTGGGCAGCTCACCGGGTCTGCCTGTCAGTGGCGGTTTGGCATCCCTCTGCGCCAGGAACTGTGCGGGATCGGGGCCCCCTGTGACGGCCTCACAGACTGGGAGAGGAGTTGAACTGAGTCCTGGTAACCTTTCTAGGTGATGCAGCCATGAGGATTCCTTCACTCACTGACTCATTTGTTCAGCAACTATTTTGGAGTGTGATTATGGGCCTAGCAGTTAAGCAACGGTGTTGTGCAAAATCGGATGCAGCCCCTCCCTCACGGAGCTGCCAGTCTGGTGGGAGAGACAGATGCTAGTCACTGAATCCATGCAAAGCCATGTAAGCTGGCAGCCAGGATTAGGGCTTGAAAGGAGAGCAAAGTGGGGAATGGGGCCTTTTAACTTCATTGTGTGTTGGGGGATGGAAGGCTTCCTGGAGGAAGTGACTGTGGATCCAAGAAGGACACAAGGAAATAAGGGGAAGTGGACCAGGCATAAGAGGAGAAGGAAGAGCATTCAAGGTAGAGGAGACAGCATGTGCAAAGGCCCTGAAGCAGGAGAGAGGCTCATGGTGGGGAAGTTGTGTCCAGAGAGGGAGCTGAGGAGGCAGGCAGAGCTAGAAGCATGGGCGGGAGGCCTCCGGGAGATTGGACATGATGGCAGGGAGCCCTGTTGAAGGGTTTCATCTGGGGGTGGCATGGCTAGATTTGTCTTTTGAGAAGCCTCGTTGTTTTGGAGGGTAGAACCCAAAAGAAGACAGTAGGTTTTGAGCCTGGTTTGAACCAGTGACGGGGACTGTCCAGGGGCAGAGTGAGAGTTGACTCCCCCACGCTCCCCCGGCTGGTGTCAGAGGTTTCTCACAGTGGCTGAATGGGGCCTCAACAGGGCTTGGGCACCCATTGCCCAGGGACCCCCACGCCCCACTCCTTCCCAAGATCTAGCTGGAAGCCCCAGATGGGGTTTGGGGGTGCTGTAAAAAGCATCTGCCTCCACTGGCCAAGGCCAGGAGCCCTAGGGAAGGGCCTTACCTCTCCCCTGCCTCCTGCCTGCGGCAGCACCTCTGTCTCGGCAGAGCCTCCTAGCGTCTTCACCGTGGTCCATTCATTCACAATCTCCCACTGCCTCCTCGAGAAGGGGGGAAACTTCCAGGCCACGAGGATGGAGGTGCTGGCCCTGCGCCAGCCCAGCTTCCTTGCTCACCACCCCTCTCCAAGCGCCCCCACCCCGGCCTGCCCTTTCTTTATGGCAGACAAAGTGCTAATTCCCAGTGCCGAGAGGTAGGCCAGAGTCTGTGGCCAAGAGAAGAGAGACTGTTTACAGCTTTCGGCGGTTCTTGGCTCCAGCGGTCCGGCGGCCTGGCCTCGCAGTGACATGTTTATTCTCCAGGCCCAAGCTGGCCCCCGCTCTTGGCAGGGCTGGCGGAGGGTTCTTGGTGATGGGGACAGGCTGGCGGCTGGGGTCTGTTTGTGTCCGTGCTCGACTGCTCGCTCCCTTCCTCCTATTTGCACAGTCGAGGAGGTAAAGCGGAGCCGAGGCCAGGAGGCCCACAGCCCTCCCGAGGGCACTGCCCCCACCACAGTGCCTGCCTTGCTCCTTTGGCCAGAAGACCTTCTGCGGGTCAGGGTTCCAGAGTCCCACCGGGAGGTCTTCAAGGGCCCAGCGGTCTGCTCTGTGGCACTCTGAGGGCCCCCTCTCCCCACCCCAGTCCCTCAGCAGATTCCTGCCGAGCACCCAGCTTGTACCAGCACTGGGTGACGGAAGTGAGCAAGACAGGTGAGGTCCTGTGCTCCGGTGCTGGCAGCCCCGCCCACAGGGGCCGGTCATGCCCTGGCTCAGGTAACGGAGGCCCCTCCTCCCCACCCAACCACAAAGCACCTTCCCATTCACAGGTCTGTGGTTCCACCATTAGCCCCCGAGGCTGGCGGGCGTGAGGGAGCCGGGCTTTGGAGCTGGACATCGCTGGGTGGAACCCCAGGTCTGCCGCCGGCCAGCAGGGTGGCTGCGGATGAGTCCCCGCCCCTCTCCCAGCCTCCGCTGTCTCATTTGTGAGATGGGAAAAGGAGTGTTGCCACTTCACAGCTCACCTCATGGGGCCCATCACTTATTCCTTCAGATATCCACTGAGGGTCACCATGTGCCATTCTCGTGCTGGGCATGCGCTGAGGACTGGAGATGAGAGTGGCTTTTAGGGGTGGCACATGAAGGTGGGTGGTACATGAATTGGGGGTGCCTTTGCAGGGGGTCCAGGCTGGGGAAGAACTGACGTGATTCTGTGGGGTGTGACTGGGGACAAGTCCATATTCTGGGTCCCCATCCTAGGGCCTCACTCAGAGAGCATCTTGTCCAGGCCAGGGTGGACCCATGGGAGGGGTCTGACTAGGGTCCCTGGAAACTAAGGAAGTCAGGAGGGTTCCAAGTGCTCAGAGCCATGGGGATCTGCCCCAGAGCCATGTGTAGTGTGTGGCGTCAGTTGGGGAGTCAGGACGGCTGGGTTCTCCTCCTTGACTGGCTGGTTACTTTGAGTCATGCTTTCTTGCCTGGCCTCAGTTTGCCTGGGGTCTAGCCATGCCGCGTCGCAGTGTTCCCTCCAGGTCTGGTCCTTGAGCTCTGGTTGGAAAGGGACCATGACACATGACTGGGCCTGGTCTGAAGGTCTCAGTGGGTGCCCCTGTCTGCACCGTGGGGGCAGGCGCCATCCTCAGGCGGTTTTTCCTGATTGAGATGTGAGCAGGAGCCTGCTTCTGCAGCCGGTACTTTCTCTGACCATGCAGGTCCTTAAAATGCAGCCCATGGGGTGGCCGGTTAGTTGGTTGGAGCATGGTGCTGGTAGCACCAAGGTTGCCAGTTCGATCCCCGGATGGGCCACTGTGAGCTGCGCCCTCCTTAGAAAAAAAAATAATAATAATATGCAGCCGTTTGCTGGGACACAGACTTCTTATTGCATCCTCTCCTAATTCCTGCAGGTCTTTGCCCCCACACCACCTGTCCCCTTTCAAACGATTCCATGGGAAACTCTCGGGTCTCTAGACCAGAGATCAGCAAACTTTTCCTTAAAGGACCAGATGGTAAATATTTCAAGCTTTGTGGGCTGGTCTCAGGGTCTCTGTCTCATATTCTTCTTTATTATTTATTTTTGTTTTTTGTGATCCTTTAAAAATATGGAAAACATTCTTAGCTCAGTTGGCTGGTGGGCCACCGTTTGCTGAGGCCCGCCCTGGACTCGCCTAGTAGGGTGCGATGCGGGCTCTCTGTGTGTCAACCAGTATGTGAACTTGGTGTTTTCTGAGCTCTGTGCCCCGGGCCTACTGAGCTGCCTGCCTCTTGGTTCCATTAACTCTGATGACCCTGTGATAGCTGCCATGATCCCATTTTACAGATGAGGAGACTGAGCACAGGGAGATTGGGAGACCTGCCCACGGTGTCATAGCTGGTCAGGACAATGTTGGGATTTGAACCCAGACCACCCACCGGTGTCCTTGATCTTACCCGTGCCGCGTGGCTGTTGGTGCATGGCTTCTCTGCCTCCTGCC
The DNA here is from genome assembly GCF_004115265.2 of Rhinolophus ferrumequinum. Lineage (NCBI taxonomy): Eukaryota > Metazoa > Chordata > Mammalia > Chiroptera > Rhinolophidae > Rhinolophus > Rhinolophus ferrumequinum. Next base: position 30,466,821 of record NC_046298.1, read on the forward strand.
CCTACCCCGATTATTTTGAATGTCAAGGAAACCCAGATTCCATTCCTGGCGTTTTCTGCATCTTTCTCTCTTAGCCTCCAAGGGGCGTGCATCCCCTTGATATTTACCCTTTCTTATCCTCTCCCTACCTTTACCTGCCCCAAATTAGGGAGACACTCTCTGGAGCAACTCAGAGTTCCAGCAATGGCTTCAGCAGCACCTGCGCCTCCATGGCCAGCCCACAGGTCATGCAAGGCAAAGCAGTGTCCCTTCAGCTGCTCGGCCCACATTCTGCAACCCTATATCTGAGCCACGTGGGCTCTGCCATGGCACATGACCCAAGGCGGTGAGTGGGAGCCCCAGGTGGTCAGCCCGACATTGCCTGCTGGGCCTACCCTGACAGTAGTGCCAGCTGAGGCTGAGAAGGCCGCTGGGAGGGGCTGTGACCCGCCATTGATCAGGTGCCAGGCACAGAAAGTGACCCAGTGGTGTCCTGAAGCTATCAGCCACCAGAGACTGGTTCCTAACTTTCTGGCCTTCAGGGTTATTGTAAGAAAGACAGGGAGTTTGGACAGGTAGTTCAAATGGAAGAAAACACAAATATAAATATATGGGGAAATATGTACATGAAAACTATTAAAAACACCAGAAAAATGATAAGACTCAGTGCTGGTGAAGTTGCAAGAAGGTGGCTTACTCATATTGCTGGTGGCAGCACAAATCTATCATATTGTCTTTTCCCCAAACCATTAGTCAATATGTACCAAGGACTTTAAAAACACTTAATACTTCGACCCAATAATCCCATTTCTGGAAATGCATCCTAAAGAAGTCACCTGTAAGGATAAAAGCGATAAAGTGCGCAAAGATGTTCTTTGCATCATCATTTATAATAGCAGGGAAAATGCTAAACGTCCAACGATAAGATATGGTTAGGAAAACTGCCATGTATCCTTAGTGGGAATATTATGTGGCATTGGAATGATAGCTATGGAGCCCATTTCAGCACGGAGAGACGCTGATGGTCTAATGCTGAGCAAAAATAAGCAGAGCACAAAATTGTATATGCTCGTCAGTCTCGGTTCCAGCTTTAAAGAAATGTCACCTAAACCCAGGCTGCAAGAGAACTTGGAGAGCTGTTGTGGCTGCTCAGACAGTGATGGGGAGGATCCCCTCTCCCATTGAAACATACGTTGATGCTGTCACCGTGTTGTCTTAGCATTGAATGCGAGGGAGGCACTTTTGCCACTTGTGTGCTGTGTGACGTTGGACAAGGTACTGGCTGTGTCTGAGCCTCACTTCCATCATCTCGGAAATGGAGTGGTACCGTCGCAGCTTCCCTTGGGGCTATAGGATCCTCTAGAGGGGCCTGTTTTCCAAGCCCTTTATGGGCGACAACCTGGCGAGCCCTGTGTAGAGCCTGGTCAGACCAGAGGTGGAGTAGGGTCGTGAGGATGGAGGGACAGAGACCAGACCACCACCCTGCCAGGTGCCCCAGGACCTAAGAGGCAGGTGGGGGGTGGCTTGTCCGAGGCCACACAGCTCCTGAGATGGAGCTGGGAGCTGACCCAGGCCCTTTCCCTGACTTCAGTGCTGCTACGTGGGGTAGAGTGTTTCAGCAGGGCTTTCTTCCTGGCAGCCAGTGACCTTGAACTCTCAAATCTCATGGCAACAGGGGGCTGAAAGCTTCTGTGTCACCTTGATGCCCGTGTCACTTGAAACATGGCCTGTCGAACAGCTTCTGTTTAGTGGAGGACACCTGTCCTGGGCTGAATTGTGTCCCCCTAAATTCCCATAATAAAGTTCTAATACCTACTACCTCAGAAGGTGACCATACTTGGAGATAGGACCTTTAAAAAGGTGATTGAGTTAAAATGAGGTCGTTAGGGTGGGCCGTGATATATTATTGATTGGTGTCCTTATAAGAAGAGGAGATTAGGACACAGATACACACAGAGGGAAGACCGTGTGAGGACGTGGGGAGAAGATGGGTGTCTGCAAGCCAAGGAGAGACGTCTCAGGAGAAACCAGCCCCGCCCACACCTTGATCTCAGACTTAAAGCCTCCAGAACTGTGAGAAAACTTGAACTCAGGTGTGTGAGCCCCCAGCCTATGGTGCTTGGTGAGGGCAACCTGAGCAAATGAATACACAGACGTCTGTGACAAGGTGTCCACCCACTCGCAGGGTGACAGCCGAGGGTGCTCAGCAGCGTGTGAACAGGGGGCATCTGGGTTTTATTAATCGTACCTTATCATTGCACATTTAGTGTTTCCCCCACTGTTATAAGTAACAGTGCAGAGAACACCTTCGTGCACTTTGCTGCTTTCATTCTTATAGGGTACCTTTCAAGAGGGGCCGTGGGGGGCTGCACATATCTCTACAACCACCCCGAGCACACTCGTCCTGCTGTGTGAGGGAGATGCCCCCTGTCCTAGGGGGCCCAGAGCCTGTGTCTCACCATCAGGAGCGCCCGTGGGAGGACTACCTGACCTTGAAGGTTATTTTTCTGGGCTCAGACTCTGCGCTGGGCTTCTCCTAGGAGTAGACAGCATGGAGGAACCCCTCCGCCTAGGCTGGGAAGGCAGGCATCTGCACGCAGCCGCAGCGTGCAGGCTCCAAGGGTGGAGGTCAGTGGGCTATTGGCAGCTGCACTGAATTACTCGTGTGGGAACAGAAGCCTCAGTCATCCCCACAAAGATTTCCTGTGGCCGGTTCTGTGAGAGAGAAAGAGAGAGAGAGAGAGAGAGAGAGAGAGAGAGAGAGAGAGAGAGAATGCTAAGTGAGGCGGAGGCCATCCCAGGGCGTTTCTTGCCAGGCTGGGAGCTGGCACTGGCGCCCTTCCTCTGGGTACATAATATCCTATAATAGGGTCTGGCTGTTTGGAGTCCAGAGACAGAAAAAAGATTGACATCATACAAGGATTGGGTTCGGTGAGTGGAATGCCCGCTGGCCCTGTCTGTTCACCTGGCAGTTGCTGCTTCGGTGGCAGCACCTCGGAGAAGCTGAGTGTACAGAGGTGAACAATGTCTCCCCCAGATTCATGTCCACTGGAACCTGCAAATGGGACCTTATTTGGACATAAGATCTTTGCAGATGTAATCACGTTAAGATGAAGTCATACTGGATTAGGGTGGCCCTAAATCCACTGCCTGGTATCCTGACGAGAAGAGGGGAATTTGGGCACTGACAGAGAGAATGGAATGCAGAGACAGACACACACAGAAGGCCACGCGAAGATGGAGGCAGAGAGGGGAGGGATGCAGCTAAAACGGAGGCATGCCAAGGATTGCTGGCAGCCAACAGAAGCTGGGAAAGGCAGGAAGGATCCTCCCCTAGAACCTTTGGAAGGAGCTTGGCCCTGCTGACACCTTGATTTCGGATTCCTCTAAACTGTGAGAACACGTATTTCTGCCATTGTAAGCCCCCCGGGGTGTGGTACTTCGTTATGGCAGTCCTGGGACGCTAGTGCACACACCTGATGACCCTTCCCTTTGCTTTCTCTCCAGGGCCCTGGCACATTCCCTCTTACAGGCTGTGTGTGTCACAGGAGGTTAGAGTGTCTTTCACAGGCTTTATATCCTAGGCGGGGCTGGCAGTGGGCTGACACACAGTAGGTGTGCAGTAAATATTTGCTAAGTAGATGAGAGGGACGCTCGCTGGGGGCCGTGGCAGGAAGACAGGTGGGGCAGGGGTGGGGCAGGAGGAGCAGGGAAGAGGTGACTCTCCGAAGAGACCCCGTGGCCACAGAGGAGCGGCCCCTTCCCTTCCAGCATCTGCCTTTTCCTCCTCATCCAGTCTTGGCTTCTGGGGGCAGAGGGCAGGTAGGGGCGCTATACCAGGCCCAGCCCCGGGCCAGAGTGCTCACTGCTCACGTCCCTCTCCTGCCTTTTGCTGGTTGTCTGGCTTTGGGCAACTTACCAGGCCTCAGTTTCCCTAACTGTAAGAGGGGCCTGCAGCACCCATTCTTTGGGTTGTCTTGGGAAATGAGCGAGGTGACCCATGGAAAGCAGTGTTCCCGACCTTTGTGAGGGTCTCAGCAAAGGTTAATTTGGTGGATACGACCCTCGGAGAAAGGGAGGAGGGCACAGTAGCTGACAACGTGGCATCAGAAGGGGGCAGATCTGATTTGGGGCCTTGGCTGTACCATTTCTATCCTGGGATAACCTTGGGCAACTGACTGCTGCTCTCTGCCTCAGTTTCCCCATATTGTAAATGAGGGTGATGAAAGTTTCAACCTCACAGGAGGCTGGGAGGGTGTGAAGTGTTAACACAGAGCCTCGCACAGGCTCTCAACAAAGCTTGCACCTCGAGGCCCTGGGAAGAAAGAGTAGGAGTGGGGAAAGGGAGCCTGATAGGCACAGGACGTGCTGTGCCCTTTGGAATGAGCTTGTCTTCATTTCAGGGCTGTATTCGGGGCTCAGGAGCGAAGCACTGGCAGAGCAAACCAGAGGAAACTTCTGGGTAGGAAAGCCTTTGCGTCATCCCTTGAAAGGGCCCTGCAAATATGGTAAGAGGGGAGCTGGAAGCTCTCTGAGCCATCTGTTCCTCCACCCTCCGCATTTGACCAGGGGATCCCAGGCTCAGGGGAAATGTGACTTATCCAGAGCCACCCAGCATGTGAGAGGTGCCACTGGTCCAGACCTGCAGGTGTGCTCTGCCTCCTGGCCTGCCCTGCTTTGTGCATGGAGGGGTTTGCATAAGACTGGGGTCCCTCTGCACGCACACCTCTTCCTGCTGGGCCCCAGTCCATGCATCCAGAAACGTCGGACAGGTCAGAGGGCGGTCTGCACAGTGGAACGGAGGCGTCTGGCTGGGGATGGAGACCTCAGTCTGTGTAGCTGGGAGTCAGGCTGGTCGCATCATCATACACCCCTCAGGGTTGTGGTGGGCAACTTCCTGAGAGGCATCTTTTCCTGTGGTCCTTTCCTTCCTACTTTCTCTAGAATTGCATGTGAAGCCCCCATGTACCAGCTGCAGCCTCAGGACCATAGGATCCCAGTCGTGCTCCCTCAGGACCACGGAAAGAGCTGTTTGATGCCCATTGTACAGATGGGTCACCCAGGCCTGACCGGCAAGTGTTTCTCTACCTTTGTTTCCTGCCTGCGTCAGAGAAGGCAGGCTTCCCTAATCACCTGGCCCTGCGGGTGACAGGAATTTCCTTGGGACAAGTGGGCAGCATTTCCCTGCGAGACCATCGCCCAGAGGGGCATCTCTGCTGCTATTTTCAGCTGCTCCAGGTGGGCCCTGGGCTGCTGCCACCCCCCGTGGACCACAGCTGCCCTGTGGCCTGCCGGATCTCACATGATGTCAAGCATCTTCCTGGCCTGGGGGGGCCAGCATCCCATGCTCAGCCCCTCACCCCTTTTTCAGGAGGCAGCAGGGAATCCCAAGGCATGTCCTCCGCCCTCTGGGCCCAGAGCAACTCAGCATAACCCCGTGCCTGGGTTTTCAGAGCACTTTTTGGTCCCCCCTTTCCAGTGGGTGGCTGTAAAAATAGCACTTGGTTTGAGTTAGGAGCTGGGGGTGGCGGGGTCCGGTTTCCCTGCTCCTGGAGGAATTACCGGCCCACATGTTGCCAGGAGCCTTGGCTGGGAGAGGCAAGCGAGGCTCCAAGCCGGCGAGCGGGCGGCGGCACAGATGGAAACTCGATCACCCCCGGCTCAGCAGACTGTTTGATTTATTTTAAAATCAAGCAGATGGCTGCTGCAGGGGTTTGTTTAAGTTCAGCTCAGAGCCGGGCCCACGGCCAGGAGCCTCAGGGCAGCTGTGCCAAAAATTTTTCAATGACTTTGGTCGTCAAACCACCTCTTCCCCTCCCTTTTGAACTTCAGCCCCACCACACACATGGCGGCCTCCTCGCGCCTGCCCGCTCTGCGCCTCCTTCTCCACTTCTCTCTTTGTCTCTCTGTCTCACTGCTTGAATCTCAGCCTTTGTCGTTCAGTTTTTCTCTCTCTCCCTCCCCCGCCCCCTCAGTACACGTCTCTGTGTCTCTCTGCTTCTGTCTCCCTCTTGCACTGCTTCTCCTTCTCTCTTAATCACTCCCTTTCTTCGGAAACCTTCCCAAATGTCCTCCCTGCTCCCTGGCTTCCTCGGGCTCCCTCCTGCCCCCCCCCACCCCGCCTGTCCCCACACAGCAGCCCCCCGCCACCCCACCCCATCCCTGGCCCAGCAAGGCACATGGGAGAACAGCCAAGCCTTTGTGGCCACTCAGCGTCCTCTGGGCTATCCCCTCTCTGAGACACCGTGGCTGGGAAAACCAGGCCCAGACTGTAAAATTCCGAAGACCAGCCCTCCAGGTCAAGTGGCTCAGCTCCCACCCCGAGGCAGGGAGGCCAGGGGCGGCCTGCAGCTGCCCCTCCTGGGGGGTGGGTGGCCTGGTCACCCATGAGGAACCCACTATGTGGCTGGTTGGCTGGGGATGTCATTGTAGGCTACTGGCCTGGTTTAAGCGCTCCTGACACACATGCACATGCATACTCACACACACACACACACACACACACACACACACACACACTCTGCTTGTGAACAGGGCGAGTCATATCCCCCACTCCCCTGATGGGATTAATTGGTCCCCTGTTCAAATGGCAACAGGCTCTCCCGCCCAGGGCCTGCCTACTGGCCCCAGGCTCGCAGCCAGGGCTGCCCCCTCACCTTCATCCCAGCCCCAGCTTCCTAAACAAGAGGCTTTAAAATAGCAGCCAGCACTGCAAATACCTCCAGGTCCAGAGAGGATGCTCTCCAGGTGGGTGGAGCACTGTCCCCAGGCACGAAGGCCCCTTGCCTGGGCTGGGCCAGGCCCCCTGACAGGCCCCTTCCCCGGCTGGTTTTCTGCCTCTGAGTGGAGAGGCCAGCTCTCTGATTGATCTGGTAGGATCTGACTCAGCCGCCCATCCCTGTCCCCCAGGGTCTCCCATGACCGGCTGGCTGCCTCAGGGAGGGCGGGAAAGTCCTACAACACCCTGGCCACATGGCAGCGGAGGGTCTGCTGGGAATACGCTGTGGAGATGGTATGCTGGGGGGAGGACAGGATGCTGGATCCAAATCTTCCTCTCGGCTGAGTCCATGCTAGCAGGGGACCTGCCTTGGCCCCCATTGTCCCCTCCACCCTCACCGGGGGCCTTGGTGGAATGAGCTCACGTGCTTCAGGGTGGAGGCCCTGGCCTCTTCCTCTTTCAGATTCTGCCCTGATCTGGACCCTCTGAGACCTGGGGACAGATTTGTCCAGAATGTCTGTGTGGGAGCCCAACCCCCAGCTGGGGGTCAGAGCAGGACTCCTCAATTCCGGCATCCCTTCCTTGCCCACCAGCGTGAAGCGTTTGCAGGACCACAGGTTGGGCTGGAGGCAGAGCCTTGGTCGCAGGACATACGGCCTCCACAGTTCCCCTTGGGGATGTTGTCATGTCCCAGTGCAGTTGCATTAGTTCTCCAGGACAGTACTGATGGTTGAAACCTACCAACTAGCAGCTTTAGATCTTATAAAAACGCACTCGGGTTTTCTGTCTATTTTTCAAAACACCCAATTCCCCTTGCAGAGCCATGCTCCAACATCCCTGTCAGATCAAACATTTTGGAAATTGCAATGAATTTTAGCGCCTCCTCGGACACAAAAGAAGCCCCAACACCGAAAACAGGGCCCAATTAAAAATGCATCTGAGGTGGAGGGGGCATAATTCTTCTTGCAAATGCTCTCTCTGAGGTTGTGGAGCTTTGGCTTATTTATTTTCTGTCTCATTGGTCTCCGGCCTGATGACAGCCTCTCCAGGCTGAAGTCTGGACCCATGCACCGCAGAGCTTCATTCAAACGCGGACTCTCTTTCTCACTATGTTAATTCTAGGTACAAAAGGGGAAAGTGAAAAAAATGTCAAGCTGTGTACTGTATATCCCAAAAGTGTGTTTGTGAAATTTTTCGGAATTTTGTATTCTGGGTGGATTCACCAGATTAAATTAGTTTCTGATTCGTTTCTGATTCGTTGATTTATTGAGCAGACAGGAATGGAAGCTATCTCACCCAGTTGTTCTATCTCAGGAAAAAACAGAAAACTGTCTTCCAACCCACCATGACGATCGATGATACAGTCTTCAAACTCCTGCACTTGATGATGTCAGATGGAGCCAGTACCACTTTTTTACACTTTTTTTTCCATTGTGTAAAAATTAAACACAAAAGTGAAATGTACCATTGTGACCATGTTAAAGGTTACACTCTAGTGGCGTTAAGCACATTCCTTGTGCACCCATCACCGCCATCTAGTTCCACAAGTTTCTCATCACCCCAAATGGAAACCCATACCCATCACCAGCACCATTTTTAAGACGTTCTGGAGGCAGAGCCATTTCTTCCCTGGGCTTCTCGGGGCAGCACATGGCACATCTCAGAGGACCGCAGAGGAGGAATTGTACACCGGGTTCCGTGGGTGAGATCCCATGACGCTGGTGGAGAGAACAGAGCGGCGGAGAACCGTGTTAGAAAAATCTGCACTTGGAGTGAACACGGAGAGAGAGTGATAAGGGGAGAAACAAGGAAAGAGGAGGGTTAGGAACACAGAGGAGAGATTGCTGGAGCCAAACTCATTAAAAAAAAAAAATTCTCGGTCTGGTTGGCAGCTGAAAACTGTTTTTATATTTGGGTTTCGCTCGAGGCTCTACAAATTAGCGTGGTCTGTTCCAGTTTGAGTTTATAACTTAGTTCGGTTCGAGTCTGACTCCCTGTTTCCTGGAGGCTGAGCCCTTGGCGGGATCCAAAGGCTCCATCGCTCATTCCACAGAGGTTTGTTGAGCACCTACTATGTGTGGGGCACTGTTCCCAGTAAGGGAGGTGCAGCCCTACACAAGCCAGATCAGCCTCTGCCCCTGTGGAGTTCAGGACACTGAAGAGGTAAGAGGATGGATATGCAACGTGGTACCAGATAAATATGCAAGGTAGTATTTGCGTGGTGATCAGTGGGACAGAGCCGAAGGAAGCCGGTAAGGGTTGGAGGGAATCAGGGAGCAGGCGCTCTGAGGGGATTGACTCATAGGCGCTGTGGTCTGAGCAAAGCCCCGAGGGGAATGCGGTTCAGGCCAGTTGAGGAGTGTTCCCAGCAAAGGGAACAGGAAAACAGTCAGTGCAGAGGTCCTGAGATGGGAATGAGTTTGAGGTTTTGTAGGAAAAAGCAGGAGGCCAGCATGGCTGGTGTGGATGAGCAGGGAGGAGGGTGAGCAGGGGGGGACGGCCCAGAGGTCAGTAGGGGCTGGAGGATGTGGAATGTGGGGAGTTTATTCCAAGTGGGAAGGGGATTCATTGCGGGAGTTCTCCAGGGAGATGTGACCTGACTCATGTGAAGAGCAGATTATAAGGGGCAGGCGAGGGCATGGAATCAAAGAATACCTCGAACCCCAGCAGAGTCCATTTACTCCCCTGTTGGTGGCCCTTTGATCATTCTGACTACTTCACAGGGAGTGTCGGTTTGGAATGACTGTCTTTAATGCCTCTCTCACCTGCTCTATGAGTTATCTATTCCTGTATAAGAAAATACCCCAAACTGTTGCAGCTTCAACAGTTTTTTTTATCCTCTCACAGTTTCTGTAGGGCAGACATTTGGGAGTGGGTCTGCTGAGTGGTCCAGGCTCTGATGAGGCTGTGAGCAGGATGTTGCCTGGGGCTGCCGTCTCATCTGAAAGTTTGATTGGAGCTAGAGGAGGAGCTGCCAAGATGGCACCTCGCACAGCTGTTGGCTGAAGGCCTTGGTTCTTTGCTAGCTGATGGCAAGAGGGTTCAGTCCTTTGCCATATGGGTCTCCATAGAGCAGCAGGCTTCACCCAGAGTGAGTGATCCAAGAGAGAACCAGCTGTGTGTCACTAATGACCTGGTCTCAGAAGCCACACACTGTCTCTTCTGCGTGTTCTGTTTGTTAGAAGCAAATCACTAAGTCTGATCCACACCCAAAGGTCTCGGCCTGTTCAAGGGAGGCGTGTCAGAGCATCTGTGGACATATTTTTAAACTACCACACTTGCTGATCTCCCTGTTTAATAGAGAATAGGTCTTAGCCCCAGAGCCTTGGTCAGGAATAGTATCTGGCTAAAGTTAAATAACGTTACTTAGTTTTCACAGTATGTATTGTTAGGGTTACCTTCTATTTATGTTGCTTAATATTCATTTTCCTTTTATGGTAGCCATGCACATTTTGAATTTACTTAAGCTCAAAAAATGAGTTGATTTTAAGGAAAATTATGAAGTAAGAAGTACTACGAGTAGAATTAAGATGAAGGACAAGGCAAGTGAAATGCTAAAAGTGGGGAAGTAGAACGTGATGGCCAAGCCCAGGGCCTGTTGGCAGCAGAGCGGCTGAGAGTGTGGGCTCTGGAGCCACACTGCTGGGGTTCGAATCCTGGCTCCCCAATGACAGTTGTGTGACCATGAGCAAGCAGCTAACCTCTTGGGGTCTCAGTTGCCCCCTTGATTGAGTGAAGGAGCAGCCTATGTCCTGGTGCTGTTGTGGAACTCAGGTAAAGTGGAGTCACCCAAGAGGTGCTTGACATGGGGCCCACTTCATGTTCAGGGCTCGGTGAGTGTCCCCTGCTAGGAGACAGCACTGTGCTTTCAGCCCCACCATACTGTCTGTGGGGCTGCCCCTGACGACCTCAGTGGGTGGAGTGTGTGTGTGTGGGGGGGCTAAGGAAATGCACCCCTTTCCCTCTGCTCACGCTGAGCAGTGGGAGCACTTGTTGGTGAAGGTAGGGAAGGTGCCTTTGTGGGCTCTTCATCTGGTCAGAAAACTGAAGTTCCCCGTGAAGGAGCAAGGAGCCCAAGCAGTAGTCCCCCTCTGCACCCAGTTTCCTGCCTGCCCATCCACCCACGCAGCCATCCGTCCATCCCATGCATACATGTATCCATCCACCTTCCCATCCAGCCATCTGTCTGTCCACTCACCCACCCAGCCAGCCATCCTTCCATCTATTTGTCTTTCCTTCCTTCTTCCATCTGTTTGTCCATCCTTTCATATAGCTGTCTTACCTGATCCCCTTTTTCTATTCATCCATTCATTTCTCTGTCTCTCTTTTTCTTTTTATGCTTCTGGGCATCTATCCACCAATCCATCCATCCATCCATCCATCCATCCATCCATCTATCCATTTTTCTTTCCTTTCACTCTTCCATCTGCCCATTCACCTGTCTGCCTGTCTGTCCATTCATCCAACAGGCATTGGATTTTGCACGGAGGACATTACAATGAACAAAACAGCCCTCCCCCACAATCAGAGAGCCTGGTGCAGTTGGGGAGCTCACGCAGAGTGGAGTCTCCACAGCAGAGGCGGCCTCTCTATTGTGCAGGAACTGAGAGGCGATGGTTGGTTACCCTGGTGGAGTGAGTACCTGCTGTGTGCAGGTACTGTGTTCCGTGACGGCAAGCACATGTACACCTCTCCTCATGAATCGCACAGTGGGTACGTCCACAGGACAGAGGGTGTCAAAAAGGGGCACGGTCAGCTCTGCCTTGCAAAGGAGGCAATACTCGAAGGGGCTCTTGAGGGACACCCAGGACGTGGCTGTGTGAGTGAAGGAGAAAGGGCGATCCAGGCAGCAGAAATTGCATAGGCAGATTTGAGGAAGTCTGAGAAGTTGAGGAGTGTCCGGGAGAGACATGGGGGAGGACCCTGGAGGTCGGGGCCAGAGTGGGGGGTGGTTGGGCCACTTGAGCAAAACCTTGAGCGTCAGGGAAGATAAGAGTAGGCAGAGAGGAAATGGGAGGGGAGGTTCATTTCAGGCCAGCCAGGACTCCGGGTATGTTCTGGCCTGTACTGAGCCCCTGGAGATGGAGCTTCATTTATTCACTCACTTGTTCACTCAACATTTCCTTAGTGCTGCCTGTGTGCTGGCACAGAGCATGCCACTGTAAACATGGCAGGCTAGGTCCTGCCCCCATCGGCTCCCATTCTGATCAGGGGCATCACACATTAAACAGGTAAGTCAAGGCTAAGAGAGTGCATGCTAGAGAGTGAGAAGAGTGACGGAGAAAATACTGTAGGCGAGAGGTGTTGTGAGGAGCGCTGCCTTCGGGAGGGTCAGGGAGCCTCTCTGAGGAGGTGGCAGTTAAGCAGAGGGGTCGTGGGGAGAGGGAATCGCATGTACAAAGGCCCTGAGGTGGGTGCATGTCTGGCCTGCTGGAGGAGGTAGCAACGAGTGCAGGCTCTCAAGGAGGCCTTTCCCGTGGCTCGTGGTGGAGAATAAGTGGATTACAGGGATGCTGTCAGGAGTCGGGGATCGGGGGGAGTTGCAAAGGATTTTTCCTATGGGTGCTAGGGAGCCATTGAATGTTGTTGAGCAGGGAGGGTTTGTCAACACTGTTCTTAGGCAGCACTGTGCAGGATGGCCGGGAGAGGGAGGGCGAAACTCTGGGTCCAGAAGCTTCTGGGAATGCTGAGTCATTGGAATGAATGCCCCTGCTTTAAGGTCAGAGAAGCGTGGGTTTGAATCCCTGCCCTTCCGTGGACTAGCTGTGTGACCTGGGAAAGGGCCTCACTCCCTGAGCCTGTGTCCTCACTTGTAAAATGGGAGTAATGACAGTGCCTGTCTCTGGGGTTGTCATGGAGATGCCAGGAGGTGCTGTGTGTGAAAAGACCTTGCCTACAGTTTGTGCCTACAGTTTGTGCCTCGTGTTGATCCTCGCTGTTTCCCAGGCCCTGTGAGAACCACATGACTTATGGGTAGCAGGCACAGACAGGCAGGAGGGCAGATCAGTCATGTCTAATTAGGTTTGGGGAGCGGAGGGGGCTCAGCAGGAACCTATTTTTGAGCCCAGAAGATCAGTTAGCAGAAAGGATTTGCTCAGGAGAAGAGATGGTGCAGAGATGAGAGCCTTCTTCTGACTCAGTTTACCCTACTGCCTAGGACCCTGGGGACTCCTGAGCCGGAAGCCTTCGGCCCTCACTGGAGAGGAAAACACATCCAAAAGAGTTACGCGGCCCCCTGTTCAGCAGCCTGTTCTGAGCCGTGCAGGGCTTGAGTATAGGACACGCCAAACAACTGTTTTTGACTCACTGTTGCCAGGCTGCCAAGCGAAATTGCTTCCACACAGCTCCAGCGAGAGGGGCGGAGAGACACTGCTTTCTCTACAGAAGGTGAAGCTTACTTGCTGGGAGACAAGCAGGCGGCCTGCAGAGTGGCGGGGGCATCTCTGGAGCAGGGGCTGAGGTCCCCACAGGTCAACAGGATGTCCAACCCATGGACTGCCAGCCTGGCTCCTGGGCAGCAGGGGTGTCGGAGGGGAGGCGGGTGGGCTGCGTCATGGGGCGCCTTTGCCTGCAGTCATCGGCAGGCTGGAGCCAGCTGCTCTGGCCTTGGCAGGGTGAACACAGAGCAAGTCAGCACAGCCTCCATCATGCCAAGGCCAGGAGCAGGCTCACAGCTCCTGTTCAGCTTCTGTGGGCCTGGGCCTCTGTGCTAGCCCAGTTTCCCCCAGCCCCAGCCTGGTCCACCCCCACCTCCACATTCTCTGACGTTGATGGATAAAGCTAATGTCTGTTGACCACTTTCTATGTGCCAAGCAATGTGCTAAATGTTCTTATTTGTACAGAGTTATTTAGCACAAATCATACCTTTTTTATAGAGAAGGGAACAGATGCACAGAGAGGTTAATTAAGTTGCCTAAGGTCACACAGCCAGCAAGTAGTAGAGCTGGGATTTGAACCCAGGATGGCTGGCTCCAGAATCCATGCTCTTAACTGCTTCATGAGACCACCTCCCATAATCAAGAGTGAGAATGTAAACTGCAGCCCGCAGTCCCAAGTGTATAAGAGATGAACTTTTCCTTAAATCAAAGTAAATCCAACTGTGATTTTCTTGGCCCTTTCCTCATGGTTGCAAACTGGCTGCCGCAGCTCCAAGCATCATGTTCTCACATGATAGCAGCCAAAAGCAGGATGGAAAGAGAGGGGCAGGGGATTCCCTTGCTTCTGTCTCTTTGGGGAAAGAGTGTTTCCCAGAAGATTTTAGCAAAGGTGGGTCTACTTATCCAGGGTTGGTTTACATGCCATCTGTAACTGCAGGGGTGCTGGGAACATGTGTCTCTGACCTTCTCCGATTTGATGGGGGCAGGCTGTGCCATCCAGGAAAGAAGGGGTTAGGAGTGGCTGGTAGAGGTGGGCAGCCCAGACGGCCTGCTGCCTTCCTGAACTTCAAGCAGCCTTGCACTGTAGGGGGTGCTGTCCCCATTTTATAGATAGGGACACCGAGGCTTAGTGACAGGGGCCTTGTCCGGCACTGAGAATCTGGGCTGTGTGACTTGCCTCACTGCTTGTGTTTTAGAACTGCCTTTCCAACTGGAGGGTCAGCCTCTGGCATGCAAGGAAGGGCAGGGCTTATTTGTCTTTTGGGTGTCCTTGTTTGACTCAGAGACAAGCATCTAGAAGGTTCTGAATCACCTTGTCCTGTATTAGAAGGGCTTGTGTTACCTTTCTATTTGCAAGTGACACAAATCCAATTCCAACTTGTTCTAGCAAAAAGGGGGTTTACTGAATGGATGAGGGTGATGGTGGCTTCAGGAACACTTGGATCCAGGGCTCATTGAATGAATGTCTCCAGGCTTCTCCCTTTCTTCATCCTCAGCTCTGTTTTTTCCTCTATGGGAGTCATTCTTTGGCAGGTTCTCCCCATGTGCTGTCAGAGATGGCCACCAGCAGTTCCAGACTGACATCTAGTGACGCCAGAGAAGGGGAAGAGTAGTTCATAGCAAATGTCACAGGGAAAATTCTGATGGGCCCAGCCTGGGGCACAGGCCCACCCCTCTAAAGGGAAAAGGAATATGTTGATTGACAGCCCCACTGGGGCGGTGGGTACAGGTGCTGGTTAGAGTAAATGAAAAAGTTGCTCACTATAGCTGAGTACTAAAAGGATAGAATGATGGAAAAAAGAAGGATGGATGGATGATGTATAGATCGATGAATGAATGGACTGATGGAAAGATGGGAGAATGGAATGGTAGTGAGTAGATGGATGGTTGGATAGATGGATGGATGTTTGGATGGATGGGTGGGTGTTTGGATGGATGAATGGATGATGGATGGATCGTGGGATAGATGGAAAGATGGACAGATGAATGGATGGATGGTTGAGTGTGTGCATGGTTAGACAGACAGACGGATGCTTAGATGGATGGGCCAATAGTTGGATGCAAGGGTGGAATAGAGGGGTAGCTGGCTGCATGTAGCCCTTCTTCTTGCCTTCCTTGGGGCTTTCTGGGCGGAGCTTCCTGTGTGAGCAGTACAGTGACTACACTGGGTCTTCCTCTCAGGCAGCTACTTACCTAGACCTCAAAGCCCACCTAAAACCTTCACAGTTTCACTTCTGTGTCAAAGTAGTTTGTGCTCCTTCCTCCTGTGAATGTCTCTTAGAATATTTACTGTTCCCCCAGCACAAAACGATGCCTGGTCATCCCAGAAAACTTAGAAGATACAGAAAAACTGGCAAAAACCCATAGAGTCACCCTGGTGCCCTTCTCCTGAGGCTTACCACTGGGGGGGTGTCACTCTGTGACACCCTCCAAGTGCCAGTGCTAGGCGGCCCCTCTGCCCCCAGGCTTATAGGGCTTGGGCCCAGCCAGACTCACTTCCCCACAGTTGTGGGATGGGAGACAGAAAGCAGTGAGCCTTTTTGTCAGGCAGACCAAAACCAAAGCGTTGGCCTTTGGTACTAGGTGTGATCAAAAAATATGGTGAATGTTTCAATAATAAAAAAAAAAATTACAGTAAAAGACACATTTCCATTAACCCCTCTCAAAATACTCCTCCTCGCTTCAAACATACTTATCCCGTCATTCTTGCCCCTTTCTGAAGCAGTTCTGGAAGTCCTCTTTCAGGAGTGTCTTTAGTTGCGTTGTCATGGCTGCCTCGATGTCCTGAATCGATTCAAAATATTTACCTTTCACGGTCACTTTGACTTTGGGGAAGAGCCAGAAGTCACAGGGTGCCAGACCCGGTGAATAACGTGGATGAGGACACACCGTAATGTTGTTATTTGACAGAAATTGCAGTACCAGAAGTGATGTGTGACACGGAGCCTTTCCATTGTGATCAAAACATACAGTGAATGCTGCTGCCAAGTGCCATCCAACGGAAAGGCAGGGATCTTCACTACAGGAAGTGGCATGTTGAACTTTAGTAACTGTGTGATAAGTTTCAACTTGTTTGGTGCAGTCAGTTGGGTGTGAGCTATGGTTGAGAGAAGGTGTATTTTAAAGTGTGCCGTAAATCATCCTCCATCATGACAATGCTCCGTGTGGCACATCGCTTCTGGTACGGCAATTTCTGTCAAATAAAAACATTACGGTGTGTTCTCATCCACCTTATTCACCAGATCTGGCATCATGCAACTTCTGGTTCTTCCCCAAAATCAAAATGATTCAGGACATGACGCAGCCATGACAGTGCAACTAAAGACACTCACAAAAGAGGACTTCCAGGAAATGCTTCAGAAAGTGGCAAGAACGATGGGATAAGTGTGTTCAAAGCGAGGTGTGTGGGGGGGTGTATTTTGAGGGGGATTAATGGCAATGTGTCATTTATTGTAATAACTTTTTTAAATTTAAACATTCACTGTATTTTTTTTTTAATCACACCTTGTATATCCCTTAGGAGGTATACGTTCGTTGCCACAAGGCCACGCCAAACCAAGTGTTTTTACAACTTCTTCCTTGGGTGTGCCTTCTGAACCCAAAAGAATAAGCAAACCCCAACAAGAAGTCCTGGCCAGAGGTGTTTTCTGAGGGCACAGAAAAGGCCAGCCCTCATGTCTGAATGTAAACATTCTGCCCACTTGAGCACCAGTCTGCTCCCCTCTGGCCTCAAGCTTCATGCCGGAAGGAGCAGACTATTCTGTCAGACACCCTCAGATGGCAGGTGGATGGGGGCTCAGGGCGTGGACAGGCTCTGAGTGGCTGGAGCAAAGGGGACAGAACTGCTCCCCACTGTCTTGTCCCACTCAAGATGTGGGTGCTAAAGCAAACAATAGGTCCTCAGGCCGGGTCTGCTGCCACAAGGGCCCTAAGGAGGCCCAGATGAGTTTCTGTGTGAGGAGTCAGGTGACAGAGAAGGAGGTCCTCTCTCCCCACCCTCACTTGGTATTCCTTCCAAGGGTCAGGGGTGGGAAGGATCCTGCTGAAACAACAGCCCTCTGCCCTCTGATAGGACACCATATCTGCCTTTCTGCCCACCTCCTTGTCATTGAATATGTCACCTCCTCCTGGAGGCCTCCCTGACTACTCCAGCTGAAGAAAGCTTCTGTGCTCCCTGGTCTCATCTTCAGAATCTCAGCCCTGTGTTTGTGTCCTTTCTGATGTTTGAATAGATGGATGAATGAATGGCTCCAGGGGTTGACACACCTGGCTGGACTTCTGGGTGTGTGGCCATTGGTCAGAGAGGATGGTCGGTGGGCAGGGGCTAGAAGACCTCCACTCTGGTCCCAGGGGCCTCTTGGGGCTGCTGGCTCTGGATGGGTCCCCTACCCAGGCCTTATTCTTATCAGTGAAATGCATGGGGAAGTACAATCCCAGCCTGCTCACCCCAAGAATCCACGTGGTTATCTCCCTCCATACTTGTAAAGGGAGGTGTCTACCAAACCACATTTGTCAGCCAATCATTAGTTCATTTCCTCATTTTTTATTAATTGCTTTACCCACCAGCCAGAGCTTCGGATGGGAATGAAAAGCCCTGGGGAGGCACTGGGTTGACAGAATTGGCACCCCAAAGGAATAGGGAGCTGGAATTTGGGTGAGGCCCTCAGTGGAAGCTGCTGAGTGGTTCAGCCTATTGGAATATTTAGAACAGCTCTAGGGGCCCCTTTTGTCTCCTCTTTTTGGAGTGGGACCTGCTCTGACAGCAGTGTGCGCACACATATGTGTCTCTGTTTGCATGTGTGTTCCTGTGCATATGCATGTATGTGCACATGTGCACACATATGGTCTGAATGCAGTATGTTGCGTGGTATATGTGCATGGTGTGTGAAATCGGTGTGCCTGTGTGGTGCATGTGGTATGTGTGGGTGTATGATGTGTGTCTGTGCAGAGCCTGTGTACATAGTGTGTGTTCTTGCATGTGTAGTGTGTGCATGTAGGGGGCATGGCGTGCGTCTTGGGTGCATGTGGTGTATGCATGTGTGTGTTCATATGTGCGTGTTATGTATATCTGCATGTGGTGCATGTGGCGGTGTATGCATGGGTGGGGGCAGTGGGAACAGACGGAATGACGGGGAGTTTCTCTGGATGATTAATGGCCTTTGGAAGGAGGCACCACGTCCATGAGACACTCCTGGCAGGTTCTGAGCTTGGCACCCTGCCCGCCTTCTGGCTGGACCAGCCCAGGTGAGGCTGTGTTCCCAGCCTGGGTGGCCGAAGGCTGGATGGCTGGGCCCCGGAGTGGGCAGAGAGCCCCCTTCAGGGCTGCCTTGCCCTCCCATACACACATAACACAGAAGCCTGGAATGTAGCTCCTCAGCCACCCCCTAACACATATCTCGTAATAAATGTAGAATCCAGGTCTTCCCCCCGGGGACTCTAGCTTGGTAGGACCAGACCAGGGCCCAGGAGTCTGCAGTTTTAGCAAGTGTCACAGGGGTCTGATTCTGGGGAGCTTCAGACCACACTTAGGAAAGCCCACCTCGTGCTATAAGGAGCTTTGCCAAAGGCTGGAGAGGTGCCCTCCCCTGCCCCCACCTAGATTTGCCCCTTGGGCATCCATTCTCTCTGCATCTCATTTGCTGTGTGACCTTAGGCAAGTGACTTTACCTCTCTCGGCCACTTCCTCATTTTTTGTAATAATCCTGTCTCTTCCTAGCTTTGGGGCCTTTCTGCGCCTCAGTTTCTTCATCTGTGCAATGGGGTTAATAGCAGCACCGGCCTCCTTAGGTTCCAGGGGTCTTGGGAGGAGTGAATGAGCCATCTGAGGAGCCCCTTGGGCACCTAAGTCACGTCAGGGCTGTTTTGTGCGCTGGAGATGGGCTGTGTGCTTAGATGGGGCAGTGCCACTCCTCTGGGTGGGCAGGGAGGTGACCATCATTCCAGACCCTAATACTAGTAACTGAGCTGACTGAACCCACTACAATCTGTGGGCTGGCTCCTCATTATTCCCAATTTGTAAGACAAGAAAACCAAGGCTCAGAGAAGTCACATGACTCGCCCAAGGTCACTGGGCACAGAACGTCAAGGTCCCAAAGCTGATGGCCTCACTGTGCCCTTGGACCTCAGGGTGGGGTGGATGAGGTTGAGGCTGCCAGACCACTCCACCCCCCTCCCAGTAGCCCAGGGAACCAAGCGGCTGGGAGGGCGGGGCTGGAGGGGTTGGGAGGCGCTAGAGCCGCAGCCGCCAGCAAATCCAGCCCAGCTGGGGGATTAGACCGCATCTGGGTTGGTTTACACCAGAGAAACAAAGGCGGCTGCCGGCGCCTTTATCCGGGGGAGAGGGGGCAGGAGGTAGGGGTACTCTCCTTGGCCCTGTCCAGAAACTGGATGGAAGGGAGGAGCGGAATCTGGGCCCTGATCCCCCAACTGGCTCCCCTACTCGCCCACCCCAAGAAGGTGACCTCACACCTCTGGACTAGGACTGGGGTGGGGTGAGGTGGAGGGGATAGACTGGGGACGTGAGGTCCCTCGTGGCGGGGGCAGGAAATCCTATGAGCTCCAGGCTCCCCGCAGCTACACTTCCCAGGCAGATGGTCCAGCCCACAGTAGGGAGCCGACGTGGACAGTGTGCCCTACCCCCTCAGGCCCCAGCCCCAATTGTAGCACTAGGTCTCCTCTCAATTACTGAAAGGAAACAGCCAATAAAACAGAATCAGAGCAAGCCTCGCACCCCCACCCACTGGTGGGGTTCTGGCCTACCCCTGTACGGAGGTGTTGGCTGGAGGGCGGGGGCTGGGTGTTTCTGGCCCTCATCTCCCCCACAAGAGGGTTCTGATCTCTCCACCTTAGACCACTGAGGGTGGGGA
Organism: Rhinolophus ferrumequinum; assembly: GCF_004115265.2. Classification (NCBI taxonomy): domain Eukaryota; kingdom Metazoa; phylum Chordata; class Mammalia; order Chiroptera; family Rhinolophidae; genus Rhinolophus; species Rhinolophus ferrumequinum. Next base: position 30,486,761 of record NC_046298.1, read on the forward strand.
GACGTTCTGGCCCCTCCCCCAGACCGTGAGCGGAGGGCGTGTTTCGGCCCCTCCCCCGGGCCGCCCCGGGAAGCTCCGCGGCGGGTGCCGGGCGGGCGGAGGCGGCGAGGAGTGCGCGGCTCGCCGGAGCCAGGAGCTGACCTTATTAGCCGGGGGCAGCTGTTCGCGGTGCACATCTGGCAGCGGGCTGCGGCCGTGCCCCCGCCCCCCGCCCGGCCTGCGTTACCTTCCAGGAATGCTGGCAGCGCCTCGCGCATCTGGAGCGCGTTTCTGGGGGCAGCCGGCGCCCCCTCCGGCGCCCCCTCCGGCGCCTGGCCCGGGCTGGAGGGGGGCGCCCCGCCCGGATTTCCTGGCTCCTCCCTCCTCTGGCTGCCGGCGGCGGCTCCCAGGCAGCCCCACGGCTGGACCACGGGACCGGAAAGGGCAGCAGGACTTGGCTTTCTCCCTGTGGGGTTGGGGGACCCTAGGGACCAGCTGCTTGGCCCCCATTGCAGACAGTGGGAAACTGAGGCCTGGAGGAATCTAGCACCTTGTCCAAGGTTTTGCAGCTTCCCCTGTGGAGTGGGCAGTTGAGTAGCTGACACTGATTTCAATGTTAAAGTCACAAAGGTCTGAGTCTGATAAGGCCACAGAGGTTCATTGCACACTCCTGAATGGCGTCCTGGCTGGGTCTTCACCTCTGGCCAGCTGGGCTAGAAGCTGGGGGTTTGGGCGACGCAGAAACGAAAAGCAAAGCTAGTTCTGTAGACAATTCAAGCTGTGTAAGGCACTCTGGAGTCTGGCTGGTTCCCAACCCAGCCCCATCACTGCCGAGCTGTGTGACCTGGCCATGTGAATTAACCTCTCTGTTGTGCCTCATCCTCATCTGTACAATGGGCTGGTCGAAGTACCTGCTTCAAGGAGTGTGATGCCATAGGTGACATCAGTGGCTTACGGCCTGAGAACAGGGAGGGATGGGTTTCAGTACCCCTGGGATAAAGCCAGGGCTTCCCTGAGAAGATGAGGAGGGCTGAGTCAGCACTAGTCAGATGTAGAAAAGAGGGAAGGGTGTTTTGGAGAGACAATTGCAGGTGCATGGGCCTGAGGCTGACGGAGCTTGGGTCTGCAATAGAGGTGGGAGGGTATAGGTTGGAGCCAGCATGAATACCCACTCTTGGGTGCCAACACCCAGCTTCTCTTGGACTTTGCGGGGAGCCCTTGAAGTTTCATGAGCAGGAGCATGGCATGTGAGAACCGCAGTTCTCTCTCCACCTTTGGGTGGAATGTCCCAGGGACTGTGAGGGAACAATAACTGCTGCTTGTAAGGCCCCAAAACTGTGACCTTCCTGTTCCCACCAGGTCCCCCTTTGACCTCTGCCCGGCTACCCCTGCTACCCCTTCCTCAATTCCCACAGCTCCCTCCTGCAAGATCTGGGAGCCGTCTCTCCCCCAGCACGCTTATCGCCTCTCTCTCACACTGACAGTCTTCAGCTTAACGCTAGTATCCTGTGGACGGGGACGGGCAGACTTCCTGACAGACAAGTGAGAGTGGGTCACAGGCAGAGAGGACAGAGCAGTATGCCTGGCGGAGGGGCAGAGGCTCAGAGGACGTGAGCATGGCACACCCTTTGGGCAGCCTGTCCACATGCCTGGGGGGCTGGGCTGGGGCCAAACTAGGAGCCGACAACTTTGAGTGCACAATTAGGGGATCACCTCATCTGGAAGACATTGGGGGTGAGTGAATGAAAGCTCCATGAGGCAAGGCAGATCTGTCTGCTGCTCCAACCCCGGTGCCTGGGACGTCCCAGGAGCTCCCTGATGAGTCGAATGAATGACTAAAGGGTGCTGTGGGACGAAGGCCACAGGCTTGACCACAGGCAAGGGCACTGGGGAAGAATGGACAGTAGGGAGCTGAGGCCCGGGGTCCTGGCTTGGGCCACCCAGAGAAAGGTGTTGTCAGACCCAAGACAGGAGGGAGTGTTGGCTGTGAGAGCAGGAGGGACCCCCGGGTGGTGGCGTCCTGCCAAGGACACTTTTCTCTGCCCAGGTTCCCTGTCAGATCCAGCTGGAAGAGCCTGGGAGCCCAACCCTGGCCTGGCGCCATAGGGCACCCGGGGGGCCACCCTCCAGCCCAGCCATCCGCCAGCCTGCCCTGACCTCCCCCAGACACTGCGTCGCGCCTGCCAGCATCTGCTGCTTGCTTCCTCCCTCCCCCGGAGCTTGTTTGTTTTTCTTCTAGAACCATCACCTCCCACGGAGGCAGTCATCCAAGAGAGGTGGTGTTCTGGAGACATCCCTCTGCCCTCTGCAGCCCCATCATGCCTCGCAGCCCTGGAGGGGATGGCGTGGGAGGCTGGGGTCCTGGCGGGCGGGCAGCGTCCTCGGGCAGCCAGGATTTCGTCAGCTGTTGGCTCCTGGTTCTGCTGGTGGAATCTGGAGCAGGCATGGGAGCAGCCCTCGCCTCAGCGTCCTGGGAAGGGGTTCTGGAAGTCTCTCTGCTTGTCTTGGCCCCTCTCCCTGCTCCCTTTCTACCCCCTCTGAGGAGTCAGGCAGGATTTGGGTCAGAGCCCCAGCAGGGGAGGGCTTTAGGCCCTGCCTGTGGGGCTCTCTCCCTGGGGCCCCAGGACCCTGGGCCTCGTTGAGGCCACCCTCGGCTCAGGCCTGGTCAGGGCAGGGGCATTTGCAGAGAGTGCTGATGCTGTTCGTGTCCCCGCCATTCTTTGCCTTCCCGTTTTTTACTTTCATTCAGTCAGTTCGTCCAACAGACATGTAATGACCTACTGTGTTCTTGGCTGGTGAGAATCACCCTGCAGAGCCCCACGTTGGGGAAGGCAGCGGCCTTTCTGTCAATGTGGAGGGAACCGCACAGCAAGAAGGGTTCCATGACCAGAGCTAGGTTTGCAACAGACCGCCGTGACTAATGTGGAGAAAAGAAGCAAGGTGGCTCTTCCCCAGGGACAGGGGCAGCTGCATATTGAGCTAGGCAAGGGACTCGAGCAAGGCAGGCAGAAATGCTTTCCTGGGCAGCTTGGACAGGAGGTGCCGCAGGTGGGGAAAGAGGAGGATGCTGGAAGGGCCACGAGAAGGGACGTGGATATACCCCTAGACACGCTGCTCTGAGATTCCCCCTCTCCCCTTGAGCCTCTCCCTAAAGCTGGGGCTCAGAGCCTCCCAGCATCCCCTGTTCCTTCAGTGCCAGATACCTTGCCATTGAACGCTGGCTGCAGCTCCCCATGGAGGCCAGGGCGGCTGTGCAGGAAAAGGAGCGAAGGCCAAGAGAGGTGGGAGGGACAGACCTGGGAGGGCTCCTTCTGGGTAACTGTCCCTCTCCGAACAGGGTGGGGGATCGCCCAGGTTCTGTAATGTTGCCATTTTTTGTGGTTCAACAGAAATCTCTCTCCACTGTGGGCACCCCAGTACTGGATGCTGAAATCCCACACTGGAACCCTGAGGTTCCCAGACTGAGGTGCCTTCAGGCTGGTAGGGTTTGGGATCAAGAATCTGTGCACTAGAATCTGTGTCACGGGATCCCAGGACAGGTACACCAGCCTATCTGGACATTGATGAGACCTGTTAGTTGGGAAGGGACGTTGGGAACCCTGGAGGACAGGGAATGTTCTGTGTCTCGATATGCTGGTTACAGAATCCATCCATATGTACCTAAGGACTGGCCAGACATCGAACTGTGTGCACTTAACTGTTTGTAAAAGTCTGTGGCCTAGTGGGAAAAACTTTCCCGAGAGCCTAGCAAATTAGACCTGCAGCACCGCCAGCGAGCTGCAAGGCTGTATGCAAGTCACAGAACCTCTCTGAGCCTCAGCTTCCTCGTCTGGAAAGTGGGGACATTCGTGCTGACTTCAAAGGCTGCTTGTGAAGATGAACGGTCAACACAGTGCAGTGCTCAGCTGTTGTCACTGTCTTTTGATCAAACGTGCGTGTGCCGTGGTGTTTTTCTCGGTGTTGCCCACAGTAATTGGCCCAGTCCTGAAACTTCCCATCTGGAATTTCACACCCTTCCTGTTGGTGCCAGGCTCGGTCGTTCTCCATTCCCAGGGGGAGGAGATATTACAACCCTACTTTTGACGGTTCTGGCTCACTTTTGAAAAATGCCGTATTAATCAAAAGCCACCCCCTGAGGTCTCGAGATCCAGCCTGGCATGCATGAGGAAACCGGTTCCCATCTTCCTGTCGGAAGCCTTTCTCCCCGCTTTGGAGACAGACGGACCTGAGTGTGAACCTGTCTCTGATGCTTGCTGGCTGTGGACCTCATTGCTTCCCCTTGCTGAGCCTGAGTCTCGGCATGAGTAAAACAGGGCTAGTGATTTCCACTCGAAAAGCTTGTGGTGAGGATTCAAAGCAAAAGCCCCCCAGCCCAGCACCTCATGCTTAGCAGATGCCCACTTGGGCTGTGTTCCCTTGTGCTGCCTCCTGGGCACTTCTCGTCTGTGCTTGGGGCCAAACTGTGTACACCTCTTCTTAATTCCACCTAGAGTGACCTCACGTTGGCAGCTCACAATCAGCTGTGGTGGGAATTTGCACCAAGGAAATTGGCAGATGCTGCAAATCAGAGTTGTTTGTTTTTGTTTTTTCAGAAAGCTTGTTAAACATTTACCACACACACCTGGGGAGGGGGTATCAGTGAGTCTCTGACAGAACTGTGTCTTTGACCCAGTGCACCCCCCCACGCTTTGCTTTGATTTAGGTATGTATCACACAGCTAGTAAGCGACAGAGAAAGATTCAGGCTCAGGTCCACGGGAACCCAAAACTCTGCTTTAAGCCCTCAGCCCTGCAAAGATCGTCAGGGAGGGCTTCCTGGAGGTGGTGTGGCTCTAGCCAGGCTTCCAAGGGTTCTCTCCCCCACCCCTATGGCCCACCCTTTCTTTAGGACTAAGGATGGGCCAGACACCCCTTAGGGCATCTTTCCCAAGCTCCCCCTGGCCCAGAACTGAACCTCTCTGAACTGCAACTTCCTCATCTGTAAGGTGGGGACATTTGTGGTGACTGCCGGGGAGGAAGCCAGCCCCTCAAAAGCATCTGATCTCTCCCAGTTGTAGTCTGCACCTGCCTGTCAGCCAGGTCTCCTTCCACTCCCTATCACCCCAGTCCTGGCCAGCGTGGTTTGCCACTCTCCTGGTGTTCCTGCGCCTGCCCCGCTGTCCACATTCTCAGAGGTACGTGTCTAAGTGTCCAAGTGACTTCCTGGCACTGAGGACGAGTTCAGTGCCTTCCTCTTCACATACCCAAATGTCCTCCTGGCCCTCCCCTGAAGCCCCTGATGCCCTGAAGCCCCTCCTCTCCCTCCAGCATCCTGCAGCCCTCAGTGGTTCCCCCTGCTGGATGCAGCTCTGCACACGGGCCTTTGGCCCAGTGCGTGTCCCATGGCTGGTGGGATCCCACAGGTGCCATCAGGAGGAACTGGTGCCCTGCCCACGTTGGATATTTGGATATGTGGACACCAGTGATCACTGGGGCTGGGAGGATTCAAGGTGTGGGGGTGGACAGGGCCTGTGGGTGAGCACTGAGCTGCCCCGAGGCCCCTAGGCTGAGCAGGGACCATGGCTGGGTGCGATCCTGGTCCACGTCTTTTCTGGGACATGGTACCACGGTGACAGCAGGCTTAACTCAGCACCACTGCCTGAGTGGTGAACATGACTTATGCTCATCAGGTGCCCTGTGGGGCAAGCCCTGTGCCAGCTTGTACACGTCTTCTTATTTTAAGCCCGTAGCAGCCTAGTGAAGAGGGTACCATCACGGGCATTTTACAGATGGGAAAACTGACAAGGAGGAGAGAAGCAGCCTGCCAGGCGTGAAGGGCCAAGTGGGGCTTGTGGCAGTGGGCTGTCCAGTTGGGAAGAGACCTGTGCCCATAGCCTACGCTGGGGTGGCTGGGGTGAGGGTGGCAGATTGAGGGATGGGAGATCTAGGGCAGCGTCCTCTCCCTGGCTTCTCCTTAGAAAAATCCAGATGCCAGCACTCTCTCGGGATTCTGTTCTGACTGGTCTGGGGGGAGGCCTGGGCATTTTTGTAAGTTCCCCAAGTGACTCTAATGTGTAACCATTGAGGGGACACACAAATGTTATCAGTTTCCTGTGGTTGCAAAAGAATGCAAACTCAGTGGCTGAAAACAACACACATTATAGCAATAATAATTTGTCTGGATAATATCTGAAGCATAATGTCTGGAGGCCAGAAGTCCACAAGCAGCTTCACTGGGCTCAGGTCGGTGTCGGCCAGGCTCGTGCCTTCTGGAAGCTGCAGGGGAGAATCTGTTCATTTCCTTTTCTAGCTGCTAGAGGCTGCCCTCAGGGAGAGACATTGAGTACATTGGGGATTATACCAAACAGGATGCACATCCCTTTGACCTAAAAGTTTTGCTGCCAGGGCTGTGTCCCCTGTTGTCACCTTCATCCCAGAGGGACCCTCCGGGAGTGGACACGATGTTCCAGAGCAGCCTGACCCGTGTCGAAGAAGGTAGGGATACGCAGATGCCCGCTGTGGCATTGTGCCCGTGGCAGGACTCCAGGCCACTCAGCGTCCTGCTGGAAGGCAGGACTGTGAAATTAACCAAGGGAGCCGTGCACTGGCCTCTGTGCAGCAGGCAGGCCTGGGAAGGCAATAGTCCCAGAGATGTTTTGATGGGAAAGCAAGAAGCATATCCATGTGTCTGATGTGCTCTGGTTTGTGTTTTGACAAATGAGAATATTCACACACACACACACACACACACACACACACACACACACGGCAGATTTTGGAAGGTGTTCAGAAAAGAATGGACAGTGACCATTCCCGGAAGTCTGAGGGACCCTCACTTTTAACTGCTGCATTCTACAGTGTTTGGCTTTTTAGAAATCATTTGTCTCACGATTTGACATTTTCAAAACGCTTTTGGTGTAAAAAGAAATGTTGCCAGGGGCCAAGGAGCTCTATTACTGGCTCAGAAGCCAAAAAGGTGGGAGTGGCTCGTCAGGGATTACTTTCTCTGGTGGGGACTCCTATGTTTGTCGCTCACTGGAGGAGGAGGGAGGGCCCAAGGGATCTCGGGTGGCAGGTGCATACACATTGCTGTGCCCTTGAGATGCCCCCTGTGTTGGGTCCTGTTGCTGCAGGGTCACCATTGTGCAGGTGTCTGCTGGAAGGAATTTGTAAGGAAGGGCTGTGGGGTGTCCAGCTTGCAGAGAGAAAAACTAAAGGGTCAGGTATGTGAGGCGCTGCAGGGTGGACAGAGGGCTAAATTCCATGGTGGGGAGCCCTGGAACTGGGTACACCTGGCGACTGTCGCCTTGAGGGTGTACCTCCCTGGAATAGGAGGTGAAACGAGAGGAGGGTGGGGGAGAGTTTAGTGTCATCGTTTAGTGCAGAACACAGTCCTGGTTCAGATGTCTGGCTCTGCCGCTGAGCAGAGTGACTTGAGCCATCAGTGAACCTTCCGGGGCCACAGTTTCCTCCCAAAAGATGGACATAATAGGTTGTTCCCTCGAGAGGTATTTGTGAGGAATTCTCCAACACCATCTTTTGCTCGGCTCATTCATGCTCACCTGATACTTATACCAGGATTCATTTCATAATTTTATTTAATGAAGACTAAATAAAATTTACTTACTTCCTTTTTCGTAAGTCCATGTGTTTTTGAAGGGAGCTTCACGACAGAGCTGTGGTAGGAGACGCTGGCCGATAGCGACCCTGCCCCCTCCCTGGTACTATGGTTGGTGTCAGTGTAGAACGAGCTCCTAATTGACTATGATAAAAATGTCCGCCGTTTTTTGTCCCTTTGGTTGGATGTATTGAGAGAAAGTTACATGCCTTAATCTTGAATTTAAAGCAGTTAAAATTTTAAAATAGTCTTCAGCATTCCCTCCGACTACCAGTTAATTTAGTGCTTTTTTATGCACATGTATCAGCATTGTTACGATCAGGGGCCTTTAACAGAAAATAGTTTCCTCCTCTGGCTGGAGGGAGGAAGTGGGGTTTGGGGGTGCTCCTTGGGGTCGGCCTTGTCCAGTCTGGCAGTTGCAGGAGATGGACCCTAGGTGGCGCCCAAACCCCAAACCTGGAGTTTCCTATTCCTCATTGGGGGGACACGGTGTGCATGTGTGAATGGGGGGTTGGTGTGTGAATGTGAGTGTGAGTGTGTGTGGCAGGGTGTCTGTGTGTGTCTTTATGTGAGTCTGTGAGTGTATGATGTCTGTGTGTGTGTGTGTGAGTTGCAGGGAAACTGTGTCTCTGAGTTGTCAGTAGTGGGTATGTGAGAGAGGGAGAGTGTGTGTGAGAGAGAGTGTGTGTGTGTGTCTGTGTGTGAGTGTGTCTGTGTGTGGGTGTGAGCTTTGGGGAAACTGGAACCCCACACCCTCACTGGAAGCCTGGTTGGCGTGGCCCCCCTGCAGGATGCCCCAGCTCCAGGGACTCTGCACCGCACCCACCTCTGCCTTGCTCATCCTCAGATGTGATGAGCAGATGTACAAGGCCAGGCTGTGATTTATGTTCCCAGTCGCCTAATTATTCCCAGCTCTGGAGGAGGAGAAATCAAATGCTTTACAGAGCCAGGAGCCTGAAATCCTGGCAGGGGCTCTGGGGCGCCAGGCCCACCGCACCCCACCCCACCCTCAAAGGCCCCAGGTCTCTGAGGCGGGAGAGAGGGCCAGGCAGCCAAGGGTACTGCACCTGGAAGTGATAAAAAAGAGGGGCGCTCGCTGGGGAGCAGACCTGGGTGGGGGACGTCTGTCACTTCCTCTGAGCACTGAAGAGGTCAGGGGCCGAGGGGCCCATGGGGTCAGCCCCTCCCTCAAGGAGTAATGGCTGGTGCATCCCCCACACTCAGCCCAAGGCAGCTTTGTAGAGGTACCAACTTGGGCCTCCCTCTGCTTAGGTCCCTGAAGTGGCTTCCCCATGCTCTCAGAAGGAAATGCCAAATCCTCAGGGCTCAAGGGGTGTCTCTTTCCTGTCTGACCTCATCTTGTGGCCCCCCCCACCCCACCCCCCAGCCTCCACATGCCCCCAAGCACCCCCGGCGTCTTCCTACTTCTCAGACACAGTAAGTCAGTTCCCACGTCAGCTTTTATACCTTCAGTTCCCTCTGCCTGGAATGCTATTCCCTGTTTTCTCAGGGCTGAGGCGCTTCCCTCACGCGGTCACCAAGGCCTTTCTGGACCATGTGTTCTTTGGCGCTCATCTCTGACCACAGGTATCCTCCGCTCTGTGCAGGCGGGGGTCTATGTCTGCTTGTTCCTGCTGTTCCCCAGTGCCTAGAAATGTGCCTGGTGGGCAGGGAGAGCTCAGTAAATATTTGTGGTTTGGATGGAGGGACAGACAGACAACAGATGGTAAGTCTGCAGCAGTGCCAAGAGGCCGAGGCTTGGTGCAGCCAGGACCTCAGAGCTCAAGAGCAGTGGGGTCCCTGGGGGTGGGGAGTGGCTGTCTAGGTCCGGGAGAGGCATCCTGCAGGGGGAAGAGGTACACTCCTTAGCGGAGTCCTGGTCTTGGGGACAACACAAGGGCTTCTCTGTATTTCCTCCTCTGGGGAGCCTGGCTCAAGCCCTCGTGGGGGTGGATACGGGCAGGGGGCGGTGAAGGGGTGTGTGGGCGCTGCGTCTTGGCCCTGAGCCAGCAGCAGAGGACTTGGTGCTCTCACAGACAGTGAACCAGGGCTCAGGAGCTCGGCCCTGATCAAGGGTCACTGGCCTTGAACACCAGTGTGGGGCTCCCCATTTGAGTGGCCTCAGGGAAGCCAGTCACTCAGCCTCTGTGTCCCCCTTCTTTTCTCTGCTTGGTGCCCCCCCAGCCCTGCCCGCCTGCAGGGCCAAGCAGATACGGACCTGCAGGGGACCCTGAGGGAAGGTGGGCCTGGGACCCCCCTGCTAGCTCACAGCTGCCTTCTCTCCCTCTCAGCTCCCTCCTGCCTCTCTGGGCCTCTCTCCCAGGCTCTCCCCCAAACGTCTGTGTCTCTGACCGTTCTGTCTGCCTGACTCTCCGAGTTCTTGACTGTCTCTTTCATTGTCTCTCTCCCTCTGTCTCTGTCAGCCTTACTATCTCTGTTTCTTTTTCTCCTTTTGTCTCTTTCCCTTTTTCCATTTTCTCCGTTTCGCTCTCAGCTTTCCCTTTTCTCCCTTTCTCTCCCTCTCCCTCTCCCCCAGAGCAGCTGTTACCAAATAGCCTGTTAATGATGATACAGTAAGTGGAAGGCACGGTCCTGGGGGAGCCGCCATGATCTGTGTAATTGGTCTCGAAGGAGACAGAAGTATCTAATATTTACACACCAGCATTAATCCTTTGGGAACCTTATCTTGGCTGGAACCTGAGCAGGGAGAGGTGGCTCTGGCTGACGCCATCTCCCCCCATTGACACCCCATCAGAAGGTCTTTGGTCAATGGGAACCACTCCCTTTGGGTGGGGAAGCCAGGGCCCAAGCTAAGGGTTCTGGGCGGTGCAGGCCCAGTGCGGGGGGTAGTTTCATTGACCTCGCCTAGGTGGTTGCCAGGCACTCAGCAACCCCTCCAGAGGACGTGACGTGAAGAGAATCGCCCAACACTGAAGGACTCAGGGCCGGAGGGAGAAGGGGGAGACAGACACAGACAGGAGGCAGCTCCCAGGGGATGTTTAAGCCTCTGGATCCATGCGTGCCTGAAGTCCTTCTGCCCCAGCCTTCACTTACGTAGTCAATGAAGTCCATCTTTGGCTCAGCCAGCTTGAGACACAGCTGAGAAATCCTGCCTTACCCCGGCAGGAAAGACACCGGGGTGCCCCAAAAATGTATACACGTGACTTGTATTCATCTTTTGTTATCAGTATATATTATTACAATTTTAACACAGTTTTTTTCCTTTCTTAAAACGAGTATACATTTTTTGGGCACCTCTGTATTTAAGCAGCAGTAGTGTTTGTTCAGATTTCATCGCACCCAGTAGCCCAATATATCCAGTCGAGAGAAGCAGAGCTGCTCCAAAGGGAGGATGCCCACCCCCACTGGGCCCCTTCTCTAGGGGCAGGGGACGGGGGAACCCCAGCTGCAGACCGTTCCCTGATCTCACAGAAGGAGGCTTGGGGCCCAGCAAGGGGTGGTCATGGGGTGACCACAGAAGCTCCTACCAATGGAGCACTGGTCGTGCCCAGCCTGGGTTGCAGTGTTTTAAGGGCCTTGTGTAGGTAACAACCTCCCCCGCCCCAACCAGATTGGATAGCGTTAGCCTGGTTCAGAGACTGAGAAACTGAGAGGCAGAGCGGGGTGCACGCCAGGCCTCCCCGTTCTGGGGTGGGGACTCTAAGGGTTCTGCCAGACCTCAGCACAGGGGACCTCCCACAGCAGAAGTCACTGAGTGGAAATGACAGCTCTTCAGAGCAGTGCTCCGGGCTTTCTGCCACGGCATGGGACAGGCAGGCGTCCAGGCCGCTCTCGGGCCGGGGTCCGATCCGGGGTCCTGCTACCCCGCTGTCTACTCAGTGAGACTGTGTGTCTTTCACGTCGCTTTCCCTGAGTTGTACCCTTTACAGTAAACCAGTGCCAGTAAGTCATGTTTCCCCGAGTTCTGTGAGCCATTCTAGCAAATTATCAAACCCAAGGAGGGGGTTGTGGGAACCCCTGATTTATAGCTAATCAGTCAGGAGCACGGAGACCCAGGACTTATGATTGGCGCATGAACTGGGGGGCAGTCTCCTGGGCCTGAGCCCTTGACCTGTGGGCTCTGTGCCAACTCTGGTAATAGTGTCAGAACGGAAGCAGAGTGTAGGACCAGCCGTGCCTGGTGTCTGGAGAGTGGCAGAATTGGTTGTTGGTGTGGAAACACCACGTGGTTGGTGTCACAAGTGTCCTTTGGATAGAAATGAATCGTAGCTGTGGGGAGCGTGTTGCTTTGCTTGCCTGCAGGCCTGGCTGTGCGTGGCGCCTGCTTCTCACAGCTCTGGGCCCAAGAAACAAGTAGCAGGAAGGCAGGTATATGAGGTCCCACGGCCTGGCACCCCAACACCCTCCGTGAGGACGGCTGGTGTCACTGGTATGCCAGATGCTGATGCCATAGAGCCGAGAGCTGTGTAACTGGGTGCCTCTCCATGCCTCAGTTTCCTTATCTGTACAATAAGGATGGTACTGGTTCCTGCTCTCTGGCTGTTGTGGGGTTCCCGGGGTGGTGTAAGGTTTGTGGAACAGCGCCTGCCAGGCACATGCTGTCTCCTCCCACATGTGGAGTCTGTTATTATATTGGTCGTGGCCTCGGGCAGCTGCTTTCCCGTCCTCTTCCAGGGTCTTCCACCATCCTGAGGCCAGGCCCAGCCCTTAGTTGTGCCCTCAAGAGACGCCCTCCCTGCCCACTACACAGAGAGAAAACAGGTCCCTGTCCAGGCTGGCATGGTGGCCACGCATACACCACATGGCCTCTGGCACAGAAACCCCTTGGGAGCCCCTGCCCAGCACCAGACGTGCGCTCCCTCACGGCCTGGCCACTGTAGGACCCACGGACAGTTTACAGACAGAGCAGCCCCAGGGGTGTCTGCTGTCGGTCACCCCTGCGCCAGCTGGCTGTCTCCAGGACTTCTGGCGAGCTGGGCTGGCGCAGACGGGATGGCTGCCTCTCGCCTGCTGCAGGCCCGTGCTGCCTCCTGGGGAAACGGGGCCAGGCCTCCCCTCTCTGAGCCTCTGTGGACCTGCCCAGAAAACGCCCTTGCCATGCAAGCACCTCTTATTCCTCTGGTCATAAAACAATATGTGCTCATTCCTTTTAATTTTTATAATTTCAGAAACACCCAAACATATGAAAAATGGCAGTTTGCAAATGCTATTCTAAGTACAGGGTTTTGTGTTCTGTTTTTTAATAACAATTTTATAACAGTTCACCAAAGTGTAGAGTTCACTGTATTCTAGAATAGTCACAGATATACGCAGCCATCACCACTATCTAATTCTAGAACATTTCATCATCCCTAAAAGAAAGCCCTTGTCCGTAGCAGTTACTCTCCATTCCTCTTTCCTCCAGCCTGTGGCAACCGCTGATCTGTCTGTCTCTATGGATTTGCCTATTCTGGATATTTCATATAAATGGAATCATATAATATGTGTCCTTTTGTACCTAACTTTTTTCACTTAGAAGACTATTTTCAAGGTTCGTCCATGCTGTAGCAGGTATCAGTGCTTCATTCCTTTGTAGGGCTGAGTAATATTTCATGGATGGATATGCCACATTTAGTTTACCTGCTCACCATCCATGGACATTTGGGCAGTTTGCACTTGGAGCTTTTATGAATAGTGCCGCTCACAACTTGTGTGTGCCACTTTTTGCGTGGACATAGGTTTGCATTTCTCTTGGCTGCACACCACGGAGTGGAATTGCTGGGGTATGGTAGCTCCAGGTGTCAGTGTGCTTTCACAACAGAAACTCTTCCAGCTCTTTAGGCTCTGCCTCTACATCACTCTGTCTGGTCTTCTCCTGGACACCCTAGAAGGTAGTGTAGCCTGTCCCTAAGGGGAAGGACTTGGGTCTTGTTTCCCACCATGTCCCAGAGCACAGTAGTGGCACAGAGTAGGTGCTCGTTAAACACTGGGTGGATGACTGAGCCCTGCAATCTGGTGCTTCTGCCAGCCTCCTTGGCCCTCCATACAGAACGAGATCAGTTTCCCTCTGGTGCCTCGCTCAGGGCCTGGTACTTGTCAGCTGACTCATATAGAAGCAGACACTGAGACTGTTTCTCTGGGCTCAGCAGGTGACCAGGCCCAAGGTAATTGGTCCCCAGTCAGCCTGACTCAGAAGCCAGACAGGGCTAGAGTAGATGATTGGGGTAACCCTGGCAGGGGCCTGGGGCCTGCCTGCCTGTCATGATGCCCACCGGACCTTGCTGGGCGACCTGAGCCTGCCTGCTGCAAGTGGGGCCCCAGCTTCCCAGGGTGCAGACGAGGCTCTTTCTAAACCCTAAGGCCTTTCCTCTTTCCTGCATAACTCCAGGTCCAGAGATCCGAGTAATACAGCTGATGCCCAGCAGCCTGGCACTCGGCTCTCTCCTCAGCTCCACGCTGTCCCTCTTCCCCAGCAGAGGCAGCTAATTCCCTGCCATACGTCTGCGTTTGTGCCTTGCTCTCACACTGCTGATCTTCTGGGTAACTAGGCCCCCTGTGTGACCAGACTCTGAGATGCTCCGTGCTCCCCACCTGCATCTCCCTGGCTGGCCTAACCAGTGGTGCAGCAGAGCTGGGCAGAGCTGGCCTGGCGGCAGGCATGACCTCATCTGTCATTTGGGCACTGTCACCTGCCTGGCACAGAGGGGGGCTAGATGGGAACATAGCCATCGGGTGGAGCTTCCTGCCCCTCCCTCCCCGCATCCCAGTGAGCATTTATCCAGCACTTGTTCTATACCAGCCTGAGGCTGCTATGTTAACAGCAATAAGTGACAGCAACAGCACTGCTGGCCTTTCCTGGACTGGCTCCTCCCACTGGGCCACGCCCTCCCTTAGACCACACCCTCCCTAGGCCACGCCCTTCCCTGGACCACCTCTGAGGTTGGGGCTGTCTTCCATTTCACAGAGGGGGACTCAGAGGACCAGAGAGGCTAGTGTGGTGGCTAGGTGGGCGGGAAGCCTCGGTGGATGGGATGCCCTCCAAGGCATTGGGAGGTGCCCGTAGTGGAAGATGCCTACATTGCCCCAACACGTGGCCCAGAATCCTTAGGCCCACAAAATGCCCAGGCAGTGGAGATAACAAAACTGGATCTGATCCAAGTCGCACATTGCAAGGCTGATTCCAGGCAGACAGTTTACTGTTTTGAGCCTTGGTGTCCTCATCCATAAGAGTGGGCCTAAGTCACGCCTCTCGGGTGTTGGGTGAGGATCCGTAGACGCACCTGCATCGAGCACGGCTGTGTGCCTAGGGCTGCTCTAAGCCCTGGAGATGGATGCAGTGGCTTGGATAGTGTTCTGACACACGCGTGTCCTCCTGGAACCTCAGAATGGGACCCTAGTAGGAAGGAGCGTCTTTACAGATGTCGTTCGTTAAACTGAGGTCATATTGGATCCACTGACAAGATCCTAGATCCACTGACAAGTGTCCTTATAAGAAGAGGGGATTTGGACACAGACAGAATGGTATGTGAAGACAAAGACACAGGAAGAAGGCCTTGTAAAGATGGAGGCAGAGACTTGAATGATGCCGCCACAAGCCAAGCCAAGCCAAGGATTGCCAGCCACCACCAGGAGCAGGAAAGGGGAGGACCATCCCCTAGAGCCTTTGGAGGGAGCACAGCCCTTGACTCCAGACTAATGGCCTCCTCAACTGACAGAATACGTTTCTGTTGTTTTAAGCTACCCCGTTTGTGGTAATCTATTATATGCCCTGGAAAAGTATTACAGTCTATTAACTCATTTAATTCTCACTGTTACCCATACGTAAGAACTGTTATTGGCTCCATTTTAGAGATGAGGAAACTGAGGCACAGAGAGATGGCATCCCTCAGCTGTAGAGGTGAACAAGTAGCAGAAGTAGGATTCGAACTCGGGGATTCTGACTCCTGATCCTGGAGTTACGCCCTGCTCCATGAGGTTCAGTGACTATGCCCAGTATTGAGTAGATGGCTTAGCTGTTGCCCATGAAACCAGCTGGCTCATGGAGTCCCCTTGGCCTGGCTCCTGAGGGGAATTTGGCAGCATTAGGAGGCTAGGCCTGTTGTTACACACTCAGTGTTCCCTCCTGCATAGCACAACGCTGCAGAATCTTCCTCCCTTCCCTCCATCACTTAGGCCTCGTGTGCCCTTGTGCCTACTAGGGAAATCAGCTTTAGACACTTTGTGGTGTAAGGGACAAGCCCTGCCTCCCTCAATTTTCCCCTCAGCTCCCCGGGCACACCCCAAGACTGTCTACAGAACACCAGAGTTCTGAGGAACCCAGTTTGAGAAACATGAGTCAGTTTCAGGCTTTAGGCCCAGGGTACCCTGAGGACTCCACTGCTAGGGTTGTGGGAGCAGGAGGAAACCAGCGAAGCCGTGGTCTGCAGGGGGCCCTGCAGCTGTAACCAGGAAGGGGGAAATGGAGGGTATCCTGGTGGGGGGACTTGCGTGAGCTTTGAACACACCAAGCATCCAGCCATCAGAGAATCCCGCGTGCGTTGTCCGTCCAGCCTCACTAAGTTTCACATGCACATCAGAGGCCCTGGGTGACAGGACTGGTCTGTCCTTGTAAGCTGTGTGGCCTCGAGCAAGACAGCCTCTCTGAGCCTCAGTTTGGTCACCTGTGATATGGGATCTCAGGCCGCCTCCCCCACAGGGGTGCTGGCACTGCTCAGCAGCTCCGAGCAGCTTGCTCCATGTAGCAGTTGGGGTGCGCTCCAGCTCGGAGGCACCCCGCCCCCACCAGCAGGCTGCTTGCAGGCCTGCAGAGGATGCTGTGACAGGGAGAGCATATGGCGGGCATATGCCACGCGGGAACACGGCTGCCCACGGGAGGAGGCAGGAGTTCCAGAGCGGGAGCTAAGCCCTCCATCACCGTCAGCAATGCACTGCTCCTGCCTCGCGTTCTCGGGGCCTCTCTGCCTCTGCCCTCGCCTAGGTGAGCCTCTGCTCGCGTGGGGACTTGTGGTGTGCTGGGGGCACCTCCTGGGGTGATGGGCGATGTGCTTGTTGACCACTAGATGTCGCTGTGCCCTGCAAGATCTGGCAGAGCTACAGCCTAATGAGCCCCTGGAAATGGGGTGGGGTCTCTCTCAGGGGGCTGCCCTGCAAACTTTCTTGTGTCTCCACCTGGGACACCCAATCTAGCCTTCGTCTTGGAACAGGTGGTCCCTCCTTCCCCTCCATCTGTAGGAAGACTATGAGTTAGCCAAATGGCGAAGGAGGGTGGGCAGGGGTGTTCCCAGTGGAGGGACCTGTGTGTGCAACCGCCAGGAGGTGGGACCAGGCCAGGCGCTGTGGGCTTGGGGGTGGCAAAGGAGGTTCTGGGTGGCTAGAGCATGGCATGAGCTTGGGAAGGTGTGGGATGTAGCTCAAGCTGGACCTCATCATTGCCCTACTGCCAAGCCGGCAGTGAGTGCTTACCAGGTGCCAGACATTACCTTAGCCCATCCTCCCAATCAGCCCAGAAGTGGGTACTGTTCTTTCCCTGGTGTACTTGATGCCCAGAGAGGCCAAGTAACGTGCCTAGGGTCACACAGCAAGCGACAGAGCTGGTTTGGAGCCCTGTCACAGGGTAGCTTCAGAAGTGGGTGAGCGGAGAGAAGTCTTGGAATGTCCATTGAGCCTTCCCCACCCCTGAGAACCCAGCTCTTCTCCCTGTGGGGCATTGCCTACCACCCTGCCCTGCCTATGCCTCCCTCCACCCAGGTGCTCGACAGGCCTTGCTCTCTTGGATGCCTGGCCTGGGACCCGAGCTAACCCTTAGAGGTCGTCCCTTCACCTCTCCCACAGCGCCCCCCCACGGCAGGCATCCAATACCCGCTCTGCTATCTGTTCTGTAACCCCTCGCATGGCTCACCAAGGGGAGGGGGCCCCTCGGGCGTCACAAATGGAGACAGATGGCTCCGGGCTCTCGGACTCCAGGGGTTTTTGCTAGTAACTAGGAAGTTTCAGAGGTCACCAGTCCCCATGTGACTCCCCCTCTTGCTTGCTCTGAGTCTAAATCAGGTCACACACCAGGTGACAAGGAGAAGTGTTTCTGGTACAGCAGGGAACGTTTGCAGTGGGGGAGTTGTGGACCCCAAGCCCTGCAGTCAGAAAACCTCATCCCAGACATTACCCAGAGGGAAGGACAGGAAGGGGGGTCCCAGTTACGGGCGGGAGCTGGTTAGAGCCCACAGCCACATTAATGGCACGGGCTGTGCCCCTTTACACACGTGACAGGCTTGGGGTGGGGAGCGGCGTCTGGACGTGCTGTGCCCCTGAAACCCCCCAAGCCCAGGAGAAGGGGTGGGGACAGCCCCCACTGGGGCAGCAGCAGGCATCTAGGCAAGGACCTGTCGCCCACCCTGATCCCCCACGGGAGCAGATGGGCAGGAGAGGGGAGGCGGCGGCAACAGTTGGTGCTGTCAGCTTCTGGCTCCCCCGCAGCCCCGGGTGTGAGAAGCAGGGGTGGGAGCAAGTGGCAGAGCCCAGCCTTCTGTCGGTGCCTCCCCCTCAGCCTGCTTCCTCTCCCCTTCCAGAGGCCTCTCCCCCAAAACCCTGCCTGGAGCCTACCTGGGAGGCCTGGGAGCCCAGAGGTCAGAGTCTGGGCTCAGGAGGACTGAAGGCCTAGCTGCCAGCCCAGCGCAGCTGCGTCCTGGCTGTGTGGCCCAAGACCACTGAGGATACCCCTGCCGGCCTCGGTTTCCCCATTTGTAAAATAGGGTAATGTCAGTGCCTACTTTTGCATTCTGGCTCTACTGAGTGGAGCTGTGTGACCCTGGATACGTCCCTTACCCTCTCTGTGCCTTGGTTTCTGTAAAATGGGGAGAGTTATACTAATGCCCGACTTGTAGTGTTGGGAGGCTGAAAAGAGTTTGCTAAAAGCATGTAAGGGGGCATAAGCTGTGTGTGGGCTCTTCTTGGCAGGGAGACTCAGATAGCACTAGGGGCAGGCTTCAGGTAGGGAGGCCCGCTGCAGCCAAATGTACTTTAGAGCATGTACTCTATGACCAGGCATATTCTGTGTGTTTCACCTGTGCGAACTCATGTAACCCCATAGCACCTTAAGGTTTAGTACCATTATTGTTGTAGTTATACAGATGGGAAAACTGAGGCATGGGGCTTTGGAGGTGCTGGCTTAGAGTTTGTTGCTCCGCATCCCTTTGCAAAGCCCTCCTCTCATCCAGCCTGACTTCCAGCATCTGGTCCAGCCTCTCAGCATCAGCTCGCCTCCATCTGGGATCCTGGATCCTGTTGCCCCTGCTTCCTCTACCTGCCCAGATCTACCAGCTCAGATTCCCTGTCTGTCCCAGCCCCTGGGGCTGGACTGGCCCAGCCGTGCTGTCAGCCCCAGTGTCTCTCCCCTCACTTGCCTACCCTATGACCTCAGGACATGCTTGCACTAAATAATCAAGGTTTTACTCCAACATTGCAATGTCTAGTGCAGTCGCCACCAGCCACACGTGGCCACTTAATGACATACGGTTGTGAATTCAGTTCCTCAGTCACACTAGCCGCCTTCCAAGTGCTCAACAAGCACATGTGGCTGGTGGCTACCGTATGGGACAGCATAGATCCAGAACATTCTGTCATCACAGACCATTCTGTTGGAGTGCTGCTCATGCCATCAGGCCTTTGGATGGGGGAGGGAGGACCTGGGGGTGTTGGAGAGCTGAAGGGAGCGTGACACTTGCTATCCCGGTCTAAGAGGCAGGCAAGAACATACTGGAACCACTCTCTGCATTTTATGCCGTATTTCCCCAGGAACTCGCTCTGTTCTGTTTTACCAAACCTCACACGGGAGCACATGGTCTGAGCAAGGGTAGTGCTCGCATACTTGTAAATTGATTTATAGAAGTCTTAGGAGATATGAGAAATGAAAGCACGTTTGGTGAAGCGTTTTACAGATTGCCTTCTTTGAAAAGAAAAAAGAAACTAAAATTGAGCGTCTTCTTTTAATCTCCCAGCTTGGAGATTCCACGAGGCCAGGCCTGGCAGTGGGGAGCACAGGCCCTGCCTGGACTCAGTTCCTTGCTTTGCCCAGCGACCTGGGCAGTTTGGCTCACTTTCGGGACCTTGGTTTCTTCATCTATAGAATGGGCAGAATAACCCCTGCTAAGGTGAAGATCTCAATGCGGGGATTGTGTGTGCAGCGCCTGGGGAAGGCCTGGTGGGAGCAGGGGCCTCTTCCCCTGCTTTGAGAAGGGACAGAAGGGGCAGAGCGGGGCCAAGACGCCCCTCTGCCTCCCTGCACACTGCAAATGCCGCACAGGCCCAGCCTGATTGGGCCATTTTCCCACAGGCCATCACACAGCCTGGAATAGCCCGGCTCCCCTGGAGGGACAGCCTCGCCTTTCCTGTCGTGGGATGGAGTAAGGGGAAAGGGACCCAGGGAGCATCCGAGGAACACAACATTTTCCTGGCATCCTGCCCTTGGAGAGGGCTCTGAGTTCTTCCAGGGTGCGAGTGAGGATAAGGAAGGCCCAGAAGGCTGTGTGTGCTGCCTCCTGCATGCACAGGGCAGGGACGGAGGAGCGGTAGAGTTTAATCTCAGGAGCCTTTGTCCTGGCCCTGCCCCTGCGGCCTCGGCCTTGGACACAGGTGGTCCTGAATGTGCCTGTTTGTTTGTTGTTCTGTTTGGCACATTTTCACCGAGTACCTACTCCGTGCTGCAGAAACAGCGTGCAACTTAGCAGCCCTTCCTAGCTGGGTAGGAGGGGAGGGGGGCAGGGGTTCCCTTTGACTCAGAAGACCTCAGAGAATTCTAGCAAGAGCCCTCCCGCTCCAGGTATGAGGAGGTGGAAGGTGGGTGTCCCCAGATGTCCCGCCCCGCCCAGTGACCACCTGGTGGTGTCACCGCACTCTCCTCAGAGAGGACACGGCCCCGTCATGTGGGTGCTTATTGGGCTGCCCCATGTGGCCTCTGCTCCCTAGGCCGACCCGGCCCTGGTGGGAGGCCAGGCCTATGGCTCTGCCAGACTTTACTCCTGCCAGCTGGCCCAGCCCTGCATGGTTGCCATGGCAATCCTACAGCATGTCAGCTGGGCCTGCTGCTCCCCCATGATCTCTCTCTGGGGCCAGAGCCACTTCTGGGAGGCCCTGGGGGCTGCCAGGCGGAGGGGAGTTTCCCAGAGGCTCCTCAGGGTTCTCGGCCCAGGCCAGGCCTTGACCTCTGCTGAGGGGTTGGGGAGGACCTCGGGGCAAAGAAAGAGGGTTCCCCAGGGTGACCAGAGAGGTGGAGGGAAGCCAGGGGGCAGAGAAAAGTAAAGTGGAATAACCTGGAGTGGGTGTATGTACCGTGGGTCTCCAAGGGCCCAGCTGACTCCTCCCCTGTCCTACTGGGCACAGCACTCTACGCCCCACTGTGTGCCCGACCCACCCATGTTCCCCAGCCCCACTGTGTGCCCCAGCCCCACTATGTGTCAGGCACCAAAAGACTTCCCAGGGTGAGGAGTCTGAGGGTGTGAAAACAGCCCTCCAGGGGTGTCTAATAGAGACTGCAGTCAGCTGTTGGGGAGACCCTCTCGGAGGCGGGTAAGCGACCAGCACAGAGCTGCCAAGGTTGGGATGGGGGCATTGCTCAAATTGCAGCTAGACCTCCCTCTGAGGGGTTGCTGTCACCATGGGAATATCCGTGTTGGAGACTGGGGGGCGGGGGGTAGGGAGTACCCCCAGAGAAGGAAGAACTGCAAGGGGAGATACATAAGCAGAAAGGGATCCAATCCAGGATGGAGAGCTCTGCTGGTGGGAGCCCTAGAGCAGCCCAGAGGCAGGAGGGGCCCCTGATCCTGGCTTCCTGGAGGTGGCGACCTCCCACAGGGCGTTAGTGTGGCTGGAGCTGAAGGGACAGAGATGAGGCTGCAGAGAAGGGGACTGGAGGAGGTGGGGGGTCTAGGAAAGGATGGGGCCGGGCCACATCCCTCCCGCACACGCTCCTGAAAGGACCCCACACGGTGGTCCCAGGCTGGGGCGGCCCTGAGAGGGGCCCCCTAGCAGCCCACCGGCCCTCTCGGCAGCACTACGGGGCTTGTTGCAGCCCTTCCCCTTCCAGCAAGCCTTCCCAGCCACCTAGCCCTGCTGTCACCTCTGGTCTCTGAGGTCACACCATAGCTTTATTTGCAGTGACCTTGATGCGGTCAGGTCAAATATTTCAACTCAGTGGATTCATCCAGCAGGAGCAGGTTTCCATGGCAACAGGGGCTGACCCACAGCACCCCCCTGGGCCCCCTGAGCTCTCCGTCCTCCAGGAAGCCACTTTGTGCTCCTGGCTGCATGCCCGCCGTCACAGTGCTTCCCATGGTGAGGTGTGCCGGCTCTGTGCTTGCCCGTCGCCCCCTGGACAGCTCTGCGAAGGCCAGGATTGTGTGTAGTGGAGCCCCCACCGCTGGCCCCAACGTCCTTTAGTGTGAGCACAGGGGGCTGTTGTCCCTGAGGACACGGAATCAATGTGCCGCCTCAGTCGTCAGCATCAGCATCCAGATGGGCTCTTGGTTTTTCCTGGGGACATCTGTTGGCCTGCCCAGCCCTGCTACAGAGAGAAAGGGAGGCACGTGGAAAAGATGTGAGGCCTAGGTCAGCATTTTGTGGAGGGGTGGGGGTGGAGGGGTGGGCTTCAACCAAGATAGCCATGACACCCAGTGTTGCAGAGGCGTGTCCTAAAGGGTTGCGTCCTCTCTCCGAGACTCAGGTCACCGGGGAAGAGACCTGGCACCTGAGAGTTGGGTGCTGAGCCAGTGGTTTCAGCTATCAGCCCTCCTGGTGTGCCCTCATCTCCCTTCTACCCTTCTGCCCTGCAGGGCCTGAAGGGCCAAGGCCACCCCCATCATCCTGGTGCTGTCCTGCCGTACGATGCCCTGTCTCTGCTTGTGTTCCAGCAGCCTGGGCACAGAGCCAGTGCTTTCCGGCTGATAGCATCTCTGCTGTGGCCCCCAACGCCAACCAGCACTTACTGGGTGTTTGCTGTATGCCAGCAAACACCCAATGGAGCCCTTTATGTGCGTCATTTAGTCCTTCTAACACCCGCCAAGGGGGGCGGGCAGCAGTTCTGGTGCCACCACTCACTAGGTGTGTGACTTTGGAAAAATAACTTGGCCTCTTGGGGCCTCCGTGTTCCCATCTGTACAATGGGCTATTGCCAGAACTCAGTAAGTGAATTCATGTAGAGTTTAGAACTTTGCCCAACTTCTTGTTAGGGCTCAGCAAGGGTCAGTAATTGATGTGTTCCTCCCTGCTCTGCGGAGAAGGGGGACACTCACGTCTCCAGGTTGGCACAGCTGGTTCTGACCTACCAGGCAGCAGGTTCCATGGGCGCTGCATGGGAGAGGCAAGAACAAGCTCAGGGGGAGGGACTGGCCATGCTGTGTCTGCCAGATCCCTGGCAGACAGCAGGAGAGGGCTCTGCATTTATTCGTCCCCCTTATCCTGAGGCCATCTACCTTTCGCTGTGTCCCCAGGACCCAGCAAATGACCTTGAATGGAGCATGAAAACAGCAGACATCTATTCAAGTATGTTCTAAGCACTTTATGCTTCGTTCATTCATTGAGTCCTCCTGATAACTCTGAGGTCCAAGCTATTATCATTCCCATTCTAGAGATGGGGAAACTGAGAGAGGTTCAGAATTTGACCATATGCCTGTAGCAGCAGCATAGGCACAAAAGAACCTATGATTTATCACACGCTTGTGATGTCCCCATGATGCTAAGCATTTAAAATGCATTCATCTCATAGGATATTCCCCAAACCTTATGATGTAGGGACTTTCATCATCCCCACTCGACATTTGGGCAAACTGAGGCACAGGAGTGGGGCACCCAAGGTCACACAGGTAGCAAGAGGCAGAGCCTATTTTGAACCCAGCGCCCAGGCCCTCCACCACTTTTCTGCCCCCTCCCAGCGACTCTCAGAATGCCCTGCTCTTCAAGAATAACTTCGTTCTGAAACCTGACGATGACAAATTATTTTTTTAATGGTTTTAATTTATCCCCCTTTCCTCGGAGAATGTCAGAGGCAATCTGCTTCTCTCTGTGTCTGTGAGCCTCCCCGTCTCTTGTTAGTGGCTCAGCTTTGAACATATTTCCTTTTATCATGTGGTGACACGCGGTGGCAGAGGGCGATTCCGGGAGAGATTGTCTGGGAGGGGCTGGGCTAGAGTTTGCATCGCTCCTGACAGCTAATTAGCTGTGTGTCTTTGCACTGGGGGCCTCTCAGATGGCAGGCGTCATCCTCATGGCCCCAAGGCTGCATGCCAAGGCCTCCTCCTCCATCCGCGGCTCAGAGATTTCCCGAGTAACGGTTTCCATTTGGCAGTGCCCTTGGACTCTGGGGTCTGCAGTGGCAGGGGGAAGAGGGCAAGGCCAGAACCGCTGATCCCCGGGGACTGAATTTGCCAACAATTAGTGAGGCTGTAGAGTAGGACCCAGAGCAGAGCAGGAGTCAGAGGCTTCGGTGACCTCAGGCAAGTCTGCCCCTCCCCAGGGCTCAATTGCCTCATCTGCAAATTGGGCGCACAGCACTGGCTGCGCATCCCGCAGGAGAATGTAATGCAGGCCGAGCTGAAAGAACTAAAAGTCTAGGTTCCTCCAGGCGTCAGTTCAGTTTGTGTTGAGCACCTACAGTGTGCCGGGCCCTGCTCTAGGCACCGGGGTAGAGGGGTGAACAAAATGGCTGCTGACCTGGCAGGGAAGGAGACTGGAAGGGAAGGAGACTGGAAGGAACTGAAAAATAGCACGTGTAATCCCTGCGATTGTCAGGGAAGGGGCCAGGCTAGCTTGCATGCTCCTGACAG
This sequence comes from Rhinolophus ferrumequinum, assembly GCF_004115265.2. Classification (NCBI taxonomy): domain Eukaryota; kingdom Metazoa; phylum Chordata; class Mammalia; order Chiroptera; family Rhinolophidae; genus Rhinolophus; species Rhinolophus ferrumequinum. The sequence continues at coordinate 30,511,084 of NC_046298.1, forward strand.
CTCATTAGAGGTGATTAGAAGCATGGAGGAATATGAAGCGTGGTGGGTGGGAGAGTGGGGGGAGGGACGAAGACTGCACTTTCCCATAGCACGGTCAAGAACTGCTGACAGTAGCATCGTCAATTATTGTGACTATTTTGTTTATTTACGGGGATGAACAACAAAGATCATCAAACCTTGTTGGGGGGGGACTTGTTAGAAAAATACTATTTGTCTTTTGTAGGGCAGAGGTTCTCATGCTTGAGCAGCATCAGGGTCCCCTGGAGAGCTTGTTAAACAGATAGCCTGGCATCCCCAGAAGTTCCCATCCAGAATCTGCATTTCTGACAAGTTCCCTGGTGATCCTAACGTTGCCGGGCCAGGGAGAATCCCTGGTCTAGTCTGAGAATAGACGTGGCTCATGCAGTCAAGCTTGAATTTCTTCTGCCTCCTGGTTGTGGCCTGTGAGAGCCACTGATTCCTGTGACAAACACTCTGGAGGCACCTAAGATTGGATTAAACTATATGAAATGGCCACTTTTTCCATTTTGTGCGGTTCAGCTTCTTATGTGCTGGGTCTAAACAGCTGTCCTGGCCTCCCTGAGCTGCCAGTCAGCGGGGAGGACAAAGACATTCAGACCATGGTGTGCCAGAATAGAGCTCAGCCCAGGGTGGGCCCTTAGCCAGCCCGGGCATCAGGGAGGGCTTCCAGGAGGAGGTGACACCTGAGTGAGATTTCCACAGATTCTCAGTGCTGCCAGGTAGGGAAGGTGGGATGGGTGTTCCAAGTGGAAGGACATCTCATCTGGAGGTTAGGAGTGCATGATCATGGGGCAGAGCCCGCTGGAGGAGGACTGGGGAGGGGCTAGATTGGGGAGTGGGGTCCCCCTTCAAGGGCCTCAAATGTCCTGCCAGGGACATTTCATCCTGGGGTTTCATCCCACGGGCAGAGGGGGCCCCTGACGGACGGGGAGTAACATCTCAGACTGGCCCCGTGCCGCCCGATGAACCAGCCCGTCATCCCTTGTGCCAGGCACTGCTGGTGGGAAGCTGGTCTAGGTAGAGTGGGAACCTTGGCCGCATGCTGAGTTGGACATCTTCCAGGTTTCACGTGCTTCCACTCTGGGGAGCCCCTGAGTTTCTGGAACCCAGTCTTTATTTCACATGGACCCCCTTTGTCCTTACCATCTCCTTTTTTTTTTTTTTTGTTTTCTGACCTATTGGTGCTAAGAATACCCCGCTTTCCATCCTTGGCACCAGGCTCTCTGAGACCTGAGAATGGTCTTCACCCGGGGCCTACAGGAGGGAGGGCAGGGGCTGGCGGGTACTGCCTTGAGGCCTGTACTCGGTGAGGTCCATCTGGGCGTGGTGTCCAGCACACAGGGCCATGGTACTTCTCAGGGGCTCAAGTCCTCTCTCTCCCTGCCTCCCAGCATCATTCGGTCCAACATGAGTAGAGGAAGGGAAGAAAACTGTGAAATTCGTCCCTCCCTCTGTTGAGAACCCATGGTGTACGATATGTCTGGAGCGTAGAAGCAGCAGGGCCAAGGGGGTTAAGTCCTTGCATTTTGAGATAAGACTCTGGGTGGCTGTGTGATGCCAGTCTGGAGGCTTGGCCTCTTTGTGCCTCAGCTCTTGCTTCTGAGAAATGGGACAGTAACAGCGCAATAGCAGTGCAGAACTGTGGTGAAGAGTACACAGGCTGGCACCCCTGGAATGCCTGGAAGGTGTCTGGCGTGTAGTAAATGCACAATAAACATTTGCTGTTCTCACTGTGCCACTAGTGGGCGTGGGGGGCTGCTTGCCTTGTATGGCCACGTTGGGAGTGATAGGAGGGGAATAAAGATAATTTTGTTCTTCTTAAGAGCAAGCGAGCAGTGAGATTAGATGAACGTGGGCCTGCGGGTAGATGCACGGAGTATAGATGGGGTGGGGGTGGGGGGCTGAAAGTAGCTTATTTGCAGCAGGAAAAGCTCGTCACCAGTCTCAGCTGCCTGGCATGCTTGTTTCATAAACAAAGCAGGAAGGAGCGTGCAGCCACCACCCTGTGGGGGAGGCGGTCCCGACTGCTGCTAATGGGAACCGACTGCTCAGAAACGCTGCCCCCCTCTCCCTCTCGCTAAGTCTGCCCTCTGGGCCCCCCCACATAGACCCTCTCCAGCTCAGGCCCCCCCTTCTGGCCTCCTCCTGAGTATGCCTGGCCTGTCTGTTGTAACTGGGATCCCCCCACCCTCTCCTTCATCCTCAGACCCAGTGCTCTAGGCCCCGTGTGCCCAGAGTGTGGGGAGCTGCCCCATGATAGACAAAGACCCTGCAGTGAGTGTCTCTCCCCTGGGCACAGAGTGGCTGTGGTGCAGACCCTGACCTGCCACTGGGTCCGGACGCCACCACTCCCCCACCACTGCTGGGGGAAGGCACTGAGAGGACACGTGTTCAGGGCAGGTTCTGATTGTAATGAGGAACAAATGTTCTGATCCGGCCGTGGGGGGCTGTGCACAGGAAACGGGGGTGCGAGACCCCACCCACACCCAGGTGGAGGAGTCTCGTGTGACCTAGTGGCACGTTTTCCCAGTGAACATCCCAGGGTCCAGAGTCAGGGGCGGGTGTGGGCCCACACGTCTGAACTCAGCCTTGACGTGCGCTGGGTGCCCTGTGCCCCGTGCTGCCAAGGACGGTTACAGCTCCCTGCGTGAGAGTAGCCTGGCGGCCGGCGGAGCCCTAGACAGGTGACAAGAAATGATGGATTCCAGGCCTTGGCGCCAGCTCAGGAGGGAGTAAGGGAATTGCTCATGCTGTCAGAGGAAGGCCATTCCAAGGAGCCCAAAGCTCCCCGGGGAAATGGAGGGGCCTCCTCCCCGGGCCACGAGCACCTTCAGGCCAAAGTGACCCGGGTCTGCCCTGGAGTGCGGCTGTGGGAGTTCGTCTTCTCTCTTGACCTACTACAGTCAGGAAGGAGTGATTTGAAAGGCGGGCTGGGGATGACCTTGCTCATTGCTCAGTTAAGGAAACTGAGGCCTGAGAAGTGAGTTAGTGCTTCTCAGGGCCCGTCAGGGAGGCCTTTACCCTACATTCCTGCTTTTGCTCAGCCAAATCCGGGATTGCTGCTCTCCAGAGCCACCTGGGGTCTCCCTCTAAGTGGGCAGGTGTGACAGCGTCCACCAGGAGAAGGACCCGTACTTCCAATGCTCAGCAAGGGCTCCTGCAGCCACTCTGTCCCTACCCGAGGAGCTGGGCGGCAATTTCCTCTCAACCTTGAGGTAGCTTCTGTTGTCATGCCCACTTCACAGATGGCTAGACTGAGGCTGGCGGGTCTATGATTTTTTGTGTGTGTTCTTAAAATTTTTTTTTATTGGAGAACAGTGTGTTTCTCCGGGGCCTATCGGCTCCAAGTTGTCCTTCAATGTAGTTGTGGAGGGCGCAGCTCAGCTCCAAGTCCAGTCACCATTTTCAATCTTTAGTTGTAGGGGACACAGCCCACCGTCCCATGCGGGAATCGAACCGGCAACCTTGCTGTTGAGAGCTCACGCTCTAACCAACTGAGCCATTCGGAGGTCTACGTTTTTGACTCTCACACAGCAGACAGAGGATGGAGCTGAGTGCCAAGACTGGCTGCTTGACTCCTAGACCCACCCTTGTAACTGCCGTGCTCCTGCCTCTCCAGGAAGGAAAGGGGGTGGTTTGGGGTCTTGAAGAAAGAGTCAGAGCAGCAGGAAGGGGGGAACATTTTCTGGAAGGTGTGGGGCCGGAGACAAGGATTTTTGGACACTTTTGGGTCCTGGTTACTTTGAGTCCCGTGTAGTTGCATCCTCAGGAAAACCCTGTGTGGCCCATATCTTTCAGTGGCCAGCCGGACTGACATCTGACTTGATGTCGCATGGTCAGCAGGTGGGGGAGCGGAGCCTTGAACCCCCGTCCGCACTGCCTGACATTCCATACCCGCTGAGCTGGGAGGAGTGGGCAGGAGGGAGCCTGCAGGGATTAAGGGGGGCTTTGCCCTCAGCCACAGTCCCTTAGGCCTTGGAGCAGCGGCTCCTTCCTGCCTCAGAGCAGGGGATGCGTCTCCCGCTCAGCTAATTATGTGGAAAATTGGAAGAAATTGCATGAGTCTCAGCGGGAAATGGGGTCAGGGCTGAAGGTGATCAGAGCAGCGGCAGTGGCCGCCAGACAGCCTCCTTTGAGACTCCCGGCCCCTCCCCAGAGGCAGAGCTGTATCCGCGGCCCCTCCCCAGCCCACAGCCGGGAAGCAAGGGCAGCCACGGGGAGCTAACCTCGCTCTTCCCCCACTGTGTTGCCCTAGCCACGAAAATCGAGAAGCAAAGTGGACCAGCTTCCCCAGCCCCAGCCCACCTGAGTCCCCTGTCCTCTCAGCCGCCCCCTTGGAGGCTCCCCAAGGATGCTGGGCGTGGAAGGGGATGCCGGGCAGCAGATGGCTTGTCATGGGCCATTTAGGGGCACTGCTGGGGGTGGGCAGGAAAGGAGGGCGGTGAATGTGTGTGTATGGAAGATGGGAGGCGCTTGTGTGTAGTGTGGGCAGTGGGTGTGCACACACACGTGGGTGCAAGATAAAGCCAAAGCCCTGAGTCTGTATCTCACTGCGCTCTCTGTCTCTAGCACCTCATCCAACAAATATTTACTGAGCACCAACTCGGTGCTAGGCATATACTTTCTCGCTATACTCATTAACCTCCATTCTCTTGAACACTTCTACACTTTCCCTGATCCCTGAGTTGTTTCCTCTGCTGGCCAACTCCTATTCACCCTTCAGAACCTTCGATAGGTGACCCCTCCTCAGACAGCCGGTGCCTCTGCTGTACAAGAGGCAGCAGTGGGCTAGTTAGACGTGGACAGTGGGGTCAAATGGTTGGTGCAAACCCTGCTCTGCCACAGACTAACCGGTGACTTTGGCCTCACCCGTTGCCTCTCTGAGCTTCAGTTTCTTTATCTGTGAAATGGGGCTAACGGAAGTACCTGTGTCAAGATTAAATGAGTCACACACACAGCGAGTTCCGTTTGTCACCTGTCACGGGCCAGGGGCTGTGTCAGGCTGTGTCACAGTGGGTGAGGAGGGGTGCTGTTCTCAGCCGCTCCAGCCCCCAGCAGCCTCTCCTTGCTCTGCGTTTGTACAGCACTGTGTTTCCCTACCCCAGTGGCTTGTCCCGGTGTGGACCACGGGAATGGTCATCGCTCACCTACTTTCGAGCCTCTGGTGCCAGCACAGGCCTCGGCAGGCGGGGGCCCAGAGAACATTGGTGCAGAGGCAGCATCTCACACAGAGCCTCCCTTGGCTCTGAGGCTACAGCAGCTGCACCCCCAGGTCCTCCTCCTAATAGTAACGATGGTGGCATTAACATGACAGGTGACCGCCACCACGCAGCAGCGGTACGTGAGCCCCCCCACTCTGTACTTTGCACACGGCCCCCACCACACCTCCCCCTTTCCCACTGTCTCCCTCCCCACGTGTGGGTCCTCCATGGAGAACAGTGTGGGCAGTGGGTGTCACTGTTCTGAGGGGAGTGGGTCGTAAGTCAGGGGAGCCAGCTTTGGGCTGCAAACTGCTTAGGACAAAGGGCAGCCTTTCCGGGCGTCCAGGTGTCTGATTGAACCATGTCTGGCTGCCAAGAATGGGAGTGACATCTGAGAGGTTGGCCTGAGGCCCTGCTGCTGCTATGATCTCAGGGTGCAGCTGTCGCCTGAGCCCCCAGGGCCTGGATGAGTCACTTGTCAGCGCAGACTCAGGGGAGGGGTCCCAGCCTTCCCGCTGTGCATTCCTTAGGAGGACGAGCAGGTGCTCCTTTCCCAGAGGGGCGTTGATTCTGCCTGCGGCCACACTCCTGGGTGACAGCCCAGGAGACCACGCCTTGGCATGGACTTCGAGGTCTCCTCTCTCTCTCTCCACTCAAAGCTGTCCAAACACAGTCTAAAGGAGGAATCCCATTTCTACCCTGGGTGGTGGGCCAGCTTTCCCTGCCTTCCAGCAGACTCTGATGTAAATCGAGGTCCAGGGAGGATGGGGGAGAGGTAGGCTGACCATGGCACCCTCTGAGCCAAGGGCTTCCCACACTGTGGCCTTGGGTGGGCAAGGACTCCATTATACAGATGGAGAAACCGAGGGCAGGGCTGTTCAGAAACTTGCCTGAGGCCACACTGGAACCACACCATGTTTTTCTTTTTTTTTTCCTTGCCATGCTGTTTAATACAGAGGTTGAGGGATGAAAATAAATGAGCTACCCCCACCTCCAATTTCCTCCTGATTGACAGTTGGCAGCCTCCTGAGGGCTGGCGGGCCCCTCCTGGGGGATCATCCCACGTCCTTCCTCAGTGTCCCGATATGGTGAGATGGCTGCCCCAGCGGCATCAGAGGCTGGCTGGGAGGTGGGTGTAATTGACTTGTAACATACAGACCGTGACAGGCTGTCATCTGTGTCAGGCTCGAGTGGGAGTGCACCTGTTAGTGCGTGTGTGTGCATGTGCGTGTGCGCGCGTGTGTGCATGTGTGTGTGTGTGTGTGTGTGTGTGTGTGTGAGTGCGCTCCCTCCCTCGGGTTTTATGGAGATAACAAAGAATCTTTCCTGATTAGGGAGAGCCTTACAGAATGCAGGTGCCAGACAGGGCTGGCAACCAAGACAGAACAAGGGACTCCTGAATCCCGAGAGCTTCCTCCCACACTCTGCCTGCCCAGCCCCTCCCCTGGCCCTTGAGAAGCCCCTCTCTTCAGCCTCTCCTGCCCCCCTTTAAACCCAAGCAGTGGGATAAGGGCCCCAGTGCCCCTGAAAAACAGGCAAACCTCCACTCGGCAGCATGTTTCCTCAGGGTCTTGAGGCAAGAGGTGGCCTTGTAGGTGGGGTGCCTGTGCGTCACACACATACCACTAACCAGCCAGCATCCGGTGCAGCATCGCATGTAGCTACATTCTGTGGACTCTGTTGAGCATTTTTGGAGTTTGCATAGCCAGCCCATTTTGCAGGTGTGAAAATTGAGGCCCAGAGATGGTGAGTGACCTGCCTGAGGCTGCACAGCTGGTAAAGCTGGGATCCACACTCAAGTCCACTGAGCTCCACCCCCATGTTCTTCCTACAATGCTGCCACATTGCCTTCTACATGGGGCCTGGGATGGCTTCACTCCTCCCAAGTCACTGTGGCCAGAAGGGACTGGACAGGGGCTCGGTAGTGACCTCCCTGGGCCACCGGCTCCCTGAGCAGACTCCTGGGGTTCCAGACCTTCGCCTGCCTGCCATCGTACAGTTCTGTGGTCTCTGGGGAGTGAGAGCGCGCTGCCCTAGCACTCGTTCCTCCAGGGCCTGTAGTCCATCTCAGCGACTAGTGCCCAGCTGCCCCTCCGCTGGCATTGTTCAGGAGCCCCGTCTGCTGTCCTTCTCCTCCAGGGCCATTTGTCTCAGTGACATAAGGGTTTCACTCCCTCTACCCAGGTGATTCTCTGAGGACACGGCCCATGTGGACATTTGACCCACTGAGCTCCAGACACTGAGTTAGCCAGAGGTGGATTTTTCCATTTGCATCCTCTTTTCAAATATTTTCAGAATCTGGAAACAATTAAAGCAGCCCAGTGGGGGCTGATTTTATTAAATCAAAGCGTGCAGGCTGTTGTGTTTGCTGGATTGATGCTTCCCTGGGCTGCCTGCTTTGTTACTGCTCGCTCCTGCGTGCGGCCTTGAAGGAAACACGCGCCAGAGGGAAAGATCCATTTAATAATCCTCGGAAGGCCGACTCCCAAGAGCTGCAGAAAGTGTCGCCCCGGGTGTTTCCGGGGTGGGAGAGGTTCTGGATGAGGTCTTGCCATCCGCTCTGGAAAGAGCAGTTTCTAAATGGGCCTGTCTGCTGCCTCCGACAGCCCATCCATCCCGGGCTAGACAGAGGCAGGAAGGAATAGAAAGCAGGCAAACTGTGTGGGCTTCAGATGTCTGCCTCGTCTGTAGTGGCTCCGTCCGCTTTGGTTTCTTTATTCCTGAACTGGATCTGATACCCCCGGTCAGGTGGCTTGTTTGGAGGCACATGGGATGCTTTCAGGCCCCACCGTCCCCCATCTGCCTCTCCACTTCTTCCTGTCGCCTGGCCTCCAACCGCCCACTCCTGAATGGATCTCTTTTTCCAGGTGTACACCCAGCCTGTCGCAGGGCAGGCCAGAAGTGCTGGAAGTTAGCGCCCTTCACCTGTGACTGTGGAGAATTGGTATACAAATACCCCGGTTCCTTCCTGTCAGCACCACCACTGATTATGTCTTTGCAGTGGTCCCCAGAGCACCCCAGCAGGCAGGATTGAGGAGGATTGAGGATGGGGTGACCTGCTTAACATGGCTCTCTCTGCTGGAGTCTTCCCCCTCCTCCCTGCTTTCCTGACATTTCTGCTCACACGTGGGTCTTCGCCTCCCTCTGCTTCTGGGGTTCGGTGAGATGCAGAATCTGGCTCGGGAGCACAAGGTCTTGGGAGCACAAGGTCTTAGGAGCTGGTGGCGAAGTCTCATGGTTATTGCAGCAGAAGTCTTTTGGGGGCGAATGGAGAGGTGTCCCCAAAGCCTGAAAACTCTGCCAGGGTGAGGGAGAAATAGTGAGGGGAAACTGTTTACCCGTCACTTACAGCATTCAATCATGGAGCCTGCCCCCAGAGTCCTTCAGGGCTATGAGAACCAACCCTGGCTTACAGCTGGAAACGGAGGGTCACAGAGGCCAAGGGGCTTTCGGGAAAGGTCACAGGCCAGTGAGGGGTCTTCTGACCCCCTACTCCCCTTTCCCACCATCTTGGGCACCTGGGACAGAGACCCAGTGGGGAGGGCAGCATTGCCTAGAGGGAGGGAATAGGAGGAGGGGGTGACAGTTTCTGGGTCCCATTCTGGGCAAGACGACCTCATTCTAGGCAAGCAGCCAGAGGCCCCACGGCTGGGGAGTGTCTGTGGGGCCCTCGTGGCCAGGCCAGTGTCTGCAGGACGCCTTCTCAAGGACCCTTTTCTTGCAGCCTCCCTGCTGCCTCACGCTGCCCTCTATGGAGGTGGTTTCCTGAGCACTGCAGGTAGACGGCCTTTTGTCTACATGATCCCCCCTGCCCAGGCCGCCGACCGCTTGGGCACGAGGTCCAGGTGTGTCCCCAGGCCTGCCGTTAGCTGAGCGACAGCCCCTACCCGCACACCCCCAGCTCTCCTTTTTCTACGTGGTTCTCAGGGTCTGCTGTTCGAGCTCGCTCCAGCCTTGCCCGTGCCTCGGGACAGCTCCCAGCGTGGGGACGATCGAGTCCTCCACGTTCGAAGGACCCACGTCTGGTCCCCGCCATCCTTGCAGTGAATCCTTTGACAAGTTTTTCTGTTTCTTCCTGCGTTTGAGGTCTGTTCATGCTTCTACTTCTTCTTAGATGCATTTTGGCACTTTGTACTTTCTGGAAACCTGTCTGATTTGGGGGAACTCTTCCTACGTGCCACGTTCAGCTGCCCATGGTGTCCCATAACCCCTCCGAGCACCTGCTTGCTATGCGCCCACCACCCCCTTCCCACCCGACCTCCCCAGGCCCCAGGCACTGGGCACCTTCCTTGAGAAGCCCCAGGTCAGTGTCTCCCTGTAGCCGGGCCTCTTGGCAGTGCCGGGGACGTGAGGAGGAGAGGAAGAGAACTACAGCACCGTTAGTACCAAGGCGGCCCTGTTCTTCTCAGGCAGGATGGAAGCCAGCACTGGCTGCGAGTTGACATGATGACAGCCGGGAGATGAAGGGTGTCACACACAGACCTGCTCAGGCCCCAGCGGCACCCTCGGGGCTAGGGGACCCCAGGCAACGGCTCAGCCTCTCCAGGCCCAGTGTCCTCAATTCGGATGTGGGGTGACCATCACCCCATGTCCTCATCTCTAACACGGAGTGATGTTATGCATTGCACGGAGCCGTGCAAGGGTCGAAAGGGGAGATACGGGAGCATCAAAGCTAAGCAGAGTGTCCGCTGGTTGATTTTACTGTATTCGGTTCTACTTCAACACACCTGACTTGGAAACATTTTAGTGGAACTTGTGTCAGAATGCACACAGCAGCATTGCTCACGATAGTCAAAGGTGGAAACAGCCCAAATGTCCATCAACAGGTGATAAACAAGATGTGGTCCGTCCACAGTGGAATATTACTTGGCCATTAAAAGGAATGAAGCACTGACACATCCTACAACATGGATGAATCTTGAAAACATCATGATATAAGTGAAAGAAACTAGTCACATAGGCCACATATGTATGATTCCATGTACATGAAATGTCTAGAATAGAAAAATCCTGGACACAGAACGCAGATGTGTGGCTGCCAGGGGCTTGGGAAAGGGGGGTGGGGAGTGACAGCTCATGGGTACAGGGCTTCCGTTGGGGGCAGTGAAAATGTTCTGGGACTAGATCGAGGTGGTGGCGACACAGCATGGTGAATGGACTAAACGCCACTGAGTGGTTTAAAGCAGTTAAACGTTCAGGTTTATCTTAGATGTATTTTACCATCGCCACAACAACAGGGATTTAAAGAAGCGCTGTGGCGGTTTGTTTAGCAACAGCCCGTCAGCCAGGGCTCTCCGGAGGCCTGGCCCCCCAGGACTGTGGCTGGGGTTCCAGCCCTATGCACTTGGCTCCCCGGGGGATTTAGGATCTGTGTCAGGACTACAGAGCATTCCTGCACTCCGTATGGTGGGCATGGCTGGGTGGGGGGCAGCTTAGTCCTCCAGCTGCTGACTGGCCGTGTCCGTTCCCCTCTCGCCAGTGGAGGGCACTGAACCCAGAGCTCTGGTCCAAGCGGGCCTGGTCACGGGCACCTGCCCCCAGGAGCGGGTCACCTGCCACCAGCTCGGGGCAGAAAGCTGAGTCCTGGACCCTGCACCTCCCGCAGTTCCTGGGGAACATGAGGCATTTCCTGTAGTTTCTTCTTCGGCAGCTTTGAGAATCAAAGTTCCTAATTATAGCTCGTTGGCAGCCCGTGTCCAGCGCTGGGAGGTCGTCGGGAACGAGTGGCCACGCGCAGTTCTGCTAGGCTGACCACTGAGTGGGTGTGCAGCGGTCAGCTGGCATAGGCACTGAACTGGGCTTGTGCTGGCCCCCCTGCCAGGCAGAGGAAGAGTCCGGAGCACACAGCCTCAGGAATTGGGAGGAGGGTGGGCAGTTTTATGCCAGGACAGCTCCTCAACACTGAAGGGAAAACCAGACATGAAGACCACGTAGAAGGCAGGCAGAGGAAGGGTTGCAGACTGAAGGCCCTGAGAGAGCAAAGGCCTGGACGTGGGAGGGTGTGAGCTCGGGGCTCTGAGGCGCTGCGCCCCTGGCACTGGCGGGTGCGTCTTGAGGGAAGGGTCTGGATCTTCCACAGGAAAGTGCTGTGGTGTGAGCCTTGGGCCACCTTACCAGACTCATCATAAATAACTACTGAATGAGAGTCACACCATGGAAAAGAAAGAAGGTTCTGGAGCCAGCACCCAGCATGACCACCCCCAGATCCATGGGGGTCAAGGTTGAGTCCTGGGAGTCTGAGCTGGGGGTAGGAAGCCAGTCAAGGAACAGGGACCCTAGATGCCCAACACGGGAACATAAAGGTCATGCCCCTTTGACCCCAGACCCCAGACTCAGGTGGGAGCTCATCAAAGGGGTTCTGATCCCCATGCTCCCAGCAGATGGCGCCCTTGGCCCAGAAAGGGAAGAGGTTTGCCTGGCAAGAGGCAGATGGCTGAGCAGCCCTGACTGCATGCTGCCCTTTGGCCCCAGTTTATTTCTGCACATGTGGGTGCAAGGCCTCACGCAAGCCCTCTCTCAGCTTCAGTGGGGCTGTGGCAAAGTCAGAGTGGGTGCTTCCTAAGTCCCTGGGTCTTGGGGACCCCATACTAATCATGGGCATATCTCCTGACTCAGAGAGGGGGGGAGCTGATAGGTAATCAAACCATGTGTTAGCATGGCACCTGGTACGTAGCCAGAACCTCAGAGAACGTGGTCCTGACTATTACATTGCATTGGCTGGATTCCCATCCCCACTTTTCAGATGAGGCAACTGAGGCCCAGAGAGGTTGAGTTGCTTACCCAAAGTCACACAGCTGGGAGGACTAAACTAGGACAGTTGTCTCCACTTTATAGGGCAGCTGGTAGACCTGTCTTGTGGCTGCTAACTTTTGCTTCACATTTGCTGTATGTACTGTTTGAGCACTTTACACGAATCTTCTCACTTAATCCAAAGGGATAAACTGAGGCAGGGGGACCTAAGGAAGGTAGCCCAGGAGCCTCAGTGCATCTCTGCATATAGAGGGGATGTCAGGTTCCCATGGGCCAGTCTCTGCACACAGAAGGGACATTAGGTCCCCATGAGCCATCTCTGCATGCAAAAAGGACGTGGGCAACAAGACAGGCCTCAGAGTCTTTCCCGACTCAGTTCAGAGGAGGTACAATAGTGGCCGCGCTTATATCATCCTGTGTAAACCTTCCCGCTGCCCCAAAAGAAAGGTCAAAACTGAGGAGAGAGGTGCCCGGTTCTCTGGGCCAAAGTGCAGGATTTGATTCCACGTGGGCAAAGGGCTCCCCTGGACTCATCCTCCATGGGCAGAGGGGACTCCTTACTGACCCAGGCTCCCCAGGTCTCGACCTGAGATCACCCTGACTTCCTGCTGTGGAGCCCTGGGTCTGAGATGGAGGGAGCAATAGCGGTCCCTATTTGCTCCTTGAGGCAGGGGCCTCCGCACCCCATTACTCAACAGTGCTTTACTCTTCTGGTCTTGTTTTTATTTGCTTGTCTTCCATTTGTTTTTGTTTTGTTTCGTTGACTTTTTGAGAAAGGTGACATTGCACTTAATTATGCAGAATTTTTAAAAACAAAAATCACTCGATCCTGGACTGACTTGTGTTTCCCCTATAAGTATGAATTCATGACGTTTTTAGTTATTGTATTTTTACCTCAAATACGTGGGGGGAGGTGTGTCTTTACCCCAAATTTTTGCAAACGTGACTGATGTATTACATGGTATTGAATGAGAGACTTTCGGGACCTGGTTTGTTTCTCCAGCTTGGGTACTCTGAGCACGGTGGCTCACCCCATGGAGTAGGAGAAAATCCTGGGGAGGGCAACAGGAAGCTATGGTCTGAGTCCCTGGGGAGAGCACCCATGTTTTCTTATTTGCAATCCTGAAATTCCTTCTCCCCCACCAGCCGCTATTCATCCCACTCAACATAGCTCCTTAGCCGGGGGCCTCAGTTTCCTCACCTGTAACAGGTGTTGAGCCGTCCCTGCCTGCTTCTCGAGGTTGCTGGGGAGCCACTGAGCCCTGTGTCTGAACACCTGTGAGTCCTCCAGGGCTCTGCCAGCGTGGCGGTGGTTGTTTTCTGACCCCCAGCTTCTCTGGTCTTCACTCAAATCCCTAAGGCCCTCTGTCCCTTGCCTTGCTCAAGGTAAGACCGGAATCTTGAGAAAAGCACTTTTCCTGGTGGAAGGACAGCTTCTCAAAGCACACGAGGGCTTTAATCTGACAGGATCCTTCATCAGGGAGACACCGTTCATTGAGTCAACGTGGATGTCTCCAGGAGTTATCAGTGGAATTACTTTTTCTTTGCACTCGCAGAGTTGTGGAAGGGAGTGGGTGTACATTGAGCCCTGCCCAGCAGGCACCCCCTTCACCCAAGGGTTGCTGAAGTCAGCACTTTCTTTGGCAGTTTTCCCAGAGCTGGAAGATCTGCAGCTCTGTGCCACAGTCCATGTAATTTTGGAGCAGACAGAACTGGCCCTTAGAGACCCGGCTTCCCTGCAGGTAGAGCCTGAGGTATGATGGGAGGAGCACAGGGCTAGAAGTCCCAAGGGTTTGGGGGACATGTATCTGGGTCCCACGTCTGTCTTCTTGGTGACCTTGAGCAAGTCCCCTCACCTGTCCAGGATGAGGCTTCTCTGCCCCAGACTCCTTCCAGCACGGAAGGTCTCCCATTATACCAGTGAGGGATCGTCTCCTGGGCTGAGGTCACTGGGACCCGTCGTCGCTTTTATTTGGGGATTTCTCCCTACATTGTTCCTGCAAACTATTATCGTCCGTTTACAAAATGTCACCCCTGTTTCTTTGTATTTTGCATAAACGCTTTTCCATTTTCAAAGTCCTCTAATGACATTGTCTCTTGTAACTGTGTCTGGCTTCTTAGAAGCAGAGGGAGCCTGGGACAAGGAGAAGATCTCAAGGGCCAACCTGATGTGGCCAAAGTTGCCTGCCCAGGTCATCTGGGCTGAATTTGCTCCAGCAACAGGGTGAGGTAACAGCTCACCTGGGAAGGACCAAGCCAGGTGGAAGAGCTGGGCCAGGGGCCCTTGCTGTGCTCCTGTCTCTGGTCACATGTGGGGAAATTTGGGAAGAGTGACTCTCCCTACTTTAAATTGCTTGAGGAACGATCCAGAAAATAAACCCACAGTGAAAATGGCCTCTGTTTCAACACAAGCACCATTAAGCTTTAGAGCTGCAAGGACTCTTACAGGACGTCAGTTCTGAACCGTGTGGAGATGGGGCAGGGGGCCGGGCATCCAAGGCCTGGAGAAGCCAGGTGACTTATCGAGGTCATGAATTCTTGACAGCAGGCAAGTCATGGCTTCTTCCTGGAAGAGCACTTGGTGATGTTCACACCCCCCAGCTGGCCAGGAGCAGCTCAAAGCAGCCCCAGCCACAAGTTAATTAACCCTCCCAGCACCTCTCCAAAGGAGATAATTATTACTCATATCCCCTCCGTAGGTGGTTAAACCGAGGCCCACAGGGGTTGAGCGAGTGTATTAAATGCCAAGTGGAGAAGTTACTCTGCATCGGAGCTTAATCTAACCTGCCTCTTAATTAGTCGGGGCTATTAGTCTCCAAGTCCTTTCAAAGACTCCATTTTTTGTTGTTTTCTTCTAAAAACCACATGCAACACTCCAGAAAAAGAACACCCCGGAAGAACCTAACGCTCCAACTCCATCTCACCTGGTTTCCGTGGGCAGACCCGAGGAGAGGGGGCGTGGTTGGCAGGGCAGGGGCAGGTGACCTCCCATGCTCGACTGTCTCTTTTGTGAATCAGCCCACTTACTTCCCATCATTATGGGGTACGAGCATGGAGAAGTGGGGTGAAAGAGATTAGGGTTCCTTCTGAGCCTCCTCGCCACTGTCTTGCCTTCAGGAGACCTAGAAGCAATGCGGGATAGAGTCATCTTGTCTGGGCAGGGTGCCATCGCCACCCCATGTGCAGGGTTATTTAGGCAGAAACCGCAGCACCCCGGGTTCAGCCACCCCACACGCAGAGCGCTCACATCCATTGCTCATGGCCAGGGGGAACCCCCAAAGGCTCTTGTGTTCTCTAGCAGAATTTGTATCATGAATTATGACTTCCTCTCTTTCTATCCATAATTTTATATGTTTTCTATGTTAGTGTTTCTTAAGTCCAGATTCACCTTGATCGCCTATTATAAGGTTTTGTTTCCTGATTGATTTATATACTTCAGTGCTGTATTAATACCTAATGCTGCATAATCAATCACACACACACACACACACACACACACACACACACGCACACACACCCAAACATATTGGCTTAAAACTGTAGTAATTGTTGACCATCTCTGTTTCCGTGGGTCGGGACTTTGGGAGTGGTTCGACTGGGCAGTTTTGGCTCAAGGTTCTTCAAGACGTCTGCTGGGTCTAGAGTCATCTGCAGGCTGGCCCGGAGTGGAAGGATGTGCTTCCAAGGTGGTGCCCTCACATGGTGAGCGATTTTGGTCATGTCCACATGGAGGGTCTCTCCACAGGGCTGGGTGCGTGACGTGGCAACATGGTGGCTGGATTCCCAGAGCCAGCAGCTCGAGAGAGCATGGTGGAAGGGGTCACACCTTGATGACCTAGCCTCAGAAGTCATAAACTATCCCTTCACCAGCCATATGGGGTCCCTGTCCTGTTCCCCTCTCCTGCTCTTGGTCACTGGCCTCTGACACCCACCTCCGTGGGGTGAACCACAGAGTTCCAGCAGGTAGAGTTGCGTAGCACCAGGCAGCCTTGTCAGGACCAGGCACCAGACAAAGGGCACCAAACAGAGTGTGAAAAGAATATTCGCAGTTGTTTATGCAGCTGGGTCCTGTTGTGAGCGCTTCCTAAGTGCCTCAGCTCATTTCATCCTCAGACAACCCCTAGGGAGCGGAGACTATTATTATCCTCATTTTATACATAAAGAAACTGAGGCCCAGAGACATCAAATCACTTGCCTAAGGCCACATAGCTAGGAAGTGGTGGAGCTGAGATTTGAACTCAGGCAGTCTGGCTCTAGACTAGCTACTCTTATCCATTCTACTGTGTACCCCTCCTGCTTGGGGCCCCTTGGGCCCATCTCTTTGCCCCTCTGGGCCTCCGTTTCATCGTGTGAGTGCAGTGGAAGGGAGAGAAGGGAGGTGGGGCTGCACAGTCTGTCCTCCCTCCCAGAAGTTTAGTGCGTGCGTGCCCACGGCTGTGGCTCTGCTCCACAACAGCTGTCTGCCAGGCTTCAGAAGCACACTGTTCTGCTTTCAAGATGCCCGGGGCCCAGGAGATGGCCCCACGGGTCAGGAGGCCGGGAGAATTGAGAATCTGCCTG
This sequence comes from Rhinolophus ferrumequinum, assembly GCF_004115265.2. Taxonomy (NCBI): domain Eukaryota; kingdom Metazoa; phylum Chordata; class Mammalia; order Chiroptera; family Rhinolophidae; genus Rhinolophus; species Rhinolophus ferrumequinum. The sequence goes on from NC_046298.1 coordinate 30,527,616, forward strand.
ATGGGTTGTGCTTTAGCTGTCGCTGCAGGATGACTCTTGGCGTGTAATCACAGCGTGCAGCACAGGGACAAAGAACATGACAGCAGAGAAGGATCAGACAGAGAAAAGGCAGGCAGGGCAGAGTGGGCGGGGCCAGGCCCTGGAGCCTCTGCTTACATCCACTCTGTGAGAACCAGGGGAGGTGGCTGGAGACCTGCCCCCATGCCCTCCTCTCTACTCCAGCCCCAGACACCTGATCTCTGAGCAGCACAATGTCCCCTGGCCCCTAGGACTCTGTGATGACAGCACATAGCCTCAGTTTTTCATGTTCACCAATTAATGGATTTGCTGGGTTGACGATTCTTGGGAACTCGGTGCAGATGTTGTGTTGAAGCCAGCAAGGGGGAGGTGAGAATCTGCTAACTGGATATTAAATGCCCACTGCTGAGAGAGTCATGGTCCACAGTCTGTTGGGATCATTCAGGCCGCAGGGAACACTGGGAAAATGGTGGCCCGTGGAATAGAAAGGGAGGCTGGTCAGTGCCAGCTGAGGGCTGGCACTGCCGGTCCACCATGCAGCAGAGGCTGTCCTCTCTGCTACTCTATGCAGACTTTCACCAGCAGGTAGGAAACAGGCATTTCTAAGATTTCAGCGCAAGTCTGTCTGGGCTGTTTGTTTGTTTTTTGTTTTTTTTTTTTTGTATTAGATTCTATAATAACTGATCTGAATTTGAGTCAAAAAAATTAGTGAATGTGGAGGGAATGATGGAAATACAAATTCACCATTTGCAAACAGCACAGTGACCATAGTTTCAGGTGAGAATTATCAGTGGATGCTGGAATCAGTGGGTGACAGGATATTTGCATCGTCTCAAAGTAGCTCTCCATGAGATACTGATTTTGAAGGGGAAAGTGGTCACTTTCAACCAGGCAGGTGCCACCTACACAAAGCAATCAATGTTACTATCACAAGGGTGCGACAAATGACATCAGGGGCCTCCTGATATCATACACTGAGAAAGACGCAGTGTCACTGCTGGGGTAGTCCTGCTGAAAATGGCCTGTTTGGTTAAATTGAGGAGGGTGTGTGTGCTTCTTGACCTAGCTGATTCTGTACAGGGTGGGGTTTGGGCCAGCCCTGCCTTCCCGGAACTCATAAGAAATGCAGTGAGCCGGCCCGGTGGCTCAGGTGGTTGGAGCTCCATGCTCCTAACAACATGGTCGCAGGTTCGGTTCCCAGATGGTTCAGTGAGTTGCGCTCTCTTCAGCTAAGATTGTGAACAACTCCCTGGAGCTGGGAAGCCGTGAGCAGCCGGAGGTCGGCAAGAGCTGCAGGGTGTGGGGGCGCAGGGAAGCGCAAGGCTCATCACACCAGCATGGGCCAGGGAGCTGCGTCCTACACAACTAGACTGAGAAACAACAGCTTCAACTGGAGTGGGAGGGTGGGTGGAAGAAAGGGGAGAAAAAAGAAAAAGAAATGCAGAGTCTCGGGCCCCGCCCCTGCCCTAGAACAGAACTTGCACTTTGATAAGACCCTGGCGTTTCATATGCACGGGAACGGCAACAGCAACAGATACCTCTCTTGAGAATTCTACAGTGCCTTGCAACTCCAAGGGTGTATGGTTTTGATCTAATGCGCTTTAGCAGCATAAGAGCCATGCAGGCAAACAGAGCTTTGCGGCATGACCCTGGCAGGCAAAGAGGAAGCACATGGGGAAATGCAGGGCTGTTGGGGTGAGGCCCATTATCTGGGAGACAGGGTGGATCCCTGGACTGTTCGTGCAGAAAAGATGGAGTGTCCTGACAAATCGCAGACCAGCTCGTCCTCTCTTCCCCCGCTCGTCCTGAGCTGCTGAATTTACAACCAGGGCACATGTGTGTGTCTCACCCAGAAGGAGGTCAGCAGACCCTGCCATGAAAAACAAGCATCGGCAGAGGGCCTGCTCCCCCGAGCTTGTTAGCGGGGGAACACAATGGCCACTTGGTATTTTCTGAGGAAGGGTTCAGGCGGGTCACCCGTGTGTTGGCATAAGTGCTTCGTATCCTTGCCAAGTGACTCATTCGAAATGGGAACATTTATTTGAGGGAATGTGTGACAGTGTGGCTCTGGAAAAGAAAACGGGGTGTTCGATCCGTGTGCCCAGTTGGTCTCCCCTAAAATCACTGCTGTCCTCCACTTCACTGGACTGGGGTCTTGCCCTGCTGGGATGTCGGCTCACAAACGTTTCCCCCTCCCGGCAGGAGACTTCCTCCTAACAATAGAGGATTGTGGAGCGAGTGCCTGGCCGGGAAGCTGGGCCTGTGATCATCACGAAGCGCAGGCACGTCTGAGCTATAATCATCATCAGGAGAAACTCTCAGACGTGCCAGCACTTATTTGGCGCTGTGGTTTACACATCTATTAGTCCAAATGCCCAGCAGCTTCAGATGGAGTGGGATTTTTTTTTGGAAAGATGAAAGATTGGGGGGCTATTTGAACATCTGTTCCAGTATCACTAGGGAAGTTTCGAGTCTGTGTTACCAGCCAGAGTGGGATGTTTTATTCCCTGTGTAGGGAGTTAAAAAAAAAAAAAGAGAGAGAGAGAGAGTGAAAATAACACATGAGTTTTTGCCTTGTCCTATAGCATGGGGCTGGGGTCTAGGGTACAGCTGGAAGCAGCTTCGCTTAAGGAGAAGCTGTTGCAAAATGGGCTCGCACTCCTGCTCCCAGAAAGGGCCAGGAGCTGTGGGCTCCCAGGGTCACTCCACCTGCCCCTGAGAGGCTGCCGCCTGGGCTCAGCTGCGCGCTCGCCTCTCAGGGCCTCTGGTCTCCTTGTGCGTCTCAGGGGACAGGAATGGCAGATGAGTGTTCTGTGGTGTCACTGAGAACTCTGGCTTGTGTGAGAGACCAGCTGGAGGCAGGCGCTGGGGTCTGTTAGAGACAGATGGCTCTGTCAGATTTGGCTGCCGGAAATCGTGCAAGACATGCGACACTTGGCGGGACTGCCGAGGCCTGGGCTCCCAGGGTGGCCTTGGGGGCCAACTTGGTGAGGCCCACAGCAAACAGGAGAGAGGATCAGGGGTTCAAGAGGCCTCAGCAGCATGGATTCTGCAGCTGCCTGCCCGCCCCCTGCACCACCCACTCCAGGTTTTTATGGGAGGACCTTGAGGCTTAACGACTGCTGCCCTGCATACAGTGACCCTGGAGGCCTCTCCTAATCTGCCCACACTCCATCTCTGGCCTCATCTCACTCCACTCTAGCTTAGCTGGCCTTGCTGTTCCTTGAGCACACCAGCCATGTTGCTACCCCAGGGCCTTTGCACTTGCTGCTCCCTCTGCTGGGAATGCTTTTCATCTTGCTATCTACATGGCTGGCTCCCTCACTTTCTTTTGAATCTTTCCTCCGTTGTTACCTTCTCCATCAGGCCTTTCCTAACCACACTATCCAAAATTGCAGCCCCCGAAACCTAGTCCATTCCATTAGCCCTGGGGTGGGCCGATTTATTCATGGCTGTGTGCATAGTGCCTGGAACGGTACCTGACACACACTAGGGGCTTAATAAATATTTGTGGAAGGAAGAATGGAAGAGCAGTGAGAAATAAGCACTACCAACACCTCATCACATTTCGACATTTAAGAAAATAATGAAAGAGGCGCTGAATTCACTAGAGAATGCCAGAGCAGGGGAGAGCCTCACAGACAACAGAACAGCCAGGCAAATAGGCAGAGACCCAGAGCACGAAAGCCGTCTGCGCAGGGCGACACTGTGCACCTCTGCACCTAACGAACTCATAGCCTAACCTGACTGATGAGGCGCTTGGACAGCCTTGGAATCTGCGACATGTCGTGCACCAGCTGGGGACCTGAGAAGGTTCAAAGAGGTTTCCGGTCCTAAGGAGCTCTCTGTCTGGGGGACAACACTCTGGTACCACTTAGGACAGAAGTCGGGGATACAGTCTGATCCATAGAGGAAGGACCAGGGCCGACGTGGGGTTTGGGCCAGCTTCCTGGAGGAGGTGGCATTTGTGCCTGGGTCAGTGGAATATGTGGTGGGAGGTATTTCAGCCCCTGATGAAGCCGGGAAGCAGGGAAGCCAGGTACCCGAGTTGGGGAGGGGGTGAGTAGGAGCCGAAATCCAGCTCCGCTCTGGCCTGGAGAGACTTGGTGTGCATGGCGCTCTGTGGGGGGAGGAATTTGTCGATAGAACAGTGAGACTGACACCCTCTTTACCTCCTCCTGGGGGGTCGGTGTGGCAGCAGCCCTCACCATCTCCAAACAATCAGACCCTGTTCTCAAGGTGGATTTTATTTTTCAAACAACCTCAGCAAAGCCCTGGGTGTCCAACAAGGCATCGTCTTGACACCTCCTGACTCGTAAACAGATGTAAAGCTCATGCTCTGTAATCAGGTGCAAACCTGCTGCCCAGATGGGGCCCAGTGCCCTTCCCCCATAGTCCTGGAGGCTGCTCATGAGTTCATTTTGACCCCATTTGCCTCCTCCCAAACGTCGGAGGCTTAAACATACCTTAAATCCTCTGTTCCTCATTTAGCATTCTGTTCATAGTTCTGGCGCTCCCATATGCAGTTGTGCAGGTTCCATACTGCACAAGAACATCAGCTGAAACCCAGCCTATCCCCCACACACCAAGCCATGTGTCCTAGAGCAAGGGGGCACCTTTTTCTTACTTACACCTCTAACTTAATACCTTGCTCCTCCTTTGTAATAATCTGCACTATTAACCAAGTCTGCATAAAGCCCTGGTGGGAGCTGAGACAGACACAAAGAAGATAGGATGTGGTCCTCTCACATGCTATCCTTTATTTTCTGAGTTACTTTTTGTTTTATGGTGCTGACCTGCTGACCAGATGACTGGCAAGGACCACGCCCTGTACCTCTTTGCCCCTCCTGCAGCTACCATCAGCTTGCACGGTCCCCTGATGCGTGAGTGGGCCAGTGTGGGAGCCCGTGCCCAACCACCCCAAGAAAAGGCAGTTCAGCAGTGTCTGCTCGGTACTCTAGGGAGGAGAGCAGGAAGCATTTCTTCATTATCAGAGCCTAAGCAGCTAAACTCAGAGCAGTGGCTGCTGGCCCTGAAGCACCATCATAATAATGCAAACCCTATATGCCACTTACTGTCCACACACATCACATCTAATATCTCATCGAATCCTCGACAATGCTATGGGGTAGTTAGTCATTATCCCCATTTTACAGATAGGAAAACTGAGGCACCAAGTATGTCACTCACCCAAGGTCACCCAGCAGAGCCAGGGTCCACACCAGGCCACCTGGCTGCACAATCCATGCTGTTGAGGCTTCGTGAACCCCTGAGCCTGGTCTGGAACTCAAGTAAGAGGCAAGGGTTTGGGGAACCAGGGCCAGTATCCCTTCTATTCCTCCCCTGCCCTGGGGGCACGCAAGCCCAGAGCAGCAACCACTTTGCAGAAGAGCATCTTTCTGCCTGTTTGGCTTTGGCTGTGTTTTCTTTCCTTCCCAAAGCAATCAGACAGCATTTTCTGGATTCTTCCTTTCCAAGAGATCTGCTACCGCCCTTGGAGAGGACGTTGCGCCTTCTGGCCCCATGTGCTGTCCACCCTTGCAGGGCATACGTGCCCGCAGGGCTGGGGGCCATGGCTTAGGCGCAGTGTGTGGCCTCTGCCCAGCAGGCAGGCTGGGCCTCGTTCCCGCCTCTCTTCGCCCTGCCAACCCCAGCTACTGACTAGGCCTGGCCCCCCGGAGACCCTCCCCATGTTGCCCTCACCCTGCAGGAGGCTAGCTGTGGAGGTCAGCGCCAGCACAGCCGTTCAGCGGTAAGGCCTCTCTGTGGGGTCGTTAAACTCCTGGCCCAGCTCTGGCTTCCTCCCGCCCTAGTACAGAACGCTGCCCTTGTCACTCTTACCACAAAGGGCCCTTATTTCCCTTCGTCTTTTATTAGCGCTGGCTTTGGATTGACTGGGTCAGGCTCTGGGGATGTAGCCAAAAATAAGGTAGCCCTGCTCCTGACCCTCAGAGAGGTAAACAAAGGAGGCAGAGAGGTAAATAAAATAACCCCCCTCAACCCGGGAGTTTCCATCATCCCACATCCGCAGCTAGTTGCTGTACATCTTTGGGCAAATTACTTAACCTCTCTGGGCCTTCATTGCTAGTCTGTAAGGTGGGGATAGTAATGGATGTCACCTCTCTTGTAAGGAACAATTATTCATGTGTTTGTGTGCAGATTAAATTTTCTTTTTTGATCAGCTTTATTGAAGTATAATTTACAATAATAAAACCCAAGTTTTAAGTGTCTAATTCAGTGAGTTTTGAGAAACGTGTACAGTCGTGGAATCACCACCACAGTCATCACCCAGAGCACTTCACTCCAGAAAGTTCTGCCGTGCCCCTTTGTCGTCAGTCCCCTTCTCCTCCCCTGGCCTCTGGCAGCTGTGGATCTGTTTTCTTTCACTATGGCTGTGCCTTATCTATTAGCGATTGGGCAGGTGACAGACCTATATTAGTTTCTTCTGGCTGTAGTCGTTTTCAAATGACCACAAACTTGGTGGCTGAAAATAGCAGAAATTTATTCTCTCAAGTTCCAGAGGCCAGAAGTCTGAAATCAAGGTTTCGGCAGGATTGTTTCCTTCTGGAGGCTCAGAGGGAGAATCTGTTCGTGCCTCTTTCCCAGCTTCTGGTGGCTGCCAGCAATCCTTGGCATGCCTCCGTTTTAGCTGCATCCCTCCCCTCGCTGCCTCCATCTTCGCGTGGCCTTCTGTGTGTGTCTGTCTCTGCATTCCATTCTCTCTGTCAGAGCCCAAATTCCCCTCTTCTCGTCAGGATACCAGGCAGTGGATTTAGGGCCACCCTAATCCAGTACGACTTCATCTTAACGTGATTACATCTGCAAAGACCCGATTTCCAAATAAGGTCACATTCTGAATTTCCACGTGGACATAAATTTTAAGGGCCACCATGCAACCCCGGGGAGCACCTCTGAGTAGTGGGGGTAATAACTAGGTTGTTGATTAAATGAGATCACACAAGCAGAGACCCCAGAGCACAGCCTGGCTGCCCACATCAGTCAGATCAGATGGCTGGTTCTTGCTGACCTCACTCCAGCAGTGGCAGCGCCCCCTGGGTCCCGTCCACAGTCCACCTCCTTTCCCTTCACCCAAAGCAACCACTGCCCAAAGTTCGCTATTTCAGATTCCACGCATATGGCTGTGCCTAGAGACCGCCTCTAGTTTTGTTTGGCTTGCTTTTAAATATCTTTTAAATGAATGGTCTCCGGGAGCACATGTCCTCCGACGCCTACCTTTAGGGCTTGAGGTTTACTCTGAGCAATTCGTGTAAGTCCAGCCTGCCCCTTGTCCTGGCTGCGTAGTATTCCATGTACGCCATTTATTCACTCATGTTCATTGATGGAGGGGGTTTGTGTCTGGTTTCTGCTGTTACAGACGCTGTCCATGCCTATTCTTCTATACAGGGCTCATGCGTGAGACTTTCTCAAGGGTTTATGGCTGAATTTGGGGGACAGGCTGGGGTCACCTTCTGCTTTTCTGGATCCTGCCAGCATGCTTTTCACAAACCAGTTGTATCGGTTTCCCTCACCTGACAGGAGAGGAGACTGTCTGGACCCATGTCCTCGCCACCAATGTTAATCTTCAAAAGTGGGAATTGGGTGGAAAACTAGAGGCCAAGGGTGGACTATAAGACATGAGAATGGAGGCGAAGACAGCAGCAAGCCACGCTCATCCCCGTGTAGACACTGAGGCACAGGCGTGGGTTGCCCTTCTGGTTTTTAACACGTGTGTAGCACCTGCTGTGTTCTAAGTCACTTAATTCTATCCACAACCCTCCCATGTAGATTCCATTGTCATCCCATTTTGCAGACAGAAAACTAAGGCATATGGAAGGTAGGTAACTAGTCTAACGGCCAAAGCCTGGGCAGCAGCAGTGCCAGGATTGGAGCCAAGCGTGCTGGGCCTCGCTCTGTCCAGGTTCTTCTCAGGGAGTGTGTGGAGGTTTGGCGGCTATGCCAACCCCAGTTAACATCTGTCGGTCTCCTCGAGAGGGCAAGGATCAGCTGCATAGCCTCTTTACCACCCTGTCTCCTGCCTACTTCTCACCACAGATGCCCACCAGGCCCTAACAGCGATGCCGGTGCTAACGGACTCACTGCCTGTGTTGATTGCAGCTTGTGGGAGGGGGAGGGAGCAAGAGATTTCCTTAGGGACAGCTTTAATATCTGGCATGACAGACCACCCCAAACTTAGTGGCTTCAACCAGTAACCACCATTTTACTGTGATCTCCCACAGTCTGGGGCCTGACTGGGTTCAGCCAGGAGGTTGTCACTCAGGGTGTCTTGTGCAGTTTCTGTCCCATGGGGGCCGCCGGTCTGAGAAGACTCAAACAGGAGGGCAGGAATAGAGACTCCCGAGGTCTCTCTCCCCGCTCTGTGGTCACTTTACATGTACTCTCCAGCCTGGTGGCTTCTGGGTAGCCTGACTTCTTACATGGCAGGCCATGGTTCCCAAGGTGTGTGACCAGAGAAAGAGGGGAGAAGGTGCAATGGGCAGAAACTGTGTGGCCTTTTGATATTGTTGATTAAGGTGAAGTTCATGTAACAGAATGAACCATTTTTAAGTGTCCAATTCATTAGCATGTAGTTCTTTGACAATATTGTGCAACCATCACCTCCATCTAGTTCCAGAATATTTTCATCACCCCCAAAAGAAACACTGTATTAATTAAGCAGTCACTCCCCATTCCTCTTTCCCCCAGCCCCTGGAAACCAGCAATCTACTTTCTGTCTCTGGATTTACCTATTCTGGTCATTTCATATAGATGGAGTCGTACAATTTGTGGCCTTTGGCGACTGGTTTCTTTCACTCAGCATAATGTTTTCAAGGTTCATCCATGTATCCATGTGGTAGAGTGTGTCTGAGCTTCATTCCTTTTCATGGCTCAATAATATTCTGTTGTCTGGACATACCACAGTTTGCTTATTCATCTGCTGATGGACATTTTGGGTTGTTTCCGCCTTTGGCTACTGTGAATAGTGCTGCCGCGAACATTGGTACAAGGGTTTATGCGAAGCTGTAGGACAGTTTATGACTTGGCTTGGGAGTCCCAGAGCGTCATCTCTGCTGCATTCTATTTGTTAGAAGTGAGTCACTGAGGCCAGCCTGCATCAGTAAGAGGAAAAGGAGATTCTTCCTCCCAGTGAGAGAGGGGTCACGGAATTCGTGGACACAATTGAGGACCAGTGCAGTGATACTGGTAAAGACGACAAAAATGTTCTTCCCGCGGATTGACGACTGGATAGTTTGGGGCTTTCGTTGTGCCCCTGGCTCCGGCCCCTTACTTGTCCAATGGGAAAGCAACTCTCACTGCCGTCCTAAGACCCAGCCTCCATCCAGCCTTTTGGATGCAGGAGGCAGACATCAGAGCTCTCCCCTGAGCTGGGCCCGGCCTCAGACCTCATAGACTGAAACCAGGGAGGCCAGTGTGGAAAACAGGGTGCTGGATGTCTGTGTCAGGGCGGCAGGAGCACAGAGGGGGGGACAGGGCTGCTTGTGATGGGGGCCCGCAGGGAGATGATTTTAGGATTGGGACAAGGCCGGAGGGGACATCCTGTGAGACTCTACCTGTCCGACCCCAGATACTATCCATCTCACCCTACATGTGCACAGAAGCCTAGATAAAAGGAGGCGTTTCATTAAAACAAGCAAAAAGCATTCAGCAGGAGCCACTTCGGGATGTTCTTCAGCCTCTCTAATTGTGCTAATAAGACGAGCAAATGCTGATTGCTGCCTACCCTTTTGCAGTCTCTGTTTCCCTGCTTTTCGTATTCCAACTTCTTTAATTCTTATAGAGGTTCCAGGAGGAAGGAATGTCATTTCCTCCATTTGACAATTGGGGGAAACGGAGTCACCGGGCCGCTATGCATGTGCCCCTAGTCCTGTGGTTCATGAGGAAGGGCTAGGATCTGAACCCAGGCATGGTTCTGTGGCATGCCTACCCTGCTGACCTTCACTGCCGAGGGCCTAGTCCCTGACCTGGGTCCTTATCCTGGTCTCTTGGACCCAACCCGTCTTTAGTGGGGACCTGTGGGGACTGGGGAACCCCAGGCCTTCAGAGCAATGAGGTGTGAAGGGGTTTCAGCACCCTGTGATCCATGCTGCCCACTTGCTGCCAGGTGTCCATGCCCCCGTCTGCACTGGGCAGAGTGGGCACCTGAGAGGGTGGTTTGGAAGCTGTAGTTCCGGTCATCTTCCTCCAGGGGGTGCCACTGGCATCACCAGGAGCATTTGCCAATCAACCTGGGCAACCAGAGAGTGAATGTGGGAAACTCGGGTTCACTGGGACACAGACGTTCGCCAAGCCCGCCAGTTGAGTGCCTTTCGGAGGGGCAGAGGGCACCACCCTTTCCTGGCAAATTCCAGAGATAGGGAGAGACATTCTAAGCAAGAGGAGAAAAGAATTTGTAAATACCTTGAATTTTCATCTACCCCAGGATGATGGTTTAGTTTTCATTTAATCATCATTAATTATTACCTAATGGGTTGCCCAGTCGTGAATGTTTGGCAATCATCTTTGGGGTTTTCTGTTCCCTTTTCTTCCTCTTTCTCTGGCACACTAGGGTTCTGTCATCACCCAGCAGGCTCGTTTTCAGGGACCTTGTGACTTGTAGTTAAATCGCTCTACCCCATCCAGAAATGCGGGGACAAAAGTGGGAAACAGGCCTGGTTATTTTGAGCTCAGTTCAAGGATTGACTTCTGTAAAGACATGTTGGGACAGGTCACTGAGGACAAATTGTAAACGGCTTGAATCTCCAGAGAGGTGAGGTCACCTTGTCCTTCTCCATCTGTAATATGATGGGTGTCACCTGGGATTTTATTAGAAAAAGTGGATTCTGATTCCCCAGGTCTGAGTGGGGCTCAAGATTCCGCCTGTCAGGGGAGCTCTGGGTCACGTGCTGGTTGGTGGAGGGTTCTCTGAGGTCAAGAGCCTACACCCATCTACACAGCTGTCCCCTCCCCCAATGTCCCCAATAGGCAAACCTGACATGTCCAAGGAGAAACGTGATCTCCATCCCTCCCAGCCCGGTGGTGTTCTTGCCCAGTGTGGACCTCACCCTTGCCCAGTGGCCCTCACTGGGGGTGTCCTGCTACCTCACCACTTACCCCGCACCGCATCCAGCCCATTCCCAGCCTGCTGAGGTGATTCCACATTGTTCCTGAGTCTGTCCTCACCCCACCTCCTGCAGTTCCAAGTATGCCTGCTGAGGGACTCATGGGCCTCAGCCAAATCTTCACCAGAACACTTGCAGGCTGATGTCTTCCTGGATGGTCTGATGTTTACAGCCAGGCAGGAGGACCTCCCACCCCCAAAGAGACGATCCTCCAGGGGGTGGGGCTTGAGCAGCAGCAGCCCTGAGAGTCCTCCCCTTGGGCCGCTGGGCTACAGGTGGGCAGGCTGGCCAGGGAAGGGGAGGCGGGCAGACTGGCCCCCAGCATTTTAACTTTGTTGTCGGGGAGGGGGCTGGTGGGTGGGCAGTTACACCTGCCCGAGCCCCTGACTTGGGCCCACAGATCCCTGAGGGGTGAGTGGGAGCCTTGCTTTGCCATCTGTGGAGGTGATGTCCCTGAAGGTCTCAGGCAGCGTCTCCCAGTTCCCCCTTGGCAGGGACATGGAAAGGGGTGAAGAGACGCCAGGGTCCTTCCTGCCTGTAGAATGACAGACTCATGCCTTAAGCCAGGGAGGAGAGAAATCCCATCTCTACCCCGAGGCTGCCACACTGCGTTTTCTCCCTTCCGTTTTCTCTTCTTAATGAGTTTCACGTGGGCTTTTCACTCCCGTAATCGACAATTGCTTCTCAGAAGTCTGAGAAGAAAGGGCTCCCTGCCCTGGAGGAGTTTTATGATCTGACTGGGAAGTCAGGACACAAACACATGGTCTCATCCTCGTGGTTACTAAGTTGGTCCTAAGCTATTTCCCCAGCGTCTGGGGAACCTGAGGGGCTCCCGGAGGCAGGATGGAAGTGCGTGCACCAGAGGGCCGGCCTTCTAGGTGCGGAGACGGTGGGCTCCAGCACCTGGGACGGAAGACCAACCCTGCGAGGACCTGGGAGTGGGATGTGGCCCCCGTGGTTCTAGGAGGCAATGCTGGGGGTGGGGTGGGGGGCGCTTCGGTTAAACCACAGGTTTGGTTTGGGAGGGATTTAGGGGAGTGGCCCCACTGTGGGCACAGCGCACAGGGAGGAGGACAGTGAGATTTCAGCAGCAGGTCCTCCTGGGGAGCAGGGGAAGCGAGGCCCTGTCAGAGCAATCGCCTGGTGTGGAGTCCATTCTGTGGGCAGCAGGGTGGCATTGAAGGCTTTTGACAGGCAACTCACTCCACGAGAATCCTTCCCGTGCACATCTGTCAGTCGCCTGTGAAGGGGTCAGCCGTGGACGTTTAACAGGAAGCCTCCACCTGCTGACCTGACAGAGGTGCAGGGGAAGGATCTGAGCTCACGCTGGCTGAGAGGCTGGGGAGTGGCGAAGCCTGGCCCAGGACAGCCCCTCAGGGAAGCCATTTGGGGAAGAGAGGTCTTCTCAGGGGAACTGCCTTGAGCTCAGCCCACCCACACCCCCATTCTTCTCTGTAGCTCAAGATGAGCCCACAGCCTGGCCACTGGCTTTCCGTGGCTGCTTAACAAATTACTCTAAACTTGGTGGCTAAAAAGACACAAATGGATTCTCTTGGGCATTAGGGCAGACACATTGTGGGGGGCCCTTATTCTGCCTGCCACACCCTGGGTGACCAGTTGGCCAGGCAGGTGAAGGCCAATAAGGAGGGGCAGGAGAGAAACCCAAAGGCCAGGGATGCAGGGACCCACCCCACCCCGAAATGAGGGAGTCGGCCAATTGCAAACTTGCTACCAAAGGGCTAGGAGCATGGGCCAGGGATGGCGTGCAGTGGGGAGGGAGGGCAAGAGGATAAAGGAGAGAACGTACCCTGAGTGAGCATGTTGCCATTTCTCAAGGTCGATTGGCCCCAAAGAGAGACTCTGTTGGCAGCACTTCTCCTCCATTCTTGGTGGTGGGACCCCTCTGTGGATGAAGGAGTCCAAAGTTCCAGGAAGATGCTTTGCGACGGGGCTTCTTCCTGCTGTTGCCCTTGGGGTCTGGAATACCCTCTTCAGCTGGTGTCGCCCTGGGTCCTTGAAAAGGGGCCTCTGGGAGGAGCATCTCTTTGTCTGGCCCTGACAAAACAGACCTCGTATATTTTAAAAACATTAAACAGATGCAAGCCCTGTTGGTGTCATGAGTGGGGCATGGACGCTTGGCTATGGAGGGGGCAGCAGTTTCAGAAGCAGGCGCATAGGGAGTCTCTGTGTTTATGTACATGGTTTGGGACAAGTTTCCTTCTTAGCCAGTAAAGCCAGTCCTTCCCCATCACCTGTAGTTGCGGACCCCCCACTCCACCCCACCGCCATCTGCCGTGTGCCTCCCTGACATTCTCTGGCCATATTTCCCAGCTGTGGGGCATGGCCTTCTGGTCAGTGATTTGTTTAATGAACAGGTGCCATGGCAGAAAGCAATGAAACCTCATGTCGTCTGTGTGAACCTTCTCATCTTTAGGGAGAAAAATGCATTTGGAGTTGACCTGGCAGATCTAGGAAATAGGGTGGCCAAAGATTACCTGGGTCGTTAACGGGTTGGGTCCCTGACTGTCTGGGGCACTAAGTCTGGCGTGGCAGAGTTCCCATGTCTGTTCAGGAAATTGGTCAGTCTCCCGTGCAGTAGGCTGGTGGGTGGCAGGGCTGGGGACGGAAACCAGGTTTCTGGGTCCTGGGCTACATTTTTTTGTCCCATCTGGCCTTCCTGTGTGCCACCATCCAGCCAGCCCTCACCTGGCCTCAAGGAATGCCCGAGCAGCCTCCACACCCACTTCCATCTCACGAACAGGTGAGGCCACGTGACTTGTCCATGGTTGCAGGGAACGTCCTAGAGTGGGCCTGCCCCTGGGTGTCCAGGGAGCTTGCTCTTGCTTCTAGGATACAAGGGCAGCATGTTCCATCTGAGACCTCTGCCCTACCCATGCAGAAATCAAAATGGTTTTAACTATAGACTTAATTACATTTTTATTGTGTTAAAATATATATCGTATGAAATTTGCCATTTTAACCACTAAGGGTACAATTCAGTGGTATTATATTCACAGTGCTGTACAACCATCACCGCCCTCCATCCCCAGAACTTTCTCATCTTTTCCAAGCAGAAACTCTGTCCCCATTCAGTAATAACCCCCCATTCCCCTCCAGCCAGCTCCTGGTAATCTCTAATCTACTTTCTGTCTCTATGAATTTGCCTGTTCCCCATATGTCATCAATAGAATCGTACAATAGTTGCCTATTTGTGTCTGGCATCTTTCACTCAGCATGATGTTTTCCAGGTCCATCCATGTTGTAGCCCGTGTCAGAGCTTCATTTCTTTTCACAGCTGAGTAATAGTCCCTTGGAAAGATGGACCACATTTTATCTACTCCTCCGTGAAGGATTGTTTTTTTTGAGCAGTCACTATGCACCTACTTCCGTTCTCACAAAGGCCCTGTGATTTAGATGCAGCCTTCCCTCCCCATGTTGTGGATGAGAAGACTGAGGCTTTATAAAATTAAGCAATCTGGCCCTGCCCACCCATCTAGTGTGCCGCAGAGTTGGGACACACCCCGGCGGTTGGACTCCACACCCCAGACCTGAAACCCCCACCTGGCCTGGGGAGGGGGGTGAGGGCTGGAGGCAGAGGAATTGCAGCCAGGTAGCTGCGGGATGAACTTAATGACTGTCTGGCCCCCTTGGGTATAGGGTGGGAGCATTCAGTGAGAGGGTCCAGAGTTAGCTCTTCTCCAGGGGCTTCTTGCCTTCACCCTCTTCTTGCCATCCTCCCCCCTGCGTGGACTTCCCACATGGGTCCAGCTGCCGACTCTCTGAAGTGGCACAAAACCTCCCCAGACCCATAGGGCTTGGCTGGGACCCCCTTCCCTTTCACCTCACATGGCGCCTTGGCGTCGGCGTCAGGGAGGTTGCCAAGCCCGCTGCAGGAATGTTTATGGTTAAACCTCCCAAGTCGAGACTGTGTTGCATTTTACGAGCCCAACAGAGTGGTGCCCTCCGCGAATGTTTGCTAATAACCCAGGCTGCTGGCAGAAGCGCCTGCATGGGGTGGAGGTGGGGGGGGGGCGTGGAATTCCTGGGGGCGGTTGAAGAGACCCTGGAATCAGGGAGGGGGGTCCCTGGGAGGTGGGTTCTGGGAGTAATGAGTGGTTTCCAGAAAATGCAATCTCCTCCTAAAAGTCTGCCACTGAACAGACTCTTTCTGCTCTCACCTGCACAAGCCACACTTTAGATAAAAATGGGATGAGCGGGACGGGGGGGCCTGGTGGTGGCACTGATTAGGTTTATCCCAGGCTGCCCGGAAAGGAAATCTACCAAAGTAGTGTTGTCGGGGCTAAGCTAGGGCTTCTGTCTATGGTTTCTAGGGGGGAGCAGTGCCTTCTCACCATCGTCTGTCTCTCCCGCGCTGTGGTTGTCTGTGTCTCCTCTCTCTGTGCCCTTGAAGCCAGGTCCTGTCTCCCAGGGTCGTCTCCCAGGACAGGGAAGTAGGGTCTCCCCAGGCAGCAGCCCCAGCCTAGATGCACCCTTCTTCCAGATGCCACAAAAGCCCTGGTGCCAGACCCTGATGTTTGTCTCCTTCAATGAGCACAGCCAGGAGCCCACAACCTTGCCCCCCACCCTGCCTGTCCACCTCCAGGCTCCCATCGTCAAGCCCTGCCCTGGAATCCAGGTGCACATGAGCCTGAGCAGGCTACAACGATGGAAGGGAGGAGCAGGCCAAGCTGGGTTCCGTGACCTGAGCAGACAGCTCTGCCCACCTCAGTGGGGCAGAACACGAGAAGCAGCAGAACTCTCCAGGCGGGGATCCGCCCAGACCTCCCTGCCCAGCTCAACTGCAAGCCGCCTTCTGAACAGCTGTTAATGGCTGCCCAGATCTCCAAATTTTCCACTTCCAATTTCTCGTCTTCGAATGTCACCTGGGGGAGGAAACACAGCCCAGGAAGGGAGCGAGGAAATAAAAGGGAGAGAGAGCGAACTCGAACGCACACTCTAATCTTCGCTTGGCGGCTCAGCTTTCAGGAGCCCCAATTAATCATTATTAATTTAATCCGGAATGACTCAGAGTCTTCCTGACAAGAGATCGGGCACGATTTATCCCACCTGCTCAGGGACGACCTTATCTGAATTCAATGAATTCGTCATTGCGTTAAGCCAGGACCCTAATGACTCTGTTGTCTGCCCAGTTTACTGAATGACCATCAGCCGCGAATGACTCACACGCTCCCCACCCCCACGGTGCTGCTGTCAAGGCTTTTCATGAACAGCACACAGCGGGGCTAGGCTCAGGCAGGAGAACTAGCCTGTCCCTTTCTCTAGCATCAAATGAGAGGGCATAATTTTCTGCTCTAATGCCAGCAGTTCTTAAATGCAGCTGTGCATCAGAATCACCGGGGGTGCTGGTGGACAATGTGGGTGAGAGGACCTTGTCCCCAGAGCTGCTGATTCAGAAGGCATGGGTGGGGGCCCAGGAACCTGTATTTTCCACAAGCACTCCTGGTTATTCTGATACAGGGGGCCATATGTCTCAATCTGAGAACACTGTTTGCTCCTTGAGGTAAGTTCCGGGCCTTACCCATTGCTGTGGCTTGGTGTATTAGGCAGGGTGGGCAATGCTAGCTGCCGTAACAAATAGCCCCCACTGTTCCATGGTGAAGGCAGTAAAAGCTTATTCTCACTGGACTCATGGTCTAACAGGGTGTTTAATAGATCCTGCACGAGGGGTTAGGGGCCCAGGCACTGCCACCTCTTGAGACCTGAGTCCCCCACTGCTAGTCCAGCTAGCAGAAGGTGGGAGAGGGTGCAATGGTGCCATGACTTCACCCATATCCCACTAGCCAGAGCTAGTCCTGTGGTCCCCACCTAGAGGTGAGAGGATGGAAAACATTGCTTATCTATGTGTCCAGGGGGAGAAAGGGGATTTGGCGAGCCTCAGCCAGTCTCTGCCTCACCGCAGGCCTAGTGGAGTGCTCAGCACATGGCCAGCATTCAGGTCAAGTGGCCTAGTGACTGAAGGCTTGCCATGTGGCAGTCACTCTGATTTGGCTCACCTCTGGGGCTCTAGGACACACCCCAGCCATGGTAATGCTAAGGTTGGGGAGCACCCAAGGAAATGGGGGTACTTTGGGTTTCAGATCCACATTTCAGTGTTCAATCCCTACCCAGATGTTCCCAGTACAGAAGCCCATCCTGATGTGACTACTCACCTGCTGCCTGTGGACGGTGACAGTTGTCATTCCCTACCTGTCCCTCTGATGATGCTGCAGGTCTCCTCCTCCTGCAGGGAGACCTCCCTGCCACCAGAGGGCGCTGAGATGCCCCATCTTCTGAACTAGAGCTAGCACCTGTGGTAATCCTAGTAGCTGGCACTTACAGAGTGCTTGCTGTGTGCCAAGCCTCTACCTGTATCCTCACAACAACCCTGGGTGGCAGGTTCTACTGTTACTCCCACTTTAAAGACAAAGAGAGGTGAAGCAGCCTGCCCAAGGCTACACAGCTCACAAGCTGCAGACCGAGTTACAAATACAATGGCTAGAAGCAGGGCTGTGGAGCCAGACTGCCCAGGTTCACGGCCAGCACTGCCTCTTGCACTCTGGGGGACCCGTGGAAAGTGTTTTTGACCTGGCCCTGCCTCAGTTTCCCCATGGGCCAAACAAAAGGGAAACGGGATGCACCCCTTGGGGTGATTGTGAGGATGAAATGAGAGAATGTGTGGGAAGTGCCCGACGTGGGGCTGTGCCTTACGATCTTCCACGTGCTCCTCAGGGCCGGGCAGGATTCCTCACTGACTGGCTGGCTGTGGAAGTGCCTGCCTCCTCGCTGCAGGCAAAGACAGCGACCCAGATGGGGAGAGCAGGGCTAGGAGCAGTCCCGGGGGCAGGAGAAGACTCCGAAAGTAGGAGTTTGATTAAAGGAGACCCTCCAGAGGCCCTCCAGGGGGACTGTGCAAGCTTAGAGCACAGGACGGCTGCTCTGTGTCCTTTAGAGTCATCGCGTATCAGAGCACAGAGGGGCCTCAGAGGCAGCCTTCCTGTTTCCTGACGGCGAAACTGAGTCCGAGAGGGAGAAAGCGATCGATCGCCCTGCTGTTTTGTGCAGAGCCCGGAGTAGTCCCAGCTGACTCTAGCCCCATCGGGGCTGCTTGTGTGCCGTGACACGCAGCCTGGAGAGGATGGCCCCTCTTTGCAGAGGTGACTGGACATCTGCATTGCCTGGTGGGTTGGGCTCCTGGTTCACCCCTTTGGGCATCGCAGGTGAGGCGGGTAGCCTCGGGGCAGCTCCATTCCATGCCAGGAGAAGTGCTAGGCCATGGCTTTAGAAAGGACAAGGAAAGAGGAGCTTTGGAGATTGGACACCCCCCCCAGGGGCCGCCGCTGCGTGGAGTCCCTCTGCCTTGAGCCCACCAGACTTGGTGTCAACTGAGAAAGTGAAAACCTGCCTGCTAGCACCTGGGTTCATGGCTGAACATAAGCAACGCTGGCAGCATACAAACAGGACAGGCTAGGGCACTCAGGATCTCACCCAGAACGAGACAGCCACAAGGTGACCGAATGTCCCCTCTTCCACTGGTGTCACCAACTGCTGCTCCTTAGCCAGTACAACTCTAGCCTCCTAGAAAAAAATTAAGACCCCACCTCATCACCAGATGGCCCCTGCTTTAGGACAGTCCAGAGTGGGACCCCCTTCCTTAAAGCTTGTTTAAGGCAATGCTGCCCAGCCCAGGCCTTTTAGAGCTGCCGCCTCTGCCCTCAGCCCCATCCCAGCCCCCTTATGGGACATGCTACATTCCCCCGGCAGCAATATGAACCTAAATGGACTGCAGGTGCAGTCCTGGTGGGTTGCTGTTGGGCCCTGCCCAGGCCAGGCTCCTCTTTGCGGGGGGGTAGGGGGTTCCCGGTTCTCCCCACAGTGGGGACTGAGGAGCAGTGGTCGTAGACTCTGCTACATGTGACAGCCAGAGCTTTTAACAAAATATTGATGCCCTGGCCCCACCCAGACCAACTAAACCAGAATCTCTGACTATGGACCTGGAGCATCAGTGTTGTGTAACGTTCCCCTGTAGTTCTGGTGTGCAGTCAGGGTTAGGAATTGCTGTGCCAGAAAAAGAGCAAGAACCATCCTCTGATAGTTAGTTTATTGGCCACCAGTGTCCCTAAAGCACCTTCCAGCTCTGGCTGCGTTCCCACCTAGCTACATTTCCTAAGTCTCCCCACGCAGGACGGGAACGGGAGGGCAGCGGCCCGTGCCTTGGATCACTGACCCGCAGAGCAGGTCTGGGGCAGAGGGCCCAGGCAGGATGGCGAGTGCTGGGGAATGGGACAAGGGGGTGGGAAGTGCTTAATCATGGGGGGAGTGGCAGCTGTTCCGAAGTGCTGGCTGCATTGTGCAGAGAATAAGTAGATCTATTCTGGATGAGGCCCAGGGCCCCCCTCAGACTGGGGGTGGAGTTCCAAGAGAAAGACTTTGACTTAGTCAGGAAGGAACTTTCTAGCAATTTGAGGCTGCCTCTGGCCCTGGACAAGACCACAAGGAGGCAGATTTGAGGGAGAGGTGGGGTTGATGAGTGGCTTTTAGGCCGAGCATTTTGCACAGAGGAGAGCAGCCCTGCAGAGAGACAGTGCACAGATGGGTGCTGTGGTTCCCTGCTCTCCTTCCCATCATACACTGGGACACAGGCTATGCTTTGGGAGAGAAGGGAGCCCAGTGTCTAAACCCCGCTCACACCATCTAGGATTCCAGTCCTGAGTGCCGCAGTGTGGGCCCCAGCACCTGGCAGGTGACGGGGTTCTGCAAGGTGGACCCAGCTGCAGGGTTTGGGCGGGGTTTGTGCTCAGGCCACACAGACAGGCTGCAGCAGACCCACTGCCCCCGGGGTGGGGGAGGCTCAGGCACCACTCCCCTGCTCACACGTGGTTTCCAAGGGACTTCAAATGGTGTGCACAGTGGGACAGGGAACCTCCCCATCAGATCCCGCAGCTCCTTGCCAGTGACCACGCCTTTCTCTTGTTTATTTTCTATGCTCTGTTGGGGTGAGCCTTCTGCAAGGTTCAGAACCACCCACAACACTGCCCTCACCTCTCCCATCAGTGCGGAGCTGGGGGGTCCCCAAGACCACTCTCAGGTCTGATTATTTGCCAGGACAACGCAGTACTCAACGCTGAAAGCTATGATAGTCACGGGTATGATTATGACAGCAAAAGGATCCAGACAAAAAACGGCCAAGGGCAGAGGCACGAGGGGCTGCTACAGGCGGGATCCAGACAAGCAGCGCCCAGGTGTCCCCTCCCAGTGGAGTCAGGATAACGTTAACTCCTCATGGCAATGCTGGTGACACACGTGCGGAGTGTCACAGTCAGGGACTCGCATCGGGCTCTCGGCATCCAGAATTTTTACTGGGGCTCGGTCACGAAGACATGGCTGACCACCCAGGTGGGCGACCTTAGCCTCTAGCCTTTCAGAGGTGGCCAAGACCCCCACCGTCACTCACATTGGCGTATAGATTCTATGGCGTGGCCCAAAGCCCCCGGTAAACAAAGACACTCTTATCTAGCAGGCCACCCAAAGCACCTGGCAGTCGGCCCCTGGAACCAAGGGCAGAGGCCAGACCTCTCTGGGCACAGTTCGTTCTTCATAGCTCACCCTGACCCAGGAGTTTGGGCATTTGGGATTCAGCTCTGTTGAAGCAGATAGCGGGTTCCTGATACACAGAGAAGGATGTGGTTATTTCCTCCGAAGTACTGTGCCAACCACAGCAATGGCTTCCTCCAGGGCAGGGGGGCGGGCACGAACTTTGGGGAGACCCTGAATAAGTGTCGGAGTCTCGGTTTCCTCATTTTTGAACTAAAATTTAGAGCTGCTTTCTCTCTAAATTCAAAGGAGACGTCTAAAGGAACCCTTGGTTCTGAAGACCTCACTGCTTGTAACTAATGTCTTAGCTGCCAGAACCAGAGTGTGGGGAAGGCTGACTCTTGTCACTATCTCATCGACCCAGAGCCCAGCCTCCACGAGGACCCTGAAGCGACCTTTTGGGCAGCCAGGAAAGAGGACACGTCTTAACTTTTTAAGACACTAGATCGAGTGTCAAAACAGCCAGCCTCTCAGCTTCCCAGGCCATCCTTAAATATCAGCACCCATTTTAAGCCACAAAGTGCAATGCTAATGACAGACAAGAATACAGGCGCCTATTTTAAACTGCTGCAGAAAACAACTCCCTAAGAATTTTTAAAGCAACTATCAACATACCTGCTACGATCAGATCGGTTCTTAAGGGGAAGTCTTTCTTACCTATTTCTTATCTACCTTTCTTATCTATTAAAACTACTCCCCCCACCCCGAGATCTTCAAGGAGCAAGCCTGGCTTGACATTGCTGTGTGTATCCAAAAAGAATGAAATATATACATTTTTAAACACTTTGCCTGTGTAAGGCTCTCAGTACCACAGTTCTTGAATTCTGCAGGCCAGACTGTCTCCCTCCCTTTAGTCTAAATCAGAGAGGTTTTGACCGGAAACCCTTTGGAGAGACCAGGATAAGTTCAGCATCCTAAGATAATATTTTCTGCTACCATGACCCACAGGAGAAGTTTCCCCTAGCTGGGGACGGCGCTGCCTCGGATGGAGGCATTTCCGCTGACTTGGGGTTTTGCAAGAGCTCAGATGAGCACGTGGCTCTGCAGGAGGCCTGATTCAGTTTGGTGACAGGTCACAGTCTGCTCAGGGGGTTGGGCACCGTCGGGGCACACACAGAGGGGCCCCCTTTATTGTGGGGCTCCAGGGCGAGCCTGGGAGTGCGGATTTGATTCTGCAGAGCTGGGTGGGGCCTTGGAATCTGCATTTCTAACAAGCTCCCACGCGTGCTGAGGCTGTGGGTCTGGACCCCTCTGATTAGCGTGGCACTAGATTCAGGCTGCCCAGTAGAAATAGGACACCAGCCACGTATGTAATGTCTGATTGTCGAGTAGCCTAGCCACATTTTAAATGTAAGAAGAAACAGGTGAGATTTGTTTTAAGCGTATATTTTATTTAACTTGGATTATCCGAAATAACATCATTGCAGCATGTGATCAAGGGGGCTGAGTAGGCAGCAGTAACCCTTCTGTGGCCCTCAGAGATCAGGCTGGGAACAGCAGCTACAGCTGCCAGGCCTGCCCTCCTGCTGCCCCCTTCTCTGCAGGCTCCATTTGGGGCTAATGATCCATTTTCAGCTGCTGCTCTGCGAGCTGGCACTCTGGAGTGTCACTCTGCTGCAAAGCTGGGCATCAGGCTGAGTCCTGTTTGCTGGGCCGGCTGGCGGCCTGGGGTTGGGGCTTTGGGGTGAGGGGTGGCCGTGGCCAAAAAGCATCCATTGTGCCCACAGCAGCTGATGTGGTTACAGCTGGCATAGAGGCGGGCGCCCCCCTCCTCCACCCGGGCTCAGGAACAAACATCTCTTCTTACAAAAAAAGAAAAAAGGAGAAGTGACAGGGGTCGTGGCTGTGCTTTCCACATGACCTGCCCGGGAACAGAGCGCGTCTTTGTTAATCCAGCCGTCTGTCAGTTGGCCTCTGCACGGAGGCATAAGCCACTTAGCGCCGCCTCACCCCTGACCCGCCATTGGGCGCTCAGCTGGTCTGGGTGGCCCCCCTTACCCCCGCCCTTGGCCTGCGCCTCCTGCCAACTCCCCCAGCAGCTGCCTCCTGCAGGGTGGCCCAAGCAGAGCTGTGCTGGCAGTGTGACAGGAGAGGACTCAAGGAGGGATGTGAGCATCAGGGGCCCCACTGGGCCCGAGAAGCACCCTCGATTCTGGTGCCTGTAACTGCTGTGGACCTCAGTTTGATCATCAGAGAAATGGGAATAACAGCCACGGTTACCCCACTGGATGAGTATGAAGTCAGATGTGTTAACATGTATAAACCAGCTGACAGTGCTCAAGCAATACTAGACACTTATGAAACCATCATTCTCATGAATATTATCATGGGATCATCCTTCCTTCCACTCGTCCACCTTCCCCTTCTCTGACGACCTCCCTTCTTCCTTCCTCCCTCCTCATCACTCCCCCCTGCACCCCACACACCGTGTTCCTCTTCCTGCTCCCAGGCCTCTGGCCATCGTTTGTCAACCATCCCAGACCCAGGCTGTCCAGTGGCGAGTGGGGACTGCCAAGGCCCATGAGGG
Organism: Rhinolophus ferrumequinum; assembly: GCF_004115265.2. Lineage (NCBI taxonomy): Eukaryota > Metazoa > Chordata > Mammalia > Chiroptera > Rhinolophidae > Rhinolophus > Rhinolophus ferrumequinum. The sequence continues at coordinate 30,550,869 of NC_046298.1, forward strand.
TGAGATGCGGGCAGCTGGAGCACCCCAAGCTGGGGATGGGGTTTGAGCTCCATCTGGAAAGGGGAGTGTGCCAGTCAGGACACCCAGGGAAGGTGCTTGGGCCATGTCTCGCCCGTGCTCCTGTCCTGGCCCCGCCAGAGGGCTGCTGTCTCCCCAGCCCACCCACTCTGCTTAGCACCCGAGGCAGGGCTCCCAGGTCATGCAGCCAAGTGGACTGTTGCTCCCACGCTAGCAGTACCCTCCCACTGTAAGAACCCCCACATTCTTCGCAGCCAAAGTCCTGAATCACAATCTGCTAAGGGGGTTGGGCACCGGTCGGGGCACACACAGAGGGGCCCCCTTTTTTCAGTACCTTCAAACATCAGAACCTCCTGAACAGGAGCAATTTGAGGTAGACGTGGTGCTGGCCTAGTTCTCTCGGCAATCGTCAGAAGTGGCAGTGGGTCTGTCAAGAAGGGTTAGCTGATTGTCCAGCGGGCAGCGGTCTGATTGCGTGGAACACAGCTGGGAGGGCAGGGACGGCCTGGCCTACTGCTGGTTACCAGTCTCAAATTCCAAGGCCCCACAGATGCCCCGTTCCTTGGGCTCTCCCCAGTAGCACATGGCTGAGACCTAAATCCCACTGAAGCTGGTGCACGAGGAGGTGCCCCCTCCCTCCTGCCAGCCAGTGGGCTCCCCACCAGGGCCTCTGGGGGCTCCAGGGGTTCTTTGGCTTGTGGCCGCATCCCTCTAATCTCTGCCTCCATCACCACATGGCCTCTCTTCTATGTTTCTCCCTCTGCCTTTCTCTTATAAGGACATCTGTCATTAGATTCAGGGCCACCCGGATCCAGTCTGACTTCATCTTAACTCAATTCCATCTACAAAGACCTTATTTCCAAATCAGGTCACAGTCACAGGTTCCAGGAGGACATGCGTAGGGGGATGGGCACTGTTTACCCAAGTGCAAGCAGGCGATGGAGGGGAAGGTCTTATCCATCCAGATTGAAGCTGGCCTCAGAGGAGGGACAGCTGAAGGCCCCTGTCCCCTGGGGGTCCAGGCCTGGCTGGGCTGGAGCGAGCCCAAGGTGCTGAGCTACCGAGCAGGAGCTGAAAGGTCACTAGGGCCACAGTTCCCTGATGCTCACAGAGGCCCTGAAGACTGATACCCAGGTGTGTGAGCAGCCCCTAGGCGCCAGCTATGGGGGACAGAGCTGCCCGACTATCCTGACAGGAGGGAAGCCCATGAGGTCTCCAGGATACTTTCTTAGAGGGTAGGTGCGGGCCCAGTCCCTAGACCACCGATGCTTAGGCTCTGGGTTCCTGTCCCTGCTCTGTGCCTTCCTGGCCGTGCCTGTGTCCCCATCCAGCACACAAGGGCTGTTGATCCTCGATGTTTTCCTAGCGATGACTCCCCGCCACCCTGCTTCTCAGGCGGGCCCCCCATGGCCATGTATCTCCTCTTCAAGGCCCCTAAGACACCTTGCTCAAGCAACCCTTGTCACGTGAGTCTGTGTTTAGGGGAGCTGCTCTGCCTGAAGACCACCCTGGTGAACGTCCTGGGGCAGCCTGCCTGGTTGGGCCAAGGCCAGGCCATGTTGGCCTTCTCTCTCTCTTGGACAACGGCCCCTTTCATGTCAGCTCTGAGGAAGCCAAGCAGAATAATCCCACTCTTGCCCCCAGTTCTCCTTCCTGCCTAACCCCCACCGCTCTTTGCTTTCTATGAGAGGGTATCCTGCCCTGTTGGTCACCCCGGGACAGCTGGAGGGGCATCAGGCCAGGGAAACTAAGACTTAGCCTGAAGCAGGACTCTGGGGCCAGCTCAGGCAGGCACGGAGGGTGAAAGTTAGGCTGGCCCTAAGGCCTAGATGGTTGGAGAGCTATGGGAAAGGGGTGTGGGAGCTGCTAGGCTGAACTAGCAATGCTCGCCCTGGGCCTGCTGACGCCACACCTGCTCACGAGGGCTGGGATGTGGGGGATCACAGAGCAGGTCCTAGGGTGATGTGATACTGCACTGGTCCCAACTACATGAGGGAGGGGGAGAGGTACAGCCTGGCTCAGAGAGGGAGCCCCTCTTCTCCACCCGCCCCCCTCCCTGGCAGTGCCTCATGGAGCTGAGAGAAGGAAAAGGACAAGAAGTTATTCTGCTAACTAGTGCCACAGAGTCGCCTCCCCAAAATAGGGGCCATGAATACTGCCACCTTCCTGGAACCCTTTGGAAAGTTCTTTATACAGCTCTGGGTACGCATTTTTAAACTCACAACTCATGGGTGGAAAGTGGAGGTGAAGTGCCCAGAGCATGCTATGACCTGGTCCAGCACTGGGCAAAGGACAGCTGGGGGCCAGATGGAGGGTGGCAGGCACAGTGGAGCCTAGGGAGGCTGCAGGCCTTGGAGGCGGCCAGGCTGGCGGCCCCACTGTCCCCTACATGTGTGCATGCTCACGTTCACATGCACATGTTCATAGGCACATGCTCATGCACACATTCACATGCGCATGCTCACATGCACACGCTCACATGCACACGCTCACATGCACACACTCATGTACACTCACATACACATGCTCACATGCACATGCTCATGCTCACATGCACACACTCATGCACACGCTCACATGCTCACTCTCACATGCACACACATGCACACACATGCACACGCTCACATGCACATGCTCACATGCACACCCATGCACACACTCGCATGCACACACTCATGCACACGCTCATGCACACGCTCACATGCACACACTCATGCACACACTCACATGCACACGCTCACATGCACACATGCACGTACACAGCCACACACTCAGTCTCCCCCCTGTCTTCACCTGCCTCCTCTCGCATGCTCCCGGGGGGCCACACCCGCCTGGGTCCTCTCTCTTTAAGAAATCCACAGTGTTAAACTGTCTCTACCTCATCAGTTGGCCTTTAGCTTTTCCCCAGCTTGCATTTTTCTCCTGCTGTTTCTGGAGTCTTATCTCCCCAGACAAGATCCCCCAAGGGCAGGCACCAGTGTGGTTTCTGTTTCTTGTGTATCTTCCAGGGCATCTGGTAGGAGAGACAGAGTTCCGGGACTCACGCTTCCCAGTTAAGAGTTCTGGGCCGTTGTATCTTGATCGAGATGCAAACTGGCACAGTCCCTGCATTTGCTGTTTGCTGACCTAGCGGAACATCCAGGACATTTTGGTTTGGAGAGCAAGTGGTCACAGAGTTTCAAATCAGGGCCAGCTCAGAAAATCTGCCATGCGTGTCAGGGACAAAGCAGAGGCCCAGCTAACGTCCAGGCACCCAGCCCTGCCCACTCTGGACTGAAGTGGCCCAGGTGCCAGTGACCTCTGGCTGTTTTTAGCATCTTCCTCAAGAACTTCCAAGGGCACCTCTGCAGAGTTAGTTCACTTTTAACAACTGAGAAGGGGCAGGTTGACAGCAAGGGGATGGGAGGCTGGTGGCCACACTTATCACTGCTCAGCCCTGAGGGTCAAACAGCCAAGGCCTGTCTTTAAACCAAGACCCAGGGCAGGAGCATGATGGCAACAGCAGCAGTCAGAGCCTGCTCTCTGCGTATCTCGAAGGCTCAGCTCTGCTGAGACCTCTCCTGCGTGTATTTCACGATTGGAGGCTGTTTGTAGACAGTCAGGCTTTCTTGAAGAGTGGAGCCCATCCCGAGTATATTAGGGAGTGTGCAGGAGTCAGAGGGGATCTGAGGTTAGCTGCTGTCTTCCTAGAGGAAGTGCTGGTTTCCTTCATTTATTCAACAGTTAGTCCCCGAGCGCAGACTGTGCCAGACAGAATGGAACGCTCAGGGCACAAACGTAACCAAAACCCAAGCCCCTGTCCTCAAGGAGCTGCCATCCTGGCACGGGGGAGACTCAAGATGATCTGCAAGACAAGCGAGGAACACAGACCCAACAGTGATGGGTCACCAGATGAAATACAGGACGCTAAATGGGCATTTCAGATCAGCAACAGGTAAATTTTTAGTATAAATATGTCCCCAAGTATTGCATGGGACATACGAGGTGTGATCAAACAATACAGTGAATGTGCAAATTAAAAAAATTTTTATTACAGTAAAAGATATTGCCATTAATCCCCCTCAAAATACGCCCCCTCACTTCGAATGCACTTCTCCCATCGTTCTTGCCACTTTCTGAAGCAGTTCTGGAAGTCCTCTTTCGTGAGTGTCTTCAGTTGCGTTGTCGTGGCTGCCTCGATGTCCTGAATCATTTTGACTTTGGGGAAGAGCCAGAAGTCACACGATGCCAGATCTGGTGAATAAGGTGGGTAAGGACACTTCGCAATGTTTTTATTTGACAGAAATTGCAGCACCAGAAGTGATGTGTGACACAGCACATTGTCATGATGGAGGAGGATTTACGGCACACTTTAAAACACACCTTGTCAACCGTAGCTCACACCCGACTGACTGCACCGAACAAGTTGGAACTTGTCACGTGCTGTTACGAAGGTTTGATGCACTGCTTCCCATATTGAAGATCCCTGCCTTTCCATTGGATGGCACTCGGCAGCAGCATTCGCCATATGTTTTGATCACAATGGAAAGGCTCCGTGTCAGACATCACTTCTAGTACTGCAATTTTTGTCAAAAACATTACGGTGTGTCCTCCTCCACCTCATTCACTGGATCTGGCACCCTGTGACTTCTGGCTCTTCCCCAAAGTCAAAATGACCATGAAAGGTAAACGTTTTGAATCGATTCAGGACATCGAGGCAGCCATGACAACGCAACTAAAGACACTCACGGCAGAGGACTTCCAGAGCTGCTTCAGAAAGGGGCAAGAATGACGGGATGAATGTGTTCGAAGCGAGGGGCAGTATTTTGAGGAGGATTAATGGCCGTGTGTCTTTTACTGTCATAAATATTTTTTTATTTAAACATTCACCATATGTTTTGATCACATCTCATACTTATACTAAAAAAAGTGTTGGAGTTAAGGCTAGAAAGGAGCTCTGGGCCTGTGGGCTTTGCTCTGGCTGCTTCCAAGCCAGTGCTCAGGGCCACAGAGTTTCCTGGATGGACGCCAGAGGCCTCCTGGTCTGTCTGCTGGTTTCCCAAGGGTCATGTGACTTACCAGAAACACCATAGCAGCCAATTTGCCTCTGGAGCAGCACCGCTGTCCAGTAGAGAGACAGTGCCAGCCACATGTGTAATCTTAATCGTCCTAGTAGCCACATTAAGAAGAAGCAAAAACATTCTCATCCCAAGACAAAAAAATTGTAACTATGTGAGGTGATGTACGTTAGCTAAACTTAGCATGATAATCATTTTACAATATATACATATATCAAATCATCATGTTATGTACTTTAATACAATGTTATATGTCAGTTATATCTCAGCAAAACTGGGGGGAAAGAGTAAAAGCAGGTGAAATTAATTTTAATATATTTCCTTTAACCCAACATATCCAAAATATTATCATTTTAACATATCGATATATTGAATTGTTAGTGAAATTTTTTTTGTCATAGCAAGTCTTCAAAACCGAGGTTGTCCACTTATACATCTCAGTTCACAGAGGGTGCGTTTCGAGGGCTCCATAGCCACGTGTGGCCCCGTGGCCACTGTTTTGGACAACCAGGGCTGGAACCTACACCTCTTGACTCCCAGCTGGTTGCACTTCCCGAGGGAGCTGCTTACAGAGGTGAAAGGATATGCTCACGGCCAGTGGCCGGCAGGGAGCAGTGATAGGTCAGTGCTCAGGGTCTTTCCAAAGACCAGGCCACCTGAAAGGACAGCAAGCCTCCTCAGCGGAGGGGCCACAGAAATAACCAGTGGTCTTTGCAGCAGATTGAGAAGGTCAGAAACCCCGGATGTGCCACTCCTCTTTCTGACCCTGCCAGGCTTTGCAGGTGTCACCGGCCATCGTGGCAGCATGGCTTGTTTCCCCGTGTGTCTTAGGAGCTGAGAGGTGGCATCCTCTTGGCAGGCGTATCTGTTCTCTCATCAGGAACGTGGGGTGTGCAGAGCAGAACCTGGGCAGGTGTGAACGCCTGTTGTGCTCAGGTAACCCAATCTGTCTTGGCTGCAGCCCAGTGGGGCGCGGGGAGGAGGGCTTCACAGAGTCTAAATATTGAATGAACTGCCACTTGCGTCAATGGTAATCACAGCAGGAGCCCCAGAAGCGGGGACCTGGTGCTCATGTCCGGAGCCTGCTTTCACAGGGAACAGGGCAGGCCCTGCGGGGGCACACGGAGGTCCCCTGCCCACTGGGGGCTTTCAGTCTCCGCCGGGGCCTAAGGCAGAGGCTACATTTATTCCCCAGCCATGTGGAAAGGTCTCTTGCTCCATCTGCTATGTGTGGGCTTACTTAACCGTGAGCATTTACTGAGCACCTGCTGTGTGCTGTGCAGGCATTGTGCTCTGAGGATAGTGCAGGAATACAACTGACCTTTTTTTGGCAGGAGCGTCTGTAAAGTTGAGGCTGACATGACTGGCAGGTGCTGCCAGGCCTTCCTGCTGCTCACAGCCGGACTCTCATCTGGTTGGTCAGTACCTACAGCACCAGTACCTGCAGTACCTGCAGCACGGACGCCCCACACTTGGTTCTCAGGTGGTTTGGGCTGGTGGACACTTTTCACCCCATGCTGTCTACCCTGTGGGCTTTCTCTCCATTGTCTGGCCCCTGGCGCTGGGAACCAGTGTCCCGGGAGCAGCCCTCAACAGCCACCAGAACGTGCAGGGCAGATCGCCCCGCCTCCTCCCCCGCGCATAGCACAACCTGATCTGCACAGCCGCCCACTCCCAAGCGGGATTGAGCCCCAGTCCCCCGCAGAGTAGCCTGATGAGCAGCAAAGCAACCCCACACGAACTGCTTTGATTCTTGTCTCACCTCCCACCCATGCAGCCGGGTCCCTCCCAAATCAATGATTTTCATTCCAACCCTTGTCTCGGTGTCTGCTTTTGGGAACCCCCAAACTAAGACAAAAACCCTGCCTTCCCAACTGTGAAGTGTTTCAATGTCAACCTAGGGCTGGGATTCCCAGGAAGTATAAGGCCTCAAAACAACTGGGAAGGCTCCAGAAAACTGGGAAAGAGAGAGGTTGGCCTGCCAGGCGGGAGAACAGCATGTGCAAAGGCCTGGCAGTGAGCCAGGGCAAGGTTGGAACAGAACAGGGCAGGTGACTAGCCCCACAGAGGCCCTTCCGTGGTCGGGGTTGGGGGTGCAGGGACCCACATCTGTGCGGCAGGATGCCGTAAGATGGGGTGCTCACCGCCAGGCCCCTTAGGAGAGCCAGCCCTTTGCAAGCAGAAAGCATGGGCCCCTCTTGGACAGGGCATCTCTCTCTCTGGTGTTTGACCGCCCCAGGAAGACGTCGTTGAGCCACCCGGTGCCTCAGTTTTCTCATCTGTAGAATGGAGATGACAATAGTCTCTACTTGTGAGGATTGAGTGAGTGGTGTATGAAAGCACTCAAAGCAGCGGTGGGCACGGGGCACACACACACAGCAGGGGCTGTCATCAAGGTCAGTACTGGCTGTGGTACTGGCACAGTCACACAAAGCCCATCAGTAAACCACCAGTGAGGATGTGGCTTCTCAGCAGCTTCTCCCTTCCCCGCATGCACCTCCAAAGCTGGTGTCAGGAGATACAGGCAGCTGGGGGAGGAGAAGGGGGTTGCCAGGACTGTCAGTTCTTGGGCCATCTTAGCTGTGGTCTCAGCCGTGATGTTGAACTGTCATTCAGTGACCTTGGGCCTTCATATTCTCACCTCTGAAATGGCCCAGCAACCTCACAGCATCCCTAAGCAGCGTGGCTGAGAGCTGCTTATAAGTCGGGCAGCATTCTTAGGAGCCAGCAGGGCCCTGGGGGCCCCGGTACTCAGATGGCATTGTCTGGTATTCTCCCCTTCCCTGGATCCAGCTGGGGTGCAGTGAGATAGGGTGTTATACATTGGCCAATGTGCTCACTATGGGATGGGCTCTCCGGTTATCCTGCAGGGTCTCAGGCTGCCATTATCTGGACCGTGTCATAGCTGAGCAAGCTGAGGCTCGACCCAGAACATGGAGTTCACAGGAGCCTCGAATGTCAAACCCAGTGTTATTTCACTGTTTCCTCTAAACTTCTCTGTGACCTCTTAGAGGCCTGTCTTGGGGGTATTTGCACATTCTGCCTTGTACCCAGTTATTTCAGGTAGGCTTTGCGTCTCACTCTTTTTTTCACCTTCCTTGAAGGCCTTTTTTACCAATTAAATACACGTAGTAAATAGTGTCTAACCGAATTGAAGCTGTGTTTATGGACACACTTAGCATTGTGGGTAGCAAACATAAGGTGTTTAATAAATGCTTGTTGAGTGCGTGGGTGACCTTCCCTCCATCTCTGTCTCCATTCACCTCGTCCCTGGGCAAAGTGCATAGCTAACGCTACCCAGCTGACTCATTTCTCCTTCCGGGCTATGTTTCTTTAAAAAAAAATTACAGGTTCTCATATGGATAATGACAGGCTCCAACTTTTCAGAGGAGAAATTCTGTCTGGGAAACTTTAAATAAGGCAACAGGGAGAACCAGTCAGGGCCAGGGAATTCATGTTGCTGCTGTTCCTGGAGCCAGGGCCCTCTGGAGGGGCCTGCGTGGAGAGTAGGGTAGGAGGCTATGGCCCCACCCAGAGAGAAAGCCCACAGAGAAAGCCCACCCGCAAGATGTGGGTGGCTTAGCAGACATGTGTCACTCAAGGGCTCTTGGGTGACCACGGACCATGAGCGGTTTTTCTTTTTCTCCCGCAGAATGGTGGGCCTGTTAGCTCCTCTGAGGCTAGGAGCCTGGAATGTGGGCACCATGCCACAACAGAACCCTTTTCAATACCAGTCAGATCATGCCATGCTCGAGTTCAAAGTCTCTGTTAACCCCTCTCTCACCCTGTGTCAAACCAGAATCCTTCCCTGGGTGTCTGAGTTTCCTGTGGCTGCCGTAACAAATGACTACACACTGGGGATTTAAACAACAGATATCTAACCTCTCCCAGTCCTGGAGGCCAGAGTCGAAAATCAAGGTGTCAGCAGGGCTGTGCTCCCTCTGAAGGCTCTAGGGGAGCATCCTTCCTAGCTATTTCAGCTCTTACCGGCGCTGGTGTTTCTTGGCTTGTGGCCGCATCCCTGCAACCTCTGCCTCTGTCTTCACCTGGCCTCTCCTCTGTGTCTGTGTGTCCTCTTCTCTTCTTATAAAGATACTTTCATAGGATTTAGGGCCCACCCTAATCCAGGGTGACCCCATGTTAACTAATTACATCTATAAAACCTTATTTCAAAATAAGGGGACATCCTGAGGTTACAGGGGGATGTGAATTTGGGAGGATGTTGTTAAATCAGCACACTTATCCTGCCAAGGTGTGATTGGACCCGTTAGCTCACTTTCCTGCCTCTTTTCTTCCCATCTCCTTGGCTACCTCAGCCATACACTCCTTGCCACTCCTCCAAAGCACCTCAGGACCTTTGCACTTGCTGGTTCCCCTGCCTAGAAGGCACTCAGAACTCCTGTCCTCGCTTCCCTCAGGAGTCTCCTCACATGGTCCTCCCAGAAATAACACTCCATCACTCCTGATCCTCTCGACATGGCTTTAGTTTCCTTCATGCCACTTACCCCGCATGTCATGTTTTATATCATATAAATCATATTTCATAGAGATCTCGCTGCCTTTAGAAGTCTGGAAGCCTAGGGACCTTGTCTGTCTTGTTCTCAGCTGTAGTCCAGCTCCTAGAGCAGTTCCTGGCACATAGCAGGTGCTCAACTAATCTGTAGCCTAAATGAATACTCATGTAACGCAAGTGTTCAGGCTTTATGGAACCCCACGGTGTCCTCAAAGTAATGATTTATTTAGCAGAGGGGCCTTGTGTTCAGGGCAGGGAGGGGAGGGAGGGGGAAACAAAAAGGTCAGTTCCATTCTTTCCCATCCCTTATGCCTGAGCTGTTCCGCTTTTATCTATTTCTTATTTGAAAGGGGGTAGGGGAGGGGGATTCTAATGCCTGTAGCCAACTGAACCTCCAATCTTGACGAACAGCCCCGTTTTACAGTTGAGGATACTGCAGCTCTGGGAGGGGTGACGGACACTCCCAAGGTCCGTGCACTGGTTGGGTCGAGCCAGACCCAGAATCTGGCTTCTAGCACCAGGGCGGGGTCCCCACACCAAGCCTGACCGCAGTTCCTCCCTCCCCAGGCAGCCTTGGGTGACCGTTGCTCAGGGCTGGCACTAGGCTTGCGTGGGAAGGCGCCCAGGGCTCTGCACCCAGCAACTTGCAGGTCAGAAGGGCAGGTTGGGTGGACCCTTGCCGCCTCTAGAGCACAGTGTCAGTTTCCAAGTTCAACATTGCTGTCCTTAGGGGCCAGATCGGTGTCACGTGGCACACGTCCCAGGAAACAGAATGTCCTCTGCCATCCCTGGCAGCCAGTCTGGATCTGATAGCACTTGATAGGTCAGCACGTCAAAGCCGAGGGTGCAGAGATGGGGGGTGGGGAGGAGGCAAGAGGACAGCCCACCCAGAGTGGCCGAGGACTCCCTGAGCCTTCTGGAAGCAGTGGCCGCACTGTTTGCACTTCCAAACCCTATTGCAAAGAAAAATAAATACATAAACCTAATCAGACTTGAATTTGCCACATGCAGTGACCAGTGGACTATTTATATTGTGGTTGGGCCAACAGCTAACATTTATGGGGGTCTGCTGGGTCTAGGCACTGAGCTACGGTGCTCGTGGGACAATTCTCCCAGCCCCTGAACAGCTCTGCACAGGAAGGGCTATGTCTCCATTTTACATTTGAGGAAACCGAGGCTCCGATGACGGTGGGGTCACTGCTGGTGAGGGACCCCGCAGGGACAAGCCCCAGGTTGGTCTGAGGTGAAAGCTCGCGCTTGTTCCTTCTCTGTCTCCAGCCTCCCGAAAGAGCCCTTGAAAGGGAAAACAGAACAGGGCCCCACTGTCTGTTGCCTTAAGCATGTGTGGTTCATGGCCACGACGGAACCTCGGAGAACGGCTTGGGAGCCGAGGTCAGGTAGGCCTGGAACACTGAGGACCGCAGTCTCCAAACCAGAACTGGGAGCCTGTGGGCTGACAAGGAGTTTTTGTGCCAGAACATAAAGTGAGTGGGAGATGGTGTGCCATGCCATGCCAAAGGTGTATAGCTTTTCTGGAACTCTCTGATGGTTGCCGGAGACCACAAGATAGTGGGATTGGGTCCCCTGTCTATTTCAGCTGCCTTTCGAGTGAAAGGTTAGAGGTCGGAGGGGAGTGGGGCACTGGCAGGCGGGAGCTTTCGCAAGTTAGATTCCAAGGAGGCTGTCAAGCCGTACTGGATTCTGAGTTGTACACTTTAAAGTGGTGCGTTTTATGATGTGTAAATTATATCTCAGGTTTTTCAAAGCGTCGCGGTGGTGAGGGCACTGCTTGATGCCTGGACTGCACATTTTATATCTGGATGTCCCACACTGCTTTGACCTCTGGGGCTCATCATTGTCCCTCCCAGTCCTCTCTCTATCACGATGATGGTTTTCAAACAAAACACTTGGTCCTGTGATCTGATAAAGCATATTTTTTAATTTATTTTAAAATATATTCACATGGGGACAGAAAAATGGCCTGACAGTTTGCACTTGACAATACCTTTTCACTGGAAATAATACATTTTTCTAGAATCAGGGCCCTCTTGGCTTTCTCAGGCTGGGGGACCATCACCACCACTGAGGAAGGGGTCGGAAAGCGTAACTGTTATGGGTGAGGACTCTGGAGCTACTGGCCAGAGTTTGAATCCCAACTCCATCACTTCCTGACTGTGTGACCTCAAGCCAGTTACTTAACCTCTCTCTGCCTGAATGTTCTCCTTTGTAAAACGAGAATGAACTAAGTCTTTAGGATACAAGTGAGTTCAATGCTTAGAACAGTGCCTGGCACTTAGGAACTACTTCCTGTGTGAGCTTTAGCTCATGTTTTAGAGCCAGTCGGTCGTTAGCAAGTGTTTGTGAGCACCTGGTATGTGCTAGTACTGTGTCACCAACCACCTCCAACTCAGCAGCCGGCGGAGAACAGCAACAAGCGTTGCTTTTGCTCACAAATCCAATTTGGGTGAGGCCGGGCAGGCTCCACATTCTGAGGCTCCAGCTAGAGCTGGAGGGCCCGCCTCTAAGATGACACACTTGCGTGGCTGGCAGGTTGAGGCAGGCTGTCAGCTGGGAGCTCACTCGTGTTGGCTGTGCCACAGCAGGGTGGTTGGGTCCCAAAACCAAATGTCCAGAGAGAAAGAGCTAGGTCAAAGTATATCACCTTTATGACCCAGCCTCCTTGGTCACCTAGTCTCCACCCCTTTCACCATACTCGATGAGTGGAGGCTATCACAAAGTCCTTACCTCTGCCCAGGTTCAAGGAAGGGGACAAAATGGGAAGGTTCTGGAAGAGCATGTGGGATGGGAAATACCACTGTGCCATTTTGGAAAATGTCATCTATTCTTGCAACATAAAGGGTCAGGGCTGGATGGGTTCATACAGGTCGCCTGCCCCCCACCCACCCACACACACACATACACCCCATTTTACAGACGGGGGAAACTGAGGTCCTGAGAGGAAAGTGAATGATCAAGATCACAGATTCTCCCCTGAGGCATATTAGGTTATTCAGAAAAATGTGATCTTTCCTGCTTAATAGCAAATTTCTGGAGAGGAGGGATTGAGTCATCTTTATCGCTATGCCCCTCTCATTCTGCCCCCCAAGTGCCTGCCATAGATCCCTGGCGACTCCTGAATCCGGTGGGCCCCCAGGCCATGCCCCAGAAGGCCCCTCAGATCTCCAATGTCTTCCTCGCAGGATGGCCTCATGGTGCTGCCACAGGAAAGTGCTCAGTCTCTGCCCTTCCTGACTGATGCCAGGTAGTTTGAGTCTTGCCAGACCAGGGGACGGAGGACAACAAGAGCACTTGGGGTGGTGGGGCTTTGCAGACCCCTCCTCTTCCAAATGGGGTGTCTGCAGGAGTGGAAGAACCCAGAGGCTGGCCTAGGTGAGCCCTAAGTCCCAGGAGGAATGGAAGCCTGGAGGGCTGGCTTCCTGAGTCCTTTCTGGAGGGGTCTCTGTGGCTGCAGGAAGAGCGGCTGAGCCAGATAAAGGCCCAGCGGGGTCCTTTACCAACAAAGGAAGCCAGCAGAGGCCTTTTCTCTCCCGCCCAAACACTCCAAACGCCTTTCAAGCTCCCCTGGCAGACTGGCAGGCTATTCAGAGGCAAGGGAGGGGGGAGGTAACTACAGCACAAAATGGGGTGGGAGGCGCCTCTGCCTTCCTCCCGCAACCTAGAAGCAGATCCATTTATTTTAAAAGAAAACAAACAAAAAAACCCCGTGTTCTAGAATATTCCTTCTCAGAGCGCAGGCCCCTTTCAGGGCCCTCCAGGGTATGCACTGGGGAGAGAATTGGAAAAAGATGATGGGCCTGGGTCCTGGTCCGTCCCCCTCCATCCCCCCTCCTCAGGTTCTTGTGGACTCTGCTTCTCCTGTGATTTAGGAGGCCTGCCACTCGGCCCTGCAGCTGGTTGTTCATTCTGGGGCCCCAGCTCCACCCCAAGCCTCTTGCAGCTAATTGGATGAATAGGGATAGAGGAGACCATCTAGACCTCCTGCCACATCCTGCAGCTCCCCCCCACCCCAGCCTCGCCATAGGAGACCACTGGATCTGCAGGAGGGTGGCTGATGTCCCTCCAGGATTAGACCCCTCCAGTGGGGCAGGCATTCAGGGGTGGGCTAAGGGGGGTCATTGCCTCAACCCCTAGTGGGGCCTGAGGCTCAGACGACCTCACTGTTTTAGCATTTGAACTCTGCCTTCTTCCCCTGGTCCTCCCCCTAGCTCCCTGGGTTCTGTAGGAAGGGCTGCCACCTTGGAGTCAGACCCCCTAGTTGGAGTCCCAGCACCCCCCTTTAGTCGCCAGCAAAGTCGTCTGCTTTTCTGCACCTCAGTTTTCTCATCTGTAAAATGGGAGTTAACACTGCCTACCTCTCAAAGCTATTGTGTGTGAAATTCATCCAGAAGGCACCTGCAGAGTTCCAAATGACCCTGCATATACAGACCTCAGCTCCCTGAGCCCCCTCTGAGGGTGACATGGGGATGACAGTAGGGTTAGAGTGAGGGTGTCAGCCCGTTGGACAGGTGGGGCCTCAGAACAGCCTCCAGTGGATGCTGGTAAATGTTAGCCGGGGTGCCCCACTGGCTGGGGGGATGCCACCCAATCCAAGCACGCGCTGTCCCCCCCACCCCTACCCCAGTCTCCGCTAGGCTGCTGGGGCGTCTCCTGGCAGGACTGAAGTCGCTCAGTAACGAGCCCCTGGGGCGCTGCGGGGCGCCTGAGAGAGGGCAGGAGAAGGTTCGCTGGTGCCAAGGCTCATTAAACACTGCCATTCAGATGGGGATTAGGAGGGAGCCAGCCCGCCATTCCTTGGGTTCGGTTATTAAAGGCTCCGTGCAAGGTAAACACCAGGCGCTTCCTTTCAAAGCCGCACCTGCTAATTAGAGGGCAAGGAACTCATTAAAACAGTAACTCAGGGCTGCCTGGGAAGGAGGGCTGGGGGTGGGGAGTTCCCGGGTGTGGGAGAGCCTGGGCAGAGCATCCCTCCCGGGCAGAACGGACAGACATCCCCACAGCATGTGGGTGAGTCCTGGGGGCTTGATAGGCAGGTGCAAGATCCCTTTCTCCAACGGGCTGGGCTTTCGCGGAAGCCCTGAGCCTGGACCTCTGGCCCTGTAGCTGTTACTCCTATTCCGTCTCCACGTCTCCACCCGTCGGTGCTCCGTGTCTCCTCGGTGGGCTCATGGGATGCATGCGTTCTTCCTGTGATGGGGAGGAGTGGGAAATACCGGTGCAAAGCCACGTTTGTTAAATGCTTGCTGTTCCAGCCTGAGTACTGGTCCCCAAGATGTCCATGTTCTAATCCACAGAACCGGTGCCTGGGTGGCCTGATGGGGCAAAAGGAACTTCGCAGATGTGGTTAAGTGAAGGACCCGGAGATGAGAGATGATCCTGGGTTATCAGGGTGAGACCAGTGTCATCACAGGGTCCCTATAAGAAGGAACTAGAGGGTGACGCTACAGAAAAGGAAGTAGGTCCTGTGATGACAGAATTAAGAGGCCGGAATGGTGTGAGGAAGGGGCCACAAGCCAAGGAATGCAGGCAGCTTTGGAAGCTGGGAAAAATGACGAAACAGGTTCTCCCCGGGAGCCTCCAGAAGGAACCAGCCCTGCCCACACCTTGATTTTAGCCCAGGGAGACCCGTGTTGGGTTTCTGCCCTCCGGTAGGAGAATGAGTTGGTGTTGCTCATAGGCACGGAGTGTGTGGTCACTTCTGAGTGACAGCAGCCATGGGAAGCGGATGCCAGGCCAAGCAGCAGGCGCCTTGCGAGGGTCACTCCTGAAGCCCCTGGGGGAGGCCTGGGTCAGCCCTACTGACAGGCGAGCCATCTGGGGCTCTCAGAGCTCTTTGGCAGGGATGCTGGCTGCACAGTCGTGTCCATCTCTACTAGATCTGGGAGAAGGGCAGCAGTGGGCAAGAGGTGGGCACCTGTGTGCTTGCTGCATTATTTTCTGTATATTTGAAATATTTTATAATTTAAAATGCTTTCAAATGACATCTGCCTGGTCCCAAATTCTGCACTCTCTCTTGGACTTCCCCTATCCACCTTTGGCAAATATCAGTGGCTACATGGAAGCCCTTGGGGGCTGGGGCCAAACCTTCCCCTTGCTTGGACTGGCCATTGGGAAGTCCGAGGGGTTGCAGTGAGTGGTAGAAAGTCCAAGCCACTGTTAATGGCTCAGTTTCCCAGCCTGGCTATGGGGCAGGAGTTACTCCAACCAAACTGATTGGGAGTTAGAGAAACCAAATTCATACCCTGCTGGGTGGTCTTGGGTAAGACACCTAACCTTTCTGAGCTCAGCCTTCTCATGTGGAAAACAGGGTAATGCTTCTGATCTTGCAGCTTGCTTGAAGATGTAAGGCCCAGAGCAGGGCCTGGCACAGGAAATGTGGGCACAGGGCCTCCTTCTCAGGTGGACGCCTGAGACATGAGAGTGTGTGTCATGCCCTGGGACCTCCAGATGAAAGGGCTGTGTACACCTGAGTCACCTTTATGGCGACTCTGTGCCTGCTGAGTGCTTCCTGCCTTGATGTGGAGCCTCAAGGTGCTGGACCAGTTCGGCTGCACTTGAGCATCTCTCAGCTGCACCGCTCAGGGCTCTGGGCGTCTTTCAAGGACCACGGGGCTCCTCTCCTGGACAAGCGGTCCCAGGGGCAGCCTCGGGCACAAGGTGGGGGGCCCAGACTCTCAGTCACATCCAGCCAGTGGGGCAGGACTCATACCTAGAGATGGAAAAACGCAACATCGCTGTGCCGTCTTCTAGGGCCGTGTTGCTGTCAGCCACGAGATGGGGCTGCTGCATCAAATCTGGCTCTTTGTGCCTTGATTTCCGGGTTTAAAGACCCATGTGTACAATTACTCCTTCTCCCCCTTCCGAATAATGATACAACCGATGAAAGCATATAGCAAGGGTATTTTATGCTTCTTAACTCATGTAGTCCTCCAGCAGCCCTACAAAATAAGGACCAGCGTTGGCCCCACTTTCCACAAGGGGCAGCAGAGGCTCAGAGAGGTGAAGTGACTTGCCCAAGGTCACACAGCCAGCTCTGTTGGTTTCCAAAGGCGGAGCCCTTGATTAATGTGATTAAAGCCTCCTCCCCTGTTTGTACCTTCTCTCCCCTCCCCTGTCCTCCTCCACCCTCCCCTACCCACCCCTCTACTTGTTCGATCTGGCAGCAATTAAGAAACCAGAGGCAAGGTGTGTTCTGAATGTTGAACACATTTCCTCCTCCCCATGCTTAATTTGAGTAGTGGGGAGGGGAAGGTATGATTTTTGCCCCCCCACACTGTATTGAGTCGTGTTTTCCTTATGTGGAAACCCTTGATTCTGCCTCCTCCTGTCTGTGCCTCTCTGGATGCTCCCAGCCTCAGAAGCGTCCCTTTCCTGTCATCTCCCCTTCCCTTCGCAGCTGATGTCTTTGCCAGGTGGTCCGTACCAGGCTTCTCAGACTGTAGTGAGCATCTGAACGCCTGGGGCCATGTTAAAGTACAGGTTCTGGTACATCAGGGCCGGTTGGGGCCTAGGAGTCTGCATTCCTAGCCGATGCCCGTGAGCTCCCTGTCTTCACTCCCTGCAGGAGACTTTTAGCCTTGCTCCTTGGTTATACGCCATCTGACAGTGAAGTTCGTGAACTTGTTGCACCGATGTTGCTAACTTTTTGATATCAGAGGGATTATTCATTATGAATTTGTACCAGCTAGACAGTTAACCAAGGTTACTATTTGGAAGTGCTGAAAAGGCTGCATGAAAAAGTTAGATGACCTGAACTTTTCGCCAACAATTCATGGCTCTCGCATCACGACAGTGCACCAGCTCACACGGCACTGTCTGTGAGGGAGTTTTCAGCCAGTAAACAAATAACTGTATTGGAACACCCTCCCTGCACTCCTGATCTGGCCCCCAGTGACTTCTTTCTTTACCCAAAGATAAAGGAAATATTGAAAGGAAGACTTTGTGATGACATTCAGGACATCAAGGGTAATACGATGGCAGCTCTGATGGACATTCCAGAAAGAGAGTTCCAAAATTGCTTTGAAGGGTAGACTAGGCACTGGCTCGGTGCACGGCTTCCCAAGGGGAGGACTTCGAAGGTGACCGTAGTGATATTCAGCATGAGTTATGTAGCACTTTTTCTAGGATGAGTTCGCGAACTTAATTGTCTGACCGCATATGTGCTCTCAGAGGCCACTGGCAGCCTCTAGTGACTTAGTGACCCTTCTTAGTCTGTGTCCCCCTTGACGTGCAGCAGCCTTTAGACCTTCTATTGACTGCTGTACCCGACAGGGTCCAATCAGAGAAACAAAAATGGTGGATGATTATGAAGAGATGAACCTCCAGGGATCGGCTTATCCAGGGTACGGCTGGCCAAGCGGGTTCAAATCTGCGGGGCAGGCCCCCGGGAAGGGCAGCTGCACCTCTCAGGCACCGGCTGGAGCCGTTGTCCACAGCAGGGGTTTATTCTTCAGGGAAGCCTCAGCTCTGCTCTCAAAGCCTTCCAACTGATTGACTCAGGCCCACACAGGTGGTCTGGAACAATCTCCCTTTCTGAAAGTCAGCTGATCACGGACTGTAATCGCATCTGCAAAATGCCTTCCTGGCAACACCCACCTGAGTGATTCAATCACAGTAACATGTACTGTCCTGGGCTGGGCGCAAGGGTTCGCTGGCTTAGAGTGAGATGAGCATTTAGAGCTGTGTGGGTGGGTCCCCGCTGCCCTGTGGGGCCACGCCTCCAGCTGCTTTCCATGATCTCTTCACAGATGTCCTGCTGGTACCACATCCCTGGAGTGCAGGGGGTCCTCAGGTCCTCCTCCCCGCACCCCTACTTGCCCACACCTGCTCCTCTTGTGTCCTTCTCTGGCCTGAGGGTGCCCCGTCCCTGGTTTCTCAACCTCAGCGCTATTGACATTGGGTTCAGATCATTTTGGGGGGAGGGGTGCTGGCCTGTGCATTGCCCTCCGGATGCTGGTAGCACCCCCAGTCATGACAACCAAAAATGATTGCAGACAAGGCCTAATGTTGCCCCGTTGGCGACCCCTGCACCCCACCCACGCAAGGACGGCCAGCTTTGGGCTGGACACCATCTTTTCTCCTCTAGGGAGTGAGCACAAGGCCTCTTCGTTGCCCAGGACTCAGTTCCTTCTCTGTTCTGTTTCCTCACCCCTTTCACTGGGTCTTTCCCGCCACTGACCGAGCTGCTTCTTTAATCTCCAGGTCTCTTCTTGCACACGGATGTGACATTAGCACTCCTCTACGCCCTTCTGTGGCTCCCCACTGCCAATAGGTTCAGAGGCTTCATGGGAATCTGGCAGAAGGGTCAAGAGTTAATTTTGAGCTGGAGCAGCTGCTCTCCATCTGGGCAGCTCTGGCCTCACAGCCTCAGTTTTCCCATCTGGGAAATAGGAGTCACAGTTATCCACACTGTGGAGAAGGACTTAGATGGAGGAAAGAGCTGCATAGGGACCACTGGTATCACTGCCCTGTTGCCCACAGCCCCTCCTACGGGCCGTTTCTGGCTTCATGCACCGTCACTGCCCTTCCGCACCGGGGCTGGTGGCTCCACGCCTGGTGAGCTCTGTCTTTCTCAGTTTCCCTTCCTCTAGTCTCTGTCCATCGTCTTCCTGCGCATCCTTGGGCGCTGAGCTCCTGGAGCACCAACCTCACCTGGCATTCCGACTAGAGGCTGAGCTCTGATGTGTAAGGGCAGCATGTTGGCCTCGAGGGGCACTCGGTGTGAAGTGTACCACTCACATGGGAGCCCTTAATTGGGGCTGTGGGACCCCTCGCTGGAGACTCCAGCCCTCCCCGCCCTCCCTGAGTCCAGCCAGCCCATACCCCTGGGGACGCTCCGTGCAGGTGAGCCTGTCCGCTGAGCTGGCCCAGTGCTGGCTTGCTGACCCAGCCCATGGCCTGCTGCCAGTACATGGGACAGGATTGGTGGGGACTGGCTCTGCATAGCTGGGTAGGGCAGAGGGCAGGGCTCAGGGGGCAGAGGGCAGGGCTCAGAGGCAGCGGGCTGGATTTTTAGCATTGTTTCTGAGGGAGCCAAGCAGGCAAGTTCAATCTGCTTTGTAATAAACAAGGCCTTTGATTTTGCAAAAGTGAGTAATCAGCCAGAAGCCAGTGAGTTGGCACCTTGGCAGGCTCACAGCCTGGCTGAGGCTACGCCTGCCCAGGCCTCTTGAGCTGCAGGAGATGGAAGTGGAGGCCACACTGTGAAGGTCACGCTCCTGAAGATGCTGGGCCCCTGTTTCTGGGGGGTGGGGTGGGGCATCGCCAGGGCCAGGGATGCATGCGGCCTAGGCTTGGTGCTTAGCTCCTCCCCCACCCCCAGCCGGGGGACCCCAGTAGCCACCTTCCTCTGAAGCTCAGCTTCCCCATCTATAAATTGAGGCCATTAGCCCTGTGCTTACAGGGCTGGCATGAGATACCACCGTGCCACGAACAGAGCACAGGGCCACCAGCAGGGCAGTCCTGCTGGTCTTCTCACTCGCTCAGGACGTTCACCCAGGGCCCCCACTCGTCCATAGTGCTGCTCTGCGGCCATAGGAAAAAGTGCCCCTTTGGGCAAACGCAACTGCCCACTGGAAACCCGGCTCTGTGCTGCTCCAATGCCCACCACGTTCCTCCCTCCTGCTGGTGGCCGGGCCCCATTTCTGTGGGTGGCACGTGCATTCCCTCAGTGCCCCCACATTATTTCTGTGGGCAGTGTACTGTGTTTCCCCGAAAATAAGATCTACCCCCAAAATAAGCCCCAGTTAAGATCTCAGCCAGACGGACGCCTTTAGTACGTTATGACGATGGTCCAGAAGATGACACGACTGTATTTGAATAAATGTAGATTGTTGTACATGAAAAAATAAGACATCCCTGAAAATAAGCCCTAGTGGAGCAAACATTAATATAAGACCTGGTGTTATTTTCGGGGAAACACGGTATCCGTCCTCTGGGTTCCCCTCTTAGTGAATTTCAGTGCCAAGGGGAGGGTTGGGGTGCTTTAGTGCCCTGAATCGTAGGCAGGCCCACCAGGTATTACATCTAAAATGCATGTTTGTTAGGCCGGCCTGGCCTCCAGGCAGCACTCCTCTGCAGGGCCCCCCTTTAGGGACTCGTGGAGCCCCCACCCCCGATGCTGGGTGGCGCTCCTGTGCTCTGTACTAACAACAGCAGCAGTAATAATAACAACTGATGCGAGAGAGCAGAGCAGGAAAGGAGGAAAGGATAAAGAAAGGAAGGGCAGGCCCATTTTAGAGTGGGAACCCTGAGACCCGAGGAAGGCACGTGCCTTGCATAGGCCTCTGTGGAAACGGGGGCCTGGGAACAGGTATGGACTGCATGCCGTAGCCCTCACGTCCAGTAAAAACTCCACATGTGGAGCTTCCCGCTCACCTCAGGACTCACTTGAGAGCCCCCAACGTGTGTGCTGGCCCAGGGGTGGGTTTCAGCAGCAGAGGCCAGGGCCACCTCTCTCCATCGGGGGTGGGGCTGCACTAGGACAGAGCCAGGGCAAGGCTGATGGGCCCTGGACAAGAAGGAATCCAGGCATTCCTGGGACCTCAGTGTCTCTGGCTGTGACAGAACGGGGCATGGGAGCTGGCCCTGGCTGAAGTGCAAGCTGGGGTCCTTTCGGGAGGCTCTGGGCTGTGTCTCGGGCCTTGGTGATCCAGGTTATTTGACAGTGTCCATTAATCCTTCTCCTGCTACGTGCAACTCAGCGGTGTTTGGGGCTTGGCCACTGGACTTTTTAGCCTTTGTTCCTTCCCTTGATTATTCATTCAACAAACGTTTATGATGCCTGGCTCTGGGCCTGGGGGTTGGCAAGGGTTTGCTCAGGAAGCTCCCGATCTGAGCAACAGACGTTGAAGACAGTTTCCCAGGTGCTGACACATTGAGGGAGCTCCTGAGAGGGGGCAATCAGACCACCCACCACCCTGCATGGCGTGGACCAGGCAGCTCTCTCCAACCTGCTAGATTGTGAGCTACTGAACAAGGGCAGAGTCTCACGCCCCAGCATGCACACGGCATGTGCGCATGCACGTGTGTGCTTACACACACATGCCCACACACATTCACACACGGCTCATCCACGTGTTCACACACACACACACTCCACACATGCACACAGACACATGCCCACAGGGTGTACACATACACGTGCATGTACGCACCTGCTCACACATGCCCATACAAGGTACAGTCACACATTCACACATGGGTGCACACACACTCATGTGCACACATGCCGTTCACACACAGCAAACGCATGTGGCACATTCTGGTCTGCCTGAGCAACTGAAGGGTTGGGGACACAGGATGAATGGAGAATTGTGCCATTTCCCTTCTCTTCTTGCCTGGCCACGTGTCCCTTACCACACAGGGCTTCACTCATGTGGGCACGCAGCCCACGTGCCCAGGCTCTGGCCACACTGCCCTTGGCCACCCTCAGGGTGGGCTCTCCAACAGGCGACCCCCCTCGGGAGGATAGCCTGGAGGGAAGCCTGAGCAGCCCTGGACGTGGACTCAGGCATGCCCGCAGGAGACCTGGGCCCCGGAACCGGGGACGTGCCCCGAGAGCAGGGGCAGGCTATGAGGGGTACCTCTTGTTCCCACAGACGCCTTGCCCTCTAGGGAGGGCAAGAGCTGGCAGGGCCTCTAAATACAGAGCTGGCAGGGCCTCTAAATGTTCTGATACACATTTGGTACCTGAAACAGAAGTTTCACAAAATGATATTTTTACTACATGTGATTCACTCCAGTATTTTTCATTCTATTCTATTTCCCTTTTTAAAAATTGCTCTCCTCTGGGACATACCCCAGAGTTGGAGAAACACGAGGCAGACGACATTTCAGCTTCTTCCCACCTCTGAGATTTGGAGGTGATGGAACCCCCCCCACCCCTTCACCCCCCACCCCTCCCACCCCGTAAGCTCTCATTCATCTTTGGATGAGACAGAGAATACGTAAACAAAGCCACCTCCGGCATCCCTTCTCAGCCGTCTCTGCCATCACATCATGCCAGCCCCTGGCTTGCACCTCTTTAGGTGCAGGTGGTGGTTTTTCTTTTTCACAGTGATCAAAAGAAACCCACTATCAGAATAGAGATCTGGAAAATGGATGCAGTACAGAGGGAGGGTCCCTTCCTCCTCTTGAAGCCTCCTGCTTCCAGGCTCAAGCTCCCTCCCTCCCTCCCTTCCTCCCTTTCTCTCTCCCTCCCTCCCTTTCTCTCCTGGGAAAGGGCTGACTCACCATCCTTGTCTCCCCCTCCCCATTTTGTGCGCACTTTATTCTCCTTTCTGATCTTTGTACTTATCTTAGATCTTCACCCCTCCCTGTCTGCAGACTTGCCTCCATCTGGATCTTGCTTCACCTCTAACCAGCTGTTTGTATTAAGTTGTTTAACCTCGTTTGTACGATGGGGGTACCCTAAGCACCCTCACAACTTCCGGGGCCATTCTAGGGGATGGTTTTGCATGGAGGTTAACAGTACAGACTGAGGATAACTGCATGACAGTATCTTGGTGCAGAGCGGGCTGTGTGACCTGCGGCAGCTGACTTACCCCTTCTGTGCTTCAATCTCCTCATCCATCAAATATGGGGACGTAATAGGAGAACCTACCTCATAGGCACATTAGGAAGATCAAGCAAGTTAAGATCTGTAAAGTGTTTGAATGATGTTTGGCACATAAATCAAATGACATTAAATAATGATCTTAAGGGGTTGCCAGAAGGAGAAATAAAACCAGCTAGGTTTTACTGAGCAGCTCCTTAAGGACCAAGGTGTTCCAATCACATGTATCTTGGGTTTTGTTTTTTGGGGGGTTTTCTCTGTGAGGTAGGTACTGACATTATGATTATTTTACAGGTGAGGAAGCTGGGGCCCAGAGAGGTTTAGTAACTTCCCTGTGACCACACAGCCCATAGTGACAGTCAGTGCCTAAGGCCAGGCTAGCTTTAATGGATTGGGGTTCTGTCAACCTCCTGATTATTACTGACGTTGTTGCTTGAGAATGAAATGAGGTGACAGTGCAGAGCTCAGCTGGCACATGGTAGGCCAAGTCACAAGCAGCATGTCCGGTTAGCATCCTTGGATTTAGCAGTTGGGCAGGTGTTTGCATGAGTCACAGCTGGCACCTATGCCCCCAGGTGGCCCAGGCCTGACCCAGGTGGCTGTTGCAGGCAGAATAAATGCTGGGCAGGTTCACATAGGT
Source organism: Rhinolophus ferrumequinum (assembly GCF_004115265.2). NCBI lineage: Eukaryota > Metazoa > Chordata > Mammalia > Chiroptera > Rhinolophidae > Rhinolophus > Rhinolophus ferrumequinum. The sequence goes on from NC_046298.1 coordinate 30,574,670, forward strand.
CCCCTCACATCTGCTTTCCTCTCTGGGAGCACCTCTCTCACACTGGGAGGGCAGCTGGCTCTGGCATCGTGTCCCCCTCCCAGAGCTCGGCCAGTAGCCATGTAGTAATTCTTGTGCTATTTTATGTGATTGCAATTGATTTCCTCCCCGACGATTTGCTCTAGATTCTTTCTGGGTATTGATGCCAAGCTGGCGGGCCTGTCATTTCCATCCTGGGGCATCTTTTTCCTCTTGTGAAAGGGGCACACATGTCTTCGCCCAGCCCCAGGGTCTGCTCACATCTCCCATGATTTCTCTGAATAAATGCCCAGCAGAGCTGACCAGGCCCTGGCAGGACTTGCCTGCATGCTGCGCCCCTTCTAGAAGCTCCTACCTTTACTTCCCTCTCTTAGTTTTCCCTTTCCACCTCAATCAGTACTCACTCCAGTCAATTATTCCTTTCCGATCTTTTCACGGGAGACAGCAGTGAAAAGCCACGAAAATTGCTATTTTCTCAATGTTTCTTCCATGATTAGATTTCATTCCCTGGATGTGTATTTGTACGCATGTGTATGTGTGTGCGTGTGTGCGTGTGCGTGTGTGTGTGTGTGCAGTGTATGCGTGTGTGTGTGGGGGGGTGTTTGGAGAGAGAGAGAGAGAGAGAGAGAGAGAGAGAGAGAGAACAAGAGATTCTTTCTAATCTTTTCTTTTATTCTTATTTTTTAAGATTAAACTTAAAATCCTTTGCTGGCCAGATTCTTAGATTCTTGAATTATGTCTTCATATCATGAACCCATGTTTAGATTTTTCTCCAGCTGAAATGTCAGGGGCAAGAGGCCCAGAACTTTCCCTGTCTTGCTCACTGCTGATTCTCCAGTACCTGGCACAGTGGCTGGCACGGGGCAGGGGTCTGATAAATATTCTAAAACTAATCCCTAGTCTGTTTTGTTCTTCCATTCTCCCCCTGCCCCTGCACACCCAGCACAGCTCTGTGTTGAGAAAGGAGCTTTCGAACTTCAGGTGAATTGTCAGTCTCAACAGGTAAAGGTGTAGCCAACATGGAAATAAGTTGTACAGGTCATTTAAAAAATGTTAGTGTGCACAGCCAGCCCCTGCTACAGCGGGACATGGTATATTCTGTCTTTGGACTTGGCAATGAGCAGGAGGAAACTTGCTGTGCTGTGTGTCTGCAGGTGAGGGGCTCATCCTTGAGCTGGGCTGAAAGGCACGCGGGCAGGGTGGCTCAGAGGTCGTTTAGCCTGCTCAGCTCCTGGCTCTGCCCCCAGGCGGGTTACACAACTTTGCTGGCCCTCCATTTGCGTTTCCTTGTCTGGAAAACGAGGATGATAATGACACTGTCTACCTCACAGGTTGTCACAAGGACTAAGTGAATTAAAATATGTGAAAAGTACTTAAAACAGTGCGGAGCCCAGAGCATATGTGATCCCGTGTCTGTTATTCCGTTATTGCCGTTATGGTTATTATTCTTTCATATGCTGAATGGAAACCTCTTTGGCTGCTGAAAGATGACTCACCGCTGTATACCAGCACATCAGAATCTTTCGAAATTTTCTAGGACCTCCATTATGAAGGTGTTTTAACGTGTACATTTCAAGTCAACGTCTGGCTTTAGGGCACAGAGCCTGGCGATGGTGGTTGGTGGCTGGAGTACTAACGGCTTGTTAAGGGTCCAGCGACCTCTGCCCCCGAGCCTGGACGACACCCAAGACACAGTCGCATCGTCCGCCGTGGAGCTCAGAAGGGCCCATGGCGCTTTCCTGCTCACTGTCCCTCTGCAGGGGTTGTATTTGCAGGCCTGTGGGCACCAGCCTCCAGCCCGTTCCTGCTGCCTCCATGACACTGCCAGGCCCAGCCAAGCGGCAACCAAGCAGATGTGACACCCATGAGGCTGTTTGCTGTGGCTGTCTTCATGTTTCCACGATCCTGTGACAGAAACCCTGCCCCGGCGTTAATTTACATTATAGCCAGTGCACCTCGACGTGTGTTTTTAAAGGGTATAATTTCTATCAACTTCAATTAGAGCTATTTTTATTTTTGTCACCCTGAAGAATTTCCCTGCGGTTAAGCTGCCATTTTTCACTGTAATACCCCTGGCAAGGGCTGGGGAAAAAAATTAATAGTCTAGTGATCACTTAGCTAATGCACTGTCAGCGCTTGATAAACTGACTGCCCTGGGTGAGACGGCGCAGTTCTTTCCACAGTAATTATGTCATGTTCACCTGCAGCAGGCAAGGCCTCTTTGGTGGAGGCGCAGGGTCGAGCTGAGACCCCACAGAGCCCAGGGCAAAGCCCCAACCCTGGCACTTACCCTCTCCTTGGACTCTGTCTTTGCAATAATTTAAGATCACCAGGGCAGGCTTCTGTCCATCTTCTAGCTGTGTGACCTTTGACAGGTTGCTAAACCTCTCTGGTCCACATTTGGACAGGGAGTATGTCATGATGGTTACTGTTAATAAGCCACCTGACCTCCTCAGCTTGGGGCATCAAAGGAGGTGATGCCTGGAGAATGGGTGGGTAGGGGAAGTATCATAACTAGTAAACAGGGCGTCAGTTCACAAATGGGGGGTGTAGCCCCTGAATGGAGAGCTAGCAGCTAGAGCTCAGTGCAGACTCTGAAGATACAAGGAGGGAGCAGTGACGGGGCTATGGTAGGATGGGAGTCTGGGGTGAGGGCAGAGGGAGCCGCTGGACCTGTGGGGTTGACTTCCTCCACTTAAATCAGGCGGAGAGGCTGCCAGGCTGTGGCACAGCTACGCCATGGACCACTACTCCTCCACAATAAAAAGGAACGAAATATGCCCAAGAACCTGGGCGAAGCTCCAGGGAACTGTGCTAGTGGATACAGCCAAAGGGTTACACACTGTGTGATTGCATTTACATAACATGCTTGAAATGACAAAGCTCGAGAAATGCAGAACAGATTAGTGGTTGCTAGGCTTGGGGTCCAGGGCAGGAGGGAGGTGGGTATGCTTATCAAAGAGTGTCACAGGGATGCTGGTGATGAAACTTTCTGTACGGCGACTGGTGTGGCGGTGGAGACGGGACCCATATACCAGTGATAACACTGCAAAGGACAAAATACACAGGTGGACAAGGACAGGTCAAACGGGGGAAATCTGCATAAGATGGGCAAGTCACCAGGTCACCATCCTGCTGGTTACATTGTGCTATAGTTTTCTAAGATGTTACCATGGGGAGAAACTGAGTAAAGGGTAGGTGAGATCTTTCTGTATTATTGCTTACCACTGCATATGTGAATCTGCAAGCATCTCAACATAAAAAGTTCAAATTAAAACCAAAACCAAAATCAGGTCATATTTCTTCTTGGCTCAGACCTTTCTGGGCTCCCGTCTCACTTTGAATGAGAGCAAGAGGCCTGACAGGGTCCACAGGCCCCTCTGCAGTGTGACCCCATTGCTTCTCTTCCTCCTTTCCAGTCACACAGGCCCCCTTGCACACTTGCCTCAAGGCCTTTGCATGATCTGTTCCCTATGTCAAAAACACTGTTCCCCCACGCCTCCACATGGTTCCTTTCATAACTCAGATATCTCCTCCGTTTGCTGTATTTGGAACATTATGTCAGGGCTGGAGTTACAAGGTGCCATCCCGAGGGATGACAGTCAGGGGGGCAGACATGTCACCCCTAAATCTGTGGCACTAAGATGGTACTAATGAAAGTGGGCTGGAGAGTGTCCAGCTCCGTCTGGAGAGGAGCTGAGGACAGAGTCCAAGGGAGGGGGACAGACCCTTGGCTGAGGAGGAGGCAGAGAATTGGGGTGACATTTCCAGAAAGGGAGAGGCAGAGGGCATTGAGCTGTGGGAGGGGGTCTCATGGGCATCAACAGTAGCTCATGAGCAGACCCCCATGTTGCTTCCACCTAGATCCCTGAACCAAGTCTCGGCCCTGCCCGGGGAGCCCTCATCATTTTACAGATGGGGAAGCCAAGGCCCAGAGAGGTAGACTCACTTGCCTGAAGGCACACAGCTCATACGCGAGGGGTTAGGATTTGAGCTAAGCAAGCTGGTTTCTGCATCTCCCCTCAGCCCCTTCATGACACCTGGAGGGGAGCATGGAAGGAGATAGGTCCAGCAGTACAGGTGTATGTGTGGACACACTGTGTCCTTCTGCAGTCCCTCGGGGGGCCTCAGCTGGATTTAGATAAACCAGTAGGTCCTCTGCAGCCGCTCTGCCATCTGCTGTTTCTCCCAGCCCTGCCTCCGAGTCAAGGCTTGCCCCATAGACAGCGCTCTAGCCACACAGGCCTCCTGGCTGCTTCTAGAACAGGGATCAGCATACTGCAGCCTGTAGGCCACAGCCCACCCAAAGCCTGTGTTTGAACCGCCTATGAACTAAGTAAGAAAGAAAGGTTTTTACACTTTTAAATGGTCGCGGGAGGTGGAGAGGGAGGAAGAACAATATTTCACAACATGTGAATTTCAAATTGCTGTGTCCCTAAAGTGTGACTAGCACAACCTCACATTTTTCATTTTCATGTTGTCTAAGGTGGTTTTAGTACTCCAATGGCAAAGTTGAGTCAACAGAGACCATTTAGGCCACAGAGCTGAAAATACTTACTATTTGGCCTTTTCAGAAAAAGTTTGCAAAACATGCTCCTGCCTCAGGGCCCTTGTGCTTGCTGTTCCCTCAATCTGGGAACAAGTCTTCGTGCAAAGGTCCCCTTCTCAATAGGCCCAGCCTATGGAAAATTCTAACTCAACCCACCCACCCTCCTTCTTAGCTCCTTTTATTTGTCTTTGGCACTTCCTACCAGCTGATACATGAATATGTACGTATTTATTGTCTATCTTCTCCAACTAGCTCCTTAAGGGCAGGAATTTCTAACTTTTTTGTTTGCTGCCATATTCCAGGCTCAGTGCCTGGCACATAATAGGTACTTAGTAAATGTTTATTGGATGGATGGATGGATGGACATATGAACAGTTGGACAGAGAGGTGGGTGGCTGGGTGGGTGGATGCATGGTTGGCTGGATAGGTGGGTGGGTAGATGTGAGGTATGACAGATATGTGAAAAACTAGGCTGGGCCAAAGCACGTGGCTCTTGGATGCCACATAGAGGAGTCAGAACTTTGGTAAAGGCTTTTACACAGGGGTGTGGCAGGTTGAGTGTGGTGTTTTAGAAAGATTACCAGGCTCAGGCGTGGCTGGAAAGTGAGAGGAGATCAGTAGGCACCAGGAGGAGTGGGAGAGGGGAACCCCAGGAGAGTCGGGCAGTGATTGGTCTAAGCTCAGTCTAGCTCCCTCTGCCGGCCTCCAGGACGTGGCCCGGGGGACCCATGCCAAGTTCTCAGGCGACCTCTATATCTTAGAAGGTTCTTTCCCTACACCTTGGTTGGACCTGAGCTGAATTCCCCAGCGGCAGCCGCACGCTGTTTCCTGGCAGCCACGGGGAGGCACTGTTGCCTCTGGAAATAGTGAACTCCTCTGTCGCAGCCCCCTGCTCTGTCCCAGACCTTGTGAGGGACAGTTGGCTGCCATAGAGACTTCCCTTGAGGGAAGAGGCCAGGGTCATGCCTTCTAAAATGTTCCCTTCGGCCACAAAAACGTCAGAAGCTGGGCATGCCTGCCTTTGGCCAGCTTCTGATTGCCTGACTGCCGCTGAGAATCCTGCCAGCTTCCCTGTGGCCCCACTGTTCTCAGCCACACCTGCCCAGGTATGTCTCCCAAGGCTCTTACTACTATTAGGCACAAACTCCTGCTTTACGTATGGCTCTCAGGGGCATCATGCCCCACCTGCAGGCCAAACAGGGCAGGTGACTTACCCTTTCTGTGCCTCAGTTGCTTCAGCTGTATAATGGGGCCTAACAGTTCCTAACACTGCCATGTAAAGCTGCGACCACTGAAAGCCTCGACTATTTCTGCCCCAAGCCTCCTGCTTTAGGATCATCACCCTTCCTCTCTGGCTTAGAAAGAACCCCCAGTTTCAGCTGAACCCAGAGATTCTTTGGCCCCAGCAGCTCCCAGGTCTTGAACTAGGACTTTCTGGTTCTTTGTGGCAGATGGGGCTGGGCTCCCCTTCTTTCTTGAGCAGATACAGTCATGGGCTTCCTGTGTGTCAGGCCCACGCTGGGCTGCGTGAATCCTAACCTGGGCGTTGTCCTGACCATCTTGTGCTGTGGGCATGACTCGAAGCACCCCCTTTTCAGATGAGGAAGCTGAGGCCCAGAGACGTTAAAAAGCGCGCCCAAGACCACCCAGCTTGAAACCCAGGTAGTCGCTTCCACCCAAGTTCGTGCTCTTTCTCTTATTGGCCATAAAACTGCACCAGGCCCCTTTGTCTCCATGGCTTGGTTGCTGCCCTCCTGAGAAACAACCAGTACCTTTCTCTTGCCTAGATAGCCCGGGGGAGGTGCCCTGTGCCTGCTGGAAGGGTAAACAGGCTGGGCAGTCTCTGTCTTGTTCCTGTCCTCTCGGCCTCAGTTTCTCCATCTATGAAATGGGTTGGTCTTACTCCACCTGGCTTACCTGGCAGAACCATTGCAGAGCTCCAGGAGATGGTTCTGTGCACACTTTGCAGATCACCCAGGTGGAGAGTGATTACTGTTTCCATCCCCTTGCGTAGCTGCAGTGAGTCGTCACCTGTCCCGACTTGAAGCCAGGGACAAAGCCTTTTTATTTTTCTGAGCCCCGGCGCCTGTGTCCACTCAGGCTTCTGTTGTCCTCAGGGCTTGATGGGCCTCGTGCCTCCCTCCCTCACTCCAGCCCCTGAGAAGTGGGAGCACCTGGGGGGATTTGGGTGGGGAAGAGTTGGATCAACTGGAGCTGGCGACACCCCTCCCCATCAAGCACTGCAGCCGGAGCACCCCTAATTGCTGTCACAGATGTGGCAGCCACCAGCCTCTCTAGCATGATCTGCTGTGTTGCACGAGCTTAATTAGTCCCTGATTACTCATTTACTGGGTACTGTGTGTATTCCATATCTAATAACTTCCCAATTACGCCCGGTCTGTGCTGCACACTTACTAACCCTTAGTTGTCTGCTTATCGGGGCCTCTGCATTCGGCAGCTCCATCTCTCCCTGACCCGGAGCCTTATCAGTCCCTTTATTGCAATATTTAGAGTTCTCTGCTTGCTATTACAGAGCTGTGACAAGGAATTAAGGGGCGTAAAATACTGAGTTTTGGCCTCTGATGCACCAGCTTGCAGTCCAGAACAGGAAATCCCAGCAGAGTGGATTGAGCACCATGTGGGTGGGCTCTGGTGGGGACCAGGAAAGGGAGAGGAAGGACCCCCGTGGCAGGGCTGGCCCACATCCCCTTATTTCCGTTCCAGGCAGACGGCATCAGTCCTGGGCCCTACATGTCCCTGGCAGGTGGCAGAGGTCTCTGGCCAGCCTGGGAGGTAACCCAGCGGAGCCCACCCAGCCTTCCAGCCAAAGCATGCACCTGGCCATCGATGTTTGGGAGGGAGGTAGCTTTGCTCCCCAAACTTGGCTTCTTACCTGCGCCTGATTTTTCCTCGGGGTGAAAGAAAGGTGATGCTGTGTTCTTGTGTGCCTTTGGGGGTTCTGGCGTCTCGTCTTCTGTCTCCTACAGTCTGTTTCCTGTCACATTCACACTCTGGGTTCTAGATACTTGTTAGGAGACAACACTGGCTTGCATCCTCGCCTCTGACTTTGCCTGGCTGGGTGACCTTGGGCAGCTGACTGAACTTCTCTGTACCTCAGTTTCTTCCTCCACAAAGGCATTACCTGACCATTGTCTAGAGGCAGAAATTGAGGTCAGAGCTGTCATGACTTCCCTGTTACTCCAACATAGTTATGCCAGCAGCAACTCAGGACTCAGTCCCAGGTCTGCTCTACTCATGGCCAGCTTTCCGGAGCGAATCTTGAGCTACATTGGAAGAAAGAGAACATTCAGGGTGTTCAGGAAAGGGGGGTGCACACACCCCAGATCCTACCCTCCTGACTTCAGGGGACCCTGGATTGTCTCAGAGTTCCAGGCCAGCAGTTAGCAAGGGGCCTAGAAGGCAGCCCTGCCAGCTGGGGCTGACAGTGTGTGAGGCTAAGGCCGTGAGGCCTTCCCTAACATACACCCCTCTAGGCCTTTTGAGATTCCCCAGCCACTGTGCCCCTTTGACTCTCTTGTTCCTGATGCTTATGAGTCTGATCATGAGACCAGCTGCCATTTCTTGAGTACCTACTATGTGCCAAGTGCTTGACCCGAAATAGCTTATCTAATTCCCTCCACCATCCCGTTGGGAGGTAGGCAGTCACTGTATTTTCACTCCCGTTTTGCAGAAGGGGAAACTGAGGCTGAGAGAGTTTAAGTCACTTTGCTAAGATCTCCCAGCTGGGCAAAGTGGCTGTAAGGAGGCTGAGAGACGGAGACTTGCTGGGTACCTGGGAGGGAGCGGGAAACAGGAACACCCTCCAGTCTCTGCCAGAGAGGCTGCTGGAGAGAGAAATCCTGGGCCCTCTGTCCAGCGGCCTCTGGGCCGCTGTGGACCCTCAAACTGGAACTTCCCTTGTTTTTAAAAATACATGGTTTGCACATTATAACATGGATGAGCCTAAGGAGACATGATGCTGGGTGAAAGAAGCCGGACACAAAGGGCCACATATTGTAGGATTCCATTTACATGAAATGTCCAGAACAGGCAAACAAACAGAAAAGACATTGTGGTTGCCAGGGACCGGGGGAGGGGAATGGTGAGTGACTGCACATGGGTGTGAGGTTTCTTCTTGGGGTGATAGAAATGTTCTAAAATGGATTCTGGTAATAGTTACACAACTCCACAAATATAGCAAAAGCCATTGAATTGTACGCTTTCAATGGGTGAATTGTATGTCCAATAAAACTTTTAGAAAACAATAGAGCAGAGGTTGTCAGATGTGGGGATCTCATGAACTAATGCAGTTAATAAAATCAAACCAGGCGCTAACAACACGGCTTGGTGGTCCTCTTTGGAGCAGGGGATAGTGTGTGCCTTCTTCCCCACTCCACCCCCACGCCCTGAATCTACCTTGAGTCTATGCTTAGAGACCACTTATTCCCTGGAGAAAGTGTAACACTGTGAGAGCTCATTAGGATATCCAGTGGTGGGCTGCCATCCCCTTTTGTGCTAAAGAACCCTGGGAATTACCCCTCCTTTTGGCCTTTCCTCATTAACTAACACTCTAAACGCAGTGGCCCTGGTCCAGGGAAATAAAGGGAACAATAGCGTTTACCTCGCTCTGTTCTTGGGCCCCATGAGCTCTGAGATGCTGCCACTTTCCGGGGGTAGAGGGTGATGGGGAAATATATGTCCCAGGCCCAGTCCTAACAGTACTTTAAATTAAGACCAGCCCTGAGCTTGGAACTTGTGGCTCTGCTAGAGAAGACACCGTGAATGTGTTCGTACAAGCGTCTGCTTTTTATTAGACAGGAATTGTTGTAAATTCGGCTTTGAAGGGTGAGGAAAGGCAGCTCCCTGCCTCCATCTGATGGTCTGTCCGACAACCTTTGCCTCCACCTAAGATGAGGCTAGTGTGAGATAATCCATATTTACAGCACTGCGTGTGTGTGGCAGCCTTGCCCATCCACTCATATCGACCAAGCCCCCAGCCCCCGGAGTCCTGGGCACTGCTGACAAGTGCAGGAGAAGGAGGGTGAAATCCTTTTACTTCCAAGGAGAATCAAAGTGGGAGGAAGAGCTAGGTCAGAGGAGGGACTGGCATCGGTCCCCTCGGGTTTCTGGTATGCGGCTTGGCACGCAATGGTGCTAGCAAACATTTATATCTGGGCTGGGTAATATTCTAGAGTTTTACAGGTTGTATCAGTTATCCACTGCTGCGTAACAAACAGCTACCAATTTAGCAGCTTACAATGCATTCATCATCACAGCACTGCTGGGTCCTCTGCTTAGTGTCTCATAGGTTGCAAGTCAAGGTGTTGGCTGGGCTGCACTCACACCTGGTGGCTGGTTGGGGGAAGGACACATCTCCAAGTTTATCTGGGTTGTTGTGTCTGTGTGTCTGAGTGCTGCTATGAACATTCATATACAAGTTTTTGTGTGGACACACGTTTGTGGTCCTCTTGCATGTCTCCCTGGGAGTGGAATTGTAGGGTCATAGGATAACTTTATTGTTCACCTTTTGAGGAATCTCCAGGCCATTCTCCACAGTGGCTGCACCATTTTACAATCCCACCAGCAGTGTAGGAGGGGGTCACACAGTGCTCTAATGTATTTTTGATTAGTTGCCAACACTTAGTAATCATGAGAGTACAGCTTTTGAAAATGGATTCCCTGCCTCCTCTTGAAAAATCAGATCTGGCAAGATGGGGCTTGAGTAGCTCCGTGCAACCCCCCTGGTGTTGAGTGGGGCTGCCTTGCAATCTGACCCACCTAGTGCGTGGTTTATGGTTTACCCTCCTGGCCCCCATGGGGATATGTGTTTGAATCTCTTGTTCCTCCTGTCCCTCTTCCCTTTTAAAACCTGTTCCCTTTGAAGGCCTCATTCAAATTCCACCTGCTCCAGGAAGCCTGCCTGGATTTCCTCGACCCTTGGGGAGTTCTCCCATTCTCAAACTACTGTAGTGCTTGTCATCTGCACACCTTCTTGCCCAATAGTATTCTCTCTTCCATCTGCTGTTTTCTACTTTAAAGCTATGTAGCCCCCGCCCCTGATTGCTTTGTAACAGCCAAGTTTTTTCCCAACTGCTTAGGTTCAAATCCTGATGGTCCTGGAAGGGTCATCCTGTGACTAATGGCGGATGCAGCAGCTCTGTGTCTGGCATAGTTTTCCGAGATGATTAGGGCAAGGTTGCAAGAGCAGCTGAAGGCTGCCAGGGTGGGGTCTGTGCAGGGCTCCAGGGTCCCTGCCATGCTGACGGCCCCTCCTGAGTCTTGAGCAAGCCAGTGAGTGAATGAATGACGTGTGCTGGGCCAAGGTGCCGCCTTCTTCTGGCTCCAGCCTTAGCCGCCAGCACGCCTGTGGGATTTGTGGGGGCTGTGGTCTGGGCAGTGTCACCATATGGATCCCATAAATTAAAGCATTCCCGGAAACAAACGGTAAATTTATCCGTCTCTCGCATGGAGGGCTGGTGGAGCCTGTGCTCGCCCAAGGAATTCTGAGCCATCCATCTCTCTTAGGCACTTTGGTTTTATAGCACTAATCCACTCCCCGCTCCCGCCCAGGAAAAAAAAAAACGAAAGAAAAGAAAGAAAAAACTGGATCAACATGAAGTTACTTTTCTACAGCCATGCTGGCCCTAGAGCTCATAATCAGGAAGTGAGGGGACACCAGTCCTTGGGACTGGCCCCCAGGGAGCTGCAGTTAGTTGCTTAGGCCCTAAAACCCATGCAGGAGCTTAGCTCACCGCCTTGCCCACCACAGGGTCCTGGCCTCCTGCCCAGACCTCTGAGGTCAGAGGAGAGCCCAGGATCTGAAGCCCTGCTGACCTGGGTTCACCCCGCATTGGCGTCCTCAGACTCCTATTGCCCTTCTCTGAGCCTCAGTTTCCCCAGATGTGAAAAAGTGATGGGGCAGCCAGGAATAGTCATAGTCATAGAGACAGAAAGTAGAATGGTTGTCTCCAGGGGCTGGGGGAGGGATGGAGAATGGGGAGTTTGTATTTACTGGTACAGAGTTTCCATTTGGGATAAAGAGAAAGTTCTGGAAATGGATGGTGGTGATGATTGCACAATATCACGAAAGGACTTCATGCCACTGAATTGTACGCTTACAAATGGTCAAGATGGGGTGACCGGTTAGCTCAGTTGGTTAGAGCGTGGTGCTAGTAACACCAAGGTTGCCGCTTTGATCCCCGCATGGGCCACTGTGAGCTGTGCCCTCCTTAAAAAAAAAAAAAAAAAAAAAAAAAAAGGTCAAGATGCTGTATTTTGTGTCCTGTATATTTTACCACAATTTAAAAAATACAAAAAAAGGGTTGGAGGTAGCAACAGAATGGCTACCATGCAGGGTGAGCTGAAGATTAACTAGGTTAATCTTGATAACTGACTAGTAGGTAGTTATTACCAACTTCATGCAGAGCTGAGGGGGCTTGGGTAGAGATGGGGCCTGCGGGTAGAACCCCAGTGCCCAGCGACCAGCCTGGCAGCCCTGGGCAAGGTTTGCTGGGCGAGGAAGACACTCACACTGGCTTTACTAGGGACCGGCTCTCCACTGCATCGTGCCAGCCAAGCTGAGCCCCTGACTGCAAAGGCCAGGCCACCCTGGGGGAGGAGGTCTCCAGCAGCCCAGGGGCCCCACCCACTGGGCACCTCCAGGAAGGCCTGGCCAAGACTCACCATGTCTACCCTCCTGTCATTCCAGGTCACCACTGCGCCTCTCGAGGCACCGCCTGTTGTCCAGCCTCCTGCCCGGGAGCCCGAGCCCCGGCTGGGCGCCCCTGCAGAGAGCCTGCTCAGAAGCTCCAAGACTGCCCAGGAGCTGGGGCCAGCCCGGTGTCAGAAGAACAGCCTGGATGGAGCTGGACCGGACCTCCCGGGCACAGGTAAGGCCAGCTCTTTTGTATCTCTGGAAACTGAAATGGAGTGTGCTGCCCCTGGCAGGGAGGAGGCCCCCAAAGCCAGTGCAGGCTCAGAGTTCCACCCATGGGTGCCACATTCTGCGGGAGATGCTAGGAGCTAAGTCTCCTGTACCTGAGTTTGAATTGTTTTTCATGTTCCTCAGGGATTAAACCAAATAGTGGTTTGATCAGAATCCCTGCTTCTTGATACCACTCATCCTTTTTTCGCAGATGGCCTGTTTGTTGTACTGTATTTATTTATCTCTATTTCTATGGTATGCACTCATTCATTCTAAAAATGGTGTAGTGGAGACCCATGAATCCACTACCCCGCCCCCCAGGCACTAGACTGTTCATCGATCTTGATGCTCCACCCCACAAATGGAACCACCGTCTCGCGTCTGCTTTTTCTGTGGCACCTGAGTTTGCCTAAACATCCTCTGGCCTAGCTTTCCTGTTGGTTAGAACTCTGTGTCCCGGGCCTGGCTCCCCTCACTCAGCATTGCAAGGTGCACATGTGTTACCGCAAGCTGCCGTAGCACGCTCTTTTTCTCTATCATGTACTATTCCGATGTATTGCTCAATCCCTCGTGCGCCCACTCTCCCACCCCTGGCACATGAATGGCTTCTGGGTTTTGTAGTTGTGAATGTGCCGCATCATGGCACATGTCTCTTGTGGGTGTTACCCTCAGCTGGGCCAGAGGGGATGAGGGCATTCGGCTGGGGGAAGATGAGACTACCCACTAGTGTCCCATGTAGACGTTTCACGCCCACTTTACTAGCCGTGGAGACCCTGTCTGCCCATCTTGGCACCGTCAAACGTCTTCACTGTCCAGATGACAGAGAGGCTGGCCCCCTTCCTGAATGAGGGGCCTGAGAGTACGGATCCTGCAGTGTTGATTGTGGGGCTTGTGGACCCTGGGCTGGGGGCAGTGAGCGGAGTGACCTGGGGGTCGGACGCTTTAGCTGACTTTGGCATGTGCTAGACACCTGTGTTCTTACCCGGGAGGGTCCTAGAGCAGCCCCTGGGGCCATATTTCTGTCAACAAGACCCCTCACAGTGGGTCTCTGTGTGTGTATTGCCCCGTCACTGCCCCCTGAGAGGACTGAGTCCCAAGACCCCAGCCCACCTGCCCCTGTGCCAGCCCACTGGATGGGCAGCTGTCTGAAAGCACTGCTTGTTCGAGAGATGGGCCAGAGCTGGCAGTAGACAGGCTGGCAGGTGGGGGGACGGTGGGGGTTAGGGGTTGAGGAAGCTGGCCAGCTCTGCCCCTTAGGTCCTCAGGTCTGGGGCTTCCATCTGGGACATCCATCTCCAGGGCAACCCTAGTACCCCCCTCTTTTTCTCTGTGACATGGACTCACAAAGGGAAGGGGCTGGGCGTTGGGCCAGGGACGGACCCTGCTGACCAAGAGCTTATGGCTATGCAGCCCTCTGAGGGGCTTCCAGACCCTGGCAGATGGGTGTGGGATGGTCAGTTAGCAAAGAGGGGCCTGTGGGTGGTGGGCAGGGATGCTTTTGGGGGAGCCATTCCCCACAATCGCCCAGCCCACTCAGAGCCTTGGACAAGTGTCTTCTGTTCCATGCTTCAGTTTTGTCATCTGAGAAATGGCAGTGAAGGCTAATGGAAGTGCCTGGCTCACAGGGCTGGCATGAGAATTAAACTCACCAGGACATGAAGAGCGTTCAGCACAGGTCCTGGCAACCTGAGCACCCTTAGTGCTGGCTGCTGTTACTTGTAATTGCTAGTCACGCAGCTGGCGCCTCCTCCAGGCAGAGTGGAGCGTTTCTGAATCTGCTCCCCTGACCTCCCTTCTCCTTCCCAGCTGCCCCTCGGCTCTGGGTAATATTCTGTAAAACCATGACCCTTGGGGTCCCTACCCACCCCTCCCTGGGCTGGCACACACAAGGCCCAGCCCCCTGCCCTGGGGCTGCCTGGGGCAGGGCAGGGGCACAAAGCTTACGTCTGCCAGCTGCTCCCTGTCAGGCTGCAGCCCTGCCTGGAGGGTGGGGGGTGCAGCTTCACAGCCAGAGACCTGCCAGGAGCACCATCCCACTGTCAGGCCCCTCCCAGGGAGGCCGCTGCTGCTCGGAAACGTGACAGTGACTAATGGTTTATTCCACACCTGCCACCTCTCATTGGGCGGGCGGGCACAGCCCCCGGGCCAGCTGTGCACTGCCAGCTGGACGGCGAGGCGGGCGCAGGGGACGAGCATGTTTAGACACGAGGACACACACAGGCGCAGGGACACTCAGGGGCAGACACAGGCCCGGCAAATGCACCACATTCAAGGGTACCCACATAGACACACGGATACACAGACATGCAGAATCACATGCACACACAGGCCCCAGGACTCTGTTACACATACACACACGCAGCCCTATTGCTCCTGTCACTAGAGCTCTGAACCCCTCCCAGTCTCCCCACTGTCTGTCCTGCCCCCTGCAATGATAGCTCCCACCCAGGGCTGGCTGGGGCAGCTCCTTTTCCTGGGAGATGTGGACGTGTAGGTTGGGGGGTGCATCTGTTGCCTTGGGCTGTAAGTACCCATCACCGTCCATTTCTGACCTCCAGTTCCCTGAAAAAGTCTGATACGTGGTAACAGCAGACTTTGCCAGGGAAAGGAAGCTGTCACACCAGGAGCCCGTGTGCCAGGCCAGGTGGCTGGGCCTTGTGCCCCCAGGGACACCCATGGCCAATCTGCAAGGTAGAGGCTCTGTAGTTCTCAGGTACAGCATTCAGAGTACCTGCGTGGGGTGTGGTCAATTGCTGGCTGCAAGGAGTATATCTCTAGGGCTGCGGGGGCACTGGGGACCTCCAGGGCTGGGATTCCTCTGGCAGGCAAGGCTCGAACCTTGGAGTGACCACAGGTCTCCGGCTGGTTGGAGATGGGTGCAGCCATGAGGCAGCCTTCCCTTGTAGGGCGGTGAGCCCCCGGCTCAGCTTTTCCCAATATTCGTAAGCCTTTAGTCAGAGGAAGATCCATTTCTCATGTGTCACTCGCATGTGGTATAAAATCCAGTGAGAGGACACTCCTAATTTATCACCAACTGATGGGAAAAGGCATTCCTGAACAATTGTCTTTGTGCTGTCGCCGCCTCCTTGGGAGAGAAGCAACACCCTCTGGGAATAAACGAGGGTGTCGCTTGGTGTCCGAGACCCAGGTTCCAGTGTCTAAGTCTCAGCCCTGCTACTTCCCAGCTACAGAGCCTTGTGCAGGGTTCAGAGAATTCCCCATTTAGCTGCTCCAACTGCTAAGTAGGGGTGGTCCACATGAAACCTTCCTTATAGCATAGTATCCGTGACATGGGACGAACGCCGAGGGCTGCCATGCAAGGCAGCGCAGGTAGCACACCTCACAACTCCAGGGGGTGCCATTCTCGTTGCGTTCTCCGTGAACGTGCTCCCTGAATGGCCGTCAGGGCTGCCACGTTGCAGTGCTGAGTGCTGGTCCCATGGTTGTGCCGCATGGCTCCTAGGTGTCCTTTCTGAGCTATGGAACAGCTTCTAACGTGGTTAATAACATCCTCATCAACAGAGACAGTGGAAGTCACAAACCCCAGCAGGGATTGGAGTCGGGTCACAGACAACCAGGCCGAGATTGAGTCTTAAGTCACAGCTGTGTTCCTGGGGCCTGGAAGGTGAACATTTGTAGGAGCCATGTCCATCCGGGGCCTGTTTCCTGTTTCTCCTCCTTTCTTCTCTAGCCATTGTGTTTGAATGAGTCTTTGTTGGGTGTGATTAGGGTGCAGATGTCTTCAAGAGTTCAGAGCCAGACTCGCACTCCCTGAGTTCAAATCCTCCCTCTTCTCCTTCCGAGCTTTTATTAGGCAGACAACCTCTCTGTGCCTTGGTTCCCTCCAGTTGCTGTGAGGGTCCGAGAGTCGATCCACGTCCAGGGCTTAGTGCAGTGTCTGGCACATGGTAAGGGCAGGGAGTGCGAGCTGGTGACCATCCGAAGTCCTGGCCCCAGGAAGGCTTTTGTCTGTTTGTTGGGCAAACAGGCTTCTGGCTGGCTGGCCAGGGTTGGACCTCCTCCGCCAGGAAGGCAGGGCCTCCACTTGGGTACTTGGCTCAGGCCTTGAGAAGTTCTTGGCAGGCCTTGCTTAGAGCGGGTGCTGATGCTGAGTGCTTTGATGGAGGCGCTGGAAGACTCCTGCCCCCGCTGCCAGGCGGCAGCTGCTTGGAGGGCACACGCGGCTGGGTTTGGCTGCAGCTTCTCCAGCCCTGCGCGCGACCCCCCTTCTTCCCCGCTTTGATGGAAAGGCGCCGTATGCAGCTCGAGTGCCTCTCTGCCCCCTTCACCCCTCTCTCTTCCCTTGTAGGTCTCCAGCTGAGCTGCGATCCAAAGTCTGTTTTCTCTCCAACTAGCACCGTGTTTATCTTCTTGGGAACTTCTTGTAACGCTGGGGAGCTCAGAGCTTGCAAGTCAGGGCAGGAAGTTTAGAAGCTCAGGCAGCCGGAGAGGTTCTTTACTTGTAAGTCGATCTCTCCCCAGAAGCGTCTTTGAATGTTTAGCAGGGACTTACGTGCTGGGCCCCCTTCCGTGCGGGGCCTAAAGACCTTTTCCGCTGCTGTTTATGACTGCTCCTGTTTATCCAGGTCTGGTTGCTTTCAGCTGGTCTCTTGGCTAGTGTGTGACTCTGTGTGTCTGTCTGACTGATTCAGCTTTCCATGAAATAAAAAAGAATTTAACTTGGGCAATTTAATAAACCGATAAACTGAGCATTGACTTAAATGCAGCTCCTAATGGCACAAAGATAAAAGCAGCTCTTTATATCTAGCAAAATTACTGTTAAGAGGGTCTCTTTGCCCTGAAGTCTACTTTCTTTCCAAAGAAGTTTATGGTCAACATTTCAGGTGGCCAAGAAGAGGTCAGCTGAGCCACGGGCATGACTGTTTCAGGGCTCAGGGGAGAGTGTCTCGGGAGCAGTGTTGGGGGCCTCAGGAAGCTGGAGTCCTGTAATGGGGCACAGACCACCCCTCCAAGGGTTATTGCACTTGTGGCCCACCTGTCCACCATCCCAGCCATGGCCTCTACCTACCCACTACCCTGCTTTCCCCTTGACGGGGTTCAAGCTGAGAAGCTGGCACTTGGGGACCTGGGCTCTCACCGTTTGGCACCATATGGTTTTAATTGGCTTGAAGAACATCATTTGTAAGCCTTTCACTGTGCTCACACCGACTCTCACCCATCACCTTCTAATTAAGAGCAGAAACCATGTGAAAATCGGGCATCTCTCCCAGCAGCCCCTCCTTGTATCTTCACTATGATTCCAGTCCAGTGAAGTTACGCTTGCCCTTTTACGTGACTGTCTCCGCCTCTACACCGCCGTGTGTGTGCGTTTGCTCACAAATATCTATTGAGCACCTACACTGTGCCAAAGTGTTAGACACTGGGGGGCCCATCGGTGTACAAAAAGGATACAAACTCCTGCCCCCAAGAACTTCCATTTAAGAGAAAAACAAATGACTCAACAAATAAGCAAATAAATGTGTGATGCCAGGTGGTAACAGGTGCCATGAAGAAAAATAGGGTGAGAGACATGGAGACAGGAATGGTGGCCACAGAAGGCCTTGCTGAGGAGGTGGTCTTGGTTCCAGGCCAAGGGACAAGCAAGTACAAAGGCCCTGAGGCCTCCCGTGCTCAGCACACGTGCCATCTCCAGGAAGGCAGGGCCTCTAACTTACTGTCCTCTTCATCTCTCTGGCGACTCTTGCAGTGCACGTCATAGTTGCCTGATAGATCCTTGTTGAGTAAATCCAAGTTTTTAAGTCAGCTGGTACCGGGGGACAGGATGACGGGAGGAGGTAAAGAGAACATGAGGTTCTTGCAAGCAAAGGGGACGTGTGTCTTTCTGAACTTGCTGGGCGGAGGACTGATGTTCCAAGCAGGTCCTTGCTCCATACTCCTTTGCAGAACCTTTTTTGCCTGTCCAGGGCCCTGCTCTAAAATATAAAATTCTGGCAACTACAGGCTGCCTGCTTTTCCTCAAGGTTTCAGTGTGATCACACTGGGCTCAAGGCCACGTCAGAGTTTCTTGTGAATGATTGGTCCATTCTCCTCCCTACCCTCTGGACTTGGATGAGTGTGGGGAGAGGCTGTGAACGCCCTAGATGGCACACGTAGAGAAGAGCGTTGATTGAGCAATTGCTATGTGTCGGGTACTGTGCGTCTGGGAGCAATTTTTTTCTTAGTTGTATTAGTTTCCTGGGATGGCTATAACAAGTCACCACGAACTTCGTGGCTTAAAGCAACACAAGTTAATTACCTGGAAGTCAGAAGTCTAACACAGGCCTCCCTGGGCTACAATTAGGCTGTGGGCTGGGCTGTGTTCCTTCTGGAGGTTCCACAGGAGAATCCGTTTTCTTCCTTTTCCATCTAACAGTGGCCGCCTGCGTTCCTTGGCTCATGGCCCCGCCTCACCAAACTCTCTTACTTCTGTCATCACACCACCCCCTCCTGCCTCATGCTTATAAGGACCCTTGAGATGGCACTGGACCCACCCAGATAATCCAGAAGAATCTCCCATCTCAAGGTCCATAACAAACACCGCTGCATAGTCCCTTTTGCCATGTAAAATGATGCAGTCACAGGTTACAGGGATTAGGACATGGACATCTTTGGGAAGCCATTATTTGACCGGCCCCACCAGTCATTCTGCTGGCTGAGCTGGCCGTATGCAGCCTGGGGGATGTGGAATCCATGCTCCTGACTGAAGAACAGGAAAGCTGGTGAGGACTGTACCAGGAGATAGAAAGTTACTGAGCACTGCCTCTGCACCAGCCACCGTTGTGGGGGCTTTGCCAGGACTGGCCCCTCAGGGCTCACAGCTATGCTGCCAGGAGAGACCGGTTCAGCCCGGTTCAGCCCCAACAGGTGCTCTCGGGGCCACTCTGGGTCAGCTTATTACGCTTCTGGAATGTGGGGGTGATAACAGAACCTTTCTCATGGGGCTGTTTCTGTGAGGATGACCTCAGTTTTATTAACCAGCACAGTCAGAATGGGGATGGGGGTGCCCAGGCCACCCTGACTGGGAGTGTCCTAGGAGGGGCTGAATGCTCACCCACTGCAGAAGGTCCTAGGTGCAGTTTGGCGTTGGCCCAGCAGGTGGTGCAACAAAGCACTGGGACCGCAGCCTAAGCCACAGCCCTTGGGCTGCCCCTACCCCGTCTCCCTGCTCTGCTGCCCACCCTGGCTGTCGGGGAGGGGATTCACCCCAGAGACCCAAATAAGGCTCTCGCCTAGCCTCCCTCCACCGCACCCCATGAAGTAGCCTGTAGGCCCACTTTTGGGCACACTGGGTGTCTCCCTGGGCCCAGCTTGTGCCATAAGGCAGCTGAGCCTTGGTCACCACCCCCAGGGAATGCCTATCCCTCTGTCCCCAAATACACGAAGATCGCATCTTACAAGAAGCAGGATGGCAGAGGAAGTGAAATGCAGGTAGGGGGGCTCCAGAAAGGAGGCAGCTCTTGAACTGGGTATCTAGACCCTTGTAGGGCAGAGAGGGGGCCCCTCAGGGAGGAGACCTGAGAGCTAAGACCCCGATGATAGGCTTCTTCCCTCCCCCACTTTTCTTCATTCACCTCTTCAAGTCTCTGCAGGGCACCAGAGACCACAGGCCCGGGTGGGCCGCCCCCAGAATTCCCCGCAGAGCCCATGACCCCCCCTGCCTCTCCCTGCTCAGCAGCCCCCTCCTCTCCAACAGGGCCTGCCCCCGCCCCTGTTCCAGCATTCTCCTTGCCTCCTCTTCCCCATTGCAGCGCCTGAAGCCCCTTCGTCCAAGGCATGAAGCTGTCCGCGGCCCTTTCTCTCTGGCTTGCCCTTGGGGTTGCAGACTTCCGGGAATGCCTTCGCGGAGGGCTCCTGCTGTTCGGGGGTCATCAGAGTAGCTACTGGACAGGTGCCCGGTGCCTAGCAGGTGCTCAGAATAGACTGTTGAATGATTATATGGATGAAGAAGGATGCCCTTGGTGGGTCATGTGTGAGATATGCCCCCCACCTCCCCTGGGATCTGGGGTCCTCTCTGCTCCCCAGGGCATAGCAGTTCTCCCATGTGCAGTAAATACCTCGGTCCACTGGGTTCTCCTGGGAGAAGTACAGGCCAGAGTTTTCAGGGAAAGCAGGAAGTGGCCGTGCAGCTCCCAGCTCCCGCCACCCTCCAGAGCCCGCGGGCTTCTGCCTGTAGCTCGGGGTGTGTGCCAGCGGGTGGAGGTTAGGGGGGCAGGAGGAGGGCCTGCCGCGTGCCTGCCCCTGTGGTTGTGCAGTGGTTTGTTCTCCCTTGCTCGCTCTCTCTCCCTCTCAACTCACTTCTCAGGAGTTTGCTCCTGAACCTGAACTGTAGACCCAAGAGAGAGTCTCTTTTTGCTCCTCCAGCCACTGTGCCACCCCCGTCACCCCTCCCCAGGCCAAAAGGAGCTGCTCCGAGGCAGCCAGGCCAGGCCAGGAGGCCAGGGCTGGGATAGTCAGTTCTCATGGACCAGAAGAGCCCCGAGTGGAAAGTGTTCCTGCCGGGTGAGTCCCCCAGGATGGCCCCACGCCGGGCCGTGGAGGGGGGTCGTGGGTCCTGGGACGGTGCCCAGACTTCCGGAAGACAGAGTTGGGGGGAATCGAGTGCTGAGCTGTGGCTCGTTGAGCAATGCGTGTCCTGGCTTCAGGGGCACCACAATGCATGTGTGGGGCATGAGCATGGCCCAGCAGACAGACATGATGTCCTCAAGTACCCTCGTCTGAGCCCAGAGGGACCTTAAGGAGGCGTGGCCGAGCACTGAGGCATGGCAGCAAGTGCCGCAGCCCCTGGGGGCCCTCCCTGGGCATGTCCCCAATGCCTCTGCCATGGGCAGCTCCCTCCTCCCACTGTGTCATTACAGAACACAGGCTGGCACGGGGCCTGGCACCAGGTACCTGTGGGTGAGCACAGGTGAGCCTGACATCCTCCCAGCTGCCAGGGGCAAAGGGCAGAGGTAGCTCCCTGGAAGCCCACAGAGGTCACTAAATCCACGGTCCTTTCCTACACAGGAGGAAACTGAGGAACAGAGAAGGCAGTGCCCCTGCCAGGGCCTACCCAGTCACCAGGGACAGAGCAGGGTCTAGAACCTGGATGAGCTGTCTCCCGAGCCACCTCCTGCTTCTAGAAGTGGGCGGAAAGGGCAGGAAGGGTCAGGAGAGGAGTCAGGTAGATCCAGGAGGTCAGGAGCAAGGGGAACACATGTGGTGGGGCTCAGCCTCCAAGGAGACCTTGGGAGGGCACAAGTGTGCACCCCACAGGTGACACAGAAGCCCCAGAGCTCCTCGTTTCCATACTAGGTGGGGTATGAGGGCTCCTCCACCTCCCCCTTCCTCCCATCACAGCCAGCTTCTTGGTCAGCACAGGTGACTCTGGTCCTGAGCCTCCACTCCTTGGCTTGGATTTAATCTGAATAAGAAAGGAGCACTGACAATGGAAGCACACTGCCCTGCCCATCCACAAGCATGCCGGCTGGCAGATAGTGAGCTTTCTGTCCCAATAGTATGCAAGCAGGATCTGCCAAACCTGTTAGAGAGGTTGGAGAGGGCTAGAGGTCAGATGGGACAATCTTCCTTCCGCATCTCAGATTCCAGGTCCCTCCTCCTCTGTGCACCTCCTCTGTGAAGAAGGACCAGAGCAGCTGGTGTTTAGCAAGCACCTACTGTATACCAAGGCTCTGCCACACTTGACAGACGCCAGTTCATTGAATCTTCACAAGAGTCTGTGACATAGGTGCTGTTCTTCCCCCCATGTTCCAGATGAGAAGATTGAGGCACAGAGGGGTCAGGTGACATGTCAGTGGTCACTGGGCAGGTCAGTTGAGCGGCAGAACTGGGATGCAAAGTGGGGCACAGAGCTTGTGTCCTGAACCACCATGCAAGATAAGATGTGTCCCCAGTTACAGGAAATCCAACCCCATTTGGGAAAATGTTTCTTGAACTTTAAGAAGTCCAGAAGGTTCTCCAGAAGAGCTGCAGGGCTTTGGCTAGGAGGACAATGGGCTGTCGCTTTCCAGGCACCAGGTCCTCTACCAGGCCAAGGACAGCTCCAGACTTGCCAGGACAGGCAAGTGCCAGGCAATGAGGAACCTGTGGCGATGGGAGGTGGGGCACCTTGTCCACCCAGGGAATGCTGGGGCAGTACCTTTGGGTCCCGTCTGCCTCATGGGTGCTAGGTGGGCAGCCAGGGACCGTCGGGGGCTCTCTGCTTCCATCATGCAGGCACAGCCCCAACTCTGGTCCCTTCTTCGTTCCGTTGGCTGGCCAGGCTGGCCCCACCTGCTTGCCCACATGGCTGGTAGCAAACTTGCCCCAGGCAGCCCAAAGCCCCATTCCCCAAACTGCCCGTACCCGTGCCTGTACTTTCTGGGATCCAGACCATCTTAAACAGAGGAACAAAGCTGAGCACTCGCCTGGGCTGTAGGCATAGGGCCTTGGTAGGCGGTATCTCCTTTCTTCCAGGTACAGCTCAGCCCTGACTCTTCCAGGAAGCCTTCAGTGATTGCTCCATCCTCAGGATCTCTCTCTCTCTCTCTCAGTCTCTCTCGCTCTCGCTCTCTCAATGTTATGTCTTTTTCCGAGCTCCAGAGTGGGAAGTGAGCTTACATGGCTTTAACTGGCTCTAAACTGGGGCAGGTTTGCGAGCGTCGGAGGCATTATTATTTACTAGGTGGTGATGTTTGGTGAACACTGGGACTGTCCCCAGCAAACCACGACATACGGTGGCCTGGCTTATAACACCATCACTGGCCATTTGGGTGTTGCCTTCTCTGGTTATTTCTCTTTCTTGTCAAATAAACAGGCATAAATGCGAAGGTGGAAGGAGGGAAAGAGAAAGGAAAGATGAAAAGCACAGGCTCTCGTGTCTGCTACTTTCTAGTGGAGCCTCAGTTTGCTCATCTGTGAAGTGGGGGTGCGGGGGCAGCTGTTGCATAGAGTCACTGTGAGGGTCAAATAAGGCAACGTGCATAGCAAACATTCAATCAGAGTATCGTTGTTGCTGGTAAGTGCCCTGTCCTCGCCTGCATCCTTCTAGCACCAAACTAGTATCAGGCGGACCTCTGATGTGCTGATTGCTGCCTTCAAGAGGGTGTGTACACAGTAGGTGCTCAGTAAATATTTCTAGAATAGGTGGATGGGTGGGTCATGGAAGATGGATGGGTGGAAGGATGGATGGATGGATGGATGGGTCGGTGGGTGCGTGGGTGGGCGGGCGGATAGATGCGTGGGTGGGCGGAGGCTTTACTGAATGAAGTAAGAATGCATGCTGGGTCTCCTTTCTTCCCAGGCAGGCCTGGGACCTTGGCCCACTGGTGGCAGGCAGCCAGTGGCAGGCGTAACTGTGCTTTTGTCCCCATGGCCCCCACGGTCACCTGCTGCCGCAGCAGAGCCAGTCTCTCTCTCAATCTTCTCCATGAGCTGCACGCCCTGGCTGCCTGCCAGGCCTCCCTCTCGCCCTCCCTCCTGTCACCTCAGGACAGATAGGTCAAGTGGGTTTCCAGATCAGCAGCTCCTTACGCTGTCTCTCTGGGGACTGTGTGTGTGTGTGTGTGTGTCTCTGTGAGTACGTGTCTGTGTGTGTTGGTGTGTGCATCCAGCAGGCGCAGCAGGCGAGGTGGCCTCTGTGGTTTGGGCTGAGGGAATTAGTAAGCAGACAGTGGCTTTGGCAGCCGGCCAGGGCCACCATCCCTGGAGGGTGGGAGGGGTGCAGACGTGACACACTTGACCTGCTGGTTCAGTGGAGGCTGTGGAGAAAGAGGTCCCTGAGGCCGGCTTTCCGGGACCCTAAACCCCTCCCCCACTGCCACCCTGAGGCCAGAAGAAGGGCCTGGTCTTCTGTGGGGAAAGGACAGATGAGTGTCCAAGGGCCAGCCTCTCTGCCCCTTCACCTCAGTGACGGTGGCACCACACCCTTCCTTATGGGGGATAAGAGACCATCCCAGACACCCCTTGATTCCCAGATATGATGTGAAAAGTGGGGCTCTAGACCTGGCTGGCCTGGGTTGGAATCCTGGCACTGCCATTTAGAGCTGTGTGACCCATGGACACACTGGCTAACCTCTCTGGGCTACTTCCTGACACAAACCTTGCTGGCAGGGGCTATGAGGATGGATTGGGTCAGGGCATGAAGCCCTCAGGACAAGCCAGCTCAGCCGTGTGAGCTGTCAGCACCCTGGTTGTCACTGTTTCCATTATCGTTGCTGTTCTTGTCTGGGAGCATCTGAGTCCCAGTGTCACCTCCTGGACCACCCACAGCCCACCTTCTTCAAGTGGGGAGAAACGCAGGAATCTCAGGACGCTGACTGGGCCAGGGAGTACTACATTTGACCTTTACTGGGCAGGCCCCCTAGGTGACACACAGCCACTTCATCCAGAATGGAGTAAGTGCTCTGAAATCACCAGAAAATACCATCCTGGGGGAGCTCCCGGCCATCCTTCCACACCCCCGGCATCCTGGCCTCTGCCCCTTTCTCCAGTTCACCCAGCAGGAAACAGGAAGGAAAGGAGCATTTACTAAGTACCTACTGCATACCAGCTCTCAAGCCATTAGCCTGTATTATGGATAAGGAAACTGAGTCTCAGGAAAGTGAGAGGCTTGCCCCAGATATACGTGGGGCCTGGGACCAGCCCAGCAACTCTGGTGCAGGAATCCCTACCAGAAACCAATCTCCACACTCTGAGTTGGCCTCCCTCCCTCCCCCTTGGGCCTGAGCAACTGCCCCCTAAGCCATCAGGGTCCCCCAGGGCTCCTCCCGCACCATAGAGCAGGTGTGTTCTCCCTGGCTCCTTGCCCCCCACTCCCAGGAAGCAAAGCATGGTGAGATGGCTGACAGCACAGTCTCAGGCATCAGGCCACACTGGCAGTTCTGTGCACCCTCTGAGGCTCAGTTTCCCCATCTGTAGAAAGGGGATGATTGAGCATCTCCTTCTTCTCTAGTGTTGGGAAGGCTGGACTGTCATGTGTGCTGCTGCTGCTGCTGTAGCCCTGCCCTTTGGCCACCATCCCTGGCCCCCATCCTGGGGGACCGCCCTGGCCCCCCCCAGGGGCTGGTCTAGGGTGATTTTGATGGCTGGGTGGGCTGGTCTGGCCGCCTCTTCTCCCTAATGGCAGGTTTGGGCACAGACAGAGCCTGTGGCCTGGCAGTGTGGGGTGGTGGCTCTGCTCCCACCCTCCCGCCTTGTGGTCCCGGCGGGGACACGTGAACACAGCCTGGCTCTGTTCTCGGAGCTGTGGGAGGCAGGCTGTCACGGCTGGGAGCCAGGAACTGGAGGTGAGCCCAGGAGTGGGGGAGGGGTGGCCTGTGTCTGTGCCCTTCCCCCTCAGTGCCAGGAACCTGCCAAGCCACAGGTGCCCCCACAGCACAAGGTATGAGTGGGGGTCCTGCTGGGGGGAGGGCTGGGGCTGGGTGACGGGGACACTGTGACGGGGAGTGGAGGATAGAAAGGAGGGGTTCTCTTGGAGGGAGAGCTGCCCCTCTCTGTTCTGGGGAAAGAGGTTGTGTCCAAGGTAACAGAGGTCATCCACCGCGCCCACGGCCACCATCCCCGAGGCTAGGGGCACACTGGGTTTCCAGACGGCTCCTGCTATCGTGCAGGCCGTGCACTGCACAATCTCGGGGGGCCATTCGGGTTGACTTGTGCAGTGGCCCAGGGCCTCCCATCTTCTCCACCAAGCACAGTTTGATTTTCAGTTCTGGAATTCTGGTCATCTTTGATCATAAGCCTGGAATGTTGGTGGGGGTGACGCGTGTGAATAAGTGTGGATGATGGGGGCCCCCATGGTGGGCTGCACATGCAGTGGGGGTTTGGGGGTTGCAGGAAGCCGTGTCCATCCCTCAGAGGTCAGAGGGACATCTGCGTGTCTCTGAACATCCCGCGCACCCATTCTCCACAGGTATCCCTGTAACGTGAGAACGGCAGAGGTACCATGCCCCCCTGCCCCCACCCTATTCCCTCCTTTGCCTCCTTGCCAAGATATGAAATCTTAACTCAAGGGCTCACATGTGGGCTGCTGGCCAAATAGAACCTGGGAAGAGAAACACCAATCAAAACGTCTCCCCACTGTGTGACCTTGGGCAAGTTACCTAACCTCTCTGTGCCTTAGTGTCTTCATCTGAAAAGTGGAGGTAATAATACTATGTACCATAGGGTTGTGGGTGGATTAAATGAGATAATGATGGAAAGCACTTGGAGCAGGGACAGCGAGTAGAAAATGCCAGTTGCTTCTTACTCCAAAGGCCCTGGGTAGAAACTGCCAGTTTCTTTCTTTCTTCTGACACTTGGCGGTCCTGGCAGGTAGGAGGCTGGGGCTCCCCCACTTGTGCCCTAGGGGTGGCAGGGCAGCAGGGCTGCGCCCTGGGGGCATAAACACCTGCAGGGTTGCAGGGAAAGGCCTCCCTCTCTCGCTCTCAGGGGGGAGGCGAGGGCCCCCCTTGCCCCGGCCTCCTTGCCCATCTCTCCACACTTCCCCCAGGGGCATTGTGCTGGAACTTCTCTACTGGTCCAGAGGAAACCGCAGGCTCTGCCGTGGCACTCACCCTTATCTCAGGCCTGTGCAGACGGCCCTGTCCCTAGGAAAGGGCTTATCAGCCTGGTCATCTGTGCCCCGCAGGCCTAGGAACACGGTGGTGTGGTGGATTTCCCTGGGAATGGAAAATCATTCTCCTGGAGGTCAGGATGAGGCGGGGCAGGGCGCGGAGACAGGGAGGGGCCAGTGGAGGTCAAGGCTGTCTAGCTGGCTCTGCCATGGCCCCTTCCTCCGTGGACGGCGTTGGGATGGTCCGGAAGGACCAAGCTTCCAGGCTCCCTGTTCACACTCCGTGATGTTCCGCGGCCGAGAACTTGGTGCCCTCTACCCGGCTGCCCGGCCACTCCAGCCATTTTGGATTTGGGGTTCTGGCTTTCCCAGAGCACTCGGGGCCTCCGCCTGCATCTGGAGCACGTGGAAGCTGGGGAGCCCATTTCAGGACCGTGAGCCATGGAAGCCTGCCCAGCTTCCCCGATCCCCCCTAAGGGCCACGGAGGACCCCAGGTCTCCCCAGTTATAAGAACATGTATATGTTGAGTTCTTACTAAACAGGGAGGCCCTACTTTCCATGCTTTGTATGAATTCACTCTTTGACTCCTCCACTGGCCTCTGATGAGGCAGGCGTACTTATTAAACCATCTTAGAGACCAGGAAACTGAGGACTGGGCAAAGCTTTGCACCCTGTGACCTTGTGCACACCCTGAGTCTCTGGGTGTGCTGAACAGGCCACTTGGGGATGGAAAATGGCCATCTGTCCCCTTTTGCCCCTTTGGTCCCCAGCCATCTGGCTACCCTAGTGCCAGTCTGCCATCTTCTAGGACTAGAGAATTAGAATATCCAGGTTCTGATCCCAGCTCTGGCACTCACTGGCTGGCAAACCTGGACAAGCCCCCTAGCCGTCCGGGCCATGCAGGGAGCTATGCACCCCTTCACGCTCTAGGGATGCACACCCCCAGGCCCTGGCCTGCTGCCGGCAACTCCCCAGAAATCCGCGGGCCTGCCCTCACTTCCCTCAGACCTGCAGATGAAATGCCACCCTCCGTAGACGTCCCTGACCACCTCTTCTGAACGTCCACCTCCTCATGTCACAGCCGCATCCTTCCTTTGAGCTGTCCTCGCCACGTGTCCTCATCTAGTAGTGGACTTCACAGATCTTCCTGGCTTATAGTCTGCTGTCCCCGCTGGCTGGGCAGCTTCAGGACAGCGAGAATGGCCATCTGTGTCTTCCCCTCCGTCTCCCAGCACCTGGGACGGCACCTGGCAGGCACAAAGTAGGCTCTTCCGATACGTGTTGAATAAATGAATGGACAAGTGGATCAGCAAAATAAGGAAACTAAGAGCTTTTTCTCTCTTTTCTTTTTATTGATTATTGATTGTTACTTGTACCTCACTCCTGAAAAGATCAGATAGGTACTCCTGGCACATAGTAAGTGCATCCAAGCTTGGATTTCCATCACCACCCCCCGAGCCTTCTGGTTCTCATGGATCAGCCCAAGTCCCGCCAAAAGGAGCAGCCCCATTCCTGGGGGACATTTCCTGCCGACCCCTCCGCACAGGTGGCAGCTCAGGATCCTGGGCCTGGCCCCTGCTCCCTGGTGGGCTGCCAGACCATCAGCAGGGCCGTGAGTGGGCCTGGACTCCCTCCCCCCAGGCACATGCTCCCGCTGCTGCCTCTGCCCCCACCTGACCAGAGCCCGGTGGTCAGGGCCCAGGAGGCAAGGGACGTGGGCTGTTCAGTTGTCCTCCTGCTCCTGCTCCTGGAGGTAGGACCTTTGCAGGGTCCAGGGCATGGCACTCAAGAGGGGGGTGGCCCGTCGGCCTTCCTGCCCCATCCATACCTCCTAGGTGCCCCAACTCTGCCAGCTATGGTGGGCAAGGGGCTTATTTTTCCAAATCCAAAGATAGAACATCATGTGTTTGGCCTTGGGAAGTCAAAGCATTATCATTTTTGGAATATTCTGATGGATTCTAAGGACCACAGGACTAGGCAGGAAGTTCTAACCTTGGCAGTTACCATAGCCCTGAACAACAGCAGGAGGGGGTCAGAGGTAGGGGTCTTGTCCTGAGGGGTCTTAAAGTCCAACTGGGCACCCTGAAAACTAAGGGCACACAGTTGAGGCAGTCTTGGGAGGGCTTCTTGGAGGAGGCGAGATGGCTTGATGGATTTCAAGATGCAAAGGAGAGTGGTGAAGTTCTTCTTAGAGACAGAGGGAGATGGATCGTTCCGGGGGTGAAAGGGTGGTGCCCAGGGCTTCATCTGAATGGTTAGGGATGCTGAAACCTCACCCCCATCTTTTCCCTCAGCCCCTAGATCGATCCCCACGGTTCTAAAACCTTGGTCAAAGTCATAAGCAAGATAGAGGTGGGGTGAGGTGAGTGAGGAATCCCCTTCCCCACTACCCAGGTGCCTCCACCTCCTGGTCACTCCATTCTGGGGGCTGCCCCCCATCTCCCCCAGCTGCCCATCATGACTGGGTTAAGTGCTGAATCTCGGACATTTGGTCTGTGCTCTGCATTAGATGGTAGTAATTTGAAATCCTGACATAAATACAGTTAACAAATTGGCTCCATTTGGTGTGGCCCCAGATCTAATTAGATCCAATTAATACTCACTGGGGAGGGGGTCTGCGTCGTCAGCCCCTGATTCATCATCCAGCTTGAAAACCAGCCTTCCACTGCTCCTCCAGCTGGGGAAGCACCCCCTGCCCAGCTGGGAGACACTCCTCCTGCTCTTGGCATTTTATTTGTTGATCTGTGAATTTCCAGGGGGGTGTGGGAACACGCTGGCTGTCTGGTAACATCCTTGCAATGCATGTTCCTTTAACTTTTTTTACTTGAGATAAAATTCACATAACATAAAACTAACCATTTTGAAGTAAATCATTCAGTGGCATTTAGTACATTCACAAGGTCCTGCAACCACCACAGCTATCCAGTTCCAAAATGTTTCCATCACCCCGGAAGGGAATCCCCCACACCCATTAGCAACCACTCCCCATGCCCCCTCCCCCAGCCCCTGGCAACCACTAATCTACTTCCTGTGTCCATGGATTTGTCTTTTCTGCACATTTCATATCAAGGGAATCATACACATGTGGTCTTTAGTGCCTGGCATTTTTCATGGAGTATCATGTCTTCAGGGTTCATCCATGTGGTAGCGTGAATTGGTGCTCCATTCCTTTTCATGACCGAATAATATTCCACTGTATGGCTAGACCACATCTTATGTATTCTTTCCCCTGCTAGTGGACACTTGGGCCATCTCCATCTTTTGGTTCTTGTGAATAGTGCTGCTGTGGACATTCGTGTACAAGTTTGACTTCGAACACCTGTTTTCGTTTTTTTGGGGTATATGTTTATGAGTGGAATCTGCTAGGTCATACTATTAATTTTATTTTATTTTGTAAGGATGAATAGAGCTCTGTCTAGGTGGCAATTTAGTGTTCATGACATCCCTAAAAGGTAGATGCTGTTAGCCCATTTTATAGATGAGGACATTGAGGCTTGGCAGTTAGACAGCCAGGATTTGAAGCAAGCAGCCAGATGATGGCAGAGGCTGGCAGTTTTGTGACCAATTCTTTGGGTCTCAGGACCTAGACCACTGGCCAGGCCCAGGAGGACTCACTTGTGCTAACCACCCCTCAAGGGGCTGTTGGGTAAACCGGAGGCCAGGGTGTCTGTTTTTAGAGAGAACTGTCATTGTAGAACAAGCTGGCGGTGGGTACCTCTCAGTGTCAGGTCCCTCAGCCTGACAGCAGCCTGGTTGTACCTTGCTGACCTATGGGCCCCCCACGTGCATGCCTACCTGGGTACCCGAGAGAGTCCCCTGCCCAAGGCCCAGGAATAGGTGACAGCAATGCGGGCTCTCAGCCAGCTCTGCCCTCCAGGTCTCCTGAACTTCCACAGAGCCCCTACTTTCTGCTGATCCCCTCTCCTGCAGGAGGGCAGTTTATCCACCATATATCAATCACATGTTCCTGGGCCCCTACTGGGGGTAGCCACCCCCTGAAATGTGGTTATCTCCTGGCCACACACTGCCGCGCGGCCTGTGGGGCACAAGCGGCTCCCCTGGCTTATCTCTGCTGCTTGTCCCTTGCCGGTCACTCCGAGTCCAGTCTTATCTCAGTGTTCCAGGGCCTTCCTTTACCCACAAGCCCTGGGTGGGATGGGGGCCGGCCCCTTTCTATTCCTGGACCCTTGGGAACTGGGTTTACTCCCCTCCCAAGGCTAATCAGCCACGAGGCCCCCACCATGAGCACTTGTGTCTGAGAGGACACACAGTGACCAGGAAATCTTCCATACATTCCGACTCCGTGGGCCAGGGAGCCCACCCCTGAACTGTGGGTGAGCAGGAAAGACAGGGCATGGGGCTGTCTTATTTGTGAGCACAGATGCAGAGCAGGTCAGAGTGCTTCCGAATAAGAGCAGACACTCTTGATGCCCTCCTCCTCCAAGTAGACCCGCCGGGGAGCAGGGACGGACCCCCTCCACCCTCCAGCCTAGGGGTGTCCCTGAGCGCTTCAGCATAACCTGGGCCTGGTGTGGGCACATAGAACGCCCTGCACACACACGCACGTGCACACACAGCTCCCAGCACAGGCACTCAGTCCTCAGTACACAAGCACACACATACACCCACATCCATGTACACTCAGACACACACAGTCTATCTCAACTTTAAGCACACACATTCATGTGCACACATACTCATCGGGTGTCTCTCTCTGACACACACACACTCCTCCCTTGACTAGCCTGGGTGACGGCAAGTTTCCTTAGTAGCTGCCCACAATTGACTATTCATGCTTCCCTCTAATTGCCTCGTGGGTGTCTGTCTGCTTGGGGAGGGGAGCAGAGGCTGGGAGGAGACAGCAGCAGAGACTTGAGGGTGAGGCTGAGGTAAGAGGTGTCTGCCATTAAAGCCTCCCCCTCCCCAGAGGGCAGAAAGTCCTCCAGCTGGGGGTGGAAGGACCCCACTTGCCTCTTACCTGTAGAGACTGGGGTCAGAGTGGACCACTGGTTCCTAGGCCAGTGGCATGGGGCCCACAGAATTGCGTCCTTAGCCCAGAGGCTGTTGTCATCAATCCTTGGCCATTCCCTGCAGGGCTTGGCAGACACCGCCAGCTTTGGTTCAGATCCTGGTCGCTTGTCCCCTCAGAATCCAGTCAACGCCAATAACCCCTCCTCTTCAGGGAGCCTTCTTTCTCTAAGGCAGCTTCACAAAGCTCCCCACCCTGAACTCTGCTCTGCTGAGAAGCAGTCAGTATCATCTCCCTTCATAGATGGGGACAGGCTCAGGGAAGGTAGGGAGGTGCCCATGGGGACCGCCCAGATCTGGGGGCCCAGAGACCCTTTTGAGAGAAGGAGAATGGGCTTCATACTGGCTGAGATCACCCCTCTGTGAGGACGAGTGAAGTGCAGGCTTTTGTCCTTCAAGCGCTGGATCAGCTTGAAGAACCTATCCGATAGCTTCAAGTGTGCTGGCTGCCCTCCCAGCTCTGCTGTTTACTTGCTGTGTAGCCTCAGACCATCCTCTCAACCTCTCTGAACTTTCATTTGCACACCTATAAACCCCAACCAACAATAGTGCCGATCTCTCAGCCTCACCTGGAGGCTCCCATGATTTCCTGCGGGTGGCTCAGCATGGAGCCTGCGCAAAGCAGACACGGAACAAGTGCTTTGGAATATTATCCTGAGAAAAGGTTTTGTTTCCCCGTCCCCCTACCCCCTGCGTATTGCTTTTGCTTCACATACGAGCTGGGACCTGTGCAGGCAGCTGCTCAGCCCACGGAGGGCCAGGTGTGTGGGCAGAACGTTCTGGATGCCCGGCAGCCTTCATCTACCACGACCTCGATGAGGTCCGCTAATGAAGGCCAGGCCCTCCTGAGGGCACACACGCATGCGTGGAGGAGTAGAGTGACTTGAAACTGGTCCCACAAGGGTGGGATCCAGGAGGAGTGCACAGAACAGGCCTGTCCTCGGCTCAGGGGCCATCGCTGCACCCTGGGGGCTCTTTGGCAAGTGGCCAGGGGACGGTGGGCAATTGGTCTTTGGAGAGGCCCGGGGTTCTCCTGGCCGCTCAGGGCCTCCGCTAAGCCAGGTTAGCTGCTGGGCACCTGTCCCCACCCCGCCCTGCCCGGCTTCCAGAACTGCTTCCTCTCGTAAAGGTCTTGCTGGCTCCCTGTCACCTGCCGCAGGCCCTCGGTTGCTCTGCCAGATGGGAGACAAGCCCATTCTTGCTGAAGAAGCCCTTTGTCACATGCCTGGCCTAGTAGGGCAGGGCGAGCTCGGCAGGTGTTTTGGGGTGGGTGCTGCTGGCCAGTAGCTGCTTGTCTGGGCCCAGGGGCCGGGGCTGAGGGGGGAGCAAGCATGTTACCTGTGTGTCTCGTGGCGTGACCCCCTCTGTCAGAGTCCACTTCCCAGATGTCTGGCTAGAGACTCACAGCAGCACAAAGTCAGGGTCCAGTGGGAGATACTTGCTTCCTGCCCCCACCGCTTCCATGGGCTCCGGGTCCCTGTGGAGCAAGGCCGGAGGCAAAGCTGAAAGCCATGGCTCAGGTGGACCTGGAAGAAGAGGGGGGTGTCCACAGCCCCCTCGCCTGGCAAGTGCCCGCCCTTCCTCCCCGGGTTGGGCTGGCTGCTGATGGATGATAATGAGACCCGGAGAGTCTGATGAAGTTCATTTGTCACCTGCGTGTGTTTTTGCCTCCCCGCTCTCACAAGGCAGCCGGTCATCCATCCTGGAGCCTTCAGAGGCCTCGGCAGTAATGGGGTCATAGATCACTCCCTTGTGGAGACAGAGCTGGACAGAGGAGTGGAGCCGTTAAGAATGACCGCTGGTGACCCCCCGGCGGGAATGGCTCCAGCTCCAGCTCCACCTAGGGCCTGCCACGGCCCTGAACTTGGGTGAGGGTGAGAGAGGACCACAGAAGGTTTTCGGGGTTGGCTCATGTCCTGTGGAGGGGGGTATCGGGGAGGACAGTTCTTCCTATCTCGGGGAGGGGGTGGCAAATCCCCATGCCCTGAGGGCACTCAGAGCAGGCAGGCATCTCTGTGCAGGCCTGTCTAGGGCTCCTGGGAGCTGTGTGACAGCTGCCCCTTTGGTCAAGGCCTCTCTATAACAAGTCAGGGTTGACACCGGCTTGGAAACCATCCCCATCTCCCATCCTGTTTAAACTTTGGTGACTAAAGGCAGTATTCTTCATATCCCCCCTTGCCTCTGTTCAGCTAAGCAGTTCAGCCCTGAAATTGCAACAGATACCCCTCCACATTTACAGCCCTTCCGCCCCAAAGCAGCAGCTAATTCTAAAGGGGGGGAGGGGCAGAAGCCCTATCCTGCCTGGTTCAAACCCTGGCCCCATCATATTACTCGCTGTGTAAATGGGCAAGTCCCTTACCTTCTCTTGCCTCAGTTTTCTCATATGTAAAATGGGATAATAACTAATGGAGTTCTGTGATGATAAAATGAATTGTAAAGGTGACACGCTTCTGACAGTGTTGGGTATTTAGCGCTACTGAAGTTTTCAGCAGCAGTGTCATTGGTTTCTAGCACCGGCCCTGATCCCAGCTGTGTGACCCAGCTGGGAGACACTTACCCACTCTGGGCCTCAGTTTCTCGACCCATAAAATGGCAATTAGAGGTTTGATCAGGCTTGTTCATAAAAAGCTTTGGAAGGCGGCCCCCAGGGAATCAGTGTTCTGTGTGACTAGGGCTGGAAACAGCTCCCAAACCCCATGTTCCCCTCCTGGGATGCTCCTTCCAGAACCTTCTCCTGGGATTCTCATTAAAATATATCACTCCCATGGGGTGTTCGGAGGAGAGAAGGGGACGGAATGATATTTCTGGAGTCCCTTTGGGCAGACCCAACTGCCAACTTCAGTCAGTGGATTTTGGGAGGGGGCACAGCTCCTACCATGGTCGTTCCTGCCAGTTGAGTTTCCAAAAATGTGCACACGAGAGTGGAATGACTGGCCTCCCATTTTCCATCTTTCCAAGCCCAGCTGGCTGGGCATCCCCTGCTTTCTCCCCTAACTGTGGGGGCCCAAGGAGCCACTCCCTGGAGTGAGCCTAAGGGACCCCTTCTCTCAGCCCTCCCACCATGGTGGGTGGGTGGTGCTCTTGGCCTCCACCAGGACCAGTTATCTTTGTGGTGGTCATGCCAGCACAGCATCTGTGTGGGGCTGGACGGAGAAAAGTGGAGCTCCCGGTCAGGAGGCTCGGACGGTGGGACTCTGAGCCAGGCCCGCCTCTTAGCCCGAAAGTGACAGGACATCCATGTGGGGAAACCAAGGCACAGAGGTTCTGGACCCAGCAGGGCCACACAGCATTACACGCAGGGGCCCCTCAAATCACTGGAGATCACCAGAGTGTTGCTGGGATGTTCCCACTGCTCGTATGATAACCATGGTCTCTTGATCAGCTTTACTGGTCCAAGACACTGCAGGTTCTCCAAGCAAGCTGCCTGGATCCTGTGCCGCAGACACTGGGCCCGACAAGGGTGTGAGCTCCCCCGGCACCTGACAGTTCAGCCTCCAGGCCCCACTGAGTCCCACACCTGCTAGTTTTCCAGAATTGTCCATTCCCAGGGTTCCAGCCTCCTCCCCATCCTGCCTCTCACCTGCCTCTCTCAGGCCCCACTGTGGCTCACTTCCTATGGTCCCATCTCTCTGGGGCCTGCCTAGGGGCCTTTGCACTTGCTGTTCCCTCTGCCTAGAATGCCCTTTTCCCAGAACTTTGCGTGATTGGTTCCTCCCGCCCTTCAGGTCTCAGCTCAAACATCACCTCAGTGAGGCTTTCATGGATCACCTGACCTGATTGTCTCCCCCACGGAATCAATCACTCTCATATCTCCTTGATTTGCTTTCTTCCTCATACGTGGTACTAATTATCCAAAATTGTCTCGTTCATTGATTTCCGTTTGCGTGTTGTTTTCATCTCCCTTGGCTAGAACATAGGCATCGTGAGAGTGTGTCCATCTCTTTAGTTCACTAGTGTGTCCCCAGAACATGGGACAGTGCCTGTTCAATAAATACGTTATTGGCTGCACAAATGGGTGAATGGAAGGATGGATGGGTGAACAGAAAGAAGAAGGAAGGATGGACATTTGGATGAAAGGAAAGCTATTTGGATGGATGAATGG
This sequence comes from Rhinolophus ferrumequinum, assembly GCF_004115265.2. Lineage (NCBI taxonomy): Eukaryota > Metazoa > Chordata > Mammalia > Chiroptera > Rhinolophidae > Rhinolophus > Rhinolophus ferrumequinum. The sequence continues at coordinate 30,610,819 of NC_046298.1, forward strand.
ACGGATGGATGGAAGGAAGGAAGAAACAGTGACAGGAAGGCAGGCAACATCTGGGCTTCTTTGCTTTCCCTGAGCCAGTTCTGAGCATTGATGAGAGTAAGCAGGAGGCAGCTGGGGGTTCCCTGTTGGTGATTGGGTTATGACAAGCTGGGTGACAAGGTGGGTCAGACAAAGTACCTTCGAGCAAGGTTGCCGGTGTGTCATAAGTCCTAAAAGATAGAGAAAAGCTCTGCGACATCAGGGTCCTCTCTGAACCCTAGAATGGCTGTCGTTGATCAAGAAAGGAAATTCAGTCCCGGAGGCCTGCCAGCCACCTGGGCACCAGTCAGGGCTTGCCTTGCCTCGTCTGAAGCTGGTTGAGCGGAACCTCACGAAGAAGCTTGGGGGTCATATCAGTAGGGTGTGTGGTGGAGGGTGAGGGGTTGGGGGTCATGTGTATTTGCATTGGATTTGCATGCAGGTGGTGTCAGACATGGCTGTTCAGAGCCCCTTCAGGTGATCATGTCTCTGCTTTGCTTCCTGCACCCCACCCACTGTCACTGTCCTAGAAACTTGAAGACAGGGAGGAGAATGGCCTGCTCTGCTGGCTGAGCCTCCTCTTTTGTGTAAATGACAACAACCCTGACCAATCATTGAGACATTCCTGCTGACGCCTCCATCTGTATTAACCATTGAATCTTCATGACCCTGCGGGGTACGCTCCTGCTGCCCCATTTTACAGAGGAGCAAACTAAGGCCCAGAGAGAGGCTTCACTAGCAAGCAGACATGTGGTAGGTAGGCCTGAGCTGAGTGCTTTGTGTGGATTGGAGTGCTGAAGTCTCACAAAGATCCCAGAGTTGGGCTCTTTGCCTGTTTTACTCAAGAGGAAACTGAGGCACTGCAGAAGCCTGTGAAGAGACAGAGGGAATATAGCACCAGCAGCTGTGCTTGGTGGATGCTCTGTGATTCATCCTGGGAACACAGAAAGTCCATGCTCTTATACGTACTTCTGTGTCCCCACAATCTGGGACCATTACTGGCGCATAGTAGGTGCTCAATAAATACTTAGTGCCTGTAGCTTTGTGAGGCCACAGACACAACTCTGCTGATGTAGGCAGGAGGACACCTTTCAGGTGACCAAAGGGAGGTACCCAGCAAGACATGGCGACAGAGGGTCCTTTGCTCTCAGGCAGCAAATTCGAGGTCAGGCTCCCGCCGAGGTGGGGGAACCTTCCCCCTGGGCAGGCAGGTGGGCCGCAGCCTGGCAGTGGCAGTGAGCCCTCTTTGATCTCTAATTCCAAGAGCCAGCTTTGTGTCCTGCCGTATAACAATATGATAGGTTAGGGTCAAGCTGTGGTCCCATAACTTCTTGGAAGACATTTCAGAACAATAAAGGTGTCTGGGTTTATATCTGCTCATATTTTATCCTGGCTTCAGTCTCTCCTGCTCACTTGCCTTGGATTTACTGTGCGTATATTTTAAATGGGTTAAGGTTTGACGCCAGCATTCCCCGACGGTGCCTGTCCCCTCCTGCCCGCCTCGAGGTGCCTGGCCTGGCCAAGCCCCCGTGCTGGCCTCGGCTGGCTGAAATATTTACCTCCAGGCTCCTGTGACAGCCGGAGCTATCTCCCGAAGCAAAGGTTATTGGACTGCGAATGTTATGACATTACATTTTGTGTCTGCACTCTCGAGATGCGCGATGCTGGCAGAATGCTAAGCTCTGGGCTGGGCCAGGCGGAGGGAATTGATAGCGGTCCACTTTATTACAGAGCCTTCACAGCCCCACCACTGGCGCCTCGGGAGTTGACAGAACAAGGGCGCCAGCCTCCCCGGCTGGGGCTGCTTAAACGATTTGATGCTGTCAGCTCTCCAGGCCCCCACGGCTGTCAGCCCAGCACACTCCAGAAAGGGCTGGGACAGAACAAGCAAACCCACAACGGCAGCAGTCATCGTAACCGACGCTGTACAAGATTAAGTACGTTCTGGGCACTGCACGGAACACTTTAGGTTTATAAATGCTCTTCACGCACAGCCCCCCTCTGAGATAGGCATGTCTATCCCTTTGTTCAATTGAAGAAACTGAGGCAGAGAGACTTGCTGTAGGGGTGTCCTGGGCCTGCTGTAACAAAGGACTGAAAACTGGGCAGCTGAAAACAACCGAAATGTATCCTCTCCCAGTCCTAGAGGCCAGAGGCCCAAGACCAAAGGGTCAGCAGGGCCGTGCTGTCTCTGAGGGCTCTAAGGGAGCGTCCTTCCGGCCTCTTTCAGCTTCTGGTGGTTGCCAGCCATCCTTGGCGTTTCTTGGCTTGTGGCCACATCCCTCCAACCTCCACCTCTGCTTTCACATGACCGTTTCCCCTTCTTATAAGGACCCCAGGCATTGGATTGGGGCCACCCTCATCCACTATGACTCACTTTAACTTGCTCACATCTGCAAAGTCCTTCTGTCTATGTGAGGTCACACTCACCGGTTCCAGGTGGACATGAATTTGGGGGAACACTATGCACCCCAGTATACTTGCCCCAGGTCAGTGTAGTAGATGCTGTTGGGACCCTGCCAGCAGCTCCTCGGCCTATCTTAGAATTCAGAGAGCTCCATAGACTCCAGGGCTTCTGGATCTCAGGGCTTCAGTGTTCCCTGGCTGGGCCCCAACTCTGGACAGGAGCAACCCCTACACAAGAAAGAGAGGCATGCTGGACAAAACCTGCATCCTGTTGTCCTTCCCAGGGACACTGCTCTCCCAGGGTCTCCAGCAGGACCGCTCACCGTGGCCCCCTCATTGGCCCTCCTCCCTGCCCCGTCTCACTGGGCCACGCCCTCAATGTCCACAAGCCCCGCCCACATAAACTTTTGCATCCTGGTCTCAGGCGCTCCTTCTGGGGAAACCCAAATTAAGACAATGTAAATAATAAAAATGATAATAACAAAATAGCCTGTACACACATAGCAGTGATTCAGTATGAGGAAGTTAAGTCAGTTAATGCCTACAGGAGGCCTGGGGTGGGATGCGGGGGACAGCTGCCCGATTTAGAAAGAAAAACAAAACGCCCAGTTAAATTTCAACTTCAGATGAACAACAAATACATTTTTGTACAAGTATGGCCCATGTGATATTTGGGATATACTTATACCATGTTTCCCCGAAAATAAGACCTAGCCGGACAATCAGCTCTAATGCGTCTTTTGGAGCAAAAATTAATATAAGACCCGATCTTATTTCACTATAATATAAGACTGGATCATATAATATAATATAATATAATATAATATAATATAATATAATATAATACCGGGTCTTATATTAATTTTTGCTCCAAAAGACGCATTAGAGCTGATTGTCCGGCTAGGTTTGATTTTCGGGGAAATACGGTACTAAAACTTCATTCATTGCCGGGGGCTGGGTGAGTGAGTGGGGGATGGAAGTGACTGCTAATGGGTCCAGGGTTGCTTTTTGGAGGGTGAATATTTTCTAAAATCGATTGTGGTAATGGTTGCCCAACTCCATGAATATACTAGAAATCACTGAATTGTGTACTTTCAATGAGTGAATTATTTGGTATGTGAATTAAACCTTAACAAAGCTATTATATTTAAAAATGTATTTATTGTTTATCTGAAATTTAAATTTCACTGGGCATCCAGTATTTTATCTGGCAATGTTAATAGGATATATGTTCTCCCACTGTCCCCAATTCACAGATGAGAAAACTGAGGCCCAGCCGGATAGCGCAGCCAGGAAGTGGTTGAAGGGACTGGAACCCAATTAATTGGCCTCCTTAACCATTAGGGAGCATTGCCTCTGGGAAGACAGCAGAACTCCTAGGGACAGAGCCTGAGGCCCAAGGGGTGACTGGGTCCCGGTTGGCTGACCCTGGCTGGGCTGGGAACCCCTCATGATGATGTCTTTCTATCCACGCAGAGGGAAGCATGTGTCTCTGAGCAGCACAATCTCGGTGTAGCTGTCAGAGCCTGGGCTTCTGTCTTCCCCTCCCTCCCTCTCTGTGCTTCGCCTCCTCCCTTTGACAGGACTGAAAGCTGGTCAGAGGAAGGAGGCTCAGCCAGGGGGTCTAGTCAGACCCTGCTGCTGCAGGCTGCCGACGTGGGGTCTGTAGTCCTTGCTTCTAACAGCCCCAGCTGAAACGCTGCAGCTGCCTCCCGGAGAATGAGAGTCTAAGGCTTTTGATCCAGAAGAGGGATGCATGTGTGAGCGTCGGCTGTGTCTGAGGACCTCTGTGTCCTCCAGGGTGGCTCCAGGCCCAATGACCTGATGTCTGTGATTGACACGTCACCATCCTTGAATCCCGCTAGCTGTTATGTCTGATGTCATTACATCTGATATCACAGTACCTGGCACACAGTAGGCCCTTAATGAATGCTGCTGACATTGACTTGGTCTACCTTGGAGCTGTAGAGGCAGCTGGGGGAGTGTTTTGTTAACATCAGTTTGCAGAGATGACTCCTGAGGCCCAAAGGGCCATCTGTCGTTGGCTGAGACAGGTCTGAAATCTTCCAGAACAGTCTTTCTTTAGGATGCTGTGTGATTTGCAGTCCCACAGAGACCTCAGGACCCATGAGGTAGCAACCGATTCCAGGATTCTGATCTTTTCAGGGCTTCTGGTCCAGAACCAGGCAATCCCCCAGCCTGGTGGCTGCACCTGAGCCAGCTGGCTGCACCCACCTTGCGGTACCCCCCTCAGATGGGTCTCATCGCCGCCAGGGGGCAGCAGGGCCTTGGTGCCAGCCCTGGGCCCTGCAGTCCTGACTAAGACCCCCTGGGACAGTGCTGGGCTTGGGGAGTTTGTGTCATAAAGGGGGGGCCACTCATCTGCAGGCAGCAGTGAAATGTGTCTCCCCTACCCCTCCCTGCCAGGGACCCTCCCGACACTTCTGCTACTCTACCCGGGAGCAAAAGAATTAATGAAATGCCACCATCCCTTGCATCAGGCTGACAGTCCTGTTTGCTGGCTGCTGGTTCTGGGGTTGATGATTGAGTCTTGCTTTTCTCCTGGGAGAATGAATGTTTAGTCCCCGGCACGGGGAGCCAGCTGTCAGGTGGTCCAGGAAGCTTCCTGCCCTACCTGCTGCCCACACACATCTGTGAGGGTGGGAGCCAGCGAGGGGCGTCAGGAGGGGGAAGGAAAGAGGTCAAGGCCTGAGAAATTAACCGTTCCTAAGTGTAGGCCCGGTGCTCACAAAGTAGGGCGAAACCATTAGCGCTCATTAAAGTTTAATACCTGTCAGAGCTCCTGCGGCCCCCTTGGACACTGCTCTAATGTGATGGGTGTAGAGGGAGAATTCTCAAATATTCGCGGAGGGCGGAGACTTGCCTTCCGCGTGGTAACCTGGAAAGGACGGGTGGGATTTGAGCTTTACCTTCAAGTTGATGATTTGGTGAGTCCTTGGGTTGGCGGGTTTGAGGGGTCTGTCCTCAGGACTGTCCCCTGTGCCCACTTTGTGGGGTTCCTGGGTACGTCTTGGCCATCACCTCCCGTCCCCTCTGCGGGTTCCCTCAAGGTCCCAGGCCCTACCCAGGGCCAGGAGCGCTCTTCTCCGGGAATCAATTATTAACTTATTCGTGGTGGTCGGCGTGGAAGCCCCCTCCGTCCCCACCCCACAGCATCTCTGCTACAGCAAAGTAAACCTTTCCCGCCCTGTGTCCCGCTGCCTCTAGAAAGCCAGCCTTCCCTAGACACCTAGACGACCCTTCCTGCTGGCCCCAGCTCATGTGCACCGGTTTCCAGGCCTGGTGTGGGCCCAGGCCTAGTGCTCTGGAAGCTTAATGAGGGGCAGGCTGAAAGCATCCTTGGAAGGCTCCCTAGAGGAGGTGGAGCTTGAGTTGGACCTCAAAGGATGCATGTGGGAATTAGGCCAGTGAAGGGAAGCAGCTGAGCATTCTCGGTTAAGGAGTGTGAGCTTGGGCGCCTTGAAAAAGGGAGACTGGAGTTTCTGGCCACAGTGAGGTGGGAGAAGAGCAGGAAAGAGGGTCTGGGGCAAATTGGGGCAGGCTCTGAATGCCAGGCTAAGGAAGGAAAGGAAAAAACAAAGATTATTGCATCCCTACTGTGCACCAGGTTCTTCCGTGTGAGAAGCATGGCATGAATCTCCCCATTTTACAGGTGGGCAAACCAAGGCCAAGAGTTGGCCCGTCTGCCCAAGGGTAGAGCAGGAATGCAAAAGGGTGTCTCAAAGCCTGCAGACCTGGCCGGGCTGGACACAGGGTGGCATGTGTGCTGGCCAGAGATATCCTCCCAGTGGCCAGGGCTCAGTTCTGTGGCTCCAGCTTTGGGCCAGGCGTCATGCCCAGCTCTTACCACAGCGGCTCCAAGCCTCCCTTCTCACCAGAGCTTCTAAGAAAACCCTTTACATCTTTTGACTCACCCTTAATAAATGCTCCTTCCATCTGTCACCTCCACCCTTCTCTACCCACACTCTCCAGGGGCCTGCCCAGAGCAGCAACTAAATCGTCCACTGCCTGCCTCCTCCGGCTTCCTCCTGGCCACTCGCTGCCCTCCCCAGGCCTCAGCCCCTTTCCCAGCCTGGCCAAGAGCAGAGCAAGCCCAGAATAGATCAGGAGAGAGAGGAAAACCACAAATGCCCAGGCTTTGCAGAAGGGGTGTCTTGGGGAAGTCCTGCAGGAATTGGTGTCACCCTAGATGAGACCCAAGACGCTGTGGACAGGGCCTGGAGGACTGGTGACATTGTCCCCTGGTTGTTTGTGTCCACTGAGCTTCGAGGTACTCTGGTGTTTCCCTTCTTTTGCCCCTGGGCTTTCATCATCAGGATGTTCTCTCAGATATTAATAGGGTCGTTTAGAGCAATCTCTCCAAACCAGGCAGCCATTCCATGGTGGAAAACCCACTCAGATCCCCTGAGAAGGAGGTGGGATATAAGCACATCCATCCCTCCTGCTCCTCAGCCTCTCCCCCAAGCCTGGGGGAGGAGAGAAAAGACACAGCTTCTTCTGGGCCAGCTCTGGCGCTTGAGGTGAAGGGACCTGGGAGTGGGCGGGTGTAGCTTGTGTTTAAGAGACAGGCCCTGGCTTGAACTCCAGAACAGAGCAGATTTGCTGTAACTGTGATGGCCTGGCTAGCACTCTTGCCGATCATTTTTCCTCCTTCACCCTACCACGCACTTCCGGTTTGATGTGGGAGGAGCCACCCAACCCTCTCTCTCCACCCCAGTGGTCTGCCATCACCTTCCAATGCCATGCTGCCACCAGAGGCGGCTGCCCACCTCCAGGCACCAGCTGAGGAAATCAGTTGGCCCAGGGCCTGGCTAGCACCCTCCTCTCTGCGACTTGGAAATGGGGGTGCTGTGCGCAGGTCAGGGCATCCAGGCCGTTTCCAAGTTCTCCCGAGAGGTCGTAATTAACGTCGGGGGGCTGCCCAAAAGCAATGGGGCCCCTTGGAGGTCACAGGCCCAGTAGGGACTTGACCAAGTGGTGGCTTCAGAAGAGGCCACATCTGGAGCACTTGAGCACTGGGTTATAGCGCTGTGGGCTGCCAGCTGGGAGGGTGCTCATTTCCTGTCTGTGCGGAAGATCGGGTGCCCTCTCCAGGGAGCCTGTCACCCCACAAGGCTTAGGAACTCCAGAGAAAGAGACAGAGACAGAGACACAGAGAGAGACATACAGAGGATAAAGGGAGAGAAAGACAGAGTGAAAGTGAAAAATAGGGACAAGAAATTGGATAGAGGGGGCGCTCTCTCCAGCTGTCAGAGGGTAGGGGGAAGGGATGCAGGAGAAGCATGGAATGGATGGAAAGGGGAGAAGCCGACACCCCAGGACCCCCCCTCCCCCAGCTCCCTGTTTCCCTGTGTGAAGGGGTTGGTTTCTCACACACTGTGTCACGAGTTCAAATGTCTTCTCTCAGCCCCATGGCAAAGGGGAGGTTTCCTCCCCGTTCCCAGGCAGAGAAGTGAATAGCAACTCAGAGAGGCAGAGTTCTGGACCTCGAGCCACACAGGGAGGCTCAGGGCTCTTGACCCCTGTCCCTCCCCGCACACCCTTTGTATCTCCTTGCACTGTCCCTGCTGGAAGCACGTGGTCTCCAGTGGCCAGGCTTGTGGAGGGACTAATTCTGGAGACGGAGTGCTCCAGGCTTCCAGAGCTGTCACATCCAAACTCACGAGGTTCCAAAGTCACCTTCCAGGCAGGGAGCCTAGGCTTCTGACTCAGCCCCTGAGTCCCTGGAGCTTCTGGCAGCGTGGGCGGCACCACCTGCTGGCCAAGCAGCCATCTGGCCCCGCTCAAGGACACTGGCAGCTTCACACCTTGGGCATCTTTGCACCCGCTTCTCTGGGGACGTGCTGGCTTGGGGCTTCCAGATTGAAATGACAGGGAAGGAGCCCCTCTGACAGGTCTGACTTGAATGCAGGCATTTCCTCCGGTGATCCTCCCCCGGAGCCTTCACAAAAGAAGGTGTGAGGCTGCCAGAAGCAGATGCCCCCCCTCCCCCCCCCCCCCGTCCCCCGGAGAACTGGGCTGCCCTTTAGAATCACCTTTACGAATTCCCAAGGCCCAGGCTCTACCCCACAGACCAGTTTTTCAGAACCTCAAGGGGAAAGGTTCCAGACATTGGTGTATTTTCAAGCTTCTTGGTGATTCCCTGTGCGCTCCGGTAAGTAGTGTCACCTCTCTATATACCTCAGTGTCCTCATCTGCAAAATGGGCTTGACAGTAGTACCGACTCCCATGGGTGGCCGTGAGGATTAAATGAGTTCCTGCATGTGAATAACTGAGGCCCCTGCCGGGTAAGTGGGGCAGGAGTGTTTGTAACGTCATTCTTTGTACTGGAGGGACCCAGGCCTCCCAGGTCGGGAGACAGAGGCCTGGAGGCGGCTGGGCTTGGTCGATTCCAGCGCCACCCCGTGCTGTCTCTAGGAAAGTGGTTGTATCCCATCTGTATCTTGGAGTGGGGACATAGCTGCCACCTAAGTCTGTGGCAAGAATAGATTGAGGTAACACGTTAGACAGCTGCCAGGACACCAGCACTAAATAAATACCAGTTCCCATCCTCTCAGGCAAATTCTTGTGCGACCCCGGACCTCAGGGTTCCCAGCTGTAAAACGGAGGCGATAGCCTAGAATTGCAGGGCCAGTTTCAGATCCTCTGCAAGCTGTTAGAGCTCAGAGGGAGAGCCAAACCTCAGCCTGAAGCCAGGTTCTTGGGCAGGTGGAAAATATGCCTTTCTGGTCACTTGGTCCTGCTCAGAGGAACACATGTGCCTGTGCGTGTAGGTATGTGTACTTCTTGTGCATGTGTGTGGACATGCGTGTCGTGTAGGCCTGTGGAGGGCTGTGTGGATTGTGTGCATATGAGGACATGTGTGTGATTTGTAATAACTGCACATGCCTACACACGTGTGTGATGCCATGTGGTATGTGCACGTGTGTGTGATATAAGTGTGTGGCCGTGTGCATGCACTTGTATGTGCGGTGCTGTTGGAAGCACTGCAGAGTTGCGTCAGCCTTCACTCCTGATCTCAGCACTCATGAGGAGCTGCGTCATCTGCAGGCCCTGCAGGGGCCCCCCAGCTCTGTGTCCTCTCCTGCTGTCCCCTGACCCCATGCACTCTGGAAAGATGTGCTTCCAAGGAGGGTTCAGTCCATAGGGGCTGCAGGACCGTTAAAGTGTCTCACTGTGAATGTTTGATTCATTCAGAAGAGTATAAAGAAGAATACAGCCACTTCCATGTCCCCCACTCAGCTTCAGGAAGAAAGCGTTGCCGATACGGTGTGTGCCTGTCTTCATTTCCTCTCCGCCCAATGCCGACAGGCTTTGTGAAGCCCCTGCAGGCTCCTGGATAAACCTTACCAGTTTCTCAGCTCTCCTGCCTCGGTTTCCTTACCTATAAAATGGCAATGATCACAGTACTAAGCTTTGTTATCCGGGCATATTTACTGAGCACCTACTATGTGCCCAGCACTGCCCGGGGCACAAGGAACACAGCAGTCAGTGAAATAGATAAAGCTCCCACCCTTATGGCATGTGCAATCTAGTGCTTTTGGAGGAGGGACAAAAAAGGAATATGTGCAAAGTTCCTAGAATAGCCCCTGCAGGTGGTAAGCGCTCCCCATACCCTGTTCCCTGGATTGCTGAGTCAAACCTGGCCTGCAGGCCCACCACATGGCCCAGCTCCAGAGGGCTTTCCCTGGGAGCAGCAGACACGGAACCTGCTAAGTTCACACTGTTGCAGGTGGCGGCCCCTGAGCAGGCCCAGAGCAAACCCCAGGCAGCTTCCTGCACAGGCCTCATGTGATGGGCACACTGACACTGGATCACCGACTGTTAACAACTGTGCCCATTCTTGTAACCAGGAAAGCACCTTGAAAAATTAATGCTAATTCTTCAAAAGTCAAGGAAAAATATGGAACAATCCACCAAAGTTTCCGCCAGCCCTCTCCACTCTGCTGAAGTTTTGATCATCAAAGATATGGGTAAACAAGATGTGGAGCAGAGAATGTATGTCTGTGTATATTTATGTGGTTATGTATCTTGCGTGGTTGCGTCTGTATGTGATTGTGAATGTCTGTGTGTCTATGTACATGCATGTGTCTCTATGTAGCTGTGTGTGTGCAATTGTGTATATCTCTATATCTCTGTGTGTCTCTGTGGTTGTGTATCTTGTGTGATTGTCTCTGTGTTGTGTCTGTGTGTGATTATGTGTGTCTATGCACATATACTTGAAAGGGGGTGTATAAAAGACCTGGCTTTGACCAGGCAAATATCTGTTTGCGAGAAGAGGGCGTGAGTCCTAGTTTGAATAGCCAAATCAGCGAGGGTGCAAATCCACAGCCCCTGAGCCCAAAGTGGCCCCAGAGACACCCCCCGCGCCCAAGATCTCCATGTGGCGTCTAAACCTCCACCGTCTGAATGAGGAGGAAGAGGTGCCCAGAGCCCCGGGTGCTTTGGTTTTCTGAGCCCCAGCTGGGTGAGCACAGTTGCTGGGAGGGGCCAGTGGGCGCCCCCACCCAGGCAGGAGAAGGAGAGAGACGGGTGTCATGCATTATTCAGCAGCTCCTGATTTCACATTATTCTCCCTGATACTTTTACAACCTGTCAGTAAATAAAAAGATTCTGCATTATTTATAGAAATGGAGCAGAACTGGCCTCGAGGATTTAGTATTGCTATTATTAGGGCATCCTGGGGACCCTCGTATTGGGGTGGGGTGGGTAGGGCACTAGGCGGGAGCAGGAAAGAGGCTGCTGCCCTGGCCGGGGCCAGGGGGCTCTGTTTGGTCTGCTGACTCCAAGGGGGTCCACAGTTACTTTCCTTTGGATGCCTCCCTGGAAGTCAGGAGCTGGCCCAGAGGCAGGCAGCTGCCTACTGGCTGGCATGGGCTCCTGGTTGGGAGGCTGTAGCTAGTCCTGAAAGCAGAGTACCTTCCACAGGCAGATGGCCGAGGTGCTGCTTGCCCAAGCCTCACGCTCGGTGACCGTGGCTGGAGCCACAAGGTGATGGGAGGGCACAGCCCAGTTAAGATGAGAGAAAGGACGATGGGAGCACTGGGAGGCCGAGTGTTGAACGAGGTGCTGGGGAGCATGCAAGAGGCTGTAAGTACTGAGGAGTGTTTATCAAGCATCTACTGTGTGCACAAGGCACTGCAAGCAGGGCCAAGGGGCAGGGCATGCCTTCCAGGTGCTTCTTGCATTTGTCCTGTCTCTTTGTCTTCAAATTGGCCACGGCTCCAGTCAGGGTTTGGAAATGGCTCCAGTCAGAGTCTGGAAATGGCAGCGGCAGATGGTTCAGGCCTCCTAAGCAGGCCGTGGTCTGGATGTCCCACCTTTTCCCGTCCCATTTGCAGACACCGAGTCCTGCCTGAGTCCTCCACTTTCTAGGCTTTAGCATTTAGCTCATGTTGCTGCATCTGACGGGTGTCTACCTGCTATTAGGGCAGTGTTTCTCAATCTGGATTCTGCCAGTTCTCTACCAGAACTTTCCAACTTTGTGCTCTCCACGTTTATGGCCCTTTAAATATAAATAATATCAGCGTATTCTGGTTACCGGACAACCACCCTTTCAACAAGCCTTTCCGGGGACTCAGAGCCTGTGTCTGTGTGTGCAGTCAATGAGCCCAGAACCCGCCTCAGGTTCTCCTGGGTTTCTCAGAACTGGAGCCCAGATATATTGAGGGTGTGACCCTCTTCTTCCACAGCCGCTAGTCCCCAAATCTGAGACTACTGGCCCAGAGAGGCCAAGAATCCTATGCTATTTATCTGTAAGCCCAACTTCCAGCACGTAGTAGGCAGCCTACAGTGTGTGGCATTGAGTTGGTTAAGAACTCTCTGTCCTGGGAACATTGCTGCCTGGTGGGGAGGCGAAGCAAGCCAGTGGACACTGAGACCAAGAGGTGGCCGGTCCTCAAGGCCATGGTATTTTCTGAACTGAATCCAGAGATGCTGAGGGGCTTGGGGGAGACATCGAGGGGATGGAGGTGATCAGAGCAGCTGGTCGTGAAGGGGAGAGTGGAGTGGGCCTAGATTTGAGCTCTGTCGCAGAGGCAAGAGGCCAGCCTGGCAGATGAGAATGCTGACTGGACAGTCATGGTGATGAGAGCTGGGGCCAGGCCAAGCCTGCAGGAGATGAGGCTGGAGATGGGAGCATGGGCGAGGAGACGGGTTCTGCAAGCTAAGCTGAGCATGGGCTGTAAAAGCACAGGATTGTGCTTCCCAAAGAAGGTGTCACTGGGAATGTCTGGCTGGGTGTATTAGCTATCGATTGCTGCGTAACAAATTACACCACAAGTTAGTGGCTCCAAACAGCATTTATTATCTCACGGTGTCTGCAGGTCAGGAATCTGGGCACCGCTGAGTTGGGCCTCCTGCTTCAGGAGCCTCCCAGGCTGTGGTCCAGGTGTCAGTGGGGCTGCAGTCTCACCTGAAGGCTCACTGGGGAAGGACCACTTCCCAGCTCACTCACACAGTCATTAGCAGGATTCAGTTGGACCAAGGGCCTCAGCTCCCTGCTGGATGCTGGCTAGAGGCCACTCTCGGTTCCTTGCCACGTGGCCCTATCCCAACATGGCAACCTGTTTTATTGAAGTGAGCAGGCCAGGAAGGCAAGAGAATGCAGAATGCATGCCAGCAAGAGAGGGCATGCAAGACCAAAGTCACAGTCTTTTTAAATTAATCTCAGAAGTGACATCCCATCACTTTTGCCATTTTCTATTCATTAGAGGCTGGTCCTTAGGTCAAGCCCACACTGAAGGGGCATCAATACTAGGAGGCGGGGGCATGGGAGCCCGGTCAAAGTTGCCCCAACACTGGCGTATGAGAACAAAGCGTTCCTCAGTCAGTTCTTTGTTAATGTGTTAATGCATGTGCCTTGCGAGTCTTCAAGGGAGAGAGAAAATTATCAGTGTTTCCACAGAAAGGCCACCCTGGGAGTCAGCAGAGATTGGGGTGACTACTATGTAAGGAATAGTGACAGTGCCTGAGCACCGAGTGAGATTGGGGTCCTTCCCCTTGCCTTCCATTGGGAGGGGTGTTCAGGAACTGGCTGCACTAGACGCAATGCAGAGCAGGGCAGAGGATATCCTAATTCTCGAAAACGTGACCCCCACCCTTTGCTCATGCTGCGGTGAAGGCATGAAGAGCTGCAGGACAGCCCCCTTCTGCCTCTGCAGGCCTAAGAGCTCTCTGGGGGCTGGACCAGGGCACAGTGCAGGGACACTCCCAAGAAAGCTGCACAAAGTGTCCCAGACACCACCCCATTGGCTCACCTGGAACTCTGGTTGTCAGGGCTGGCTCCATCATTTGCAGGTCCCAGTACAAGATGAAAATCAGTCTCACCTTCCCATGGGCCTGCCATCCCAAGCCATGGTGGAGGGGCCGCTCCCAAGGGATCACAACCTCCACCCCAGGATATGCTGGGTGCCTGGGAACCAGGGGATCCCTCTTACAGAACATGAGTATCCCCACCCCTCACCACCGTCAAAGCAGCCTGGTTGCTGCTCTGGGAGGAGGGCAGCAGGGGGAGCCAGGGGGCAGGGAGGCAGTAGGAGGAGGGACCACCACTGTTCCGAGGCTTCAAGCCCAGGGCATAGTGTTGTCCCGTTGGACCTCACTTATAAGACACAGCTCCAAAGATGAAATTGTTAAGAATTTAAAGGTGGCAACCACAGAGCATTAAATTCCATGCACTGACTAGACGCTTCGGAACATGAGACGCTATGTGAGTGTCCTGGGGTTGCTGTACTGAATGGCCACAAACTCGGTGGCTTAAAACAAGACATTCATTATCTCACAATTCTGGAGGTGAGAAGCCCAGAGTCGGTATCACAGGGCTGAAATCAAGGTGTGGGCAGGACCGCCCTCCCTCTGAGGCTCTGAGGAAGATTCGTGCTGGCCTCTCCCAGCATCTGGGGGCTGCCAGCTTTCCTCGGCTTGTGGCCACATCACTCTCGTCTTTAAGGCTATCATCTTCATAGCTCTCTTTGCCCTGTCTTCACATGGCCTCTCCTCTGTGTGTGGCTAAATCCCCTCTGCTTCCCTCTTATAAGGATGCGTGTGACTGGGGGTCCACTGGATAATGCAGGCTAATGCCCCCTAACTCAAACCCTTAACTTCATGACACTTGCAAAGACTTCTTTTTTATTTTTATCTTTTGCCATATAAGGTAACATAGTCACCAGTTCCGGTTCCAGAGTTAGGACAGGCACGTCTTTGGGGCCGTTAGGTAGCCTACACCAGACCCTGTTTCACGTGCCCATGAAGGCAGCTCTGGTGCTTGTTCAGGTGGGGGTTACAAAGCTGAACCTTTGACCTACCTGTATGAAGTCAGGATGCTACTCATGGAAGGCCTGGCTTCTGGAAGATTCCATGCTGCTGCTGCTGCCAGAAATCCACAGGGAACACCCTCCCTGTTTTGCTTGCCTCGTGGCCGACCCATGGGGTCAGAGTGCTGATTCCTGGAAATTCCACAAGCCCTGTGTGTCCCAAAAGAGCATGCTTGTGGTACTGGGGTGTGAGAAAGGAGGCATCCGTCAGGGGTTGGGAAAGTGGGGAGATGAGCGGCTTCAAGCACTTCTACCTGGGAGGAAGGCAGGGGTATCCCTGGGCACGAGGGAGGGACATTGCTGAAGATGCAAAGATTGATGTCACCGTTTCCCCCAGCTGTCATTCCCAAGGATGGCAGCCTGCTCTCCCAGCTGAATTTGGAGCGCCATCTTCAGTTGTCATTGTCAGTGATACCTGATGCTAGAGTGGTGGTCACCTAGGGTCCCAGTAGTCTCCTACTTTCCAAACTTCCTTGAGGTCATACCAATAAAATAATTTTAGTACATGCTTCCCAGAAACATGCATGTTTGCATGTTACATACATGTACATGCGGGTACCGATTACATACATGTACCACCTCCTAACAGGCTATGTGCCTTATAAAATTTCCACTCGGCAAGAAAGCTAGTATTTCAGGAACTACATTCATTGCCAAATGACTGATACAATCAAGTGTTTTTTCAAACTTTTCTGCAAATGCCCCAGAATATGAATTTTACATTTTACGTCCTGACCCAGGCCCCATGTACATGCCGTGCTCTTGAAACAATGCTTGAGCGACTCTGCTGTTTTCTATTCTGTTTTGTGCCATGGGAAAAAAAAGATTCTTGCCCCGTCCACGGGATGATTTCACAACTCCTTCATGGGTCTCACCTGGCAGTTTGAACAACAACGGTATGAGGGCTGGTGCCACAGGGCTTCCAGGAAGGGAGAAATCACTGCCAGTTAGATATGCAGAGATATAGCACTAGTTAATTTTTATACTTGGGAGTCTTGTCTTTTCAATCGTTGGGTCTCCCTAAGGAGATGTCTACTTATACCGGGCCTGGAACATCGAAAGTACTAAGTAAAATATTAACGAGGAATGAACAAATGGATGAAGGAATGGACAAATGGATGAAGGAATGAACAAATGGATGAAGGAATGAATGCCAACATACTTAACCCATTATGGAACCAGCAGGTTCCAGGTGCCAAAGGTGTCCTCGTCCCCCACCCAACTTACATCCTAGAGATGGAGCTGGCAAACTGGGGCAGGAAGTGACCCGGTCCCCACACCTGGCTCCTTGGCTCTGCTTCCACCCCCGTCCCCCACCAAGGCAGACAGCCTGCTGCCTGGCCCCATCTCCCCAGCAAACCTTTCTACAGCCACTGGCCTCTGTTGACCCCCCGCCATTGGAATATGCTATTTGGAAGAAGTTTCATTTCCTTTTTAGTTGACGGACCCACAGAAGAGCCGGGAGGATGGGAGGTACGGCCTCGTCCGCCTCCAGAACTTAACGGCTCGTTCCCCTGTCCTGAAGGTGCTTGCTGCCAGCCTGGTAGTGACAGTTTTATTGGCAAGCGGGCCTGCTAGAAGGATTGTAGGCTATTTACAGTGTTGAGGCCATGGCTTTGCGAGGAGACAGTTAACATAAATTCACATGATGGATCCGTTATCACTTCATTGAACTTGTGGCGGACCCATCGAAGGCCAAGCAATAACACACTGTTTCCTGGGTTTGCACAGCTCTGGGATACATTAAATACACTTTATTTATGGCTCACCATTGCTGCACTGTGGGCAGGAGAATGCAGCTTTTGCAACTATCGTCTAATTTTATGATGAGCATTAAAGCCGGGCCTATAATTTGCACCTTTTTATTCATTAGACAGTGGTGCAGCCATAAGTCAAAAAGGCCCAGGGATTTAGATGCAGATCTAGAAGATAAACTATTGACAAGCCAGATGTATTTTTACATTAGAGCGCCTTTACAATAGTTTATGTTGAGAGTGGAATATAAATTGCATTATTAAATATGAACCGCTCTTGGAACCAGTGCTCGCCAGCGGAAAAGAGGGAGGGGGCCTGGAGCCCGGAGCTGGGAGGGGCCGCCTAATTTCTCAAGGTTGAACGTGTGATTCTGCTCTGTGGGTTCTCTCTTCAGAGTCCTGAGAGGCAGCAAGTGGTGGTGTGAGGGGATGGGGCCAGTGGGTTCACACTGACCCACTTCTGAGTAGGGGGGACGTCGGGGGCTACGCTCTCAGCCCAACTCCTTCCAGGAAGCGGTGCTTGGTCAGCTGCCAGGCCAGGAGGACGTGCTCACCTGCCACCTGGAGAGATCCCCTGTTGACAGCGGCGATGTGTGGTACCTTGCTTTCCTTCAGCATGCTCATCAGACTCTTCCTGGACAGCTCAGCAGCTACACACGTCTCCTTAGTAGGAGTTGGGCAGGAACTTGAGGGCTCCTGGCACAGACACTTCCATGAAGTCACTGATTTCCTGGTCCTGGGCTGGTTTGGAGGCCCACGCCCCTGAAATAGCCCAGGGCTGCTCAACCCAGGGCTGTGAAGTTTGGGGCGGGATCATTCTTTGGTGGAGTGGCATCCGGTGCACTGGAGGGTATAGAGCTGCGTCTCTGGCCTCCACCCACTGGAGGCCTTTGGCACTCACTCCCACGGCTGTGACAACCAAAAGCCGTCTCCAGACATTGCTTACTGTCCCCCGGGGATGATATGAAACCACTGAGAAAGCCCTTCTCAAGCCGCTTGACTAAGTGTCAGGGACCTGAGAGCAAGCCCCGGGTCAGGCACTTGCCTCGGCAGTGGTTTTGACTTTCCTGACCCCTGTGGTCTCACTTACAGAAGCACAGGTTGTTTGGCTTCCTCGGCTGTAACCTCCTGTGGTTCTATTATAGAATGGCTGGCACTGGTGTGTACCTCCCAGTATCACACAGTCAACCTTGAGAAATGAGGCAGCCCCTCTCCGCTCCCTGCTGGTTTGGAGAGTCTCCCCCCTTGGGTAGTCCAGGTGGTTCCAGCGGTGGAGCAAAGCGGTGGTATGCTCAGGAAGGCTGTCAGGGAAGCTGGAGCTTGAGTCCAGTGGGAATGGACTGGGCTCTGGGTTCCCAATATTCACAAAGTTCCGGGAAGGCTACATCAGGGTTTCTCAAACTCCAGTATCATCAGCAGCCCCTGGAGGGGGAGCTAACATCCTGATTGCTGAGCCCACCCCAGCCTTTCTGACTCAGCGGGTCTGGGTGGAGCTGGAGACTGCATTTCTTCCAGAGGAAGCCAGGGTGGGGCTGCACTGCTGGAAATGGGCTGAACAGGAGTCTTTGGGCTGCCTCGAAGCAGGTTAAGTGCAAAATCACAGAGGTGGGGCTGACAGGTTCTGGGCTGCAAGGCACGGGCCGGGCTCTCCTAGCTGCGCCTTTGACAGCTGACTCCCTCAGAAGCAGACTATGCCGCTCACTCACTGCCTTTCCCAGCGCTGCTCCTCTCAACTCCGGTTCTTTGCCCATGGTGGACCGCCCCGTCTCCCTCCTGGCTTCCCATCCAGATCAGTACTTAGTTCGAAGCCCCACCTCCTCCAGAAAGCCCTCTCTGACTGTGCCAGCCTTCCAGCACAGAGAAGCCGCCATCGTACGCGAGATGCTGGGGACAGGCCCCGCTCTGTTGTAGTCCAGAGCTGAGAGGATAAGAGAGCCAGTGTCATGCCTTCCAGGCTACTGACCCAGGACCCCCCAGCCACTGTGTGGGGAACAGACTAAGGTGGCAAGGACCGAGCAGGGGACCATTAGGAAACTGTTGCAGTAATCAAGGCAAGACATGATGGTTTCTGAGACCAGGATCGTAGCTTTGGAGGGAGTGAGTACATTCAGGGCACATTTGGAATGTATAGTTGTCAGGATTTGCTGGCGGATCAGAGGTGGAATATGAGAGAAAGAGGACTTAAGAAATCTCGAAGTTTTTTGACTCGAGCTACTGGAAGGATAGCATTGCCAGGAGGAAAGGTGTGGGGAGGGGGAAGAGCTCTCTTCTGGCTGAGAGAAGAGATTCTGTTAGACACCCAACTGGAGCTCCAATTGGCAGTTGGAGTCTGGAGCTATGAATGCGGGCATCCTAGGCACAGATGGTATGTGAAGCTGGGGGCCTGGAGGAGACACCGTAGGAATGAATGGTGGTTGGGGAGCACAGAGCACGGGGGTGTGCTGACAACTGGGGGTGCTGATGTAGTCACTACAGAGACAGCAGTGAGGGTGTGCAGGGCCTGACCTAATGGACAGTTCACACCACAGAGGGTGCTGTGGACACATCAGGAGACCCCATCTCGAGTAGTGGGGTCAGTTTAAGAATCCCTCAGCCTTTCTCTTGCCTGTGGTGCAGGGCTTCTCAGCCTTGAATGCTTGTTGGAATCACCCCAGGAACTCTAAAACCCCTCTGGTGCCTAGGCCCTGTCCCCAGAGATGCTGATGGAAACAATGGGTGAGGCTCCTACAGGGAGTGTTGAGAGCTCCCAGGTGAATGTGCAACCAGGGCTGAGAGCCGCTGCTCAGTTGTGGG
Source organism: Rhinolophus ferrumequinum (assembly GCF_004115265.2). Classification (NCBI taxonomy): domain Eukaryota; kingdom Metazoa; phylum Chordata; class Mammalia; order Chiroptera; family Rhinolophidae; genus Rhinolophus; species Rhinolophus ferrumequinum. The sequence goes on from NC_046298.1 coordinate 30,630,125, forward strand.
GTGCTGGGCTGGAGCAGGACAGGGAGCAGGCAGGGACAGAGTCTTAGCTGGGAAGGGCCCTCTGAGACCCAGCTGGGACTGTTCGGTCATTCCTTCTGCTGGCAGTTATCACGAGTCGGTGACATGGCTTGGCCTGTGTCAGGGGCTGAGATGCTGACCGGAACAAGTCCCCTGCCCTCCCGGTGTCGGGAGGACGCTGACAGTTACTTTGGCAGACACTAAACAGCGTGCTTGTCACAGTGGCTGGAAAGGCATCATGAGCATGGAGCCCAGGGGGCAGCACATCCAACCTGAAGCCAGGGAGGGCTTCCTGAGAGTGGTGGTGCTTGAGCTGGGCTTTGAAGGCAGAGGAAGTTCTCCATATGGAAAGCTAGAGAAGGGCATTCCAGACAGAGGGAACAGCATGGGTAAAGGCTTGGAGACTGAAACAGCATGAATGTGGGGACATGGTGGGCAGCATGCAGGTCTCCATGTGGCCGGGGCAGAGGATGAAATGTTATGGCAGGTCACAGACAACGCCGCAGGGAGCAGCAGGGAGCAGATCAGGCAGAGCCTTGGGTGCTGAGGTGGGGAAGCTGGACTGGGACCTGAATCACTGCTGTATAGGGGTTGTACTGGGTTAGATAGTGTCCCCCCAAAACTATGTCCACCTGGCAGCTCAGAATGTGACCTTAATTGGAAATAGGGTCTTTGCAGGTATAGTTAGTTAAGACGAGGTTACACTGAGATAGGGTAGGCCTTAAATCCAAAACTGGTGCCCATGTGAAGGGGCCAGGGTTGCCAGCAGCCTGCAAGAGCCGGAAGTGGCAAGACGGACCCTCCCCTAGAGCCTCCAGGGGGCACAGCCCTGCCCACACCTTCATCTCAAACTTCTGGCCTCCAGGCTATGAGAGAAGAAATTTCTCTCACAGAGAAACGTACAGGGTTTGTAAGTTACCGGGTTTATGGTACTTCGTTATGACAGTAACAAGAAACTCATATAGAGCCAAGCAGGTTTTGAGTCTCACCTCCTTTCATCTTCCCCCTCAATTTACCTCAAAGGACATCAGGGAGAGGACGGTGGCTGCCGAGAGTGCCAGGTGGTTCCAGGGCTAACACTGCCTCAGTGCCCTCTGGCCCCGCCTGGGCATGCACTCCATGTCCCACCCAGTCATGCCTCCTGTGGCTGATGTTGGATGCGTGGGTGATGGAAGCAAATGAGACCCTGCTGACCTGGGATACCTGCCCATCCCCCAAGGTTCAGACGTGTCTTTTCTCCTGTGATCAGTCAGTGCTAGCCGGAGAATAAGGGTAGCAAGAGGCAGATAGCTTCCTGTTGCCTTGAGTGCGGGGTTCGGGCCTCCCACCAGGCTTCCCAGAGAGGGTGGGGGCGCCTAGGCCCCAGCCCCATAGCTGCAGCGTCGCGAGCCCCCACAAGGGGGCGCTACTGGGATGCCGACCGTCCTCCAGGGGATGTTGCGTGGGTCTGCTGCCGGTGTCTCAGCCTAGCACCTGCCGCCACCTGCTTAGGCCATTCATGGTCATGTCACCTGACCCTTTGGGCCTCAGTTAACTCCTCTGCCTAGTAGGAATAAGAACAGTCCCTACTTCAGGGGTCGTTGGGAGGATTAAAGTTCATATGCAGAGTGTTTAGAACAGGCAGTGAGCGCTAGAGAAGTGTTTGTGAAATAAAATCTGGAAGGGAAGCTGTGCAGGCAGAGGCTCTGGCCTCTGCTGGACGATGTCCTCCAGTGATCTGGGCCCAGGATGGAGGTGTCTGAGGGTCCCTCTGGCCCTGGCCCCCGATGGTGGGAGGATGGAGACCCAGGGCATCCTACCAGGTGCCTGCTTTCCACAGGGTCACCTTGATTCCCTGTCTCATCCAGCCCTGGGAAATGCACCCCCCCCAAAAAAAAAAAAGAGACAGAAAGTAGGGCATCAACACCACCCTGCTCGTTCAACAAGAAGCAAGCTGAGGCACAGAGAGGGAAGGGCCTGGCCCGAGGATGCACAGCTGGCTGAGGTTCCGATTCTGCAGGCCCTGGGATGCTGTCTCTCTAGTATCATTTAATCCTCTCCTGGTGCAGCCTGTGATATGGAGTGTGAATTTCCACACTGCACAGCCCAAGGAGGCTCACAGGCCCAGGTCTCAGAGATAGTAGGATGTAAAGCCGTGTCTCAAACAGGGGCCCCCAGGTAGCTCATCATTTATTCATTCAATAAGCAGTTGGCCAGCTACTTTTTGACCGGGCAGAGAAGAGAAGGCAGGTTTCTTGAACTATGTGCTGCTCTTTCCACAGACCTACCCTTGTCAATGGTGTGTGTGTGTGTGTGTGTGTGTGTGTGTGTGTTAGTGTTACAAGTACCACCTTTTATCCTACTGCTTCACTAGAGGTGGAAGGAGAGGGGTTAGCTGTATTTGCATCCTTACTATTTCCTTGGAGAATGGTCTCCTGGGGGCCTGACCCAAGGGCTTATTTCTAAAAGACCCAATCGGGCTAACATTCATGGAAGGATTCCTCTGGGCCACGCCCTGACTTGCTCAGTCCCCATGGCTTCCATGCCGAACACCTCCTGGGGGTACCCTTCCCGTGTGGTCTTGGCAAATGCTCAGAATGACCCTTCCTTTTCACGGCGTTAACCCAGCATGGGGAAGCTGGGCCCGTCTGTGAACCCCTGCGCCCAGCTGTCTCCTGGGTGCATCTGAGGCCCAGGTCACCCCACTTCAACCCCCTCCTCCTCCATCCAGAGCTGTGATGCAGCACCAGCTTCTTCTAATGGGTTAAGTGACTTTGCTCCAGACACAATCCCGTTTACATTATCGGCATGAATAAAAGATGAATTCTACTGGGGTGGCTGTCAGGATCCGCCTTCACGCAGAGACTCCCCTCCCGGCAAGACTGACAGTAAGAGGCTCCAAGGGGAAGGAGCTGGGGGGTGCCCCCAATGAGCCATTAAATGAGGGATGTTGGCTTCCTCCCCAGGAGGCCTGGTGGTTGGGGGTTGGGGGGCGGGCAAGCAGGGAGGCGGAGGTAGGAGGGGACGGGGAGCACTGGGCTGGGAGTCCAAGCCCATGGCACAAATGGTCATTGAACAGCCACTCTGTGCCTGGCACTGTTCTGGCCAAAAACGAAAGAAAAAGGCAGACAAGGACCCTGCCCTCGGGGAGGAGCACGGATAGAAAATAAGTGAACGTGTGCACAAATTAATATGCAATGCCAGGTGGGGCATGAGGAGAGCTATGGAAATAGTGAGGCTGGGGGAGGGGAGGGGTGGCACAGGTGGAGCTGTGGCTGCAGGAGGTGACATTCGGGCCTGAAGGAGGTGAGGAAGAAGAGGGTGCAGGCAGAGGGCACTGCAGATGCAAAGACCCTGAGGCTGGAGAAGGGGAGCGAAGAGAGGGGGTGCAGCCAAGAGGTCATGTAGGGCCTCGGAGGCGACTCAGGGCTTGGGCTTCTTTGCTGAATAGAGCAGGAAGGAGCCTTTCAGGTTTCCTGTGGCTGGAGCACCGCTATCCTGGGGGTGGACTTGGTGGACTCTGGCAGCCAGGCTTTGGAGGAGGGGCTGCTGGAGTCCGCTAGCTGCTCATTAACCCGGTCCAGCCGTGCGGGGCTCCAGCGGGGCGGGCCAGGGCACCCCGCTCACCGCCCAGCAGCTTTATCTTGGCAGCAGATGGCACAAACCCCAGAGCTAATATTGAACTTGACTGGATTTTAAATAGCAGCTGTAAACACCGCTGCTCCCAGCCCTCTGATCCCTGCCTCAGGGAGGCATTCAGGTGCGGCTGGCCTCAGGTGCCTCCTGGGCAAACACCGCAGAGGGCAAGGAGGGCATAGTCAGTTACTCACAAGCGAGAATCTGAATCACCTGACCCACCCCTAAGAAGTGATGTCTTCTCTGCTCACTCTTTGGGATGGAAATGGCCCAAAGGGACCCTTCTCTGCAGGGAAGGGGGCAAACGTCCTAGCCAGGCTAGGGAATCATTTCCAACCTTCCATGGAAATCTCTGAGCAGCAGCAATACCAGACTTTGGCTCTGCCCTGCTCCCTGATTCCATAGGCCAACCCCTGGAGTCAGGCCCCTCGAAGGGCACCCAGTGGGCCCTCACCCCTGCCCAGGGGCTCCAGGCCTGGGCGGCTGCTCCTGGAGTGTGGTCACCTTCTGCTGTGCCTCAGACATCTGAGATCACAGCCAGGTAGAGCCCCACCTGCAGGGGTTCCCATTCAGTCTGTCTACGATAGGTGGGGCCTTGGCAACTCCCCAGAGGGAACTGCTGTGCTCTGAACACTTCATGCCAAGAACGGTGAATTCTGTGACATGCCAGGGGCGAGTGGAGCTGTGGACAAAAGAGAAACTAGATGAGGGCAGGGGTCAGGGTGCTGGGAGGGGTGGGGCGGTATCCTTCGTCCTCCAAGCTGACTGACCTGTGGTGAGTATGCATCAGTGCGTGGGTCTGTCCTCCACCCACCATGGCCCCAGCTCCTCCTTCTGCCTGCACAGGTCTCCTCACGTGCCTGCTTCCTGGCCCCGCTCTGTGTAACAGGCCTTGCAGCTCCAGCCTCATCAGATTTCTTGAGGGGAGGCCCCTTGAGCCCCTGGTAGGAGATCAGTCCTAGCACTTGCTCCTTACCGTCGGGGCCTGACCTGCGGACACTTCCAGAGGCCCCAGTAGTCGTCTAAGCTGAGCCCTTAGTGAAACCAGAGCCCCTCTCCCCAGCGCCCCATAGCCCGGATACCAGCATGCTGTTCAGAGCTGTTGCTTGGTCAGACGAAGAAAATTCTGGGGTTTCTGGAAGGAGTCAGAAAAGGCAGTTCTTATTGCCCGTTCATCCACTCATTCACTTATTCATTTATTCAGGGAGGACTTCAGCACCCGTGTGTTTCCAGCACTGGGCTAGCACAGGGGACCTCAGACCCACCCTCACCACGCAGGCTCCACGTGGTCCTGCTCTGTTCTTGATTGGAAGTGGAGACCTGAGATGCGACATCAGTGTCAATGGTCAAGAGAGTTCACCTGTTCTGCCCACGGCTCCTGCCTTTCCTTACAATCAGGGGGCGACTGAGTGTTTCCTGGTGAGAGGCCAGGGCTTCTGGAAGCAGCTTGCTGGGGTCTGGGGCCACAGGAGCAAAGTAAGTCAATATTTTAACAACTGGCCCCTCTGGACTAGTTAGTACAAGCTGCACATTGGCCCATCAGCGGTGGGACTCACCTGTGTCCTGGGGTCTGTTCCACAACCACCTCTGCAAATCCCGGAGGCTGGCCTCTGGGGGACCCGGCCCACCTCCCAGCCTCCACCCCTCTCCCTTTTCTTCCAGTCCGCCAGGATCTTGCTTAAATACTTTAAAACAATCTAAAAGTAATTATCACGAACAGGCTGCTTGGGAACACCTGCTCCATGCGTCCCTCGGAATCGCTAATGTGCCCGCACTGAGCACTGACAGGCTTTGGGCTCCTTGAGCGTCCCGAGTTTCCAGATGCTCCCGCACCCGCCGTGGTGCCCCCCTTGCCACCCCGCCGCGTGGCACTGCGAGGGCCGCCCGAGCCTGTGTTTCCAGCGCTCCCCACACAGCTGTCACTTACAGCGATCAGTAGGAAAATCATCACCCCACGAAGTCATACATATGGAACATCATATTTGCAGAATATTTATTTTCACATGTGTCAGGGCCTCCTCAGGTTGCAGCCAGAGCCTTTGCCCCACGTACAGTCAGCTGGAGTGGGGCTTTTGTCCCAGGGGACAGCAGGGCAGTGGAGGGCCGGGTGGACAGCACACCCAAGGGAGGTTGGCCTGGGCGGGGGATCCCTGCCATGCCAAGGGCTTCAGTCAGCTCTCCCTTGGCGCTTTGGGGTAGGGGCTTGGCAGGCCCATGTGTCCCTGGCTGCTCCTGCATTGTCACAGATGTTGAACAGCTGCCCGTTCTGTGCTGTCTGTCAGAGGCCAGCCAGAAAGTAGAAACCACAGAAGGTATTTCAACATAGAGAATTTAATACAGGGCGTTGGTGAAACAGGTGTTGGAAGACTATAAAGGCAAAAGGGGGGACCCACAGCTAACAGGTAGAACCTGAGGGAAGTGATATTCCAGGGCCAGGAAGGAAGGGTTTACTAGAAGCCAAAAGCGTGGCAGAGGAGGGACTCACAGAGCTGGGAGCCAGTCTTACAAGGAGGGGTTGTTGCTGGGCTGGTGCTAGGAGTGTGGGGAGAAAACAGAAACTGGAAATAAGTGGTTTTTATTAGGGGAGAGGAACCCCTGGGACAAGGATCATAAGACAAAGCAAATCTCTTGGCGGTGAAGGGGCACAGATTCTTCCTGCTGGGCGCTCGGTGTGGTGAGGCACTGCTGCATGCCCCAGGGGATATGAGCTGCAAGGGCCACCTGTCACCACCACACTGCCACCTCCACCCCACCCTCCAAGCCTATCTGGGCCAGCGTGCCCTTCCCGCCTTCCTAAAATCATGCAGCCTCCATTTATCAGGTTGTGCTGGGCAATCTTATCTCCCTGTTCTCTCAATGCTAGGAAGGAGCTGTTTTGTCCCCAAATGATAGATGGGGAAGTTGAGGCTGAGAAGTGAAGTAATTTGTATCTTAGCCAAGAATACGCAGCAAGTAAGAGGCAAGTAGGCATTTGAACTTCCTATACTGCAACCCCCTAGGCTAATATCTTAGAGATGTCCCTTCCTATAGATAGGGAAACTGAGGCATGGAGCGGTGATGTTACCTGCCCACAGTTGCTCAGCTAGTCAGTGGCATAGCCAGGACTCAAACTGTAGACAATCCTACTCCAGAATCTACACTTTAAGCCACCACTCTCCAAGAATTTGTGGGAAATGGATGGATGGATGAGTCGATGAATGATGGATGGAAGGATAGATGGATAGATGGAAGATGGATGGATGGATAGATGGATGGATGGATGGATGAGTAGACGGGTGGATGGATGGATGGATGGATGGATGAAACAATAAACAACAGAAAGAAAAATATCCCCTTGGCCCCAGGCATTTGTCGTCACTGGAAGTGTGCTGAGTTAACCCTGCTTTAGCCCACTTCTGGTGTCTCAGAGATACTCATGTTGTATTTTCTAGTGAGAAGTGCTTGAAGAAGAGGCCGGGGAGGGCGGGACAGAACCTGGGCTGTAGTATGTCCCACAGACCTTAGTCTGAATCCCACTACTCTCCTTACTGTTGAGTGACCTTGGAGCCTCAGTTTGGTCACCTGGGAAATAGAGCAGTGAGGCTATGACATCTTATCCCACCTCCTTCAGGCACAAATTGTTGCTCCAGTCCTGGGTCTCTGACTCAGCAGTCTGAGGTGGGCCTGAGAATCTGCATTTCCAGTAAGCTCCCCGGAAATGCTGCTGCTGCTCAGAGATCCCACTTTGAGAACCTCTGACACAGACCCTCCCAGCCCCCCAGAGGGCACGGGGCGTACGGATTTTTAAAAGCCCCTGTCAGATGATTGTCCTGTGCAACTAAGGTTGAAAACCCCTGACTTGAGCACATTTCTTATGTGCAGCATTCAAATCCTGCAGCTTGGATCAGCATTGCACGGCGCCTCCAGGGGCATTAATGCGCAAAAGCCTCTCCATCTAGCCTGACAGGGGTGGCCAGGTGAAGATACAGGAACCAGATGAAGACAGAAGCCACCTAAGTGTGTGTGGAGAGGTCTTGAGCAAAATCCAGCCTTCGGCCCCATCATTGAGGGAGCGGGGCAGCTCGCTCAGACACGGCTGATCTTTGCTGCACAGTGGCGTATGGCAAAATCTTTGTTTTTTCAAGAGAAGCCAGAAGGCCAGATTTTTCTGTCAAATCTGATTTTTAAATGTTGGCAACTAATGTGAATATACAATTCTTATGTTACTGCGGGGTAAAAAGCACACAAAACCCCAACCGTGTTTGCAGGCCAGATTGGCAGAGCTTGTATCTCGGGTCCAAATGCCTGCTGGCCTAGGTCTCCCTCTTTGGCGGAATCAGGGCTGGAAATCGGCCTCTGGAGTGGTGTGCAGTCTTCCTCCTGGCTCCCCTCTGACACTTGTCCCTGACCGTGGAACCTGCCTCCTGCCATCCCAGGGTGGCCCTGCCTTCGTATCCAGCTCTGAGCCCACCTGGCAGGAGCGGATTGCCTGGCACCATAAGCACCCAGAACCCAGAAGGTGCCTGGGCCCCCCGACCCCCAGCCGCCCACGCACCCTCTCCTGACAGCTTTATCAAGCCTCCAGCCTTCCCAATCCCATTGTTGCTGACATCTGTTTCGGTAAGTGATTAATTGCAATTAGCGAGCGGTTTGAAAGCCCTGGAAGTATACTCAGCAGAAAACTCATCAAGATTAATGACGGTGGGGTTGTCAGGAAGGCACACCGCAGACACGCTGCCGAGCGGGACCTGGGGGAGCCGCTGTGGCCTGGGCAGGTGCTGGGAAGCGGATTGGAGGTGACACCGCTGCTCCAGGTCCCCCCAACATGCCCTGCAACTCTCCTCCCCCATAAACTACCACTCGATGATTTCTCATCAAAATGCATGAATTACCCCCAATGGGCTATTAATAAAGCCCTCAGAGTGTCATAAGATTACGTTCTGAGAGCGTGCAGAATGGATTGCAGTGCTTGCAGAACCCTCCGCCCTTGGCTGACACAGGCACGCCCAGGGGGTGAAGGCAGGTGGATGGCAGCCTGGCCATGGCCGTCCATCAAGTGGTTTCAGGGAACTGAGGACACACCGAAACCCAAAAGTCAAGTCTCTGTTGAAGCGAAGCCTGCTCCCTTGAGGTAGGAATTCTCCATAGGCAGGTAGAGACCAGGTGGGAGAAAAGTAAGGAGCAGCTTGAAATGTGGACCCGGTCCTGGCATCCTCGCTGTGCTGTTTTGCTGCCTTCCAGGTGCCTGAAACACCTGAGTTGCATGTCTCAGAACACGGCGACTCCACACGGTTGTTTTCATGTTCCCTCCCAGTTCTTGCCCATGTGTACATATGTTGTACCTGTGTCCACGATGCGCACATGTGTTATATCATGTACATTGTTGTACCTTGTGGCAGATATCGTTTGTGGGTCATTTTGCACACCGCCTTTGCTGTTATAAATGCACCTTCATGTATTTCCAACAGGTACCAGTATCCCGTCTCTGCCCCTGTTTCTAATAAGAACAGGCATTTGTAAAGGGAAAATCATGTGTCTGGTGTTTTACAGTCACTCTCTGCAGTGCTTCCAACATGCTTGAAATGCCTCTGATAGATGAGGAAATGGATGCTGTGACCGTGTAAACAGCATGCCCCAGGCACACAGTTGGTGACAGAGCGAACATTTGAACCAGTGCAGATTGAGCCTGGTGTCCCGAGGTCTAGAGCAAACACACTGGGTGGGTAGGAGGTCCCTGTTTTTAATCATGTGCTTTTTCAGGTTTGCTCTGGGACTCTGATAAATCCACCCGTGACTCCTCTGGGGAAACTGGAAGGGGACTTGGAGGTCCTGGGGGCTCAGGCACCAACCCAGGTGGTGAGATGTGAGCAAATAACCCAACCGACCTTGAGTCAGATCCGTTCTCTGGCTTGGTTTAGATTGTCATTTTCTTTTCAGTTCGTCAGCACAAATCCCGGAGGCCGTTCTTATGCCCATTTTACAAAGAAACTGAGGCTCAGGGGGGTGAGGTCACTTGGGTCAGCTTACCAGACAGAAAAGCAGAACTATGATTTGATGGAGCTTAAGTCTGTCAGACGAAGGCCTTTAGGTCTCATTTTTGTTCTGACCCCCAAGGCACCTGCCTTTCCCTCTGCCAGACTCAGAGAGAAGCCAAGTGTACACCATTGACCATAATCACCGGCCACTGCCAGGGTCCTCTGCTGCCCACTGACTATAAATTCCTAACGGGTTCTGGGGCTCATCTGCTTGGCACTGAAATCTGTCTCTGACCAGATGAAAGGTGGGTGGGTGGATGGGTGGGTGGATAGGTGGGTGGATGGATGGATGGATGGATGGATAAATAGATGGATGAGTAGATGATTGGGTGAATATTGGATGGGTAGATACTTGCATGGAATTGGATGAATGAATCCACGGATGGATGGTTGGATGTGTATGTATATATTTGATGTTGAACAATAGATGGGTGTTGGATGGATCAATGGGTGTTGGATGGATGGATGGAAGTTGGATGGATGGATGGATGGATGGATGTTGGACAATGGCTGGATGGATGGTTGGATGGATCGATGAATGTTGAATGGATAGATGTAAGTTAGATGCATGGATGGATGGATGGATCTTGCTTAGGTGACTAACTGGAAGGAAAGAAGTCTCTGGCTTTGTGAGGGGAAGGAAGAGCCATAATTCCTCATATCTCTGGTGAAAGGGAGGAGCCTGAGCAGAAACTCTATAGTGTCAGTTTGAAGGACCGTGGCCCAGGCCCTACTGTACCAAGGAAGAAACTGAGACTCAGAGATGGGAAGAGGTCTGCCGCCGTCAGGGGATTCATAGAGGCAGAGTTGGGAACGCTGACTTCATTCCTATAATGTGATATGGCTCCGAAATAAAACTCACGCTCCCTTCAAGTCCATGAACATCATCTGGGGTGTCATCTGTCACTAGGGTGGGGCCAGTCATGATAGCAAAGGTTGTAATAATGAAATTAATAATATCCACATCGTGTTTACTCTGTTGCCAGCTCTTTACATGTGTACAGAACTCCTTTACTTTCCCAAATCGTCCAGGGAGGAAGGGGCTGTTATTGTCTGCATTTTACAGATGAGGGTACTGAGGCACAGAGAGGTTGCATTGTTTGCCCAGGGCAGCAGTCCAGAAGTATCAGAGCCTGAGTGTACACTGGCTGGGGGCTGTCCCGGCCCCTCCCATCCCCCTTCCTCCCTGACCCCACAGCAGGGACCTGTGCCCTATACAGTTGCTTGGGGACCCATGCTTGGTTCCGCGCTCTTCATCTGGTTTCCTGCTCTCAAGACTTTTTGAACAAGGGGCCCTGCATTTTCCTTTTGCACGGGGCCCACAAATTCTGTAGCCAGCCTGCGTCTCCCCTGTCCAGGCCAGGCAGGAGGCCTGAGCCTGGCTGAGAGGCTGGCAGCAAGACTGGTAAGCTCAGAGGTGGGAGGCCCTACCCATCGGCCTCCCAAGGGTGGGCCTGGTCCGGGGGCTCCCTCTGCCCAGCCCCCGAGATCCTGACCTGTGCCCTCCTTCTTCCCCCCATCCACCTGCCCCCCACTGCCGTGGAAATTCCACAAGCCCTGTGCGTGCCAAGCCCCTGCCCAGCACCTGACTTCTAGGGTAGGTATTGTGAGGGGGGCTGCGGCTAAGGGGGGCCTGAGGCCTGCTTGCTTTCTCACTGCCCCAACCCCCGACCCCGCCCCCTTCCGGAGGTCTTGGGGGTAATCTGAGGGGCTTGATGCAGTATCTGAGAGAGGAGGAACAGGGAGAGAGTCTGATAATGGGGGTAGCCCTGAAATTCCTTCTCCTGAATGCCCCACTCAGCTGTCTCTGTGCGTGCCTCAGTTTCCTTATCTGTGCAATGACAGTGAGGCCTGGCTGAGGTTTGACCAGGGGCCATGTACCCAGTGGGACTTCTTACTGCAAAGTGAGTGCTGTGGGCCCCATTTCCCCCATGCAGGAAGCTGAGACCAGGGAAGGGAGGGGTCAGGAGTGTGTGTGTGTGTGTGTGTGTGTGTGTGTGTGTGTGCACGCACACACATGTATATCCAAAGGTCAGCCAGTGGGACAGGGCCACTCATATTCTGTACCCAAGCCCTTGGTGTCCCACAGCTGCCCCCCTAAGGCAGGCAGAGTCTACAGGGTCTAGGGTTCCTGGGTCCTGAGTCTCAGAGATGTGCTTTAGGAATTGATTTATGTGCTATTGGTTCCCTCAGCCCCTGCAGCCTTCCAGGGAGGGGCAAGGAGCCTGAGTCAAGTGCTGCTGGGCCCCTCACCTGGCCCTGGATTAATGGGGGGTTGTTTGAATTCCCATGCCCTCTCTACTCTTTTACTCCTCTCCCAGCATCCCATGAGGGTATCAGCATACATCAGTTCTGCGAGGTAGTTTTTCTCATCCTGATTTTGCAGAGAAGGAAACTTCCCAGAGAGCTCAAGACACTGGCCTCAGGCCACACAGCCCATAATTGGCTCAGGTCAGTCCTAGTCGTGGCCCTAAGCTCTGGCTTCAGCATCAGCTCAGTCATTGACACTCTAGTGCGATTTTGTGGGCCTGCCGTCTTCCTTAAGTCGTATTTACAGCTCCAGCTTGCTGTGGAGTCGTGGCATCTAAGCAGGCAGCTGGGGTGACGGTTTGCCTCTTCTGTTTCTGGGGCAATTCTTTGTCTCCAATGCAGAGCCATTGGGCCCCAGTCAGGGTCCTTGTTAGAGGGGACCTCCCTTCCATGGGGGCAAGAAATGAAACTCTGGGCCCAGAGGGTTAAGGCATGGACCTCGGCACCCCTGAGGTGGAAGGATCTGACCTCCCGGGGAGTCCCCAGGAGCCAGCTCCAGCCCCAACCCTGGCCAGCTGGATGAGACCCAAACCCCGAGGGCCGGTGGGCGCCGGCCTCCCCATCCGCCGGCCCAGGGGCGGGGGTGGGAGGAAAGGCTGTCTGGCTGGGGCCCCGCTGGCCAGGCGCCTGGTTCCCGGGCGGCGACCCCACGCTGCGGCCTTACTAGGGTAGGAGAGAGAGCCTGCAGGCCTAAGAGTGAGCCGGGCTTGGTTCCCGCCCCACTGCCCCTGCCCTCTTCCTCCCACCCTCCGCAGTGGGCGGCCCGGGTCGGCGGGGGCAGGCTGGAGCGGACCTTGAGCTCATCAATAGGAGACATCTGCTTTAAAGAAGTGCGAGTGGGAGGGGCGGTGAACGCCGAGGTCGGCCCAGTGGAGCCCGCAGCAGCACCCTCCTCCCCTAGCGCCGCCCCCCCCCCCCACTTTCCCCCAGCGACTTTTGGCCTCCGAGCAGATGGTGGGGGCTGAGGAGGGGGTACCGCGGGCGCAGCCGCGGGTCCCACAAGTTACCACACCCATGAAATTTCCCATTGCGGGGGGGTGCGAAATGCAGGCTCCTCCTCCCCCTAGGCACACCCCCCCACGGCCATCTGATCTCCCACACACACACTGCGGACGCCTACAGCCGCTCCCGGAGGAGGTGCCTGGGGTCACAGAGGCCCCCAGCGCGCCCTTCAAACAATCCCCCGCCCCCAGAGGAAGTGGAGGAGGGGCAGGGAGCGTGAAGGAGGCCTTTTTACATGTAAATACAGAACCGGCCTCCTGGAAAGGCTTTTTTCCCTCCTCGTTTTTATTTCTAGAAAGCCTGATGCTGCCGAGAGCCAGGCCCTCCTGCTGGACCAGGACGCAGCCGTTTGGTGCCAGGGAGGAGAAATGAGGAAATAATGCCATCTAGGGCCCCCAGACGCCCCTGGGTGGCGGAAGCTACATGTTTGCACAATCGGTTGGGCTCCATGGAGCAAGGGGCCCTGGAGGGGAGTCCCAAGGTATCCAAGATCAGAGCCCGGGAAGGAATCTAGGTTCCTGTCCCAGCGCTCCGACAAACTGCCTGTCACTTCAGGCTCTCCCTTGCCCTCTCCCACCTTCAGGTTTCCCACTTGTAAAGTTGGCTCCCCTTCCAACTGTCAGGGAGTCAAGGAACTGGGGGTGAAGTCAGTGAGGCTGGACGCCACCCATAAAGCCAGCACGATGTTTGTTCTCTGGGTTTGTTCTCTGGCCTGTCCCTGGGTTCAAATCCCTTTAGCTGTGTGGTCTTGGGCAAGTCGTTGAACCTCTCTGAGCCTCCAGTTTCCTAGATCATAATAGTACCTGCCTTACATCTTAGATCTTGGGGTATTAAATGAGTTATGGGTGTAAAACTCTGGAACACAGTGAGCACGCCATAAATAATAGCGACTCTTAGTACTTTTATTACCACTCAAGACAGGCTCAGTGTCCTCTCCTGGGAAGCTGTCACAGGCTTGGAGGGTGTGGGTGGGAATCTGTTCTCAGCATGCTCGGGGCTGCTCACCTCTCTCTATGTATATCTGCCTGAATGGGAGCCTATGTTTTTGCCTCTGCCTCCCTGTCAGAGTGACATTCCCTTCATTTCCACCTCTCCCTTAAGGTATAGTGGGCGCTCTGTAAAATTTGTGGACTGAGTGTGTGAGTGAATGAATTAGTGAGTGAATGAATCAACGGTCCGACATGAGGGGTTTTGAGCCCAGCCTGAGGGTCCCCGAAGGGACCCATGGTCATAGTCTTTCTGGACACTGGCTCCTCCTAGCCCAAGGAAGTGGGGAAGTGGGGAGCACTGGTCTCCAGGGTAGCAGAGGAGAGAGGGAGGGGTATGCTTTGACCCTGTCCGATTGGCTCCCCCAGGGCCCGTCCCAGGTCCCGAATGGGTAGGTAATAGCAGCTGCCATCCACTGAGGCCCTATTGGGTGACAACCCTGTCCCAAACACTGTCTCATTTAATTCTCACAGGCAACTAGGAAGGAAGCGCTATCGTCCCCTTTTACAGATGGGAAAACCGAGGCCTGGAGTAGTCGAGTCACTTGCCCAAGCTCTTGCTGGTAGGATGAATTCAAACCAAGATGTTGGTTCCAGAGTCTACATGTCCAGCCACAGCCTCTTAATGAGTGATAACTGCTGCCAGGATTCTCAGGGAGTGTCATAAAAAGTTAGTGTGAAGACATGGTGGGTCTATAGTCACTGCCCATGCTGCCCAGTGTGCCAAAGGCCACCCAGTGCGGTCTCCTGCCTGCCATCCCAGTGGGCTACCTGGGCAGGTGTTGGCCTGAGCCCCTGACCCAGGGCCCCCGCCCTCTGAGGTGGGGATCACCCAGAGGCCCAGGGCAACATTGGACCCTCCTGACCTTCCTGCTGGCCCCAGGAGGCCCCTGGCGCGGGCTGTCAGGGGTCATTGGCAGCCACTCTGTCTGGGGGCCCCCGAGGGCTGTGCCCTCCCCAGCCCTGCTCCCTCACCCAGCCCTGACCTGGACGGTGATTTATGGGGTGGCGGCAAAAGGCCACTGGCTGTGGGGCCCAGGGACAGGGGTCAGGACAGCCAGGAGGCGCCAAGGATGAAGGTGGTGGCCTGCCCTGTGACCCAGGTGGCTGGGGGGCTCGGGGGAGGGGCAGCAGCCCCAGCATGGCCTCCCTTGGGTAAGATGAGGCCTTGATTCCTGCCATCTGTCTCTTGCAGCCTGGGAGGTGGGGGTGCCCCCCCATTGGCTCAAATGGCTAAGCTGAGGCTGGGGAGACAGATGGTGGTGGGCCTGAGAGGTAGAGGGTGGACTTTGTTCAGAGGCACTTGCAGGGGGGAGAACACACGCTGTCTCTCTCTCTCTCTCTCTCTCTCTCTCTCTCTCTCTCTCTCTCTCACACACACACACACACACACACACCCCAGGTGCCACTCTGAGGCACTTTGTGATTCTGGGCCTGTGTCAGTTGGGGAGGGGTTGCATCTGAAGAGCCTTCAGGTCCAGACTTACCTGGTGAAGACTCTCTCCAACCACAAGCACAGACACATGTGCATATACACATGCGTGCACAGAGATACACACACACACATACACACACAGATATCCACAGACATGCATGCATCCACTAGGCAATCTTATACACAGCTCTACACAGTCTACACAGACACGTGTACAGAGACACTTAGACCCATATACACACATGTGCATGTGCATACTCATGCACAGGCCAAAATGCGTACACACACACACACACACACACACACACACTTGCTTACCCGCAGATACCGGTATCTCTGCCCTTCAAGTGTCACCAGCCCACTGAGGCTAGAGCCCTTCCTCTGGTCTTCAGAGCTGATTCTCTCCTCCTGGACAGTTGGCTCCCACTCCGCCCTCTCTCTCCCCCTGCAAAATCTGTTCCCAGAAAACCAGCCTCTTTCCCCATCCTGCCTCTTCGCTTTGCCATATTTATCTGTTAATTCTTTATTCTCTGCCTTGCTCCTTAGAATGTAAACCCACAGGAAATGGACTTCCCACATCTTGTTCATCAGCATGTCCTCGACTCCTGACTCAGGAAATGTTTGTTGAATAAGTGAAGGAATGAATAATTGAATGAATAGATGATTTGGGTCAAATCTGGGCTGGAGAGGCACCCTAGGCCCTTAGGGTTTAGTTAAACCTCTGCTGGGCTATGGTCTGGTATAAAATCCCAACTCCTGCTGATGGATGGCTTAAAGGGCCGCGCGTGCTCCGGACCCAGCAGCTCTCGCCCGCTGCATCCCCACCTTCCACATGGAGCCACTCTGACTGCCTTGTTGGTCCTCGAACACACAGATCTCGTTCCTCGGGGCCTTCGCTCGTGCTGTTCCGGTAGCCTGGAGCTCTCTTCTACCAGCTAGATGCAGGATTTAGTCCCTCCATTGTTTCAGGCCTCAGCTCAAACATCACCTCCCAGAGAGGCCTCTGCGGCCGACCCCTCCTTAAAACAGCCATTCTGCGTCCTCGTCCACTGGCTCTGTTTCCCTATGGCAGTCTTTGGTCGCTGTTTACCTCCTGGCTTCCCATCTCAGCATCAGCCCTGTGCAGGCAGGAATTTATCATATTCCCTGCTGTTTCCCCAGCACCTGGAAGAGTGTGGTGTGCTGGGGTGCTAGTAAGTGATTGATAAAGCGTTTGTTGAATGACTGCACAGAGGGTGGTGTGGTTGGCTCGTAGACCAGGTCAGAGCAGAGCATGTGTTGGGAAGCAGGAGGTTGAACCCAACGGCAGAGATAAACTGAGGCTGGCGGTGTGTCGCATCGGGTGTCAAGGGGTCGTCCAGGAGTTTTGGGTTAGGAGAGGGGTATAACATGTCTGTTCTTCCAGATTTCCTACCTGCCTTGAACCCAGATGGTACCCAGGAGGAGTCCTAGTCAGGCAACCCACTGGGTGGGGACCCTCACAGCACTCTGTCCAGTTCCTGGGCAGGCCACCCTGACAGCCCCCTAAATTAGTGCCCTGGGGCTCCCATAACACATTATTACAAACTCAGTGGTTTAAAACAACAGAAGTGTATTCTTTCTCAGTTCTGGTGGCCAGAAGTCCAAAATTAAGGGTTGTCGGCAGAGCCTGCGAACCCCCGCCCCCTGTCTCTGCTCTACGGGAGGACCCCCTTCCTGCCTCTTCTAAATCCCAGAGGCCGCAAGACTGCATGACTCCTGCAATCTCTGCCTCTGTCCTCACATGGCCTTTTCCCTGTGTCTGTGTCTCTCTCTGTCCTTTCCTCTTCGTATAAGGACCCCCTGTCATTGGATTTAGGGTCCACCCTCAATTCAGGATGATATCTTGAGATCCTTAACTAATTACATTGTTACAGTGCTGGCTGGCAAAGACCCTATTTCCAAATAAGGTCCCATTCAGAGGTTCCAGGTGGATGTGAAATGGGGGCCGGGGGGAGGATGCTATCCAACCCCGTGTAGCCCAGGCTAAGCATGCCGCTGCCTGCTACACGTGGGCCCTTGGCACCGCCACCCTGCCCACTGAGAAACTCTGACACCTCCACAGGCAGTTTCCTATTTGAGGGGAGTGGGTACAGTTTCTGTCTCTGGGGGCCAAGGACGGGTCTCCCGGTGTGGTCCCCAGCAGGTTGGCCACCTTGAATGAACTCTCAGGTAAACAATGGTTTGATATTACCTATCCCTCCTCCACCATGAGAAAGCTGCAGCTAAAGCCTGGAAATCACAGGTCCCTTTGTCCCCAACAGCGATGGTCCGAGAAGTCGTGACCAGACTGCTGGTGGCCCCTGAAGTGCAGTGCACGGCCACGAGCGTGGCCTTGGGCTCTCAACTACAGGTTCCAGTGCTGATTCCAGCTGTGTGACCTGGGGCAAGGTTTTTCAACTCTGTGCTGCTCCCCCATCTGTAAAATAAAGACAGTGATAATACTTTCCTTTTAGCGTTCTTGAGGGGACGGAGGGAGGACGTGGATGTAAAGTGCTTAGCTCCGGGACTGGCCCGTGGGACCCTTCATATAAGTGCTAGCTATTATTATATTATGGGCAAACTCTTCAGTATTATTACAAAAAGTACAAACCTAGAGACAAACGTCCAGGTCAGGTGTTTATAATCTACCTGGGAAGAGGAGGCACTGCACATAGGTCTCCCAGGAGTGGTTGGGACAATACGAGCCCTAGCACTTGGAAGACAGTGGGCAAAGTGTCAGGCTGTGTGACTTTGCCCAGGTTCCCTGACCTCTCTGAGCTGCAGCTTCCTCCTCCGCTGAGGGGGTGATGGTGCCCATGTGTAGCACCTTGCAGCGGCCAGAAATAACATTTGCAGAAGGCCCGGAGTGCCTACAATGAAATGAGGCCTTGCAGGGTGGCAGCTGGGTTCTGGGGGCACGGAGGGACCGTTGAAGCACCCAGAATGTCACAAGTCTCTGGAGCTGGCCAGGCTTCTTCTAGGATAGCCAGAGCCTCGAGTTCCATCCAGGAGACCACAGAGGTGGCAGGAAGGATGCTCGATGCCTTTTCCAGCTCAGCTCCTGGTCCAGCTGGATCCCCGATGTGTGTGATGCAGAGGCCATTCGTTTTCACAGCTGTCCAGTCTGGTTTATTTGAAGAGAAGAACTGAATAGCAGGAAACCTGGGCGGGGGCGGGGGGCGGGGGGGTAGGAGGGTGTTCTATTTCCTGGGCTATGGCCCAGAGAGCAAAGGTCGTGGCTTGCAGTGCCCTGATCCCCCATGTTCCCCAGGCCTCTGCAGGCTGGAGGGGGGTGTGAATCCTTCAGCCCCTACCTGCACATGCGCACACACACGCACACATGCATACACACATGCTACAGCTGGGGCTCTGTATTGATAGAAAAGCTGCCTCCTCTGGAACTAGCCCTGACCTCCGGCCGGACCTCTTGTCCAGCACTGAGCTGGGGACGCCCTCACCCTCCCTCCAGCCCCAACCTCCATGTGGGTGTCGAGACCCACGTTTCAGATGCGGAAATGGAGGCTGAGAGGTTCAGTAGCCTCCCAGGGTCCTGCCTGCACCCTTCCTCTGTGCTTTCTTTCTCTCTGCGACCTTGTCTCTGGGGCCCAGCTGTGCCTCCTGCTTCCCAGCAGTTAGTCTCAGCCTCCAGTGATCTTGAGGCAGCTTTAATTCCTCGGGCTTCCCCTGCACGCTTACTGGGAGGTGGTTGCTGTCTTTTCTGCACGTCTCGCCCTTGATCTTCTCAGCCTTTATCTTCCAGCCTGAATTGCTGGCAGTGCCCCATGGGGCCCCTTGTTCTGAGCTGTCTGGCACTGGGCATGGGGTGCCATGTCCACAGACAGCCCCCCACGGCCCCCTCAGCTCCCCAGAGGGGCTCCTGCTGTCTCTTTCCTCCCAGGAGCACCTGCCACAGGGGTAATTAGGGGCTCGGCACCAGGTGTGGCCAGCCCTGCTGCTGGCACGGCAGAGAGGTGAGCGTGCTACCTGCTCCATCAGCTGCCAGCTCTGCACACGGAGTGGGGAATGTGAGCGTGGAGGGGGAGACAGAGGACCCTGCGTGCCAGTGGCCGCCTTGCATGGCCCTCACAGGTGCAGGCCCAGATTCTGTTGAGCTAAGCTTTGCGTGGCGGGCTGCTGGCAGCGAGCTGCTGAGCCTTCCAAAGGTAGCAGCCATCTGCACTGTGATAAAAAGCCCCAAGGATGATAAATAGACAAGTCGCACTTTTATTGGATTGCAGTTCGGGAGCAGCCACTTTGGGTTTGGCACTGTGTTAACGACAGATTTCTGCTTCCCTTGCAAGGCCTGGCCTCTCGGGGAGAGCGCCAGCAGCGGCCCTCTCCTGGCAGGAGGGAGAGTTCTCCTTACCACCTGGCCGGGGCGCTGGCCTGCTCCCATTCTCTCCCACCCATGCCATCCCTCTGGAGTTTCTGCTGGGGGCCCATCTCACAGCCACCTGGGGTCCGGTCGATAGGAACATATCCAAGCTCTGACACCTAATGGCTGTGAGTCTCGGGCAGGCCACCTAGCCTCTATGCTGCAGGTGCCCCATCTGTGAAAGGGGCAAATAATGGCATTTGCCACCCAGGCTGAGGAGGTTCTGTGAGTACACAGCATTTGGAACCATGCCTGGCGTACATACGGTGAGCGTTATGTAAATATTAGCTGCCGGTATCCGCGCCACCGTTGTCATCGTTATTGCTAGTGATATTGCTTCCAGGCAGGGAGCTGTGTGGGGTCAGACCTGGGAAGAGGGGCACCGGGGCCCCATTCCTGGGAGGACCTGGGCTCTCCTGGGACGTCAAGACCCCTGTTTATCCTTTCACTCATTGGGTGAAGGTGGGAGCTCTGGAGCCAGCCAGCCTGGCTTTGCACTGATCAGCTGTGAGACCATGAGCAGTGGCTGCAACGCTCTGTTCCTCAGTTTCCCCAGCTGTCAAGGGAGGCTAATAATAGAACTTACCTCACTGCATTGTTGAAAGGCTTAAATGAGATGATCCACTTGAAGCTCCTGGACCCGTGCCTGGCGCCTAGTAGGCATAAATAATCGTTGGCTCGTGGTGGTGGTGGTGGTTCCTCATTTGAACACTGAGGTGACAAGTCCCCAGAAAGGGAGTTGGGCAGGAGTGCAAAGAGCAGGAGGGGTGGCCGGTCAGGGCTGGGGCCTCTGTAGGCATCTCATGGTCGGTTCTCAGCATATGTAGTAGTGGGACCTATTGTGCGCCCAGCCCAGGAAATGTGTGAACAAGGAAGGAAGGAAGGAAGGTACAACACATCACAGGAGGCAGCGGCCCAGCTCTGTCCTGCGCAGCTGCCTACGCACCGTCGTACAAGTTAGCTCATGTCTGTGAGCCTCGGTGTCCTCACCTGTGCCCCGCTAAGAACCCCCCGAGCCTGGCCTCTGCTGGCCCCACATGACCTTCTTTTCTCTTTGCTGGCACATGGCTTCTTTCGTTGTCCCCTCTTCCTCCTTCCTCCTCTCCCTCCCCCCTCCTTGCAGCCCCTTCCAGCCTGTTCCTCTTCACCGCTCCTCGCTCCCAGTGGGCTGCCTGTACTCCGTTCCTACCACTGGGCCTTTCTATTTTTCACCAGCTCCCCAGGCACAGACCCTGCGTGGGCCTCCCCCACCCTGGGCCCCCAAGCCAGGCTCGCATTGCCTGCTCTGTCCCCCGGACATTGGTGGAAGACACCGGTGGGAGTGTACAGCCCCGTCCTCTCCCTTTGTGGCCTGGCACCCTGGTGGAGTCCCTATTCCCTTCTCAAGGATTCTTCCTTCAACCACCATCTGCTCCGGCCATACCAGGGTTCCAAAGGCCCTGATGGGAGAACACAGGACAAGAGAAAGCACTAGAAGGAGGCCCACATGAGCATGTGGGGGCCAAGAGCTTGGGCTCAGAAGTTCAGGGTTCAAATCCCAGCCTCACCATTTGACGCTGGGCAAGTGACCTCTCCAAACCTCGGCTTTCTCATCCGGAAAATGGGGCTGCTAAACAAACCAGCCACGGAGGCATGCTGTAAGAACTCAAGACAGCAAGTGGAGGGGCTCAGAACACACCAGCTTCACCACATTGGCCAGGCGCTTACCACTTCACTTTCACAGTGAACCCGTGTGGATGGACCCGTGGGGGTCCACCTTCCCACTTCCCAGGTGAGGCCTTGCAGGGCTCTGAGCTTCTTTAGCGTCATGTGAGTATCAAGGGGCAGAGACTGAATTGAAACCCCATCTCCCCCCAGGTAACAAAAAGCTTGAGAAATGCATGGAAGAAATAAGACAGGATTTGAGGTGTGAGGTGCCTTCTTGGGCACAGCTTTGAGGCCATCTGCATCCAGCTAGTACCCAGCCTTGTCGGCAAAGGTCCAGAGAAGTTAAGCAAGTGGCTTGGCATCACACAACTCTCACTGCCAGGCCAACATGCTCTGTCCTGGGGAGGGAGACTCAGAGAACAGCTTCAGATTCCTTGGGGCCGGCTCTGTCTCAGTATTGGGGACGTGAGTGCAGATCTTACCGGCAGAGGGAGAAGCACAGCTGGCAGGGAAGAGCAAGGCAGCCTGGTGGCTGGCAAGGGCTGACTGAAGCCTGGCTCTCCTTCTGCAGCCAGTCCTGGGCTCCTTCACTCGTCCCTCGCCCATCACCTGCTTTGGAAAAAGGTGTACAGACATCAAGGGCCAGATAAGAATGATCCAGGACTGAGCGTCTCAGCCTTATTATGCATTACACCTGGGCCCAGCCTCAGGGATCCTGCAGCAGGCTTTCAGATCCTTCCACAAGCTCTCCAGATGATTCTAATGTGCACCCAGGGTGGAGAACCCCTAGTCCCCAGGAGCCTGTGCTCTTTAAATAACTGTCAGATATTGAATGGTGGCATTTCAAAAGCACGGATAGGCCAACTGTGGGGGAGGAAGGGAGGGAGCATTTATTGAGCACCTACTGTATACCCAGCCATGCTCCAGGCACCTGACACGTGTGCATGTTAGCCCAGTGAAGTGGAAGTGAGACCCAGAGAAATGAGATGGGACCCCAAGGGGAAGATGTGCCCCTCACCTTCTGGTACCTTCTAAAAATAGTGAGGCCCAGACCTGTGGCCCATTTCCTCTCCTTCCTGCTCACTTATCTGGCACCTCTTCCTCCCTCCATCCGCTGAGTTAATGCAAACTGGCAGGGGGAGGGCTTCGGGGGCACTGCTGGCAGCTTGCCCCATGCGCCCACACCCCCTGCCCCTGCAACCCCGGGCAGGAAACCACCAACGTGCTTATGAAAGAGGCAGGCGCAGCTGCTGTTAACAGGTGAGCCCTTCCCTAGCTGTGCCTCTCCCAGGGCCTCCTGGAGAAATCTGTAATGAAGTGCAGCTGTGAACTCTGGTTTTGGGTCAGAAAGGCAATTTCTCATCTCTCCTCGCAGCAATTGAGTCGAAAATCCGGGAGCTGTTTGCCTCCCTGATGCCTCCGCCCCTCAGCCCTCGCCGCCAGAGCAGAGCTTTGGAGGCGGGCAGCAATACTGCTTCTGCCAGAGGCAGGTGGCCCGGGCTGGAGGGAGCAGGCTGGAAACCAAGCCCCCAGGGGCCCCATGGGGCTGGCGAGGTGGGAGCAGGGAGCAGCTGGCCGGGGTGCTCTGGGAGATCGGAAGGCTGTTTTTCCCCTCATTTTAATTGGTCTTTGTGACTCTAATGGCAGGCCCGATTCACGTAGTGGCGGCGTGCTGGCTCGGGGCTCCTGCCGCGCACCACATCTGAGGCATTCAGAAGGCGCCAGGCAGCTGTTCCCAGCCTAAGCAAGACCGACGATGTTTCTGGATGGTGCTGGGCCTGGAGGGGCCTGGAAAAACAAAGCCAGAGGTGGCTGGGAAACCTCACAGCCCTCACAGGGGACAGCAGCCTGTGGCAGGGCAGTGTGGGTGGGAGTGAGGGCGAACCCTGAGTTCCAGATCAGGCCCCCAAGTCACCTTTGGCCACAGAGTCACCTGAGAAGCCAGTTTGCCTAAGGCCCAGATGACGAGGAATGCTTGCCAAGTATGATTGATTGGAAGTGTAAGCCCAGCTGTGACTCCTCCTCTGCCTTCAGGGATCAAAGCTTATGAAACCCCATTGCCTTGTTTTCTTTCTGTCTAGCAAAGATTCAGTCAGTGAATGCTGAGCGTCTTTGAGGAAGCGGCAGAGCGTAGTGGTTGTGGGTGGGGGTTCTGAGGCCAGTGTGCCTGGCTTTGCATTGCTGCTGTTTGACTTTGGAGAGATGGCTTGACTTCTCTGATCCTGCCTCCTGTAAAATGTGAGAGTTGCATTTGAAGAGCCACTTGGAGAATTTGATGATGACAACAAAAATGACAATAATAATGCCGTGGAAATACAGAATGGTGTGTCACCTCTGGCAGACAAAGGACCGGTAGCCTCCGCCTTGCCACCCTGCTCACCAAGGCTCCCAGCTTGTTCTGCTGAGGGACGGCAGGGTCTCAGCCCCAGGGCCTTTTCCCTTCAGCCCCTTTGTAGAGAATCTGAACTGCATTGCTGCACCCGGCCACCCTCTCCCAGGTTTCACTTTGTGGCCAGCTCTATTGTAGGCCCCTTCGGTTTTGTAAAAATCAGGTTTATCAAAATATAACTTATATGCAATCACATTTCACCGTTGTTGAAGTGTACTGTTTGGTGAGTTTTCACCAATGTATACACAGTGGTGAGACCACCACCACAATCAAGATATAAAATGTTTCACCCAACCCAGAAAACGCCATCATATCCCTTTGCCGTCATTTCCCGCACCATGCCCCTGGCGCCTGCAACCACAGGTCGGCTTTCTGTCCCTGTAGTTTTGTCTTTGCTAGAATGTCCTAGAGGTGGAAGCATTCAGTACAAAGACTTTCGTGTCTGGCCTCCTCCTCTTAGCACGCTGTTGTCGAGATCCATCCAGTTGGTGCCCATATCTTGGGTGCCGAGTGGTGGCCAGTCAGGTGGATGTGCCACAATTGGTGTGTCCATTCACCCGTCAGTGGACATCGAGGCATTTACTTGGCGTGTTTTAATTCTTCCACAACTGTCTCGGACTGCTGTAACAAAATACCAGAGACTTAAAACAACAGATGTTTATTTCTACCAGTTCTGGAGGCTGGAAGTGCGAGGTCAGGGTGCCAGCAGATTCAGTGTCTGGTAAGGGCCCGGTTCCTGGCTCAGAGACGACCGCCTTCTCGCTGTGTCCTCATGTGACTTCTTTGTGCTCTCACAGAGGGACCATTCTCGTCTCTCCTGCTCTGCTAAGAGCACCGATCCCATCATAGGGGCCCCACCTTCAGGACCTCCTCTAACCCAATTACCTCCCAAAGGCCTGACCTCCAAATACCATTGAATTGGGGATTAGGGTTTCAACCAGTGAATTTGGGGGGCCACAGTGTTCAGTCCACAAAAGCAACACCACACTGTCACAAAGTCTGTGGCATTATTCTGTCCTCTGAACGATGACAACATGGAATGCCATTAGCCTCCTCCTCACGCGCCTTGCAACCTAAGAGCCCCTCCCTCAATGGCTGCCTCCTCCCCTTCCCGGTTCCCAGACAGACCAGGGGGGCCATGTGCCTACAGCAAGAAGTGTCCTCGCCCCAGGGATCTGTCTCCCAGCGTCAGGTCCGACCTTGGCTGGAGATGCCTCTTTGTCCCTGCTGGAGACCAGTGGCCAGCGCAAATAATTGGATTTTAATAAAACGGATGGGAGTGCGGAAGCAGTCCGCCACCCTGGCTTGCGCCGAGGCCCGGCAATTAAACCGATTATGTCTTGAGAGTCAAGCTGTCTGACTCTGAATCCCTAATTTGGTGGTGCTCACAGGCCCTGCCAGCATGGTTGTTTATTTATTTACCCAACTTTCACAAGCTGGGACACGCTGGGGGCTGGGGCAATTATCACCCCCACCTCTCCCTCCCATTCAGAACTCGGGGAGCCTTTACAGATGCTGGCACCAGGCCACCCCCTCCTCCAGGGTTCTGATGTAGTTGATTTGGGTCTTTGGCCTGGCCATTGGGGTTTTTCAAAGGTCCTCCAAGTGACTGTGACGGGCAGCCCCTGACCTAAAAGAAACGATTTTTCTGGAAGCCCAGATTGGGTGCTGCCTCCTTCCCTGGACTCACCTGGGCTCCTGGGGGTGTAGGCTGTTCCCACATGAAGGCCTTTGGTCGTCTCCTCCTCGTGGGCTCATGGAATTCTGAAGAAGCCTGTGAGTATGGGGACCCTCAGTATGGGGACCCCATTGCCAGAGAGAAACATCTGGTGGGTGGCACTCCGCGTGTTTTTTTCAGGGCAGCATGTTGGTGCTTTCTCTCCCTCATTTATTTTAACAAACATTAATTGGGTACCTCCTTTCTGCCAGGCGTTCTGTTGGTGCCGGGTGGGTAGAGACTGCTGTGTGGGGGCTGCTCGGTCCCTCCATCCGCACCCTGTGGGCACCAGTGGTCTTGGCTAGAGACGTTGGCCTTCTCCGGGAGTGTATTTTGGCAACAATTACCCCCATTTTCTGTGTGCTTGGGGCTTTATGCCCCCAAGAGGTATGTAGTCCAACGCGGTGGGCTCACCGCTGGGTAACCGGGCCGGGGCACAGACCTCCTGGGTATGGGTCCCCCCGCAGTTAAATGGGGGTGGTGGATGAACAACTAAAAAGTTAGCCCTTCTGGTTCTCAAATTGGATGAAGGTTCTCAATTGGGGCACGGGCACAGCTGGGGGGGGGGGGAAGAAGCCATTTTGGGGAAATCTGCAGCAAAACTACCCAGGGGCTTCAGGACCCTGGGCAGCTTGCCCAGCCCTCTGCACCCCTTCCTTTTCCGCAACCCCTCCTCAGAGACTGTGCAGACCACTCTGTGAGCAAACACGTACGCATGAAGGCTCAGCCCTGCGTGCGCAGTACGTACGCGCCAGGTGTTTGATAATGATGATTAATCGGGAAAGGGGAGGCTGCAAGTGGGCCTTGTGCCAGCCCTGGAATGACATGGGCTGTGGGGCTGTCTGGTGAGAGCTGGGCCCCAAGCTCAGGCGTGAGGGCGGCCCCTTCAATTAGGGTGAAGTCAGTGCGTGGGGTGTTGCAGGTCCTGTCAGGTGGTGACCTTGGGGCTAAGGGTGGCTCCTGGAGCCCTCGCTGCTGAGGGCTGGAGTTAGCTTGTGTCCCTCACCCCCAGGAGACAGCCCCCCACGGCAGGGCTCAGAGGGGCCTATGCCTGGCCTGGGGTCCAGAGCCTGAGAGGTGAAGAAAGGGGTAGCTCTTGCCTTTTATAGGAGTCACCCAGCCTAGTCCTTTTCCCTCTCCATGCCTCACTTCTTCATCTGCAAAATGAAATTGCACCTCACTCCAATCTGGGAAGACCCCCACAGCTGCACGTCTGGCTGAGGAAAGCCCCAGGGCCGCCCCACCTACTTGGTGCCCCTCTCCGAGGCCCCCTTGGCCCTCAGAGCCTCTCCATAGCTGCCTCAGTCGCTCCAGGTCCCTCGTCCTGAGCCTGGAAGCCCTCATGTCAGCTAGTGCCTGCCCTCCGTCCCGGGCTGAATGTCCTTCCCACCCAGGGCCCAGTGCATGCACACAGAGCCCTGTGCGTAAGGCCCTGCTTCATGTGCCTTACAAACATGTATGAACTCACGTGATAGGTGTTACCTATCCGTAACCCTTCTAGGAGGTGCTCGAACTGTCCCCTTTTCCAGATGAGGAAACTGAGGCCCAGGGAGGCTTATGACTTGCCTGGGAATACACGGTTGTTAAGTAACAGAGCTGGGATTTGAACCTCGGCTCGCCCTGGCCTGGACCAGAGGAGGCTGGCATCTCATTGAGATAGCACAGTCCCAGGTGAGAAGAGGGTCACCAAAGGGCAGGACAGTATTTTGGGAGCCGCTTGTGCCAGATCTGTGGTGTATAGAGAGTGCGGTTCAAAGGGGATTTGCCGTCAGCCTTCTCTTTGTCTGTTTTTGGGGACTGATGGAGCTGGGGCACCAGGACTGGGTGAGGCGGAGTCAGGGAGAGAGGGCTTTCCAGGAGGGAGGGACTGCGAGAGGAAAGGCTTGGAGGTAGAACTTACTGATGGAGCTTGTTCTGGAGCAGTGCCTCCCAGTTTATGCTCTCGAGTCTCCAAACTTGTGCCTCCAGCAGCACACAGCCCACCATTTCAGCCTACTGCACAAAGTGAAGGTCGGTGTGGTGGAGACCAGGACCCACTGCAAATCCCCAAGGACCTCGAGGACAGGCAGGAGACGGCTGTTTGTCTGCATTGTTGTATGTGTGTGTGAAAAGACTCCAGGCGGCTGAGTGGTATGTAACGATGAACCTGGCATCTCAGGTAGGGAAAATTGCAGTGGGGTGAGCGCCTACTAGGAGGCTGTTGTAGGAGCCCAGGGCCTGGGGGGGAGAGCTGTTCCTCCCCCAGGGGAGACCATGGAGCAAGCTGTGCTTTCCAAAGACGCCACTCCACCATTCACCATGTGAGGACAGAAACAGGCCTTTCTCTGCTAAACCACAATGAACCACTTCCGGGGAGGTGGTGCCCAAAGAAGCCGACTGACCAGGGGTGTCTGCAGCTTCCTCTCCAGAAGACTTTGCCAGTTGGGCTCCAAAACGTCTTCTGATAAATGAGTCTCAGAAGTCTGTGTCCTAGGCTGTCCGCCAGCCCAGGACGGCTGAGGTGGTGAGCCTGCGGGCTCTTGCCTCCCCTGCTTTTCTCTGACCCCAAAAGAAAGGGCAGCTGGGGTTGCCCTGGGCCACTTGGACTGTGTAGCCAACAGCCAGATAGGGACGGGGAGAGGACAAGGAGAGAGGCCCGGTCAGGCTAATGGGAAAAGGTCAGGACCCCAGGGCAGGACAAGGGGTGGGAGGAGGAGCCAGGAGATTGTGCATCTCGTGGGGAAGCCAGGAAGCTGGGGGGCGGGCGGCCTCCCCTGAGAGGCCTGGACCGCAGCTGCTGGCCTGGCCACAAATCCCAGGAATGTAGCTGCCACAGCGGAGAGGCTGCCTTTGACCTGGACAAGGATACAGGTCATCTCGGGTTTCTCTCCTGTCCGTTACAGGGTCAGCACAGCAGACCTTTTGTCTCCCTCACGGCGGTGAAACGTGTCATTGCCCCAGAAGCTGGCAGTTGCTACACTCTTGGCATGTGGGGAGCAAGATGGCGGGTGGGCTCCTTTTTAGGACCCCAGGTCGCCTGCATGTGGGCTTCCCTACTGTCTGCAGCGAACAGGCCGGCCAGGTCCTTAAGCCCCAGGAATGAGGCTGAGTGCTTCTGCTCCGCCCCCAGGCAGCCAGCTTCAGCATGGCTGGGCAGGGGGTCAGATCTGGGGGCTGAGGGAGCTGCCAGGAGCCCATGAGCTCAGAGAACATGATCCAAGGCTTGGTGCTGCGCCTTGGTTTCCCAAGAACAACACTAATAGCAACTCAAGTTTATGAAGAACTCACTGCACAGTGGGCCCTGATATAAGCCCTTTCTAGACGTTGCCCCATTCCTCCCATGAGCGAAGGCAGTGCTCTTGACCCCATTGTACAGATGAGGAGACTGAGGTCGCATTCTCTGCATTCTCTCTGGGAGCATGGTGGTACCCAGGGTTGCCTGTGTCATTTTCAGTCTTTTGTGCTCAGGCCCTGAGGGACTCTGGAAACTTCCATTTCGCTGCTGTATGTGACACCATGGCTGTCTTCTGCTGGCTTGGTATTTTCTGACAGTACCTGTACTCATTTACCCTGGAAGTGTGGCATTGGGGCCAAGTGAGGGGGCAGAGAGAATATATCCAGGGTGACAATCCTTCCCACCCCAAACATGCCCCCGGTGTTCTCCTGTGTCCTGTCTAGACTTGCACCCAGGAACAAGTGGGATCATTTACCCCTTTGCATGATTTTAAGAGTCTGTGTCCTTCCTGGGAGGTTGTATTTCCAGTCTGTGCTCTTGGAGTGGGAGGGAAGACTATCCTAGAAAAGGGATATGAAACTAGGAAGGCAGGATTTGGGGAGCAGCAGGCCTTCTCTAGCAGAGCCATCACCAGCCTATACAGGTCCTCTGTGCAAATTAGAAGGTGCCTCTTCCTCCAGGCAGATCTAATCCATACCCAGGTGTGTGTTGATGAGCAGATTGAGGGCTAGGTTTCAACTCCCATTTACCGTTTCGTCCAGCAGCTCTTGTGCAGTGAACAACCTAGACAACTGTACTTGGCAGCCCTGCTTCCAGGGCTCCTGTTGGTTTCCATCGCCACCGCCCCCTGTTGGCTGCTAGGGGCTCAGAGCACAAACCCAACACCACCCAGCTGTCCTTTCAACCTGGGGAGACTAGGGTGTCCATCTCCACTGCCCTGCTTGATGTGGTTTGGTCATGTGCTTAGTGGGGCTTGGCTGGGATCTGTTAACCCATGCCAAGGGGAGGTTTAGAGGTGGAGGACTCTAAGAGGTCATTTAGCCCAGTGTGTATAAATAAGAAAACTGAGGCCCTGCAAGTTAGTGTGGCCTTGGGCAAGTCATCGTTAAGACTTTGTTTCTCTTCTCCAGCTCCTTTCTCCTTTGTCTTGAGACCTTGCTATGTGAGGGGCTGAACAAGCCTTTATCTCCTCATTCATAGATGAGGGTACTGAAGCTCACACAGTGAGTTAACAGCCCAGTTGCCTTTGAGTCTACACTCCTGTGTCCCACTTCAGGCTTAGCTTTCTCTCTCTGCTCCCAGCAGCTTCTCAGAGAGTTCCCACCAGCAGCAGACCCCACAGTGCCCTGGGATCAGCTCTCTTCCTGTGAGATGAAGAGGAGGGGTCCCACAGGGCACACCTTCACCCAGTTCCTGGCCTTACAGCTAGCTTTCCTCATGCTTGCTCTGCACAGGATAATCAAGACACCCCTCTTGCCATCTGCAAGGTGAGGGTGGAGGGGTGCTGCTGGCACTGCTGGGAATCCTGCCCAACCTGGAAGGGGAAACAGGCTATATACACTGCCTGCCTCCCAGCCCATATGCCTGGATCAGATAAAATATTCCCCTACAGCCTCTCTAGCCTGAAATTCCAAGTGTGTTCAAGGTCAAGGGGGCTGGCCGGGAGAGGCCATGTGTCCCTAATCCTTGCAGCAGCTGTTCTCAGCTCCAGCTGCACATTGGGACCACCTGTATTCTAGAAATACTGATGCTTGGGCCCCATCGCCAGAGATTCTGATATGACTGGTTGTGGGTGGAGCCCCAGCCCAGTATTTTTAAAATTCCCCAGGTGATTGGCGTGTCCCACAGAGATGAGAACCACCCTCACACAGATAACCCATGCCCATGGGAGGGACATCTGAGTATTCGGATGTGGAGTTGTTTGCTTGTCTGCTGGACAGTGGGCGGGGGGCGTCTTGATAAAATGCTGTGTAGTTAATATAAAGTCCAGCACTTAGTGTTGAAAAGCCCACTGACAGAGGATGAGGAACTTGGTAGGCGGTGAACGAGTCCTTGGCTGCTCCAAGCCTGGCACTAGCCAGCAGTGACCTCTCCAGAAACATTAAGAGATGGGAGGGAGGGAGGGAGGCAGGCAAAGGTGAGCGCACGCACGTGCAACAGTCATGGACCTGCGGGCCTGGACTTTAATAAGGATGTTGACAAACCCAGGACCATTCCAGAACCCGGGACGGAGGGAGAATGAGCTGAGGAAACCCAGGGTGGGGTGGGGATGGGGTGAGCGTCTGCCGGAGCAGAGCAGACTTGGGACTGTGAAAATGGGCTCCAAGTTATCTGAGGTCTGAGGACACATGGGGAGGGGCTTGGCCCAGGAAGTAGAAGTAGGGAGATTTCAGCTCTACTCGAGGCTGGTCTATCCAGACAGTCCCAGCCCAATGCCAGCCTCCAGAGTGGGAGGGAAAGCCAGCAAGTCAGTGGGGCAAGTGGTGACCTAGGCTCCCTTAGAATAGTGTTTCCAGCCATCTCTGCCTGTGCCTGGGACTGGCTTCGCCTGGGTTCCTCCACCTGGGCAGTGCTGACACTTAGGGCTGGCTGATCCCTTGTGCGGGGGCCGTCCTGTGCACTGCAGAGGGTTGCGTGTCATCCTGGCCTCCGAGACTCACTAGAGGATAGTAGCACTCCCCCCATTGGGACAACCAAAAATATCTGCAGACTTTGCCCAGTCTTTTCAGGGGGACAGAACCATCCCCTGCCCCACTGATAACCACTGACTCGGAACAATGGCCCTCTCTACTCGGGCTGAACAGAGGAATCCCCTGGGCACTTTAGAAAATACTGATGCTGCCTGGGTCTGTGCCCAGAGGTGTGATGTCATTGCTCTGGGTACGGCCCAGACAAGGGGGGGGAGGCGTTAAACGGCCCCAGGTGGTTCTAATATGCAGCAACATTTGAGGCCCCCCCCAAGACTATTTCTCAAACTCGAAACATCATAAGAATCACCTGGGTGGTGGCTCCGAATAACGCCCCCCGATTTAATTAGAATCACCTGGAATTCTCAGACTATGGCAAGTGTGGGAAGGGCTGCCCCGGTTTCCATAAGCTCCTTGCAGTGTGAGGCTCCAGGATTCTGAGCTGAGCGGCCCAGCTAGCCAGCCTGGCTGGGACCTCAAGTACCTCCTGCTGGGTTTCCTCCCCATCCGCCCTCCCTCCCACCTCTCTTCTTCCATCCCCGGGGCTGGGCCTCTGCTCACCTCCCCCACCTTCTCCTCCCCTGTGACTTTATCCCAGCCCCTCGGCCTTCCGCCAGCTCCTGTGAGCCTGCCAGCAGGCTGGCCCCTCCTTCTCTTCTCCTCCCAGCCGGTGGCTCTCAGCGCTGGCTTGATTTAGTAGGCGTTGGAGGAGGAAGGCAGCTTGAAGAGTCACTAAGAGCCTCAATGCTAGCCAGCACTTATCTGGAAAAGAGAGGCCGGCAGCCCCGGGAGAGAGCTGGGGTGTAAGGAGAGACACACCTCTCCCCCGGGGAGGGGGCTTGGCAACGCTGCCATCATCACAGCCACCCGTGGTTAGTGGAACCGTGGGCTACCAGCACCCTCCACTACTAGCACAGTGTTGGGGCTGCCTCTCCCTGCCACACCCCGATGAGGAGGGAGGTGAAGCGGAGGGGTGGAGGAGGGGGTACCCCTGCAGCCACCTCCTGCAGGTGGGGCTCTCAGCTCCTTGCAACCCCAAGGCAGGGAGCTCAGAGACCCCTAGGTTAGGAGAGCTGCCAGGTGAGCATCTCCCTAGGAGGTGTCCTGTGGTCCCTGGCTAGCTATTGAGGGGCAGGGGAGGGACCCCCACCCCAAGCCTTTCGGTTGTTTGCCTGCCTGCCTCTCTTGGTCCCCGTCCCCCTCCTCCTCCTCCTCCCTGATGAAAAATACAAAAGAAAAATGCGCCAGTGCCCAGGTCTGGGAAGCCCCAGCCCGCGGGATGGAGAAATGAAAAGCGGCCCCAATTAGAGGCTTTGGTTCTGCAAACTTGATGCTCGGCACTTGAACTGTCACGGCGGAGCCTTAATTAGCAGCGGCGGGGGAGAGGTCAGGAACAACTCAGCAGTCTTGACAAGCGCGTTATCAAGTGCAGGGGAGCGGGGGTTGCCCGGGCCGCGGGCGGGGCGCCTGGGAGAGGAGGGGAGGAGGACGGCGGGGGCGCCGCGCGCGGGGGGTGCCGGGGAGGAGGCGCGCGGCCCCGCCGAGCGGGAAGGGAATAAGATGGTCGCTGCGAGGCGACTGCGCAGCTACGGCTGGTGGCGCGTGAAGCCTCCAGCGAGGGCGCGGGCGAGGGGGCGCGGGGCGCTCCTGGGGGCGGCGTGAGAGGCTGCTCTGGCCCTCCAGGCCCCCCCAGCACCTCCCCTGGGACCCTGCAGCAGGCGGGCGGGGGCGCAGCGGGCAGGGAGCACCGCGCACAACTGAGCGGACGCCCCCGGCTGCTCCTGACCCCCCAGGAGCCCCAGGGCTCTACCCCCCGGTTCCTCGGCTGTCCCGTGACCCCCTCAGTCCCCCTTGGCGCCCCGCTGGGTTCCCAGCCCCAGGCGCGCATCGCGCAGGAGAAGCGCTCGGCGCGCTTGGACGCCGCCGCCGGCTATGCCGGGAAGCCCCTCCTAGAGTCCCCTGGGTCCCCGCGGCCCGGCGGGGGCGGCACAGCATGCTCGGCATGAAGACCTGGTCGTCCCTGCTCCTGAACCTCAGTAAGTGCGGGGCTCGCTGCCCGCGGAGAGGGAGAGGGGGAGGGCAGGGGATGGAACTTTCCGGGGCGCTCTGCCCACCCCGCCTGGCACACCGACCCCGGATTACCTCCAGGTCATGCACGTGGTCCCCGGGCGCGCAGCGAGGCCGCCTCCTCATCCTGTCAACTCAGAAAAGAAACCAATCGATTTATTTTTTAAAGTAGAAAAGCTCCATCTGCCCGCCTGTCTGGCCGAGCCTGGGGCACGTCCAGGGATTGACGGTTGAGAAGTGTGGAGAATCACCTTCAGCTTTTATTCAGGCGAGGTGGCGGGCCTGCACCAGCCTTGCCATGTCCAGGGGCCTGTGTTATCATGCTAGTTACCAAGCTGTGCTGGGAGTGTCAACCCTGGCTAGCCCCTTTGTGTGAGCAGGAAACCAGGGGACTAGCATCCAGGGGCAAAAATTGGGAGAGGGGGTTTCTCTCCCTCTTTACTTACACACAGGGGTGGGATCAGGGGTGGGGTACATGGTGTGAACTGTTTCGCCACAATTGGTGCCTTTCCCAAGCTGTGCTGGCATCTCCCTGGGCCCATGCTAGAGCCCTCTGTCTGGGAGAACTTTCTCACCGTGTCAAGGTGGTGTCAAGGTGGTGACCTCCCGTGGCTGGTGCATTAGTTAGGCAGTGGGAGGGTAAGAGTGTGGAGCAGCATGGGGGCCGTACTGCATCAGTCCCTGTCAGTCCCGGTCCTGGAGGGTTTAGAACTCTGAGGCCAGGGACACCCCTGCAGGCTGAGGGTCTGAAGGTGGCATGGGGCAGGGCAGGGGCCCCAAGGTCGTTGGCTGGAGGGGCAAATGGAGGGGGTGATGGAGAGAAGGTAGCAGTGAACAGTAGCTCAGGTTCCCAAGGTGCCTTAAGGGCGAGTCTAGTCACAGAGGCTGGGTGGGATGATGGCTTCAACATGGCCCCCCTTCTGTGAAAGATTGGACATCTGACCCCCAGCTGCCTCCCCTGCTGGCCTTTTCTTCCAGGTGGGTCAGTTTGGTGGCTGGTGGAACTCACCTGCCCCCGGGGAGCCCCTCTGGCTCCCCACCCAACCCCTTGTCCAAGCTGCTGGGTTCCCCTGGGCCCCCTCCTCCCTGCCTCCCTCCCCCCTCCAGCCTGCATCTCTCTGTGGATGCCTCTCTGCCTGTTTGAACTGCGGTTTTTAAAGCTTTTTGCCTTTTGAAAACTCAGGGGGGGAACAGTTGCTTGTGGAGAGGTCGTGAACAGTTGATGATTATAGTCCAGTGGGTAGAAAGAGCTTAAAACAAATCCCCATCCATCAGATGTCAGCTTAGGCGGTTTCCAGTGCTCTTCTGGGGGGTCAGGGTGGGGGCTGCTGCTTAGAGGAAAGGGGGATTCTTTTCCTTCCCATTAAATGAACCTACAAAACCCTCTTATTCAGGTGTTTGATCATCACTGCCCTCTGTTGCCTCCCTCTGATCTCCCTTCCTCCTGGAGCTGGTAGAGAGGGAACAGCGAAGGGCCCCACCCCCTGGGCCCCTGGGACCTTGGCAGCCCCAGAAGGCCCCTCACCATCTGTGTGCCCTTGGCCGAGCCACGTGGCATGTCAGAACCTCAGTTTCCCCAGAGTGTATGTCACGAGGGTGTGCGCCACCATCTGCCCAGGGAACCGTGTCCTTGGCCCCCAGTGTTTGGTGCTGAAATCTGAGGCTTCTCCCCAGCTGTGGAAAGTGACCTGGTTGGAGCTGGAAGGGCCTCACTTTGTTCTCAGAGCCCATCTGGAGGGGCAGGGAGGAGAAGGCTGGCCAAAGGGGCCTGTGTGAAGAGCTGGGTCAGCTATTTGGGGTCTCTAAGGAGCCCCTTGCAGCCACAAGTGAGGGATCCTTATATACAGGCCCCATCCTTTACCTGATGTCACACCTCAGGCCGCGTGGCAGCTTCAGGAGGAAGGTGCTGGCTTCGTGCCCTCTGGTTTTTGCAAGTGACGAAACTGAGGCTCAGAGAGGTTCAGCTCACTACTCAGGGTCACACAGCTGTTGAGGGAGCTGGTGAGGGAGCCTGGGCAGTCCCACTCCAGGGCCAGGTCCCTGGTCAGCCGTCGGTGGCCACTGGTCGCCTCTTTCTCTAGCACCCGGCTCACTTCACTCTGTAGCAGTCTTGGACGGGCCCTCTCTGCCCATAGGATGGAGCTGTTGGGTGAGAAGT
The DNA here is from genome assembly GCF_004115265.2 of Rhinolophus ferrumequinum. Classification (NCBI taxonomy): domain Eukaryota; kingdom Metazoa; phylum Chordata; class Mammalia; order Chiroptera; family Rhinolophidae; genus Rhinolophus; species Rhinolophus ferrumequinum. Next base: position 30,665,759 of record NC_046298.1, read on the forward strand.
TCCAGCTCCCCTGTGGCCTGCCTGCCTCCTGCCCACCATTTGGAGTATCGCCTCCCCCAGCCCTCCAGCCAGTTGACCCCCCTGCTCTGTCCTTGCCATGGCCTGGCCATTCCTGTCTCTGCTTAGTGCCCTGGCCACTCGGGAGGCACGTAGAAGAACAGCGACGAGCGCCAGGTTGGGGAAACCCAGCTGCTGGCCACTCTGCAAGGGACAGGGTGCTGCCATTGCGTGTTGGGGTGAGAGGCTAGGGCAGCCTGGACACAGCCTTGGTTGTACCCCAGGGACAGAGTCTTGGGGAACGCCTGGAGGGTAGTGGGGGCGGTCTGAATCCCGTGGCCCAAACCAGGCTCATCGCCTGAGATTCTGTGGCCTCAAAGGGCCGTGATGGTGGCCTCTGGCAGCTGAGCTGTCCTGTCCAGGTCAGCAGCCATGAGAAGTGGGGATGGCATTTGTAAGGCCTTCAGGGAGGGTCAGGGGGCAATACCTCTGCCAGAGAGCAAGACTCCTTGGGGGAGGTAATGGGGGTGGCATGATTTGTGCTTATGTCTTTCAGTAAGTAAGCCACTTCCAGGTTTGCAAATGTTTTGCTTTATTTTGGGGAAAAAAAATCTCCAGAGATCCTTAGTCAGGAAGGAAGAGGCTCAGCTAGCCAGGTGGGCATGCGGGCCCTTGCTAGTTAGTGTGGGGCACCTGTGTCTCCACTATTACCTCGCCTAGCGGTTAGGTGTGCCATTCTGGACCTGGGTTTGCATCCTGGATCTGCCTCTTATTGGCTTTCTGCCCTTGGGCAAGACACTTCTCTGTGCCTCAGTTTTTTCATCTGTAAAATGGGAAGTAATAATGGCACGTATCTTATTTCAGGTAGCTGTTGCTATGGTATAAACCACCCCAACACAGTGGCTTAAAACAGGACCAAACATTTCATTTGCTCATGAATCTAGGGCTCCAGCTTGTAGTTCTCAGGGTCTCGTGTGATTGCAGTCAGAGGGAGGCTCCTGGGCCTCTCCCCTCCCTCCCCCACCTTTCCTGACCCAGCCTCAGAGGTCAGAAAGCATCACTTCTCCACAGCAGCCATCGGAGCACCCCCAGGCTCAAGGGGAGTGGATGAGACTTCAACTCCAGATGGAAGGAGGATCAAAGAATTTGTGGACCTGTCTGCACCCCCACATACTTTCTAAGGGTGTTGGACTAAGTGGTTAATACATGGAAATAATGCTTATTAGAACACAGAGATTAGCTCATAAACATTAGCTGTTCTCTGAGCTGGGTCCCTGAGAAATTCTTTGCACCTGAAGGGACAAGAGGGGCGCACAGAAGAGAGTATGTGGAGTGGGGTGTTGAGGACCTGGGGTCATAGATCCTCCTGTTCTTGTGTTAGGAGCCCCTCTCGGCCCACCTCCTGGTTGGGTTGTCAGAGTGACCCTTAACCTTTAAAGTCTGTCACCTTTCTCCTTGTGTCCCTGGCCTTCCCAGTACCACTGTCCCTGGAAACCCTTGACAGAAGTCTTCATGGCAGGTTGCCTCTTACCCGCGGGGTCTCTGAGGTGTCCTTGCTCAGCAATCCTTGGACCACAAGCTTGGGGGAATGCCCTGGAGGAACAGGGAAATTTCCAGAAGCAAATGTGTGACCTGGGGCAAAGCCCTTCCTTTCTGGGGGCCTCTCTTCCCTAACTCTGTGAGGACGGGCTGGGCTGACTTCTCTCAGGGTCCACAGTGCTTCAAGGGCTCAGGCTCAGGGACTCACTCAGAGCTGGAGGGCAGGTGAGTTGAGCCACCTAAAGTCCTTCTGAGCCTGTGGGAGGACCGCATCCACGCTGGTTTCTCTGCTCCCATCTCCCTCCCTGCCCTGCTATCGTTGAGAACAGAAGTTGGCAAGAGTGGCTGTCTTTTTCCCATCTATTGATGTCTAAGGGTAGAAAAATGGGGTCGTGGTCGTATTAGTATGCTGGTGACATCATAGATCATCTGAACTGGGGTGGAGAGTGTCCCCCAAAATTCATGTCCACCCAGAATCTCAGTGACCTTATGTGGAAATCTGCAGTTGGTTAAGGGTCATGCAATATCAACCTGGATTAGGAAACAGTGACTGGTGTCTTTATACGAAAACAGATACACAGGGAGAGGCCACATGATGACAGAGACAGAAGTTGGAGGGATGTGGCCATAAGCCAAGGAACGCCTGGCTTTGGGGACCTGCTTCCCACTGCCCCGGGAGGCTGGGACTTCACTTTACCTCTCTGGTCTCCAGTTCAAGGAGGAGAAATTAGCTGGTCTGACGGGAAGACCTCTCCAGTCTGAAATGAGCACAGCAGAAGACCAGCCCTTGCCCTCACTAGCTGCCTTAGTTGTCACCTATCGGCAGAAGGTTAGGGACGTCCAAAGGTGAAGGGTAAGGTGGAGAGAGGAGCCAGGGACCTCTGCATGTCAGAGCCCCCCACCAGGCAGTGGGGTGCCTAGGACCCCATCCTCACCATGATCTCTGACACAGTGAGGTAGCCCAGGCGCTCGTCATTCTTGCTCATCCCCCGCCTGAGCTGCTACCCCCACTTCTCCTAGGTTCCCCTTGGTCTCACTCTGGGTGAGGCTCCCAGGATGCCTACCAGGTCCATTCATGTTCAGTTGTTGATAACCCTTTTCTAGAAGGTCAGCAACTTGTGCCAGCCAGGCTATCCCCAGCACCCAGAACATACTGGAATGGGTAGGCACTGAATCCTTGACTGACTTGAAAGGACCTGTAGGGCCAGCAGGTGGTGTCTGCCTCCCTCATCTGACCTGAGGCCCCTGCACATACAGCCCAGCCCTCTGGATTGGGGAGCTCTTCAGCCACCTGACTTGTAAATGTCCCAGTAGCCATCAGACAAACTGTATCCGGCCGCTGGGTGGACATGGGAAAGAGGCCTGGAGCAGGTCAGGGTTTCTCCGAGGCTCGGTGAGCAGGGCAGAGCTGGCATCTGAGTCACTCTCCTTGCCATTTGGGGTCTCAGCTCTTGCACAGGCCTTTTATACCCAGCCACTGTGTCCTGGTGTGTTCAGAGTGCTGCCTTCGTCTGTTTATCTCCGGATTTTCTTTGCTGCCTCTTGTTGGGGTGCTAAACTCATCACACAGGTGACCCCACCTGACAGAGCTGAGTCCCTTGGGCAGAAAAGCAGTTATGGAGGACTGTGTGGGTGCCCTGGGGGAGGGACTGGGTGAGCTGGCAGGGCTCCCAGCCACCGGGCTTCCTGGGGGTGAACAGCCCCTGCCCCCGCACCCCAGCCACCAGAATGGAGAAACCTCAGTGATCCGGTCAATGTTTCTTTTAATTAGAGACAATTAAAACTGTGTAACTGGTGGCAGTTTGGTCGCTTCTTTAGGAGGAAGCAGAGAGCCCAAAAGGAACTGGAAAAAAAATAAAAAGATAAAATAAAACCCAGTGAATTTTTAATAGCGATTGTCTCCTGACACATAGTGCGTTGCCATCTGGCAGACACACAGCCCACTGAAGCTTGATGCTGGGGGGAGAGGGCCAGCGGAGGGAGGGGCAGCTGCGGGCTTCCTGCTGGCAGCCCAGAGCCAGGCGCTGCCTCCGTGGGCCGACCCCATGGCATGTCTGAGGTCCTGGCCTGCCCTGGGCTTTCTCAGCCCGGCCGCCTTATTTCACAGAACTCAGAGCTGTCCCCACCCTAGCTGTCCTGAAGGAAGAGGCTGGGCTCTCAGCGTTTCTAGGGGAGAGATGCCCTAGGTCCAGTGGCTGCTGATTGCCTGGTTCTGCAAGTGCCAAAGGCCACCAGTCTCAGCAACGAGGATGGCATTTAAGGATGTTATAGCTTCAGTCCCAGTAGCCACAGTGTAAAAATAATGTAGTACTCATTACCTCGCACCACGTACCAGTCTCTCAACTCACATTTATGAGGCTTCCACTTATGGCTAGATCCCTGGATGGGCTTTGATGGCTCAGGGATGAAAAATTTGTCCCCTTTGTCACTTAAGCTTGGGTGGAAAAATCTTCAAATGGCTGGTTACACCTTAAGGCACTTGGGTACTATTGACCTTTGGGGCCGGATGCCTTGTGGTCGGGCCGTCCTGTGCATCATTGTAGGATGTTGACCTGCGTCCCTGGCCGCCACCCACCCACTGGATGCCAGTAACATCCTCCCTGTTGTGACAGTCAAAAATGTCTCTAGACATTACTCAGTGTCCCCTGGGGGGCAAAATGGGTCCGGTTGAAAACTGGCTTAGTGTAAATGTACGAGTTTCCTGTGGCTGCCGTAATAACTTACCACAAACTGAGGGCTTAAAACAACAGAAATTTGCCCTCATAGCTCTGGCGGCCAGAAGTCTGAACGAAGGTATAGGCAGGGCCTCGCTCCATCCAAATGTCCTAGGTGGGTAGCGTCCCGCCTCTTCTGGCTCCTGGTGGCTCCAGGTGGTCTTTGGCAGAATCACTCCCGTGCCTGCCTGTCTTCACGTGGCCTTCTCCCTGTGTGTCTCTTCACATGCCATTCTTTCTCTCTCCCTCTCTCTCTCTGCCCAAATTCCCATCTTCTTGTAAGGATACCAGTCATTGTATCAGGGCCACCCTAATCTAGTATGACTTCATCTTAACTTACTATATTTGCAAAGACCCTATTTCCAAATCAGGTCACATTCTGAGGTTCTGGGTGAATGTAAATTTGGGGGATACTCTTGAACCCAGTACGGTAATGCTTCAATGAAGGGAAGCTCCACGCAGCACAGAGACGGGTGGCCCAGCCAGCCTGGGGGTCGGCATATGGGTTCCACGGGAGCAGTGGCTGTGCACTGAGGTTTAAGACCTTGTTTCACCTGAAGAGAAGATGCTGGCAGAGCTTCCCTGTTGCAAGCTCTCCCCATGCCTATCCGGAGAGGTGGGTATCAGCAAACCCATTTCACAGACCTGGAACCTGAGTCATGGGGTTGGGGCCCTCCTTAAAGCTGCCCACTTGAGTGTTTCCAGAAGTTGCAGGGCACATGTGCAACCACTTCCTCCACCTGCGGTGGCCTCAGCTACAGGATTTGGGTTCCAGACAGTGGCCAAGGCGGGCCCTGTCACTTGATATTTGGTTGCTACCTGTTGCGGGTTGAATTATGTCCCCCAAAACATACTCAAGTCCTAAACCTGCTACCTATGAACGTGACCTTATTTGGAAATAGGGTTATGATGAGGTCATACTGGGTACATTGGGCCTTAATCCAGTGACAGGGGTCAGACACACAGTGACAAACAGTCATTCAGAGAGAATTCATGTGAACACGGAGACAGAGATTGGAGTAATATATCCACAAGCCGAGGAATGCCCAGGGCTGTTGGTAACACCAGAAGCTGGGGGAGAGGCCTGGAGCAGAACCGCCCCTAGTGTGTTTGGAGGGACTGCGGCCCTCCATACACCCTGATTCGGGTGTATGGACTTGCAGTCTCCAGAACTGTGAGAGGATAAATGTTTGTTGGCTAAGCCCCCCGTGTGTGGGAATTGTTACGTCAGCCCCAGGACACTAATTCACCATCTTTCAAGAGTAGAGCTGAGGGCTTTTTTATTTTTCCTTGCCTACTTTGGTTGAGCATTTTCTTTCTCCTAGATTCTTTCAGGGAAGGCCAAACCAAAGAAGAGCAGGTGGAAGGGCATTCAATCGGGGACACGGCACGAGTGTACAGTTGGTATCTGATATGGTAGGGTGGCTCATGGCTGCGTCCACACTGGACAGGAAGGGCTGGGCTACCTGATAAAGCCAGGCAGCCCTTGAGCCCTTGGTGTCTTCCTGGGGGCTCAGTACCATGCTGGTTCGGGGGTGGCCAGGCTGCCACACCAGGCTTGAAAAGGAGAGAGAAATTTCTGAGAATTCACCTGCCCAAGAAACATTTGAATTTCTCTTTGGAGGAAGAGCCTGGCCAGGCCTCTGAAATCACCCGAAGGCAAAGGGCGAGTTCCCCAAAGCTGTCAGCCATCACACAACTCAGGCGAGATGACTGATAAGCTTCTAGCCAACACCGAAGCAAAGGGAGTGCTGCCTGCCTGCCCTGGGCTCTGGAGCCCCTGTCCACCTCATGCCCCTCTGGTGACTCAGTGTGCCCCATGTATCAAGAAAAGCACTCCCAGCCAGGGACCATTGGACGCCGCCCCCATCCCCCTCCCCATGGTTGCACGTGATGGGGGCTTGAGCCGTTCTGGCTTCGGAGCTTATGTTTTAGGCAGGAAATGGTAAAAGTAACATGCTGTTAAACTGTGGTGTCATCTAAACCGGGGGGGCCGTTCCAGGTGCCATGGAAGCCAAGTTATGGCAGGGTGAGGGGGCGGGGGTGCATCGCGGATTATTAGTGGTCCGAGCACAACTGTCACAAAGCACCACAAACTGGAGGCCTACACCAAACGATCTCTCGGTTCTGGAGACTAGAAGTCAGATCCCAAAGGCCGTGCTCCCATATGGGGCTCCAGGGACGAATCTTTCCTGGTGTCCTGCCGCTGTGGGTGGCCGCTGGCCCTCCTTGGCTTGTGGGCTCAGCTCTCTGTGCCATTTTCACAGGGCCTTCTTCTCTGTCTTCTCCTCGTATCGGGACACTCGTCATGGGATTTAGGGCTCACCTGGATAATCCGGGAGGCTCTTCTTTCAAGATCTTTATTTCTGTCTGCAAAGCCCCTTTTTCCAAATAAGGTCGCATTCACAGGTTCCAAGGATGAGGACTGATCTTTTGGGGGCCACCATTCAGTCTACATCAGGGGAGTCAGTGAAGACCTCTATGAGAAATGACCTGGTCAAGCAGGGAGAGAGAGCTGGGAGGGGAGGGCGTCTGAGGCAGAGTCCTGAGCTGGGATGGTGTCTGAAGTCTTCAGCAAACAGCAAGGAAAGCAGTGGCTTGGAGGGAAGGAACTGCACGTGTGCTGTCATGCTGAGGACAGGCCTTCCCCTGGGAGTGAGGTGGGAGCTCGAGGAAGTTTTGGGCAGAGGGGACTACATGATCAGACCTCCCTTCTCACTTGTCCTCTGGTGCCACACGGAACATGGAGGATGGGGGAGGCAGGGCGGAAGGAGGGGATCCTGTAAGCTGGCTACTGCACCAGTCCAGGTGACAGGTGCAGGTGCAGAGCCAGGGGAAACAGGGCAAGCGGCCGCAAGTTTGAACTCTCACCTGGGGAAGAGCAGGCAGCTCAGTGTCACCTCCTATCCAGTGCCTCCAGCTTCTTATCTGATAGATTTCTGATTGTCTTGTTCTTCCCGAACAGCCCCCCCTGCCTCCTCCCTCCATCCTCCTCCCCACCCCACACTTTGGCAGCTGTTGTTCCTGGGAGCAGGGAGGAGAACAGCTGGAGGTGCAGGGAGGGAGGCCGGTAGGGGACCCCAGGCGGCTGACGCCAGAGGGGCTGTGCCAGCCCGGGCAGGGAGTCACATTTCATTTCTCTCTCTGCAGCATTTCTGACAATTAAAGCTGAGTGCCTTGTGCTGATGGCTTAAGCTGGCCTCGGGGAAAGCGCTTCCGTCACTCGAGACCCCTCACCACCATCTCTCCCCTCCCTTCCCCCTAACCTGCCCCCCCAACCCCCCTGCCTCACTGGGCCCCTCCTCTGTCCTCTCCTTGCCCCTTCTCTTTTCCTCTTCCTCTCCCCCTCCTCCTGCCCCCTCCTTCCCCTCTGCTTATCCCCCTCTTCCCCTCTTCCCTACCTTCCTCTGCCCTGTGCCTGGAAGCTGAGCCTCTGAGTTCCTGGGAGGGCTGGGGAAAGTGACGTCCTTGTGCCACTTTCCAAAATGAACGTGGCTTTTGCCTTATCTCCTCTAATGTATTGGATGTACCCCACGGCACTGACCGATGCGAGGCTCGGACCTCGGCGGCTCCCGTTGGGCTCTGTTCTCCAGACAACTCCAGTTTATCTCCTGACTCAGTTGGGCGACCCCATGTGCCCCATGCCACAGCTGTGTGGCCCAGAGACGATAAATCGTTACTTGTAATAACATCCCCGATGGATTAACTGACCCTGCTCTGGGGGTGGGGAGCTGCTGACCCCTCTTTTCTTGGTCCCTCATGGACAGGATGCCAGCTTTTCTGTTTCTCTCCCCCTTGTCTCTGCCCCCACCAGCCAAGCCCCCACCAGCTAGGTCCCCACCTGGGGCAGCCAAGGCAGGACCGTTTGCAGGGTAGTGTGAGTGTAGACACGGGTGTTGCTAGATCTTTAATCAGCACTGGAGGTTCCACAAACTTGCCCTTTCCTGGGGTAGAGCCTCATCCCCAGACTATAAACACCAGGCACAAAGGCTGCTTCGAGGGGCTGTTCCTTCTGAGACGGCGTGGACTGTGGCCACACCACCCCTCGGAAGCAGGGCCCCAGCTGCCCCTCGCGCGTCTCTCCGTGGCTATACGAGCTCTTTCCTGGGCGCCTGGGCCTGTGATCCTGGGCAGGAGGCTTTCTCAGGAGGGAAATGAGGCATCTTTGTTCTGGGGGAGCAGAAAGAGGAGGTGGGAGTCCAGGGGGAAATATCTCATCTTGAGGCCTGTGGGGCTCCTGTCAAAGAACATGACAGGTTCCCCGAAGCCCTGGGGTGTATGGAGGGTGTTCCTTGGCAGCTTGGAGGGGCCGCAAGATTGGGATGACATTCAGAGAATCGTGAATGGGTAGGGAGGGGATGGGGGGTCTCCTTGCGCCTTCTAATTCTTTACTCTCGCACACGCCTCTGACAGTCCCAGATAAGGTGGGCAGCGTGCAAACTTGGGACAACACTTACTTTGTGCTTTAAACCTGACGTTGTCACGTCCTGGTGGGGACGTCTAAAGTGTTTGGGGTACAGAATGAAGTAGGGAGATTTCTGTGGACCCAGACGAGGTCCTCGCAGCCTCCACTCTTGCCTTTTGTTCCCTGGATCCAGCCTCGCCAGCCATTTTCAGCTCTTTACATTCTCGTCTGCCTCATGGCCTTTGCACATGCTTTTCCCACTTCCTGTAATGCTGTTCCCAGCTGACCCCAGCTTTTCCTTCTGATTGTTTTCTGGCCAACTTTGTTTGGTTGTGGTCGTGTGACACCGTGATTCTGTGCGTCTCCCCGCTGAGCTGGCCCGCACCAGGGCAAGGACTAGGTCTTCTTCGGCTCAGCAGCCTGTCCCCAGTGCCTGGGACATGTACGTAGGAGATGCTTGATAAAGATTCTGCATGAGTTTTCTGTGTCATGTGCTTCGTAACTCTTGAAGCAAAACGCAAACCATGAGAAACCTTCTACCGTGTGCTGCCGGCTTGTGAGTGGTGCCCTCCTGGCCCCGGGGGCCACCTTCCACCCTGCTCAGGCTGTTCCCCAAGTAAGGACCTGCCTCTGTGCGCACTTCACCCTCTGTCCTCCTCCATGCCCCCAGCCTCCGTGCCCTTGGGAGTCACTTGCCGGGCACAGAATAGGCTTCAATGGTTTGGGGTGTTTTTAGCAGTTTTGTTGAGATGTAGTCCACATACCATACAATTCACCCTTTAGAAGTGTACAAGTCAATGGTTTTTAGTATATTTACAGAGTTGTGCAGCAATCACCACTATCTCATTCCAGAACATTTTATCACCCCCAAAAAGAAGCCCCGTACCCATTTGCTGTCATTCCTCATCACCACCCGCCACCCAGCCCCTGGTAACCACTAACCTGCTTTCTGTCTGTATGGATTCACCTATTCCAGACATTTCATATAAATGGAATCATATAGTTTGTGGCCTTTTGTGACTGGCTCCTTTCACTGAATATACGTTTTCAAGGTTCATCCATTTGTAGTGCGTGTCAGGATTCCACTCCTTTTCATGGCTGAGTAATATTCCAGCAAATTGATAGGTCACATTCTGTTTATTCATTTATCTATCGGTGGCTATTTGGGTGGTTTCATGTTTGGGTAATTGTGAATCGTGCTGTACGAACGTGAACAAGTTTCTGTGCGGACATGTTTTCAGGGCTTTGGGGCTCTAGGTTTTTAACTCACGCATTGCCCCTCCCCATTTGGTGGACTTCCTGTTGACACTGGGGGGGCTGGTGGCTGTGGGTGTCCAGCGTCATGGGAGAGTGACCGTTTCTCATGTCACAGTGTACCCGAGGCTGGCCTGAGCCCTATTACAGAGGCCTCAGCAGCTGGCATGGGGCTGTTACCACGCCCAGTACACAGTAAGGAAACTGAGGCCCAGGTCCCCTCACTTGGGGTTGCAGCGTCAGGCTTCATTTCCTCCTTGCAGCTCTCCAGGCCCTGTTTCCATGTTAGAGGACCCAAAGCTCGGAGGGCCGTGGGGTGCTTGGGATGGCATAACGGAAACAGTGTAGTAATGGGTGATGCTTCTCTCGCATCTCCCGTGTTCCTGGCCAGCCCTGAGCACTCAGTTGAAATCCCTAAACTGTCACAACACCCCGATGAAGTGTGCACTGCTACTGTTCCCAGTTGGTAGATGAGGAAGCTGAGGCACAGAGAGGCCAAGTCACATGCCATGGGCACTGGCCTTTAGTGTCAGGGCCAGGAGTAGCACTCAGGCAGTTTGACTCCAGACTCCACTGCCCGAACCCCGACATTATGCTGTGTAGGTAAGAGGCAGATGTTTAGGTGGGGACAGAGGGAAATTTCGGGCCCCACTGGGGGAAGTGAGACTTGGTCTTCCAGAGCCTTCTTACTGGGGCAAGTCTGTAACCTTCATAAACCTCTGTCCCAGTCCCCTTGCCTGCTCACAGGTCCCTGGGGGGCCCTACTGCTGCCCCCCTATTCCCGAGCCCACCTTCTTGGGCTTGGCTGCTCCTGGGAGGCCCCGCAGGCCATCCCTCCCCTCGCACCCACAGCCACCCCAAGCAGATCAGCAGCCCGTTGGCCTGTTCCTGCCCTATATGCAGTGTCCAATTGCCCTCTCAGGAGACAGAGCAGGGACCATCCAACAAGAGGTGTCATTTTCATAGCAGGTGCAGCGGACAGTCAGGGCAGCCAAGGCTCCCCAGGAAGAGTGGGGGCCAGATTGGGCGGCTGGCACTGCCGGGGGTCCCAGGGCCCCTCAGTGTGATTTTTCTGCTTGACACCCTAGCCCCCCCTCCCTGAGGTTTCAGCTTGAGGCTCAGAGGCCTCCCCGCCTCCCTCTGCTCCTGAAATAATAATCGCCCAGAGCAGCTGGGTTCCGCGCTGAGCCGGTGCTGGCAAGTCCCCCAGGGAGCAGCGTGCACAGAAAGCACAGGTCTCTGTCACCCCCCTCCGCCCCCGCCCCCCGCTTGGGACAGCGTGTGCTGCCTTTGCTCGGATTTCAGTTTTATATTTTAGCTCGCCCTTGCTCCCTTTCTGGGCCATGTTGCCTCCTGCCTTGTTTCGGTGTTTCCCTTTGCCATCCCACCAATTCCAGCCAGTCCTGACACTGGCTGTGCTGGAAACAGCCAGGCCTCCCTGAGATTGGAGCCAGTTTCCTGGATTCAAGTCCTGACTCTGCTACTGGCCAGCTGTGCAGCCTCAGCACACAACTCAACTGCTCTGTGCCTCAGTTGCTGTATCTGTAAAATAGAGATAAGTGGTACCTCCCTTTTTGAAAGATGAACAAAAGAGATTAAGGGCTTAGCACAGGGCCTGGCTCACGGTCAGTGGTTTTTGTGCTGGGAGAACTGTGCATCAGCTCAGAGATGACACAGGAGAGGCAGTGGTGAACTCAGTACGGGGCAGAGGGGTGTGATGCTTTAGAGGGGTCTTGAGGGGTATATAGGAGTTTTCTAAATAGATGAGGAAGGGATAAAGGGGCACTCCAGGTAAAAGGAACCCCAGTCAAGGAATGGAAGTTAGTCCTTTAGATGGACTCCTCCTCCTTCCAAGTGGAGAGTGAATCATGATGTTTTAGTTGAGCTGGAATCCTCTGTCCTGTACACGTGACAAGGCATAGACAATCGATGCCTGTTTGCTGGAAGTGCTTGGTGTGGTCAGTTTCCAGGAGCTGAGATGAGCTGGGGCAGACAGCGCAGAGCCTCTTTTTACCTTGATGCCACTAGTTCTGCTGCTAGAGCAAATCATGCATTGTATAGGACACCCACTGTATGTCCGGCACTTTGGGAGATGTGGTGAGAAGCCTGGAAGAGGCGCAGTAAGGATGGCCCTGTGTCACACATGACCCTTTGCATTACCTTCTTATTCTCACGATAGCTGGAATGGGGAGACACTTCTGTTTTTACCCCCATTTTACAGATAAGGAAGCAGGCCCAGAGCCATTACTTGCGACTTCCCGAGGTAAGGAGCTGGGACGTGACAAAGCTGGGGTGCAACCCAGCCCTCCTTCCCTGACCGCACACTTAGCCACTTTATTTAGCAGCCTCTGCAGGACATGCTGTCCCCTCTCTAGGCCCCCAGGCTTAGTATCTGGAGACCTGATCCCTGACTGTGCCCCTTGGAGGCTGGCAATCTGGCCTGCATCTTCTCACCCCTGGATTTCACATTCTCACTTGTAAAACAGAGCCGCTGTTGCTAACAACCCTTGTAGTTGTCACGTTCAGTCGGAGAGGTTCAGATGGTTGCTGAGGGCCCTTGTAAGCTAAGTGCCCTCCTTTTGCCGGCTGTTGCCATTATCCAGAGCAGAGCAGTAGATGAGATGTGAGTGGTCCAATGCCAGAACCTACCAGAATCTGCCAGAACATTCCAGAACCTTCTGCCTATCAGCTGCCTTTAATCTGGAGGTGCCCTAGGTGGTGATGAGTTCTGTCAGGTGAGAGCACAAGAGTCCATGCATGTGCCTCCTGGAGGAGGGAGCAGACTCTGAGGTGGGCCTCGTGAGGTGGTGAGCACGTGGGTATCCAGAAAAGCTGGCACTCAGCTCAGAGAGCAGGGACCAGGGCCAGGCAGCCTAGGTTCAAATCCCTACCCCAGTTCTTATCACTTGTGCGACCTTGAGCAAGTCACTCAACCATTCTGTGCCTTAGTTTCCCCCTCTATGAAATGTGGATAATAGTGGTTGTTACCTGTGGGACTGATATGCAAACAATGCCCTACATGGATGGGAAGCATCTTTTCAATGCCAGACTCTGTTCTAAACGCTCTATAGTAGCTGCATTTATTACTTCCTGGGTGAGGAAAACAGGAGTGGAGGGGAGTGTCTGGAGTTAAATCCCCCTCTCTGTGACCTTTAACCCTAGGCAAGTCCCTCACTCTCTCTGTGCCTCAGTTTCCCCATCTGTAAATTGGAGTGGTAAGGGGCTGGTTGCGAGGGCTGGAAGAGCCCCTTTGGTGCCCGTGGGCCCATCCCGGGCCTGGCACAGAGTAGGTGCCCTGTAAACAGTAGTTTCTATGCTCTTTCTCTTCTACCAGCCAGTACCCAGCCCCTGGCCACGGTCCCTGCATGCTTGGCAGGCCCTTTGGGATCGAGTGTCCCAGAGGCGGCGGGCTGAGACCAGTGGGCCTCACAGCTGCACACCTGAGAACCTACTGGCAAAGTGTTTGCTTAATTAATTGACTTTGTAAGAGGGAGCCTGTCCCTGCGTAAATCTACCAGCAGGCTCTGGTGCTCGCCGCCGGATGCAGCAAATGCAAGACTAGACTTTAAATAAGGGTGCGGTTATTGTTTGAATAATTGAAGAACATCAGGGAGACAGCAGGCCTCGGCGCTGCGTCCTCCCGTCCATGGCCAGCTGGCTTCTGGGCCCATCCCCGTGGGCATAGACTCTCTGCTGCTGGCAGCCCCTTAGCCCACAGATGGGAATGGCTGTCAGACCTGTATGACGGTTAACACCCCCCAGCCATCTTCAGGAGAGGGACAGATGGAGTACCCCCAATTTCCAGATTGGAAAACTGAGGCTGGGGCTATTCAGAGGCAGAGCACGGGCCTGGAATCTAGCAACCTGGGCTTGGTGAAGCTGGTTCTGTTTTCTTCCCGGTGAGGGCAAGAGGTGGCCCCACTTCCAAAGACCCTCAGGGATTGTGATGTTTCCCCCACAGAGGCCTGTGGATCTGCCGTGGCTGTGGTTTCATGGGACGCTGGAGCCCATTATGCGTTCCATAGGAACATAAGCTTGAGTGACGCTGAACTGTGGTGTCCCCGTCCCTCCGAGTCTCCTGGCCCTGCTGGGAGAGAGGCCATTAGGGGCCTGGGCCGTGCACCTCTCCAGCCTTTGCCTGTCCTCTTTGAACAAGGGAGTAGGCGCCAGGTTCAGGATCAAGCAGGATTTGGGGTGGGGTGCTGCACTCTTGTTTTCACTGGTGGTGACGGCTTCCATCTGGATGTAAATTGGTTTTTTAAAAAATTAGTTGATGTAAATTATCCCTCTAGAAACAAAAACAACTGGTTGATTGGAAGGAGTAGTAAGTAAATAATATGGGGGTGCAGACGTGGTGGAAATCACAAAGTGGCCTTCAAGGGACAAGCCAGGGAGAGGCTACAGCTTGAATGACAACGGGCGACAGAGCCGCTTTCCGAGGACTGGGCCTGGTGGAAATGGCTTCTCTCACATTGCTTACTTCCTCATAGCCCTTGGGGAGGGTTGTTACTTACCTCAGGTTTATAGACAGGGAAACAGAGACACAGAGAGGCTAATTAACCTCTCCAGGTCACACAGCAGAGGCAAGACTAGGACCCAGGCATCCTGGAACCCCCCCCCCAACCCTCTTTTTTCTGTATCCGCTCTCCTGCCTTCCCTGTCTCTCTGGCAGTCCTTCCAGTTCACGATCTTTGCTCTTTCTTAACAGTGAGAGGGAGGGTGCTGTCTCCGCTGTGCCCGCCCCTGGGGTCTAGGGCCCCTGTAGCTGCCTTGGGCACAGCTGCGCCTGAGTTGAGCCTGAGGCAGCTACCTGCTCGGTCTGCATTCAACCTTGATTCCTCGCCACCTGTCCTCGGCCCCGGGCCAGGTCACCCACTGCCCAGATGGTGTGGTAGGGCCACTTCTGCCACCGCCGACAAAGGCAGAATTTATAGTTGTCATAAAACTATCTGGAACATTCTGGGCAGTGTTCACGCCACCACGTGCCCCCAGACAAGTGGAGGGACAGCCTGAGCCCAGAGACAAGCACCTCAGGGTGTCTGAGCCCAGAGACAGGGCCCAGAGCCTCTTATGATTTCCTGCACCCCGGAGGCATCTATTCCAGCCCCTGCCTTTTCCCAGACAATAGCATAGGCCCAGAGAGGGAAAGCAACTTGCCTGCAGTCACACAGCAGGATACAGCCAGGTCCCAGGTCCAGCCTTGGCACAGCCAGTTCTCAAACCAAGAGAAAGCGGAGAATTCTGTCCTCCCCTCTTCCCTGGTGCCTTCACCCTTGCCTTCATTCCTTTTTCGGAGCAGGGAAGGTGGGAGCAAGGCGCGACCCCTCTGAATGCTGTGCCTGCCCGCAGTCCCTGGGAGGGCATCCGTCTTCCTGCAGCCCTGCGCCGCCGCCACCACCGCATTAAGGACAGATGGATTACAGCTAATGAGCCTGCTTGCACCATTAACACTCGAGAGCCTTCCCGGGATTAAAGCCCCGCGCAGCCCGCCGTGCCGGCTTGTCACTCTCGAGGTGGCGCCGAGGCGGCTGACTGTGCATCAGTGCGCCTAATTGTTCCTGTAATTGGGAGCCTGATGCCAACCTCCCTGGGGACAGCAGGCTGGCAGGAGCTGCCCTCCATGCCCCTATCCCTGCCCTACCTCTTCCAGGAGCAGGGGAAGGGGGGGCTCAGGAGCTGCTGCTTGCGGTCCCTCCCACCCCTCAAGCACCTGCTGAAAAGGAGAATGGCTCTTGCCCGGTGCTCACCTGGGCCTGGAACAGGGGTGGTGGGGTGTGCCTCACTTCGACGGAGCCCCTGTTCTTGCCCTAACGCCTGCTAGGGAGGTGTCATAGCCCCGTGTTACAGATGGGAAAATAATCAGCACTGTGGGAGGGCCTCCCTGAGGGTGTGCAGCACCCAGCACACCCGGACCCACATTGCAGCCCCTCTGTTTCTCATACACACACTCCTGCTTTGTCCCATTTTTGTACACGTGTGTACTTGCATACTCACAATACGCAAACACAATACACACCCACACACACTCGTGCATTCTCACACTCATCTGCATTGACACTCTCACACATGCTCACATGTTCACAAATTCACATGTACTATCTTACACGCATGCATCCTCACACGGGCACCTCACACACACACTCATACTCACGCTCACGCTCACATTCCTACTCTGTCACATTCGCACATTCAGCCAACACACACATTTTCACACAGTTCACCGACACTGTCTCACACACGTATACGCGTGTATACTCAGAAACATGTACACACGGATACTCTCACACGCTCATACTCACGTGCACGCGCTTCCGTATGTCTATTCTCTCGTAGTCACACACACTCATGCACAAGAATCCTGGGAAGCCCCCCAGGAGTCACCCTCCCCCCCGCCCATTGACCTCAGCGTCTGCGTTGTGTGGAGTCAGTCATAGCTGCCCTGGAGTGTTGGTGGCTCCATTCAGGAGGATGGCATTTCTCCCATCTTAGAATCTCACGATTCTGAACTGACGTGGCCTTGCCTCTGTGTGAAGCCTTCCGTGGCTCCCAGTGGCCAGTGGCATTGGTGTGGAGTGCTCCCTCGGGGTTTGTAAGGAGAGGAGCCCTCACCCGCCTGTGTTCCCTCATCTCCCCTTCCGTCCCCGCACACGGACCCCTGTCTGGAGCCTGTCCAGGACCGTCGCCATTGCTCTGTTCTCCACTGGAAGCACCAACCCTGTCTTCCCTGGCTCTTGCCCTCTCAACAAGAGCCCCTCCTTCACCACCCCTGTGGCAACCCCTTCTGACTGGGGGTGCATCCCTCGGGTCCCCACTGGAGAGGCAGCCTCTGCCATCTGTGCTCCTGGATGCCCGGTATACATTTGTTGGAATGTGCTTCGATGTTGCTGGATGTAGGCTGCAGAATTAAGGCTAAATTAGAATTTTTTACCAGTTTCTCACATGGTTGCTTTGTGCCTAGTCCACCTCAATTCCATTTGGTGTAGACGTCCCAGGAACCCAAGGCGTCCGCCCAGTGCTGCATATTGCTGCCAAAGACTTCCAACGCAGGGATCCTTGAGCCTTGCAGGGAGGAACAGGGCCACAGGCCCCAGAAGGCTCCAGATCCTGCCCTGCCCCAGCAGATGGGCCCGCCGTCCACTTTGGAAGGGACAGAAAGCAGAGGCGCAGGGCAAGTCATCACACCCTACGTGAACTTGACTGGAAACAGTTCATTCACATCACCACCTCCCCTGCCCAGGGAAGGTTCTTTGTTACGTCAGACCTAGTTTTCAACCCAGAATGGCTGAGTTTACCTTGCCTGGTAAGCTTTCCCTTCCTGCTGTTTCCTGGAGAGCTGAGTCCCACATGGATGCAGAGAAGTTGTTTAAGCGCAGACCTGAGTTTGGGGGACTATCAAATTCATGTCGTGTCTGAGATGCCTGACAATCCTTACGTAGTCTGTATTTGTAGCCTGGGCAAGTTGATTTAATAAACGCTTACTGAGGGCTCGTTGGGAGCCAAGCAAACAAGAGCGCATTGAAATCTCACGGCAACCGCGTGATGCCTCCCATTCTTATTTCTACGTGACAGACAGGAAACTGAGGCCCAGGGTGGCCAGGCAACTTGCCCAGGTTACAGAGCTGGGAATGGCAGGCCAGGATTTGAATATAGGCAGTCTGGCCCCGAGGCCACGTGGGAACCCCTGGCCGTGCAGTCTTGAATAGGACAGAAGTGGGGAGCTGGGCCCTCAGCGTCCAGAGCCATGTCCTTAGGAGAGGAGGCAGGTGTGACATAAGGAATATCCGTATATTTGGTCTCTGCCGCCGGTTCCTGACACAGAGCTCCTAAAACCCTTGGCATTTCCTAGGTGATAGCGTGTTCTTGTTCTAATGAGCCACTCCAGGTGGCTCCTGGTTGGCTGCAGGATGGGCGTCGCAGAAAAACCCAGCCAGGATGAGGGGCTTAGCACTTCCAGCTCCACGCCCCTGTCCTCCAGAGAGAGGAGAGGAACTGGAGATTGAGTCAAGCATCGACCGTGCCTGTGCAGGGAACCCCCATAAAAATCCCCAAACTGTGGACACCTCGGAGCCTCCAGGCTGGTGCAGATGTGAAGATGAGGTGCCGGGAGGGTGGCACCCAGAGGCAGCATGGGGGCTCGGTGCCCCCCCATACCTCGCCCTCCGCATCTCTTCCATCTGGCTGCTGCTGAGTTGTGTCCTTTATAATGAACCAGTAAATTGAAGTGAAGTGTTTCCTGAGTTCCATGAGCCCTCCTAGCACATTACGGAACCTGAGGAGGGGGTCCTGGGAACCCCTGATTGATAGCCAGTCGGCCAGAAGTACGGAGACTTGCAGTTGGCGTCTGAAGTGGGGGCCGTCTTGTGGGACTGAGCCCTTGACGTGTGGGGTCTGCGCCAACTCCAGGCAGTTAGTGTCAGAGAGCTGGTGAGCTGGTTGTTATAGAAACCCCACACCTGTGGTGTCAGAAGTGTTGAGGAGAGAAACAAGTTCCTTAAGGAAGGAGGGAAGAAGGAACCCCACGGCTGTGGTTCCTGGCCTCACAACGGGCTGTTCGGGCCACGGCGACCCGCCACTGATGTCTTGTGTGTCACCTGTCACCCCTCTGGGCTGTCTGCAGAGCGGCGGCAGCAGCAGTGAGGGGTCGAGAGACAGAGGCAGCCCCGGCCATAGACGCTTCTAGCAGGAGCAGACGAGAGGAGCCTGGGAGAATGGTCTTACATTATCCCGGGAGCCAGTGCCCAGCTTTACAGTGACCTTGCAGGTGGCCACCCTGTCATCTGCAGCCAGGGAAAAGGCGGAGGAAAAACAGAGAAATTGAGTGGGCCGCTTTGGGCGCGTCTGCCCTCCTGGAAGACGTAGGCCCTGCCTACCTCACTGTGTCCATGGTTCTTCCAGCCTTCGTTTCCTGAATACACTCATCCTCTTGCACTCAATTTTCTCCATTTAATTCAGCTTGTCTGCCCCTCTCCAGTATTAATCTCCTACTGTGCGCTTACACGTGTGCTCAGAGTATGGAGGGAGGAAAAGACCTGACCCTGGGTCTCTGTCACTGATTAATTTATTCATGCAGCTGACAGCGCTCATGGTCTACAGGGCTCTAGGCGCTGTGTTAAGCTTTAGGAAACTTGATCTAGTTGAGAGAGAATTCTGGCTTATTCCTCCGAGGGCACATCCAGACTCCCTGCTTCCTGCCGGGTATTAAACTGACTAATTTGGTTACAAAATGCTCACAGCCAAGCAGGGAAGGACAGATGCATAAGCGACTCAAGTTCATGGTGGAAAACTCCATGAGAGAAGGAAGTATAAGATGCTGGAGGAGCAGGCTTCCCTTAGGCCATGAAGTTGGACTGGGGTTTTGAAGGATGCCTAGGAGTTTGTGAGGTGGCAAACAAACAGAGGACAAAATGGTTTAGACTATGGAGGAGGGCCTTGTGGGGCCTCTGGGAGAAATGTGAGCAGACCGGAGAATTAGGCAAGGGCAAGAATTAGGCAAGAAGGGGAGAGGTGGTGGGTAAACTCTTGGAGCCAAAACAGGGGCTGGCCCCTGGAGAATGTACACTGTTTGGTCCGCGATGATGGAGAGGTGAGGCGGCAGAAGACTCCTGACTCCAAAAGCCCCCCAGGGTCAGATTTGCTGTAACGGGAAATCAACACCCCTGTATACTTTTAATTTTTAAATTATACTTTTTTTTGTTTTTTGTTTGCATTGCCCATAGTACAAAATACACAATGAAAAACGAGTCTAGAGTGGCTGTCCAGTAGAATTTTCTGCTATGGTGGAATGTGTTCTCTATGTGTGCTGTCCCATGTGGCAGCCACTAGCTACCTGTGGCTCCTGCGACTGAGGAATGGAATTTTACATTTTGTTTAATTTTAATTAGTTTAACTTTGAATTTAAATCACCTCCTGTGGCTAGCGGTTACAACACCAGGCGTCACAGCTCTGGAGTGGAAACGAAGCCACCTCCCTGCCCCCAGCTGCTCCGCCCTTGTCTAGGGCTTTTGAGCCTTCTGAGCTGGGCAGTTGGGGTTATTGGGAACAAGGACCCCACCAGCGGGATGCTTGAGGTCCTGTCCCCTACTCCCCTCATTCCTCAGTGGGCTCTGCGGGCTTATTCTAGCCACCAGAAGAGCCTGTCAAGGTGCCAGGTGGCTCGTGGCTGGAGCACCCATCCTGCCTCTGCAGGCGCTTGGAACAGGCTGCAGAAGCCCCTGGGCAGAGACAGGGGGTAACAAATCACCTCCCCAAGAAGCAGGGACTGTGCTGCAGCGCATGGACTCAGGCATGAGTCCAGCGCTCCGCTGAGAGTCTTGCCTCTCTGGATCGGTGATTGAATGCACTGCACCTCCTTTAGAAAAAAGATAAACCCTTCACAGCTGTGTTCCCCAGTGTGGAGGCTCAGGCTCCATATGTACTGGGGTGAAAAGTGTTCCCCCCAAATTCCCATCCACCCAGAACCTCAGAGTGTGACTCTATTGGAAACCGAGTCTTTACAGGTGTAATCAAGTTAAGATGAGGTCGTGCTGGAGTAGGATAGGCCCCGAATCCAATGACTGGTGTCGTTGAGAAGGAAAGACACACAGACAAGGGGAGGGGCCATGTGAAGACAGAGACAGACTGGAGTGATGCAGCCATGAGCTCAGGGACGCCTGGAGCCCCCAGGAGCTGGAAGAGGTAGGAAGCCTCCTCTCCTAGTTCCTCCAGAGGGAGCGCAGCCCTGCTGACTCCTCGATTTCAGACTTCTGGCTTCCAGAATATGAAAAATGCATTTCTGTTGTTTGAAGCCTCTAGTCTCTGGCCCCAGGCGGCACACAGAGGACGTGGTGGCCCTGACCTGCCCTTGGCCTGCTGTATGTTGCCTGTTGTCCCCTGTGCTGGGCGTCAGGCAGTGCCCCTGGCTCCACGCTGAGCGCTCCCACAGGCTGGGGCTTCCAGGAACACCTCGTATTTACTGTGTTCGTTGGACTAACCTGCTGGAGATCTACAGCAGCCATTAGGTGTTCACTCAGGGTGGCAAGACGCTGATGGAAGAAGTGGGTGGCTTTGGAGCCAGGAGACCTGGAGTCTTCTCCAGCTGTGACTGGTCTGCCTGAGACTCTGTTCACCAACTCACATCCCTTTGCCTCAGTTTCCTCATCTGTGAAAAGGTGCCATGGGGTCGGTCAAATGAGGTCTGCAGAAGCATCATCCCTTCCAGCACCATCGTTAGAGGCCTAGATTATGAACTTGACCTCCCAGACTCAGGGCCGGCCCCCCAGAGATGTCCAGAGGTGGGCATTGTAAGCAAGAGGCTGGGAGATGGTGCTGAGGCTGTCGCCATGGAGACGCCTGCTTATTCCCAGGCCGGCCCACCTCTCCCACCAGCTCTTGCTGCCCTCTCAAGGGTGCGAGGCCAGCCTGGCCTCCATAGAGGGGTACCCTGAGTCGAGGTGGACACATGAGCAGCAGATGCTGTGGCCGCCCCGACTTTGATCCCAGGGCTGGGCGGGAGAGTATTGCTGACACCCTGGCTCTAGCTTGGAGCACTATATCCATCAATATAAGAGGAGGCTCTGTGCAGTAATAGTGTGGGGCCTGCCGGGCAATTGATTTAAATCATTTTATAGAGAACCTATGTAAAATAAAAAGCCTTTAATCACATTTGTATCCATTTCCAGGCTCAGTAAATCAATTTGAATTGAGCTGGGTGCCACGGTTACAGCTGATTAGCGTGTGTATATATGGTCAAATTAATGCTGCCCAAGTCTGCTGGATGGGGCACAGCCATTAGCTTCTGCCTGAGCCTGCCTGCTCTTATGGGGGGTGGGGGCTGCACCCTGGACTCTGACCACAGGGCAGGCTTCTCTCCTCCTCCCTCTGGCCACCTGGATACCCCAGCCCTGTTCCAGGTGGTTCCTGTGGGTGCCAGGAGGAGGGGTACAGCTGGGCTTCATGTGGCCCCCTCATCCCAGGGGCAGAACTTGTGCAGCTGGAAAGAGCTTTATCAGCTGCTTGTGCTGCAGCTCCCCCTGCCTGACGCCTCCCTGCCGCCTTCCCGCGGGCAGCCTTGGGTGGGCTGCCCCGGCCGTGCTCACATGGGCAGTGGGCATTGATTGAGGCCGCCTCTGGATGCGTCCCTGAGGCCAGGAGAAGGGACCCAGAATCTGTTTGCTCCTTACCCGATATTTGTGGAGCACCTGGGACCCATCAGGAACCATGCAGATAGCAATCTGTGCCCTCGGGGACAGACCATAGACCAGTACATCAACAGAAGAGGTGACGTGTTGGCAGATGCAGGTGCTCTGGGGAGGGTGGGGGGTGTGGCTGCGTTGCACTTTTAGAAGAGAGTGGATTGGGAAGGTGGCGTTTGCAGGCAGCCAGCGAGTGAGCCCAGAAGCCCAGAAGCCGTTGTCTGGGGTGGGTGCTCGGGCAGAGGGAATGGTGAGAGCAATGGCTGGAAGGGAAGGAGGCCAGTGTGGCGACAGGGAGCGAGTGAGCGAGGGCACAGGCTGGGTCGCAGGTGTGGTGAGGAGCCAGATGGGCGTCCTTGAAGGGTCTGAGGGGGCCAGGCATGACCCTCTGGCTGCAGGGGAGGGCAGAAGCAGGGATACCTAGTGAAGGAGGAGGTGAAAAAAGGAGAAGGGATCATCTAGCATGGGGCAGTGCGGTCCCCAGGCCAGGTGGGACCCTTGTCACCGTATGTGGGCTGAAAAGGGGCAGAGAATCCAGGGGTGGGGGGTGGGCAGGAGGCACATTGGGCCTGGCTGTGTGCAGCCCGGACGGTGTCTGGTACTTGGGGGACACAGTCCCTGGCCGTGTCTGCCAGCTCGGTGATGGCTGTGGCTTGTGGCCCATGTGGACAACAGCTGCCTTCTGTCACCCTGTCCTTGTCCCCACACACGGGCCTTGGGGACGGCTCTGAGTGCCCCAGGGTGGGGGGCGGGCTGGGGTATCTTTCTGCTTGCCGGGCACCACTGAGGTGCTGGGCACTGACCCCTGGGCAGGCAGCCAGGCCTGGAGGGCTGGCTACCAATGGCCACCCAGCGCCATGTCCACCCCTGGAAGGCCCCTGGGGCCAGATGGGCTTGGGGACGCTGGGATCTTAATGGCAAGTATGTTTGATCCATAAATAACTTAGTTGGACTCTTCGTGGAGTTCGCTGCTCCCTGGGAGCTGCCCAGACAGGCCTGTGTCACTAAACCCCATGGGTGCCTCCCATTCAAGTCCCACCTCTCAGCTCGTCCTCCCCGTCTCACCTCACGGGTCTTTCCCAGGAATTCCCTGGTGCTCAGGAAACGCCACCGCTGTTCTCAGGGCCTCACCTCTATGAGCTCATATAATATGCATGACAATTACACAAGGCAGGTACCCATTTTACAGGTGGGGAACTGAGTCCCAGAGAGGTTCAGCAACTTGCCTGAAGTTGCACAGCTCAGAAGTGGCAGCTTCCTGGATGTCACACCCCTACCTCCCTGCCAGGCTGCCTCACAGAGTGAAAGCTCACTCAAGACATCGTTCTTCCTGGAGGAATCTCTCCCTGAAGGATTATGACATGTGACTTCATGGTACCTTTCCTGAGGTTGTCTGGCCTGGTGCTGGGCCCAAATCATACATGTTCATCCTACAAGTGTTGGTTGAGTTCTCACTGTGTGCCAGGCTCCATGCCTGGAGTTGGGGACATAGCAAGGATTGAGGTAGGTACCTACCCTGGAGGAGCTTACGTTGTGTGTGTATGTGTGTGTATTAGAAGAAAGGGGTGTGTGTGTGTGTGTGTGTGTGTGTGTGACAGTAAATACACTGAATAGATGATTGAGCCAGTAGTGATATGTGTTAAGAAAGATACAGGCAGGGCTAATGTCCAGGGGTTGGACCGGGGATGTCTGTATGGAAGTGCGTTGGAGCAGAGGCCTGAAGCAAATGCACCCTGTGTGCACCCAGCAAGAGTGTTCCAGTGAGCTGAGGCAGCAAGTGAAAAGGGCCTGAGGCAGGCCGTTACCTCAGCATATTCCCAGCAAACCTGGTTTGACTCTGTTAGTTTTCTAGGGCTGCCACAGCAACTTACACCAAACTGTATGTCTTAAAGCAACAGAAGTATATTCTCTTACAGTTCTGGAAACCAGAAGTTTGAAATCAAGGTGCTGGCAGGGCCATGCTCCCTCTGAAGCCTCTAGAAAGGATCTTTCCCTGCCCCTCCCAGCTTCTGGTGGCTGTTGGCAATCCTTGGTGTTCCTTGGCTTACATTGCTCCAGCCTCCGCTTCTGTCACGTGGCCACCTTCTTTTAAGGACACCAGGCATATTGGATTAAGGGCCTACCCTAATCCAGTGTGACCTTAACTAATTACATCTGCAAATACCCTAATTCCAAATAAGGTCACATTCTGAGGTTCTGGGTGGACATGAATTGGCGGGGGATACTCCACCCCACTAGGGTTCACCAAGCAAGACTGTGTCCCCTGATGATTAGGAAACAGAAGCCCGGTGGTCAAGGTGCCTTCATGGCAGCCCCACACGTGGTGAGGAGGTGGTGGGCCCAGCCCGCACCCCTGCCTGGTATGGGCTCTCTGCATTGCCCTGCCTGAAAATGGGTGGGTGGGATGGAGGCGACTGCCCAGTGAGCCAGCAGAGCCTCGGCGTGGTCTGGCTCAGCTCGGCTCAGAAGTGTCTAGGTCACTTCCTCCAGGCTGCGATCCTCCAGCAGCCTTCCTCCAGTCCGTGATCGTGCTGGACTCTTTTCAGCACTGCATTATTTAGAACATGGCCATTCTGGTGTTCTGTGGCCCTCTTGGGGGGAGGAGAGGCACGGAGGGAAAAGACCCAGGATGGCAGGGGCCTGTTTCCCCAAAAGGGCTAAGCTATCATCAAGCTAATTAAAGAGACCCTCCCCTGTGTGTTCCGAGGCAGAGGGGTGCCGTAGGTGGAGGAGCGGGAGTCCAGGCCCCTGGCCTAGTCCCCTGGCCATGTGACCCTTGGCAATTGGCTCAAACCCTCAGGGCTTCTGGAGCCTTTGCTCTCAGATGACTGATAAGAGACAGCCCTGTCTCACTGGGGTTTGAGACTCAAATGAAACCGGTTTTGAAATCTTTTAAACTGTTGAGAGGGTGTTAAGACATAATCAAGGCCTCCTGGATGAGTTTGTGATCCGATGGGGACAGCTTGTCTTGCTGGAAAGGATCCAGGAGCCCGGAGACCCAGGGTAATTCATCCAAGGTCCCCAAGTCTCAGATTCCCCATTTGTCAAGAGCCACAGACAGTACCTGCCTCAGAGCGTCATCAGGCAGCCTCCGCCAATCGATCGTTCTGGAGGCCAGAGCTGGATCCCCCGTGCGGAACAGGCCTGAAGCTTGTGTCTGTGGGGGAGTGGGGGGCACAGCCCGGAGCAGGGGTCTGCTGCTTCATTTCCCTGGGGGCCAGGCCCACAATGACAGTGACTTGACTCCACTCCTCGGAGGTGAAAGGTCCCCACTTTGCAGCCAGTGCTAATTCCCGGAACCATCCATCTCCCGCCGCCCTGTGCCTCTGAGTGCCGTCGCTGGGATGAGTGATGGGAGCCTCTCGAGGGCCCGGGCCGGGAATTGCTACAACAGGTTTATGCCGAGTGAATGATGGTGTTTGCACCGCTGACAGGTGCCACAGGGACCAACAGTGCCAGGGATGAGACTTCACAGAGAGCAGAACAATAAATACCGCAGGCAGCTTCCAGAGCGAGAACTGCTATCATGCCGAAAGACCACCAAAGGGTGCTCGGGGGGCCGGGGCCCTGGGCTGTGTGCAAATCAGCGGTTTCGGGTCGGGGAGGAGAGTAAGACGTGCTGGGCAATTTGCGCAGGTCGAGGGCAGAAATGGAATTGGGGAGAAACTGACTTATTTAGAGGGGAGCCGGGACCATGCTGTCATGGCAAATAGCAGTGCCAGAGTGTTTGAAAGATTCAGAACCTATAATTCGAGTCCAGGTTCCCTGGAGGGTGTGTGAGCGACTGGTTGCAGGAGAGGGAGGGCAGGAGCAAAAATAAGCTGATGTTCACAGACTTGGGACAGCATGGCTGGCAAACGTCCCTCACCCTGCTTGTGACCCACCCAGCTGGGGGTTCAGGATTGCTCTTGTGGTGGTGTTTTCACAGCCCACCTTGTGTCTGGACCTTCCTAGTCCCTCTGAAGCTGTCACTTAGCATGGCCTGTGGGCCTCGCCTGGGAGACCTGCCTGGGCCTGCTGAGCGTGTTGGTTACGAATGTGGTTCTGGCATTAAACCCCCTTCCTCGTCTACCTCCTGTGGTTCACATCCAGCACATGCTGCAGCAGGCATTCCAGGATACCTATTTTGCTGAAGCTGTGTAACCTGAGCCAGAGGCCTTAGCCCTGGACCTCAGTTTCCTCATCTATAAAATGGGCCTGTGGAGCTTTCCAGTGGGGATGTGGATGATTAGGACAAACGAGATCATTTTGCGAATTCTTCAGTCCAGAGCCCAGCATGGGCTCAATGTTCCTAAAAGGCACCTTCTCATATTTTTAGTCAATATTTCTAATTTAAACATATTTTTGTCCTAACGTGACAGCTTAGGAACCTGCTAGCAGTGCCTGGCCTCACACTTCTGGGTGGCAGGGTGGTGTGGTGGGTAACACCCCCACTTCTTAACTTACATCTTAATCACAGCTACAAAGGCCCAACACATGTTCTGAGGGTTGGCCCATGGACACAGCCCACGACCAGAGCTTTGCTCCAAGGTTGCAGAGTTGGGGAGCCGCGGTGTCACTGCTCTCCAGCACTTGCCCATGGTCTCAGCACCAATGTTTTTAGTCCTCTCGGCCCCTGTGAGGGTGCTACTCTGGCTATCCCCATTTTGCAGATTGGGAAACTGAGGCTCAGGGAGCTGACATCACTTTTGCCGGAAGACTCACAATGGGGAGACTGGGGAGCCGGGTGACCCAGACTCTGGGACCCCCGTCCCTGACTGCTGTGTCTCATTGCAGCTTCCGAGTGCCACACTTCAATGGACGGAGGTGGCAGGGGGAGCTGGACTCAGAAACCAAGGGATGCATGGGCAGGGGCTGAGCCAGGTGATAGAGGAGGGACAGAGCTATTAGTTAGCTTGGCCGGGGCGGAGGTCCCAGCGCCCACCCACCACCATTGCCCTGCAGGCAGCGATTCCCTCCTGGGGTCCTGCCTACCCTGTATAGCATCAAACTCAGCTTCCGCAGCATCAGCCTGCTGGGCTGTCGTCCGTGTTTCCCGTATTTCCCCACCCCCAACACGCTCATGCAGAGGTGCACATGCAGCCAGGCACACAGAGACACATGCAGATACATGTGTATACACATGTGCGCACACACCTATCACACACACACGGATGTACGCCTAAGGGACAGGAGCATGGGTTTGCTGGTTGGTGGCACCCTTGCCAGCTCTCGCACCTAGTGATAAACAAGGAGGACACCCGCAGCAGGAGAAGCCACTCAGCTGAGCAGGGTGCTCTGTGGGACACGAAAAGCCCTTTGTACTTTCAACCTGGCTGTTCCTGCTGACAGCTGACAGGTGTTACAGAAATAGTGTCAGGAGCTTTGCAGTGGTGACAGTGGTGGCAGAAGCCAGCGTCCCGGCAGGGCCCAAAAGGTTGGCCCTTTTCGGTTTGGGGCAGCCAAGGAGAAGGAGATCATGGAGCTGGCCAGGGACTCAGGAGGGTCAGGCCTCATTTCAGTTCCAGCTGAAGGGATAGCTTTCTGCTCCAGCCACCTGCAGGGCAGAGGGTCAGTGTGGTCAGCTCGTGCACCTTGCTTGGTGACAGGGCAGAGAGTGGCAGGTATTGCAAGGTCAAAGGGAGAAAACACTAGCTAGAGCAATTAGAAGCTTGATGTCAGGGGGCAGGTGGGTGGGTCTGGGGAGCTCGCAGAGGCCTGAACTTGGTGATGGGGGGGAGGGCAGGGCTTTTCTAGGAGTTGAGGCCTGACGGGATAGGCAGGGGGAGGCACTTCGAGGTTTTGAGCAGGGAAGGAAGCCCCCTTTCTGCGCTCAGTGGGCCTGGGACGTATTGGGCTATAGCCCCTAAGAGGTAGGCCTGGTCAAGTGAGGTGGACGTGCAAAGGTAGGGTAAGCCAAGTATAGCACATTCAGAATTAGTATCAGTGAGAGCATACCAGCCATCCGTCGTCACAGACCCATCTTCACACAGGTGGGGAAATAATTTTTTAATGTAATTTAATGTGAATGTACTTGAACTGTATAGTTAAAAATGGTTAAGGTGGTGAATTTTGTGTATTTTGCCACAATTAAAAATAATTTTTAAAAAGTTCACTTAAACCTGCATTAAAGCCACCCCCTGGTGTCACTTTTCACCTGCGAAGTCAGCCCCCAAAGGTAAAACAATAATATGCATTGCTGGCACAGTCGTAGTGAAATGGACAGATGCCTGGAGCCTGGCAGCGGGCTCTTTACAGGAAGAGCCCCTTTTGGAAAAGCAAATAGTAGGTTGTAGCCAGACCCACGGAACATCTCCTTCACTCAGATTCCAGAAATCCCACGCTGGGGTTTATTCTAAGGAAGTAAGTCATAACAAACAGCAAAGTGGTAGATATGAAGATGTGTGTTGCTGCAGTGAAAAGCTGGAACCATCCTAAATACTGGGCCATGGGTACTGCTCTTAGCATGGCAGGATATTAGGGTGTCAAGACAATAATCCCAGAGACTGCGGGGATCAGAAAATAACAGGTTGCCAGGTGCACAGAGAGGTCCCCACAGCCTAGAAAAGGTTTGTTCTTTTTTTCTCCTCCTGTCCTTATGGAGAAGGGAAAAACAAACGCGAATGTGTTTTGTAGTTCACGTGGGTTCCCTGAAAACCTCCAGAGAAGTGATAAACAGATCTTTGCATCCTGGTGCTGGCTAATTTGTTTTCAATAGGTTTCAATCAATTACGTGGGGTCTTCGGGAAGGGGAAGTGCACCAGTAATTGGCTAAAATAAATCACTCGGCACTTCAAAAGCAGCTCTCCGCTGAGATGCGAACAGCCCAGGCTTCGATTCTTAATAAACAGGCAAGCTTGTCCCCACCCCCTGGGTCCTCGAGCTCCATGGGAACCGCACACCGAGGGTCCAGGAGGAGGGGCGCAGTGTGGCAGTGATGGATTTGGCCACCCCACAGAGGTCACCTGAGTCTGGCATGCCAGCCGTACCACTCTGCCTGTCTCCCTCCCCTGTGTCCCTGTATGAGTGTTCTGGGGCTGCATTACTAAGTGCCAGAACTGGGCGGCTTGAACAACAGAAATCTATTCCCTCTCAGTTCTGGACAGCAGAAGTCTGAGATCATGGAGTCGGCAGGGCTGCGCTCCCTCTGAAGCCTCTAGAGGATCCTTCCTGCCTCTTCCAGCTCCTGGTGGAGGGGCCAGCCTTCCTTGGCATCCTTGGTTTGTGGCTGCATCCCTCCCGTCGGTGCCTGTGTCATCACATGGCCTCTTCCCTGTGTGCCTGTCTCTGACTCTCTTCTCCCCTTGGTATAAGGATGCCAGTTATACGGCAGTAAGAATTCACCTCTTCTCAGCTCCCACCTTAATCACATCCGTGAAGGCCCTATTTCCAAACGAGGCCACATTCAGAGGTACCAGGATTCGGGCTTCTGCATATTTTGGCTAGGACACATTCAGCCCATCACATCTCCTTTTGGGATGGCCTTGGAGGGTCGGCTGCCTGCTGATGGATGCTGTCCCCTCTGCATATGGAATGGGACCCGGTCCCTCACGTGGTGCTCCGGGAGCTCATGGCCCTGCCTTCTCCCCTTCTTCTCCCTCCTTTGGAGATTAAGTCCCTTCAGATGAGGAGTTTTATTTCTGAATTTCCATCAGGCCCTGGCAACACTCTCCTCTAAGGGCTGCTTGACCTGGGGTTGCAGTGGGGGTGGGGCACGAAGGAAGTGAAGGGTGGGAAGGGTGACATTTAGCCAGTGCGGGAGCACCTCGCACAGGCCCCGTTCAGTGTTCATAAAAATCATCCATGAGCTGAGCAAACGTGCCACACTCATCATGGGAGGCTCAGCTGGGACTTCTTTCTGGCAGGAAGATCCCAGGAGACGGGGAGGGGATGGAAGTGGGGGACAGCTCAGTGGGGCACAGTGGAAAGGGGGTATGTATGCTGCAGGCATTGAGCCTGAGGGAAGGCAGCCCTCAGCAGGGTAAACTGAGACCTCTGCCCTTAGTCTGGGGCAGCCAGACGGGCATATAAGCATGTGGGTTTGGGGGCTGAGGGCTGGGGTTCAAAAGAGCCACAGTGAGGCCTCATGCCCTGTGGTACCAGGACCTGGACATGCATCATCTACTTTGATCCTGGCAGCTACCCAGAGGTCAGCCTGACCCTCCCGACTTCCCAGGGTGAGGGAACTGGGAGTGTCCTCCAGTCTGTGTTTCCTAAGCACTTCAAGTGTTTTAGCTCCTCTGCTCCTACAAACCACTCCTCTGTGCAGGAAGAAATCGGTTTATTCCCACTTTACAGGTGAGGAAAACTGAGGCTCTGCAGGATTATAGCACTGGACATCCAAGTAGAGAGCGGTCTGGTCCCACAGCCCCCGCTGTTAACTGTTGCACCCGTGAATGAAGAGAGAAGATACGAGGGAAGCTGGCCTTCCCTGGGGTCGGTCAACACTAGGGCTGGCCAGAGCTGAGGTCGCCAGGTTATGGTCCCAGGTCTCAGCCTGTCCATCATCCTGACTCTGGGTCTTCTGTCCTTGAGATCATGCACAAGCGTCAAACGCTAAAAGAAGTTGGGGAAGGAGTGCTAAATGGTCAGATGAAAGGCCACTCCTGATCCACAAACGAGGTCACACACCTGGGGTGCTCGTGGAGCAGGGGAAGGACCACATGCAGCTTAACTGTCCATGAGGCCCTCCTCAAAGCTTGAACAAAGAGCAGCCTGAGACAGAGACTGGTGGGGGCCCTGAGGGACTGAAGCCGGGAAGTAGAGTAATGAAGGGCCACTCATCCCAAGACAGGCCCGGCCTGAGTCCTCATGGAAGATGCAGCTCGAACGAGGACATCCATCAGAATGTGGCCTCAGATGGTGACAAGGATGATCAGAGGCAAGAGGCAGGATGCGGGGGGGGGGGGGGGTGATGGGGTAAGGAGGTCAGGGAACCTCCTCCGAGGAAGCGACTGAGCTGGCACCTGAACAACGAGTGGGAAGGAAGCCATGTTGGCTTCTGGGGAAGGCGGTCAGAGCAGTGGAAACAGCACGTGCAGAGGAGGCCTTGTCTTCTGAGCTGGGCTGGCCTGTGTGCAGAACATGGAGGCCTGGAAACCACTGACCAAGGAGCCAGGGATTCCTGGAGCCAGGACTCTTCTTCTCTGTGTTTTCCTCTGCCATCCAGGGGTCCCTCGTGTTTGTCACCACACTGCCTCGGAGGGTGGCCCAGGGGGAGGCAGCCCTCAGCGGGGACGGGCAAGGGCAAGTGTGGTCCCTGCTGCCTGGCCTGCCGGGTCTCCAGCTGGCCCCGCGCTGGCTCGCTCACCTCTCCTGCTCACTCACCGTGGTGGCTGCCTGATGGAGAACCGCACGCCTTGAAGGGGCTCCGGGGCCCCTGCTCCGAGCCAGGTCAGAGCCCGCGCGAAATTACAGCTGTAAGACACGGTGAGGGGGAGCGGGCCTCTCGCCCTGCCTGTAATTACGACCCACGGAGTGCAGATTGCCGCAGCCCAATTAATTAAACACGGCAGCGACCCAAATTATGATCCCTTGCCTCGTACCGAGCAGTATTTTTAACCTTAACTGTTGCAGCTGAGCTTAAATTTCCTATCTGGACAGAAGTGTCACCCGCGGGAGAAAGAGTGGTGTTGAACCGAACCTCGCCGGTGACAGACCCTGTAATTAGAAACTGTAGTGTCCCCAAGACTGGTCTTTAAAACTGTCAGGAGCCAAACGGCCGTCATTTGATACAAGACTATCATTACCCACAAACCTATTAGCTGCAGGTAAATAACATATTATGCCGGGGACAGAAAACGGGCAGGTTGGGGAATTCGCCGACGCCTATTAGGACCAGCACCGAGGAAGATGGATGGTCACTTCCTCAGTTCCTTCATTAGGAAGGAGGGTCGGGGATGGCGGTGGTCGCGAAAGGGGGCCCAGGCTGCTGACCCTGCAGAAAGCCCTGCCTCCTCATCCATGTGGCCCCCTGCCTTCCATTGTGCTGCCTGCACAGCTCTTCCAAGTGCTTGATACTGATCCCGACGAGGCAGGAGGCCTCAGGCTACCTGGTGTGCACGCACCCCTGGGCTGAAGGGAGGGTGGGCAGAAGGGACACCCAGCTCAGCAGAGGGCATCTTGGTGGATCCTCCCTGGGGGCCCATCCTCAAAGCCTGGGCTCTGGGAGGGTAGGTGGTAGAATGGTACTTGACGGTTTGCAAAGCCTGTTTGGCCGAGTGCATCCAAGCTGCCTGATAACCCTTCTTTCCCCTTTCCTTGTACAATTACAAAGCCAGATCTAGAAAGGCCTTCTGAGGCCCCGAAGGCCTGGTTTCCCAAGGCGCAGGGTGAAAACAAGCCCTGACCACAAAGCAGTCACGGGTGGTACACAGATTCCCGCTATCAAACTTATGGGTGACGTGACTGCTGTTCTCATGTGCAGCCAGAGAACGCAGTTAGCACGTGAAGCCCACACAAGGGGTTTTGAGGTGTCTGGGCGCAGGGTGGGTGCGTTAAGTAATGAGAGAGGCCATTTAGACAAATACATAGTAAATCTGTCTGCCAGGTGCCTGGGGCTGCAGGTAACAGAAAGCCTCAACTCAAACTGGCTTAACCAGTCAGGGATTTTAATGTCCCGGGTACAGAGGTAGGTCAGGTGGGCTCCGGGCCCAGGGTCCTCAGCCTGACTCTGCCACTCTGTGGGCATCGTCCTGGGCGTGTTTGTTGGATAAAATGAAGATTTAGGAAGATGAAGTTCTGAAAGGGAGTGATAGCTATTAAATCACTGGATGGAGAATTCCTCTGTACCTACCCATCCACCCACCAGTACACACACACACACACACACACACACACACACACACACACAGCCATGAGCACACACGTGCACCCCCCACATGCACACACAAATGCCCCACTTGCATACATACTTGTACACATTCACACACGCACACCTGCTCACACACATCCCCACGTGCACGCATACACATGAAAACCTACGACCTCCCTCCCCCTCATTCTCCAGTTGGGATCCTGGTGTTTTCAATGTTTGCTTTGTACTCCCTCCATCTTCCTGTCTGTGGGCAGCTGGACCTACGGGGCTCCCTCACTGTTAGAGTCCAGGCCTGCTGCTGCAGGCGGTGAGCTGTGCGTGACGCGAAGTGAGAAGGGTGGTGCCAGCGGCTGGGATGCCAGAGAAGGGGTGACGCAGGTGGATGGAGGAAGGGCTTCTCCACCCCCATGTGTTACTGTCACCGGGGCCTTTCCATCCCCTTGCGGGACCTGCCTGCAGCCCATGTAACCCAAGGCCACTTGCAGCCCCGACCTCCCATGAGTCTGGGAGCCCTGCTTGGGTCTGCCGCCACCCCAGTCCAGCCTCTTCCATGCCTGTCACACACAGCAAATGTACCCAGGACTCCACCTGGGGAGCCAGTCCTCGCCATGCCCCCCAGCAAAGAAGGTGACCCGCAAAATCAAGGCCAGGCCTGAGACCAGTGATTTTAAAGGTACTGCTTTGGAGAAAGACCTGCCTGTTTCAAAACCGGCTTTGCCACATACTTGGGGCTCACAGCTGTCACCATAAAATGGGGTGACAGCTTCTTCCTTGCAGGTGTTAATCAAGGTGCCGTGGAAAAAGCTTGGGGTCTGGGGCACAGACTCGCATAATCATTATCTCCAGATTCTTTCAGAAACTACCTTCCCAGAATCAGACAACAGAAGGTACACCAGGTGGGGGCCAGGACATCCCTAAATGTTTCCAATTCAGCGAGTGAGTTTTGAGCACCTCCGTGTCTGCCAGGCTCTGTGAGGGGCTCCACAATGAATCAGACAGCGTACCAACCACCCCCAAGGAGCTGTTCCGGGCAGTCCTGTAACAGGATGTGCTGTGGCATCGCCATCCAGTAGAACTCCCTGCAAGGAGGGACAATGTCCCCTGTCTGCGTGGTCTGATGTGGTTGCCACCAGCCACCTGTGGCTCCTGAGCACTTGAAATGTGTCCAGTGTGACCCAGGAACTGAATTTTTCATTTCGTGTTATTTTAGTATTTTAATGTAAATAGCCAGATGCAGCTTCCTTATGGGGTAGCACAGCTCGGGGGGGACCTGGGGGAGGGCAGCTGGGTACGGGAGAGAGGGCTTTGCAGATGGCTGGGGCCTGTGCTCAGCCCAGAGGGATAAGGTGGCACCCACCAGAGGAAGAAGGGAAGGTTATTCCAGGGAAAGGGAATGAGACTAGCAAAGGAAGGACTAGGAAGGGCAGGGCCCATGGGGCATCAGGGAGACTCTTGGAGTGGCCAGTGTGGAGAGAGGCTGGAAGGATGGAACAGGAGGTTGGTCCAGGTGGGAAAAGCCTGCAGTACGATTCTAAGGGGCTGTTCCCATGTAGGTGGAGAGAATGATGTCAATGTGGTTTTGAACCTGGGGAGGTGGTGGTGGTGGTGCAGAAATAATGACAATGACAGCTAACATTTATTAACCCTCTGCCTGGCGCTGTGCTAAGCACTTCAGGCATCGTGTCCATTCATTCATTCATTCATTCGTCAGCTATTCGGGAAGCTCCTGCGACTTGCTCAGAGAGGCAGCCACAGACGTCTTTGCTATCCTGAGTCTGAGCTCAGTGAGGGAGAACCCTCTAATGTTTCCTGCCTTCCCCAGGTGCCCAAGTTTCCTGGGCCAATGCCCCCTTTCCTTCTAAGATATAGACGAGATCTGCATGCATACTATCCCCCAAACTTGGAATCTACATCCCTGCTGTGCCCAGGGAGCTCTCCTTCCTTCCGCAAAGGGTACATTCATGGGGGCTGCAGTTTCCTGAAAGCGTGTCATGGTGACATATTTGGTTGGCCTGGCTGCCTGGCTGGGAAGATCCATCAGCCGGCGTCCTCGACACTCGCCAACTCGAACCACATTTTAATTTGCCAGTCTGTGGGTTTCCTATACACGTATTCATCTATATTTGTGTCAGGCAAGATTGCTTTTGTCTTCCTCTGCCTTCTAATAAATCCCTCTGTAGATCTCTGGTCTCCGCCTTCCACTTACTTGGTATCCGGTTTGGAAATTGAGTTGGGGGTTGTGGTGACTCTGAAGGAAAACAACCCAAGAAGCCAAACGCTGGCCGTCTCTCTTCGGCCCAGTTCTGAGGCTTCTGGGCTGAGGGCATGACGGCAGCTGGGTGTGGCCAGGCTTCCAAGTACCATGGGGCTGTTCCTGCTCACCAAGTGGCTGCTGTACACTTTGTCAGGGCTGCCATAACAACGTGTCGTGGACCAGGCGGCTTAAACAACAGAGATTTATTTTCT
Source organism: Rhinolophus ferrumequinum (assembly GCF_004115265.2). Taxonomy (NCBI): domain Eukaryota; kingdom Metazoa; phylum Chordata; class Mammalia; order Chiroptera; family Rhinolophidae; genus Rhinolophus; species Rhinolophus ferrumequinum. The sequence goes on from NC_046298.1 coordinate 30,701,099, forward strand.
AAGAGTTCTGAGACGAAGGGTTGGTTTCTGCTGAGGCCTCTCTCCCTGGCTTGCCGACGGCCGTCTTCTCCCTGTGTCCTCATGTGGTCTTCCTTCTGTGTGTCTGTCCTAATCTCCTCTTACGAGGACCGCGGTCAGCTTAGAGGGGCAGCCACTCTGATGACCTCATATAACTCAGTCACCTCTTTAAAGACCCTCTCTCCAAGTACAGTCGCATTCTGAGGTGCTGGGGGTTAGGACTTCAACAGATGAATGTTAGGGGGACAGTTCAGCTCATAACAGGCGCCATTTTTCCCAATTGTCTTTGAAGTATGATAGCCATCAGAAAAGTGCACGTAAACATAGCCCTCGTGTGCGTGTACCGGCTGAACTCACTGTGTAACAACCCAGATAAGAAACGGAGCCTGGTCAGCTTCCAGAAGCCCCCTTGGGCCCCTGGTCAGCCACTATCCCCCTGGAGTAGTCACTGCTGTGACTTCTAAGTCTGTGACATAATTTTTTAGAACTGGTGACATTCCAAAATGACATATTCTAGGTGGCTTCGACCTAGCCACTGCTCCATTTCAGCACCACCGGGGGCAAGATGAGGAGAAGCAGAGACAGCTCAGGAGGGGATACAAGCCAGCCGGGGGTTTTGTAGGCAGGCTGCCTATGGGAGAGGTGGTCCCGCTGGCCCCGTGACTGTGTGCCCTGGGCATACGTCAGGGTGGGGCCAGCTGCTGAGTCTTCCAGCAGCTGCTTCACAGACACATGGCAACAGTTACCCAGAAACACAGGCCCAAAGCATAGATGTGCCGAGGGAAGTTGATAAGCTGATTTCTTGGTTTGTTTTTATCCAGAGTGAAATTTGCGGGAACCTAATAGTGCTTTTTTGTCTTTTACCTGTATCCTGGAGCCCCTGAACTTGACATTCAGAAGAATGGTTCATAAACATCTGCATGCCCTGCCTTGTGTTGCAGCCTGTGCGTGTTGGGTGTGTGACCTCAGGGAGCTGACACTTGGAGTGTGTGGCTGTGACAGGCACATGCCGAGTGCTGGCTGGTTGGAGTGTGTGAGGGATTGGAGTTGGGGGAGATGGCTACAGCAGGGGACAGGAGCAGGGACTGGACCTGAAGGAAAAGGGGGCTTGGGATGACCTCAGTAGGGAAGGCTTGCCTGGGGAGGGGCACAGCCTGGACAAAGGCTGGAAGGCTGGACCCATGGCTTTTCATGATGTGGGGAAAGTGGCCTGCGTGCGTGATGGGAGCCAGGGTGTGTGTGGGTGTGCGAGGAAACAAAGCCGGCAAGCAGGGCTGGATCTATGCCATGGACGAATGTGAGAGCCAGACTTTGGGGAGCGATATGGAGAGTTCTGGTCCTGGGGAGGTCGTGTTCTGGGGCTCTGAAGGCCCCGAGCCTGCCGTCTTGGCCAGCTCCTGCGGCTGCCTGGGCCTCACTCAGAATACCGGGCAGTGGCTGGCTGGGTGAACCCGTGTGGTGTTCATCCCTGATGCCCAGAGCTCCAGAGGTAGGGCCCGATGCCCATGTCACCAAGGAGGAGGCACAGGGCCTCTCCAGGCCATCACAAGCCTCATGGCCCTTCTGGCTGGCTTCTGCACGGGAAGGGGACACCTTTCTAGGCCACCCAAGCGATGGGGACAGGGGTGCACTCAGCACCAGCCCCTGGCTGCTCCCAGGCTTTGAGTCCTGTAGCCCTATGTCTGAGTTTCCCTTGGCTGGCTTTGCCTGGGCACTGCTCTGCCATCCGCTTACCTGGCATTGAGTGGGTGCCTAAGAATTGTGGCATTCCACTGAACTGAGAAATGAGAAGTCTCCTTCTAAGGTAGAATAATGGCAGACTGGCCAGGCTATGGGGGCAGGGCGGGGGTCCACCGCTAGCCCCATGCCTCGGCCACCTGCCTGTCGCCTGACAGCTCACTGTGAGCCTCATTCACGAGGACTCTGTGTGTGTGTGTGTGCCCCTCCCTCCCGCCCCCCACCACAGGCTACGGGAGGCTTTGAGGTGTTAAGATTTGAGCCCCCCAACCCCCACATCCTGATTGCCCCTCCTGATCTCTCCATCCCCTGCAGACGGTCTCTCTGACAGAACCTGACAAGAGCCATTTCCAAGATGGATTGATTCAATTTAGCACAAATTTTTGCTGGATTTGGTGACGTATGGCTCCCTGTTGGAACTGCATCGAATGTGACTCCGAAGAGAGAGGGTTTATTAGGCCAGGCAGCGCTGAGCAGGTGGGGCCTGGAGGGCCCCGCGCCTCCAACATGGCCACCATCTTGCGTGCTTGTGCTGAGGTCCCCTGGGGTCCCCCTCCCGCCCCCCAACTCTCCGGTCATTAAGGGGCCGCTCAGCCCGGCTCAGAGGGAAATGCCTGTGAGCTGGCTTTTCATTATACTCCAGGGCCTGAATTTCCATTTTATTCCCAGAAGCAAAGTTTTGCTATTGCGGAGGACCCCACCATGGGAGACCCAGAGCTAAAGACTTCTTCCCTCTGGGCTGATAAATTCTTAATGGAGCTGCAGCTCCAGCAGGCGCAGTGCTTGTGCAGGCTCACCCCAGCCCAGGACCAACCAGTGTCCCAGTGGTGGGTGGGGGTGTGTGTGTGTGTGTGTGTAGCCTGCACATCCCACCTAGGCTGGGGCACTCATACCGTGTTTCCCCGAAAATAAGACCTAGCTGGACAATCAGCTCTAATGCATCTTTTGGAGCAAAAATTAATACAAGACCCGGTTTTATTTTACTATAATATAAGACCAGGTTTCATAATACAATACAATACAATACAATACAATACAATGTAATATAATGTAATGTAATAGGATATAAGACCGGGTCTTATATTAATTTTTGCTCCAAAAGACACATTAGAGCTGATGGCCCAGCTAGGTCTTATTTTTGGGGAAACACGGTACCATGGCTGGTGGCCTGGCTTGGCGCCCACAGCTGATACTCAGCAAGGGCTGGGGGCTGTTTCTGACGGTCACTACTGGAGGAAGACACTAGAAGGGCGGGGGGAAAACCCAGCCTTGGTCAGAGATCGGGACTCCAAGTGTGGGCGCCCTCCTACAGCTCCTGCTCCACAGCAGCGAAAGTCAAAGCCAGGACTAGAACTACGAAGCCCTTTGTGACTCCCCCAAAGCCTCCTACCTCCCTCCTTCTGCATCTGCCTCCAACCCGCCCCTTCGTCTGCTTCACTCCAGCTATGCCGGCCTCCTGCTGTTCTGTGAACACACCACGCACACTCCAGCCTCTGAGCCTGTGCACCTGCTGTTCCCCGTCTGGAATGTTCTCCCAAGAGCTCCACACTGCTCTAGAACCTGGCTCCTTCAGGCTGTTACTCAAATTTCAGCCGCTCCATGAGGCCTACCCTGTGGACATTTAACACTGAATTCCTCTCCTGATTTTGTTTTCCTTCATATCGATCCCTCTTTACCCACATATGTGGGTGATCTCCTTAAAGACAGGGATGACTCTGTCCTCTTGACTGCCTTGTCCCCAATGCCCAGAACAGTGCCTGTCACTCATGAAAGAATTGCCGGGTGAGGGACTGGCTTCCCTGGCCATATGAGCTGGACATAAAGAAGCAATAACCTGGCTTGATTTTTCCCTTTGTATGTGTGGTAGGCTAGAAAGTGACCCCAAAAGACATGCGTGTCTTAATGCCTAGAACCTGTGAATGTGACCTGATTCGGTAAAGGGGTTGTGGCAGGTGTGATTAAGTTAAGGATTGTGAGATGAGATTATCCCGGGTTATCCAGGTGGGCCCTAGACCAATTACAAGGTCCTTAGAAGAGAGGCAGAGAGAGATCTGAGACACAGGAAGTGGAGAAGGCCACGTGATCACAGAGGCAGAGACACAGAGGGACGTGGTCATGAGCCAAGGAGCACCTGCAGCCCCCAGGAGCTGGAAGAATCAGGGAAGGATCCTCCCCTAGAGCTTCCATGGGGAGCACAGCCCTGACGACACGTTAGCCCAGTGATACTGATTTCCAACTTCTGGCATCCAGAACTGTGAGAGAATAAGTCTGTGTTGTTTTAACTCACCACGTCCGGGGTCATTTGTTGTGGCAACCACTGCAAGTTAATGCAGGGTCTGACACTATTTAATACACCATATACAGAGGGTGCCAAGAAAAGGTAGACACAATAGCAAAACTTTGCTTCTGGGAATAAAATGGAAATTCAGGCCCTGGAGTATAATGAAAAGCCAGCTCACAGGCATTTCCCTCTGAGCCGGGCTGAGCGGCCCCTTAATGACCGGAGAGTTGGGGGGCGGGTGGGGGACCCCAGGGGACCTCAGCACAAGCACGCAAGATGGTGGCCATGTTGGAGGCGCGGGGCCCTCCAGGCCCCACCTGCTCAGCGCTGCCTGGCCTAATAAACCCTCTCTCTTCGGAGTTACATTCGATGCAGTTCCAACAGGGAGCCATACGTCACCAAATCCAGCAAAAATTTGTGCTAAATTTTCTTTAAAAAATTTTAAGAAAGGAAAAAACTGTATTAAAATTGTAATATCAATATACGATACCGATACCAGAAGATGAATACAAGTCATGTGTATACATTTTTTCGGCACCCGCGGTAGAAAAACTCCCAACAGCAGGGCAGGGGCTGGACAGGCAGCTTGGAGGTCACCCTCTCTGGAGACCAAAAGGCCAGCCTCTGCCCACAGCTGAGTGTGGGTCTCTCTGGGTACCGGAAGCTGTGGACTGGGATGGTTTCAAGGGAGGGAGCTGTGGAGAAGGTGGGTGGATGTGATGTGTACAGGGAGAGGAGAAGAGAATACACCAGGTGTGGGGCATCTGTGGGGAGCACTGTCCCGTGTGTCCCCAGCCTGGCTTGGCCCCCCTGTGGGGATCATTAACCTCAGCCGTGAAGCAGAGGTGTAGGGGTGTCTCGCTGAGCCCTGGGGTCACCCTGGGGCTCAACAGGGCCCCCTCAAAACTGAACCCAGGCATCAAGCCACATTCCTGCAGCCCAGAGGAAACAGAATTGGTGACCAGGAAGCAATCAGAACAGGTGATAGAGCCAGGTGGCCGAAGGAAGGCTGTTGGGCCGCAAGGTATCCTCCAGGAGGGACACAGATCCGCCCCACTCCAAGGGCCTCAGGCAGCCTGGTGACGATTTCCCCACATCCTTGCAACCGCTGTTTGTGTGGTTGGAATCCCAGGCTTCAAAGTGCCGATGTGCTAATCCAACCCCTTCCCAGGATTTCTTTTCGGGGTGGTTGCTTTTGATATGTGTGGTGTTTTCTCCCTCTCTTTGGAGGCAAATGGCTGATTGATTGCTTTTCATCTCCTACTTTGAGTAGCTGTAAGAGCTACTTTATATAAACATCAATTACCAGCACGTAATAAATTAGGGTTCCTCACACCGTACGCATTAGAGTCCAGCCTGATATCAAAGTGCTCCCATCACCCGGGAATGGGAGGGTAGGGGCTGATTAGCTGTGTGATGCTGGTGGAGACTCAATGCTAATTTAATTGCAAATCTGCAAGAGGGTGGAGGACAGAGGAACCCCAAGCTCAGCAAGCATGGGGACTGCTGGACAGGTCCCTGGCCAGAGCCTTTGGAAAGTCCATCCAATACTTCTCCTGACCCTAAACCCCAGCACTGGGCATGCAGGTCACGTTGGAGAGCGCTGGAAGCCTTTGAAACACTGATATATGCTGGCCTGTCTGCCTTCTCAGAACTCAGCAGCTCCATCTCTTTGCAGCCGTTCTGTCTTCTCCTCCTTCTCCTGCTCCTCAGCCTGAACTCATCCTTAGCTGTCCCTGTGCCTCCCTGCAGTAGACATTTCCTTCCCTTGTCTGCCAGCTTCTGGAAGGACTGGGGGGCACCTGCTCCTCTCCTCCAGGAAGCAGAAGGACCCTCCCTGCGTGGATTCCCACAGCTGTCCCGCCTGGCACTCCTCTCCCCTCCTCCTGAGAGCACTCCAGGCAGGGGTGGGGTACAGAGGTCTGTGTAGGGGTGGTGGATCACACCTTCCGCTGAACTCAGAAATCCCCCACCCTGCACAGATGGTGTGGTAAAACACGGGTCTGGGGGAGGGCCCGGAATCTGTACTTCTCCCAGGTGATACTACAGATGTGTAGGGAACCCACTTTGAGAACCAACACACATTGGAATCCCTGGGGGCTCCTAAAAAGCAAAAGACCCTCAAGCTCCCAAGGGGATTCCAGAGTGCGGCCAGGGCTGCCAAGAGCCCTAGTGAGCTGTGGTCAGAGAAAGGGGGGCCTTCCCGTGAGGGCGGAGGTCAGGGCTGTGGCTCCTAACACCTCCTAAAGGACCCCTGCCCACTTGGCCCCTTCCTGCTCTCCTCTTCTCTTCTTCCCTCCTTCCTCCCCTCCCTCTCTTCTTCCCCCTTCCCTCTTCCTTCCCCTTCCTCTTCCCCCCTCCTTCCTCCCTCCTCCCTCCCTCCTCTCTCTCCTTACTCCCCTCCCCTCTCCTCCTACCTCCAGTTTGGTCTCAGAGGAGAAAGACCAGTGACTTAGGCCACCACTCTGGCCAGGAGCTCCCATGGCTTTCCTGGGAACAGACCCAACTGCTGCCCCCATTCCCCCCTTCATGGGAGCCCCCTTCCATCCCTTGTGCCCTGTGAGTCCTGCCCCCAGTGTGACCCATGCCCTTAAGCCTCCCACCCCTCAGGGTAGCGCCTGGAGGACAGAAGAAGGCAGCCAGGCCTGGGGAGGGGTGGGCAGGCCTGTCTTTGCAGCCCCTTGGCCTGGCCCCGCTGGGAACAGTGAACCCACTGGAGCTTTGGCCCTGGAGGTTTGGCGCAGCCCCCTGAGAGGTTGCCAAGCCCATTTCTCACACACACTGCACCTTCAACTTGCCCAAACTCCTCATACACAGGCGCCCGCAGAGCTCAGAGACTCCAGCCCATTGTTCCTGGGAAGGACCCTGTTGCCAGAATCTATTACAGGATGAAGATTTCTCAAGCCCAGACCACAAGGCCTGGCTGTGAGCACCCACTCCCCTCCTGAGGTTCCGGAGCCCCCAGCACCACCCCCAAGCAGCTGCTTCTCTCCCCCTTCCCCGCTTTCCCCCCTCCCTCCTCTACCTGGGTCTGCCTTGGGGCCTGCAGGGATTCTGGGAGTGAAGTCAGGGTTGGTGAGTCAGCGGCTTGGCAGGGATGTATGTATGTACGCACACATGTGTTTGTCACGCATGTGTGCACCTGTGAATGCACATGTATGTCTGTATACATGTGTGTGCACGTGCATATCTGTGTGCGTGTGTGTGAGTGTGGGTGGGTGTGCATGCATGTGAGCGTATGTGACACCTAACATACATGTGTGTGCACACATATGTGTATATGTTTGTGTGTGGACATGTGTGTGCAGTGCACACACCCCACCCTCCTGCTCCCAGGGTGCCTCCCATTGACAAATGAGCATTGATGTTCCCCAAGCAGCATTCCAGCTTCCTGAAGTCATAATTTCCATCTGCAGGCGCCTCCCGCCTCTGCCCTGTGCCTGTCCCTGTCTCCAGGGGCCTGCGCTCCAGCCTGGGGGGTGCCCAGGGAGCCAGGAGCCGCCTGGTCTCAGCCCACACTCCCTCCTGCGGCCCCTCGTGCAGGCCTCCGGTAGACTCCTGCTTGACAGGGTTAAGTAGCAGAGAGCTGGCGTCGCAGGGAAGAAACACAACTGCTCCTGTTAGCTTGTGGCCTGGGGTCACCCTAGAGTCTGCTGATGAGCTCTGGCAGCGGGCAGGCAGGGTGGGGGTGCCAGAGGAGAACAGCAGCCTCAGAAAGACGTGCGAGAGGCTGCTCCCAGCTCACTCCTGCCTCTTCTCAGGGCTCTGGGCTGTATTTTCTCTGTGTGTTGGGGGGGCAGATTGCCTGAGCAGGCGGAGCCCCAGGGAGGTCCCCATCTTCTTTCAGAGTGCCCAGTGGCTGGCTGTGCAGAGCTAATCTTTGAGGATCTAATCAAGTGGGGCAGGGGACCCACTGGAGCCCATAGCAACACTCTGTTGGTGGGCCCCATGGCCCGCAGCGCCTGTGGGCAGGACCTTCCAGGCACCCGAAAAACATTGCAAGGGGGGCTCATTTCCTCCCATCTCTCCTGCTAAGGCCTTACGCCAGCTTGCCACCTGCTGGTTCTGTGCCTACTCAGTGTTCCCCATCCGGTCCCTGGGACTCCACTCCCAGCCCAGCTTTCTCACCACTGGGCACGCAGGGTGGGGGCAAGCAGGGGCTGGGCGCAGAGAAGAGAGGGCAGGAGGAATGAAATGCCAAGAGCCTGGCGGCAGGCAAGGGTGGAAAGAGATGCTGTGGAACTTTGGGCAAAGGGAGCCAACTCAGTGGGCAGCCGCCCTGTGGGCATCGTGTGTCTTCACTCAGGTTCCTCCCTCCTGCCAGAACCTCCTCAGAGCAAAATCTGTGGTCCCAGACTGAAGGCAGATCATTGAACATCATCGAACATCACAGGTGCAGGTCGCATCCTACGCTCGTTCCTGGGAGGCCAGAGGAAGCGGAGACCCCTGAGACAGGGATTTGAACTGGGCTTAATGCGTTGGCCCAGCCACGTAACCCCTGTGTCACGGTTTTCTCATCTGTGAAATGAGGCCATAGGGCTGGCAGTGACCAAAAGAGCTTATGTGCATAAGAACTTCCAGAAGATTCCTGGGCACAGAAGGGAAGCCCAGTACACATTAGCATCTGTACTGTTTGTCTTGGACCTGGGTGAAGACATGTTAGCATCTGTACTATTTGTCTTGAAGACATCCTCACATCGGGCCACTGCCCAGAAGCTCCCCTCCTCTGTTTCCAGGCCTTACACTGAAGTCATTTGCCTGGAGAAAGGAAATGGCTGATTACCTCCCCCCCCCCCGCCCCCCCGCCAAAAATAAAGTCCCGTGCTCCCCCTGCTAGCCCTCCTCTCCTAAGCCGGCTCTCTCGCCTCCAGTCATGAGCAGCTTTCTTTCTTTCTTTTTTTATCTTGCAAGCAGAGCATCTTCCAGTCGGTCATTCCATTTCATTTCTGGTCTTCAGAGAGTGACATTTACATATTAATATTTTCCGAGGGAGCCCCGTGCAGGCAGGAGCAAGTGTCTGCTTCGTGGCCTCACATCACGTGCGGGAGATAAAGCACCGGCTTCTCCATGAATAACGGCGGGTGAAAGCTGCGTGGCCGTGAAAGGCCGCACATTTGCCCTGTCAGCATGTGGTATATCAGCTCAACAACTGATTTAGCGCTCCTTTCTCCTCCCAAGGTTTATCTCCACTTACAGGGGACGCGCTCTTTGTGAGGGCCTGTCTCTTCGCTCTGCCTCCCTGTCACTTTCTGCCGCCATCCCTGAGCTGGGAGCCAGGCATGGGCTCCCGGCCTGCAGTGCTCTGTCAGGCGCTGTTAGCTGGAGCCGGGCACAACTTGCATGCCAGCCGGGTTATCTCTCCCCTGCACAGGCCCCCAGCCATGGCCCCACTGTCCCTGACCACCTGGGCATCTGTGCTTCCTGGTCCAGGGTGGTCCTGCGGCAGCTGCCTAGGCATGTGCAGGAGGGCTTGGCGAGTGACCCATGGGGTCCATTCTCTTGGGGTACAAGGGTCTGGGAGAGAGCATGGGGGGCTTTATGGGCGACAAGGAGGCTCACCATGGATAGGACAGGGCCAGCCATGGCAGTGGGTCTTGGAAGGAACCACCATGGAAAACTGGTGGCGATCCACTGACTGCATGGCAGAGACTGTGTGATGTGCTTTGTCCACATCAGCTCGATAACTGTGTGTGACCGTTAGCGTTTTACACAGGGAGAAATTGAGGAACAGAGAGGGGAAGTAGCTTGGCCAAGGTCACACAGCTGGGAACCAACACCAGGCTGTCCCGGAAAGCTCCAGGGTGGCCATGTTCAGATTCTAGTTCCAGCTCTGCCTCAGGCCAGCTGTTGCCCTCTCTGAGACTCAGTTTCTCCTGCTATAAAGTGGGGATAGTACACCATGTAGGGATGAGGTCCAAAGCTTTTGCAAAGCCAACACTTGGTGTGTACAACCTTGTCTTCAATTGTTCAGTGTGCAGGAAGCACTCTTGGTGGGGAGGGGAGACCAATCGGTTGGGGTGTGTTTAGGGCCCACGTGGTATAAAAATGACCTGGTATCGTAAAACATGAGACTCACCCCACCCGCGTGAGATGCGCACCCTGGAAGCACCAGCCTTACTTCCCAGCTCTCGGGAGGGTCTCTCTCACCCCATCTGTCTGTCTGTCAGTTTCAGGCGCTCTTTAATTTATGTAATGAAGTGCCACCTGGCGCGATCCGTGTGCCTGCCTGGCCCGGTGGTTGTGAGAATAGAGAACATGGTCTCCACACCAGGACAGGTCATGCAGGCCCTCGGGAAATCCTGCTGGAGGATAAGGCTCTGTGGGTAAGGATAGGTTGGGGCTCTGGGAGGGAGGAGAGGGAGAGAGAACAGGGCCTTGCCTCTGCTGCAGGGCCCAAAAGCAGAAGGGAGCCTGGTCCCTGCAGGCTCCTGGACAGCTGGCCAGCACCTCTGGGCAGTGGCTGGAAGAGAGACTGGCCAAGAGTTCTTTGTTCCGGGGACTGGGAGGTTTGCGGAATACGTCTGGGGTCTTCCGGAAAGCCTCCAGGATTAACATGGTTGCAGCAGAAACTTGATTCTGGGGCTGCCCCTCTGCTTTGACCAGTGCCAGGAGGTCTCTGACCCACTGACTGGATTACAGGTCAGTGATGCTTATTGGGGTCCCAAGGCAGGGGGCAGAGGGCAGAGGGCCCTGGGCCCAGGCCTGGGAACTGGTTTTCTGTCTAGACCTTGAGATTTAAACCTGAAGAACAACTCTATACCTGTACTTCACCCCGAGCTTGCCTTAAAAGAACTGGAGCTCCAAGTGAGTTTGTGACACAGCCAGAATTTGGGTCCGCAGCCGCCTGCCTCTGGGTCCTGCGCTCTCCTCCCAGTCCAGCCTCCCTGGATACCCTGGGCCCTCCCTTCTGCCTGGTACAGAATCCTGCCCAGGGCTAGGCCTGCAGGCATTGAGAGGCTTGGCTTCCTGGCCCACCTTTGTACCTGCTGCAGACCAGCTCTGCGCATGTTTGGGATCTCGGTAAGCCTCAGTTTCTTCTTTTATGCAGTCGTGTTCCCCAAATCCCCTTCCTACTCAGGCGTCGTTCCATTGCATTTGAAAACGTTGTTGCAGCCTCCCTGCTCTTCAGCACTGGGGCAGGCGGAAAGGGGTTTCCAGCCCCACCCCTGCAGAAAGAAGGACGTGCATTGGGGGCAGGGACCTGGCCGTGGGCTACAGCTGCCCCAGAAGCCAGCCTCTCTGTCTCAGTGTTCTCACCCCGTAAAATCCTTAAAATCCAGAATGTGCTGGCGCTCAGCCCAGGGGGTCTTGAAGGGTTTCCACATACTGTTTTAAGATGCTTTGCTAATGAGGGCTCTGGCAATGCCAAGTGTTCCCGTGTCTGTGCATGCCAACGAGAAACCGGGCACGGCTCACAGAAGCGAGTGGCATCTTCCAACTAGTGAAAGTGGCAGAGGAGCAGGCCCTTGGCCTCCTGCTTGTGGAGCCTCTCTAGGGCCTCCTAGAATTTCCAAGAATTGTGGGAAGAGGGCGTTTGGAAGCCCGGATGGGCAGCTTCACCCTCTCTGAGGCTCAGTTTCCCCATTTGTGACAGGGTACCTGAACTGTGACTGGGAGGGTGGCGGCTGTAAGGATTTCATTAGCAATTGTCAGCGCCCCCCTCCACCCCCACCCCCCCGCCACGCCTCCAGCCTTCGTAAATGCCTTAGGAAGAAGCATCTCCTCCCTTCCACCTTGCACGGGCTCCAGATGAATTGTGGGATTTGCCAGGAAGTGTCTCATCCATTGGTCCTCTCTTCTCTCCCACCAGTAAGGTTAGAGAAAAGAGAAAATGACCGGCAGGCATTCCCCACCAGGGATGCTCTTCAGCACACCTGCCCCAGGTGTGTGATCAGGGGGGTCAACAGGTATAAAAGATGAGCATGGCCCCAGGCATGCTCATTCCTCGTTCCAACACCCTGAGGGTGCAGCCCTCCCTCCCTTCTGTGCCCAGCCAGTCCCTGCCCATCTTCCTTCCTGGGTCAGTGTGACTCCCTCCCTGGCAGAAGGAGGGCTTCCCTGGCTTCCTCGGTCCACAGGGCTCACTCCCACCCACAGGGTCTCCTCATTGCATCCAGATGGTATATTCCAGGCAGTAAGTGGAGACAGTGGAGATCCTGGGCCCTGGCTCTGGGCAAGGACCATCCTGAGCACTGTCCGGGCATCATGTGTGAGCTCACCTACCACCCACAGTGGGGTGGCTGATTGTTCTCACGCTACAGATGAGGAACTGAGACACCCAGGGGTGAAATGGCTTGCCCAGGGGCTCACAGCTGTAGAGTGAGAAGGAAGGATTTGAACCACTGAGGCCAGTGTGTGTGTGTAGAGCATGACTGTGTGTGTGTTGGGGGGGGGGGGTCCCAGCTCTCTAGCACAGCTCTGTCTTCTGCTCTTGTTAATATCCCATCTCCGCCCTCCGCACACTCAGAAAGGTGCTGGGTAAATATTTATTGACTTACTGTCTGATGAAATCGCCTCTGGGTTGGGATGAGTTCGTCGGGGAAAAGTCTCTGGGGACTGATTAAGGAGCCAGAGCGGGGGCTGGGGAAGGAATCAAGGCTGGAGGGACCCCAGGAGCTGCTTCCCACTCCCTTTTCAGCCTCTAACCATGGGGGCTGGAGCTGATGCAATTCCAAAGGGAGGCAATAAGGCAAGGGATGGGGCCCCTCGCTCTAGGCTGCCTGCGCCTGAGAACCTTCCATCGGTTCTAGGTGTTACCCCACACAGGCCCCCTCGACCGTGAGAGAACAGAGAATTCCAAACGTCCACCAATCTTGGTATCATCCTACCCCCCGGGGAGAGGTTTGCCTGCTCCCCCACCCAGCTGTTCACAGCTAGGGGAAAGGATAGCACAGTAAATGGTGGGTGGGCCTCCGGGACCAGAGCCTGGGGTCCGGGCTGCTTGCCAAGGGCCAGGCTGCTGACTCAGTTTCCCTGCTCAGTGACAAGGGCCCTGGGGCTTTTTGAGGGTGACACTGTCTCCCTCATTCCTTGAGGGCCCAGGATGTGGGGCCCACAAGAATCCTTCGCTCGCCTGGTTTCCTGCCACATCCTGCCTGGGCCATTTTCCAAGGACGGGGCACCCACGTTCCCAAGCCTCCCCAGTCCTCTGATGCCAATACAGCCTGCAGGTGGCCTGCCTTCTCTGGACAGTGGGTGCGTGGGCCAGTGGGTCTTTGCTCCTTGGTCAGCAGAGGAGGTGATGAGGCACGGTTAGCACTCGGGCCTTGAGATCAGATACACCTGGGGTCTGATTCCAGCAGAGCCTCTTGCTGGGATGCAGCCTCTCAGGGCCTCTGTTTGTTCATCTAGAAATGGGCGCTGCTTGTGAAGCGCAGGAGATGACGTGTATTTAAAGATGCTTCTGGCACAGTGGAGGCACTCAGAAATGCTAGTGTGGCCATGATTGTGGGGGTTAATAGATGTGGTCCAGGGGGATGCCCAGGGGTGCTGGGGCCACCTGGGGCACCTGTTGGAGACAGCCTCACAGCCTGGGTGGGAGGAGCTGAAGGTTGAGGAGGTTCCTTGGTGGGGCTGGTGGCCATGTCCTGTGGCAGAGACCCAGGCAGGGCAGGGCTGTGCTGTGTAGCTCGCTCACATGGGCCAGGATGTCAGGTATGTTTATATGGTTCCTACCTGTTTATATTCCTAGGCTGGGAAGCCCCAGACCAGGCCTATAATTATAATATAAGAGGGGAGGGCAGACCCTGTGGGGGTCTGATGGCCTCAGGACATCCCATGTGGTGGGAGGCGGGGCAGGGTGTTCCCACACTGGGGAAACTGAGGCAGCCAGCCCACACCACAGGGCTTGTCCGGGGCAGCTAGAGCCTCATCTGTGCGTCTCAGGGCTCTCCCACTGCCCCCCGAGGCTGCCATTAGTGAATCCACAGCAAGATCAAAGCTAATGAGGAAGCCCCCCTCCCACTCCCCGTCTTCCAACAAACAACTGGCTCCCTTGGGTGATCTGGCTGCTCTCTCTGCAACTGGCCCTGGAGGTTGCGTCACCAGCACCTGCTGGTCCTCGGAGTTTCACAGCCTCCCAGCCTTTGCATGGGGCCTTCGGCCAGTGGGCTAGGGGCAGCAGTCTCTGGGCAGTTTCATGGCCTCCTTCGTCCTGGAGGAGCCATTGGTGACACACCCCTGCCCACAGCTGGACCCCTCTGTCCCAGTTGTCTCCACTTCAGGCTCGTGGCGTGAGCACGTCAGGGACACAGACAGCCCCTCTACTGGGATTAGCTCCCCTCTCCCACACAGAGGCCCCAAAGGGTCAGAGGGCAGCATGGTAGCCAGCTCAGCTAGAGGGCAAGACAGCTTTGGAGGAGAGCTGGCCATTGGCTTGGGCCCAGCTGCCTGCCAGAGGTCAATGGGATTTTGGTGGCTGAGAAGGAGGGAGGTGACCAGGCCAACACCAGACTTCCTTGTTCCATGGTTTCACCCCTCCTGCCCGACATACGATGTTCATGACAGGTCAGCAAGCTTTTCTCTGGGGGGCGATCAGCTCTTTGTGGTGTGTGGGGGGGCACTGCCATATGCCCCCAGACGGAGCCCAGACAGTCACGCATCTGGGGGTTCCGTTTGTTTCTTGAGGGGCAGTGTGGTTTGTGGTTAGACTATGGACTCTGTCCCTAGAGTGCCTAGGTACAAATCTCATCTCCTGGTTGCTAGCTGTGTGACCCTGGGCAAGCTACTTATCCTCTCTGGGCTCGGTTTCTTCCCATAAAACAGAGTTAGGAAGGCTGTCTACCTGCACAGGGTGGCTGTGAGACTTAAATGCATAAGTACCTGAAAGTACACAGAATGGAGCCTGGTGAAATGAACGCTGGGTGCCTTGGTCATCTCACCACCAATAAACCTCACATTTTGAGAATGTGGTGCTTGGGGATTGGCACGTGGCAGGTGGTAAGACTCCCAAGCTCCTGCTCTCCCTTCAGGACGTGCACTGGCGGCCTCAGATTTGCTTGGCTGACTCTGCTGGGAGTGAGAAGGGGGGTGACTTGCTGGACGTCTCTCCCCAAGGTCCCGGGATGATATGACTTTCCCTCTGTCCCCCAGTGCCCGGCTCCAGTGGACAGGCCTGGACAGCCCCGACCTGGGAGAGCCTCACTCTCTCCCCCTGGTCAGAGCAGTTGAAAAACCTGACTTCCAGTTTGCCTGCCAGACTTTCTGCACCCCACCCTGTGCCAGCACCAAGCTAGGAGCCATACTTATACCTGCTACATGTATTGCACACCTACTATGTGTCCAGGCCCATTCCAGGCACTCGCCCAGACCCATGAGATAGGGACTCCCCAGGCAGGCTGCGCCCAGCCCCCACCATGCCACTTGCTCTGGCTCTCGGATCTGCGCAAGTGCCAACTGCTGACCCCTTTCTCAGACTGTGTAGAGTGGGAAGAACGGACAAATAAGATACACTGACAGAGCCCAGTGGAGTGTGCGGATGGCCAGGGCTGTGGGGTGGGAAAGGTGAGCACAGGGAGGGCAGAGGCTCCCCAGGAGAGGTGGTGAATGGGCACAGAAAGAGTCCCCCACGTGGAGACAGCAGTTAGGACGGGGAGGGGTTTGGAGCCCACCCCTCATCCAGGCCTAGGCAGGTAGGGAGCCTGCTAGCACGGGCCACCCTCCGACTGGGAAAGAAGGAATCGGTGGCCCCTCTGCTGACTTCTGATGATGGATAAAGATATCCGCTCTCTCTCACACAGGCGACCAGAGCCCATAATTAGCTTTTAACCTGTCCCCGCCGTTAACTCAGAAAGGCCACCATTTGTTCCAGGGAGCTGCTGGTGTAGAAAGAACTAAACATGGCCAATTTTGTTCAGGATGAATTAAGACTTGTAAATGTAAAATGAGTTCATCTATTTAATTAAGTAGCAGCAATATGGATGTTAAATTAAGTTCACAGTGGACGTGCCAAAACAGTGTTAAAAAAAATACTGTCAGGCAGTGCAGGGATTTGGGGAGGGGTGTGACCCTTCCCTGATGAATCCGGGTGAGGCCTTCACCTGCTCCTCAGCTCCTCATCTCCCCTGAGCAGAGAGCAGGAGGCCCTTCACGAGGGGTGAGGGGTGAGTTGTAGCCGGGACGGATGCCCAGGCTCCTGATGGCTCCCCACCTCCCTCTGCCCCACCCCCTCACCTGTGCACCCGTGTGCTCATGCGCATGGAGGGCGGTCGGGGAAGCCACTTGTCCTCTTGGGACATGACTTCTAGGAAAGGTGCTGCCCCTGAAATGAGAGAGGGAAGCAGAAAAGACAAAAACCAAAGGGAGATATTTGCTATGAGGAGGACCCTCCCAGAGAGGGCGGAGGGAGGAGCCAGCCCAAGGTGAGCAGCCGGGATGGGACGGGGTGAAGATGAGGGCAGCGTGTTCAGAGTTAGGACCAGAGCCAGCCTCCTGTCCCTACCTCCCAGCAGCACTGGCGTCTCAGAGAGGGGGGTCCCTCAATGCTGGAGTGCTTGGAGGCCCTCCGGAAGGCACTTCCTCTCCTTCCTCCCCCAAACCAAGCTGCCCTGGAGAGGGATTTTGGCAACAGTGCAGTTCTGGGACCATCAGCAGCCCTCGGTGGGAAGTAGTGGAGAGCTTGGTTTAACAGCAGCGGCTGACTGCAAAGCGCAGGCACACAGAATCTGGAGGAGAACACGGCAGACTCTGCCCTTGAAGACGGATGCAGAGGCTATAAATTCCAACACGAGCACATAAGGGAGAGAGAGTGAAAGGAGGGAGGAACTGTAGTTAGGAGTGGGGACAGAGTCAGAGAATGTTTCCTACATAGGGGATTTCCTCACTGGGTTTTAAAGGATGAAGAGGAGTTCCCCTGGTAGATGGGGAGGAGAAAGGCATTCTGGGAAAAGAGAGAAGAGAATGTGCCTAGAATTGTGCTGAGCCACACTCATCACGGAGGGAGAATCGGAGATATAGCTGGAGAGGTGGGCAGAGATGTGAGAGGCTTTGAATGTCATGCTAAGCAGCTTGCAGGAACCCTGAAGGCAACGGGGAAACACTCATCCATTTAGTGCTATTTTACCCTGTGCACACAGCAATTAATGAGTCAAACAGACAAAAATCCCTGCCCTCCATGGAATGTATGGCCTAATCAAGGCCATAAATAAGAAACAAATAAGCAGTAGGTTTGATGGTGAAAAGTAATATAAAGAAAATGTAACAGGATAAGGAGGATTGCAGAGTGGGGATTGCTGTTTTTTTTATGGGGTGGTCAGAGAATGCCTTTCCGATACCCATTAGCAGAGACCAGAAGAAACGAAAGGTGACGAGGACAGCCTGTTTGCCACAGCACTCCCAATTAATATCTCTTGTTCTGACGTGATTGTAAATAGGGCCCCTTCGTGGTCATATGGATGTCTGGTGGAAGAGGTAACACAGGTTACAACAAGAGAAGGGCAAGTGCAAAGGTCCTGAGGCCAGTGAGGGAGAGTGAAGGTCGGCAGAGGGCAGACAGTACAAGATCCTAGAGAGGGTTGTAAGGGCTTGGCTTTTACTCAGGATGAGATGGGAGCCATGGAGGGATCCGTGCAGAGACACCAGCTGCATCTTCCTAGCCTGTAACCAGTCTCCTCGGGCTGCTGTCCCAAGAATAAACTGCAGGGGGCGCGGGTGGCAGCAGGAGACGGAAGAGGCGGAGGAAGAGGAGGGGGAGGGGGAGGGGAAGGGGGCGGTACTGCAGTGTGCCAGGCAATTGAGGACTGGATGAGATGGAGTGCAATTCCAGACACGTTTTGAAGGAGGAGCTGGCAGGGTGGATTGTGTTGGGGGTATGAGCGAAAAGGGGGTCAGGCTGTTGGAAGATTTTCAGCAGAGGTGGGTAGGAGGTCTGGACAAAGAGCACAGCCTCCTGATTGGGGCTGGTAGAAGACCTTGGACAGCTCAATATTGGGCCTGCAGCTATGTTTTACTTGGTCCCCACACAGTGTTTTAAATTATTTTAAAAATTTTATTGCCAATATGTAAAAACCAGTAGATTTTCTTTTAAACCCCAGATTGCCAGCTTCTCTTTAAAAAGTATGAAGCTCTGTTTACGCCGGGTCTGTATTCCCTCTTGGCACCTGTCAGTGGGAGCTGAGCAGCCCCTGCTCCTGTTGGGGCATGTGTCTTCCTGTTTGCTGCAGGCACTGGTGTCATGAGTGCAGGATCCACTAGACTTCAGCCTGCTAATCCCTTTGGCCCAGCCCCTTGTGCAGTGCACGACCTGCCCACATGTACCCCGCCTCCCTGCCCCAATTGGAACCAGCTCTTGAAGTCTGGTAGGAAATGAGAGGACTGTCAGGAAATCCCTGCGGGTTGTGCCTGCCCTCCTGTCACCCCTGGCCCCCCAGTTTCCAGCTCAGCTGTCTGCCTTGGCTCCTAGAAGCCTGTGGAACCATTTAAAAGGCTCCTAACGATATTGATCAATCTCTCTAAAATGGATTATCCTGTTTGCCTCCCAGCCTGACTGGATGCCCTGGGTAAGATCAGAAAGGAATTATGTTAGCCGGAGGCAGAGGGAGCAGGGGCGAGAATGTCTCTCCTCCCTGGTGATGCAATCTTATCAGAGCTGAACTTTCGTCTCCATCTTGGGATACAGGATACTTTGGGGATGTCGGAAAGAAATAATAATCTTACGATTTGCAGCCTGCTCGACACGGAGACAGCAGGGAGGGGCGGTGGGGGCCGAGTGCCTGCGTTGGCAGGGACCATTTTTCATCAGCACTATTCCCTGGAGAAATCAGACCCTTGTAGAAATCCCCTTGGAGCCCCAGCCTTGGGTGGCACTCCTGCGACCCGCTCTGTGAGGATTACAGCCCCACGTCTCAGGCCCAGGGGACAGGCACGTTCATTAAAATTTGAAACACAAATGGAAAATTGCTACCTGAAGCCTCAGCGAGCAGCCAGCCCGTGGATCTGAGTTCCTGTTAATGGATCGAATACAGAGGAAACAATTACAGCCACCACCATGGCTAGCAGTGCCTTTGCAAATAGTGGGAATTGGAGGAGAGAAAATGCAAACCTGTCAGAGGTAGGGAGAAGCAGTGTGGTCCAAGCGCAGATGACTCTGTCCCTGTCCTCTGCTCCAGACCTGAGCCCCAGCCCCTCTTGTAGGACTCTGTGCCCCTCTGGCCTCGTCCCCATTGCCTGGGGGGCATGAACTGTCCCTGGGACTGTAGGGTTTGTCACCCAGCTGACCCCCACGCAGTCATGCTGGTGGCACCCATTTGCAACTGGCGGAGTTGGGTTTTCTGGAGTCAGGACTTGGGGGCAGGGTTTTATTTGGCAGCTGATCCCAGCTGAAACCAGTGAAGGAGCCGATAGAAGGGGTGTCATCAAGCCTGGTATGGGCGGCTGGCTCTTAGCCTCTGAGAGATGATGGAGGATGCGCCTCCATTATCCCCATGGTCCTGGGATGGAGAGCATCAGGTGCGCCGTAGGCCACCGTGGTGCAGGGGCCAGTTGTCCAGGGGCTGCTGGTGGGGAACATCTGCCTGCTGCCCATGTATAACCTGGGGCAGAGGGCAGGCCTTACTTGGCACAGGACCTCGTTCTCATGCCCAGATGAGCACAGACTATTTGATTTGTAGTCGGTCAGAGACTGAGTGGTCAGTGTGAGCGGGACTGTGGAGCCTTTGTGTGGGTTTGGGTAGGAGAGAGAGAAAAGAGCGTTCAGGGAGGGCCTCTGCTAACAGACCCATTTTGGACGGGCTCCAAGTCCCGGGGACACTAAGGCTGGAGGGGTGGGGGCACCCCTGAACCCGAGGATGGCCCCTGTGGCCACTTAAGCAGAGTGCCCTAGGAGCTGTGCCCCTGCCCACCCCTTCTGCCCCTCATTACTAAGGTCCATGCTGGGATGTCTTTTGTGTGAGTTGTGTTTATTCGGACAAGGGCTGGGTCAGGGACTTGGAATCCAGGCCCAGCGGTTGTAAGGAAATGGAGGTGGGGGGCTCCCTTGTTCTCCCCCAGGACAGACCGGATGGCCCTGGGTCCTGAGACAATGGGCCCAGGGAGGAGCCAGGTGCTGGGCCCAGGGCAGGAAAAGGATGACTTGAGGGTAAACACAGACCCGCCTGCCCATGGACTTGAACTTGGGCTGCAGAGAGGTTAGCCAAGACTCTGCACCCTCCTGGGTGCCCTATGGAGCTTGGGGGAGAAGGAGCCACAGTGGGAGTGGGCAGAGGTAGGAGATGGTGGCCAGAGAGAGAATGACAGCAAGTAGCCATGAGTGCTTGGTTTGCTCTCAGGGTTTCATGTATGAGCTTTTCATTCTTGAAACCACTCCACAAGGGACTATCATCATCCTCACTTTATGTATGGGGAAACTGAGGCATGGAGGGCCATGTCCAAGGCTACACAGCTAAACAGTCATGGAACGGGATTTGAACTGGTTACTCTTGCCCCAGACCCTCGTTCTAATCACTGCCCCATCCTGCCTCTTGAAGCAGGACTCCCCCCACATAACCCCTCACCTACTACCCCTCTGGGGTTGGTCTCCTCACTAGAATTGCTCATAGCTTCCACATGGACAGAGGTTGAACACACCCTTCCCCCGAGGAAGGTAGGACATACCCACTTCTCTGGTTTGGGACTCTGGATTCTCTCGAGAATTCTGGCACACCTGCCCACGTGGGTATTTTGGGGAAGAGGGTCACATCTGTTCTTATATGTATGGGGCATCTCCAACAGAATGTCTTCCAAAGTGACCCCTATCTTCCAAAGTGGGGGGCACAGCAATCCATTAACACAAGGAAGAATATGCTAGAACTCTATTTTTCTAATCTTTTGAAAATCTCTCTCCTTGCATATATTTTATAGTGGAGAGATTATGAATATATAGTATATAAGAACAATTTGTAAATAAATATACATATATTCAGAGATGAGTGTTCAAAATTTTTTTTTTACTTTTAAGATCAACTATTGAGGCATAGTTTGCATTCAATAAAATGCAGACATTACAAGACATCACTGGCTTTTGACACAGATGTATATCTGTGTAACCACCACCCAATCCAGGTATAGACGGACCATTGCTATCATCCAGAAAGTTCCTTCCCAGGTGTACTTTCCACCTCCACCCAGGTGACCAATGATCTGCTTTCCATCACTTGGTTAGTTTCTTCTTCTTCTTTTTCTTCTTTTCAAATTATGGTAAAATGCACAAAATACAAAATCTAGCACATTCACATTGCTATGCAACCACCACCACCATCCGTCTCCACCAGCTCCCCTCCCCCTTCCCCAGCCCTTGGCACCCACCATTCTACTTTCTGTCTCTGTGAATCTGACTACTCTAGGGATCTCAAAGAAATGAAATCACACAGTATTTGTCTTTTTGTGACTGGCTTATTTCACCAGCATAATGTCCTCAAGGTCCATCCATGTTGTAGCACGAGTCAGTGCTTCATTCCTTTTTTAAGCTGAATAATATTCCATTGTGTGTGTAGACCACATTTCGTTTATTTATTCATGGACACTTGGGTTGCTTCCTCATTTTGGCTGTTGTGAATAATGCTGCTATGAACACAGTGTATAAATATCTGTTCGAGTCCCTGCTGTCAGTTCTTTTGGATGTACACTAGTTTTGCCTGTACTGGAACTTCGTGTAAATGGAGTTACACAGCGTGCGTTCCTCTGTCTGGCTGTCTTTGCTTGACGGTCCATCTGTGACATTCATCCAGGTGGCCATGTGTGTCCACAGTTTGTTCCTTTTCATTGCTGAGTTATGTTCTTTCGTGGGATTCGACACGGTGGTGGATTCTTTTGCTGACGGACAGGTACCTGGGGCCATTCTGTGAATAAAGAGTTAGGGAGTATGACCTGGAGAGCCAGGTGTGCAAGGTGCGTCTCAGAGCTGACAGTACAGAACCCCCACTTCTGCGTGAAGCTCACACCCCTCTGAGGAGGTCCCTAGACCAGGCCTCCCCTTGTGCTGGATACAGAATGAGATAGGCCCTGCCCCAAGGTCTCCAGGCATGGAGACAAGAAACAGAGCCTGGGGGGCAGGCAGGGGGGAGTCGCAGTAAAACTTGCCCTCTGTGCTTCTGACTCCATGGTGGTTTCTGCTTGATGGTGCCAAGATAATAAACCAGCAAGTGATCAAGTCACACTGACAGGACTTCCTGAGGAGGCCCACCAGCTGCCAGTCCTGGCTTTCAGCAGGAGCACTGCCGTCTTCCACACAGGGGCCACAGCAAGGCCTTGGGGGGTGGAGGTAATCGCCCTAACAGGGAACTGGCCCTCCCTCAGGGCTTCCAGCTCCTCTCACCCAGACTGGAGCCCATCCCTTTGTTAACCGGGAAGCTTTTCCAGGCCACCCTGGGGAAGCAGAAGAGGGTAAAGGTTGGCCTCCTTATCAGGGCTCCCTGGAGGGAAGGATAAACACAAATAAAGCCTCAGGGCAGGACAGTTTGCTGATAAGAGGAAGGCTGGCTGGGTGGTTTGGGTGAAAGCAGAAGTGGGTGGGACCCTCGATAATCTCAAACTGCACTGATCCAGACCCCAGCCCTAAGCCCAGGATCTCAGAGGCCGAAAACAAAGCCCCTGGCCTGGGGCCCCTTGGGAACCATTTTTTCACCTCCTACCCCACCTAGCCTTGTTTATAATATCGTTACTGTTAGGCCTGAAGAATCAAATGTTCTCAAATGTGGGCCTCAAGGATGCAGCCCTGCCTCTGCGTCATGTGGTCTCCTGATGTGCATTTATTGAGCACCTGCTGAATACCAGCCCCCAGACCTGGGTTTTGGGATTCAAAGATGGAAGACACAGTAAGCACTAGGGCTAGGTCATCAGGACAGTGGCTGCCAGAGGGGCATGACAACACAGACGGTAAGGGCCATGAGAAAGCCTCAGGGGAACTTGGAGGGGATGTCTAACGGGGAAGTGTCCTAAGGAGGGAGGCCCAGCAACTTGCCAAGGATTAGTAGGATTGGCTAGGTCACCGACCAAGCTTCCGTGGGTTTGGCTGAAGGCCAGGAAGTTCTGAGTTCTCCGTGGGGCCCCACTGGCTTGTTTCCTTTAGGGAAGTGGGCTGATGTGAAGGTTTCGATCGGGCTCCTTCGAAAAAGGAGAAGCAGAAGCCTGCCTTGGTTTATTGCTACTGGAGTTGACTGCATGAGGTGAGAAAGGCAGGCCCCTTCCTGAAGCCCAGGGGCCAAGCCATGCCCATTCCCAGGGAGGGGGGGGGCACCAAGCTGTCTGCCACTTGCCAAAGGAAATGCAGGCCTCATCGATCCCCTGCTGGTATTGACCTTGGGCAAGGGCCTGTCTGTGACATGGGGACATTCACCACACCTCACAGATAATGGAATGTGGGAGTCTCACTAGAGGCCTGGAATGTTTCACTTTCCAGGCAGTCACTCTGTCATCCACCCTCAGTGCTGGGAGGAATCTGAGGCACAGAGAGGTCACAGGCCCCAAGTGGTAGGTGGGTTTGAACCCAGGCCCTCTGGTCCCCAGGCTCCCACACCCCCTTACCCACCCCCCCAGGTTGCCTGGCCTGGAACGGCTGTCTCACCTGTATCTAAGAAGAACTGATCTAACACCACCTTGCAGGGACTGGGGAAAATGGGCTTGAGAGGAAAGGTATGGCCTCCAAGGAGAAGCAGGCATAGTTGGCTCAGCCACCCCACAGGCGGACGGACGGCCACTGCCAGGACTGCTCATTGGTAAGAACGGGGGAAGGCTCCAGACACTGCAGACCTGACATGATGGGAGGCCAGTGAGGGATGAATTACGCTGTGCATGGGACACACACTCCAGGAGTTTGGAGAAAGGAGAGACGAGGGAGACCTCAAGCAGTAAGCGTGCCTCTGGCCAATGCAACCCATCCCAACAGATGGGAGGGCACAGGCCCTTTGCCCAGCATTGGACAGGGAAGGCCCCGTTAAAACAGAAGTGGGGGAACAGAAGAGGGCATGCAACTCAAGCCTGTTTGTCTGGAAGCTCAGCAGCAGCTCCAGGCAACATTTGGTCAGATGACACAGGGCCTAAAACTGGGGCTTCAGGTTATCTTTGCGTTGCAGTGGTCTGCAGTCCCGCTGTCCCCATGACAACAGATCACTGAGGTTTGGCCGTTGTGAGGAGCTGGGTTTGGTTTTCACAGGCATCTGCTCAGAACAAGGCGGCAGGGAGAGGGTCAGAGGAGCGAAGCCCTGTTCCTGAGAGCTCAGTGATTGTTGACACCAAGTCAGTCTTTAAAAATTCAATGTTTAAGTGAGGAGTCACAGGCTACCAGGCCAGACAGACCTGTGGTCACTTTGGATCCCACGGTCACCTGGGGCCTGAAAGCTGGAGGAGGGCTACAGCCAGAGGTACCTTCCAAGACCAGCTCACATGGAGCAGGGACCCCACTCCTCAGAAGCTTCCAGAACCATATTCCTAGACTGGATTGTAGCCCAGCCGCCCTTCTGAGGCAGCACCCTGGATTGTGCGGTGGAGGTTGTTTTCAACCTGCGCATCATTCATTCATTCGCTTTTCAGCGCCAAGTCCCCACTGTGGGCCAGCCACCACAGAGACACCCCTGCTCTGGTGGTGGGAGAGCCCGATGAGGCCTCATAGAGAAAGAGGAACTAGATGCCAGAAATGTCAAGTGTAAATTCAAGGATTAAGTGCTACAGACACCCCATAGTAGAGTGATTGTATTGGGTAACTGGGGAGGGCTGTGTGAAGCGCCTCTTGACTGGGCAGTCAGGGCGGGCCTTCCTGAGGAGGTAATGTTTGAGCGCACACCTGAATGAAGGGAAGGATGGAGGCAGCCGTGTGGCTAGCTAGGGGAAGAGAGTTCCTGGCAGAGGGCATAGCCAGTGCAAAGGCCCTGAGGCAGGCAAAGGCCTAGCAAGGCTGGTATGGCTGGAGTAGAGGTGAGGCAGAGACGGGGCCAGAGCCAGGTCTTATAGGAACTATGGAGCCAGAATCCCAGGCTGCAGCCTGATTCCTCTCTGGGCAGAATTTTCCAGAAGTCACCTGCCTGCGTCCCAGGCCAATCATCTCCCTCAACTGTAGCCAGAAGAGGAGGAGGAAGGCACAGGGGCCTTTCTGAACCCTCACTTGTCCACCCTGGAGCCACCTGTGGCCGCCCGGCCGGCCCGTCAGCAATGGGTATTAATTATCTAAATATTGCCTTTGCCCTTTACTTCCCGCCGGGACCGCTGAGCTCTGCAAAAGGCAAGTAGCTTTCAACGGCTCTACTGGGGGGTGCAAGGAACAGGCAGTTTTTCTCCCTCGCCTGATTACCAGAGACTATAATCCGCTGGGTTTTTTTGTTGAGAAACAATACAGCAGCATGGCAAGGACTTTAGAAAAAGTGTGTGCTGGGGAGGGGAGGCAGGCACAGATACAGGAATTACCCTCCATCCCTACCAGCATTTACCCCCTGGCATAACAGCCTCATCTCTGGCCACATGTGTCCTTTACTTATTTTTAACTGTGTGTCCACGTGGCATGGTTGCAGTTTGCAGCTGGGGGAGCTTGGCAAGGGTCTGAGTCTCAGCTGAAGGTGTCTTGAGGGAGCCAGTCTTGGAAGCAGGTAAGTGATTTGATTTTGGACCTTGCCACCTTCCCAGGCTGTTGGTGAGGGGGTCGTGATGGGGGAGGACAGAGCAGATGTGGCTGCGTTCAGGGACGAGGTCATGTGCCAGGCCAAGCCAACTTGTGGAAAAGGACAAAGGAGGCAGGCTCCATCCCATAGTGCCGACCCGTGGACATAGGATTTAAGCTACTTTTACTACCCTCCCCAACCCAACCTCCCTCTCCTCCTGAGGTGGAGGGGATGCGTCTGGGGATCCCTACTCGTCCTTCTCCACCCCCCAAGTCTGCCCGCCACACGCACTGGGCTGAAGTGGCCAACAGCCTACGCTGGTGGATCTAGGCTTCCCACCTGGCTCTGCCATCTCGGCCAAGATGGCGCACCTCGGGTGTAGTCTGGCCCTGCTCGCCTTCCCTCTTCTTCTCACAGCCTTGCCCACTCCTGTAAGTGGCTTAATTAAGGAACTGTGTGGTTTATTTATGTATGGACCCAGCCTAATTGGCGTGTTTGTCTTTTCTCATTATTCCCAGCTGGACAGAGCCGTTTGAACAACAAATGCAAAAAGGCTGGATTTCTCCAACACAGTGTCTATTTTTGAAAGCCTGCTCAGTGCCCCCACTATTAGCCATGTGCACATGTTTGCCGGCTCCAGCCACATGCCCATAAGCACTTAATTGTGGGTGCAGTTAGTCAAGGCGGGCGGCTCTCTGCAGATTTCAGGGGTGAGGGAACCTAATTACACCTGCAATTGAGTGCTTTCGCAGGGACAAAAGATGCCTGTTCAGCTAATTGCAGACACCAAAATTGCCCCCACAGAAAGAATCCCTGGTAGAGGCTTTGAGAGCCAAGGCCATGAGTTGTAATAAAGAACGGATAACTCGAAATTATAGCGGTGGGGGGGTACTTGTTTTGGCCTCAAGGATTCGGCTTTCTACAGCAGTCATTACACCTCTGGGTTGTTTTTTTCCACTGTGGAGGCTGTTCTGTGGCTGGGTTTGTTTGTTCATTAGCGCCTGCCTTCGCACAGCGAAATGTCACATTGAAGGGAAATTTGGGGTTAATCACCTCCTCTCACCTATCTTCTGGCTGAGTAGAATGATTCACCAGGCTTACCTGGAACGGACTCATTTCTGCAGGCTCACCTTCCTGAAGGTCTCAAGTCCACTGTATTGGTTTAATGAGTCCACAGCTAGGTACTGAGCTCCTGCTGTGGGTGGGGCATGGTTCTAAGGGACGTGTCGGTGAGCAAACAGAGCCCTCATGGAGATTACATTCTGGTGAGATTAGACGGTGCCACTTCTCTTGTTATGGTTTCCTCTTCCAGCAGGCTTGTCTTTTATTTCTTTATCTAACCTGGCAGAGTTGTAGAGACTTCGATAATTCCCACCTCTGGAGTCATTGTAGATCTGCTTGTGTCGGTGGTTGTTACTGCTGACGCTCAGCCAGGAGGTGTGGCTATCTCGTGTGCCTGGTTATTTTCAACTGTGTGTTGGCCATTATATTTGGAAACAAAAATTTGCAGGCATAATTCGAAGCCCAGGATGAAGGTGCTGTCCATCAGGAGGACGTGTATTTGTTTCTGTCAGGTGCCTGGAGACACTACCACTTTGGAACCTTTTTAATCTAGTTCAAGAGCTGCTGTTCCTAGGGCACCACTAGAGACTCCAACCAAGCCGTGCTGCTTCACAAGGGCTGGCAGGCTCTCCCTTTACTCTGACCTTGAGCGGGTAGTTCTCTGGGGTCCTGGCTTACTATGAGGAGGGTCTCCTATTAGACCTCCAACTAGTACAGAGGCCTCAGACTTTACTTTCTGTCTCCCTTGACCTTCAAGCCCACAATAAATGGAAATTCAAATTTTATCGGATCCACAGATGCTCGCAGGGTCAATGTTGCCTCTGGGCCAGGTCAGCTCCAGGGGTTTGATTCCCTGTTCCTTTTGGCCTGCTGATGCCTTATAGTTTTGTCAGCTCTTGGTGCTTTTAAGAAGCTCAGAGATATTTTTATCTAGCTTTGTGGGTGGATTTTATAGGCCATTATGAGAAACAGGAAGTCCGGGCCACTTCTCTAAGCAAGATGGTACAGGGGGACCGGAGACAGGGCATGAAAAGGATGTCCATGCTTGGCATAGAGAGTGGCAAGGAGCTACTCACTGTGTCTAGTGGTCAGGGCACGAGCAGGCAGCAAGTCCAGCGTCAGGGAGAGAGCAGCAGAGAAAGAGTCTGAAAACCAGTTGACCCCCTAAGGTCCACCAACAGCAAGAGAGCAGCTTGAGTAGTTGTCTACTGAGATTCAGTCAACATGGAGTGCCCGGCCCTGGGCCAGGGGCTCCCCCAGGTTCTTCTGTGGGGCCCAGCCAGAGGCAGAACCTGGGCAGTTGGAGGAAGCCACAGAGCTGGCCCATCTGAACCCCTGGGTGCCTCTCAGGTATCACCGGTCTGACCATGCCTCCGCCACCTGGGTTCAGCTCTTCAACAAAGTTAAAACCACTCCTGGAGTTTGGCCAGATCTCACGTGGGTCAGAATGTCTCACCCACCTCCTTCCTCTTGACGTGGCTTCAAGTGCCCACAATTGTAAGCCACTTGGTGGACGCAGCAGGGCCAGAGGTGTGGCCCGTAAGGTCAAGTTCTATGTCTGGCAGCAGAGGGGGCCTGAGACCCCATTTTTTAGCACCTTTTGTTAGAGAGAGGCCCCCTCAGACAGTGAGGGGCCATCTATAGGAGAGGTCCACCGGGCGTTATGTTCGTGAGCAATGTGTGAGAACTGCCCCACGTGGAACAGAACACTCAACACACACGTACTCTTCCAAGGGTGACATCCCTGCATCCCTGCTTGTCATTTGTATGACCTTGGGCCTGACCCTTCACTTCTGGAGCTCAGTTTCCCTATCTGTAAAGGAGGTAGTGGGTCTCACTCCTTAGCACTGAAGAGGAATTGAACACGTGGGAAAGAGAAGACAGCGCCAACTGAGCTGTGAAGTTTGGGAACATGTTTTCGGATGCACGCCTTGTCCCCCAGCCAGAGAAGGCATCAGAAAGGGTGCATGGCCCAGAAGGTCAGTTAGTTGAGTTTGACTAGATCATCAGCTAGCTTCCCCCATTTTTGACCTTTGGTAGGTGGGAAGGAGATTGCTCTGTGTGTGACTGTGTGCATGCATGTTGAGATTTTTCTCGTCAGGGCTGGGATGTGGGGAGAGTGTGAACCCACCCCCCATCAGCAGGCGAAGGAGGCGACGCGAGCTGCACGGGGCAGCTTTCTCTTTGGAAACCTGTTCTGTTTCTTAAATGTCAGAGTGAGCAGATGGCGTGTCTGAGTTTTATTAATCATGGGCTTGCAGAGCTGGAAGGCCTGGGGGATCATTTAGTCCAAGTGTCCTCCCGAGGAGGAGACTGAAGGCCAGAGAAGGCCACAGATACACTGCACCTGTGCTGTGGGTGGGGTTGTGCTGGGAGCCAGCATCCTCTCCTAAACCCACAGGCCTCCCACTCGACTGAACTAAACAGGTGTATGCTCTTCCCACCCCGGGAACAGTCATCCTACCTCCCAATTAAAAGCTGAAGTGGAGCTGATTCTAGGATAATCCACCCCCACAAACAACCGGAAATCCTGTCTTTGGGACACATGGGTCGGGCTTGTGGTCGCCAACTGCGAATGTTACGGCTGTGGTGCTCTGTTCAGCTCAACACAAGCTGGTGTTTGCCAGGTGCTGTCAGGGAACGGATGACGGTCGTGAAGCCTGGTGGACCTGGCCACTCAACACTTGGTTTGTTGGTGGCCCTACTGGACCCACCTCTTTATCATAATTCATCTGAGCCACATAACTCCTCCCAACCCCAACTCTTCACTAATGTTGTTCCCTCCCCCGTGGCAGCTGTTGAAACGGGCTGTTAACACAGGGTGCCCGGAAGTTCACCTCATCACATGATGTTATGAAATTGAAACCACCGTTTTAGCCCAAGTGGGCAGAATGGCTCTTTTGTCCTGACTTTCCTAAATGTATCCTCCAGCTGTTCTAATTAGCCCTGAGATGGCTCCAACCAGGGCCACAGCCTTGGTTCTATAAAAATAGTAGAGGTGAGGCTAAATCACACTAGAGTGTAAAAGACTGATAGCAGATACTTTTTTTTCAGAGCACGTTTTGTTTAGGTTGGAGAGAGAGAAGATTATGGAGAAAAGGGGAAGACGACACTGAAAAGCCCAAAGTACCAGGGCTGCCCACCTAACATGCTGCCCGCCCCCCCGTTTTTCTTATGAACACTGTCATATCACTGGATTCTTCCCATTCTGATCCTGTTTCCTGAATGACCAGCTCATCCCCACTTTAGAACTATTGGTTCTGACTGCACCAGAGAAGCAGAGACAGCTAGAAGACCACAGCACTCTGTTCATCCCCTCTAACTTTTTTATATAGTAAAATTGGGGCCAAGAGAGGGCAGGTTTTGCCCAAGGCCAGCCGTAGAACTAGGTCTAAAACTGTCCCTCTGAGTACTGGCTGGATCCTGATTGCTACATCAATGGCTTTTAATGGGTGCGAGTGTGTGTGATTTTTATGTCCCCTTTCCCTGGAGGAAGTTTGGCCATGTCTGGAGACATTTGCATTGTCACAACTGGTGTGTGCTGTCGGCATCTAGTAGGCCAAGGCCAGGGATGCTGCTAAATGTCCTACTGCACGCAGGACAGCCCCATAGCAAAGAATTATCTGTCCCCAAGTGTCAGTCAAGCTGAGGGTGAGAAACCGGAGCCGCATCCATGCTTTGAAAACGACTCTGCGGGAAGAATATCTCGTGTTGGGGATGTGTCAGGAATCCCTTCAGATCTTCAGGCATGACCCATGGGAGGATAAATAAAGGGCAGCTCAGGCCACGTGGGATAGCAGAGAGAGTGGGCAAGGGAGATGCAGAGGGAAAGGAAGTGGCAGGGCTGACCCAGGATTTCTTTGCAAAGTAAAGGTAGAGAAGGATAAAAAGGGGCCCTGGGCTCCTCACTCCGAGTCTGTCACCCTGAAATGCAGTGCCCAGCATGGGGGGAAAAGAAGGCATGAAGCCACCTTGTAAGAACCACAGTCTTGTCGGCCAGAGGCTACACAGACCTGAAGCAGTTAGGCCCAGGGCTAGACAGGGAGATCTGTGTATCATCCACAAATGGGTAATTACATCCCTGCAGTAAGTTCTTTCCCAGCAGACATCAGCAGCCTGCAGCGGGAAGGGCTGTTCACAAATGCCTTGTTCCCTTGAACAGGCCTTTGCCTGGTCCCCCATGTGCAAGCACAGGCGGGGAGAAGAAAGCCTTGTTGGCTTGCTCCCAGGCAGCAGAGCAGGACAGTGGCCCAGAGCAGGAGGCCACACACAGGCTGTGTCCACAGAAGGTGCCACAAACTTGTCTGCGATTGCAGGAGCCACATTGACCGCCCGTATTTTCCCTCCCCTGGGAGACTTTCTTCAGTGCTTTCCAACAGCGGTGTGCCAGGGCTGTGTTGGCTCTGTACAAAGCAGAACCTTGACAACCAGAGTTGTCTGAGATTATGAATAGACTGCCTGCAGAAGTGGCCCCCTGCGTCCCGGGAGGCGTGTGAGGACAGGTGGAGGGTCCCTTTCCGGGGATGAGCTGTGAGGCCCCGGCAGTCCCAGACTCAGTCTCTGTCTGATTTCTCTGGCACTCGTGCAGCCCATCGGAAGGAAACCCTTTGACCATATCACTGCTTATGTCTTGTAAAACCATTGTTTTGAAGAGTTCCCAAATCGGGCAGCCTGCTCCAGTGGCAGGCCTAAACTGAACGTCAGGTACGGTTCTATGCATAGACTGCAACATGCAATGTGCTTGCCCTCTTGGGTTGTTTGTTTTGCTTTTAATTAAAAAGGGTTTCTGGACTAAAGCCTCTTTGCCAGCTCATACTAGAAGGAGATGAGGGGGAGAGCAGTTTAAAATGCAGGATCTGGGTTTAAATGTGCCCATTTCCTCTTACTGTGTGACCTTTGGCAAGTCATTTTACTTCTCTGGACCTCAGTTTGCTCATCTGAAAAGTGGGGACAATGAGAGACTTATTTTGTTGTGAGGGTGAAATAAGATAATGCACTTAAAGTATCCAGTGCAGCACTTAATGGTGCTGGCCATTAAGTAAACATCTTAAATGGACCTATTGGTAGGTGTGTTAACACACTAGCTGTTGTAACAAAGAGGCTCATCACACTAGAAGTTACACTTTAGACACACAATAGAAATTATACAATGATAGTTTTTTCTCAATCATGTGCCCACATTATACACAATTGATGGGGGGCCAGGGAAGGGGCCTCTGCTCTTAATATTGGGGGGGTTGATGGAGGTGCTATGTCTTCTATACATGGATTCAAGGTCATCCTGGGAGCTGACATCCGGTGGGCAGGCCTGGAAGGAGAAAATGGAGGCTCACACAGGCAGTTTTCCTGGGCCAGGCGTGGAAGTGGCGACTTATTTCTTCCACCACAATCTCTTGGCCAGAACTTGGTCATCTGGCCCCACTCATCTGCCGGGGAGGCTGAGAAATATAGTCTGAGTATGAGTCTATGAGGAAAGGCAAACCGATTTGGTGAAAAGCCAGGTACCAGGCCTGCTAGTTGTTTATTATTGTTGCCCCAGGTTTGCGGGGCCCCGACACAGAAGGCCAGCAGAGCCCTCCGTTCATAGGTTGGTCGGGCAAGGCTGGCCATTCCCCGGGGCAGATGGAGGAGGTGGGCAGGTCACTGGAAAGTCCCGCATCCCAGTGGGGTATTGACTTCAGCTTCATGGAAGACAAGTGGCCTGAATACACAGCTGGCCAGGGGCGCTGGACACTTCATCTGCCTCCAAGCCCTTGCTACAGACCTGAAGGAGAATTGACCCAGCTGGCCCGAGGCCCAGGGCATCCAGCCTTGGACAATGCCCAGGGCCTCCCCGGTTTGGCAGGACAGAGGGCGTTCCTTTTTTACAGAAATGACAGGATGTATTAGTTTCAAGTGGCTGCTGTAACAAATTACCACAAACTGGGTGGCTTAAAACATCAGAAATTTATTCTCTCCAAGTTCTGGAGGCCAGAAATCTGAAATAAGGTGTCAGTAGGGCCACCGTTCTTCCTCCAGAGGCTTTAGGGAAGATCCTTCCTGCCTCTTCTAGCTCCTGGTGGCTCCAGGCCTTCCTTGGCTTGTGGCAGCATCACTCTAACCTCTGCCTCCATCTTCACATGGCCTTTTCCCCTGTGTGTCTTCCCTTTTTATAAGGATACTTGTCAGTGGATTTAGGGCCCACCCGATAATCCAGGATCATCTCATCTCGAAGTTCTTAACCTAATGGCATCTGCACAGACTCCTTTCCCAAATCAAGTCACATTCACAGGTCCTCGGTGGACATATGTTTTGGCAGACCACCATTCAACCCACTACACAGGGCAGATGGAAGAGGACACAGGAGGCCTGGGCAGACCCCTGAGACAGGACAGCACACGCTGGGGTACAGCCTGGAGCCACTGCATAATAGGAAAGCAAAAGGAAAGGTACCACAAAGATGGGAACCAAACCTGGGTATGCAGATGTCGCAGTGAGGTGTGACTGGACAGAGGTTCCCCCCACTTTCTCTTCTAACCTCCGACTTGCTAATGCTGAGATCTGAACATTCTACACAGTCCCGTCACCTAAAGGGGGGTGGGGGTGGGGGTTGGGAGTGGGTGTGCCCCTACCCACCGTGTGCCCTTGGGTCAGTGACTTCCCTTCCTGATGCCTCAGCATCCTTGTGTAGAAAACAGGGAGTGGTCATTGTAGGTCTGCCTCCTGGGTGGGGGCAAGTTCCAGACAAGATAAATAAAGCAGGGAGCATGGAACAGTGGTGGACTGCAGCCCCGGCCGTGGTAGCTGCTCTTACTGCTATTATCGCCCTTATCCAAAACACAGGAGTCATTACACACCCGTGTCTTTCTAGAATGCAGGGGTGATTTTGTCCTATTTTCCAGGTGAGGAAACTGAGGATCCAAATGGTGATGTCACGGTCCTAAGGCACACCGTGGGCGGGTCCCAGCTGGAATTTGAACTCTGGTCTGTCCGACTCCAAGCTGATGGTTATGAACATGGACTCTGAAACTAGCTCAGGTTCAAAACCCAGCTCTACCTCCTACTGGCTGTGTGTCCTTGGGCAAGGTGCTTCACCTCTCCACCTCATCTAGAAAATGGAGCTCCTAATGGTGACCTTGAACAGGACCGCCATGAGGAGCCAATGAGTTATCTGTGAAATGTGCTTAGAGCAGCAACTGGCACGGACTGAGTGAGTGCTCGGGAAACATCAGCTGGCATGATTATCCTAAAGAGGGAAATGGAGGGGCCGACCCGAAGGGGCATTTCAGGTTAGCCATTAGACCTCCCAGCCTCCCCTCTCCTCCCTTGCCTGGAATTTTTGGGAAGCAGCACCCCTCTGCAGAAGGCAAGTTCTTGGCCTGGCCGGGATGGCCACCAGAGTGTCCGTGGCCACACACAGCCTGGAGCCGAGCGCCCCACCGGGCTGCATACCCTAGACCCGTCTGTAGCCTCAGTGTTCTCGCACGTGCTAGGAAGCTATTTTTATTGCGTTCAGCTGATGCTCTTGGCTGGCTAGGCTGTCTCCGTGCTGTGGCAATGGCAGCCCCGCTAGAGGGAGTCTGGGCCCCCTCCATTTTGAAGGAGCAGCTGGGGAGAGGTGGGGAGGAGGCGGCCCCCTGCATCCTCAGAGTGGGGAGCTGGTGGGCTTCACGCTGCCTCCCGGGAAGCAGCCAGCCCCCAGTTTGTTTTCCCATTGAGAGATGAAGCGATTTTCTTTTCACTCTGCCCAGGTTGTGGTCCTGAGCTTCCCTCTGACCCTGGGTTGGTGTGCAGTGTGGGCAGGGATCTCAGGGAGTTGGGGATGACTTTGCCCTGTGGTGGCCCCAACCTCCAAAAGGAGGTCTGGGGGGTTTAGCCTGTGATTTGCTGCCTCTTTTCTCTAAATGCCCAACTCCCCAGAGGTGAGCTAAGAGAAGGAGGAGAGGGCATTTTGCCATCAGGCTCTGAGGGAGAAGAGGGGGTAGAGAGACATCCTATTCTTGCACAGAATCCCACTGGAGCAAAAGCCCAGAAGAGCGCTGCCCTTCTCACCTGGGCACCTGGCAGCTTGTCTGGGTGTGGCCCAGACTGGCTGCCCCTACCACCCCCAGCCAGGCCTTAGGCACCCTCAGAGGAGGCGTGGATCCCCTGGGAATGAATGGCTGTAGTGATGGGTTCCAAAAACTGCAGCCAAGCCACAAGGGCCAGTGGGAAAGGGAAAATCCTTCCAGCTCCCCGTTCAGCCACATTATGGCAAACAACCTAGCCATTCAGTGGAGAGTCAGCCGTTAAGCAGGCTGCTTGGCATGGCGGGGCTGGCTTTATATTTTTCAGCTGTTTTGGCATCAGGTCGGGAGCTGCGGTACAGCCACCCTCCCATATTTTCCTCCCTTACAAACGTCCCTGTCACCAGGAAATGTCACTAACCTACTTTGAGCCTCCCAGACTCAGGGCCAAAAGAGGCCTGCCTTAGGTATCACTAGAATCTTGCAGTTCATCTCCTTCCCAAGGGCGGGGCTAAAAGCATTTAAGGGTTGGCCTGAGCACTTGGAGATAATTTGATGCAGGCAGTCAAATACTTATGAGGGAGATGTTTGCCTTTGACGGGGAAGCAAAGATCAGCTGGTGCTGGCCCACAAGGGTGGGGTCCCCTCTAAACAGCCTCCCACTCCTCTTACTGCTCACCAACCACCAGCGAGCCAGGCCCAGGAGCGCTCCAAGGCTCTGGCTGCCTCCTGTCCCACAATTTCAGTTATGGTTGGCCCCAGAGTGGCTGTCTCCTGGGGGTCTTGCATAGATGCCAGGCCAATTGGAACTCAAGGCTAGAGACCCCCTTTGCCATCACCGCCCAGCTGGGAGCATTCCCCACAGGTGGCTTCCAGAAGGCAGGCTCCTTTTGGCACCATCTTCCCCACTTTAGCAGGGGAGGGGGGCACCCAGCAGATTGGGGAGCACTCTCCCTCTGTACCCTGTCTGTGATTGGCCCATAATTACAGGCTTATTGCCTGTACAGCTATTGTGTAATGACATGTTTGCAAATTAATTTTTATGGCTCCTGCCATTAGCATATACAGTAGAGGAAGGTTTAGTATTAATTACTACTGTTGTTCGTGTAATCCCGGAGAATTAAAAACCAATAAAAGAATGACAACAGAAACTGATAGTTTAGGGTCTTTTAAAAATAGTTTTATTTTTTTCCCCAAAGTAGGAGCAGATATTTTCCAAGCTCATGAAGGGTTAGGAGAGTGGGCGGCAGTTCACCCTGGCCATCCGCTGCTTGTCCTGGTGCTCCCCACTCTCAAAGGGGCGCAGATTATCAAGTATGAGGGTGATAAGTGGGTGATAAATGGATGGGAGGCGAAAGCGGGGGTTGAAGCAGAGTCTGCCCCAGGCCGGGGTAGGGGTGGGGTGGGCAGGTGCTGCACCCCGACCGGGCCACCCGGGCGGTAGTCTTCCTCTCAAGGCCCGCAGCGGCGGCTGGGAGTGCGCCGCCACGCAGTCCCGGAAACAAAGGGCCGCCGCCACCAAGGGCCAGGCGCGACCTCCGGGGTCAACGCGGGGCGGAGTGGCCAGATGCTGGCGGCAGGCGCCGGCGGCCCAGAGTGGCCCGTTCCCTCCAGGTCAGCAGCCACGGCGCCCTCCTGGGTGTCCGTACGCAGCTCTGCCGCCCGCGGGCAGGGGGCGCCGGGCGGGGCGCAGCAGGTGCTAGGGGGGATTAAGAGATGCTTCTCCGCAGCCCCCAGCAGCCTAGTGGGCGGAGAAGGCAGCTGCCGGAGCGCTGCACCCACCCAGCGGTTGGTGGCTGCCGGGAGGAGCGCCACCCCTCCCTCGGCTCGGAGCGCTCCGCCTAGCCCCTTTGAGATTTTTCAGGGGGAGGGGTGAGTGGCAAGTAGGGGTCAGAAGGCACGCCGGGTCCCCCACCTCCTCCAATTTGCCCTCCGGGGCTCTCCTCTAGAGTATCATATTCCGGGAGTTCAACTGTCATCTGAAGCCGCCGCGTTTAGCAGGGACCCTGGGCTGCCGCTGGGGACCCCTGATTTATGCAGTGGCTGGGAAGCGTTGGCAGCAACCCAAGTCTGGCGTGACCGCGGTGCTACGCCGTGCGTACCTGTGGGCACAGGTCTGTTCCTCAAACCACAATGATTGTATCTGGGGTCAAAAGGTCACCCCTTAGTGTCACCAAGTCGTGATTCCTGCTGGTTGTGCCACCCAGGGGCCCTTCAAAAGGTAAAAGGGCTTGAAAATAAATTGTCACATCAAGAGGCAGCTTTGCAAGAGGCAGCTCTGCAGCGACCGTTTAAGTATGTGTGTGCGCCAGGCATGGCTAAATGGATCCTGTCTCTTTAAAATCGCTGGGCTGGACAATGAGCGCACAGGATGTGGTTTGGCGGCAGGGTTTTTTCCCCTTCGATTTGGGGAATTATCACATGGGGCCTTCTTGAGCTGGTGTGAAAGAAAGGCAGCGTGGGGAGGAGAGATACAGGCTCCACAGTCACTCACACACACTCTGTGCAGTTGATCGTTTTCTTAAACCAAATTAGCCAGGGCTGTCGTTACTATGGTGCAGCCCGGGCTTGCAGAATCCCAGTAATAGCATTTATTAGGTCTATTTGCCTGGAAGCATGCCTTCCCGGATCTGATAATGCACCAGTGCAGGGGAAGTGTGGGAGATGGTATGAAGCATTTGATTACACTTGCAACAGGGATTTTTAAGGGGTGGGGTGTGGAGTGAGGGGTGAGAAGGAGAAGCTGCTAGCCATAGAAGCTCACCCCTGGCCGGCCGGTGTGCGTTTCTGCAGCCCTGTGTGGGTTTCACAGCAGGCGGGCCAGAGCCCCCGGCACGGTTTGGGGATCCTCCTCCCAGGCCCCGGCGGCGAGTGAACTCCCGGTCCCCACAGCTGTCAGACGTGGGTGGGGAGGGAAGGAGGACGGGCAGGCGGGCGGCCAGAGTACAGAGCTGGGCAGCCTGAGAGGGGACCCGCGGCGTCCGCAGCCTCCCACTGTTTGCAAACGGCCCTTGCTTTGGGGCAAAGGGGAGCATCGTCGCCAGCAGCCGCACCTCCCCGGACTTGGAGAGGGGAGCCTGGCTCTCTGCGCCTCGATTCCGGTCCGCATGGATCTGCTGCCCGGCTGGGCGGCCGCGCAGGGGGAAGCTCGCAAGTGAAACTATTATTATCGCCCTGCGAAGCATGGAGCTCTTGGAAGATGCCGCGTAGAGACGGAAGGAGCCGCCGTCGCCTGTAGCCGCTCGCCGCTGCGCCCCTACCCTTTCGCTTTCATTAGGGGAGACAAATCTGCTGTCAGGCAGCCAGCTTTCCAATTTACCGATAATGATTCTTGCATGAAAATTGATCGAGGGGCTCTCCACTGCCGTGCGCTCTTGCCTCCCTGCTCTCCTGTGCCTCTGCCCGGCCCCCGCGAGTTCTTTTTCCTCCTGCCCTCACCCCTGTTCTCTGAGTCAGTGGTGGGACGGAGGGCCAGGGAGATAACAAAAAAAGGGGGGGGTGGTGAGAGGGGGAGGGGAGCCGGCTCCCCGGCCTGCTTTCTCCTGCCCTAGACTTGTTTGCAATCGCTGCCTCTTTTATTTACAAGAAGAAGTCTCCCCCTCGGTACTTCTTGGCTGTTTGGGTATTAATTTTCTCCTCTCTCCCGTTTGCCCCCTCCTCTTCTCCCCCCAACCCTGCCCCTCCTCACCCAGTAGCTAAGGGGAAACGAAAACAAAGCCGATTTCTCCTTGGCAACAAGAGATACCCCCCTCCCGCTGCCCCCCCTTCCTTTTTCCTTCTGGTTCTGAACGTGAAACCCTGTTGGAAACAGGTCCCTTGACCCTCGCCCTTGACATTCAAATGGCTGAATGGAGGAGAGATTGCTACTCGCACGTCTTGGGGGCTGCTTTTCTCTCTCTCCCTCTCTTTTCTTTCAAATGAGTAATCCTTGAAGATCTTAACCCCCCAATTTCATCACCCTCACCTCCCCCCTTTATTTTTCTCGCACTCCTCTCCGCTCTCCCGCCTGCTTCCCTCCGCCGTGCGCCCCCCTCCTTTTTTTATTTGCATCTCAAGTCCAAAAGACAGAAAATACACACGCGGCGAAGACACCGGGCAGCCGTGGAGGCTCCGGCCGGTCCTTGGTCGTCAATTACCTCATTGTGGATCTGCCAGGGCCAAGGTGGCCGAAACTGCCTGGGCGCTGGCCGGAGAGAGAGCCTTTTGATCATTTTAGGGAGGGGAAAAAAGACTTGATTTTTTTTTCTCCCGTCGCTGTTGGGATCGCTCTTCTGCCTTTATTTTATTGTTTTGGACATTTTTGAGCGCCGTGGCTTGGACGGCGCTTTTTGTCTCATTGCTGGGTTTTAAGAATTTTTTTTCCTTCTTCATCCCTCTCTGGCCACTATGGAATTCTAATTTGAATCATGTTTGGATTGAAACCTCCTCTGTATTACTTACCAGGTAAGCGAGCTGTGCGCCTCCTCGGGTCCTGCGCGGCGCCGGCGCGCCCGGGATCGCCACCCCATCCGACCCCCCAGACCTCCCGAGCCTGGGTTGGCGCGGTGGGTCTGCCGAGCCCCTCGCAGGCGGGCGCGCGCAGCCCCGGCTGCTCCCGCTGCGGTCCAGCGGGTGGTGTGTGTGCTACGTGCGGCGGGAAGCACCCACCCGCCCGCCGCCCCCACCGCGCCGCCGCCGGGGGTTGCTCGTCTCGCTCCTTTTGTCTGCCGGGAGCTGGCTCCGCGGCGGCGGCGCAGCGAGAGGTCGGAGCACTCAAGCCTTGCGAGGTGAATTAAGCACCGGGTGTGAAGTTACTTTCCTGCAGGCCGACGCGATCATATGGCATGCGCCCTCCCCCGCCCCCAGTCCCGGGGCTTATTTTCCTCTCCTTCCAGGCAGCCCCGTGCGCGGTCTCTGCGCGAGCGTGGCGTGTCCGCCCCCCCTCCCGCCCCCCTTCCTGCCCGGGATTCCCTGGAAGGTTCTGTGCCTGCCGAGGTCGGAGGAGGGGGCCGGGGGAAGCTCGGGAGGGTGGTTTGCGTGGCTTCCTGTTTTCCTAACCTTCTTGCGCGCTGACAGCAGCTTGCCCTGTAACTTTCTGTTTCGGGGCAAGTCGCACTTGCAGCCCAAAGGGGAGCGGCGGGGTGACAGCAGGGAGTTTGGGGGAGTCTCTCTTGAGTTCACCTTATTTGGACTTTGAAACTTTAAAAATAATTACATGTAAGCTAAGGGGAAGCTGTCGAGCCAGGTGTTCCTGGCGAGGGATGTGGGAGCCTTGGTGATCCCTGGGGCCCTCCCTGCCACCGAGCTGTCACCCACCTCCAGTGCCCGCGGGGTCGGCTGTAACTCACCAGGCCTGCTTCGGCGGGGCCACATGACTCACAGGTCAGGAAGGCAGGTCTGCATGCGACCTTGTTCTAGGAATGAGTTGTGTTTTTATTTTCCCTTCCTTCCTTTGAGAGTTTCATCTTGCCTGGGCATTGACACAGTTCCTATGGAAGTTAGGGCGTCCATGAATCTAGGGGTGGGGACACGTTGGGGTGCTGCCAGGAGAAGTTCCTGGGCTTCTCATTGTTGGGGCTTTTAAAATTCTGTAGAAAGGGCTGCCTGTGGAGGTCTGTTTCTGAACTGTTTTGCTGGGGAGGATGCACGTGCAGGGTGTTGGGTTTTGATTTTTTTCCCTCTGCTCAGAAAGCCCCGTGACTTTGGCTGAGGTGCCCACAGGCACCTCACAGGAGTTCCTGGGAGGAGCATAGTGGAAGGAATGGGCCTGGGCAGGACCGAGCTCTGCTGGATCTGGCCCTGGCTGTCCTGAACCAGGATACACGTTTTCCCCAAGTTGAGAGAGCAAGGGGAGGAGAGTAGGAGGGTAAAGTAGGAAGGATTTCTCTCTGTTCTGTGTGAAATCTGTACATTTACTCTGTTTGAGTTTCTTTGTGACTGTTGTAGGTCCCTCGCCCTTCCCAAGAATGGACAAGTTCTGGGTTTCATGCTTGGTGTCTACACCACTTTCATAGGAAGAATATTTTTCAGGGTCTCCCCTTCCTTCATGATCTCTATTTCCTTCACTGCCTGAAATGCAAATCTGGCATTTTACCTCTGTCCGAATTGCCCTGAACAGATCCAATCCAAATAAGAACCAGAATCCCCCATTGACAGAAGGGTTGTGTTCTAACAGAGGGCCGAGTCCTGGGGGGGGGGGGGGCTCAGAGCCGATGGGATGAGAGCTGGTGCCTGGTGAAATGAATCAGAGCCTTTTGAACCCAAGATGTGGCTGACCATTCCTTCTGTGGCTGGTGTCTCTGTGCGCCTCTCCCCCACGCCCCACTGTGAGCTGCTGGAAAGCAGGGACAGTTCTTTGTATCCTTAGCGCAGGTCCAGCCCCCACCCCCCCACACACATACATACTGTGCCTTGCCGTGTAGATACTCAGTACAGGTTTGTGGCAAGAATGAATCTTCTTAAGTACAGGACATCTTAAAAGCACAGTTGCTTGTAATCTACACCCCACTTCACCTGCCAGTGGGTGGCTGCTGATATATATTTATTCATCAGGTGACTGATTTTCTATTTACACTGGGAGCCTCAGAAAGAAAAGGAGGAAGTGTCAGGATAGGAATTCAAAGCAATTAAGGGAAATCAGTCCTGGCTGACATAAAGCCCTGAGAGGCAGGACTGGACCCCAGGGAGGTGAGGAGTGTGGGAAGGTCAGGGCCTAAGTCAGTCCCTGCCTCTGGTGGGAGGTTTGTCCCCCCCTAGAATTTTCTCTTTTTTAATACCCCCACTAGGATTTCGTACTTTGTAATTTTGGTGTAATAATGTAGAAGCTTAACTGGGAAGAGCCACGATCAAGTGCTGTTGCTTTCCTGGGCTTTAGTTAACTCATCTCAGAGTAGTAGCCATAGTTAGAAGGCGTGACCTGCCAGCAGCTCTTGCCTGCTGTCAGCCCCCCTTGCGAGGGGCTGCACAGGAATCTCTTCTGTAAATTTCACTCCCACACAGTGAGATAGGTGCTGGCGCCTTCGCATTTCATGGAGGAGGAAAGTGAGGCTCAGAGAGGCTCAGCAATTTGCCCAGCTTGGAAGTGGCGAACGAGGACATGACGCTGGCTGCTGCCCACCATGCTAGCCCGGGAAGGAAGGGCCTGGAGGTGGCACCTCTGCGTTCTTGGAGAGACAGAACCCTGCCTGTGGATGCCTGATACCCAGGTGTTCTCGAGCTGGATCCTGTCACAGTGTCTGTAATCACAGGGAATGAGGGCCCAGAACCTGCTCATCCAGCCGTTACCCCGGGGGTGGTTCACAGTCAGACTGGCACCAGGCACTGCTCCTCCTGTTCGACAGGTGACAAGACGAAGGCTGGGCAGTGGAGGTTTGAAGTTCAGCTCTACCTCTTCCAAGACGTCGCCTTGGGTGGGTGACTGGAGCTCTCTGGGTCCCCGTTTTCCCATATGTGAAGTGGGATCCATAATTGTATTGACCTCAGTATCAGTGTAACGTAGGGGTTGGCAATCCACGGTCTGCTGCCTGTTGTTGTAAATAAAGTTTTATTGGCACACAGCCACACCCCTGCTTTTATGCATTGTCTGTGGCAGCCGGCCTGCTGCAACAACAAAGTTGAGTAGTTACAACAAAGCCTGCCAAGCCTAAAATATTTATTATCTGGCCCTTAACAGGGAAAGTTTGCCGAACTCTGGTTAAGAGATTAAATGAGCGAATCCTTACAAAGCACTGGAGACGGTGCCTGACACCAACTTAATGCTTAGCAAGGGATGGCTCAAAATTATTATCATTAAGGCAGAATTATTTGCAGAAAGATACAGAGCTTCTTAGTGTTCGAGCAGGGACTTGAACTTGGGTCTTTAGACGGGGCCCTTGGCCCCCACGACACAGTATCTGGTCTTTATGTGCCCGTTCATTGTTGGGGGGTGGGGGTGATGTCCCGCAGAGGGATACTTGCTATGCTAGGAGAAGGAGGCACAGGCATTTGTGAAGGAAGCTGAGACCAGTGGGTGGATGAGTGGGGTCTCTAATCGTCTTCAACTTTCCTTCTGTGGGCATGCACCCAGACACCCCCTTTCCTGAAGTCCACCAGACTTGGAGCTCCAGGCAGGCAGAGACTGTGTGTTTTCCTTCATTCCCAGCTCAGCGCCAGACCAATAATAACCGTATTAAAAATAAAACTAATGAGGAGGAAGCAGCAGCTACTTCTTATATGGTACCTGTTTCGTGCTAGACATGCTGTTAATTTAATCCCACTTGCCAGCTAAAGAAACTGAGGCACAGAGGTTGAAGTCATACAGACAGTAAATGGGGCAGCCAGGCTTTGACCCCAGGCAGTCTGGCTCCAGAGTCCCTGCTTAATAAATATTTGTTGAACGAATGAGGGAGGGAATTGGCGGTTGGTGTTGGCGGTGGCGCCCTGCCGGCCCCCTTATCTTGTTCCTGGAGTTCGTGAGGGAGGACTCCTCAGCTGTCAGCTGACCCCACCCTGGCCCCATGCTGAACTCTGGGTGACCCCGCCTTCCCTGAGGGATTGACTGTCCACTGCTGGGAAGGATGCTCCAGAATCTCCAGTGAGGAAACTGAGGCCCAGAGAGGGCTAGGGCTTGGCCCAAAGCCATGCAGCCTGCTGATGGTGGCTCTTGGAGAATCTGGGTCTCCCTAGAACATTTTCCCTGTCCCCAGCTGCCTCCCGAGGGTCAGCCTGACCTGGGCACCTCTCTACACAGCCTTTGACCTACTTTCCAGAGACTTCAGTCTCCCCTGCCTGGAGTTGGCGGTGCCCTGGAGATGTGAACCTAGGCCCAGTAGGCCTGTGGGGAGCTGTCTAGATTTTATTTTTCATCCCCCAGACTGCTTCCAGAAAGCCACCCCCCCACCCCCCCACCCCCGGTGTGAGGCTGGGTGGGTCTCTGCTCAGGCCCACCTGGTGTGGGGGAGGCAGCTAGAGGTGAGGACAAGCAAAACCACCGACTTCCAGCTGCTGGCTCCCAAGTCCCCGAGTGTCACCTCAGAAGCTGAAGCTGGGAGGGGGTGTTGGCAGTTGCCAGCTGTGACTGAGCTCATGCCCAGCTCTGGCTTGTCTTGGGAAGCTTCTGGGTCGGCTTTGGGGCCCACTCTGGAACCACCCCAGGCCTGCTCCGGGGGCAGGTTGGGCCTAATGGG
This sequence comes from Rhinolophus ferrumequinum, assembly GCF_004115265.2. Lineage (NCBI taxonomy): Eukaryota > Metazoa > Chordata > Mammalia > Chiroptera > Rhinolophidae > Rhinolophus > Rhinolophus ferrumequinum. Next base: position 30,744,882 of record NC_046298.1, read on the forward strand.
ATCTGAGTCAAATAAAAGACCAACATTGCTATTTCAGTTGTGATTGAGAAAGCTGCTTATTTACAGCTCAGATACTCAGCGGGGACAAGCATTTCAGCTCCCATCTAGCACTTTCCAGGCAGTCACTAATTAATCTTTCGATACCCCTGAGAAATGGGGAGGGGCCACCACATTTCCATCTGTCGGCTGGGAAAGCCGGGGGCCCTTTTGTCCCAGCTGCAGCCCAGCCCTTCTCTGAGGGGCCTGGTCTGGTTCCCACTCCCCCTGCTCAATTTGGTTCTCATTAAGATTTTTTTCTTGCTTAAATGTGTTGTTCTTACTTCATGGGTGGGAATCTGATATCACCCCATTGGAAACTCTCCTGCTTCTTATCTTCTTGACTCTTGGAGTCAGGAGAAGTTTCTTTTAAGCTCTTGGAGCAGTCATTATGATACCTGGATTCCTGCCCTAGAATGAAGCAAGGATGGTTCTCTTCCTTCTATGCAAGAGGAAGTAGGGGGTTGGAGGGGCAGCTGGCCAGGGCCACCCAGCTCCCAGAGACAGAGCCAACGATGGGAGGAAATGTCTGGACTTGGACTTCTGTTCCAAGTCCAGTGCTCCATCTCACTTGTCCATCTTCCCCCAGTTGTGGACATGTGTGAATGGAGCAGCCCCACTGTGCTTCCTTCTCTCCGATGTCAAGTGCAAGTGGGCCCTTCCAGTCATCTAGTCTACCCTGGCATTTTGCAGCTAAGAGCACAGAGACCTTGCCAGACCTGTTGACTTTTAATTCTTCTCCTTAGACTTTTGGTAAGACTGGGTTTGTAGACGTGGCCTCTTCATCTCCTATGGTCATACTCTCTTTTGCAGGGGGAAAAAAAAATCAGGCTTTTGTAACCCCTAAAGTAGCCTTCCCCAAAAGGCAGTGGGCTCCCCTCTTAGGGGTCCTCAGCAAAGCAGTTTTTCATCCATTCTGGAACTGTCCTTGGTGGTCTAGCTACGTAGTCAGAAATTTTGAAGCTACTGCAGGTAGGGGTACATTAGAAGGAAAGAGGGAACTTGGGGGTGAGGGAATAAAAATAGATATAGTGCTTTTTTTCTTTCTCTTTTTTTTTTAAGAGCTCCATATAGATTTAAAGTCCTTTTGTTAATTTAGGAACATAAAACCGTGTGATGTATAGCTTGGTTTGCTCGTAAAATTACTAAGTGTGGCATATTTAGAGCTGTGAAAGCTTGGGGTAAAAGGGAAAAAAATCAGTGAGAATTTTTTTACAAGTCTTTAGGGGAAAATGCATTTTTCCGGCTTTTTCCTACTAATGCCAGGCCCTCCACAGCTCAGGCTGGGGTTGATAGTTGCCCTGAGCCTGGATGACAGCTGTGCTAGAAGCTGAGTGGGGTCCTGGGGCTGGGGGAGGTTTGCGTTAAGCCAGGCTCAGGTCTCACCCCCGGAGCCTGAGCCCACCCGGTCCCAGAGGCCAGGCCCCACCGGAAGCCACAGCCTTGAAGGATCACTGCTGCCCTGTCTTCCGCCCTCTCCCTCCTGCAGCGAGACAGGAAGCGCCCTCTGACCAGGCCTGGACTGCTGCCCAGTGGGCATTTGGCCACTTGCTTAATGGCCTGCAGGGTTGGGAAGTCACGGAACATTGGACTTGGAAGGGACCTCAGAGGTCAAATGACCTAACCCCGCCCTTCTCTCGATTTGGTGGTCTCTTAGGGGTCCCCTTCCTGACCTGCCATACCACCGTGGGTTGTTAGAAGGCTGCTTTATACACGGAACGTGCATCATGTGCATTTGACCTAGTTCTGTCCTCCCAGGACACAGAACACGTCTGTCCCCTCCTAGGTATCAGCACCTGAGCTGGGTGAGGCCTGCCTCACGGGGTGCCAGGCCCTGCGCTGTGTGGATCCGGCAGGAGCAGTGAAGGAGGTCTGTGCCTTATCCTCATGTTGCTTCTGGAACAAACAGGGCACGAGATGAGCAAGGACAGAGTGCTCTTGAATCTCCCAGGAGCACCCTGGTGGAGGAAATCCAAGAAGGCTCCATGAAGGAGGTGGCATTGGAGGCGGGCCTGGGAAGGGAGGTGCACAGGGGGGTTGAGGCTGGGTGAAAGGAGGCCAATACAGCAAGTAGGATGAACAAGAATAGGGAAGCTGCTCTGAAAATAATCAGCATGTTAAGTTCACGTCAGGCATGCTGAATGCTGGGTGCTGGGCCATCCCTGCCCTGGTGGTGGTCGAGGGTGTGAATTGAGTATCCAGGGTGACAACTGCTGGTGTTTAGAGGCCTGTGTGGAATTTTCTGGAAGTGAAGAGGAGGCTACGATTGGGTTTGAGATGGGGGTGGAGGCCATGTCCAAGAGGCCACAGAGCTGTCCTTTCTACTCTGGGGAAAAACCCACCCTTCTCACCCCTGTTGGGCACTTGAGAAGCAAGGCCACCACTACGTCTGCCCTGCTTCACAGCAGCACCCTCTAGTGGAAGGGCTCTGAAACCTGTGCATCCTATAAAGATGGGGGGGGGGGGGTCCAGATAGCACGGCCCCTTCCAGGTACTGGGAGTCCTAGACCTGAGGCCCAGGAAGGAGAGAGTGAGCAGACAGCATGGCGCCTCAAGCAGAAGGGGCCTCCCTCGCCGCCAGTAGCTGTGGGCTCTTGGGTCTTTCTCCCACTTTGTGCCAGGCCCTGGAGTCCAGACAGATGGACTGCAGGCCCAGTCCTTGACCTCAGAGTTCAGGCAGGGCAGACAGGGCCCAGCTGGTGGAAAGCAGAGCTAACCCCAGCGGGGGGCTGGGCCAGGCTCTTGGGAGATGGTAGTCTTTGTACCAGGCCTCCCGGGAGGGACAGGAAGGATAGTTTTTAGGAGGAGGGGAGAGTTTGGTGAGGGTGGGAAATGAAGCCCACAGGTGGGTCTGAATCAGATTCTGGAGAGTGTTGAATGTGTTAAGGGCAGCGACGTGTGAACTTGATTCTCTTGTAAGTGGGTGGGAGTCCAGGGCTTTAAAGCAGCCAAATTCATCTGATTATTCAACACATGTTTATGACAAGCAGGCACTGGCCCAGGGACACGGAAATATAGCCAAAAAGCCCCCAAGGGGCGCGCCCCTGTGGAGCACCTGTTCCGGCAATCAACACGTTGTGCCGTGTCTCACGATGCAGGCTCTGGAGAAAAGGGGTGTGAAGGAAGAGATGAGGGTAGCTGGAGTGTGAGCCGATGATGGAAGAGAAGGAGGTGTCAACCCTGACAAGAGCTGAGGGCAAGTGTCCCGGCATAGGGTCAAGCCTATGTAAAGGCCCTGAGGCCCCAACAATGTCCATGTGGCCAGAGGGGTGTGAGCCCTGGGGGGATGGATGGGACATGAGATGGGAGAGCTGGAAGCGGAGGACAGGGTCATGTAACTTGCACTTTAGTGGGCCGTCGGGCTGTAGGACCAAGATAGATTGGGGGAGGGGAGGTCGCAGGGAGATGAATCTGAAGGCTGTTGCTGTCGCCCAAGGTGAGAGATGGGTGGCAGGCTGAGCCGGACTGGCAGCTTGGAGGTGGTGAGGTGTGTGGGGGGGTGTCTGGAGGTGGAGATGGTCAGATGTTGGAGCACCTTGTCCTATCTTTTTAGGAAGATGGCTCAGACAGCCTCCCTCGTGGAGACGGACGGTCTGCAGAGGCTCCCCTTAGCGTGACGGGGTCCTGCAGGAGGAGGGCTGGGTCCGGGGGCCTCTGAGTGTAGGGTCTGTTAGGAAGGGAATGAGTGCTTGTTTTGGCTGGTGACCCAGGGGTTGGTGAGTTGAGAGAGAGAGTAGAAGCTGAGTAAGGGCTAAGCCCTCAGCAGTTCCCAAATTGGGGTTCCCTAGGCCAGCAGCACCTGTAGTGGCTGAGGCTGTTTGAGGTACCGATTCGCAGGATCCCCCCCTGAGAGCTGCTAAGGCATAAACGTGGTGGGGGTCCAGCAGTCTGTGTGTTTGCAAGCCCTCCAGGGGATTCTCATGCTCACCTAAGTGTGACAAATGGTCCAACACTTTGGCCTGACGACAGAAACTGAGCTGGGGTGACTGAGCCCCTAGGAAGTTTGAGAATAGGGTTGTAATTTGTGAGATGCCAGTGAGGCCTCAGGCCCAGGAGGGAGGGTGGAGAACAGTCAGGAAAAATCCCCTAGAGAGAAAGTGATGTGTGGGGTTTCAGGGCCCACCTTCTAGGAGGAGGTGGGTAAAGGGCCAAGAGCTGAGGTTCCTGGGGTGCCTTGCCAGGTCAAGGTCAACCAACTTCTCTGCCGCTGCAGTGCTGGTTAAGAACTAGGACTCTAGAGTCAGAGTACTGGGTTTGATCCTGCCTCCACTCCCGACTGGCTGCGTGAGTCTGGGCAGGTTACTTAGACCTTCTTGGGGCCTCAGTGTCCTTGTCTGTTCAATGGGGCCAGTGGTACTGCCTACCTCCTGGAGTTGTGGTGAGCATTTGATGAGTTAATTTGTGGAAGCCCGGGCCAAACCCTGTAGAACCATTAGCCTCGATTACTGTTTGGATTAATAGTTCCCAGCTGTGGGCTTCATGCTGCTTGTGTCCTGATTCTGGACTGGTGTCAGAGGAGGGGGGCCCTTCTCAAGGGGCCCGGCTGAGTCCCTTTTGACGGAGGTGGTGGCCCAGGCAGGGTGGGCATTGCCCGTGGGCACCATGGGACTGAGAGGCCAGTGAGGGTCACTTTGCTCAGACTCCCGAAATGGCTGTCAGCCAGCGGGGCCGTGCCCTGTGCCGTGATCACAAGATGGCAAGTTCTAAATAAGTAAAGAAGAAATGGAATCACCTTGATGAGATCGTCCTGGCCCCTTTCCCACTGCCCCCCACCTCAGAAAAGCTGAATGGGGTAAACCCAGGCCCTGAGTCCTCGTGGATGGTGTAGGTGTGGTTGCACCACCCTTTTCAGTGGAGAGTTTCATTTTAATGAATTTCTTCTTAGACCTCAGCCCTCCCAAAGGACTCCGGTGTCACCCTTAAGTGAGTGACAGACCCCAGCATCAGAGCCCTGAGGCAGACAGCACCTTGTCTAGTACCCTGGGGCCTCCTTTGAAGCTGCCCGACACTGGTCTCCACCCCTTGTCACTCTTGTCCTATAATTCATTTAGGATTAGCTTTCAGACCTCCTTGCCAGTCCTAACTTCTGTTGTCTTGGTAACTGTGTCAACCGTTTGCTGGTTTCCCGTGATTATCTGGCAAGAGAAAGGGGGGCAGGCAGGGAACATAAAGGAAGGGGAGGAGGAGATAATGCCTGGGTCTTAATTGAACTCACTGGAGGGGCCCAGCGGGGTGGGGCTGCCTGCTGGAGAGCAGTTAGAGAAAGGCCTGGGTGAGGTGAGGTGGGCCAGCAGCTGTGTGGAGAGGGGGGCCGTTCACACAGGCTTCTCATCCCCTCTGGGAATGAGTGTCAAAAGTATCATCAGCCTTTATCTTGGATCTTAAGGGCCCAGGGACAAAGGTGTTACTCCCCCCTCCCCTTCATTTCCTTTTTGGGAAGTTTCACTAACAGTCAAATTGCAACCCTTCTTGATTTCCATCAACCATAAGATGCCCGCCCTGGTGGGGCAGGCCAGATGAGCCGTAATGGGAGCTCGTCGGAGGGTCTGCAGGAGACAGGGCCTCCCTGGGATGGAGGGAGACTTCGAGATTAGGTAAGCACAGGTGGTTACCTAAAACAGTGTCATTTGATTATGCTCACGGATGCCGTGGGCCAAGAATTCAAGGAGAGTGGGTTACGGCTGGTCTCTGCACCATGGTCTGGCTCAGCTAGGAAGGTTGGAAGGCTGGAGGTAATTTGGTGACCAGAGTGTCTGGCAGTTGATGCTGACTGTTGGCTGGGACCTTAGCTGTGCTCTCATTCTGAGCATTTCCATGTGGCTTGCACTTCCTTAGAACATGGTGGCCTCAGAGAAGCTGTGCCTCCTACGTGGCAGCTCAGGGCTCCAAAAGCAGGTGTCCAAGCTCACAAGGAGAAAGCTGCATGACCTTTCAGGACAGAGCCTCAGAAATCGCGTGGTGTCACTTAGGCCACAGTCTGTTCATTATGAGTGAAGGGTGTGCCCTCCCAGGTTCACTTGTAGAGGAGTTAGGCTCTACCTTTTGTTGGGGGGCAGCAAGTTGCTGGAATAGCTTGTGGGATGGGAGACGGTGTTGATGTTGCCTCTTTGGAAAATATAGTCTGTGACACACACTCCACTCATTTGCCGCCTCCCTTTCCAGGTAGGTAGTGGCCTTGCCTTTACCGGGGGAAAAGACGCCATCCTTCTCCAGGGATAGCTGCTGAAGTGTCCTGAAGATGTGTGTGGTGGGGCCTCAGGCAGAGGCCTTGGTGCTCCGGTGGGACAGCTGGGAGGCTCATGCCTGTGTGGCCTCCCGTGGCAGTGGGATCCCCCAATGTCAGGTTCACCAGCACTGTCCAAATAGGGGTTGTCTCTCAAAATAAGGGCATTATTACTTGTCACTGTAGAAAGATCAGGCCCTCCCCAGGATCAGTGGGGAGACTGGAGTGCCTTTTGGGGAGCTGCTAATGAGCTACATCTGATTTTTATGAAACTCCATGGTAAATTATTAATTTGTGCCAGAAATGAAAGTGTAGAACCGGAGAGGCTCATAAATATTCATCGTGGACTTCGGCGTGCAGGGGTTGATCGGTGGCTAGAGCAGCCAACTAGACTCATGACCCAGATATGGCTGACTTATCCGGAAGGAGGCTCTTGGAAACCTGTCACTCCTCTCCCTCAGTTTCTCAGTCCAGAGATGGGGCTGATAACTCACAAATCATTAGCACAGTTACAGGTAGATCAGGGCCGGGACTGGCTTGAGAAAGGGGTCCTGACCCCCCACGTTTCACAACAGCCCACTGACATTGCGGAATTACTGACGGTGGCCATGCCTGCACGGAAAGAACCGAAAGCCACCACTTCCCTGCCTCTGTTTCTCCTTTAAAGTCTCTTGGGGCTCAGTGTTGGGGACCCCCATAGAGAGGAGGGTTTCCATTTGATGGGCACCCTTTGGTTCTGGAATGTGATACTGTTTAGTAGTATTGAAATTACCTCCATGGTGGAATGTAACAGGCTCTCCCTGCCGTATTTGAACCTATTCCACATAGTAAGTGAGCATTTTTCCAGGATGGTTCTGCTGGGATCTGCTCCTCCTTGACAGAAAGAACTTCCTAGCATGGGAGGCAAGGCCTTGGGAGTCAACGCCCTGCCCATCTGTCTAGCCGACCTTCTCTGCTTCTCCTCCACGCCTTGGTCCAAGCTGTTTCCAACCGCTGAGCCCAGACGTCTAGAAGCTTTTGTGGGATTATTATAACCTGTGATCCCAGGTTATAATAATCAGGAGTGATCTCGCGTCGTAGCTTTCTATTTATAAGGGAGCATAGCGTGGTAGAAGAGTTTCACGGACTCAGAAACGGGGTGGCCAGGGTTCGAATCCTGGCTCTACCCTTTATTGCTTGTGCGGTCTTGGGCAGGTTACTTCAGTGCTCTGTGCCTCAGTTTACTCTTGAGTAAAATGTGGAGGATTGTGTTTCCTGAGATTGCTGTGAGAATTGAAAGGGTTTGTACATGTAAAGTGCTTCGCATGGGGTGTAGCACGTAATAGGCGCTCCGTGTTTACCTACTACTGATGTTATCGTCAGGGTGACTGTCGTTCTCGTCTTATTTCTCTCTGAGATCAGAGCTCTGAGGCAGACTCCTAGGCACAGGGCGCATTTGCTGGTGATTACAGTCTTGTGTTGATGTGCGTTTTCTCAGCTTCTTGGGAGCTGACGACTTGAGTTCCTGCTGTCAACGCAGCATGCCATGGGGAAGGCCACCGAGCCGGCTTGTGTGGGTTTGTGTGGGTTTTGACAGCTCTCCCCAGGGGCTTATCACTGCCCTCAGCCTGGACAGGCCCATTTGTATTGCATCCCCTGGAGGCTTGTCTCTGTGTGGAGCTGAGGCCACTTCCTGCCTGAACCCCAGGGGTGGAGGCAGGGGGTGGAGGCAGGGGTTTCGATCCCTCCCTGGCAGGGTAGTAGGACACAGAAAGCAAGGTTTCTGGTGACTTCCGGGGTTAGAGCCAAGCTATGCACTGTGGCCCCCGGTTCCCAGACTGAACCGACGGCTCCTTGCAGTGAGAGCTTTTCTGAGGAACAGCTCTCAGGGGCAGGCTGGGTGGCCAGATGGGATTAAATGCTGCCTGTCCAAGTCCCATACACGCGGGCTGGTTCTGGGGGCCTCCTCCAGGGTGGAGGAGTTCTGGACAACCTTGGCACTTGATCGTCGTTGGCCTTCGAGGTCTTGGCGTCAGGGGAGAGCCTCAGAGCCCAGAGCGCCTGGGAGGCTGCCAAGTGTGTGGTTGGAGAGGGGAGGGCTCACCCTTCACCCGCCTCTACCAACGATTCTCAGGGGCCTTGGCGTCCCGCAGGTGAGCTGTCTGGGGGGCTTTTGGAGAATGGACACCTGCTGTGAACTGACACCTCTCTGATCCCAGCCTGCAGAGAGGTTCATGAAAAGCACGTGAGGTTTTATTTGGCTTATTGAAACCCATAACACTCCACCTGCCTGCTTTTCATCCTGGTTTTTCATGCTTTTGACTCAGGGCTCTGTCACCTCCCAGGTGCGCAGGCTCAGAGAGGCAGCCAGCGTGTCAGACCGGTGGGGCAAGCCGAGTGGAAGGAATAATAAAGTAAATAGCCCGCAACCAACTTTGTTCTTCTTGCCCTGGTTTGGAAAGAGACGTTGGCTTCTTGCAACTGCAACTGCCAGGGCAGTTCCTGAGCACCTGCTGGGTGCCAGGCCCAGGCGGGGCCGAGGGGAGGAATGAAACTAAGTCACAGGTCATGCCTCTGAGGCTCTTCTGGCCACATGAGGAGGGGAAGGGCTCAGCCATGAGTGGACGACAAGCTCTGGGCTTTGGAAGGATGCAAACGGCTCCAGGGGCTCAGAGGATGGAAAGTTCCCATTTGGCCGGAGTAATCCGAGAGGACTTCCTACAGGAGTTGGCGTTGGAAGCAGATTCTGAAGAGTTGGTGGGTTTTGAAAGAAGATGGGGTGATGTAAAGGGAGGAGACGCAGGCCGTACCGGGCACTCGAATGACCTGGGGTTTTAAGGGCAAGTTCTGATTCAAGAGGGGCCTGGCAAGCCACATGGCGACTTTCCCTCCCGTAGGCCCCCAAGGTCATCCGTACCCTCCCCAAGCCCAGGTGTGGTCTATAGCCCACACTCTGAGGAGTGAAGGGCTAGACCTAGCCACATGTAACCATGGAAACATACAATTAAATACATTGAAATGAAACAAAATTAGAACTTCTGTTCCTCAGTCACACTACCCCATTTCGAGTGCTCGATTGCCATGTGGCGCTGGTAGCCACCATATTGTGTTTAGAGCCATAGGGAACCCCTGGAGTAGGGGCTTGACCCACCTAAATAATACTAAACAAAGGGAGGACAGAAGCAGAGGGACAGTTCAGAGGTGACAGGAGCCCAGATGGGGGAGGCGAGGCCAGAGCCATGATGGTGGTCAAGCTGGCAGTGTCGTGTGTGGGCGATGAGGGCCAGGGAGGAGGCGGAAGTGAGGGACACATGTAGAAGCTGGAGAGATGGTGACAGTGCCCATCAATGAAATGGGAAGTGAGCTGGGATGGGGGTGGGGGACCGAAACCACCAAGTGACAGTTTGATGAAGGAAAACATGGTTTTCATTGTTATGTGGCACTGGATTGGGGACCAGGTGGATGCTAGACAACAATTCTAGTGATTTATTGTGTGTGTATCTGTATCTATATCTATATGCACACACAAATAATCTCCTGAAGTGGGGTGTCTCTTTGGAAGGTCTCCAAAGCAATTCTCTCTCTTACACATAAGCATGTGCATGTGCACGCGCGTGCACGCACACACACACACACACACACACACACACACACACACTTCTGTTCATCCTCACAACACCCTTGGGAGGCCCAGTAGGACAGGGCACCTTTCCTTTATTTTCCAGAGCAGGAGAAATTAGAACTTTTCCAGAGCCAGCAGCACAAACCTAATAGAAGCTGTTCTGGAACCCAATATGCCTCCCTTGGTTTCCTGGGGCTCCTCAACCCTAGAGGTTCTCACAACCACGGGATCTTGGTGACATCTTCCAAGTGTTAGAGAAGATCCGGGAAAGGACACCTGTAAGTCATCTGGAGGGCTTCCTGGAAGGGGTGTGCCACACAAGCAAAGGCCTGAACATTGGGGAAACTTGGACTGTGAAGAGAAGACAGTATAAGAGAGTGTTGGGTTTCTGGGGCATGGTGGGATCTGCTTATGGGGGTGCCTGAAATCCCAGGCAAGGAGTTTAAGGGGCTTTCTATGGGTTGACTCATCCAACCTTCACAATCCATGTCAGGCAAATACTCTTATCACCATCACCATGTGCAGAAGAGGAAACTGAAGCACAGAGAGGTTAAGTGATGTGCCTAAGGTCACACAGCTAATAAGTGGTAGAGCCAGGGCTTGAACCCCAACATCCTGATTTCAGAGGCAGTAATGACTCCCGTTTTCCCGCCTGTTAAAACCAGAGTTTTAACAGGGTGTGAGTTACACCCCTCCCCCCAGGGCCACGGCACAAAAAGCATAATGTAGAGGCAAGGGTACCATACAGAGTTCAGCCCCTGTGTGGAGGCCCCCAGCGGTTCGACCTAACATGGGTCCTTTTCCCTCTGTGAACCTCTGTTGGTTTTTTTTAAATTTTTGAGATATAATTCATACATAATTAAAGTCACCCTTTAAGTGAAATTCAGTGGTTTTTAATACATTCACAAAGTTGTGCCGCTGTCACCACTATCGAGTTCCAGGACAATTTTTTTTCCTCCCCAGAAGAAACCCTGCACCCACTAGCAGTCACTCCCCATTTCATCCCATGATCCAAGCCCTGGACGACCACTAATGTACTTTCTGTCTCCGTGGATTTGCTTGTTCTAAACGGTTCATATAACTGGACTGCGCCACTGTGTGGTCTTTTGTGTCTGGCTTCTTTCACTTAGCATAATGTCTTCAAGGTTCATCCATGTAGTAGCGTGTGGCCGTGCTGCGTTCCTTTTGATGGCTGAGTAATACAGCACTGTGCGAACGGACCACATTTCATTTCTCCATTCTTACTGTGGGACGTTTGCGCTGTGTCCACTTTTTGCCTTTTGTGAACAACGCTGTGCAAGTGTTTGGGATGCATGTTTGTATTTCTTGAGTGTATACCTGGAGTGGAATTGCTGGCTCATATAGTAACTCTACATTTGACTCTGCTAGACTGTTTTCCTGACCCTCAGTTTTCACTGCTGTAAAATGGAGCCTTGTCCTGGGGACCTGCTGTTTTTCTATATCAAGTGAAGATCTAGATCACATCTTAATTGGAAACTCGAAGGAGCTAAGTGATGACTTTCACTGCTGTTATTAATAGCGACACCAGGGCCACCCCAGCAGGGGAGGCCAGAGCAGCGGCCAGCAGCACCCTTGCTCTGGCCGTCTCTGCCTGGGAAGCGTTTTCCCTCCTCTGGCTTCAGTGCTCAGAATGGACTCACTGAATGTCATTCTTCGTGTGGTTCTGGGGAACTTCCTGGGAATCTGAGGGAAATTTCACCAAAGCTGAGTTCTGTAGAAAAAGGGATGAAGGCTGGGACACATGGTGACCTCTGTCAGCCTCCTCTTGGTAGGGATTTTCCAGCGAACTTGGGCAGATGTGGTATTGTCTCCTTGGGCAGAATCACATCACCCCAGGAGCTCAGCTTCAGGAGGACTGGTTTTGGAGAGGCCTGGTCTACATGCGGGGAGGGGGGACCCAGGCCTCCCGTCTGTTTCTGACAGGCAGCCCCAGAGCCTGAGTTTTTCTTGGAAGGTGTCCAACTAGTGTAGAGCTGGCTTGGCCCCTGTGCTCTTGTGGGAGAGAAAGGAAGCTATTGAGGGCCGGCCTTGGAAGTTGTAAATGGGATAAATGACCCTCCAGAATGCTTTTCCTCAGCGAATCCAGCATGGGAAAATCCCAGTGTCTGTTATTCAGCCGCAGCCCAGAGAGGGAAAGTGACTTGCCCAGGGTCACACAGCAAGTTTGAGCACAGTACGGAGGGCTCCTCCTGACACCAGTCTGTGCCTGTCTGCAGCTCTAAAATCCTCTCCTGACCTCTGACATAGCCTCTTCTATCCCATTAAAACCCGAAGCTTAATCCCTGCAGGTCAGCAGTGGCTAAACTCCATGAAGCTGCCCGTTGCTCCCCTTGACAAGGCCGGAGGATCAGAAGTGACCTTACAGAGGAGATCCTGAAACCACACAGTTCCTTTCTGGGCATCTCTGCCCTACCTCTAAAGGGCTTTTCAGCCACGGTGCCAAGAGCCCATAGGGGGAGCAGGTTTGGGAACATGGCAGATGTTCTTTCAGAAAGCGCTTTCCAGCTCTCCTGAGCTTTGTGTGGGTTTCTCTTGTGTTTCCTAGAAGGCAGGCCCCCTAAGGGTCTCCTCTTCACCCATCTGCAGCCTAGGGTGGGAGGCAGCCTAGCTTTTGTCCCTGCCCCCCTGGAGACCTGGCGTCCCTCAGGGGAGCCCAACAGGGTTATCAGAATCTGCTATCCCGGGGGAGGATGTAACCCCCAACGCCCCCCTTTAGATCTATCAAGCTTGTCTGCACTCCCTGCTGCCCAGGCAGCCAGTGGCTTGCTTAAAAGGTTAATCCCCTCCCTCTGTGGCTGCTGCCTGCGTCCCCTCTCGCCGCCTCCCCAGCTCTTTACGCTCCAGTTAATTAAATGTGGCTGCCTATTGTCAGAAGACAAAGTTGGATATTTATTACACCTTGGCGCTCCCGAATGTCAAAGACATACACAGTTGGAAGAAATACTGGCAGGAAGAAGCCGAGCATATGTCTGCAGGGTCCAGGGTGGGCGGGCAGGCGGGCTGCTGCCACCTCGGGTGACCTGCAGTTCTTCCAGATCTGGCTGCAGCTAATCGCTCTCCACCACCAGGAATCTGACGATGTGGCTTTGCTGGGGAGCTCTGGCAGAACCGCAGGGAGAGCTATTATCCACATAAACATCCTGGTTCCGGAGATTATTCCCTGGAAGGAATTGAAGATGCCGTTAAAATATATACAGACCCTCCTTGTATATATCTTCTGGTACGCCCTGAGCATAGCCCAGGAAAGTGCCCTGGCCCTGTCCCCTCTTCTGATCCCCTGCTTGGGCCTTGGTACTCTAGTTCCACTTTTTCACTTGGGCACTGCAAATAACACGGCTGATGGTGATTTTGTTTTTTTCATGGAGGGGGTAATATGGATGTGTTCATTTTACAGGGTTCCCCCCCCCCTTAATAATAATGCTTTAAAGATGTTTGACATCTGTAACTAACAGCTGGCATCCTGTTATGGAAGAATGTCCTTTTATTTCAAAGCAGGTTGAACTGTCATTAATAGTATAATTAGGTGATTATCTCTATATAGCAGAAAACTGCTTAATTGCAGAGATCGCTTTTCTAGGATTCCAGTCTTTTTATGGTTCTATTTGTTTTAGCTGTTTGAATTTTCATGATATTTTGGCATTTGGTACGTTGCCGTGTGTGTGTGTGTGTGTGTGTGTGTGTGTGTGTGTGTGTGTGGTTTTTTTTCCCCCCTTCTTGTTTTTTAATGTGTCTGACAGCTGTCTTGGGAGCATTTGGTCCTGAGGAATCTCCTAGTATTAAAGCAAAGATGGAGGAGGTTACCTGGAAGAGATTTCTTACCCCAGGCCCTGTTTAACCCGCTCTGTGCCGGGCCAGAGTTCTGCAGGAACAGTTCTGGGTCCCAGGTGCCCTTTGATATATCTGCTGTCGCTGTAGATCACAGTATGAAATTAGACATTTAACCCTAGAGCCAAAGTTGTCTGTTAAGGGGCCCCTTTTACAATGCAATTTATTTTTATGGCGCTTCCTTAATACACAATATTACCGAATGCTTCTGAATCTTGTGGATTCCAAAGAAGGCGGTCTGAAGGGGTGTCGTCTCAGATGTAACTGGAATTTGCAAACACATGGGTTGTGCAGAATCTAAAAGGAAAGAGTTCATCTTTCTAAAAAGGACTTGGAATAAAAATGAGTGCAGAGGCGAGGTTGCCTTTTAAAGCGAGCAGAAACCAGGCGCTGGCCCTCTCTCAGTGAACCCCCTAGTCCTGGGCTGGGTTTGCCCAGTGCTGGGAGCTGGACATGCAACCTTGAGCCGACCTGAGCGTCTTCCTCCGGCCCCGGTAGACTCCTGCCCCCCGCCCCACTGTCTGCTCCCAGAGGGAAGTTCCTTCCCAGACCATTCCTTAAACTCAGCCTTCCCAAGGAGGAAGATGTGATAGGTATGATGGCAGTTTTGATGCCTCATGTAGATTTTTAAAGTCCCTCTCCTTTCTAAGAGGTAAGAAAAAATCTGAGAGCAGCTATGTCCTGGGTTGCAATTTGGGTTCCCGCATTGCCTTGACCATGCCTGGTGTCACCTTGGGAACCTCGTGCCTTCTGTCCTGCTTGGCCACTGCAAACCCCAAGGGACACACAACAGGGCTCCTGCATTATTGCTGGGCTACCACAGCAGCCCCCACCCCTTTGGGTCATGCTGCCTGGATTATAGGAGTGAGCAGGCCTCCCTCCCTGATAGCAGGCCCTGCGTAGGGGTCATATGTGACCCCAGCCCCACGTCCTAGAACAAATCAGAGGTCCTGGACATGGAACAGCCTGCCCCGGCGCCAACCAGGAGCCAAGCTCGGTGTAGACACAGTGTGTCCCCCTCTGAGGTTCTTTCTGTCGCACGTGCTAAGAAGCAGGGATGCCAGCTCACCCAATGTTGAATCCCTCCTCAGGACAGGGACAGTAGGACCATGGCAAATATCCTTGCCAAGAAGTGGGGTGTGCATTCAAGGCACTGTCATTTTTATTTGCTGTCACCAGCATCAGGCCTTGCTGAAGGGTGAAGGATGCGATCCAGGGCCAGCAAGAGCAGAGCAGAGGGTTGGCTGTGGCCAGGACCCTGTCCTCTGGCCCCCAGCCCCACCTCTGTAGCTGGGGACCTCTGAGCACCTACTTTAGGTTCCATGACCAGTGGGACCTGCGTTAGTTCATTTACTCCTCTCATCACCCCAGGATTATCCCCATTTCACAGAAAAGGGAACTGAGCCCGGAGAGGCGAAAATTTCCTATCCTGGATCTGACAGTGGCATGGAGGTCTAGGGTCACTTGGCAGGTCCCGATCACCCAGCTCAGAGAGGGGCACCCTTCAGAAGGCAGTGGCAGGTGGCAGGCACTGCCTTTGAGCCAGAACCGATGTTTCTGTTCACCTTAGCCCAAAAGTTTTGGGGAAAAGTCAGGGCCCCCACCGCTCCCAGCAGTATGAATCAAGGCCCAGATTCAGGTTTGTTCCTGGTCCATCCCACAGCCCCTGGGATCCCTAGCTCTTTGTAATTCTCAGCTGAGCCTTGCAAGTTGGGCAGAAACCCAGTGGACTGACTGCTGATGGTGAGAAGACTGGTTTGCCCTCTGCTTGGTTCCCTTTCTCGGGGGAACCTGGGGTTAGTAGCCGTGATGCACGGCAGATCCCTGGTGCTGGGCTCTGTGGCTCTGGGCAAGTCCTTTCCCCTCTCTGAGCCTTTCTTAGCTTTTAGCCACCTGGTGTTGAGAGGCTGCCTTTGTTCTTCTGGAGGCCCCCCTCCCCCACCAGGTTCCTCCGATAAGTGCCAGCTCCTCCCAGCCCTCCTCCTACTGGCGTCCAGCAGGCTGCAGTGATTGGCAGGAGTCTCTCCCAGGACTGCCAGAACAGCCCCAGATACTGTGTATTGACACCTGGGAGGTAGGTGAGACAGCTGCTCCTGCACGGCCGCCCCTGTGTCTTATGGCCAGAGGATAAATAACCCTAATCAATTTTTTCACCTTAGTGCCATTGATAGCATTGACAGATGGCTGCTGGGCCCCCGTGTAGACTAGCAGGGAACTCACTCAGGACCACAGCCAAAGCACCTTGGCTCCCAGATGACAGGCAAAGGCAGGCACAAGTCACTCGGCTTTTGGTCCTTCTGTGCTAGGTGGACGTTGGCCAGGGTTGGTGCCCATTTTACAGACAGCACAACTGAGGCTCGGAGCGCTTGCTCCCACTGCCTTTCTCGTTTCCCATCCTATTGCTTACATTTTTTCTTGTTCTTCACAGCAAGTACGTGATCACTGTTAACTGTTTTTATGTTGCAGAGCAGAACAGAGGCTTAAAAGGGCTTGAAGGGCTAACAGAACCTGCCCAAGGTTCTACTGCCTAGAAGTGGTAGAAACAGCCTATGAATCCAGACTTGCCATTCCTTGCACAGCAGTCTGAGCCGTCCCTTAAGTCAGAACAGGTGGCTCCCCTACCCTAAACCCTCCTCAGAATAAAAGCAAATGATTTTAGTAGCACTGCTGTGCTCCACGTCATGCTTCTCACCACACACGGACCTGCCCCAGGGCCTTTGCACATACTGCTCCTGCCCACCCTGTGGTGCGCTCTCCACATATCTGACGTGCGTTTTTTTGTGTATCTCACTGTTTCCCTAATGGGACTGTAAGCCCTGCCAGAGCAGGGAGAGATCTGGTTTGTCTTGTTCGTGGAGCATCCTGGAGCTTACACAGTGCCTGGCACGCATTAGCTGTTCAGTAAATGCCTCCTGGTTGGAGGCTATGCCTCACTGCAGGTCACAGCCAGTACGCCGCTCCAGATTGGTAGCTCTCTCTACCCTTAGGCAGCCCGAGCAGAGAGGACTAGGTGTGAGAAAGGGCAGGGGTGGGAGGACCTGGTGATGCCAGCTCAGCGCCTCCTGGGCCTAGGGGAACTGGAGTGGGCCTGGGGATTGGACTGGGGGAGCAGAAAGACCCTCTCCTCAGGGTGAGACTTAAGAGAACTGCAGGTCCCTCTCCTGGACAGGGCTTCTGCCTTGGGGTGGAATGGGGTTTTTGCAAAATCTAACCCAACCCACTTCCTTTGAAATTCTGGTGGGGGCCAGCTGGGGGTGGGTGGCAGTCACAGACACTGCAGCCTTTGTATCTTTGGAATCCTTCTGAAGCCAACTTGCTGGGAAGGGCGCTTTGTATTGTAAATTTCCACAGAGTAATTATGTCTTAATGTATGATAATCCGGCCTGGCCCTGTTGCCTGGCAGCCTGTGTCAGCTGTGAGCCTGGGTCGGCTGCCGGCAGGGAGGCTGGGGTCAAAGTGACATGTCCTGGAGATCTGGGGACAGCAGGGGTCTGGCAGAGTCGTGCTGTGTCACGACCTGGGGCTGAGGTTTAGGGGATTTCCCCAGACTAAGTTTGGGCGACCTACTAAGGGTTGGTTTCTGGCATGGCCTCCTGTCCCTTATCCAGGTACAGAGGCCCCCAAGGAGCCCCATCTCGGCTCCTTGCCCAGAGTTCCTGTGGCAGGTTTTACTGTGGTCTGGGCCAGGAAGACAGCCTTAGAACTACCAAGTCTTAGGTCAGAACTAGCCCTGAAAGATCATGCAGGCTTGGCTTGAATACCTCCGTGGATGGGGAGCTCATTCCATTTAGTTGTTATTTATTGAGCATTTACTGTATGCTGGGCACTGGGGATCCAGGACTGAACTAAGCAGACAAAAATTCCTGACCTGGACCTGACATAGTAGTAGGGAAGGTAGACCATAGACAAGATAAATAAGACACACAGCAGGTACCCCACTCTACACAGAAGAGATATAACAGGGAAAGGGGGTGGGTCTGGTGAGTGGAGGTTTTGCCGGAATGGCCAGGGGAGGTTTCTTTGAGTAAGAGCCTTGGTGAGAGTGAGGGCTCTGCCCAGGAGGTTTCTGGGGGGAGAACAGGCCTCGTGAAGGGAATGGGAGAAGGCCCTGTAACTGTAACTTGGCCCGGCTCCTGGACTAAGTTGACAGGTCCCCTGGCTGTAAATGTCCCTTCTGTAGATGTTTGTGGAACTCTCCTACAAGCCTTAGGGAAGCAAAGACAAACAAGAGGCAGCTTTGGGTCACACAGGTATTCCAGCTCCGCAGTGGAAAATTTTGTGGTTGAGAGGGAGAAAAAGATGAGCTCAAAGAGTGGGTGAGGAGTATGTGTAGGAGTCGATGTGGGGGGGCCTTCCAAGAGATGCGAGAGGGCCTTGTGGAGCAGGTGGGAAGCCCTGGAAGCGGGGAGCAGCCGAACCCCAAGAAGGGAAGGCAGTGTCTCTCAGCCTGCCTGTTGAACTTGGGTCCTCCTGCCATTCTGTCTCCTTGGGGGTACAGAGGAGCCTGTCAAACCTTGCCTGACCCCTCCACCCTCACTCAGGGGGACGTATGAGCCCCGTCTGACACATGCCCCAGCCAGTGCTCTAAGGTTCAAGTGCCCTGCTGGGCTGCACCACCTGGCAGTGGTGGCTGAGGCATGTCAGCGGGTTGCTGCTGTGGACTGAATGTTCGTGTCCCCACCCCCACCGCCACCCCCATTCGTACACTGAAGCCCTAACCCTTAGTGTGGCTGTGTTCGGAGATGGGACCTCTCAGGAATTAAGGGTAAATGGGGCCATAAGGCTGGGGCTCCGATCCCATAGGTTTAGTGTCCTTATGAGAAGAGACATGCGAGAACTTGCTCTCTCTCCCCACCATGGGAGGGCACAGCAAGAATGGGGCCGTTTGCACCCCAAGGAGAGACCCCTCACTGGACATCAACCCTGCTGGCACCTTGATGTGGGACTCCCAGCCTCCAAACTGTGAGAAAACAAATGCGTGTTGTTTAAGCCAACCAGTCAGTGGTATTTTGTTCTGGCGGCCCAAGCTGACCAAGAAGTCACAGAGGCCTGTGTATGACGGTGGGCGTTATCACTTCCTCTTACCAGGTGGAGTGTGTGTGTGGGAGGCTGACACCGCCTCCGTGTAGGGCCGGGCCCTGGGCTGACCTGGGGAGCAATTGTCATGAGGATTTGGTAAAACGCCTATGGCCTGGTCAGGGGTGGGGACCTCCCCTCCCCCACCTGCTCTATTAGGAGCTGGAGTGGGGGTCAGACGGAGGAACCTCCCTGCAGGGGAGGCTCTTACCGAGAAGATGAAGCATCGGTTCTCCTCCCCTCTGTGCTGGGAATTAGGCAGGAGGCAGTTTTGAAGCAGGGAGGGGGAGGTAGGGAAGATAGACTTCGAGGTCACAACCTTGAGGATGGGTTGCTGGGGTCCAGAGTGTCTGGTGGGTCTGGTGATGAGGGCTGCTGGGACTGGACATGAGCGCCGCCTCAGGCAGGCTTGGGCCGGCGCCGCGTGGAGCCCACGGAGTCCAGGGACTGGGCCGAGGCAGGCAGCTGGGGAAACTGCAGCGCTTTGCTGCATCTGTATGGGACAGCACTCCTGGAGGCCAGGAAACACCTTGGGGCGCTCCTTTTGGGATTTTGATTTGCAAGCGCTGAGGAGGGTTGGAGGGAAGGGTGGAGGGGTCTCCTGTTTCTGAGCCACTGTTAGGGGAAAGGATCCCAGGCAGGTTGCTGGAGAGCCTGGTCCTACGGGTCTTTGCTGCCTGAGTTCATAGAACTGTGTGTGCGTGGGCTCGTCTGTGTGTACGTGGAAGGGGCAGGGGCAGGCATGATGAGGTAACTTGGCCATCCAGTGGGGACTGAGCCTTCCTTAACCTCCTGTCTCTGATTCCAGGGACTAAATACAGTGAGTGTGGTGGCGCCTCCTTCATAGCTGCCCAGAACTTTCCACATTCCACTCGGTGAATCAGGCTGACCTCTCGCTTTCATTCAACTTGCCCTTCCTACAAGCAGAGGGCATGGAATCCAGTCGTTCCCCCCCCACCCCCAGTGCTATAGGAGTCACCAGCTGAGGTTCCCAGCCTCAGCTGGCTGCACCCGAATCTCATGGGGTTTAAAAAATACAACCCTTCCAGGCCCCCTACCACCCAGCAAATCTGATTCATGGGACCCTGGGCTGGGGCCCCGGGGTCTACATTTTTCAAAGCCACCCATGCCAACTGGAAATTCCGACAGATTTAGGAAGCCGATAACGTCAGTGTAGGGGTGCCTAGGGTGGGTGGGAGCTTTTGCCCAGAATCTCTGAACCAGCCCTGTCTTCCGACACCCATCTCTTCGCCTCCATCAGCGGGCTGTTGGCATGGATCCGGAGGGAGGGGGCGGGAGACACACACAGCCGCTTCTGTACAAGCCCTGGTGTCATCTCACTTAGAACTCTGAACCTGGCAGATGTAAGAGGATGCGCTTAGCACCCCACACAGGGCTCTGCAAACACGGCCCCTCCTCCCCCAGGTGTCAGCACCCCCGGGATTAATGTGTCCCGGCAAGAAGGGAGCCTGCCAGGATTCCGTGTGACCTCAGATCCTCAGATCCTTGGGTAGAACTCCAGTGCAGAAGTTGGCCAGGGTTCAGGGGGATCAGGAAGCCCCCACGTGTGGGGGCTGCTGCAACTGCCAACTGCAGGAAAGAAGACGGCGTTCTTCAGGCCTCTTTGGGGGCTGGCCACAGCACTGGCACTTGGGGAGGGCGAAGCTTCCTTGGCCAGAAACCAACCAGGAGGACCTCCTTTGTGAGGGTATGGGTCCCTCCTGGCTTGTGCTTGCCTCTGTGGGGCCCTCTGGAGCACAGCCCCGCCTCATATGGGCTGCCCAGGGGTGCCCTGAGCCCAGGCTTCCCTGTGCTGATAAATTGAGCTTCTGTTCTCCATGGTTCAGGGCGCCAGGGGTGGGGCCAGGCCATTCTGCACAGCCCCCCACCCCCTTGCCTCTTAATGCCTTTTTACCCCTAGAGCCCGTCTGCAGAGCCTGCGGTTGGTCGGCTGCCTTGTCATTTAGCTGTTCCGAGCCAGCGATCGGGAGGCAGCACAAACTGTGGCATTTGCTGAGCGTAAAAATTCAATTAATTCCAGAAGGCAGATTAAATATAAGTGAGTTTTAATAATTTGCTGTAAAGTCGGAGGATTACTGCGGGCAGGAGGAAGGAAGCCACACATGCGTGCATGAGCGGCTTGGCACAATCGTGGGGATGCCAGCTTGGGATGCTTCCTGGAGCCCCTGATTCTCCCCAAGTCGGGCATGCCCCACTGCCCTGTGGCCACCTTCGGAGGGTGGTGTGGGGTCTCCAGCTGGAAATCTAGAAGATGGCAGAGGAGGTTGCCAGGCTTCCAGCACCCCCACCGCACATGCCCCATGCTGGGGCAGCAGGCAGCGGTCCTCAGCCGGGGTTTCCTTCCAGAATCCCCACGAGGGACAGTGTGTACCCCGCATGGGCAGCCCTGACCACCCTGCAGTTTGTAGTTATGCCAACAGCCCCCTTTCCTCCTAAATTCTTCTTTCTTTTTCCAGGGTCCTCCATTCCTGGGCCTGGTTTTGTTGTCCTAACTTTTTAGGAAGTCAAGTGAGAGTGAGAAAGGGGCTGCAGACTCTTCAGATTGCAAGGCTCTTGTCCCCCTGAGACACCCCTGCCTCGCAACACACACATGTACGTACACACACATCTCTCACACATGCATGTGGTCACACACTCACAGTCATACATGCACACTCATGCATGCCCTCACACACACATGCATTCACCTGCAGTCATACTCATGCGTGCACACGCACAGTCCTGTCCACGAAAGCCATTAAGTTAGCCACCTTCCTGAGTTCAGATGCATCTGCGAGAAAGCGTGCTTTTCATGCCTGCCTTTTGTCTTTTGCCACCGCCAAAACACACCAGAAAAACCAAAATACAAAAAAGGAGGCCTAACCCCCTGCCCATTTTCTTTCTTGTTGTGCCACCAGAAATGAGGCCTGACCCAGAAAAGGCAATTGGTGGAGGGGGGGCTGTCTGGAGCCTGCCTCCCGGCCAGCCGCCTCTGCCCCCAGGGGAGGGAGCGAGAGAAAGGAGGCAGGCAGCTTTTATGTAAAGACAGTGATGGTCCAGTGAGTACAAAATGCTATTTCAAAGCCAGCGTTCATCACTACCACTTCCCACTGTGATCTCCATAGATTTCTTTGTCTCCTTCAATTGGCCCTAATTATGGAACTGGAGGCTGCCTGATCAGTTTCATTCTTGTCATGAAATCCTGAGGGCACGCATGGGGATGGGGGACACAGGCTTGCCAGCTGCACAGCCCTCAGACTGGTCTTGGGTCTTTGTGTGCGTGCCTGCGTGTGTGCACGGCTCTGTGAGTGTGCGCCTCTGTATGTGCGCACGCATGTGTGCTTAGGGACCTGCTTACCCTCAGCTCCCCTCCCCCTGCTTGTTCCCCAAGATGCCTGGCTAGTCCAGGTCCCTGGCTCCCTCTTTTTGGGCAGGAGGGAGTTCCCAATGGACCTCCCAGCTGAGAACTGGCTAGCCGGGGATGTGCATATGGTAAGCAGGCTGGGATGCTGGCTGCCACCGAGATGAACACCTGCAAAGATGAAAGCCACAGCCAAGCGTGGCATACCCTGCCTTCCCTCCACGCTCCCTCTAATGCCCTAATTATGCTGTGTTTGTTTCAGTAATTTACACTCTCCGGGTACTGATCCATCAATAATAAATGTATTACCTGTCTCTGGGTAAGGTTTGGGAGATCCTGGATGCTGCTTTGAAAATGTCTGCAAAGCAGGATGATCGGGGAGGCAGACCGATTCCCCCCGCAGCCTTTTTCTCTCCAAATGCTCATTCTTTCTCAGATGGCAGCGTATTTGGCAAAAGCTGTCTGAGGCTGGTACTTGGTACTGCTTTTCCGTTCCCCCTTCTTTTTATGCCTTTTTAATATTTAAAGCCATCATTGGGCTGAGCGATAAAATTCTTTCAAATCAAATTTTATCCTTCAATCTCGTGCTCTGGCTTCCCTCTGGCTGGAAAAGTTGGTGAGGGCAGCACTGGCTGAGCAGGGGTGTGTGGAGGGGGTCTGTTTGAATGAAGCCAGTGCCAATGTGGAGCCTGCCCTCCATCCAACATCCATCCAAAACCTTCCTAGAAATAAAGAGTAGGGTCCACGTGATTCGGCTGTCACCAGTGACAGACCCACCCAAGGTGGACCGGGCAAGTGTTCCAGGGCCAATCCCGTCGTAGGGGGCTGGATCCTCTCTCCTCTCCTTTGCTGATGGGAAAGAAAAGTTGTTAGGGCATTTTTTTCAGAGGTGGGGTAAAAAAAAGGTGCGATGAGCTATGAGCAGTTTGAAGGGAGAGAGGAGAGCCATCAGCCTCCACCTGCTGTCCTCTCAGGACAGGACAGTAAAAATGTGTGTGGCCTCCAGGCTCCAGCCTTCACAGCTCTGCTATACCCGTGTAACGCTGGCATCCTGGGGTCCAGAGTATCTACCTGTTTGTCCCCAGTGGCCACAGAGATCAGAGGCCTGTGTTCTGCCCTGCGTTCTGCCTGCTGTTCTGGCTCCCGAAAGGGCCCGTCCTGCCTGGGGCTTTCGCTCTCCGCTTCTCCTTTTTGGTGGCCCTCCTGCATGGCAGCCGAGGTGGCATTTTCAGGATACCCAGGGATGGAGCCCAGAGCTGGGGAGCCTGTTCCAGGAGACACATTCAGAGACATCGAGGACAGCAGGATTCTCCATTGTGTTGGCAGTACTTTCTCCAGTCTCTTGTTTTGGCACATTGTTCGTTTGGGGGTGTTTTTCTGCCCAGCTGGATCTCCATTTGGGGTAGGGATGGAAGGCAAGTTTGCCCCCGTGTTGCAGCCCAAGTCTGGCATCCTGGTTCTGATGCTTGCCTCCTGTGTGGCCTTGGGCAAGCCACCTCCGCTCTCTGGGCCTCAGGTGCCTCATTTGTAAAGCTGGAGGTGATGACACAAGCAGCAGTCCTTCCTGAGCACTTCCTAGTGGGGCACTGAGCCAGGTCCCTGAGCGACACCTCTTCTGGCTCAAGGGTGCGATGTGGTGCTGCAATGAGGGACGCGGACTCAGAGCCGGCCTGCCTGCGCTCATTCCTGGCTTTGCCCCTTACCAGCTGTGCGACCTTGGGCAAGTTACTTAGCCTTTCTGTGCCTCAGTTCCCTTGCCTGTAAAATGGGGGTGATAGAAGAACCTGCTTTATGGTGGTGGGAGGTGGGGCTTTGCAAGGATTAAATGTAAAGTGCCTAGAACAGCAGATAGCCATTACTACCAATAATAAAATTTCCACCCATTACCTGTGAGGTAAGACAGTAATGATCTCCATTTTATAGATGAAGAACCGAGGCTAACCCAGGTGGTAACTTGCTTCAAATCAGATGTCCAAGAAAGAGCCAATCGCTGTATTAGTTTCCTGGGGCTGCCATAACAAAGTCCCACAAACTGCTTGGCTTAAACAACAGAAATGAATTGTGTCACAGCTCTGGAGGACGGGAATCCAAAATCAAGGTGGCTCTCAGCAGGGCTGGTTCCTCTCTAGGGCTGTGAGGGAAGCGTCTGTTCAGGCCTCTCTCCTTGGCTTGCAGACAGCTAGCTGCCTTCTCTCTTCACGTGGTCCTCCCTCTCTGCCTGTCTGTCTCTGTGGCTATTTTTTGAAATAAGGACCCAGGCATATTGGATTAGGGCCCACCCTACTCCAGTATGACCTCATCTGAACTAATTAATTACATCTGCAAGGACTGTGTTCCCCAATGAGGTCACATTCTGAGGTCCTGAGGGTTAGGCTTCAACATAGGAATTCGGGGGGACCCAATACAGCCCATTGCCTTTGACCAAGAGGTCCTTCCAGCTCTAAAACGTGAAGATGCCCGGGCTTAGTGGGTTCTGGCCAAAGAGAGTTTTCCAAATGCTGGCCGAGGGGAGACCACGCTTTCCTCCGAGGCCCCTCTGCTGCCTGCTGCTTTCTCTGATCTTGCCTCCATGTGGGCTCTGTACCAGCTGGCCCTGGGGTGTATGTTCTTTCAGGGGCTCCCTAGAAGGATGAATTCCTTCCTTCTGGCAGTCAGGCCACACTGGCCATCCCACCGCTAGGCTGCGTGGTCAAGAGTCACAGCTGCTCCCCAAAACTGCTCATAGGTCCCACTAGGCTCTGTCTGCGTGCCCACTGCCCCTGTTCCGTGGCCTCCCATAGGCAAAGCGTCTCTTCTCCCCACCTCTGACACCAGTATGCGAAAACCCTGGCCACACACCTGCAAAGGGGCCACTTTTTCCCTGTGTTGCAAGGAACCTTCAATCTTCTTTCCCCTCTCCTCTGTGCAAATGAGGCATCCGTGTCCCCAGACCCTACTGTAGCCCCCAGACCCCCAGCCCCATATCACTCTCCTGTCTGGGGTTTTGGGGGGGGCACAGTAGCTAACTTTTAAATTTCAAATAATCCCAGTAAGCAGCAAGGGAAAATAAGTATCCACAGCTTCCATGGGTCTGGATCTAGCTGGTTTGTATTGAGCTGTCTCAGTTCAGAGTGTAGGGAGGTTAAAAGTTTGTCTTTCTCACTGTGCTCGTTTGTGTCACCCCTCCGAGGCTGGGAATTGGCGGGGGCACCTCCATTGCTTACAGCCTGGAGAAGACAGAAATAGGGGGTTCCTTGGCCTGGGTGGGGGTTGCAAGCTGCTGGTCATAGCCTGGACGCTCTCAATGGGATGGCTAAACCCCACTCCCGTGAGCGGCTGGAGGGCCCGACTGCGGAACATGAAAAAAAAATAAAAATAAAAAAAAAAGCGGGCTGGAGAAATAAAGGGGAAAACAGTGATGTGGAGCCCCAATTGCTAACAGATGGTGCTGGTATTAGGAAAATGAAAATACATGCAGTAAATTTGCTATTTGCCAGTGTTAATTTCTTATCCCAAGGTAGAACCTTCCCCCTGGCCCTAGCCATGCCATCTGCATGTTCATAAAATACATTACAGCAGAATTGATCAAGCGGCAGTGTGCATGTGGGGCTCCGGGTGGTCGGGCTTGGAGGGGGGAGAGCGGGGGACTTGGATGCACCTGCCGGAGTTCTGGGGACAGCCCCCTGTGTTTCCCACACACCTGGGTGCAGAGGGTTTCTCAGGCCAGGCCCCTTGTTGCCTTTGCCCCATCATTGAGCAAAGGTCGGGGGCTCTTAGGACCCCGGGAAGGTCTCCCGTATGACAGCCCACTGTTGTCACACAGTTGTCACCAGGGAGCCAGTCCCCGCTGGTTGGTGGTCCGCATTTCCCCCACCCACGCCTTCCTGTACTCTCCCTTAGGTCTCCTCTCCCAGACCTTCCCATGTCTGGAAAGTAACACGTTAAGGCTTTGCTGCACAGGCGGCCCCGGATCCTGCTTCAGTCTCCGTCCTCACTGGATAGGTTGTTCGATACGTTAATGTCATCCCCATGGCTGCCCCTCTGTAACCTGTCACCTGTGGTCCTCCTGGCTCTCTACAGAGGAGGCAGTCCCTCTTCCTTCTTTGTTCAACCCTTTCCAGTTGCTAGGAGGTTAATTTGTGAGCCCACTCCTTTGGTCGTGAGACTGTGTCCTCACCAGCTGCAACTCACTGGGGTGACCCCCTCTCCCAATTGGCTTCTTGCATCCCTCTTCGTTCCCTGTCAGGAGTGTGGGTCCACGGGGCAGAACCGCACCAGCCCTTGGAATGCACCCACGGCAGCTGCCAGGGAAGACAGGAGCAAGGACACCCCCCCATCCCGCCCGCTTTTCAGGACATAGTGTCCCCTACTGGGTGCCAGCTCCTCAGGGGCCTCAGGTCCTCAGTCTTGCTGTTCTGAGGGGTGGGCCTTTGAGCCCCTTGGACCCCTGGACTTGAGGGGACGCAGCACATGCCCAATGGATGACTTAGTGGCCCGCATCATCCCGGTGCTCACCCCTCCCTGCCTGTGCTTTGGGGGCAGTGCCCCAGGGTGGGCCACTCGGTCTGCTAATTACCAGTGTGGGAATGGCTTTCTGGTCCTCTGGGGCCCTGAGAGAGCCCCCACATCTGGTCAATTAATGCTGAATCTGTAATTCGGATGACATACAACCCCAGCCAGCTCTCCAAATGAGGCGATTAAAAGGCTCTTCCCCTCCTTCGCTGAAGAACAAGCAAAACGGGGCCTTCTTTATGTCTCGGGATTGATGGGCCCTACCCGTGACCTTTGCTAGACAAGAAGTATTATCAGGAATACTTCTGTATTTCCCGACTTTGCAGGCTGCATAAATCTCCTATCAACTGAGGCAGGGGAAATCTGCCACCAGTTATTAATACGCGCACTCTCCAGGAGGAAGGCAAGCCTTTGTCGGCAGGGCCCAGGGAGCCGGGAGCCGGGAGCCCGGAGCCCGGACTGTGGGCATGGGGAGGCCAGTACCCCTCCACCACCCCACCCGCGTGCAGCCAGGAGAAGGCACAGTTGTCCTGACCTCCATGCCCACTGGCCCCTCTCCCCCGACTCCTGGTGTGGCCCCGCCTCCTCTTCTCCCTCTTCCTCTCTGACCCCACCCTCCTCACCAGAGCTGAAAAAGCACTTTGCCCCTGATTTCTCTTCTCAGGATTGGGGGGTTAGGAGGCTGCTAGTGCCTGCCCTGAGGGTATTCAACCCCGGATGCCATCCTGTGCCTGCTGGGGGTGGCTTCTAGGTCAGGGAAGGGCCCTGTTTGTTTCTCAGTGCCAGGGTGGGTGGGCGCATGGCCGCCCCCGCTGAACTGCAGACCCACTTATGAGGCTGAATTGGGAACTAGTGGAGAAGGTAGTGGGCCCAATGCCTGGCACTGGGGGAGTGGGGCACAGGGTGAGTGGGGCCTGGGCACCAGGTGGGTGGGGCACAGGGTGAGACCCAGGTCATCCTGGAAGACCACTGGAGAAGCCTTGGCCAGAACCTGGTGTGTTTGTTTTCCAGGTGTCTCTGGAAGGGGTGGTTCCCTGCTATTTATTTACCAATTCTCTAGGGGAGTAATACTTATGAAGCATCACATGTGAGTGTGCGAATGAGCGTGTGACTGACAGTGTGTGAAAATGTTTCTATGAATGTGAGTGAGACTGTGTGAATGTGTGAGTATAAGAGATAGTGTGTGAGTGACAGTGTGTGTAAGTATTTGAATGTATGTGACAGGGAATGTGTGCGGGTGTGTGTGTGAATGTGAGTGGTGTGCGAGTGTGAGTGAGTGTGAGACAGTATGTGTGTGAGATAGGCAGCCTGTGCAGGTCACAGAGGACAAACACTGGCGTCTGGCTGTTCCTTAGTGAAAAAACACATCCCTCAGGTTCAGGCCAGGGTTCGCGTCCTGACCCCGTTTTACCTGCTCTGTGGCTCTCAGCAGCTTACTTTCCCTCTTGGAACCTGTTTTCCAGCCTGTGAAATGGGGACACTACAATCCGTAGGCGGATAAATGGGACGATACTGCACGCAGTGCATGGTTTAGCAGTGAGGGGACTTAGGATGGCATTCCTGGGGGACATGACAAGCTCACAGAACTGGACTGGGAATGGCACCAGGCTGGGTGCCCTTCTGGGGACAGTGGGGGGCTTTAGCCAGGCCTATGGGACAGACCCTTTTCCTGGTGTTTGAGGCCAGAGCCAGGTCACAGCCTGTGTCATGAGGCCCACCTGAGACTTGGCTGGGAAAGGGGCCCTGGCCCCCTGCCCCTGCTGCCTTGTTCCCCCCAGTGTGTGAAGACACATTAGGGTCACAGACCCGCTGGCATTGACGGCACAATTGGGCTTATCCTGACAGTCTGAGCAGAAGGCCCATTGCTTTCGTCAGCTCCTCGGGACAGCACCTGACTTCTCCCCCCAAAGTGCAGGGTCCTGGGTTGGTTTTCTCCAGGGCTGCTTGGAGATATCCTGGGAACTTAATTATTTAGCCAGAGTTTTCCCTGTAGTACTTGCTAAGCTCCCCCCACCCTGCCACACACACACACACACACACACACACACACCTACACACAAAGGGCTCTGACTCAGAAAGGGACAAGGTGACGATGGCCCGTGTAGACGGTGAGACAAGAGTCTCGGAAAGTCTCTCACTTCTGCCCTGGCTCCCGAGGGCTGCAGTCTTGGTAGGAAATTGGCTTCTTCGTGAAGGAAGCCATCCTCTCCTCCTGTGTCCTCATTGAGTCGGGGTGCTGGGGAGGGTCCTAGGGAAGGTTACCTGGGCCTCGAAGGGGCACGGGGTGAGCTGTCAGTGGTGGGAAAGGCCTCCCCATTGGGCCGGACAGAAGCTGTCCACTGTGGGCCCTGGGCTGGCCTCTGTAGGCTGGACTCGGGGCATTGATGCTGGTGGACTCCCGGCCGTTGGCAGCCGTGCAGGGAGCACTCAGACTTTACCACTACTCTGCTCCTTCCCACATAACACTTTGTTCTCAGCAGAGGCATTTCATTCATCCATTCCTTCCCTAAGTGAACAGCCAGGTGCTGAGCGAGGTGCTGGGGATTCATCCATGAGCAAAACAGACAAAAATCCTGCCCTCCCAAACCTTACCTTCCAAGGCAGCACGGTCCGATGGAACAGTTTACAAGGATGGAATGTTCTAGAGCTGCGATGCCCAAATTGGTGATTGGAATGTGACTAGTGTGACTGAGGGACCTGAAGTTTGCGGTTTACGTATTTCAATTTCAGTTGGTAGCACCTGTGGTCAGGGGCCTTGCCTCTGGACAGTGCAGATCTAGCAGGAAGAATGGGCGTGGTAGGTAGGAGCAGGTCTTCTATGTGATTTCCCTTTTCTGATCCCCTTCCTGTGTCACAGGCTCCCACACGTGTGTCTGAGGTACCCAGGCACCTGCAGGGGTAGGATGGGAGGAGCATTTCTGACCGATAGCCCCCTCCTCTGTTTAAACACAGCAGATTCAACAATGTCACTTCACCAGCACACAGCTCCTAGAGGATGGGACCTTCTCTTGTGTTGGCTTTTATGTTTAACTTCCAGCCCAGAGCTTGGCATTTCAGAGGCTGCTCAAATATCTGTTGAATGAATGAATGCGTGCATGCATGCATAAACGAATGCATGACAATCCCAGCCCTGCCATTTGCCAGCTGTGTGACCTTGGGCAAGTTACTTAACCTCTGTGCCTCAGTCAATGAGAATAACAATAGTGCCACTTCATGGGGTGGTTAAGAGTCTTGTGGGGTAGGACGCTCAAAGAAAGCATTTGGAGCAGAGTCCTGCACAGGTGCTCTGTTAAAAGCTTGTTAGCAGTAGGGAGAACCCGCTCTGAATGCTGGTTCCTGAGTGCATTTCCACAGGCGCCTCTCTCTCTCTAGGTCCCTCCTTCCTTTCTGCTCAGCTGTTTCAGGGAGACCTGGATCACAGGTGGATATTAATGAGTGCCCCCTCCACTTGCAGAGTTGCAAGAAAATGAAGAAGTTATTATTTCTAGTCCTTGTGTTTGGAAACTGAGCCCAGAGACCACAAGTGACCTGGCTGGGGTCACACAGCTGCTTGGTCAAGTCATGGAGCCGGGGTGATCCTGGGTGTCCCAGTCCTGCTCTAGTGGGTCATTGTTGGTGGTTATCATCTACCTGAACAGACCTGTCCTCACTGGGCAGCTCTGCCAACATCTGCCCTCGAAGCAGTTGCTGACCCTGGGGCAGCCTGCTGGAGGGACCGGCTCAGGGACAGCCAAAAACACCCTGCCCTGCCCTCTCCAGCAAGGAAACTGCCCTGACTGGGGGCTCAGTGAAGATCTAGAGGCTGACCTGGCCTGGCCACATCTGGCCCTGCAGCTTCTCAGCAAGGCCACCTGGGCAAGTAACTAACTTAACCTTACTCAGTCTCAGTTTCCTAATCTGTAAAATGGGACTACTGTAAAATGGGAAATACTTCAGGGCAGCGTGCTGAGACCAGGGCTGGTGCCTCGGAGAACCTTGGGGAAATCACCACTATTAGAGGGCCTTGAGTGGAGACTCCCTGGCCACCCCTCACAGTCCTGGAGCGCGGCTGCCTGTGGCCTTGGTACTTGGAGCCATAGCATCCAGCCTAGCCTCCCAAGTCAGCTTAGGGGTGCCTCCCCCAGGGCCCAGTGATGCCTGGTCCTTTGCAGCCCCTGTCAGACCAACTGCCTTGATTTCTCCACTCCCAGGGGCCTGATGTCATCACATAGGGGCAGACTGGCAGCCTGAGGGGCGAGGTGGATTCCCACAGCCACGTCCCTTCCTTCGGCCCCTCCCTCTCTCCCCCCATTCCCTTTCCCTCCATTCTCTCTCCTTCCCACTCCCCATCCAGCCCCGCCCCCCTGCAGTCCCCTTAGCCTCCCCTCCCCCAGGCTCCTCTGCTCCCCCCATCCTTGGGGCTGCCCTGTGCCAGCTCCTGCCTGTGTGAATGTCTAATCTCCAATTTTATTCGCTGGGCTCCAGCCTATTTGCATAATCCACATAGTCACCCTGGTTTTAATTGCCCACAACTCTGCAGAAAGATCATGTGGTTAAGTGGTAAATCATAATTAGATAAATAATTGGTTTGGCCACAGCAAGCTGCTTTTGTTACACCTGCCATCTGCTGGACCCGTTTTTTCTTCTGGCCAGAACAATGCGGTTCTGATGACAGGGCATGCTGCTTCTCTCTTATGGGGGGTGGGGGGAGCTGGAGGAGGGGTTGGGCAGAGGGGCTCGGAAGCAGAGCCTGGAAGATTGCCTAGTTGCTGGGGTCTGTGCCTGGCCTGCTTGTCCCCCCCCACCCCCAACACACACACACACCAGCGGGTGCACCACATATTCAACATTCATTACCCGGCTTGGTTAATGCATCAGAGTGGCAAATTTGACTTCTTTGCAGAAAAGGGAGGGAGGAGAGGGGCCTGGGGGAGGAAGGGAGCAGCAGGGGCTGCCCAAGGCCTGGCCTGCCTGTGGTTTCTCCAGTAGCCCTGACAGCCAGGGCAAGAGGCCCGCTGTGGAGGGCCTGGGCCGGATCCCGGGAGGCTGGCGGGGCAGGTGGGCAGAGGTTAGAACCCTCAGATCTCCCGACCCACCATGGTCAGCTTCTCCATCTGCTCTTTGTTGGAGGCGCCTTCATTTTCCATGTCTCAGGCCCCATCTGTGATCCTAGGAGTCTCCAGGGGACCTGGGGATCCTGGGCTGGCCAGGTCGCCTGGCCGGGGCCTTCTGCCTTTCACGCTTCTCTTCCAGAGCCTCAGTCCCGTAGACTGCCGGCAACTGCTTCACATTGTCCTTTGTTCACTCATTCATGCATGCATTCACTTATTCAGCAAACAGGCCTGGAGCATCTTCCCACATGTGACTGTCAGTTCTAGAATTCATCCCTGAGAGTCAGACCTCGCTGTGTGACTTGAGCACGTTTCGTGACCTCTCAGAGCCTGTTACTTCACCTGTAAAACAAGGACCATTAATTATCCCTGCCTTGTTGGAGCATCAAAGGACATGCTGTGGAGAAAGTCCTTGGAACGACCCTACACTAAATAGATGCTCAGGACCTGTGCTCGTTGGGGACCTGACTGCTCATTTTGACCTCTGATTATGGGGACGGGGCCCTGCTGCCCTCCTCGGGTGATAATGGAGGCTTACAAGGCTGGGCTGAGAACACGGATGTAAGAGGCACCCAGTGTGGTGGGGAGGCCCCAGGAAGGAGAGGGCCTGGGAAAGGAGCCTGGGTGGTGTGGGGAGGAAAGGTAGTGGCCATCCAGACAGAACTTGCCTGACTCCAGGGCATCTGTGTTTCTGCTCCCGACAGGCAGGGCCCTGTGGCCCCTCCCCAGACAGCGCTCTCTCTAGAAGGCTTTCCACAGGCCTGACAAGCTGCTCCCTCAGGCCTTGTTTATCTGGCCTGCTGGGTTGCATCTGCAGAAATCCAGGAAGCCTCCTTTCTCTTGGGGGGAGAGGGGGCTCAGCTTCTCCTTGTCAGCATGACAAAAGGCAGTTTGAGAGCTCAAGGCCCATTTCCAGAGACCTGGACGGAGACTTAGCTGGGGAGGGTGGGATGGGCCCTCTGGCTTCTCTGAGAACCGCTTGGGGCAGATTACTGGCCTCAGTGACCAGAAAACATTGGTATCTTCCTTCTTGAAAACCCACCAATGCCTTTTGGAGAAACTCTGGACATCGTCCGTGTGGCTGAGATTTTGGAATGTCAGATATTTTCTGTTTTTCCATCAATCCATCCATCCCTTATCTATCTTTTTTCCTTTCTTCCATCTACCCATCATCCATCTTCCCCCCCATCCATCCATTGTCCATCTTCCTTCCTTCCTTCCTTCCTTCCTTCCTTCCTTCCTTCCTTCCACCTATCCACCATCCTTTCCTTCTCTCCCTCCCTCCCTCCATCCCTCCCTCCCTTTCTTTTTTTCCTTCCTTCCTTCCCTCCTCCCATCCATCTATCTATACTCCCTATTCTTGGTCTAAAGGCAGACTCTCTTCTCTGGCAGAGTCTCTGCTGCATCACACCTCCCAGGAAAAATGCATTTGCTCTCCCGATACCATCATAATGGGTCCCCTAAAGGGAGTGGGGGAACCTCCCCTGCAGACCTGTCACTAACTTGGGAAATGAAGCCTCAAAACAATTCCCAGGGGAGACTTCTCAGGCTTGTGTGATGTTTTCTAGACTGCAGCTTTCCAGGAGTCTCCCCTTGAGGGTACTTGGGGGTCTGACTCACTATAGTCATAGCTCTAGATTCTTCCAAAAGCCCCGCTTTCAGGTATTCTGCCTTGTTTTCTCCATTAGCCCACATATACCCCTCTGACCAAATATCTTAACCTTTAGCTCCAAAATATGTGGTCATTTTTATAGTCTAAGTCTGTGCTGTCCAAAACAGTAGCCACTGGCCACATGTGGCTATTTCCATTTAATTTTTTAATTTTAAATTAATTAAAATTAAGGATTAAAAATTCAGTTCCTTGGTCGCACTGACCACGTTTCAAGTGTTCAGTAGTCACACATGGCTGGTGACAACTGTATATAACAGCACAGACAGAGAACATTTTGGTCATCACAGAAAGTTCCATTGGACAGTGCTATTGTAAGCATTTATTCATGCAATTCATGCAATCTTAAATAACTAAAAGATGGGCCATCCTCAGCCATTAACTACTCTTAGCTTAGATCTTTCTAGAGTCTCCCACTAAGGGTGGACTGAACTGGGATTTGAATTTTCATCTTGTCTGTGGTACTGTGTGACTTGGGTTCAATCACTCAACCTCTCTGTCCTGTAGAGATCAGATTTGGGGCCATTTGGAAGACGGGGTATCCTGCTGTCCTTTGGAATGGAAGAGGAAAGTATGACATGGGCCAAAATAGATTTGTAGGGTTCCTGGAACCTGGAGACACGTACTTGTTAAAAATATAAAAATGGCTGTTACACTTAGAAATGTGTTTCCTTGGACCTGGACAGTTTCAGGGAGAAAGTTTATCCCCGCTGCCAAAAATAGTATACAAGGAAAGATGTTTCTCTCTCTCTCTCTCTCTCTCTCTCTCTCTCTCGCTCTCTCGCTCTCTCGCTCTCTCGCTCTCTCGCTCTCGCTCTCTCGGCGTGTGTCCCATCTCCTGTTTCTTCACTGTCTCATCTCTCAGGGGAGGCTGCACACCATGGCCCAGAAGGTTCTTTGCACTGAATTCCTGCTCTCACGGTCGCGCGTGCGGCACGTGGGTTTGTCAGCACCGGTCCTGGGCCCGTCACTCCACAGGGCCGCTCGGGTAGGCCGCCCCTGTGCTGCCTCTCGTCCCCTCTCCTGTAAGTGATGACTCTGACCAATATGCCGACTGACCTGGGCCCCCCCTGCCAGCCTGGTCACCCCCATCAGCAGGCATAGGTTTTCACGGGAGTGCCCACATCCCCTCCCATCGGGGCCTGGCTTTCTGCATTCTGTATCATACCTCCAGACCGGGAACGTGAAAAACTAACTTTGATATTTCAGGACTTGCCAGTGTATACAATGTGCTTAAGAAAGCTCCAGCATTCCAAATAGTGAGCGGGGACACCTAACCCCCTTGCCTGGCTCCTGGCCCCCTCAGCCATCTCAGACCTCCCCTCTCCCCGCAAAGGCCAGGGGAGTGTGTGTGCCGGGCAGCAGGCAGGGAAGGGGCGCCTGGGCAGCCCCCACAATCGGACACTGCGGGCTGGGACAGCTGCCTGCCAACAGCGAGCGCTGGGGAGCGCTGGGGACGGGTGGCTTGGCTGGTCCCGCTTTGGAGATCTCTTCTCCTAAAAGTTCCCTCCAGGTGCCCCAGTGAGACG
Organism: Rhinolophus ferrumequinum; assembly: GCF_004115265.2. NCBI lineage: Eukaryota > Metazoa > Chordata > Mammalia > Chiroptera > Rhinolophidae > Rhinolophus > Rhinolophus ferrumequinum. Next base: position 30,779,804 of record NC_046298.1, read on the forward strand.
TGCCAGAGCAGCCACCTAGCTCTCAATCAGTGACAAAGCCGTGATGCTGATTGGGGTAACTGGGCCGTAGGCGGTGCCTCCAGGCCCCGCCCCTCCCCTCCTTCCTCCTACTCCCCTAATTATTTTTCTTGGATGTTGTGAATTAAATCTTCCAGTAACCCCAGGAGACGTCTCTGGGTGAGGCCCCGCTCACATCTCTGTGCGCCCTGCGCCAATAGAAGTTGTTAAATGAATAATGTTGACTTAACGCTGGGGACCCAATTCTCTCTGAATATAATTCCCCTTCGAGTCGTGGGGAGCTTCCTAGAGAAGCCATAAAAATAATAAACACATCTCCATCAGAGGTTGGTAATGCCACCTCAAATTCTTTGGGGGAGAGAGGTGGGGAAGACATAAATTAAAATTAATTTTTAAAAGAGGATCCCGCCACAAGTCAGATGGTAAAACAAGCCGGTGTAATGGGGGGCAGCTCAGTGGGTCAGCCCCGGGGCACCTGTTGTAAATGTAGATCCTGGGCTCCAGCCCTGAGCTTCCCCCAAGTTAGAACGCGGGTGATAGACCTTGGGGGGGGGTTGGGGGGGGTCACCTGACAATCTGTTTTAAGCAGGCACTTCTTGTGAAAGTGAAGGTTGGAGATTATGGGTTAATAGAAAGAGCAATGGGGTGAGGCTTGAGAACTGGCCTCCGTCCGTCCGTCCACGATACGTCCTGGCCAACTGTGACAACAGGCTCTCGCATTTCACCTCCCTGGCCTGCTCTCCGTCTGAAAATCTGCCAGAAATGGGCAGAGGCAGCTGGAGGAGTTGGAGAAAGACTTATAACACAGACGTCTCCCTCCCTCTTGCTCCTCGTCCTCCTAAGATCCCAGCCAGCTCCGAACGCCTAATGCTCACAGGCCTGTCACCTGTGAGACATCCATCGCCCCAGCCTGTGGACAAGCTCTGAGATGCTCCTCTCTATAAAAGGAGGGAGGTGGCACAGCTCTCCTCTGTGACAGTGGGCTGGCTGCGCTGGGCGAGGTCCCCCCTCAGGAGCGCCTGGAGCTGTGACCACCCCCTCACTCTCTATGCTCTGGGAGGGGCCCCCGGTATGTTGTAAGCATGTCCTCTTTGCCGCCCGCCAGAGAGAGACACGGGGTCACCTCAAAACAATGCAGCTTCCAGCAGGGCCTGCTGTTAAAACCAGCTCAGGTTATTAGCAGTAATGCTCACAGATGGGGTCAGGCGGCGTGGGGACTTTCCCAAGGTCACGAAGCAATTTGCTGGCTGAGCCAGGAATAGAACTCCTGGGCTGGGCTGTGCTGCGCTAACCCTGGGCTCAAATTGCTAGCCAGGCAGGTCTGTGCTGGGAGGGGAGGGAGCCGCGGAGCCCTATACTATGTGGGCCAAGGGGAGGGCCGGGGAGCTGTCATCCTGCATTGATGGTGAAGGCCAGCCCCGAGCTTTCTCCAGTGTTACTGTCATTCCTGGGAGAGGAGACTGTTTTGAACTCTGGGCGAGAGGTTAGTGTTGAGTGGGAAAGGCTGAGTTCGGAGCTGGAAGGGCACTCACTCATGGTGGGCCTGTCTGTGTGTTTCTTTTAAGATCACCGGGGAGTGGTTAAAACAAAATAAAACAAAAGCCCAGCATTTGTTTTCCTGGTGACTCTTTGCAGAATACTCTAGCTGCTCTTAGGGGGAGGGATTGGGGTGGCATCACAGATGTAGGACTCTGTAGAGGCTGATGGAAAAAAAATCGACTCTCCCCAGCTGTGGAAAGGCGCTCAGCATTCTAGAAAGAGAGGACTCGGTGTGTCTATTCCGGGAGGTTTCCTCATCCTGTTTTTGGCTTGATTTATTTCGGGGGTAGGAGGGATACAGGCAGCATTTGTTGCTGATGAGGTTTGTGTCCTCCTAGGGGCTTCTTAATTTCATTAGGTCGATTCAGCAAAACTTTTGTCTAAGGACTTCTGAAGGTCCAGATGTAAGTAAGGTTTGTTTCCTTTCCACCAATGCCTGGCCCCTGGTGAGTACAGGGGCCCAAGAAAGTGAGGAATGCTAAAGTCACCCCCTCTCCTATAGGAGGGGGAAGGAAGGTCAGTTTCCACTAGCAGGGTTAGAGCCACAGAGCCATGTCCAGAAAGGCTACCTGGAGGAGGTGAAATTGAAGCTAGGGCCTGAGGGAAGAGGTATGCAGCAAACAAAAATTTGGGAAGGGCTGGGGAGGGTGTACCTGGCAGCAAGTACAGACTGAGCAGAGGTAAGGAAGGAAGCTTTTAATCTAAATTAACCTGTCAGGGAGGGTGGGAGGACAGCAGAGACCAGGAAGTGTGGTATGGACACTGTGTAGCTAAAAAAATGACCGGACACTTCTAGAATGGCCTGTGTAGGGGTGGTTAGAAATGTGGGGTGGCTGGTGCATGCATTTGTAAGTCGTGAGAGGTGAGAGATGGAAACGGGAGGATTTGAGGGGCAAAGGGGGAGATTTAAAATAGGAGAGGAGCCTGTCCCCAAGGAAGAGGGCAGCCTCACAGGACGGGACATAGGAGGAGGTGACATAGCTGTTGGTATCTGCCAGGTGCTATGGAGCTAAGCAAAATGAAGAAACGAGGTGGTGTGGAAGGCACTGGGGAACTTTGGGGTACTGCCACAGTGGGATCAGCCCGGGTTGAAGACAATGGGGGAAAATGGAAGCAGAGGCTGGGTGTGCAGAGAGGCCTTTGGTGGCAGGTGGGAGGCTGGAGCTGGGAGGAGCTCAGGGGCCACCATGTGGGGGAAAAGATGTCCCAGGATGGGGGCTCATCAGACTGAGGCTGGAAGGACCACGCAAGAGAGGAAACAAAGGCCCCTCTTGGAGCAAACAGGTAGAAATTGATTGAGGGGGATGCACGGTACAGCAGGGCCTCCATTCTGACCTTCAACTTGGGCCCTGCAGACAGCCAGAGAATCTAAGGCAGCTGGCCAAAACCTCAGCACCAAGATCTTCCAATGGCGAAAATGATGCTTTGAATGTAATCCTTTCTCCTTGATCATTTCCATTTGTGAGACCAAGTTCTAAAGACTGAAATACAACAAGAGCCAGAGTGAGTGGCTCCTGGCAGCTGCTATGAGCCAGGTTAGTGGAGACCAGGCCCTGGCACGGACCTCTCGTTCTAGGGCACCCTGGCCGGGCAGTGGGGCCAAGGCCGGTTGAAGGGTGGTCCTCTGCTCATATCAGGGCTTGTTTGTCTGTGTGTGTTGCTTGTCCAGTCTGCGAGCCATAAAGGCAACTGGGATTTGATTGTCCAGCTGACTGTTTGGGACTCTAATGATAGGCAGTAGTAGATATTTAATCCAGAAATTTGTCAGGAGCACACACACCCTGAAAGGATGGAAGAGGAATGTGCCGTGCAATTCTGAGGGCTCGTGGGTTCAAATGCCTAGCACACAGTAGGCACTCAGCAAACCCCAGCTGCTGCCTGGGCTGGCTTAGTGGCACGTGGCTCCAAGGGGGGGAGCTGAAGGCACGAGGAAATGGGGCAGGAGCCCCATGTCAGTGTGTGTGCAATTTCACAGACCTCTAGGTGTGGGGATGTCTCAGGGCCCATCGGTGCTTCAAGAACTTTGAAGGCGTTTAAACGTGCAAAGAAAATGGGTGCAAAGAAGTTTCTGGGGATCCTTTCAAGTTGGGGTGAATAATAAAGACCCGCGGGCCTTGGCCAGCCTGACGTTCTAGAAGTTCTCCTGGTCTCTTGTCGCTTAGCAGGATTTCATGATTTCACCCCAGCCCCGTCCCACCCAGATCTGTTGCAGACCTGGGGGTGACTCACTGCCCCAGGCCTCTCTCCTGGGTGCTCTCCTGGGCATGTGGCCTGTCTGTGGCAGCCTCGGTAGGGGTGCAGGTACGTGGTCCTCTGAGCTGACTGGCAGACCAGGAAGAGAGAGGAAAACCTGTCACCCAGCATGAGGATGCCTGATTAATTTTTCCAAAGGAGGGTTGTTCCTGAGAAGCTGTTGGGAGCACCCAGGTTTCTGCATCCACAGGGCGTACAGGCTCAGAAGGCAGAAGTGTACACGCTGTGGCAGTAGATGTGGCCTGGAGCTTGGGGGGCCACAATGACTTCAGGTCAGGGGTCCAGGGCTGGGGGCTCCCCTGCCACTCATGACCTCTGGTGGGCCTAGCTTGCTCATGCCACCATCCTGCTCCCTCCCTGTCCCCCAGGCCTTTCTAGGTCACAGCTGGCCTCTTTCCAGCCCAGTGACCAGGTGGCAGGACCTGGCTGCAGCCCTGCTCAGAGACAGTGTGTACCTTTCAGTGTCACTACCTCCAGCTGCTCAGTGCTCATAGGGGCAAGGCCTCCCCTCCCCTTGGAGCCAGAGAACCGATGACAAGGGCAAAAAAAGGCCTGCAGCTTTGGGGGGGTGGGGCACCCCCACCTGGAGGACTCAGAGCTCAGGTCTAGGGAGACGGCAGAGTGTGTCTGTGTATGTGTGAGGCGGTGGGAGGCCAAGTGTGGAAAAATGCCCTGGAAGCAAAATATGCTTGAAAGTGACTAGTTTCTCTCAAAATGCCCCAGAGTCACAAATGCAGCGTGAAAGGGGGTTTCCAGGGGACGCTGTCTTGAGGGGCAACTGCTTGGGACTCAGGAAACTGCAGACCCTGGCTCACCCCTCTCAGGACAAGCAGGGGCCCTTCAGATTGGATCGTTTTTCTTTTAATCCAGGTGAAATTCACATAACATAAAATTAACCATTTTAAAGTGAACAATTCATTGGTATTTAATACATTCGCGAAGTTGTGCAAGCACCACCTCTATCTTAGTAGAAAACATTTTTCTCACCCCAAAAGGAAATTCTGTACCCATTAGCAGTCACTCCTCCCCACAGCTTCTGGCAACCATTAGTCTACTGTCTCCTTGCATTTACCCGTTCTGGACTGCTCTATGGATGGAGTCATACACGTGTGGCCTTTTGTGTCTGGCTTCTGTCATTCAGCGTACAGTTTCCAAGGTTCATTCTGTGGCATGATCAGGACTTCATTCCTTTTTGTGGCTGAATAATATTCCATTGCATGGATAGACAACGTGTTTTCTTAAATCCATTGTCCGTGATGGACATTTAAGCTTGTTTCTACTTTGGGCTATTAATGAATAATGCTGCTGTGAGCATTTGTGTACAGGGTTTTGTGTGGACTTATGTTTTTCAGTCTCAGTGTTCATCCGTGTTGGACTCTGTATCAGGACTTCACTCCTTTCTATGGCTAAATAATATTCTACTTTATGGATAGACTTACATTTGTTTATCCATTCATCTGTGGGGGGCGGCATTTGGGTTGGTTGGATAATATTTATGTCACATATCTGAGAAGAAGTCCCGACTAGGTGCTGTGAACTTTAAAAGACAAAACCAAGAGACCTTGGTGGCCTGCTGTGTGTCCCACCCTCTTTCTCGCTCTCCGCCCCTCCATCTGGCTACACAGATCTGCAGGGGATCAGCCAGGTGAGGCCCCTGAAGCCAGCATGGGTCAGTGCTGGCATGATTCTTGGAGTGTGTGTGATTCCCGAAGGCCTCTCTACCTGTGTGTGGGGAAGAGAAGGACATTCCTGCCAGGACATGTGAGAGAGAGAGGAAACCAGTCCAACGCTGCCTCACCCCAGGCTCTGACACCCTAATGCTGACGTGGGCTCCTGACTGGCCTCCCTGCTCATCTGGTCTGGCGCTGACAAGCGCTTCCTCATAAAACTTTTTTATTTGCTGTGGCTCTTCCATTCATTTCTTCCTCACACCAAATAGAAGTCGTTCTACTGAGCTCCAACTGTGTTCCAGGCACTATCCAAAGCTCTTTCCAGTCTATTATCTTGTGTAGGTCTCCCTAAAACGGGGGAAGGGGTACGTTGCTTGCACCTCAACAGCGGGCAGAATTGTTGCACAGCGGGGCCGTGGTCACGCAGTCTCAGCCCAGGTGCCTGTCTCTCCCCTCCATGCTCGCGTCCCTCCCAAATGCAGCGTGCACTCGGAAGCCATGTTTTACGTTTGCTTTTTGGACGGTCATTGAGGTTGACACACAGATGCCCCGGCAGTTGTGATTAGGAGGAGAGGGTGAGAAAGCCTGCAGAGGGTATGGAAGTCAAGTGGCTGGAGAGGGTGGTCGTATAGGGAGAAGAGTGACAGGAAACTGACTTTCATAGCTGATCTGGGCTTTCAGTGCCAACCCAGGAGGACATCACGGCCCAGGAGTCCGGAACCACACTGCTGGGACTGGAAATGATTTCCTGATGGGAACAGACGTCATGAAAAGCAGAGAATGCTCTGCTCTGACAGTATCCTAACTGGGAGAGAGGGGACGTTTCTGGCATGGTTTTTGCTTCACTTACATTGTTGAAAATTTCCTGGTGTGCGTGTCGATTTTGGCCCCTATTGTCTACCCCCACCGCCCTGGAAGTTTCTGCTCCTGCCCTGGAATACAGAGCCTGGGAGTCTGTACTGCACACCCCACTCAGTGCAGGCCTGCCAGGTAGACAGGATTCAAGCTGAGGATTGTGTGCTCTGCAATTTCATAAAAGCCTGCTAAAATAAGACTACTCAGGGACATATTCTCTGCCGGCTTTACATCACTAATGTTGACAGTAGGGAAATTTGGCCAGGTTTCTCTCAAATATGAAAAGTGGGAACTAGGCATGAGAGGAAATGAAAGCCCAGCTCGCCACCCCCAGACAGCAACATGGAGGAGGAGGCCGCGTCCTGGGCGCCCCTGGGAAACTGGTGGAGTTCTCTGAGCCTCCATTTCCTCATCTGGGCAGTAGGGTGGCACTGCCCCAGAGGGCTCTGAATACGGAAGAGGTCAAGGGAGCTGGGAGTGGGGAAAGGCACTGGGTCGTCAGAGACCAGCTCCTTGCAAACTGTCGCCTTGCCAGAAGCTGCAGCCAGGGGGCCACTTCCCTCCAGCTGCCAGCAGCCAGCTGCCAGGGGGAGGGACAAATTGTAAAGAGGGGCCGGGGGCCTGCCCGGCAGCAAGGGGGTGGGCAGCGGCTCAGTCAGGTCCACTCCAAGGGTGTGGGGCCCTGAGCCTCATGCTCGGTTTGGAAAGATCTCTCGGGAATCCTACCAAACGCCTGAGCTCCCAAGGGGTTGGGGAACTAGGAAGGTTTGTACTTCACCCATGCCAAGGCTAGCGTGGCCCAACTCGAATTCTACAGATAGTAGCAGAGGCATGAGCGGGGGTCACTGGCAGAAACGTCCAGAACTAGCAGCCTCAGGGCTTCTGTGGACCCCCAGCAGTCTGTGCGGCCTCCCCTTGGAGTCATTACCCCCCTTGAGGGTCCGAGCGCCCCTCTATTCACCCTCCCCCTGCCTTGGCCTGGCCCCGCTTTTAAAGTTTAAAGGTTTTAAATGCAAATATTTCTCTTTTATAGATGCCAGCTGTCTCCAGAGAGCAGGTTTCCTCGCTGCTCAACTTTATTGTCCAATTAGCTTCCCATATCTAGGTACTGGAGAGCCTGGGGGGCTGGGAGGGAGGGGCCAGAGGGGAGAGGGGCCTGAGGGGGGCAGGGAGCAAAGGCTCCCTTGGTGGTTCTGGAGCTGGAAGCTGCCCCCAAGGGTACTGGGTCTGGGGCGGGCTAGGAAGCCCGGGTCAAAGGGGGGAGGGGATGGCATGCCTCCCAAGGTTGGGGACACCCTTCAGATTCCGGCCTCCAGTAGGAGAGGCAAAAGCTGGGGCGGGGGCAGTTAGAGGCTGAGGTATTCTTTTCTTTAAAAAAAATAAAAGCAGTCGGCCCGGCGCACACTGGCTTCCTTTTAGTCCCTTTCGAGTGTCCCCCCCCCACCCCGCCTGCTTTCTAGCCGCACAGCGGCTTCCCCATTCACCGGGGCTCGGCGGCGCTCACAAAGCGAGGCAATTAGAATTGAAAATCTATGCAAAACAGCTGTTAACTGATTGTAAAGGAGTGCAGCTGTGAGCTGGGTGCAGCTTGGAAGCCGGCGCTGAAAGGGCAGGAAGTGTTGGGGCACCCCGGGGTTAAGAGGCAAACCCCTGTGCCCTTGCCCAAAGGATCGCCTGGCCTGAACCCTGCCTGCACCCCTGGAGGTGACCCTGGTTACTGGAGAGTGGCTGAGATTGCGGGGGGTGGGGATTTACTGGGGCCAGTCCTGAATGTGGCCCCTACCCTGCTGGAGGACCTGGCTCCTCTCTAAGGAGGGCCGGCCTGGCCAGGAGGGTGGCCTCTGTTCTCCCCTCGGCCACGGTTCTTTCCCTCCATTTCTCCATTCAGCAGGTCTGTGTGAAATCTGAAGACGCAGAGCTTGCCTGGTGGCAGGAGCTGTGTCACAGCCAGGAGACTAGAGTCTCTTTCCCCTCCGGGCACCCGCTGTCTCGCGGGGATGGGTGGAAGCTGGAGCTTCAACAATCACAGTGAAACCTGGACACACACAGGGTCTCCCCTCTCCCCCCGTCCGCGACGCCAGCTTGTTCAAGATGTCTCTCCCTGGCTCTGACCCCAGACAGTAGCTCAGTAAGGTAGCCTGGGAGTCTATTTCGCGCACACGCAAATGCATGCACGCACACACACCCTCATCTAAGACCTGTGCGACCCTCTGCACTGTGCGATCACTAGATCACTATCTGAGAGTGGGACGCAGCGCCTGGAGAGATGAATTCCAGAGGCGGGGAGGCGGGGATGGGAAAAGCCTTCTAGGAAGAGATAAGATTTAAGCCTGGCTTTGAAGAATGGAGAGGATTTCTGGGCCAGTGATAGCAACTGGAAAGAGAAAGAAGACCGGGGAATTTGAGTGATGGGGGATTGCCCGCAGGGCAGGGCTGCGCAGGAGGGGCTGGGGATCGTGGTGGAGCTGGGCAGATCCCCTGCCACTCAGCCCTTGGGGCCCCAGTGGTGCCCTCTATGGGTGTGGCACCTCTGGGCAAGGAAGGTAGCCTTGGGGTTGGCGGACCACTCAAACAGAGGGGCTGTGAGAATCCCAGGGTGCCAGGCTCTGGGTGATTGGTCTCCACAACTCCTCCCCAAGGGAAAATGATTTTTGGACACAGGAATAGCCACCAGAAATATTCTCAAATGACAGCCTTAGATCTGAAAGCGCTTTGAGACCTGTAACACCCCCCACCAGGTGTATCTGCAGCTGGTAGTTAAGAAGCGCTGCCAGGTATAAGCGGACAGCCAGCCGGGGCCTGGGCTCAGCTCGAATTTGTGTGCCCTAGGCAAGTTAATTAACCTTCTCTGGTCTCCTCACCAGGCTTTGTAATGGAGGTCATGCTGGCTGCCTTGCACGGCCCACGGGGATTAAGTGACATGAGTTGAACAGCCTTGGCACGTGTTAGGTGTTTGGTGAATGGCAGAAGTGATCTTCCCTTCCCACCCACACTGAAGTCCAGGTCCCTGACACTTATTTGCAGATCCAGGTGCTGAATGAGGTGGCTGCGGTGATACCGTGTTTCTCCAAAAACAAGCCCTAGCCGGACCATCAGCTCTAATGCGCCTTTTAGAGTAAAAATTAATGTAAGACTGGTCTTACAGAAGACCCGATCTTATATAAGACTCGGTCTTATATTTTATTCTTATTTTAATATGAGACTGGGTCTTACATTAATTTTTGCTCCAAAAGACGCATTAGAGCTGATGGTCCGGCTAGGACCGATTTTCGGGGAAACCACGCTGTAAAGGTGATGGTGACATGCAGCCTTTTTGTGCTAGGAACAACTGGTGAGGGTGGAGAACACTGTCAGACTGTTCATGGGTCCTTTTGCTCCCCAAACGATGCAGAATGAGAAAGAGCAGGACAGCAGGACTCCTCCCTTCCCTGGTTTCGAGGGCCCATCATAGACCAGGGGCTGGCACTTGTGCTGGGATTCAGTGGGGGACAGACAGTCACAGGTAGTGCTTCCTCTCCTAGGAACCTCACCTGGCCTAGGTAATGATAAGTTGCCAATTGGCCCTCCTGCCTTTCTTGCTGCCTCTAAGCGCCCTTCCTTTCAGCACCTCCCGCCCATAACTGTTACCCAGTCCGGTCTTTTTGAGCAGCTGAGGCCAGCCTGGCATTTTCACTTCTGTATCTGGGAAGGCTAGTGCTAACAGAGCCTGTGCTTGGTGTGTTTGTTGAGGGACTAAATGCCCACCGTCTTGGTTGGAGGCATCCCTAACTGGATCCCTTCTGGGCTTCTATGTCAGAGACCCCTCTCTCAGTTCCCAGCCTCAGGCAGGGTAGGTGTAAGGGGGCGATTGGGGCTTATCCTGAGGGCTTTCTCATCCTTTTGGCCTTGCAGGTTTCACAGGTCTCAGGTCTCATGGAGGTGGGGCTGGATTTTGCAGAAATCTATCTGAGTAGGTGCTCAGAGCCAGGTGAGGGCCTTCGGACTCTGCAGGGGGGTCTGGGGGTGTGGGCAAGCATGCACCAGCATCCTGTTGCCTCGGCACAAAAGAAGCAGAACCTTGGTAAGCAGTGTCATTAGGGCAAATATCCCCGTTCCGGGAGGTGTCCCCACACAGCCCCCCCCCCCCCCCATAAGACTGGCCCAGGCACCTTATCCTTTCACTCAGAACCTTCTTTCTCTTCCTGACAAATGGGAATGAGGGAGGAGGTCCAGGAAGGGAGCGCTTTGCCCAGAGAGGGCTCACGGCTGGCTGCAGGGTGGGAGCTGCCTAGGAGAGAGAAGGAACATGCCTAGAGGGAAATGGAGGGCAGCCAGCCTGAGCCCCGCCAGGGGAAATTAGGAGTCAAGCTACAAACCTCGTTAGCGGGAGTGTGCGGGCTGCAGGGGAGCAATTCCCACCCTTAAACTCGGAGGCCGTGCTCCCAGATTACTAATTTCCTTGGGCCGAGCTCACTGACAGTGAGTGTCATCCATCTCCCCCGTGCCAGCCCGCCTGGTGGCCGCCAATATTTTCTGTCCCAGGCGCACACAGCCAGCTCGCTACTGCCCCCTGGCGGCCGCTCGGGTTTCGTGCAGCTCCGGCTGCCTCCAGCGACTATGCTGGGGAGACTCCAGGTGTGAGCAGCTCCAGGCACAGCTCCCTGGGCACCCGAGCGCACGGTGACCTTCAGCAACTCTCAGCCTCAACTTCCTCATCTGTGAAACGGGATCCGACCACCGGTCTTGCAGCCCAATGGAACCAGATATCTACAAGAGAGGCATCTGCCAACTCCCAAAATTAGCTAAATGATAACCCGAAGCAGCCACCCCACAAATTTTTGTTTGGCGTTTGTGGTCTTCCTCGAAGAATTGACCCCTCTCCCTACCAGAGCCTCCCCAGGGATGAAGCGAAATAAGGGGGAGCGTTGTTTCCCGGAGAGGGATTTGGAGGTTGGGTCTGGGTGTCCTGACCAAAGCTGGGAGGAGCCTCCCGGCCAGGTGCGAGTTGTTCATTTGCATGTCCGTAATCCTGGTGGGAAACGGTTGGAACCGCCCCCCCAAAGGGTTTAATTTTGTTTTTAAGGCCTCAGCCAGTTGTTGAATTCTCTCTTTACTCCTCCTTCCCCTCCCCCCGCCGTGAATCCCGGCGGGGATGGAGGTACCCCTCCTCCGCGTCTTGGCCGTGGTGAATCTGCCGGCCATGGCTGGGTATAAATTACTGGAGGCCGCGCTGCGGAGACACCGTGTGGTGCACAAATTAAAGTATATGGGCGAAGGCCGAGGCCCACTAGAGCGAGGCGGGTGGGGAAGGGGAAGCGCCCCTCCCGCGCGGTGCCAGGGCCAGCAGGCGCCCGCAGGTAGGAGCCAGTAACGGCCCCCCAGCCCATCCTCGCTGGTCCGTTTCCCTTTTCGTTTGTGGTCGGCCAGGAGCCTTGTGCAAGGCGGGGGGCCGATCCGCGTGCGCCCCCACTCCGTGTGTCGCAGTGCGCGCTGGGTCGAAGGTGGACCAGGGAAGTGAGTGGCTTGGGGACGCTTGTCGGGGCCCTGCCCCTCCCCCCAGTGGGCACACGAGCGGGTTCTGCTCCCCGCTGGCGCGGGCCCCGAATGCTCCAGGCCCGCCAGCGTCATCGGGAACAGATGGATGGGGGGTGGCAGGCGCCCAGCGCTCCCTCCCATCGCAATCCAGGCTGGCGCGGGGAGGGAGGGAGAAGGAGGGAGGAAGGCGGGGGAGGCGAGGCCCGCGGGGACGGCAGCGTGCGCGCCTGCCAAGCGCGGCGCGGGCATGTCCCGGGGCAGGTTTGGGGCTGGCAGAAGCGCGGGTTGGCACCGGACGCTGAAAGTTGAAACCCGCAGCGCGGGGCTGGGGCGGCCGCTGGGCGGGGGTGGGGGGCGGTGTACTGGTTTGCCTCCTGGCTCAAAAGTATGAAAGCTGTAGATTAGAGGGTTTTCAAAAGAGGATGTACAGGGGAGACCCCGGGGCGTCGGAGCAACGCTGGGAGCTTTGGACATGCGCGGGGTCAGAGCCCGAGGCGCCGGAACGCCCTGGGGTCGGGGGCGCTGGGCGAGGCCTGCTCTATTAACCCGGCGCTTCCTGGAGATTTGGGGGGTGGGCTCCAGGCTCGCGGTTTGCGCCCGCCGTCGATGGCGGCGGGGCGGAGCCCGGGGGACGGGGAGGCCGAGGCCCGCAGTCTGTGCCGCCTGTGGGTGCCCAGGAATTTCAGGACGCTCCCTGAGTCATTCCAGTCTGTCAAGTGCTTGGGTGAGGTAGGGTGGGGGGTGCCAGGAATGGGGAGGCGCTGCACTGGGGCCAGAGGCCCAGTGGGTCGTGCCAGTTTCTGGAGGCGGGCGGCCTCGCCTCTGACCGCAACCCCAGCTACTTAATGATCTCCCTGGCGCAGCGGCGCCTCCGTGGACTTTCCAGCCACGGGGACGTGGGTTCTTTTAAAAACTATCCCTGCCCCCCGCATTGTGTCCTTCCCAAAAGTTACTTAAAACGGGAAGGGGTAGTTCCTGGAATTTGGGGAGGAAGGCGCAGAGGCCCAAGTTCTTAACATGAAATACTTTCGAGGTGGGGCAATAAGGTCACGCATCTTGGGCCTCTGAGACCAGATGCACACAGCCTATCTTGTGTCTCCCCTCCCCCCCAACACGCACACCAGCTACAAGAAATTTGCCCTCCAGAACACGTGAGTTTATCCCTTTGCTCATTGGGCCTCCTCTGTGCCAGACACTGTTCTAGGCGCCGGGGAAGCGGTCACGAGACGCGCAAGGGCTCTGCTCGCGTGGCGGGCTTGTTGGAAGTGACTGCTCCCTACTTCTAAAATCGGGTGTCCGGTTTAGACACCAGTGTATCCGGGACCCCTGAGCAGTCGAGCCAGGGGGCCCCGGGAACGTGAGGGTGGTACTTCCTCTACCTGCTGGTGTCCTCGGCTCACCTGGCCGGCCTAGCTGGGGAGGGGCGTATGCCCGCGCGGGTGTACCCGGCGCCCGTCTGTGCGCGCGCGTGTGTGTTTGCGGCTGAAACCCGACACCTCCCGCTGGCTGAGGTCAGGGAGCCGGGAGCGAGCCAGTGGCCCTGGAGTGGGCGGCGTTGGGCTTGGGTGTGTCCTCGGCGGCCGCGACAGCAGCAGGTGTTTCTTGGCCGGGGCCCCGGAAGCTCCACCTCCCCAGCGGGCCCGAGCCGCCGCCGCCGAGCAGCCCCGGGTGAGATAAGCAGTTTAGACAAACACTGGGCGACGGTGGCTCCAGCATGTGTCAGCCGTTGCGGAGCCGCGGGGCCCTGGCATGAAAGGTGAGCGCGGCGCGCCGGGTAAGGGAACTGGTTGGGGGGCGGTCTCAGCGCCCCCCTCAACGCCCGCCCGCCTCTCCTCCAAGTTCGCGGGTTTCGCGGGGACGCCGCCAACGGCTCCTGGGCAACTTCCCCCGGAGTGTAAGCGGCGATAAGAGCCGAGCGGGCGGGCGGGCGACCGACCAAAGGCCCCCGCCCGCCGCGGGTCGTAGCCTAGGCGGCCTGGCTCCGGGCAGGGACTCGGGCCGCTGCGGGGCACCGGCTGGGAGGCTGCGGTCGGCAAGGGGTGCGTGAGTGAGCGCTGGCGGGTGGGGAGTGGGGCAGATGGGGGGCTCTGGGTGAGCTGTCGACACCCGGGAGCCAGAGTGAAAACTTTGCGGCGGTGGGGGAGGGAACGAGGGGGTGGCCGTACGCCCCCGCGGCAGGTGTTGGGTGGGGGTGCGCTAGCCCTCTGGGGCCTCTCGGTTTGGGTTTTTGTCTTGCTCCCCTCCCCCTCCTCTCGGAGCGGGGAGACCGCCGGGAGGGCGGGACTGCAGCCTCCCGGGTCTTCGACCCCACGCCCTGCTTCCCAAGGGCGCGCCCCGGGCCCGCCGCTCTCTCCTCCCTACTCCCCGCCTCGTTGGAGCGGTTCCCCGCCCCTCCCCCTGCCGAAGATGGCTGCCCCGGCCTCCGAGGTGGGAGGGTGATTGCATCCGCCGCCCCCCACTCGCGCTGCCCTTTTTCCCTCCCCGGCCCTTCCTGCTCCGCCTGGATGCGCCTCCCCGCCCCCAGCCCTCCCGGGCCGGCGGCCGCGCTGATGGGCGGCTAGTGGCCCGACCGAGTGGAGCCGATTCAATTATATTGCAGCACCAGAGACACCTCCTCGGCCGCCCGCTTGCCTCTCTAGCAGGCTAATTAAATTCCCTTCGTGGAGGCGGAGCAGGCGTTAGGCTCGCCCTGCCACCTCCCCTCCTACTCCCCCTCCGAGCTTAGGGTGGTAGACGAGGGGACCACTCAGAAGTGTGCATTTGAGGCTCTAGTCTCAGGTTGTGGGGAGAAGAGGGTTCCCTGGATTGGGGGAAAGGACGCCGCGACACCCCCACTTGATGGGTCTGAGGACCCTGGCCCCCCTCCACGTGATGAGCTCACTGCGCCTAAAGTTTTAAGGGCTGTGCATCCTGGGCAGCACCTGGCCAGCTGGGTGTTGAGACCAGCCGGTGTGGAGATGATTTGGCTCTTGTTTGTAAACCGGCCTTTGTCTGCAGAGTGGGTCTGAAATACATCAAACCCTCGTTAACCCCTGTAGCCTCCTTTCTGAGGCCCACACAGGTTGGGGTTTGGAAACAAAAAGCGGGACCACCCGATTAAGAAAAAGGCTCGTTTTGTGAAAGGCGCTGGAACAAAAGGCCCAGGGAACTCTGGGTGGGAACCTCCTCAGGCCTAAGCCCATTTCCAGGAGGTAGGGATGGAAGGGCAGAGGTCTTGGGGCGCTTTGAAATGTGTCCCCTGGGTGGTTGGCTGGCTGGTCTCTCTCCCCTGGGATTCTGAAGGAGTGGAAAGAGGCAGGTAAGTAGCCTGCCTCTGGGCCTCCCTCCATGTTACTTAAGCTTGGGGCACGTAAATGTTCACCCTGTGTTTACGCGCTGCCTCCACCCGCAGGGATGGCAGAACCTGAGGCACAGGCTGCCACCTGACTCAGCAGGCCACGCCACAGGTGAGGGGGCCCAGGGCGCGGGCTCACTGGGACGAGCAGACGTGTGTCATCCCAGCTGCTGGCTGTTCAGGGGAGTCACTGCCCTGCCCAGGCTCACTAGGAAGCGCCCAGCAGGCTGGTTCTGCCAAAGCGGCTACACTGATACTTCACAAAGGCCCCTTGGGGGTGGGCCCTGATGGCCAGTGCGGGATTGGCTTTTTGTCACTTTGTCTGGAAGCAGGAGGCTGCAGCAAGGAGAGGAAGGGGGCAACTGGAGCCAGCCAGAGTTTTGACACTTGTTGTTTTCTTTCTGTGAGCCTTGGAACGCCTGAGCAGCCAGGGCAGGACCTGGGGTCAGCCCTGCTTTGGGAGGCCTGTCCTGGTTCCAGGCACGGTCACATCTGCGGGGCCAGTCTCTGAACAAGGCACTGTGCTGTCCTCTACAGTACAGGCCCTGACCTGTTGGGGACAGCTTTCAGAATCCTGGCTTGTCAGAGTTAGAAAGGGTTTCTAGATCCCCCAGCTTGATTTTCTAAAACTGCTAGTGGCCATGTCTCCCCAAACCCAGTTAAGTCACAGCCTCTGGGTTCCTGGACCCAGCCTGGGCAGCAGGGGCTGGAGTGGAAAAGGGTTCTCAAAGTTCTCCACGTGATTCTATTGCACAAATGGGGGTTGAGAACCAGTCCCTTGACAGGTGAGCACACTGAGGCCCAAAGGGGGCAGCAGGCTGGTGGGATGGGTGGACCAGAGCTCACAGCAAGAAGCAGACTCCTTTGGGAGAGCTGACAGTCTTTGCAAAACTGTCCCCTTGGGCAGTCCTCAAACTGCCAGTAACTTCCCTGTCTCTGGAGGAAGTTCAGGGGCTGCAGCTCCGAGAGAGGCTTGTGGTTTCTGAGCAGAAGCCGCCTGCCCCTGGGCTCAGCATGTCAGGCCACAGGAACCCGAGCAACGTCTATGTAGCGCCGCTCTGTGGCCGACCTGTGTCCTGCATCTCCAAGCTGGACACCTTCCCAGTCCACTGAGTTCCTTTGGCCGATTGTGTCCACCCTCCCCTGTTCTGAAGGAGGAGGGGCCTCTAGACCCTGAGCCCCTACCTGAGGGGTGGGTACTGGTGGCTCCTACCTACTTTGTCAGAAGAACGCAGGTGAGCAAGACCTGGCTGCTGCCTCTCTCCTTGCCCCAGGAACTCGCAGAGGCTTGTGGAGTCAGCCAGCAAGGCCGGTTTTTCCTGGCCCCATCTGAAGGCTTGGAATTCCCAGCCTGGGTTACTCGAAGTCCACACCAGGCTGGGGTTGGATGATAGCACGCTAAGTACCTCTGTTATGGCAACCCAGTGGCCTCCAAGCCACAGGGCTGCGTGAGGCCACATGACCCCTCCCCTGGTGCTAGGAGAGCTGTTTTTAACCTGCAGGGGTTCACATTTTGGGTGACATTTCAGCTTGACCAGTGTGCCAAGGACTACCCTTCTGGCTTTCATTTTTCCCATCTTATGGCGAACAGCGTGGGCCACCGAGCTGCTGGCTTTGCTTCCCCACCCTGGCCTTTCTCCCCCGGCCAAGGCCACAGGCAAGAGGTGATGTTTCAGAGTGTTCCTGTCTGGAAATTTATCGAGTGTCTTCTATGAACCCACCCTGCACTGGCTGCTGGGAGGTGAACAGACAGACAACAGGCACATATCTGCCAAAACTGCACTGGGGGCCTTTTAATCTTGCCTCTTCTGTTTCTGCCCCCACCAGCCTCTTCCCTTGTGCCTGCTGGACATAACCACAGGCGTTCATACTCCTGGCCCTATCCCTGCCTTTATCCCAGGCTGCCCCTCTGCCTAGGATTCTCCAGTCAGCTCCAAATCCCAGGGGCCCTTGAGGACAACCTCCGCCCCTCCCTTCTTGATGCTTTGAGTGGGTTCCTAAGTTCAGAGGGGAAGCTGCTAGAGAGGAAGTGAGAGCAGCCTAGAGGAGGGTGGGATGGAGATAAGCAGAGAGGCCAAGAGTTTGTAAGCCTCTGTAAAAAAGGGGATCTGGCTGCACTCTGTGGTTTTTAGGATTTCCAGCAGGATTTGGGGTATTCTGAGGGGTGACACTTAATTGAGGAAGAGGGCGTAAGGGGAGCAGGAAGCATCAGGACAAGGGTGTTTATTCTTGGCTGCAGTTCAAAATCACCTGGGGAAACCCCAGGCCTGACTTGTGACTAATTAAGCCCAAATCTCTAGGGAATGGAGCAGAGACATCTATTTTATGAGCCCTCCCTATGTGACGACAATACACAGTCAAAGCTGAGCTAGAAGGGCCTTCTGCTGGGGGCAGTGGGTAGGCAAATCCTCTTCCTGGAGAAGCTGGGTGATTGATGTTTCTTAAGGAGAACTGGGGTCTCACCTGGGAAGCCGGCATCTGCTCTGTTTGCCCCAGAAATGGTTGGGGGTAATCCAGAAAGAGCAAATATCCCCTTGGGACCAGGCACCCCTTGCTTAGCGGGGGTGGTGGAGGAGAAACACAATGTGTAGACAGGCCTTTGATTACCCACCATCTCAACACCACGTCACTGGATAGCTCAGGGCTTCATACGAACCTGAGGTGAAATCCTGAGGTTAATTCTCCTTACCTGCCCCAGGTGAGCTGAAGCCCTTCTCAAAAGGCCTTCAAGTGCAGAGTTGTGTTTGGATGGGTGGCTTCTGTGTGTCTGGAGCACTGGCCAAGCCTTCCAATTCTGGAACCGGTTCCTCCAGCTGGAGAACTTGATGTGTGTGTGAAGAGTTGCACGTCGTAGGAGCGTCCCCCAAGGCCAAGTGATGGCCTAGACCCTTCCCACTGTAATAACCCCCCTAGCTACGTCCCGTCTGTAAGACGGGGATGTAGAGGCCTCTGCGTCCATGGGTTCAGTCCCCCCAATGTGAGTGCTGACGGTAATGGCACCTGTGTCCTCAGGCTGTTGAGGTTTAAATGCTTTCTCAGAAAGCGCTCAGAGCAGTGCCTGGCGGGGGAAGAGTCTTGTGTAAGGGTTTGTCAGGTCATCCTGTCCATCTCGGTGACTTAGTATCCTGGGATTTTAACTTATGAGACCAAGTAGGTTGTGTCCCCACCCCTTACAGTGTTTGGGGTGGGGAGGGGCTGCAGCCACTTTTCCCCCCAAGACCCAAAGGCTCAAGGTGCCAAATAATCCCCTGCTGACCCTCCCCAAGTGGGGCTACAGCAGCCAACTGTGTCCTTCTGGGGCCTCCCTGGCCCCCACGGTCTCAAAACTACATGTGTGTGCGCACATACCCAAACACCTTTTTAGCCAACTTGCTGTCTCCCTGCCCCCTCTCCCTCCCTTGGTGGTGGTGATTGCATCCTGGCTGCAGTCTGGGAGGATGGAGGCACTTTTTCACACGACTGCCCCTCCCCCAGGCTTGCCCTTCCTGTGCTCAGAAGGTAGGTCTGTGGCCACAGGCAGCAATAAAAGCAATCGATCTTTGAGCTTTGGTCAGGGCAGTACTGACATTGTACAGGTTAAGCCGTCCCGAAGGAAAATCTATGTGTCAAGCTGCGAGGACGAGAGCTGCCGGTGGGGGCAGGCAGGGGGGCATCCTTTGGGCTAACTGCAGTCTGCGCTCTTCCTGAAGTCCCGGGGCACCGCCTAACATGCCACCCAGCCCTTTGGGGACAGGAAGAACAAATGCCTTCATGTGACGTGATCTCACGGGGCCCAGGTCTGTGCCACAGCAGGTCTTGATCTGGGTTAATGGGTTGTCTCTGAAATACACTGACCAGGTGGGAGTGTCCCTCTCTGTACCTAGAAGTACCGAGCTGTCTCTCATTGACAGTCCCGGCCTGTTGTGTGTACAGTAGGTATGGAGGTGGAGGTCTCACTTCGCTGTTTTGTCCTTCTGGAGGTGGGTCTGACTTTCAAGGTCAGGATCATCCCCAGAACCATTAGTTCTGAGAAATGGGGGCCCTGTAGGGCTCCTGCTACCTGCCCAAAGTCATAATAGCTGGTAACTAGTAGAAAGGGGATGGAAAACCAAGGGATGGGAGTGGGTTCATCCTATAGAATTCCTTGTGTGCTTTGAGTGTATTTTTGTAATTTTTTTGCATGTGATATGTGTTTTTTTTTATTATTCACTTAAATACAGTATATGAGGGTTTACTAGATAAGGGCGACTGCTGGGCTTGGCGTTGAAGATACAAACTTGAAAACGGGTAAAACTCTTAGATAGGAACACTGGAGGGACTTCTGCATCCCAGAGAAGACAGAGCTGTGCAATTGTCCCCTGTCACCGTGCCAGTGGGGAGGGGAGGTTAGTAGTACCCATTTAACAGATGAGAAAACCGAGGCTCAGAATTGGCTCCTGTGGACTGTTTGGTGCCCCACTCTGCCCTCAGCCTCTGGGCTTTCAGAGCGGAGTTTAGATAGTCTCTTGAAAAGAATTTCTCTGGATCCTGTACGGGCTCAGGGGGAGTCACGGTGTGGGCTGAGAGTTATCATTTAAACAGGTTGCCATGCAGGCCTCTCCTTTTTGAACATATAGGTGAAAATAGCCAGCTGCAAAAAAGTTAAGCTTAAATGTGTGTCTTACAGGACTTGATAAGACTAAGGAAGTCTTTCTTAGGAGGGAGGCCAGACCCTGGAGCCTGTCACTTAGGCACAGGGAGTGTATTTTAACTAAATAGCTGGTTCCCAAGTTGGAGCTGGTAGACTGGTGGGACTACCGGGGCTGCTGCATTCCTCCTCATGGCTGTACTGTGTCTGGTGGGGTGTCAGTATGGTCCTGGGGTTCTGCCTCCAGGGCCCTCAGTGGACTTCAGGGTTTCAGGCCGCAGTTACCAACAGCATACCTGCCAGGCACGTCAGGCCCCCAGAGACATGTTCACACATGGGACTGTTCTGTTGAATAGATTCTGAGAAGGAAAACAAGTGTGAAGGCTTGAGCTCCTTAAAGATGCTGTTGGTTACTCCAGGAGGAGTTGTAGGTATGCGCTGTCTGCCCACCCGAAGCCACCCAGACCTTTATTTACCTGCTCCATTCTGGCTAATTGGGGTCTCTCTGCCCCTGAACTCTTGGCCTCCAAGGATATTTGCTCACCCCACGAGGGGATGAAAACCCGATATTCAGTAAGCACTTGTGCTTGAGGCTGTTTTTACATCTACGGTGGGTCTCAGGGTGGACTGGGCCAAGTTGTGACCCGAGAGAACCTGGTTCCACTTCCCGGAGGGGGCCACCTGGCCCCGGTGAGAGGCTGTTCTGGGCCTCAGCATCTGCTTGGGTTACTAGAACCTTACAAGTTCCCAGTCGGAGGCACAGGGGTTTTTGCTTGTTTGTTGTTGCTGTGTTTTGAGCAGAGTAAAGAATTAGACGTAGGCAGTCAGCTCCTCAGCAGTTGATGGGTGCAGTTGTGACCAAAAGAAGGTGACTAGCCTGTCCAGGCCTATAACTGGGCTGGGACGAGGGAGCTCGTGGCTCGTCTTCTGTGACTCTCCCATGAGCCCTGGTGGCTCTGTTTTGAGGTCCATTGTGGCTGTAGAGTAGTTGGTTTTTTCCAGTGAGCATTTACTGAGGTACGGGCATGGTACATGGGGTTTTGAGGGTGGTAGGTATGGGCATGGTACATGGGGTTTTGAAGGTGGTAGATGAGCCTGGGTGAGGAAACACCATGAAAACTTGGAGTTTTCTGGATCGTATGTTTGATACCCGGTATTCCCTCAGCCTGGGTAGGACGTGTTGGGGGAAGGTTTGATATGTAAAGAATTCTATGTTATAGGAGTTTGTTACCTGGGTTCATGGATGCTACACATCTCCTCACATATTCGTGGGGTTTACAGGTGGGCTTCTGTGAGCTGGGTAAAACTGTATGCAGAAAGAATTCAGTACGTGTGTTTTTCTGGTGACAGGGTCGGTCCAGTCCGCAGCTTTGAACCATTGTGAGAATGGATCTTTTTGCAAAAGCAAAAACCATTTTATAATTTGAGGCCGGTCCTGGCTTGAGTGAACTGGCTTTGATTCAAGCGAAACCCACCTGCGGTTGACACGCGCCAGGATCACGGCCTCCTGCCTGGGGGGCCCTCACCCCCCCACCCCGTGGCTGAGGGGGGAGAGGTTGACCTCTTTCTGCTGAGTCTGGATTGAATTAAGATGTTGACAACATCGGAGTTGAGGGTCCTGGCTGCTGCATGTTTATGAAGCTCCAGAAACTGCTCCTTGCCTGAGCCCACGGACAGTGTCAGAGCTGGAGAGACCATCCCACCCCACCCCACCCCACCCCCGCACTGAGCAAGCCATGAACCAGCCTGACCAGACTGAGATGATAGGGAATGGTGGGGACTCTGGCAAGTTGGATACTTAGGGACAGACGAAGGGACAACTGCCACTCTAAGTATTATGGTTTTGTGGCTTCTGATTTTTCGAGAGAAACTGGAAATCTTCGTTTTGACTTGAAATTTCCTGTTTTAAAACATCTATTGATTTGTATTTAAACCACTTGACTTCAGGCCAAGTAAAAGCAGGTCTATAGGTAAAAGGAGGCCTGCTTAGCCTCTGCCTCCCCCCAGTTAGTCTTCCCCCTCTAGAGTACTGGCAGGGAAACTGAGGCTCGGGCCACACAGGGCCTCACTGAGAGGCTGAGTGGGAGCCAGGCCAGGAATTGGTCTGCTGACTGGTTTTCCAACCAGTGATCCAGTCCCGTGACTAACCTAGTGGGATTCCGAAGCTCCCAGCCTACCGGAACAGGGATGCCGGTGGTGCCCTTTTCCATGTTGATTCTGGTCACCTGTGATGATGTGGTCCATGTATGTCCTGGTTCCTGTTCTGCCCCTGAGGACCTCCTGAGTGCCCTTAGGGGCTGAGGAGGCAGATCGAGAATGCCCGCCTTGCACAGATAGCTTTTGTCAACCTTCACGCAGTATCAAAGGGACAAGTGCCCTTAAATTCTCTCTCCCTCGCTCTGATAGAGTAGCTTCTCACCTGAGAGGTAGGGCAGGAGCTGTTTGAACTCTTAGATTCCTGGGCCCCATCCTCCCTTCTGCGGGGAGGCAGCAAGAAATAGGGGCCCCGGGGCTGGTCAGGCAGCTTCCTTTCCCCCACCCAGACCTCAGTCTGAGGAAGGACCTGGCCTGTTTCCCCACCTGCTGGTCCCCACCTGCCACTCCATGGAAACTTGGAGGCGGTCAGTGTCCACCTCCTGGCCAGGTTGAGTTCGTCTCCCTTGAGACCGCTCATCTGCATTGGACACCTTTGACCCCCACCCACTTCCTGCACCCCACACCTCCAGAGTCACTGAAAGGGCTCCTTTGTGAGCAAGGCTCCCCTCGGAGGTGGCCTGGTTAGCTCAGGTGCTGCAGGGACACAGAGGTCGCCCCCAGGTTGTCTCCTAGGCCTACTGTGGCTCCAGCATGGATGTCCTGCAGCCTGGTGCTGCCGAGATATGGGTTTCAGGATTGGGAAAGGTTCCAAGGTCAGGTCTTCATTCTTACTCCCTGGCTTTATGTCATCTCCCATCCTCACGGTGCCATCTGTAAAATGGGTTTGGTACATAGGTGGGCACGCTGACAGCAGCCAGTGACAGCAGGACTGGGGTCTGCTAAAGGGGAGTGGACCACTGGGAAGGGGTCCTTTCCAGTGCCTTCGCATATTTAAAGGGAAATTGCCAGTCCAGCAGCAAGGAAAACTGGGTTCCCATCCCCACTCCTTAGCCTCTCGGCATGCAACCTTAAACCAGGGCGTGATTCTCTCCTAGCCTGTGTACCCATCTGTAGAGTGGGGGTAAGAGGCGGACCATGTGGGATAAATTCGTGGTGGGGGTGCTCCTTGGCCTTGAGACCACCAAGCCCAGTGCTGTGGGCCAAAGGGTGATGGAAGAGGGGGAATCAGGCCAGCTGGGTTGGTCCTGGGCTCTGTCTTGGCTCAGCAGTGTGACTCCCCTACCTGCTGTGGTCTGTTCATGGAGTTACTGTGACGTGTGACTGGTGCTCTGGGCAAAGCAGTGCAGCCCCTGGAAAGAGCTCTAGCGCGAGCTGGGGAAACCATTTGCTGCTTTTATTACTCCAGTCGATGTCAGGGAATGGCTTCCGGGGTCCAGGATGCTGGGCTGCAAACTGGAGCATGTCTCTGTCAGCCTTTTCTTGTCTTAATTATCTGCTTCCCTGTGGCTGTTGGGCCCTTCCAGTCCCCATTGCTGCCAGTTTCTGCCTCTTTCCACTCCCCACCCCTCCCAGGAGGGCCCCGCCACCCCCTTGCTGCTCTCAGCCCGTCATCTGTCCTGCCCAGGCTTCTCAGACGAAGCAGCTTAGAATAATCACTGTCAAATGTCGCTGCCATCTGTTGCCTGACTTCCTGTCCTTCGCCTCCACCGGAACCTCCGGGACTCCTAGTTGTCTATGGCCTTGAACCTCAACCCCTAGACTGTCCTTGGTGGCTCCCACCAAGACGTCCCCCACCGTGAACCAGCCTGGGGCCTCAGCCCTGCTGGAGCTGCCCCACCAGACCTGCCCCTCTGGCAAGGTACCCTTGCACCAAGTGACCCATGTGTGTAGGGGTCTCCTAAAGGTTTTTCACCTGCCCGTGTTCTCTCTGGAACCCAGATTTAGCCCCCTGAGGGCCCCCCACCCTGAGTTGCTAACATGGCAGTAGGCAGGCTAAGCTGGGGAGAACCCTGAATGTTACCCCCCCCACCAACCTTCATTGGCTACCCCTGTGGGGGCATCCAGGGGCCTTGGGCCAAACCCACTCACAGGGTGGCTGTTGGATGACCCCAGAATTAGCTTTGTAAACATCTCATCCTATGGTACCAGCTCTGGGGTGTGGGGGGTGTTGGTGGTGGATTCACCCCTGGGGATGGGCTCCCATTCTCATTGATTAGGGTTCTGGCGACACTTTCTGCTCATAAGCTCTTGCCTTAAGCATTCTGTAGTGACTTAATAAATGCCGCTGAGTGACAGGTCTGAGCGGGGGAGGATGGCAGCCTTGTCGTAAAATGAGCTGCCTTGTTACTCATTTCACTCCTGGACCAGGCTCTTTTGTAGGCACCCTGGCTGGCTTCCCCTTTCTTTCTCATCTCTCCCTTCTTTCTCCCTCCTCCCCTCTCTTCTTTCCCCTTCCCCCTACCCCCCTTGGATTCTCTTGGTCCTTCTCTCTGGTTCCAGGTCAGGATCCAGGCCATCTTCTGGGGCCTTCCCCTGCTCCAGCAATTAGCAAGGGCTTTGGCTCAGCCTCCCAGCTCCTCAGGGCATTAGCCTTGGGGAGTAAGTCCAGTTCAGGGACTCAGGGCAAGCAAAAGGCCCGTCATCCCTTTAGAAGACTACAGCACGAGGGAGTAGCTTTAGTATAGAAAGAGAACTTGAAGACCTCAGCAGGCCACCCCTGTGCATCTGGGAGCAAGAAGACCTTCCCCACTCTCCCAGCCTCCTCCGCACCCCCACCCCCAAGAAAAATTGCTTCGTGCGTGTGAGCTCAGAACACCCGGAGGCAAATATAATAATGAATTTATTATGAAGCCGCTCAGGCTCCCGGGATCACATGTCGCTGTGCAGGGTGACCCAGCCTTGTTAAGGCTGCAGAAGCATTGCCCCTTTGGAGGGCGACTCAGGGATCGTGGGGCGGGGGCTCAGGGGCCCCAAGCAGGGGGATGCCCTTTATTTGTTCACAAACATTTCTTTCTGCAGTAATGAAAAATTACCAAGAGGGGTGATTAGAGAATGCAAGTCCAGATTGTGCAAGTGGGGCCTGAAAGTGAAGCCCTGCTGGGCCTGGCCTTGCGGGGTGTAATTACCCCAGGGGGGGCCGTCAGGGAAAGGGGCGGATTGGTGCTTGAACCGGGAGCCAGCAGAAAATTCATCTCAGCTATTAGCTTGTAATTACAGAGCATGGAGGGAGCAGGCCTGAGGTCTGGAGCCGGGAAGAGCGCAGATGAAAGGAAGCAGTAATTATGGGGTCCACAGGAGGCCAGGAGGGAGGCTGATTAATAAGGCCCCTCCACCATGGCGCAGAGGAGGGAGCAGGAGCCCAGACCACATGTCATGGAGGGGTGGGGGCCTCCCCTACATTTTAAACCCTGCTGTTTGGAGCCTTTGGACAGCAGGCGCCCCATGGGGTGTGTTCTGAAGAACACAGAGCAAGGTGTCCTGGGCGCCCCAGCCAGGCCCGCCCCTCACACTTGGATCTTTCTTTCTTGCCTTTTTTTTTTTTTTTCCCTAAGCTTTGTGCCGCTTCTGGCCATATTAGAAACCCAGGCAGAGGAGAGAAAAAGTATTGATCAATGATACTACACTGCGTATGTAGAAGCAGCAGGAAAGGTGAGGGCCTCCCCTGGGTTCTTGGACAGGTCGGGCCATCTCTGCTTCTCCAGATCCTCGTCATCTGTGGAATGGTGGGCTCAGGTCATTTTGTGGGAGCTGTTAGCCCGGTGGCTTTTCCTCTCTCCCTGCACTCAGCCACTGGCAAAGCGCGTGGGCTCCGGGCTCTGTCAGATCAGCCCTCAGGTCAGCCCTGGAAGGGCCCAGCGGGCAGAAAGCTGGGGCTCAGAGGCTCCTGGTCACTTGGCTTGAGGGGGGCCTGGGAGCTGTTGGATTTTACCTCTTGGGGTCTAGTTGTGCTGGCTCTTTTCTCCCGGCGGGTGGAGGGGACAGCCGATGGGGGCAGGAGGCTCTGTCCAGAGGACAGCAGCCTGTGATGCAAATGAGAAGGCCAGGAGGCCGCAGGACCAGCTTATCCTCCTGCTGAGTCAAACATGGCAGGAGAGCTTGTACAACGCAGAGAGGGAGCCCATCCCTGCCTCCCCTCGCAGCCCCCAGCCCCCTAGCCCTCATCCATCATTGGCCTTCACGCAGCGGAGCTTATTCCCAGCTGTTAGGATAATGAATTTACATGAGCTGATAATGTAGACAAGAATTCAGTCAATGGCCAGGAGCACAGAAGTTAATAAATACCTCTCTAATGAGGGCAGGGGGAGTAGGCACCCCGGGGCCTCCTGGGGGTGTAGGGGCCTCCCCCTGGCTCCCCGCCATCCACCCTAGGCCTCCACAGCCACAGTGCTGTGGCCTCAGCCAGAGAGCACCTGTACATGAGCCCACGTCCTCCTTTCTGGGCAGGGCCTGGGGCGGGGGTCAAGAGCAGCAGACGGCCCTAAGAGACCCTCCTCCTGTGACTACTTAGGGGTGCGGCAGGGGTGAAGGGTTCTTGAAAGCTGTGCCAATCTACAGCAGGTCCAGGGTGACCCTTCACAGGGTCTCTGGGTCCCCCCAGGTAGGCCTCTGTCCTATGTGTGAGGGAGCCGCCACCCCAGGCTGTGGTGTTCCGAGGACCCCTTGCCGCCCCTCCCCCGTGGGCCCCTCCTGATGCACACATGCTGAAGAGGAATGCTAATTTTAGACTCCCCTAATGAAGCTGCTCATTTGGAATTCTATTTTAAGTGACCTGACATCAGCAGAGCAGCTTTCCTGGCTCTCAGCTCCTGGAGCCCACGACTAACACCACGGCAGGGAGGCTGGCTTTGGGGGACCCCCAGGAACCCAAGGGGGCTGTACATGGGGCTGCAGGCTGCTGGCAGGGTCTGGGGAGCAGGTGCCAGGCTTTGTCTGAGGAGGGAGGGGGCGGGCCCAGTGGGAGGGAGGAGGGCTGTCACTGTTGGATGCCAGCAGCGGCTTGATGATGATAGGTGGTGGCTCCTCCAAGGAGGGCAGTAGGAGGCAGAAGGACCTGCCCACGGGGAACCTGCTCGCCGGGGCTGGGGGCTTTGTATGGGGGTTCGGGTTTGGGTTCAGGTTCCAGCAGGGGCACCCCAATTCCCTTGGCTTCTGCACCTAGTTGGCAGGAGGCCCTGGTCTGAGGGAACGCCCCCATGTTTCTGTTGGCCATGCCAGCTTCATTCAGGCAAGTCTCCATCTCTTTGAGTGCCCTCCTTTTTTGAAAATCTGGTTCAGTGCGGAGAGACACTGGAACATGAGAGAGGTAAAAAGGATAAAAAAGATTTGCTCCTCTTGCAGCCACCTGAAGACACCCACTACTGGCCTTAAGGGGTGTGTGAGACTTTGGGGTCTGGCCTGGGATTTGCCCTGTGGCTGCCACCTGCCTATCTAGCACTTCTGTGCCATCCTGCCCAGCACTGGCAGCTGGCAGTCACAGCATGTCCACTCGGGAAGCCAGCTGGCCAGCCTGTCACACGGCCACTAGGCAATGACCTCACATCTGCTCCCTGAGCCTTGGGGACCGGTCCCTGGGAGGTGCAACAATTACACAGCCTGTCCTCACTTCCGTATTCCTCCTCCCTGGAACGGTGTGGGCCAGGGGCACGGCAGAGCCGGCTCCCCTCCCACAGCTTGAGAACACGTCTGGATCTGGGCCCTGACCAGCTTTATGTAAACGGGACACAGGTGCTGTGTTCAGGGAACGCGGTCCTGCTGCTGACCCTCTGTCAGCCCTGGGATCCAAGCCTGTCCTCCCCCATCCGTAGAATGGGCACAAAGATATGTTTGTTGGAGGGTAGTTAGGATTTAAAGAGAGGTGTCCAGCTTTTTAAGGAATGGGTAACGGAGGGGGTGTTAATGGCATCCCCTGGGTTCATATAGGGGACTCTGGGTAAAAGGCACAGAGTACTTCTTCGCAGATGGTTGAACTTCTTAGACTTCAAGAAGGGACGGCAGGGGAGAGATTGGTACGGGTGGGTCTTGCTCAGTCGAACATGTGGTGACTCACTGTATCAGCTGTCTGATGCTGCATAACTGTCCCACCTTAAACAGTCAGGGATTCATGAGTGGCTCAGCTGGGTGGTTCTGGCTCAAGCGTCTCCAATGAGGCTGTAATTGAGCTGTTACAGGGCTGCCGTCTCATCTGAAGGCTTAACTGGGGCTGGAAGAGCAGCTGCCAAGATGGCACTTTCACACGGCTGTGGGCTGGAGGTTTCGGTTCCCTGAAATACGGGCTTCTCCACAGGCTGCTTGAGCATTCTCACAGCATGGTAGCTAACTACCCTCAGTTCAGGTGGTCCCAGAGAAGGAAGTGGCATGGTACCTTTGATGACCTCTCCTCGGAAGTTACACACCCTCACTTCCGCTGTATTCTGTTTATTAGAAGTGAGTCAATAAGTTTGGCCCACGTTCAAGGAAAGAGGATTGTCTCCACCTTTTTAAGGGATGAGTAACAAAGACTTTATGGACATATTTTTTAAACCACTGTACAGTAGCCCTCCCCCCTCCCCACTGTCCACCCCCAATCCACAGAGGATACATTCCAAGACCCCCAGTGGATGCCTGAAACCATGGCTAGTACTGAACCCTTTATATGTGTTTTTTCCTATGCCTACATATGCTTTACAGCTTCTCTTTGGCGTATCCCAATTGCCAGCATCACTACTGTTGCACGTTGGGGTCATTATTTAGTAAAACAAGGGTTAGTTGAATATAAGCACTGAGATACTGCAGCAGTAGGTGTGATCATCGAGACGGCTACTGAGTGACTATCAGGCAGGGAGCGTACACGGAGTGGACGCGGGACTGAGGGATGATTCACATCCCGGGCGGGACGGAGTGGGTCAGCGTGAGATTTCATCACGCTGCGCAACAACCACAATTTAAAACTTAAGAATTGTTTATTTCTGGAATTTTCCATTTAATGTTTAGAGAAGTAACGGAAACCTTGGAAAGCGAAACAGTATAAGCGGGGAGCTGCTGTAGTTAAATGCATTGCAACTCTGGGCGCGTGTTTACATCTTTTGGCTTGGGTTTCAGGGTTAGGCGTTGGATGGGGCAGGTGGTATAACAAGCGGTAAGAACAATGTATCTTGAACCCCAGGATACAGAGTTCACGTCCTGGATGTTGTGCTGCTTAACTGTGGCCTTGAACCATCTGTATGACCTTGACTAGTCCTTGAACAGCTCCTGGCTTCAGTTTCCCCTCCATGCTCTGCTGGCCTCCCAGGATTGTCTGAGACCGTGAAGAATTGGCACAGGGTGTGGGGGGGTAGGTGATGGCTCTGCCACTGTGGCCTCTCCCAGGCCCATCCCTCTCCCACACTAATCTGAGAGGTGACCTGAAAATCCGTATGACCTTTGAGGACTGCTTAGATGCTCCCTGGGTGAGGGAGCCCCGGGGTCTCTCCTCACACACCTCATCTCCTGGGCAACCCCTTGTAGTGTGACACCTTTCTCTGAGCAACTTGTCAGGACCCCCAGGACCTGGTGCACTTTGCCCGGCCTGGGTCCCCATAAGGACAGGCCTCTCTCGGATGCCACTTAGTATCTCTCCCACCCCTCTCCCCAAAAAAACAGAAAAACCAACAACCCAGTGAGTGTGGTGCCATGCAGGACCCTGAGGTCTTGTGGACCATCCGCATCAGCTCCTATGTGTGGGGACACATCTTCGGGTGTCCCCTGCGGGCAGCAGGACGAGAGCTCTGGTCCCCTCTGTCCCAGAATGTCCTGTATGTCGACCTTCACCAGCTGCCACTGCTGCCTGCACAGGGACATGAAGGTGGCCCCTTGCCCGAGGTGTGCATGCCAGACCAGGCCTGGCTGTTCCCCCAGCCTGGGGAAGGCAGCAGCAGGGAGGGCTACCAGGCGGGGTGTCGGGGTGATCCCCCCAAGCAGCCCACAGCCTTCTGACACTTGAGTTGCCTCTTCCCCTTACAGCCCTAGGTGAGGTGGGCAGCACACATCGGGCTACGTGTGTCCCAGTTTGCTGAGCCCGAGCTGTGTGGCCTTGGCCAGGCCCCTCACCCTTCCGCACCTGGGTTTCGGCCCTGGTAGCCGACTGACTGACCTTGCTCTGATGCCTCGGGCATGCGTTAGCGCCTTAAATCCCTATGGGATTAATCTCATGAGGTAGACTTTCTCCGTATCCTCATTTTACAGACACGGAGACCAAGGCTCAGAGTCAGGGAGGTGAAGTTCACTTGCCGAAGGTCACACAATTAGAGGCTGCAGTGTGATGAAAGCCCCAGGCGCCTGGCAGCCAGCCAAGTCGGTCCTGAGCCCTGACTTCCAAGCCCCTGCTTTCTGCCCACTCTGTGGCCTCACCCACACCTCCCATCCTCTCTGTCCGTGCTGACCTGCTGTCCACGGGAGTAGGAGAGGGTGCCATTGGCAGCCTGGAGCTGAGCTTCTTGTGCTCTGCGGTCCTCACGTGGCTGGCCGGGTGCCAGGTTGGCTGAGAAAGGACTGTTGTCAGAAACCTGCATTTTCTAGCAATCAGGCTGCCGGGGCGGGGACCCCATGTGCCCCCAGTTCTTGGGTTTTTCTCTGCTGGGCTTGAGGTGGCTGTGGACATGTGGCTTCCTCCCCTCCCCTGCGCTCCCCCGCCCCCTCCCCCTGCACCCTTCCAGAAAGAGGAGGACCCCAGAGGTCAGCCTCGGGTCGGTGCCTCTGCTGCTCAGTGGGGCTGCTGCTGTGGGCACTGCTGCCCACGTGACCGGCCAGCAGCTGGGAGGCCAGCCTGCCGGCCGTGGGCGCAGGGGCTTTTGTGGGGGTCCTTTGTTCCCGAGGTACAAACCCTCTCCCGAGAGAATGGTGTGCCCTCAAGCTCGTGCCTGCCTCAATATTGTCTTTTATGCTCCAGACCCCCCCTTCCCACTACTGCCGCCGTGCACCCGGCCCTCGCCCCCAAGATTTCTTTTCCTGCCCAGCAGGAGCGCCGTGGCACCAGCACAGCCTGAGCCTCTGGCACTTGGGGTCTGGGACATGCATTTGGGACCCGTGGCCTCTCCTGGCTAGTTCTGAGGGCTAGGCCCCTGGGGACGAGCGTGGAAGCAGGTTCCAGTCAGACCTGTTTGGACCTGAGGAGGAATCCCAGAGGTGAGGTGGGCTCTGGGGCTGCAGAGCTTCTTGGGGCGGGGGCCACCGCCTGGGGCGGTGGCCCACTCCTCCCTGTGGGAAGCCCACGTCCCTGCCCTGTTGTGTTTCTGGATTTTCCGTGATTGTAGGCCTCCTCCCCCCATGACTCTAAGGACCCGTCCCCAGATAACAACATGGCATTCCCTGGTCTCCGTCTGGGACTTTGGAAGTTAATTTGCTTCTCCCTGCGCATGACCTGTCGCCCCTGCCAGCTCTACGAGGCCACCAGCCTTGATTTACTCTCCTCCAATGCACCAGGGCGAGGGAGCATGGACCCAGTCCGGTCAAGTGGCCCTGAGAGGACACAAAATATTCATAGAAAACTTATTTATGGCACCGCTTGCCCAAGACAGAGCTGGACCTTTATTGATCTGGCACATGGGGCGGGGAGGGGTTCAGCCTTCGCGCTGACACTTGGGTGGGACTTGAAAGGCTGGGGGCCCCCCGGGAAGGTGGCCAAGTCCTGCCCCGTGGCATGCGATGTCACCCTGGCAGGCCGCTTCTCCTCGACCATTTCCACCTAACCTTGGCTCCTACTGAGAAGGGGGTTTTCCCCACCAGTGACGGTTAGCTCTGCGGTTTTAACTTTTTTTTTTTTTAATTTATTGGGGTGACAATTGTTAGTAAAATTACATAGATTTCAGGTGTACAATTCTGTATCACATCATCTATAAATCCCATTGTGTGTTCACCACCTGGAGTCAGTTCTCCTTCCATCACCATATATTTGATCAGTTTTGACTCTTGAGCCTGTCCAGGCCGGGTTGGCACCTGGTGAGGGCCCCTGACAAGGTTGGCGGCCGCTGTGGTCTGTCCCCCACCACTCCCTCAGTGCGGACGCCGCCTGGCTCCCACAGGCTGTCCTCTGAGGTGGTGCCTTCTCAGCTGGAGACCAACCGGCGTCCCTGGGTGCTTTGGTACTCAGGAGGGTGTGGTGGCAGCAGACAAGGGCTCCAGGCCAGCCTGCCTGGGTCAGCTCCTGGGTCTAAGCCTCCATTTCCTTTTCTTTACAATGGGGATAGTTACAGTGCCAGCCTCACTGACGCTGTGCCAGAGGCCTGGCAGAAACGTGTGTTAACCGTGAGCTGCCGCCCTGCTTGCCTTCGTTATCATTGTTAGTTTGGCCCTTTTCCTTTCTGCTGGCGTTCTTCTCTTTGCTGTGAGAATGCTGGCCCCGTGCCCCGTGCCTCAGTCTCTCACCCCCACGCCCTGTAGGAGATGCTTTCAGGTTCTCCCTGGCCTGCCCTGCAGCCCCGGAGAGATTGTAGGATTGTGTGGACCTAACCATTGGGCCTCTGGAATCTCTGGGGTCCTGAGTACAATGTGGTTCAATGATGGAGCCAAGAGGGTGGGGGAGTGCGGTGCCCTTGGACCCTCAGGGGTGCTATCTGGACTCTGGGTTCACAGCTTGTTCTCTCTGCAGTGCTGGCTCTGTCTGCTTTGCCTGCCTATCCCGAGGAGCCGCCCAGGCGGCTCCCACTCCCTGCATGCTGCCTGCTGCCTGGACCCCCGGGTCCCCGGACCTCGCTCTGGTGCTGGCCTCCTGCTCTCTGGGTGACCTCTGGTTCTTCTCTTCCTGTTTCAGGCATGAGCCATGAGCCCAAGTCCCCTTCACTAGGAATGCTTTCCACCGCGACCAGGACCACCGCCACCGTCAACCCCCTCACCCCCTCGCCGCTCAATGGCGCCCTGGTGCCCAGCGGCAGCCCTGCCACCAGCAGCGCGCTGTCGGCCCAGGCCGCGCCGTCCTCCAGCTTTGCCGCCGCGCTGCGCAAGCTCGCCAAACAGGCGGAGGAGCCCAGAGGTAAGAGGCGCCCACCAGGCCGTGGCCAAGGGAGGGAGAGGAGTCCCTGCCATCCCACCAGAACTCTCAGCTTCTGAGAGGAGCGGGGTGCAGCCCAGGAAGCAGCTGATCCCCACAAGCAGGTGTGGGGGTCCCACCCACGTGTTCACACATGTTCTCATCGGCTCTTGGTTCTCTCGTTCTGGTTCAGTGTGGTGGGGCAGCACAGTCTGAACTTCGGGCCCTCCTGGACCCTGCCTGGCCAGCAAGCCCCCCCAGCCCTGGCACCTCTGCTTGGCTTCTGCTTCCTCTCTGTCCCCCACCTCTGTCCTTTCTTGGCTCCAGGAGCCACCATGGCGCCATCGACAGTGGGGACATGTACCCAGTGGCCCATGGTGAGGAGGGTGGACGTGCTGGGCCACAGGAACCCTAGCGGCTACGGAGGGCATTCTGTACCCTGATCCCCCTCCCAGGCTGCTCCCGGGCAGCCCATTCCCCAGGTGGCTTGTTTCCTGAGAGCCCAGTGGCTCCAGGCTCTGACATACCCTCCAGAGTGGCAGAGAACACAGTCTTCTCTGGAAGCTCGAATGATCCTGGAGTGGGGGTCCCTGTGGCAGTTCAGCCCACCTGCCTCTCTCCCGGAGACAGGAATTGGATGGTGGCATAGACAGAAGTACGGAATCCTGGCTCCTCTTGTCATTTGGGCAGTGACATGCTGTGTGACTTTGAGTAAATACTGACCCTCTCTGAGCTTCAGTCTTCCCATGAGTATCTCTATACCTCCGGCTTTGGGCACTTTTTGGGGTGACCATCTAGCTGCCCACGTTAGTCCTGGTCCAGGGCTGCTGGCTGGACGAGTAGGAGTGGGGATCAGTTTGTGGCTGGAGCTACCCGGAGACTTGGGTCCATGCAGATTCAGATGTAGGCCTCTCAGACACTCTCTGGACTTGCTGCTGGGAGGCAGCGAGGGGGTTGACCTCCAGGGCAGAGGAAGCAGGTACCCTGAGTGATTCTGCCCGCTATCTGCTTCGCCGCAAAGGTCCAGGGCCTGGCGTCCGGGTTCCAGGGCCCTCGGGGGCACCCAGGGAATACTTGCTCCGCAGCCTCAGTGGAAGAGACATTTGTCCTGACTGGGGTGGTCCGGGGGGATCTTCTGATTTCTGACTCTCGCCTCTTCCCAGGCCCTTTCTGCTACCTGGTTGTTGGATGGAGGAGGAAGTGTGAGGGAAATCAACTTAGAATTGACAGGCAGGGAGAGACATTGGCCCAGGAGGGAGGACCACTGGGATCGGGTTTTATGTCCGCCTGCTGTGGGCTGCTCGGTCGACTTGGGCAGAGTGTGGCTGCCCACCGACTTCACGTCCGTGCACGTACGCCCCTCCTCCCTCTCCATGCTCCCATGGGGACTCTGGCTGCCATTGAGCAATGGGCTACAGGTGTCAGGAGGCCCTACTGCTCGGGACCACAACACGCCAGGCAGCTGCAGAGCACATGCCTGGCGGAGGCAGCGGGCCCACTGAGCCCCTGCCCTGGCCCACCGACTGAGGCCCTCGACCAGACAGCCTGGGCTGGCTGCAGAGCACCCCAGGAGAAGCTCACACAGTGGGAACCGGGGCTGGAATTGAGACGTGGGGGTCTCCTCAGAGCCAATGAGAAGCTCCTGGAGCAGAATTTGCCCGGCAGCAACCTGCTTTGGCTGTCTTCTCTCTTAGCCTTCCAGAAAGCAAAGAAAAGGGGCTGGCACAGCTTTCAAAGCGCCTGTCAGTACATCTGTCAGCATGTGGGAGGATGCTGGTTCCGCCTGGGCTGAGTCACCCCGAGTGTCAAGGCTTCATCAAGCAGCTGTGTCCACTCCCAGCCCATTGGGCTTGAGTCCTGGGGTGACACCCCACATCTGCAGAGGATGTGGCAGTGAAAGGGCACGTGTCCCTCCTTGCTGAGACAGGCAGTGGGAAGTTTGCAGACATGGACTCACGTACAGGCTGTGGGCACAGAGCAGGAGCTGCCTCGGTGGCCCTTTGTCTCCGATGTCCCAGGCTGGCCCAGTGTCTGGCTTGAATGATGGGCCAGGAGGCAGACAGTGTGCCAGAAGCTGCTGGGCCTTGTTGGCCAGGAGCAAAGTGTGCTGCTGGCGGGGGTCAGGCCCTGTGGCTGCGACCAGGATGTTTTGCATGATGCCCTGGAAAGGGTTGGGAGAGAGTGGAGAGGGCTGAGTCTTGCTGGCCCGGAGCTCTTCCAGCTGTCACAGCATGGCATCCGCCGCTGGCTTTCCTGAGGTTATCCCCTTCATTCTGATGAGAAAGCCGGGGTTTGGGGGGTTCAGCGTCGGTGGACTGTGGATGTATGTGGACCTGGGATATCCTGATACTCAAGTTCCGCTGTGTATGTGCCTGGGTCTCGTCACCGTGTATCTGGCTCCAGCGGCCACGAGCAAAGTATGAGACCACGAGCAGTGGTGAGAGTTCGACGCCGTGGCAATGAGCTCAGTTTTCGGTTCTCTATGTGCTCAACCCCGGTCGGGCCTTGGTTTGAAGAAATGAGGAGATGCTCAGTTTCTCTCTGGAGCGTTCCCGGGACCACACCCCATTTTTCTCACTGAGTCATCCCAACTCAGGTGTTGCCGTCTCCACTGTCTGTAGAATTGGCTGGTAGCCCACGTTGTATAAATGGAGACGCTCAGGCTCAGAGGTCGGGACATGAGCCTGAGCTCACACTGCTGGGGAGGCTATTCCTGTGCCCCTTGCTGCTGCTGCTGCTGCTGCTTAAACCTTTCCAAGTGGACGTGGAGAGCCCGAGTTAGGCTGACAAGCCTGAGAGGATGCTCCTGGCAGGGCAGGAGCCCCCCTCGACCCTAGCGCCTACCGCCGTGGTACAGGGAGCCCTGGGTAGTCTGTGCCTCCCTGGGGGGTGTGGGGGAGAGGAAGGCTCTCAGACTTTTACTTGTTAATTTTTAAAGATAGAATTCACGTGCCATAAAATTCACCTTTTAAAAGAGTACAGTTCGATGGTTTTTAGTGTATTCACAGTTGTACAACCATCACCACTAATTCCAGAACGTTTTTATCATCCCTAAAAGAAACCCCAGATGCACGAGCAGTCACTCCCTCCCCTGTCCCTGAGCCCCACGGCCATGCTCTGCTGTCTGTCTCTGGGTTTGCTCTTCTGGACGTCCCACTTCTGTGGGGTCACACAGCACGTGTGACTGGCTTCCTGTGCTCACCCTACGTTTCCAGGTCCATCTGCAACGCACCATGTCAGGATTTCATTCCTTCTGGTGACTGATCAACCTTGTGGCCTGATGGTACCGCACACCTGTCACCAGGTGTGAGAGAAGGCGGCAGACCCTGCAAGGACTCTCCCCTCCTTTGTCACAGCAGTGACCCTTTATTGAGCACCTGACAGGTACCGGGCAGGCTCCCCCCACATTCTCAGTATAGCCCTGGCCTGTTCTCTGTCCTTTTTTGCTGTTGAACAAAACTGAGCTTCAAGCTTGCCGGCATGCTCCATCATAAGTGGCAGAGGGGGAGGGAGCCAACTCCATGGACCCATGTCCCAGGATTCCACTGCCTCCTGCCCCTCCTGGCATCCATGTCTACCTCCCTGTAGAAAGGGAGCCAGGGCCTCTACTGAAGCCCTCCCTTCCAGGTGGGCCAGGCCCCGTCTCTGCAGAGTCCCCCCCCCCCCAAGGACAATGGGGTGAAAGTATCTCATGCCCCTAGAGATGCCAGCGTCTCAGCACCTGGGAACTAAGGTGGCCCAGGTCCCCATGGCCTACTTCCAACAGCCTCATCCCTGTGGGCAGAGGTTCAGCTGGAGCCAGAGCAGCTTCTAGACCTACACAGGGAGGAGGTGGCAGAGGCAAGGCTGCAGCCGCCCACCCGAGCAGGCCTCGTGGAACGCTGGACTGACGGCCCTGGGCCCGGCTCTGGCTCTGTGAACCACACGCTGCCTGGGTACCTGTTTTTGCTCAGGATGCATCTCCGGCTCACCTTTGACTCTCTCTACCCCAGCCTCACACCCTGCCCCACTGTGGAAGTCGCATCTTATTTTGAGCCATGGACCACGCTGTCCCCTCTTCTTGGCCTAATGTCTTTTCTCATGTCGTGTTCCAAGGGTGCAGTTTAAAAATTCAATTCAGAGGCAGTTAGCCGCGTGCCGTATCGCCTGCTCTACCCCAGAGGAAGGCTGTGGAGGAGAGAAGAGAGAGAACCAAAGTCGGCCCTCAGCAGGGAATTTTTTTCTTTCTTGATGTGCCGAGATACGTTCTTTTCATTGCGGCCAAACCGCCCTGCTCAGTCCCCTGTGGCCAGTGGGGCCAGGCGTCTGTCCCTGGGGGTCTGGTGGGCTAGAGGTGCCCGGTCGCGCCTGGGACCGCCTGCCCCTTTACCTGCCCCGGGCAGGTGCTCACTTGGGCGTTAGCGTATTCTTGTGGACGTCCTGGCTGTGTGACCTGGGCACGTCACTTTACCTCTTCGAGCTTCCATCTTTTCTCAGGACGAGAATAATGTCTCTGCCTCATCGATTTTGATGATTCAGTGAGAACACACTAGCGCCAGGCACAGCTGCCGTGTGTCCTGAATGGGGGCCACCGGCGCCATCACCCCCCTCGACCCTAACCACGGCCACCCCCACGCAACACTAAGACCGCCACCACCTCTGCCCCTCCTCATTCCCCAGCAGCCCGGCCGGGGGCTTGCGGGCCCTCCCTGGGAGGGCCTAGGAAGGACAGTGTTTCCACGGGTAGAGAGGAGAGGCGCTCCTGGATACAGACGGCTGTGTACTGGGTCTTGGGCTGGCCAAATTGGACTCGACTTCGGGAGAGAACCCGGCCGGTGTGGGCTGGGGGTCAGCCACTGCCTCCACAGCTGCTCCTGTCTGTCCCGATAGCGTGGGGTGCACTCAGGCCCAGGGCAGCCTCTCTCCATTACCCGGTCCCTTGTCTTTACTCCTGGAGAGAAAGAAGGCCCAGGGAGTGACCGAATCTACACAATATTCTGGAAGGAGCCTTGGGTCTAACCTTAAGTTGGTCCCGGCACACCCATGGGGTGTACTCAGCGACAGGCCAGTGGGCCGGCCTCACCTTGAACTGAAGCATCACACAGGTGGTGTCCGTGGCATCTGGCATCTGCTGGAGCCCCTCCCCCACTCCCCTGCCCACCAAAGTGATGTCCCCCTGGCCCACTCGGCCCTCCCTCAGAAGCTGCTAGGCCAGCTCCACTTGGCCTGGCCTCCCCACTCTGCCAGTCCCCTCACTAGAACCTCCTCTGGAGAGACATTGAGTTCGCTGCCAAAGGCCTCTGAAGCTCCAGTTTGGGCCTTGGAATGAGTCTTAGCCTAGGAGCCCTGAGACCTACTGTCCTGGGGCAGGTTGTGACTTCTGAGCCGCCCACCCTCCTCTAGGGCTTACAGGGCATGTCGAGTATCCCCAAACCATCTGTGGGCTTGGAGGCGCTTGTTGAATGACTCAGTGAGGGTGTGAGACGATACGGCTCATGCTTCATGCCCGCCTGGCCCTGGCTGGAGTCTGACCGCTGCGTGGCCTGCCCTAGGAGACGTCCTAGCCCGATCTTCTCCCCTGCCCCCTCACAGAGGGCAAGTCGGGGAGCCTGTGTCTCCCACCATCCCTGCGTGTGATGGAGCAGGGGCTGCTGCCAGGCGGCGGTTCTCACAAGCTGTGTGGCAATCTGCTTGCCTCCTCGTTGTTGAAACAGGCGACTCCCATGGGGCCGCAGCACCCATCTGCTGAGGGGCGTGGGCCGTGGCACAGGGAGGCTGCCATGTCCTCAGCCGCTCGAGGAAGACGCTTGAGACGCCGGGGCTGGAGCAGTCCCCCGAGCCCTGGGGACCCATGGGGCGATCCTAACTGGGAACGGCTCTTGTCCCTGCGTGTCTTTCCTGCCGCTTCCAGCGGCTGCTGGTCACACCACATGCTTCCAGTGTCCAGTGAGGGGACCTGGGGCCTGGGCTGTGTGGCTTGGGGTCACCTTGGGCAGCTGGGGCTGGGGGCTTTCTCCGTAGCTAGGGTGCTAGGGTCGGTACTGGGTAGAGGGCACAGGGTGGGCTCTGAAGCCACATGAACCCGTTCAAATCCCACATCCAGTCCTCCCAGTGGAGCTTGTCGGGTGTGTGATATTGCCACCTGGAGCCCTAGGGGGTGGCCGAGCGGCCTCACCAAGCTGACATCCGCACAGAGCATGGGTACCATTTTTGTCACCTGTGAGAAATGACTGCTTCCCCAGCTTTATTTGGACCACACAGGAAGGTTCACAAGGGTGTGATGGTGGCAGCTGGACTTGAATTGCTAGCTCTCATTCGGGTCTAGAGCCCTAAACCCTGGCCCCCCGCCTGGCTTCCTTCCCCAGCGTCTGTCTGCTGGCTGCCCTCCTTATCTTGTCACTGGCTTTGCGGACGGCTCTGGTTACCTTCAGGCTCCTGGAGCTTCCTGGAACCAAGGTCCCTTCCCTGAGTCCCAGGGAGACTGGGGATCGTCCCGCCTGCTGTTGAGGTTGGAGGTGTGACTCGGCCTACCAGTGCGGCCGTCATGCAGCCAGCCTGCGCGAGGCTGGGGCTCTCGTGTTCTGCCGCCACCTGAAATCTGCCGCTTTCAAAGACAGCAGCAAAACAAATGAGAGGAGAAAAGATCCCGCCTGGCATGCTCGCCGCGTGTGTGTGTCAGCCATGCGGCTGGCGGAGCTTGGCAAGGCGGCGTCTCCCTGTGGGTGTCTGCAGCCCCATCTGTCTCTGCACAGGTGTGAGCTCGGGCGGGGTGTCCTCCATGCCTCTCCCTCCTCTGTCTGCCAGGCCGGGATTCTGCAGGCAGGTTGGCAAGGGAGGCCAGCGCTGGAGGAGAGTAAGGCCCTGGAAAGGGGCAGCAGTCATGCCTGGGAGCTGAGCGTGCTCTCAGCAGGAGGCATGGTGGGAGAGAGAACTGGGTGGG
The DNA here is from genome assembly GCF_004115265.2 of Rhinolophus ferrumequinum. NCBI lineage: Eukaryota > Metazoa > Chordata > Mammalia > Chiroptera > Rhinolophidae > Rhinolophus > Rhinolophus ferrumequinum. The sequence continues at coordinate 30,819,587 of NC_046298.1, forward strand.
CACAGTGCAAGTGACCAGAGCAGTGGCCGTGTGGACCACAAGGCCTCCACGGCCGTACTGCTGCCACAACAGTGGTGACTTTCCCTGTCAACCCTCAAAGCCCCTTCCTGTCTCCCCTGTCTTCCTCTTTGCTCCCACTTGCCCCACCTCTCTCGGGGTGCCTCCTCTAAGCTCCCCATGCACCCTGACACGGCAGCATTGCCCATCAGATGTGGGAACCCGCCACTCTCCCCAGCCCTGCTCAACAAATCATCAGTCCCTGGAAATGCTTTTGGTAATAAAGACCTGCATCTCAGCTCTACTGATTTGCATTTAGTGACAGTAAATCGAGTGGGGTGGGGGCTCCTATGTACCCTGTGGAGAAGCTCTAGCTGATGCCAGGCAGGAGAGCCCCCGTGCGGTGGGTCCTTCCTGAAGTTGAGCTGGACCAAGGGCAGCCCTGCATGTGCTGTGTACCTGGCTGTCCCTGCCTGGCCTGCAGGGAGTCCAGAGGGTTCCCTACCCCGTCCCCACCATGTGCTTTTGATGGGGACTTCACCTCTGTGACCCACACACTCTAATTCCCACCAGGCACAGGTTGGACTTACATTCAGGGTCCACTGTTTCTGTTCCCTTGGGACAGTCCAGGCTCTGTCCCACTTGACTGCCTGCTGGCTGGGAGGCTTCCTGCTGGTCCCATGGCCCCTCTGGGCCTCGCAAGCAAAAGAGTGGGACTGATCAACAGCCAGGCTCCTTTCTGGGTCCAAATGGCACAAGTCTACCAGCCTGGGTTCCCACGTCCTGGTGGGAAATGGGGAGGGTGGAGGAGCAGCCTGGGGAGATGCCAGTCTGGGGGATGCTGTCCCTCCCGGGGGGAATGCCATCCACACCAGGCTGAGGGCTCGCTCACCCCAGGGTCCACCAGTGCCAGCCAGAGTCATGGTGGCCTGACACAGTTCTCACTGTGCAATGTTGACCCAGAGAGCAATCAAGATGATGTGGGATAGAACAAATGCAGAAAAATGGAGAGAGCAGAGGGGCCCAAGAGAACAGAGTGCACAAGATTCTCTGGGCTTAGGCCTGCCTGTCACCGTGGGTCCCCAGTCACTGCCTGCACTGGGGCAAAGCTCAGCTGGGGAGGAACCCCTGTGGCTCCGTCGCTCACTTGCAAATCTGTAGCAGCTGCCTCCTGCTGGCACCCGAGTTGTCCCTGTGGTGCTGCCCCTTCCAGCCTTACAAAGCTCTGGGCAGGACCAAGCCACATTGCAGGCGTCTTCTCAGGAAGACGTCCCAAGGGTCCTTTTTTAGAAAAACAACATCAAATGGTCACCGTCCTCTGCTCTCTGTGTCCCCCCCAACTGAGGCAGCCTGACTGAGTGCAGGGTCTGGCCCGGGGTGGACAAGGGCTGTTTCGTATAATTTCAACCGATCCTGGCCCCGTCTACCCACTGCAGTGTCCCAGATGGGGGTGGGCCTGCGGCAGCACAGGTCCTTGTTCAGGGCATGCAGTCAGTGCTTAATGATTGTTTGCATGGCTGGTTACGTGCACCTCTGGGAGAGCTGGCAGGGCTGCTGCCGTGTTGCAGTTTTGTTTTCAGGCCTCACTCTACTCCCCTCGCAGCAACTTTGAGGTCTCAGCTGTTAATTACATGTTCCCGGGTGGCCTCGGGCGCTAATCCGCGAGGTCGGACAGCAGAGGTGACACTGAGCACTCTGCCTCTTGTCATCTCCAATCCACATGCGTCCACTGAGTCCTGCCGCATGCCTCCAGTTAATTACAGTGATCACGGCCCTTCCGCTGCCGCCGCTGTGCGGACGACCGTTGGGGCAGCCGCTCACTAATTGGCAGTGCGTGGTCAGGGATCGATCGATCGATCGATCGAGTGCTCTGGCTGGCGCGTGCCAGCCCGGCCCCAGGGGAGTAGGCAGCTGATTGTGGATGGCCTCCCTGGTGCTGGCCCACCTGGGCCCCCCATGCTCCCTCAGTCTCGCTCACCCCCCGGCGCTTAGAAAAGAGGCTAACACAGAGACTATTGAGGGTCGGGTGGAGGGAGGAGAGCCTGGGCAGGAAGCAGGTGGCCCAGAGTCTCCACAGGCAGTGGCACAACCCCCTGGGCTGGCGTCAGGTGCTCCTGCCCATAGGCGGGGTCTCGGCATGTCCCACCGTGAGGCCTAGGGGCTCCAGGTGTCTGTTCCCACCTTCCCCACCCCCTGCAGGACCAGCGCCCACCTGGCTTTTGACCTCAATTTGTCTTCTGGGCAAGTGCAGCCTCTGCCTGGACCAGTGGGGTCTGTTGGTGTGCTTGTTTTACGTCTTTACTTTTTTGACTCAAGAGCATAAATACCCACTCTCCCTGCCACCCACAGGCAGTTTAGACAGGACCCCCCAGGGTGCAGGTCAGGTGCACAGTAGGTCCTCCAGGCATCCGAGCGCCTGAGGCTGCGTGAGAGGAGTTTTAAGAGCAGTGGTCACGGTAGCACTACTCACAGTAGCCACAAGGCCACACACCCAAACGTCCATCAGCGGACGATGGGAAAACAAAATGAGGTCTCTCCACACGGTGGAAAGTTGTTCAGCCATGGAAAGGAATGGGGTCCTGACACACACTACCATATAGATGAAGTAGAAAAATCTCATGCTATGGGGAAAAAGCCAGTTGCAAAAAGCTGCATATTGTATGATTCCATTTACATGAAATGTCCAGAACAGGTAAATCCATGGAGACAGAAAGCAGATTGGTGGTAGGCAAGCGCTGGGGGGAGGAGAGTGGCGGCTAACGGGGTTTCTTTCTGGGGTGGAGAGAACATTCTAGAATCTACTGTGGTGATTGTTGCACAGCTGTGATAGACTAAAATTGAATCTCACACTTGATATGGGTTGAGTTCTGTGGTGTGGGAATTATATCTCAATAAAGCTGCCACAACCAAAAAAAGGAGATCGGTACAGAGTCCATGGAAATTTTTTTTTTCTTTTAAAGAGAAAGATATCCCTTGCCTAGAATTTTTCCTAAAAATTTAAAACGAGCGTTATCAAGATCTAAGTACCGACAGAAAAAGGAACACAGCCCGTAAATGCCCAGTGGGATGAATTTGCAGAGTGAACGCAGATCCTGAGACAGAGCGAGGCCCCGCCATCCTTCTGCCATCCAGCAGGTGCAGCTGTCTGGATGCCAACCCCATCAGTGCGTGTTTCGGTCTGTCTTTGCTTGGTGGTGGTGTTGCGACTCACCGTGGGGCTAAGGCTCTGGCTGCTTCCTGCTCCGCCATGGGCATTCCTCCCGAGACCGTGCTGGCTGTGTGCTTTCGGCCGCTGGTGGGCCTGGTGGTCCTTTTAGGTCGGTGGCTGCCGGGAGCCCTGGCCGTGACTTTGTGGACGCCAGCCCCACTTGGCCAAGATCAGGCCATGGCGGATGCCACACCTGAGAAGATGCGGTCCATTTCCCGAAGTTACACAAACCTGGGCGAGGGGTCAGGGTGCTGTGCCCTCCCCAACTTAGCACTAGGACTTCCAGAACTCTCATCATCTTGTCAGTGGAATGCGGCCTCTCTAGCCCCCGGGGGGGTTGCAGAGTGAGTCCCCAGCCATGCCACGCCCACGGCGGTCGTCAGGAAATTGGCTTCCTGGCTGGATCTCACCAGCTTGGCCAGACTCAGCTTGCGTCACAACCTCAGACGTGTCCCCACTGGGAAGGGAAGGCTGCCCACGTCCTCCCCTGGCAGTAACGGCATCTGACCAGGAGGCTGGGAACTTGCCCCCTGCTGGATCCAGACCCAGTGTTCAGTCCTAGGGGTTGGCCCAGACAACTTAGGGTTGCAAAATCCCTGGGGGGGGTGGGCTGTGGTTGGCTGGTCCATCTGAAGACCTGGGGCAGCAGCCCTCTGGCGATTCGTCACTGCCCCCCCCCCCCACCAGGCACTGATGGGTGTGAGCTGGGAGTGAGGAGGTGCCTGGCCTCAGCTTTGTTCCTGGGGTCACTGAGCAGAACGTGCTGCTGGGCAGCTCTTGAGGTACAGCCCGTGGGTTGGGTGGGAGCACATCTGTCTGGACCAGGTGTTTCCCATGGGGCTGCCCTACAGTTGTGCACAAGCCTGGGGCGCCCCATGAAAGTGTCCTGGTTGGGTGCACCTTGCGCAGGACAGAGCTCTGTCTCTATCCGTGGGGCTCGGTGTCCGGCCACGCGGCCTCCTAGTCACACCACTGGGCTGGTCGGGGCCTCTGGGTCAGAAAGAAGGGAGTGGAGTGCATGTACCACAGTGGTTCCTTTATCTCAGCGGTGCCTTGGCAGCCAAGGTCGGCTCAGCACCCACGTGCCCTAGGCTACCCCGCCTCCCCGTTAAGTAAAAGCTTTCTTTGGTAATAGGAGTGTGACCAGTTCAGATGGTGTGAAGATAAGACGAGGGTCCCTGGGACCCAGACAAGTTCCGAACGAAATTTGGGTAGGATGCCTGGAAGCCGATGGATTTCTTCTTCCAGAAGTGGGGGGCGGGGGGCGGGGGCCTGTGCCGACGCTCTGCTTTCCCTACCTCCCCAGGGCTGCAGGTGTCCCAAGTGGGGCTCATAGAGGCAGAAGAGGCACAGTTATGTCCCCTTGGAGGGACTGTTTGCTCCTCAAGTCTAACAGTGAGATGGGGTGTCTCCAGGCCGCTCCTTGGGACTGTCAACAGGGCCTCCAAGCAGATCCGCGCAGACCAGGGCTGGCACTCCGAGTTCGTAACGAGAAGCGTTTAGGTGCCAGCTCCACCCCCTCCAGCCTGCAGAGTGCGAAGCCACCCAGGCTCACGCGTCCCCCTGTGACCGTGCGGCTGGGTGGCCTGGAAGCCTGGTGCCACTGCTGGTGCGAGGGTGTCCTCACCTGCCTGGCGCCTGGCACACTAGCTGAAGCTTTGCTGGGAGGGTCACCTATTTGGCCTGCACTGGACACAGGACGCTGGGTGCTGTTCACAGCTCTCTAATGAGGTGTTGTCTGCTCTGTGTTGGAGTCTGCAGTGGGGGCTGGGAGCGCGAGCCCAACACCGAGGGGCCGATTCCATGGGCATGTGGGCGTGTGACAGGTCGGCGGCCCCTGCTGAGCTTCTGTGTCCTTCTCTTGCAGGGTCTTCACTGAGTAGCGAGTCGTCTCCTGTGTCCTCTCCAGCCACCAACCACAGCTCCCCGGCCAGCACGCCCAAGCGCGTGCCCATGGGTCCCATCATCGTCCCCCCTGGGGGCCACAGCGTCCCCAGCACACCCCCGGTGGTGACCATTGCCCCAACCAAGACCGTCAATGGCGTCTGGAGGAGTGAGAGCCGGCAGGTGAGTGCCTGGGGCACAGGGGTGGAGCTGGGTGTGGCCATGGGTCGTGGCTGTGGGGAAGGTGGCCTTACCGAAGGGGAGGACTGGATTTCAGTGTTCACATCCCTGACTCCCAAACTGGCACTGTCCTCAGCCTCTGTCTCCTCTGCAAACTGAGGGGACAGCAGTTGGTACCAGAAGGGTTTGTGCAAAGTCAGGACATTGGTGGGGGTCGGCCACCTCCAGCTGCCGTCACCACTCACCACAGGCCGGGGCTTATACTACAGATTCCTCACAGGCCTGGAGGCTGGAAATCAGACAGGGTGTCAGCAGGGCCGGTTCCTTCTGACAGCAAGGAAAAACGGGCTGTCGCACTTTCCTTGGCCTGGAGACGGCCGTCTTCTCCCCGTGTCCTCACGTGGGCTTCACGCTACGCTGTGTGTCTGTGTCCTCATTTCTTCTAAGAACCCTGGTCGCATTGAAGTAGGGCCCACCCCGATGATCTCCTTTACCTCAGTCACCTCTTTCAAGGCTCTGTCTCCAAATACAGTCACATTCTGAGATAATTGGGGGTTGGGGCTTCAGCATACAAATTAGGGGGGCATCATTCAACCCGTAACCCCGTGGAACGTGCTTAAAACGGTGCTTGCACATCCTAAGCACTTGATAAACAACAACTATTGTTATTATTACCTACTGCTCAAACAAGGAATTGAAATAGGAAAAAGCCAGCCCACATTTCCTTGTGTCACGTTCTGTCCTAACTGGACGCCTGCCAAGAGGGCCCTTCCCCACCCTTGGGTTCCCTGGGGGTAGCCACTGCCAGGTGACCGTCCTGCACAGAAGGAGCTGGTGGCCCTGGGAGCCACTGCTTTGCACCTGCCTCGGGCTGATCACCTCCCCCACACCTGGTACTCCCAGCCCAGAGGAGCCCTTCCTAATTAAGAACCCTGTCGCTGTGCTTCTCTCCTGAATTTTTCCACCGAGTTCCCCGAGGGATGGCACCACTTGGAAATACTAATTAAACCAGAAAGAAGGGGCGGGGGAGGGGGAACTCCCACCTCACCCCTCCCGGCTCTGCCTTGTTGGGTCGGGGGAATGGGCATCAGGGTCATCACTCAGGGTCTGTCTTTTCTCTGCCCCTGCGGGTGGGGGGACATCTTCAGGCAGGCCCTGCCCAGGGTGAGGGTCCCCAAGGAATCCAGTGAGAGAGCCATGGAAATAGCTATGGCCTGGAACCCACCTGGGTGTGGCCCTAACTTGACCTCCACTTCTGAGGTGACAAACCCTCCTGGATTGTCACCTGGCCATGGCCCCCTAGGCCCATCTAGAAGCTGCTGCCTTGGCGTCATTTGCTCTAAGCCGTGTGCAGTTTGGAGAGTGGAGGGACAGGGCAGGGCCTGGCAGGCGGATTCCTGCCCGAGGGGTCTGGAGCAGCCTGAGCTGCCCCTTGGGATACGAAGGGTCTCCACCAGTGTCCTGTCTTCAGAGGGCCCGTTTTTCCTTGCTGTCAGCCACCTGGCGGTCAGTGTTGACCTCGGGACCCAGCCACCTGGCTCAAATGGCCTCAGCTCCTTGCCTTTCACCTCACTCACTCGGGTCCAGGTGTTTTCTGAGTCCTGTCATGTCCCTGGCTGGTGATAGCCACCACAGACCAAATCATCCCCTTTGCTCCCACCCAAGAGGGTCTTCCTTCCCTACCCGGTCGCCCAGACCCAGGACTCAGGACCGAGAAGCCTTGTAAACAGTCCCCTCCCTGGCTCCTCGCCCTCCTCGGAGGGTCCCGTCAGCCCCAGAAACATGTACTAACCCCAGAGGGGGCCAACCATAGATCTACTCCCGCCATCGGCGGTTAATGAAACACTAATGCCACCAGGGAGGGCGGGAGGAAGGGAGCTGGATTAGCAGTTGATATATGTCTCATCAGCTCAGCACAAAGGCTCAGTGGAGAGTTTAATCCTTCTGGGGAGGGGAGCCCAGGGAGAGGCGCGAGGGCAGGAGAGGGGAGCCACTTCCTAAAGTGGCAACTCAGGAGTCATGGGGGGGCCCTCCTGTATGGTGAAGAGGCATGGGGGTTTCTGGGGCCCCTTCGCGAGGGTCCCTGCGATTTCCCAAGTTGTTGGAGTTGCGAAAGGACAGATGAAATGAAAAATAGTCTATTTTAAAGCTAACAGGGCATGTCCTGTCTGTCTGACTGGAAACCTCTCTAATCACCAGAGAATGAAGGATTTTCCTCACTCCCTTCCTCCCCCTCGTCCGTCTTTTCTTTCATCGCTACAGCTGCGCCTGCAGCCGCGGCGCAGAAATAAAAAGCTGCCCCACAGATGCTCTTCGATGCGTGCCTAGCTGCTGGGGACAGCAGTGGGAGCCCGGCTGGTGCTGTTGGGGTGCCTTGGGGTGGCTGGTGGAGCCTCCTGGATCTGGCCTGAGTTGGGGTCTGCTCCCTGGGCCCACCCCACCCTGGGCAGCCCCCCACATGCCCTCCAGGCTGGGCTGACCTCATTCCCAGGTGCCTGTCACAAGCTTGGCAGGGCGCCAGCCAGACGGAAGGCGCGTGGGTCTGGCTCGCTGAACCCCCGCCTGCCGCACCCCCCCTCCCCCAGCCTAACTCCCTGTTTGTCTCAGCCAGGCCTGGACAAGGTGCCATCTGGCTCAGCTGCTTTCCAGCAGGGCTTTGTCCCGCCAAGGGGAGAACGGGGCTCTACCCCATGGTGGCCCCAGTGAGGGGCAGACCCCTAGAGCTGGTTGGTGTACGGCCCTGGCGCCTTCTTGTGACAGACGTTCGCCCTTGGGCTGGCCGGCCTGTGCCTGGCAGGGAGAGGATGTGAGGGAGAACCAGTGAGCCCCCACCTGGTAGCCCCTCAACTGGGAGTGTAGATAGGAGTGCAGAAGGGGGTGACGTCGGGCTCGGTGGAGCACTGCTGTGTGCAAACCTCCCCCCTCCCCATGCTTCCCCCCACGTTCCATCTACACCTGTGCACCGTCCCCACTGCTCTATGAGCTGTCACTGCAGGTGACACATTTGACAGGTGGGGAAACTGAGGCACGGGGCAGTTATTCATATATAAGGGAGTCATGTAGTGTCTCTAGCACCTGACAGAAGCCTCCTTGTAAAGCGAGCTGAGAGCCCACCCTGCTGTCCACATGGGCAACTGGAGAACCAGTACCCACCCCTGTAAAGTCTCTGGAAAACTGGGAGGTAGGAGTTCTGGGCTCCCCACTCTGACCCAGGGTGTTGGTGGGCGTGTGTGTCCCACCCTTCACGCCTACCGTGTGAGCACCCCTTCTGGGAAGGGTGAGTCAGAGTTCGTGAACCCTCGAGGACCTCGTGGTGAGTGGAGGGGCCCTGCCAGCACGTGGGAAGGGAACAGATGTTGCCACTCATTAGAAATTCCAATCAGTGGCCTGTCTCCTTCAATTAATTACCGCTGATGTGTCCTTTGGAGGACTGAGGTGGCACGGCGGCTGTCTGGCCCAGACGTGTTTGGTAAATAGGCCTGACGGATGGATGGGCCCTTCTCTGTGGGTCTCGGCCACCCCATCAGCAGCCTGATGCTCGGTGGCACCGTTGGCCGGTGTGACTATGGATGGGCCCCCCGAGGGGACGGCAGAGAAGGTGATCCATCTTTCACCACCCACACGGGGAGTTAGATGAAGTGGGGGCTCAGCTGCCCCCACCTCCTGACTGATGAGGACAGTCGGCAGAGCAAGGGGAGCGGGGCTGGGGGAATAGCGAGCCTCAGCCCAGGTACCGGCCCCTCGAGTCCAGACGCACCTTCACGTATCCAGCGGTCATTCCTGGATGCACTCCTCAATGAGACAGTCAGAGGGTCATGGCCCCCCTTGTTTTCGGGGTATTTGGTAGTTTGTGGCACAGTGGAAACACTGTGGATTTGGGGTAGGCGGACCAGGGTTTGTGCCCTGGGAGTGCCACCTGCCTTCTCTGAGCCCTGTTTGCTGTCTGATCAGTAGTGACCAGACCTAATGTCATGTGGATCTGGCCAAATGAAGGAAGGGCCTGGCTGGGAAACTCTCAGGCTTAGGGGAGTATGGTTGTGGCTCAGGGTAGGCCCGGACTGGAGGCTGAGAGGGGCTGTCACCACGATGGCACCCCCTGGCCCCCAATGGTGGCTGTTCCAGAATCCAGAGGGGAGCCCCCTGAGCCTTGCTCTGCAGCTCCCTTCAGCCACGTAAATGACAGGAACAGTCAGAACCTTCCGATGATTTGATTTCTTGGGGTTGGACAGCTCCTTGAATGGATGTGCAGAGTGTCCCTCTGTGTGGTGGAAGTGGCACACCCGCCCTTGGTGCTGGCAGAGGCTTCCTGTTCTCCCATCATGCCTTGAGCCAGCCCCTTCTCTGGGTCCCCAGGCTCCACCTCCCCGGCCAGGGACCCAAGCCAATCTCTGTCCAGGAGTCTGGGGCAGGCCGGGCTGCCGCTTATAGCTGTCTTCCCCTGTCAGTGTCCGCAAAGTTGTCCCCAGACAGGTCTGGCCAGCCGAGGCCCCACAGCTGTCTGTGCTGGCTGATGCCAGGGCCGCCCTGGGGTTGGCTGGGGGCAGACGGGCACGGAGAACCCTAGGGCAGCCCCAGCTTCTTGATGCCAAGGCACTCTGTGGGCACCAGGGGTCAAGGTATCTGTGATGCAGGTCCAAAGCTGTCAGCACAGTTGACACCTGGGCCCCTGGGGGATGCCCTCGTGGTTCCATTACTCCCTGCTACAGCACAGAATGCACATCCAGCGGGGTGGGGTGCTCGGACCAGTGTCTCTAACTCCTCACGTTTGGGTTCAGAGCTGGTATGATACTGTGGGAAATCAATGCTGGGAGGGTGTGAGTGTTTGTGCAAGGTGGGGGGAGCCCATGCTCTCGGCCGTGTCCCCTCATGGGCACTGGTCATTCGTCTCAGTGATCCCAGCAATCCTGGAGAGAGGCTCAATCCTTCCCCGTCGCACCAAGGGAATGGCCCCCCAAGTGGCTTTCAGTCCAGACCTTTTCCTCATCGGGACTTCTCTTGTCTCACCATTCTGCCTCCCACGCCTCATGTACTGCAGGTTTGGGTAGAAAACCTTAAGGAAAGGATATATCTAGAACCTGTACTAAACTGTGGCCTTTCTGTGAGTCTTAAGGAAGACCCAGCCTCCTCCATCCTCGGCAACCCTGCCTCGTTCACCTCCGCCCACGCTCACCCACTGTTCTCTGTCCTCCAGCAGGACACCAGCTCTCGGGGCAGCAGTGGTGGTCGGGAGCGCCTCCTCGTGGAGCCCCCACTACCCCAGGAGAAGGCAGGGGGCCCGGCCATCCCCTCCCACCTGCTCAGCACCCCCTACCCCTTCGGCATCTCCCCCAGCTCGGTCGTGCAGGACTCCCGATTTCCACCACTCAAGTAAGTGCAGATTGGGGACTTGGGGGTATAAGCCTGTGTGCTTGGGGTCTGGGTCCTTGCGGCTGGGCCAGCCGCCTGGAGTCTGCACCAGCTGAGGCTCAGGGCCACCAGATGGTGGCTCAGCCCTGGGCCCGTGGCCCCGTCTATGCCTGCTGGCCGTTTCCACACTGAGATGATGGCTGGCTCTCCATCCTGCCGAAACCCCTGTCCTGGTTCCTGGGGCCAGGGCTTCCTCCGGCCTACAGGGCCTGCTGGTGAAGACAGCAAGGGGCTAAGCAGGCAGGGAACAGCAGCTGCCCCCCTCCGTGCCCTGGGCCTCCTGCCAGCAACGGCATCTCGTTAGTGAGAGCCAGGACCTGTCCCCAGGGACTCGTCCTTCCGAGGGAGGTGGTGGCAGGGGAGTGTGACGAGGCTGACTGATTTCCCAGCCTGGAGCAAGTGCTCTGCTCACCTCCGTCTCTGTCCCCATCCCCACCTGCAGCCTCCAGCGACCTGTGCACCATGTGGTACCCCCCAGCACGGTGACGGAAGATTACCTGCGGAGCTTCCGGCCCTACCACACCACCGAGGACCTCCGCATGTCCTCCCTACCTCCCCTAGGCCTGGACCCAGCCACTGCCGCTGCCTACTACCACCCCAGCTACCTGGCCCCGCACCCCTTCCCCCACCCGGCCTTCAGGTAAGTTGACCAGGACCACCTCTGCGGCCCCCACGGAGGCACCAGGGCCATTATCTCCACATACCCTCCTGTCCAGACACTAGTGGCCACATGGAACCTGGCCTGGAACATGTTTTTCATGTCCTGGAGGCTGGGCCCCCGGTGAGAGCCTGGAGCAGCACCCCAACCGTCCAAATTAGCCATTAGGGGTTTGCCCTGACAGGAATTCCCCTTGTTGTCTGAGCTATTGTTTTCTCTCTTCCTCCCTTTGTTGTTGGCTTCCCTGGCAGCACAGAACTATTCATAAACAGAGCACCGGGTTTTCTGTAGAAGCGAGGGGCTCCTTTGCTGTGGGACGATCCCAGATGTGTGTGGTCACTGCTCTGTGTAGAAGCTACCGGATGCCTGAGCCCGACAGGGCCGTGGTCACGCTGTGGACTGCCACTCACACGGGGCCTGCTGGTCAGACCCAGAAGGGTCCTGGCCTGGCTGAGCCACAGGGTGGCTGGCAGGGCCTCGGAGCCCCGAGCTGTGGGCGTCTAGGGGCCTGTCAGCAAGGGGCTCTGGGACTAGTCATGGACGTGGCCTCTACAGGCCCTTTGTAGAGGCCATAGGGCTGGGTCCTGCCTTTTGTCTTTAACTCGGGTGCTCATCAGCCTGTCTTCTTTGCACAGGATGGACGACTCCTACTGCCTGTCTGCCCTGCGGTCCCCCTTCTACCCCATCCCCACCCCCGGCTCCCTGCCTCCGCTGCACCCATCAGCCATGCATCTCCACCTCTCCGGGGTCCGCTACCCTCCTGAGCTGTCTCACTCGTCCCTGGCAGCACTGCACTCAGAGCGGATGTCCAGCCTCAGTGCTGAGAGGTGAGCCACGTCCCGGGCTGGCACCCTCTGCTCCCCCAGCCCCAGTGGAAGAGCGGGAAAAAGCCCAGTTGGAGCCCTGCTTGGCGACTTTGTGGCTGGGTGGCTCCCGAGCCTCTCCTGTGTTCAGTGTCCTCACCTGTAAAGGGGGCAGTGACAGTGGATGCTTCAAGTTCCTAAGTGGTGTTGAGCTTGGCGACTCTGTTGGAATCACCCCCTCCTGGCACGCGTTTTAAGCAGGGCTTACTTAGAGAGCTAGCATGTTACAGACTGCCTTTCTAACGCCGTCACTATTCAGGTTAGAATGCTAGGCCTTCCACGAAAACCTTGGTCTCAGCTCAGCTGTCAGCTGTCAGCTTCTCGCTTCTGGGAATTGTTAGTGGACTGTCCCTGGTTCCCCTTCACCGTGGAGCTCAGGCTCCCGTTCCACTCCCCACAGGCTGCAGATGGATGAGGAGCTGCGACGAGAACGTGAGCGCGAGCGGGAACGGGAAGTTGACCGCGAGCGGGAGAAGGAGAGAGAGCGGGAGCGGGAGAAGGAGCGGGAGCGGGAGAAGGAGCTGGAACGTGAGCGGGAGAAGGAACGGGAGAGGGAGCTGGAGCGCCAGCGGGAGCAGCGGGCCCGAGAGAAGGAGCTGCTGGCCGCCAAGACGCTGGAGCCAGCCTTCCTGCCGGTGGCCGAGCTGCATGGGCTGCGGAGCCATGCCACAGAAGAGCGGGTCAAGCCCTCAGAGCAGCTGACCCCAACCCGAGCAGGTACCCAGGGTGGATGCGCCCGAGGGACAGACGTAGGCCTTCCGGGGGCAGGCCAGCTGCAGTGGTGCGCTGACAGGTGTCTCGACAGCCTGTTGTCCAAGGGAAAGGCCTGATTCCATAGCATCTGCCCACTTCCATGGTGTGGATCCCACTGGGGCTAGTTTCCAGCACCACCTGAGGGGGTGCTCAGTGGCACACGTCACAGATGCAGTAAACACAGATCACCTCAATATGCACAAGGTAAAAATGTAGCTAAAGGACTAGGAAGTGATGAGCTTTGGGTATTTCGTACCTTTGTAACGTGTTATTCCATTATAAGTATACGTAGCTAACTTTGAATTAGGGCTTAACAACTGCTTGCATGATTCCTAAAAATGTTAAGTCTGCTCTTGTGTGCCAGCGGAAGCCTGCCAGGCACCCCCTGCAGGTCGGCACGCCCTGGGCTGGGTGGGAGCGGCACCTGCCAGCGGCCACGTTTCCTTCAGGATGAGGTGTGCTCCCTGAAAGCATCCATGAGGCCCCTTCCAGTTGTCTTGGTACTGTGGCCGTGGGAAGAATGCTTCCAAAGGGCAGGCAACCCTTCCCTGCCCTGCTCTGGGCAGTTGGGGACAGGAGAGAAGAGGGCAGGAGCAGGCTGGGCCTGGTGTGCTGGGATCCTGCTGGATGTGACGGCCTTTCTCTCCCTACAGAGAAGCTGAAGGATGCCGGCCTGCAGGCGCCCAAGCCTGTGCAGCACCCCTTGCACCCGGCGCCCACCCCCCACCACACCGTGCCCAGCCTCCTCTCCAACCACAGCCTCTTCTCTCTGCCGAGCAGCAGTGCTGCCACGGCCCTGCTCATCCAGCGCACCAACGAGGAAGAGAAGTGGCTGGCGCGGCAGCGGCGTCTGCGGCAGGAGAAGGAGGACCGACAGTCACAGGTGTCTGAGTTCCGGCAGCAGGTGCTGGAGCAGCACCTGGACATGGGCCGGCCCCCGGTGCCCATGGAGCCCGAACACAGGCCCGAGAGCGCCAGGTGGGGCCCGCCGGGTCGGCGCGTGTGGGAGGGCACTCGGCGCACTCAGATTGGTTCATAGTCAGCCAACATTTATTGAGCACCTGTGGTTTGCCTGGGAGTGAATTGTAGCCTGAGTCTCCCGCAGCCTCGGGCCTGCTGTCTGTTGCAGACTGTACTTCTGCTTCTCTGGGCCACCCTGAGGCCACACAGAGGCTCAGTCTTGTGTGTCCTTGTGAGCTGCCCTCTGCTCCTCTGTCGCCCCTCACGCCCAAGCCAGCGCACGTCTGCATCTCCTGATAAAATCTGGCACTCCGCCTCCCTTGGGCATCTTCAGCTCAGGGCCCCAGCACGGTTGCGGCTGTCAGGGCCTGTGTGTTGCCGCTTCCAGCAGGGGTGGCCTCTGCCTCAGGGCCCGGCAGCCCCGTGCAGGCCTAGAGTGTTCTCACCTGGCCTCAGTGGTCCCCACGGCAGCGGGCAGGGAACAACATGCTCAGCCTTACGGACACATGAACTTGACATTCTGAAGGTCCCTTGGGCTCCAAGCTAGAAAACCATTCAGTGCTTAGCTTTGGGGTTTGAAATATTTATTCTGCCAAGGGGTTTATTCCTTCGTTATTTACTTAAGGACGTGCAGCTTCTTGCTGTGGTTCCCTTTTGTACTCAGCTGATGAGAGGTGAGCAGCCTCAGGGCTATCGCCCAGCCTGAGTCCGGGGATAACTAGGAGGAAGGTTGGTGGCTGTGGTTAAACGTGCCCCTCGGCCAGGCAGGGAGAGCCCTGAGCGCCGGGTCACATGGCCTCCACGCCTCTGCCCCTTCCCTTTCCGTCCCCTCAGACCTGCCCTGGGTCACCTGTTTAGCATGGGCTTTCCCTTAAAAAATAGGTACGCTTTGGAAAAACAACACCCAAAGGGCCTTTTGTTGAATCTTGTTTTAAATGCACTAGGAAAGCGTCCTTTGCTACAACTGCACGGCACAGCTGCTGGTAGGGTGGACAGTCTCCTCCAGTTCCCTCCCTACCTGCACGTGTGAGGGGCTCCTCTCCTTGTTATACAGCAAGTGCCCTTGCTCCCTGGTCAGGCCCCAGCCCCACTGGTGCTTTGGGGCCACGTGGGGCTCCTGCAGTTCTGGTGACAACCACTGGGGGTCAGCAGTGGCCCAGGCCCACCCTGGCTAGGAGGGTCTTCCCCACCTCACTGGGCTGGACAGGCACCTAAAGCTGGTCTCTCTTGCTGCCTTTGAGGACAGTGGGGAGAGGAGTCAGGGCCCCTTTAAAGACGCCTGGCCCGCCCTCTGTTATCTGCCCATTGCTTGGCATGTCTGGAGGTCGTTACAGACAGTGGCAGGGCCACCCCTTTGGTGCTGGAGCCCTGTCTTTATTCTCTGCATAGTGAGTCTCCTGTGGAAAACAAAAATGAGAGTCTGTCCTTCTGGGAGTTGAGAGGGATTCAGGAATTGGTGGAACAGAATGAGCCATTGCAAGGTCTCAAGTGAGAAACTGGATTGAAGGAGGGTCTGGCCTGGACCTGAGGTCACCTGTGCCCTCAGCAAGCAGCTTAGGCACAGCCTCTCTGCCCTCTCCAGCCTCTCTGTCCTCTCAAAAGCAGGTCTACACATACCTGCCTCGAGGTGTTTGAAGAGGAAGTGCAGTCATGCGAAAGGGCCAGCTCTCATGTAAGGAGTGGAAGCTGCGTGCTTCCCTCCTGCCCTGGCCAACTGGCTTAGAGGGGGCCTGCACACGTCTCCAGTGCTGGCTCTCGAAGGGGGCTCCTGTCTGGGCCCTTGTGGAAGCTGCCTCATGCCCCCAGGCCCTGGCAGGCAGCCTGGGAGGCCCATGGGTAGCTTGCAGGCGTGCCCCTTCTCTTGTGACTGATGGCTTGGTCTGCTCACTCCCTAGGCCGGGACCAAACCGTCATGAGCCGAGCAGCCGAGAACCCCCGCAGCACTTTGGTGGGCCCCCACCCCTCATCTCGCCCAAGCCCCAGCACCACTCTGTGCCCACCGCCCTCTGGAACCCGGTGTCCCTGATGGACAGCGCCTTGGAGACACGGCGGGCCCCCGAGAGCCACCCTCTGCACAGCCATCCCGCCCCGTTTGAGCCCACCCGCCAGGCAGCTGTCCCACTGGTGAAGGTGGAACGGGTCTACTGCCCGGAGAAGGCGGAGGAGGGACCCCGGAAGCGTGAGGCCACTCTGGACAAGTACCAGCCGCCACCACGGGAGGCAGGGAGCCTGGAGCACCAGGCCTTTTCTCATGGGCCTGGGCCCTTCCTGGCGGAGCTCGAGAAGTCCACCCAGACCATCCTGGGCCAGCAGCGGGCCTCCCTCGCCCAGCCAACCCCCTTTGGGGAGCTTACTGGACCCCTGAAGCCGGGCTCGCCTTACCGGCCCCCGGCGCCACGGGGCCCTGACCCTGCCTACATCTATGATGAGTTCCTGCAGCAGCGCCGGAGGCTGGTCAGCAAGCTGGACCTGGAGGAGCGCCGGCGGCGAGAGGCCCAGGAGAAAGGTGCAGCCTCCCGGGGCGGCCCCTGACCTGGGACTGGGGAGCAGTACTGCGAGCCACTCGGCCCTCCTTCTCCCAGCCCTGCCTCGTGCTCTGGGGTTTTAGCCGCTCCAGAGGGCAAGGTCGCTGGCTCGTGTGTAGCGATCTGACATCTCTGCTGGGGAGATAGACCTGGGGCCCCTTGCTGGTCCTGCCGAAATGCAAATTGTCCCACAAAGCCAAACCAAAGCCTGTCTGTAAGGATGGTGTCGCAGAAATGCATGATTAATAAATGATGAGGGGCTAGTGAGATGATTTTAAATATTCATAGTGTAGCGCAACGGGAGGAGGGTGTTGAGACTGGGCCTGGGCCCAGCAGGGGCTCCGCACGTGGAGCTGCCATCAGTGGAGGGCAGGCGGGCCTGGGCAGGGGCAAGGGTGGGAAGGCTGACACTTGCTTCCTGTGCGGTGGGGGAACTCAGCCAGCAGCTCCCTGGGGTCCCCATAGAGCCAAGGAAAACGGGTGAGCTGGCCCAGGGTGAGAGGAGCTACTACCCCTACCGAAACGGGAGGCAGCAGGAACCTGGACCCAGACCGGTTTCTGTTCTCCCACTGGAAACTCGGGTCCTGTGCAGTGTTAAATTCAGTCCGTTTCTTAGCTGGAAGCTGAGGCCAAGGCTAAGTCTTCTGGGCGTTTGCTCTAGGCTAGATTTAGGACCGAAGAATGATTTTCTCCTCTTCACTTTTGTGCAGGAAGAGGGGGAGCACGCTGGTGTCCTTGGGTGCAGGGGTTCTGCTGCTGTTCTCTGCACATTGAGTTTGCATGCGTGCTCTGTGCCTCTGAGACAGTGGGGGGGACCTGAGTGTGCCTGTCCCCTCCCGGGTGATGGACCCAGATGGCCACAGAACTAGTGAGTGGCTGTGCAGCAACAGCCTTGGGTTGCCGTGGACACGGCCCCAGACCTGTGTAATGAATGGTCCCCAGCTGGGGATAGGTGTTGGCCCAGGGACCGCCTGGCCGCTTGAGGACTGTGGCCAAGCCTGGTGCTTGCCTCCTGCCTCCACCCGCCATCCCTGAAAAGCTCGAGGACTACTAGGGGTTAATGCACTTTGTGCCACCTGGGTTGAAAGGAATCCGGGTTTTGGGGTGCTCAAGGGAGCCAGCGGGACTTAGCGTGATGGGCAGGTCTGCACACACACACACGACACACAGACACACACCACATACACACACACCCCCCACATACACACACACCACCTACACACACCCCACACACGCACACCCCACACACACACACACATACACACACAGGGCTGAATACGCATCTGTCCTTGCCATCAGGATACTACTACGACCTGGACGACTCTTACGACGAGAGTGACGAAGAGGAGGTCCGGGCCCACCTCCGCTGCGTGGCTGAGCAGCCGCCCCTCAAACTGGACACGTCCTCCGAGGTATCTGGGGTCTCGGCACCGCTGAGTCAGGCTATGGGCTGGGCTTGTACCCACACTTGGCTTTGCCACTGTCCCCGTCGGCCCCTCATTTGCTGGGATGCCCCTGTGCTCCTCCCATCCCGCTGACCGCAGGTGTCCTGCCTGCTGCCAGGGTCCTCGTCCTCCAAGGCCCCGGCGCATGGGTGGGCTTCGAGGACCCCAGGAGGGGCCCCCTGGGACAGTGGAGTCACACCACTGCTGGTGGTTTCAAACTCATTTGTTTTCTTTCCCAATCTAGAAGCTAGAGTTTTTGCAACTTTTTGGCTTGACCACCCAACAGCAGAAGGAGGAATTGCTGACCCAGAAGCGGAGGAAGCGGCGGCGGATGCTGGGAGAGAGAAGCCCCTCGCCTCCAACCATTCAGAACAAGCGGCAGACGCCTTCGCCGAGGCCGGTCCTGTTCACGCGCTATAGTCCTGATGAGATGAACAACAGCCCCAACTTCGAAGAGAAGAAGAAGTTCCTGACCATCTTCAACCTGACACACATCAGCGCTGAGAAGAGGAAAGGTAGGGAGGGCCTCGCCTGAGCCTTGCGGGGGTGGGGCTTACTAGAAGTTTCTGAAGCAGCAGGTGGGGCTCATAGACTCCTGGGGGCGTCCTGGACACACATTCCAGGCAGAACCTGAAAACACTTTGGTCCCGGACCTCTCGTAACTCCTTCTGGCTCCCCAAAGAAGTAGGGCCTCCACTCTCAATACACCTGCCCCAGTGTCTGCCTTCTCTCCGTCTGAAACTCACAGTGCCCCATTCAAAGCCCGTTTTCTTTGGGGTTTCTTCCCGGATGGAAAAGACGACTTGCTGGTGTTTGAGCTATATATAAAGCTGCTCTTGTCACTTGTCTTATCACATGGCACCTGAGAAGGTGGGTTTAGGGACAGACCCCCCTGGGCACGAGGCACAGGTGTGCCCTCCTATGGCAGAGCACGCCATGCTCCATGGTGGAGGGCATTGCCTCTTGCTGGGTCACTAACATGGCCCACTGACTGGGCTTCATGTTCTGATGGCGGCAGGTTTGGGTGGGTGGCCTGCTCTGAGAGATGCTTCCAGGTCGGCCATTTGGGGCTGACTCTTTGGGCTGGAATCCATAGTGTAGAAGACATGGTGTGGTCTGAACACTTTCTGGGGGTGTCCGCTTCGTCAGTCTGCCCCCCACACACTCGCTTAGTGCCTGGATATTGGTTTAGGTGAGAACTTGGCCTATCTGGGGTGTTCCCTTTCATACTTGCATGTGCCCCTTGGTGACACCTGGTCACCTCTCTCTGGAAGGAAGTCAGAGGAAAGCAGAAGTGTCTGTTGGTCATTTAGTTGCTTCCACTTCATTACTGGGGTGCAGCACTTTCCTTTTTTGTCTTGAACCAGTAAGCTGGCATTCTCGCTTTCTCTTAGATGCATTGATTACCCAGGTACAAAGCCCTGGGAACACGCATCGTGCTCTTCATAAAAAGCTTCTTTATGCCTGACTCAATTCCTAAAGGAAACCACCAGTGATGTGGCCATTTAAGCCTCCACAAAAAGTGCCACTGCAACAGGAATTCGTGGCATCAGACGTCACAGGGGTCTGTTCCTTTTCAGTAAATGGCAACCATCATGAGGACGGCACTCACGTGCCAGCAGTAGGGGAAGAGGACGTACCTGGAAGCAGCCTGTGCCTCCAGAGGAGCTGTGTGGGTCTTCAGGTTGTTTCTTTGTGTTAGGGCCAACGTTTTTGTCTTTTAAATAAGAATGCATCCTCAGAAGTCACCTTGGAAGATCATAGGTACCCATTATTTCATACAGCTGTCATCACCGTACACACACAGCTATTTTTGGAATCCACCTGAATTGTTACGAAGTAAAAGTGGAGAGGAATCGGGGCTCGCTCTAAGATGACGGTTTCTTCCTTTAAACACTGCCTGTCCCCGTGGTGCTTGCTTTGTGTTTTTCTTGGTTTAAAGGACTTGTGCCTGTCAGTCACAGCCTGGGCTAGAATCCTGCTCCCCTTCCCTCTCAGAAATGATGCAACTGTCTTGTTAATCTCAGGCTGCTTTTCTCATAGACAAAGAGAAACTTGTCGAAATGCTCCATGCCATGAAGCAGAAGACACTGTCAGCAGCAGTGGCAGACTCACTCAGAAACTCTCCGAGGGACAGTCCTGCTGTCTCCCTGAGCGGTAAGGCCCAGGGCGGGAAGGACAGCCCCAGCCGCCACCGCCCAGGACTGTCGTGTGGGCTGCCCAGGGTCAGAAGCGACCGCTCAAGGTCTTCATGAATCTTGCCTCCTGGAGACAGGATGTGCTTCTCTCCATCTCTTACACAAGCTTCCTGCACAATGGTGAAGGATCTCCTCAGGATGGACCATGAGAGTTGGAAGTCAAGGCTCAGAGAATGAAGGGGGAGGGTCCCGGCTTCCACAAAACTCTGTCTGGTGGTCTGTAGTTGTAGCCAACGTCTGTCAGTTCAGTGGTGGCCCGAGCCACGGAAGCCCTGTGTCCCAGGTCTCAGCACCACTGCTTCGGCTCTGCTCTTCCTGTCGGCCCTTCGTGGGCACTCTTCTCCCCTCTCTGTCTTGCTCAGTCAGTCTTCCAGGCGTCTCCAACACCTGCTTTCACACCTTCTCTTTCTTTTGTGGCTTTGATTCTATATTGCTGTGCTGCCGAATGGAGCAGGAAATCTTTATGGTCCAGCCCTGTGCTCAACTCCTCACGCGGTCTTTCTTGTCGGGTTGGGCTACATAACTTCCTGCCTTTGGGATGGTCTGAAGCGACTTGTTTCTTCCTTCTGATTTCTTTTCCTTCCCAGATGCTTTCCTGGGGCACCTTTCAAGGATGGACTTGCTGCTACCACACCCCGTCTTCAGACCACACGATGTGCAGTGACATTTAATTAAATGGCCCCCGAGTCTTGGTCCTTTGTACTAGGTCTTTGTTCAGTGTAAGCCGTAGAGGTCAGGGTCCGCCTGGTCACTTGCAGCTCTTAACGTTTACCTCGCTTTCTGTCTCTAAAAGAACCAGCCACGCAGCCAGCCTCTCTGGATATGGAGAAGCCTGTGGGTATTGCTGCTTCCCTGTCTGACGTCCCAAAGGCCACAGAGCCTGGGAGACTGGAACAACTCCGGCCCCAGGAGCTATCGCGAATCCAGGAGCCGGCTCCTGCCAGTGGCGAGAAGGCCAGGCTGAGTGAGGCCCCCGCGGGCAAGAAGAGCCTGAGCATGCTGCCTTACATCAGGGGCCCCGCGCCCAAGGACATTCCCGTGCCGCTGTCACACAGCATCAATGGGAAGAGCAAGCCATGGGAGCCCTTCATGGCGGAAGAGTTTGCACATCAGTTCCACGAGTCCGTGCTGCAGTCCACCCAGAAGGCCCTGCAGAAGCACAAAGGTAAGGAGCCTGCCCGCCCCCGCTCTGCTCCTGTTCCGGTAACGTTGGCTCAGGTGCCGAGGGCACCAGCCGTCACTCAGCGGCAGCCACGGGCGTGGCCACTCGGGAACTCGAGTGTGCCCCTGGGGAGGTCATTAGAGCAGATGCTGCCTCAGCAGGCCTGGGGTGAGGCCCAGGAGTCTCCGTTTCTAGCAGGTGCTCAGGTGACGCTGATGCTGTCAGTCTGTGGACCACACGTGGAGAACATGTAGTGAGTGATGCCATCTGAGTTTAGTAGAAGCGCTTCCTAAATCTCAGCAAGGCCAGGGGAGGTGTCTTTCCGGCAGTAGGATCCACGTGTCCTGTGGCTGAGTGGTTTCCTAGTGTCCCCGACGCAGATCCACCTGGAAGTCTCTCCGTCTTTGGATAAGCAGACTCAGTGGCTGTCCCACCAGGCCCGGCGAGCATGCTACGACCTAAGAATTGCTCTAACCCCGTGTTAGCCCCCAGATTCACTTCTCTTACACGTTTTGGTGGGAGTCACGGTTGGAGAACGGGGGCCGCTCCATTTCATTCCCATTGAATCGAAGCTTAAAATTGATTAGAAAAGAATCTTCAAGGATTAAATAACGACTGGGTATAAAATTAATTTTTGTACATGCCAATAGCCAGAAGAAAATAATTTGGTGATTATGCCCAAACCATTTTAAAATTTTTATAACTACAAGCTATAGAAGCTGACTGAATACTGACGTTGCGTCAGTATCATTCATGTAAGGTAATGCTGCCAACAGATGAAACGAAAACTCAAAAAGCAAAGGGCAGTGTTCTTTGCAGTGATTAAAAAAAGACTCCCCCAAAATGAGGAGTGCTTTATTGAATGTCATGAATTTACTCGAATGTTCTTCAAGAAGGAAAATGTCTTGATGACATGACTTAGGTTAAATACCTCTGTGCTCCTTCTAAGACACCCCTCACGGAGGTGTTTCTGTGGCTCCAGGGCACGTTTTTCCTTTGCCTTGTTTTATTTCAACCGTTTCCTGACGTTACACTTGACCGTCCCCCCTCAGGATTTTAAAATCATCCCGTCAGTACCAGTTGGAGCCGTACAAGTCCGCTGGTTGAGCAGGGTTGGGGCTCTACGAGGCTGTGGACACCAGGAGGCAGCACGTCTGTGTCAGAACAGCACCAGCAGGGCCGTGCCCCGAGCCAGAGCACACCTGGTCTAGATGGGCCCCCACGTCAGTTAGTTAGCGAACTCCTAGTAGAGGGCAGAACACCAGGTATGCTCAGGGACTGGAGCACCTGTTTCACGAGAGGAGGGGGACTGACCATTACTGAGGGCCAACTATACACCAAGCTCAAACCCACCGTTTCACAGAAGCTCGGAGATGAACTTAGCTGAGATCACACACACTACAACGGGAACGCAGCTGTGCCGCTGCCGCTGGCTCTTTCTAACCATTCCTTCTGGTGCCGTCCGGACGCTCTGAAAGGCACAGGTCTCTACTGCTTCATCTTCTGGTCTGCTGTGAGGCCTGCAGTCACGCCGATTCTGTTACCCGAAGCAGGGTAACCCGGCCCCTTCTCTGCCATACCGTCTGTTCCTCCCCGGCACGCGGTTCCCACAGGCTCTGTGACGAGCCTGTTTCTCCTCCCCAGGGAACGCCGCTGTGCTGTCTGCAGACCAGAACCACAAAGTCGACACGTCCGTCCACTACAACATTCCGGAGCTGCAGTCCTCGAGCCGGCTCCCTCTGCCCCAGCACAACGGACAGCAGGAGCCCCCGGCCCCGAGGAAAGGCCCCCTCCCACAGGAGATGGACCAGGAGTCAGACGAGGAGGAGGATGACGGAGAAGAGGACGACGAGGAACCCCCCAGGCGCAAGTGGCAAGGGATTGAGGCAATTTTTGAAGCTTACCAGGAACATATAGAAGGTATATAAAGGGGAGTGGGGAGCACGTCAAGGGCCCGGTAAAGAAAGTAGAGAAAGCTTAATAGACCAATCAGGGCAGGATTTCACTGCCAGCATTGGGGACTGTTCCTAAGTGACAGCACAGGCACTCAGGCAATAGTGTCTGGGACACTATTAGATACAAGTACTGGAAGGTAAATTTCCCTCAGCTGTTCTGCCTATTTCAAGGACTTCCTCAGGCTTCTGCAGGTACCTAGGCTTACTTATAGTGGTACCGTGTTTCCCCCAAAATATTAATTTTTGCTCCAAAAGATGCATTAGGGCTTATGTTCAAGGGATATTTTTCATCCTAAAAAAATCAAGCTAGTGCTTATTTTCGGGGAAGCGCGGTAATTCCTCATGGACAAACCTGAGGCGGTTCTCAGCTGTAGAAGTTTAAGTACCTGCGGCCTGCCAGTACTCAGTGTGACAGCCCAGGGGCCTTGCTCTCTGCTGTCTTCCATTGTGCTTCTAAATCTATCAGTCCTGACACTCATAGATACACGGTAACTAAACCCCAAACAGCCACGCCTGGTCCCTGGCGACGCCTGCCTCACACCGCTTGCAGCACCTCAGTGCTGGTGGCATTTTCCCTCACAGGCTGTCATCCTCCTGGACTCGCACTTTGTTCAGCCACGAGAATGTTTTCTTCTCAGCTTCATAGGCACACTCCACCCCATCTGGGGGGACATCGGGCACGTCCCTCCCATGCATGCTTGGGCACTGGGGGAGTTGTGGCACGCTCACTGGGCTTCTAGTACACCACCCCCTTTCTCTGCCTCTCATTTTCCTCAAGAGACGTCTGCAAGGCCCCTTCTAGCTTAGGTGGAGGCCGGGGTGCTATGGAGTTGATGCAGGGAGAAGTGGAGGTGCCCAGCCCTTCCCTCCCTAGTTAAACAGGCAGAGGGACTGGACTCCTTGGGAAGAACCTCTTGGGAGCAGAGCACTGACAAGCGCTCAGCGCTCCTGGCTCTTGGTCCCTCTGATGGGGTGAGCCGGAGCCGCTCTGCACTCACCATTCTCAAGGCATTTCGAGTGCTGTCAGTTTGACACGCAGTGACAAGTAAAACCCAGGCCGCTGCCACCTAATTAACCTATTGCCATATCTGAAGTTTTATCAAATATTACTATGTTGTAAATATTAACACTTGATTATAAATACAATAATCATTTCAGATACTTTGAAATAAGCATTTTAAAATCAGAGACATAGACTAACAGAAGGGGTGCCCATGGAGCCACAACCAGAGTGTCAGCTCCTAGTTTGCTGCCTTTCCTCCTTCAAATGGAATCCTTGTTTTGAATTTGTCCATCACTTCTTATGTTATTCTTTAAGTACGTTCATAAGTATTCAGAAGCAATATGTAGCATTGTTTTTTTTATTTTAATGGAGGGAAATATATCCTTTTTTCCTGGGTTGATGTTTGTTGGTGCCTTGTTTGGGAATTCCTTCCCTACCCCCAAGGACATATTATTCTGCATTTCCTTCTGAAAGTCTTCCATTTCTGTGTCTGAGCTAAAGGAGAAATCTAACTTCATCTTGCCCACCCGGACAGCCAGTTATCCTGGTGGTTCCTTGGGTGCCCTCCTCCCCTCTGGGGCAAGCCCATCCTGCAGCATCCTGCCCAGCCCCGGTGTGTCTAGTGCTGTTCTCTAGCCGGCAGTCTCCTGGCCTGACCCCGTGGCACGCCATATCTTCGCAACTCTGTTGTCTGGAGCAACTCACTCTGACTTGTTCTTCTCTAACATCTCAGCTGGTTCTTGGCCCTTAGCTTTCCCCCGTGAATTTTAGGATCACCTTGTTTGTTCCACCAAAAAATCCCTGTTGGAATTTTCGGTTGCATTGAATTTACAGATCTGGGAAGAACTGACCTCTTTGATGGTGGTGTTACTGCATTTATGAATATGGTAGTAAATTGTATTAAATAGCTTTTGCTGATTTTTCTCCATGAACAGCTTACTTTTATTAGGTTGTTTTTAGATACCACTTTGTTGTTATCGTGGATTTTTAGTTTTTGTTATCCCTTATTTGTTAGGTAATCACAGATGAGCAGATCTTCTGCAAATTAAAAGTCCTTTCCTTTTGAATGTTGATACTTTTCCTTATACTGCATTGCCCAGGACGTCTAGACTGTCGAATAGAGGCGTTAAGGGGGCTCCTGTGTTGTGAAACTTCTCAGTCCCTTAAAGCATCCCATTTGCTGCTGAGCTTATGGTACATGATGGTTGAAGATTAACTGATGTATTCTATGTGCACGGAGATGACGACACTTATTTTTTTCACCTTTATGTTTCTTGATGTTGCTTCCCTCTTGCTGAATTCAGACTTGCTAGTACTTTTAAGATTTTACATCTCTGTTCTTAAGTGGTATTAGGCATTCGTTTTACTGTAGTTTGCTGTCATGATTGTTCTAGCCTCTATAAAATCAGGTAGCCTTCCCTGGTTTCCATTCTCTGAAATGCTTCATACAAAGCAGGGATTTATCCTTATAGGTTTGAAGTCACTCTCCTGTGAAAACCCGACCTGGAATCTTTTGGAAAGGCAGGGATTTTTTTTACTAATTAAAACTATACTTTCAACTTCATTTATTCTGGCCTTTTTCTAGCAGCTTAAAAACTTTCAAGCCTAACCCCCTTTTTTAAATCTTTTTTAAAAATGCATTTTAAGGCCCTAAGTTTACCGTTAATTACTTCCTAATGTCTCGCCCTTAAGTTGCCTTTCAGTGCTCGATCCTTTCTTTATTTCACTGGGCGGGATTTAATTTAGTAGCACTGACATATTTACCAGCGCAGTTCAGAGAGCTGGGAGCCCTGTCGTCCAAAGGGGAAGACCACACTAGCGGGATGCACTAGCGAGGGGAAACCCTCGCCAGGGCCTGTGGCCCCGGTCCCCGGAGAAGGTATCAACGCCGCGTATCTTTTCAGAGCAAAATCTGGAGCGGCAGGTGTTACAGACGCAGTGCCGGCGGCTGGAGGCCCAGCACTACAGCCTCAGCCTCACAGCCGAGCAGCTCTCCCACAGCATGGCGGTGAGTCCTGGGCCGCCCACACGAGACAAGGAATGAAAACTGACTCCTGGGGGTTTTCTTAAAACACACCATGTTTGTTTTGGTTTGCTTAATCTTTCAAGTTTGGGTTCAAGAGCACCCATACAGACAAGTTTTGAGGGGATATTCTGCTCTTAAGAGTTGAAAACTTGTAGTCTTAGGGGGAAATTCAGGAGTTAATTACTCTCGCTAAGGAGGGAGGTATCGTGAATTTTGCAGACTATTGATCCTAGAAGGACAAAGATGCTATATATATATATATATATATACCCCCTGCTGTAATTTGCTAAGGAGGAAGTAAGAATTTTACTAGAGGAAAGCTGCTGAGGCAGAACTCAGCACCTCCTTCCCTCCCTGCAGCCTGGCTCAACAGCCCTTCCAGCTGTGACAGCCCCTGCGGGCTTCTTCCCATGGGGCTTGTCTCAGATCAGGTGTGCACAGCTTGGCCACTCCTGAAGCAGCAAAAGTTTTAGAGTATTAGGACTCAATTTTTAAAATCTGAGGGTTAAAGCTAAGACAACAGTGGATACTGGTTCTGAGTAGGTATTACGAGAATCCAAGATTTTGGAAGAGCCAGTACAGACTGTCCCCAAAGGCTGCTGTCAGAACATTGAGCGGGGGAAGTAGATGTTTTCAAAGTACTGAAGGTTTGCTTTTCTACATGGCCCACAGCACATGTCTGCATCAGTTTCCTTATAGTGGGAACGAGTTTATTGAACGTGTATTTCTCCCTCCCCAGGAGTTGAGGAGCCAGAAGCAGAAGATTGTCTCAGAAAGGGAGCGAATCCAGGTGGAACTGGATCACTTACTGAAGTGCCTCGCGTTGCCTGCAATGCATTGGCCTAGGGGTTACTTTAAGGGATATCCTAGGTGACGGTTTCCCTTGCACTAGGCCGAACCTATAGTATAGAAATATTATCTATTTTATTACCTTGAATATTTAATATTTTTCACTGGGAGGTTTGAAGCTTAAAAAAAATAAAAAAGAATGTGCCATGCATGAAGCAAAGGATTCCAGGCTCCAGAAAAAGAACGAACTCGCCTTGACTTCAACGCAATTGAATCACCTTTGTAATTCAGCGAGCAACCAATGGAGGACGACGCCCATAGTTTTTTTCTTTTTAAAGGCAGTTTTCTTCTTTTTGCCCCCTCGTCACTATTTTTAATCGGAAAACGAAAGCTCCATTACCAACACTAAAACTTGATCACTGATAGCACCTGGGTGCGGAAGATTGGATCAAACGGCTTATGTTCTATTTCTTGTGTTGCCATATTACTCTGCCTCAAGACCCAAGTTTGCTTTTGCTGGAGCTTGGGGTCTGTCTCAGTCCTCCCCAGAACTGAGACCAGTTTCGGCTGAATGAAAACGGGGTGCATTTTAAGTAAAGGGCTTATTTGTTTCAGTTACTTTTCTGCAAAATTTTCTTCAAAGCAACAGGTCCTAGGAGCACACAAAGCAACAGTAGCGAAGCCTCACCCAAAGGCTTTTCCCTGGAAAAGCTCTTACCTAAAGTGAATCGACAAACTGAAGGTACCTTTTTATTACTCCGTGGGGGAAATGTACAGAGCTATGTATACATATATTCACACCCACCAAATTGTTGCTGCAGTGGGGGTGTTTTCATACAAATTTTGAGAGAAAAGTCAAAGGTGCTTCAGCCTTGTACTGTGTATATATATTAAAAAAACAAAGTTTTGTATGTTTTTATTACTTTAATTATTGTTATAAAAAGCCTGCCATTTTTAATATGTGGTTTGGGGGGATTTTTGTTTGTTTGTTTTCCTGTTTGGGGGATTTGTTTTTTTTGTTTTGTTTTTCTGGGCAAAAAAAAAAATACTTGCTTTTAGTGTTTGTACTGCTGCTGGTCAGGACATTAAAATACTGAAGTGTTTTTAAAAATTAAAGAAGAAGAAAAGTAAAAGAGCTTACCACTGGCGCCTATGCGATCACTTCATTTTTGAGTTGCACCAGAAAGTGATGTAGAAAGCCATGCGTTACTTCTTACCTCCTCCTCTGCCCCGTCCCCTCAGCTCTGGACAGCAAATAGCAGATGTACCCGGTTGCTATTAAGTGAGATGGGGCTAGTCTGTGGTGAACGAGACAGACAGCGTGGGCACCTGTGTGTGCACATGCGGACGTGGGGCTTTTGTGAAAGAACCTTTCAGGAAGTGAGCGGTTTCTGTGATAGATTCTAAGGTGTCTTACAGCAGTCTGAGAACAGGTGCAAAGTAGAAACTTTAGAGGCTTTATTTAGATGCAGAGCTTTGTAAAAGCCTAAACGTAGGATGTCTGAGCTGAACTTCTCCTCCTTTTGAACTGTGACAAGCACAGGAGCAGCTAGAAACTGGGATGATCAGACCAGTGCAAAGCAATGGGGGGAGTTTCCTTCTTGTCCCAGTTACTGCTCATTCAGGCAGGGTTTAATCTAGATCAAGAAAGTATCTCTTGCCCGAACGGGCTTGAACCAGAGGCCAAAGCAGCCAGTGGTTGGTCTGCCGGTGGGGAGGGGAAAGGGGGGAGGAGGCCTGAGCATCGCACCTCCCCCCTCCCAGGGGAAGGGCTGGCTGACCTTCACAACGGCCACTCAGTGCGATCAGTGGCCGCACCCCTAGCCCCAGACCTTAGCTGTGCGGAACAGCTTGCTGGCAGATGGCATTGTGTCGCTTTATCTGTTCCCACACAGTTTGCTTTGTATGTCTGCCAAGAATCTTCCAGTTATTAGCAAACTCAGACAAAAAGTGCCGCCAGTATTATCAGCAGTCAACAAGCACCTTCCTCTCCACAGAAACGACTTGCCGAGAACTGAGGGCTGTTCTGTGGGCCTCCTCCCCTGCAAAGACATTGACAGATCAACATGTTCCACAGGTGGGGACAGCTGTTTAGAGAGAGCTCTCTTGCCAACAATCAGGGCAGAAAGAATATCACTGCATTTCTCTATTTCAAGTCTGCTCCCTGTTTCCGGTCTGAAAGCTTCAGCGTTACATCTTAGCACCTCACTCCCAGCCCGCCTCCTCCATCACAGAAAATGTCTGGACACTTGGGCTGATCAGCCTGGGTAATGGCCTTGGCTAAAGTAAAAGGTGGATCTACTGACTTGATGGGGAAGAAAAGCTCAGCCCGTCCCTTTACCAGCCGAGGAGGGAGCTTCCATGCTTGGGCTTGTGTTGTTAGGAGAGGAGGTCGTGGCCTGTGGGATAAGGGAAAGCGCCATTCCAGGGGAGGTCTCTGCCCAGGAGGTGGAAGCTGTGTCACTGAACTAGTAACTGTTTTTTCCCCTTCCACTTGAAAACACCACCTTCACCTTGCCTTTGAGCTTCTCTGTCAGTCTGTCGCACCACACTCCTACTCATCTTTGGAGATCTCTGAATATTCTTGGGCTCAAGAAGTAATATGACAATCAGAAAATATAAACCAGAAAGACAGCTTGAATAAACTAAGAAAAAGGTAAAGTGTCTTTTGAAAATAAAAGTGCACCACTCAGGCATAGTACCCAGTAATGGTTTTTCCATCGAATAAGTTTATCATCTGAAAACACTTATTTTCAGATGATTCTTAAAGAACACGGTAGCATCCAAGTCTCTTTTCAGTTTGGGCGTAACAAAACAGGCACTCTTACGCTTTTTATTCAGCTGTTACACGTTGAGTTTAAAAGTATACCAAATGTGCTCCAGAACTGAGTGCAACCTTTGTGTCAGTATTTTCGTGAGGTCCTCACAGCCCTTCAGGACCTCATATGCTTCCTACAGCACCTGGAGGAGACGGCTGCCATCTGGCCTCTGAAGGGGATTTCACTAACTGGTGAGGGACACCTTCCAAAGCTGAATAACGTGGCTCCACATTGAATCAGATCTTTAGAAACAAACCAGAGCTTTCCCCAAAACTTGGCATGACACAACTTGATCGTTTGAAAATGAGCTCTTTTTCTGTTTTCATATAATCAGAGCCAAACTAACATGAAAAAAACATCATGATTCTTAATCCATTGTCTCGTAAGTGACCAAGGCAGGATTTTCAACAGTTTAGTTTATATTGTAAAGGAAATAAAACACTTAATTGGCATTAACACTCTTAGTAGCTCATACCCGTAAAGAAATTCAAAAGCTATTCAGAGGCGCCCACACTTCCGCAGCACAGAATTCTGTATCACAGGACATCTGAAGTTTGCTCATGGGATGGCCGTTTCCTCAAGTAGCTCACACTGCTGCCAAATCTCCAAAATTAAATCAGACACTCCCTTTCGCTCTGAGCCATGTGTTTTAAAGTGTAGAAAATTCCAAGGATTCACCACAAGATGGAGATGGTCAGGCTGATGCTGTTACTCTTAGATACGTGTATATTAGCCACTTAGCAACAATCCCTATGCTCTTTCAAGTAACCAAGCTATTGACTTTCTTACTACTTGCAGTAGCCTGTCCCCACCCTATTGATCCAGCGCTTAACCAACTCCTTAACTCGGCCTTGACCTGAGGAAGACCGTGCTAATTGGTTGTGTTACTTTGTATGTTCCCTGTGCTTAATCGCTAGAACAGTAAACCAGTACATGGGAGGAAGGAGGAGCGGTGCCTCGGTCACTCTGGGGGCAGTTTAGATGCTGTGAAATTAAACCTGTTCTAAGTGTACTTGTTTGAATTAATTGTATTGTAATATTATTTGTTGAATGTAGTAATTAGGTATTTATGAATATATTGCTGTAATTTCTGACAACATCCAAAAAAAATAAAATCTTCCTAAATCATGTTAAGAGGAAAATCTTCTTTATGTTATATAATAAAACAAGGCCATTTTTCTTTTTTAAAAAGTTCAACTATATAGATTTACAGGTAAAATGGGAAGACAGTCAGCTGTACCTCAGTCGGGTTTTAAGAGAACGGTAATAAGGGGCGAGATCTGAGATACACGAGACGCCTGACCCTCTGTACTAACATACGGGTTTCTTCTACAAGAGTGAGATGAAAAGGCACATCCTGTAATCTGAAAGCAACCCTCTAAACAGTCACTTTAAACGACAAAGACCAGGTCTCTGTCCCTGGGTCCTAATCCCTCCAGGTCTGGCCCTTCAGTGTTCAAATAAACATTGGAGGGACACCCAGACCAGTGGCAACGTGGAATGGAGAAACGGTGCCCAGGTAACTAGAAGTACGTTTGGACTTGAAACACTGAAGGGCAAGTGTCAGCATATTCTCCAGGCTCGGGGATCGTGTATGTACACTCTTCAAAAAGCCCTCGAGAGAGCATGCTCCTGCTTCCACAGTCGAAAACCAGATGGTTACAGAACCTTCCACTCATTGGATGACTGACGATCTTTTCCCCTCTCAAGGTAATATAATTTCTACAAGGAATTTAGCAATTCCAAGATGCTCCGATTAAAATTTTTTTCTCTTAAAGAATTGACCCTTATTTGAACTATTGCTACCTATAAGTCTTCCCCCAAAATCCATCAAGAGCAGCATTATAGGTCCAACTTTTCTTCCTATTCTTCAGCTTTACTCATGCACTCAATAACACGGAATTATTAATAGGGAAAAAACTGACTTTCCCCTTGATAAGCAACCCTTTTAACCTGAACCAGAAATAGCCAAGAGAACGAGACATGCAGTGTTTGTCTGAAGTTTACAGTCACCTGATAACACACCTCAGTTTTGTCTGTCTGATCATTTTAGTCACGTAGCTTGTTCCTTCTACTTAGTAGCAGAGGAAAAACCCAGCAGACAGATTGGGTTCGTTCCATCTTTATTGCGTATCAGGGCTTACATGATCAACACCAGTCAACGTCACTAGCCACTCACCTGCCATCGTCGGTGAGCAACCTGTGTAGATTCTAAGTTTAGCCCAAGAGATCAGGATCAAGGGGGAAAATAAGCCCTAGGCCACAGCACTACTCAACTGTATCTTTCTTAAAAGCAAAACGTAACGTCACTGAACACTCTCCCACATAACAGCCCCGTGCAGGAGACCTGAGGCTCTGCTAGGGAGAATTTGTTTGCCAAAAGCCAAAGCTTTTCCTTTCCCTATAAAAGAACAGCTGGCTTCTTGACACAGATGTGGGATTAAAGGATAGCTTGAGGACTCAGCGCAACCCTGTTGCTTTCCAACAATGTTATGAATCCTTCCTTGATTCATTACACGTTTTTCTTACATTTAAACATGGTTCTAGAACTCCAGAAATGTGAGTACCTCTGTCACGTCCAGAGCGCTCACATACCACCTGGGAAGCCGCCTGCCAGCAGACACCAGGCCTTCCTTTGACAGATCAAAGGTCTTTCCCTAGAAGTCCTGAGACTGGGCACTTTCAGCAGGTTGCAGGTTTGTGCGGAGTTTGTACATGTGATTGAGTGCTTGCGTGAGGAAAGCCCCGCTGGTATTGATCTCCATCAAGGTCAAGTTATCCAGCTAAAACACAAGAGGAAACAGACTGGGTTGGTTGAGTTCCTAATTTTGAGAAAAAGGTACAATCTGAACCAAAAGAAGAAACCAATCATTTGAAAAAGCACAGCTAGTAATCCCTGCGTGTGACAGCCTAACCCGGCAGAGTGCCACAGCAAACCCGCCTGCAGCACTGGGCCTTCCCCGGGGGAGGGGGGGGCGAGGGGGGCAGGCCAGGAACACACCTACCTTGGCGTGCGCCTCCTGCTGCCTCACGAAGCTGTCAGCAGACACCCGGAGTTTGGCAATGCGAGTGTCCCACACATCCTTAATCAAGGTCCGGATCTCATCTGCTTTCGGGATGTTGTCTGAAGCACTCAAGGAAGCAAAGGGTGAAATCAATCGCGTAAGGAAGCACTAGGTAAACGAAAGCAATATCCAGCTAGAAGTGGCTTTTTAAAAAATGCTGCTTGGATTCAGGCAAAATACATGAGCTGTTCTAGACTCAAAATTTGTTTTGCTTTGTTTTCAATTTTAAAATGTAAGAATTTCTAGCAGTTAAGTTTGGTACCAAGAGAATTTACCATGATCCACACAGGAATCTGTGCTGTTACCGGTCCCGTGGCAGATGGCACAAGGACTTATTTCCTACAACAATTAAGTATCAGAGAATAAGCTTTAAGTTGGACATCCTCTGTCTCGGGTAACGGAGTGTCCTGTGCTGTAGAATTTCCATCTGGAATGAATTTGTTTCAAGGCTGGCTCAGAGGTCATGACTTCTATTGCTCACATCCCATCGGTTATCCAAGGGCTTACAACCCACCAGGGAAAGAAGCTGACGGCTCTGTACCAGGCCCTGTGCTCGGCACTACACAGCATTTCTAGCCTCACAAAAGCCCTGAATGGTAGGTATCATCCTATTCTATGGAGAAAACAAAAATATGTTTACAAAAATCACAGAAGACATTTCATATTGGCATTAACTGAGCACACCTATTAATAATGAATTCTGAGTAAAAGTTGGAACCCGAGTCGGCAAGGGGCGATCACAGCTTTCCTGTGTGAGATTTTTTTTTAAAACTAACCTTGGAAAGAAAAAACGACAATAAAAGCAGAAGCCAACATCGTCCATCACCAGGCATTCTAGGAGAAGCTGGAAATGCTCTCTCTCCACATGCTAAAATTAGCTGATGATTAGTAGATGGAGAATCTGATTAGTAAGTAGGTGGTATAGAATTTATGTAGTGGATTTTACTTTAAAGCCCAAACATTTGGATCCTTTGCACTGCACAACAGGTTAAAGAAAGGACCCCAGCTCCTTGTTAACGGAACTGCAGAACAAAGGTATAATACAATTAGGTCCCTTAGCGAATGGATTCTAAAGGATTTCAAGACAAAGATTTCAATAGGAACTGCACACATAATATGCCGAACTTCAAAAACTAAAGATGAACAGGCGCATCACCTCTGCTTCCAGATTCTCCCTCCCAAGGCACTTCCCGCTGCCACAGAAGGCTTTCTCAGATCCACCTTCCTGAACACCCGGGGGTCCTTTCCCGACAAAAGCCTCAGCACTCCCACCCCCACATACTGTCTGTGCCCCAACAGCTGCTCCCCAAACATACCACGCGCCTTCACATTCCCGTCCTTTCTTCCCTAGTACGTTCTCCCTCATCCAGCCTGGCAGCCTCTGGCACCACCACGCAGTAGGGCTGTATACAGGGCCATATCTCTCCCCAACTAAGCCCGGAACTCAAGCCTACGTGACTCTCGCTAGTAAGACGCTACGTGTGTTGTGAATCGCAGCTTCATACCAAGTAAAGGACAACTCCGTGTTACATACTCTGAATTTTCAGTTGCATAGAAGTGCCATTCAGTGTGCCCCGGTGCTTGCTGCTCTACAGGACATAGTGGGGAGCGCCCCAAGTTTTGTTCTAGTTCTGCTCTTCAATCCATCAATTAAAAGGTGTCAAAAGCTTGACATTTTGCAAATTACATTCTAAGTATGTCCCAAGCAAAACTGTCCATACTTGCCTGTCCCCTCCACTGATTTCATTCATTTATTCATTCAACAAACGTAAGCACCAGGAACTGTTAGTACACACAACACAGTCGCTGCCCATTAGAACTGGGGGTGGAGGGCAAGAGCATAGCCAGACAAGTGACTAGAATATTATAACTGACAAATGCTGTGGAGGTGTACAGAGATGCCAAGAGGACGGATAGGACAGGAAGGGAGCATCTGTCAGGCTAAACCAAAAATCAGAGCAGGGAATACATGGACTTACTGGCAGAGGGTATAGTATATGCAAAGCCCTGAGGACCTTGGTACTGTGTTTCCCCTAAAATGAGACCTAGCCAGACAATTAGCTCTAAAGCATCTTTTGGAGCAAAAATTAATATAAGACGCAGTCTTATTTCACTATAACATAAGACAGGGTCTTAGATTTTGCTCCAAAAGACACAGTAGAGCTGATTGTCCAGCTAGGTCTTATTTTCGGGGAAACATGGTATGTATAAATTGAAAAAGGCCAACGTGAGCCTGGAACCTAGAGAATCAGAGGGAAGAACTGGAAGAGTTGTGAGAGAAGGAAGAAGGAAACCAGATTATGCAGTGCTTTGAAATACCACGATCAGAACTTCAGACTAAACCCTGGAAAGGCTCCGAGGAGTAGGGAGTCACATGGCAGCTTTATCTTTAAAGGACCACTCTGGCTCCAACATGGTGAATGAGTGAGAAGCCGATGGGGAGCCAGAACAGGATGTAGGGAAGCGATTTACTACAGCGCAGTTTTGCCACTAGTGGGCTTTTCTTATAGCTCAGGGTCAGAGACAAACAGGAGTCCTCTGGCCTTTCCTGTGACATGCAAGAAGTCAAATGCACACCCCAAAGAAAAAGGGGTAACGCTTTACTAATAAAATATATCTATAGTTATGAAAAAGGCTGCTGCTGGAGGTGGTGAGGGAGGCTCATACTGAGGGCTGATGTCAAGTGATAATGAGGAGGCAGAATGAAAAGAACCAGGGGATTTACTGGGAGAGGGAGGGGAGGAGAAAAGGAAAAGTGAGAAAGGGAGAGAGAGTCGAGGCAAGTGTGCAGACGACTCCCAGATTACTGATCTGAGGAACCGGGCGGCCACGAATACCACTCACCTCTGTAACAAGCTCGGAACGAGAAAGGAAGGGCAAGGGCTAAGGGACGAGAGTCGTGAGTTCCGTCTTACGTGCAGGCTCTGAGCAGGGAGAATACTTACTGATTTAACAGGAGTTTGGTCAGTTCCATGTAGTAAGGGCTAGGCATAGGGGTAAACGTTTCTTCCTTTCGCTCATGATCCCTAATCTTCTCCAATTTTTCTGAAATTTAGAAGTGAACGCATTTTACCCTCACCATAACTGAAATGATTTTTTTAAACTTTCTGAATGTACCAGGTGCATTTCCTATTCAATCAACTAACAACTACATGAAAGAAACATTTTTGGAATATCATTTGTATTACTAATGAGATGATCCGGGGCCTAGTTCCTCAAAAATCTCAGAGAAGGTATAAATTATTGTTGTTGCTGCTTTGGCCAGCAGAATGTATTTGAAAAGAATATGTCAGTCAGAAGCTCTTAGGGAAAAAGCACAGTATTCTATCTTTGATGCAAGAAGTGATGAAAATAAACAGTGACTGGAGAAATTATAATAAGCCTTGCTCGGAAGAGCAAGTCAACTTACCAATACGACCACTCCAGTCTTGGGGGTTGAAAGCCCAGCATGTGGAATCAAACAGCCACGTCCAGTTCCACCCAGCAGTAGTACTCTTCTCCACACACCACAACGGCCTTACCCTTCTAGCTGACTTACTAGCCTGAGAAAACTCCCGTCCTGAAGCTGGACTGTCCACTGTGCCTAACGGACACACACGCAGACACAACTGTGCTGTAGGATCTCAGTACAGGACTGACCACCCATCTCCAGGGGCCCTGCGATGCTATGAAATGACCCTCTCACTTTTTATCGCGCCGACCATCCTCATGCCTTCTCTCCTTATCTCGCTGCCCCACATGCTCCCGCCACATCTTCCTAACCTCCCCGCGTCTGTCCCAACCTCCTGGGTATGCACTGGACCCTCCTCTCTCACCTGCACAGAACACCCCTCTAGCAACTGTCTCTCACTCCTGAGTGAGCACTGTTTCCATCACTATTTGACCATTCCATCAAACACCGCAAAATCTCCCGCCTTAAAAAGAACACCCTCCCGACACCAAATCTTCTCCAGCCACCAATCCATTTCTCAGGCCCTTTACAATTTAACTTCAAGAATCGTCTGACACTGGCATTTACTTCCTCTCCTCAACCACTCAGATGGGTGTCTATCCCACCCCTCCACCAACACGCATGACTTCCGCTTGGCCAAACCCAACGGCTCCGTCTCAGTCTCCATGTCCGACGTGGGTCAATCCTCCTCCTTGGAGGGTATTTATCGCGTAGCTTCTACAACACCACTCTCTCCGAGTTCTCTCTGATTTCTCCTGGCCCTCCTGACTCCTCAACGCTGGGGTACAGAGCTCAGGTCCCTGACCCCTCTCCACTACCTTAACCCACACCCCACGTGATCTCGTCCTGCCTCATTTAAATACCACCTCTGTGCTTATGATGACTTCCAAATTTACATCTCCAGATCAGCCCTCGCCCTGAATTCCTGACTCAAATACCCCACTGCCCACACTGTTTCCACGTGGCTATCTAACAGGCACCTCCAGTGTAACACGATCAAACCTCCACTCTGGGTGCCCACCCCAGCCCACAAACTGCTCCTGCAGTCGTCTCCCTCTCCGGAAAAGGCAACTCCATCTCCTTCTGGAGCTCAAGCCAACCACCCTGGAGTTCATCCTTAACTCTTCTCTCTCACACCACGTGGCCAGTTCCGCAGCAAATCCTACCGATTCTTCGTCCTTCAAAATATGCCTAGACTCCAACCAGGACTGCCCACCTCCATCAGCTGACTGAGTCATAGTCAATTCTTGCCTGGGGAACTCTGCTGCCCTCCCCCACACACATCTGCTCTGCACAGCAGACTGACGCTTCTTTTTTAACATCTAAATCAGAGAACGAAACCTCTCTGCTCAAACCCTGCAATGAGTCAAAAGACTAACAACACCCAATGTTGGCCAGGATACGGAACACTGGGATCTCTCGGACATTTCTGGTGGGATTACAGTAACGGCTCCACCACTCTGGAGGACTGGTTGGCGGTTTCTTACAAAGTGAAGTGCAGTCTGCCCTATGACCCTGCAATTCCACCACTCTAGGTATTTATTTACGCAAGAGAAATAAAGACATATCCACAAAAATACGTGAACAAGAAAGTTCATCACCTTATTCACAATAGCCGACAGTGGGGAATCACCCAACTATCCACCAACGGAAGAATGGGTGAACAAATTGTGGAATGCTCATACAGTGGGGCGCTACTCAGCATTAAAAGAACGTAACGACACATGCAACAAGAGGGGTGAATCGCAAAAACATCACGTTGAATAAAGAGAGAGACCAAAATTGACAGACTAGATGATTCCATTTACATGAAGTCCAAGACAAGGTAGAACCCATGGACGGTGGCAGAACCAGAAGGCGGCTGGCTGGTCCTTGGGTAGGGTCACCAGGGAGGTCTCACTACTTCTCACCACAGTATGGCCCAGGCCTATGAAGAAACTGAGGCTAACCCTCTCCACACCTCTCTGACTCTGGCCTGCAGTGAGGCAGGTTCTTGCTCCATATCAGTTGGACCAAAACTGCCAGAAGCTGATCTTAACGAGGGGCCTTGTGGGGATGCAGCTTTCATACAGCCAGGCCTGGAGGGACTAAAAACCCCTTCAAAGCAGAAGGAATTGTTTCCCATTATGTGTCAAGACCACCAGGGCCATTCACCGCGTTAGGACAGGGAGCAAGGAGGAAATGCCCACGAGGCCTTTCTTAAACTGCACTTGAGAGTGCCGGCTGAAAGTGTCCTTGCTTCTAGGAGGCAGGCATCCCCCGGTGATTCCCAATGGGGAGGGGACAATCAAAATCAGGGCTTTTCAAATTGTACACGGCCCATTACTTCCCCCCCAAATTAAGATTCTGTGCCATAATGAGCCATTCACATCTCTGAGGTGGGGAGAAGACTACAAAGGGTAGACAGGGTAAAGTCTGCCTGCGTCTTTGATGACTTTTCATTTTCGCTCTAACAGCTTTACTGAGACATAAACATACCATACAATTCACCCTTTTAAAGTATTCCGTGGTTTTTAGTATATTCAGAGTTGCGCAACATTTTCATCGCCCCAGAAAGGACCCCCCACAATCCCTCCATCACCCCCATCCCTAGACAACCACTAATTTACTTTGTCTCTGTGGATTTGCCCATTCTGGGCAGTTCATATAAATGGAGTAATACAATGTATGGTCTTTCTGTCTGTTTTTCTTTTTTTTTTTCACTTAGCATAAGGTTTTCAAGGTTAATCCACACGGTAGCATTCCTTTGTATGGCTGAATAATATTCCCTTGTATGGAGAACGCATTCCTTTCGCACAGTCTCCGTCATGTAGGCTATGACACTACTCCTCAACATGTTGGCCTATAGACTTTTTAAAAATGGAAACAAAATGCGTAAGGTCACATCATACTTTTAAAGCAAGTTGAACTAGCTTAAAAAACAAAATCTGAACTAAAATGGAAATACACGCCCCAAATTAACACCAGTAATAGTGGTCCGTTGGCTCGAAGGGAATCTGGAACCCTTAATTTCAGCGGATCCGTGCATCATGGAGGCTCCCGGGACTCCACCCACGTTCTTACCCACATCCATCCACTCGGGAGGAAGCAACCGACACTTCTGTCTTTGTTTCAGGTTAATGGCCAGCCACAGAGGCACTTCCACTGGTAAGCCAGGATTAAAGGGCCCCAGGTCCCCCTGCCACAGGAAAAACAAACCCACGTAAGACAAAGCAGAGCCAAAGGCATCACTGGACCTTGCTGCTGTCAAATAGGAGAACGGGCAATGTATAATCGCAGTCCAAATACAAGCCCTGGAAGGCAGCCCCACATGTGCACTCGCGCGGTGGGGCAGGCCACACCTGGCAGCCCACGTGAGTCGTGTTCCCCGAGGTGCTGTGGGGAGGCCGTCGGAGAACACGTAGGAGGCGCAGGCTACCGCCGCCCCCGCCACACACACACACACACACACGGCCCCCGGCTCGGAACCTCGCCCCCTCCAGGCTGTCCCCCGAGGTCTGGGCACACCGAGTCCGCCACCCAGCTTCCCATCCTAGACTTGGGGACCGAGACGGGCGGCCCACCGCCCCGGCCCGAGGCAAATGCCGGGCCCGCACCCTTACCCCGATGAGGTAGATCTTGTCCAGACTGAAGTTGGGGATAATGGTCACTAACTCCTTCTCGGCCAGAAACTCCACCTCGGCCGCGTCCATAACGGCGCAGGCGGGCGGCCCAAGAGTCGCCGCCGTCCCCGGCCCGAGGGTCCCCCGGGAGGTGCCGCGGCGGCCTCTTTCCCGCCACCACGCGGAGCCCGTCCCCCGGCCGGAAGAACCCTCAGCCGGCCTATAGCAACGCGGCGCTCTCTGCGCGGCGGCCGGAGGCGGTGAGCGTGGCTGCTACGAGCCCACGGATTGGCGAGCTTGAACGAGTCTGGGCACTGACCCGCCCCCGCAGCCCGGCCCCGCCCCTTCGGGGACAGCAGCGGGCCCCGCCCTCATCTGTGGGCCAAGCACTTCGTGCCGCTTCCCCTCCAGCATCTGGCACTACGTTTCTTTGTCTCTTCACCGCCCTGGGTGCCTACCCGCCTACACCGAGTCTATGCCCCTTACTCCTGGGCCAGGAATAAATGCATTTATTCGGTCACAGCATTACCTGGCTAGACAGACACAGCTTCACTCCCAAGGGATTGAGGGAAGGCGTTGTTGCTTTTCATTTCAAAATCTTCTGCTTTCTCTATACTCATTGGTTAAAAATCTATTAAAATGTGGATTGCTCCACACCACCCACACCTTCCGATTCAGAAACTTCTGGGGAAAGGCTCAGAATTTGTATGTTGGCAAGCACCCCAGGTGAGGCTTACGAAGGGGCAAGTTTGCAGACTGCAGCAAATACGCATTGATGTGCTCATCTGTTCGTTGAACAGGTACTCGCTATACAGTGGGCTTGTGTGAAACCTAACAGTGGTTCTCAGTCTCCCTGCTGTGTCAGACTCCCCTAAAAGATTCTGAGTGGTAACATGCACACTCCTAGAAAATTATGATTTGGGTGTCTGGGGTGGGGACAGAAAGCTGAATTGTAACCAGGACCAGGGTGATTCGGATGGGGTGCTTACAGGCCAGGAAAGCTTCCTGGAGGTGGGCAGCCTGTGCAGGACGGGTGGGGACAAGCAGTGGACTGGACTTGAATTTGAAACCCTGCTCATTAGGCCCTAAGAAAAAGCATAGGGGACAGGAGGGTTCCAGGTTTCTGTATCTCTGCAGGAAAGCTGCCCCTCCCCCAGATAACCCCATTCTTTCCCCTCTAACCCCCCTGAAACCTGCCCCGTGTAGGGTTGGGAAGATGAAATAACAATATAATTAAGCTTTTGCGACAACATGGATGTACCTAGAGGGAATTATGCTAAGTGAAATAAGTCAGACTGAGGAAAAACAAATACCATATGATCTCACTTATATGTGGAATCTAAAGAACAAATTAAACAAAACAGAAACAGACTCATAGATACAGAGAACTGATGGTTACTAGATGGGAGGGGGCGGGAGGGCTGGGTGAGAAAGGTGAAGGGATTAAGAAGTACAAATTGATAGTCACAAAAGAGTCACGGGGATGTAAAGTACAGTATGAGAAATATAGTCAATAATATTGTAAAAGCTATGTATAGTGTCAAATGAGTATTAGACTTATGAGGGGATCACTTTGTAATTTATATAAATGTCTAACCACTATGCTGTACACCTGAAATTAATATAAAATAATATTGAATGTCAACTATAATTTTAAAAAAATAGTCACAGGAATATAAAGTACAGCATAGTCAATAATATAATAACTGTGTACAGTGTCAGATGGGTAATAATAGACTTATTGGAGTTACCATTTTGTGAGGTATATAAATATTTAATCACTGTTGTTTTGTACACCTGAAACTAATAAAAAATATAATTAAATTCTGCCCACTCAGATGGCATGGAAAGCATATCTGTTGTTTATCTGCCCTGCAAATTGTCATTTGCAGACCTGGAGATTACCTTCATGGCGTATCATTTATTAAGACAAATACTTTCAAAGAAAATAAAGTCCCTCTGGATGCTGTGGTGACCAAGGGCAAGTGACCACTCTGAACCTCGGTCTCCTCATCTGCAAAAGAGGTAGGAAAAGAAGGAGCTGGGGTGTTTAGAGACGAGGGGAAGCTGCGGACTACCTGGCCCTTCCTAAGCAGAAGCTCCCTTGCATCTGCAAAGAGTGTGTGCCAACTTGTCTGGGTTTTGATTGATGGGAGAATGTTTTCTTCCCTGGCAAATATTTGTATTCCAAAGTTGGCGAGGCTTCCCTCCCAGCTTTTGCAGCCTGCAAAAGAGCAAAGGAAAAGAGCTGGTGGGAAAGCGGAGGTTCTGAGAGGGACAGTGGGTGAGTAGGAGAGAAACAGAGCCCCGTGTCCATGTCACCTGAGTCCTGGTGTCCTTATCTGTTAAATGGGGACAGTGCTGCTGCTGACCTCACTGCCCTGTTCAGGGAGGAAGAGGAGACAGTGTGCAGCATCACACACACTGCAAAATGGTGGCATCTTAGAGTCTCAAACTGGAGTGTATATCAGGGTCACTTGGAGGACTTGTTAAATATCTTTCCCTTCACAGCAGCACAACTCACAACAGCCAAAAGGTGGAAACGACCCAAATGTCCATCGGCTGAGAAGTGGATAAACAAAATGTGATCTATACATACTATGAAATATTATTTGGTCATAAACAGGAATGAAGCACTGATACCTGCTACAATGTGGGTGAACCTGAAAAACATTATTGTGGGGCCAGAACTCCAGACAGCAGTTCCCAGGCTCTCGGCCTCACGTGGAAAGGTGCTGGCTCAGGTAATAGATGGTCATCAGCTGTGACTAGTTGGCCATTGGCTGTTACCGGTTAGCTATTAGTCACTGATATAACGGCCGTGGCTAAGCTAGCAAAATGGTAGTGCAGTGGTGTGGCGTGGTGGTGTGGCGTCCTGGCGTGGCGTGGCGTGATGGATGTGGATTATGGATTGCAGAGAGGTGGATTGCAGCTAGCAAGTGAGGTTGGTTGACAGAGACAAGTGGACGGCGGGTTGCGGATCATATGGCTCCTGCCTCCTGTGTCTCCAACCCAGCCACCAGTGAGACTATAGTAGTATTAATCCCCTATCTATGGCTCCGTGGGTGTTCCTTTTTGGCCTCACCATATCCTGCGTTCTTATGTGGGGAGCAGGACTAGAGACCCCGTGTGACACCCTGCGTGACAATTATACTACATGAAAGAAGCCAGTCACCAAAACCATGTATGATTCCATTTATATGAGCCTCCGGAATAGGTAAATCTGTACAGACGGAAAGGAAATTAGTTGTTGCCGGGGCTAGGGGAGAGAGAAATGGGGAGTGACTGTTAATGGGTACGGGGTTTCGTTTGGGGGTGATGGGAAAAGTTCTGGAATTAGATAGTGGTGGTGGTTGCATACTCTTGAATATACTAAACACCACTGAATTGTATACTTTAAGAGGGTGAATTTTATAATATGTGAATTATTCCTCAATAAAGCTGTTATTTAAAATGCCCTCCACGAAGCTCCAGGCTCAGACTTGCTGACTCAGAAACCACACACTTAACACACTCCCCAGGAGATTGTTATAATTGGGAAAACTGGGGAAGGAAGTGATTTGCCCCAGTCCAGTCTAACTCTGGTTCCAGATTCTGTCCAGAATAAACGGAATCATATCCAGACTACCAGGATCCGGAGAGGACTTCCAAATGCCCAGATTCCACCTGGCCTCTCAAAGTGGGGGTAACAAGACAGTAAACAGACAGGAAAACTAAAGGGGAAGGAGGAGGGGAGTTGGGAATGATGGAGGTGGAGTGCTACTTGAGATGGAGGGGAAGCCCTCACAACCATTATTTCCTGTTGTAAGAAACACCTCTGGGGCGGCCGGTTGGCTCAGTGGTTGGAGCGCAGTGCTCATAACACCAAGGTCACCGGTTCGATTCCCACATGGGCCAGTGAGCTGTGCCCTCCACAACTATTGAAAAAAAACACACAACGCCTTGACTTGGAGCTGAGCTGCACCCCCCCACAACTAGATCGAAAACAACAACTTGACACGGAGCTGATGGGTCCTGGAAAAACATACTGTTCCCCAATTAAAAAAAAAAAAAGAAACACCCCTGCTAAAAGGCTAGAATTCCCCATGTAGTAATGAATTAAGAGTTGGAGATAAAACAAATGGGGGTAAAGGGACAAATCTCCCCTGCAGAAGAATTCAAATGTATATATACATATATATACACACACACACACACACACACACATACATACATACATACA
This sequence comes from Rhinolophus ferrumequinum, assembly GCF_004115265.2. Classification (NCBI taxonomy): domain Eukaryota; kingdom Metazoa; phylum Chordata; class Mammalia; order Chiroptera; family Rhinolophidae; genus Rhinolophus; species Rhinolophus ferrumequinum. The sequence goes on from NC_046298.1 coordinate 30,863,758, forward strand.
TATATACATATATATATATATATATCCTGCCCTCAAGGTGGCAGCAAATAAGTCCCCACTCCTGAGTGTGGGCTGCCCAGAGAGACTTTCTTCCAAAGAGAACAGGATGGAAACAGAAAAAGAGTAACGTGACAGTGGAGAAACCTGACCAACAAGACCTGAGCCAGGTGATCAAGGTCAATATCAGCAGTGATAAGCCATGGTGACGGCATGTACCTTTGATATAATGGATGAGAAGGGCACTTTACCTCCCAAACCTACAACCCCAGTATAATCATGAGAAAAAACATCAGACAAATCCCAATAGAGGGACATTCTACAACACATCTGACCAGCACTCCTCAAAACTGTCAAGGTCGTCAAAGACAAGGAGAGTCTAAAAAACTGTCATGGCCCAGAGGAGCCTAAGGACTCATGATGACTAAACGTCATGAGGGATCCCGGATGGGATCCCAGAACACCACCACCAAAAGGACACTGGGGAAACACTGAGGAAATGTGAATAAAGTATGGACTTTAGTTAATAACAATGTATCAAAATTAGTTCCCTAATTGTGAAAAATGTATCAGAGTAAAGTAATGTAAGATTAAGATGGGAACGCTCTGTACTATCTTTGCGACTTTTCTGTAAATCTAAAGCTATTCTTACCAACAAAAAGTTTACTTTAAAAAAGTCCCCCCTGGGGCGGTCGGATGGCTCAGTTGGTTAGAGCATGAGCTCTGAACAGCAGGGTTGCAGGTTCAATTCCCACATGGGCCAGTGAGCTGTGCCCTCCACAACTAGATTGAAGACAACGAGCTGTCGCTGAGCTTCCGGAGGTGCGGCCGGATGGCTCAGTTGGTTAGAGAGCGAGCTCTCAACAACAAGGTTGCCGGTTCAATTCGGGCTATGGGATGGGGGGCTGCACCCCCGCCCCCCGCAGCTAAAGATTGAAAAACGGAGACTGGACTTGGAGCTGAGCTGCGCCCTCCACCACTAGATTGAAGGACGACTTGGGGCTGATGGGCCCTGGAGAAACACACTGTTCCCCAATATTCCCCAATAACATTTAAAAAAATAAAAGTCTCCCCCGTGGAACCTAAAACACTCCCAAATCTGTGAACCGACTGCCCCCTTCAGGGTAGTCAACACTGCAATAGCTGTTGGTCACATGGAATTTAGACCAGCAGAACAGTGCTCCAAAATGAGTCAGCAGTGTGGACTTCTGATGAAGGCGGTGGGTCTTTCCGCAATGACGGAAATGTCCCACAGAGGCACCAGCCCGTACAGCAGCCCCAGGTGAAAACTGAGCACTTGCACTATGAGTGACTGACTGGGGACCGGGGTCCTCTGCAGGGTCATTCACGCCTGTGTCTGATGTTGGGCCAGCAGCCCGCCGATGCATCCCCACGGATGATCCTTGGGTTGAGCACATTTGGGAAGGCCCTGTGGTCCACCTATGCAGAGCGTGTTCATTCAATCCCAGATTAGTTTGAATCTCTGCTCTGTGGAGCAATTTTCTTACGGTGACGAGACCAGTAGCCTAGGAAAATGATGAATTACAGTGAAGACTCGAGAAGATGGGTGAGAAGTTCTCTGCCTGTGCATGAGACTCACCTGCCCGATGCCCGGGCCACACTTGGACCAAAGGAGTCAGCAGGACCCAGGCCTGGGCCGAGCCTAAGAGCCACTGCTCTGATAAACTGAGTCCAACCTCTCTCATCTCGTCTTCGGGGAATTTAGGGGAAGCAGTGACTTGCGGCTGGCGGTGTCACCCATCTAAGGAGGGGGCTAGAATTTCAGTCATGGTAGCAAAGGAGAAATGCAGAATGTAAAACACCTCCTCTGGGGTAATTTCCTTTCCTTGTCTCAGCTGAAACACCTGTGGTGTGGTCCAGGGCAGGGCATGGATAATAGGACATGATTTGCTTTCCTAACTGGACCTCCACTGGGCCACAGCTGTGACTTGAGTCTCTGTCTGCACCCAGTCTCTAAGGCGGAGGTGATAATATGACCTCCTGCAGGACTGACCTCAGTGGCTCTGATTGGTTTGGGCCACCCCGCTGCAGCTGTACCTATTCTGAACGTCACCGCCTCCTGGGCTGGTAAGGTTCTTAGCTGTGTCCAGCAGGGCTGTGCTCTACCGACAGGGGCTCTTACTCTTAGCAGAAGTGATGTCTTTTTTCTTTCTTTCTCTCTCTCTCTCTCTCCTTCCTTCCTTCTTTCCTTCCTTCCTTCCTTCCTTCCTTCCTTCCTTCCTTCCTTCCTTCCTTCCTTCCTTCCTTCCTTCCTTCCTTCCCTCCTATTTTATTGGGGAAGGGGAACAGGACTTTATTGGGGAACAGTGTGTACTTCCAGGACTTTTTTCAAAGTCAAGTTGTTGTCCTTTCAATCTTAGTTTTGGAGGGTGCGGTTCAGTTTCAAATTGTTCTCCTTTCAGTCTTAGTTGTGCAGGGCGCAGCTCAGCTCCAGGTCCAGTTGCCATTGCTAGTTGCAGGGGGCGCAGCCCACCATCCCTTGCGGGATTTGAGGAATCGAACTGGCAACCTTTTGGTTGAGAGCCCGTGCTCCAACCAACTGAGCCATCCGGGAGGCAGCTCAGCTCAAGGTGCCATGTTCAATCTTAGTTGCAGGGGTCGGAGGCCACCATCCCTTGTGGGACTCGAGGAGTTGAACTGGCAACCTTGTAGTTGAGAGCCCACTAGCCCATGTGGGAATCGAACTGGCAGCCTTCGGAGTTAGGAGCATGGAGCTCCAACCACCTGAGCTATCGGGCCGGCCCCAGATGTCTTTTTCTTGTGACAGCCCCACAAGGCATTACTGTCCCCATTGAGTGTGGCAAGAAGCGAAGCAAGAAAGACAGGCAGTGGCCACCTCTCCAGGGCCTGCTTTGTAAGCCATTTCCGACAAAGTGGACACGATCCCAAGTACAATGGGAGGCCATCTGAGGGATGCAGGACAGAGTGGATTTGCATCGTAGGAACACCACTCTGATGGATGGAGGTAGGGTGGGACACAGTCCAGCAGCAGGAGGCTCACCTGGAGCCTGTGAGCGGAAGTCCAAGTGAGCAGTCAATGGCCTGACCTCAGGCAGCAGGCACAGGGACCAAGAGGAGCCATTGTCTGAAAGCAGAGCCCGTCCATTGCCCGCCTGTGTCCAGAAAAGCCAGGCGCAGGGATGCTGCTAGAAACCACCCAGGGGGCCACAGGTATTGCCCCACCTACCTGTGCCCCTGCACAGCCCGGCAATGTGCCCTGTCCTTCTTAGAGGGCCTGCGGGTTCCTCCCTGCAGCTCACCAGCTTCCGGGTTTGGTGGGGGAACTGTCATGCCAGCCACAAGGCACACATCACAGATGAGGAGACGCTCTCAAATGGCTCCGACATGGTGCGAACACACTCTTGTGTCTTTTTGCCATCTGCTGCTGTCATTAAAAAATTACATTTCCATCTGTTTTCACACTTTTGTCCCCTCCCACCCTCCCCTCCTGGAACTATACAGCACGGATCCCAAATCTCGGACAGGACATTCCTGGCCTCCTGGAACCTGGGAACTTCTCCGGGACACACCAGGGTTATGGGTAGCATGGCCCGCGGCCAGAGCTGTTAACGTCCATCCATTTCCTCTTTGGTCACCATGTACAGTGGCCACTGCTCCACTCTTCACACACCCCCAACACACACTTTGCGGGGAGCCATTTACAAGGCTTTTTTGTTGTTGATTTTAATCAGTATGTGCGGCTTTGGCATTCGAAATAAAAGAAAACGAAATAAAAGAAAAATAAACTGCAGGGAGGGAGATGAGGGTAAGGGGGATCAAATATACGGTGATGGAAGGAGAACTGACTCTGGGTGGTGAACACACAATGGGATTTATAGATGATGTGATACAGAATTGTACACCTGAAATCTATGTAATTTTACTAACAATTGTCACCCCAATAAATTAAAAAGAAAAAGAAAAAGAAAAAGAAACTGCAGACATTAGTAACCATCCCCCAGGATGTACCTAAATGGAGGAACGAACTCAGGAAATTAGAATCAAGGAGACATGTTTTAGGTTCAAACTAAGTCGTCATTCTAGACCAGTCCCAAAGAGGCACCCACCCCCACCCAGACAGCACCCCTGACCTTCAAGTCCACGTAGAACCCAACAACCCCCCAGGTTGTGATGGCACAGGTGGGCCTGGTGGATCTTCTCAAGCACAGCTTTGCAAACACCAGCATTACTGCCAACATTCTAGAAGCATCCTTCTAGGTTACGTATATGTGCTCATTCATTTAATCTTCCCAACAACCTAGTTATTATCCCCATTTGGAGACTGAGGAAACCAAGCCTCAGAGAGGCTAAGTAATTTTTTCAAGGTCACCCAGATAAATGGAACACAGGGCTGGATCTTGTCTTCGTCTGGGAAGCTGGCCCCCAGAAAGGCTTTAAGTGGACGGAGGTTATTTGGAAGGCAATTCCAGGGAGCACCAAGAAGGGAGGGGGCACTCCAGAGGAGCCAATTCAGGTTAAAGAACAGGTTTCTATTGCTACAACCTGGCTCAGAACCCCTGGGAATCTCTGGGCTGCTAGGAACCCTCGCTACTCAAAGTGGGATTCACGGGCCAGCAGCATCAGAGGCCCTGGGAGCTGGTTAGAAAGGCCCCAACCCAGACCTCCCCAAACAGAATCTGCATTTGAACCAGATCCCTACTGAGAGCACATTCAAGTTTGAGAAGATATAGATAGACTAAAACATTTTTCCCAGCTGTGTCACCTCCACCACAGGGGGCAAGGAAGGTGGAGTTATTATCCACTAACTCCCATCCATAGGGGTGTTTCCAGAGGGGTTAACTCCCCGGTACTTCCAACCCCCACCCCACCTTCTCCTGCACTGGAAAAAGCCTGGAAAGGAAGGCCCTGTTATCAGCCTCACTTTACAGGTGAAGAAAAGGTTCAGAGAGGTTCAGCGACTTTCCAAGGTCACACAACACAATGTGGGTCTGGCTGACACCAAAGCCCTTGGTTGTACCCCCTCCCCCATTCTTTCCCACAGCTCCTAAGAGGGATGCTGGGGCCACAGTGGGGTACCCTGCTCCCACTCTCATGCCCTCCCCGAGAGAGAGCTTGTACTAAGCAGGCCCCTTCTACCCTCGTGGGGGTGACAGAGCTTGTTCGAAGGCAGAGGCTTAGGGAGTAACACTGGGCAGCGAGTCGTGTCACAGGGTTTACTGCAGCTTGGGATGCAGATGGCGCCAGGAAAGGTTTCTCTCCCCTGACTCAGCAGGCACCATTCTGGGGTAACACCCTTCTCAGTGCTGGCTTCACCAGGGATGAGCCCTCCAGGACTGGTGTGGACATCTTGGGCCCCAGGACCTTTCTCCAGGAGAACAAGGGAACTCACCCCAGCCCCTGAGAGAAAGCCAAGTCCAGCGTCCTGGGGCTGCAGCTTCTGGCAGACCCTCCTGCGTGGTCTCCAGTGCCAGCCCTCTTCCTGTTGCCATGGGCACTAAAAGCGTGGAAGAAACAGTGATTAGCTACAGCAGGTTGCTGAGTGGGCTGGAGGTCTCTGAGCAGTGCCCAGAGAGATGTTGGGCTCCCCCTAGCCGGCTATCAGAGTGAGCACCCAGCCCCAGCCCGGAGGCCCAGCACCCCCCGGGGTTCCAGAGGGAACAGTACTGCTCACAAGTCATGAGCAAAAGCGTGAGTGCACTTGCCTGGCCTGCCTTGTGCTCCGTGCTTCTGCCATGGTGAGAACATAACTCTGGTAGCTGCTGGTCACAGAACGAGGTGACACATGAAGCCGGCTTGAACCCAACTGCAGCCTGACAAAGCCCAACTCCTGGCAGCTACTCAGCAGAGCCGTCGCCTACCCAGAGATCAGTGAGTGAGAGATCAGTGCTTGTGGTTCTAGGTCACTGAGTTTGGGGGTAGGGGTGTCTCAGTCCATTGGGCGGCTGTAACAGAATACCGCAGAACAGGTGGTTTATAAACAACAGAATTGTTTTGCTCACAGTTGGAGGCTGGGAAGTCCAAAATCAAGGTGCTTAGCAGATTCAGTGTCCACTTCCTGGTTGATAGTTGGCCATGTCTTCACACGGAAGGGATGTCTCTGGAATCTCTTTAGTAAGGGCACTAAGCTCATCCACCCTCGTGACCTAATCACTCCCAAAGGCCCTACCTCCTCATACCATCACATTGGGGGTTAGGTGTCAATATACGAATTTGGGGGGCACACAAACATTCAGTCTATAGCAGGGGATTGTTTGTTACACCACAAAAGAAAACTGACTAATACACTACATCACAGAGTGTCCATGAGTATCGTATGAGTTAAAATATATGTAAGGTGCTTAGGACAGTCCTGGCACATGCAAGCAATATGAGTGCTACATAAATAAAACTCTTGAGCGCCTGTTTGTGTGAGGCCTGGGAACACAGGGTGTGTGAGACTGAGTTCCTGACTCACACGCTTTATTTTCTAACGGTTGTGTGTGAGGGTACCCAGGGATTGGGTATAGTTTGTATCAGCCTTTTGTCCTGAGCCCCAGCTGACAGGGGCACCCCTTTCTCTGACAACTTGCACATCAGTGATGAAACAATGAAAGGGTGTCTTGCCCCGGAGAGGAGTGGAACTCACAGGGTGCGGTGGGAGCTGAGACAGAAAAGACTTCCCATTGTGGGGCCCAGCGTGGAGGGCGCCTTGCCAAGGGGTTCGGGCGGGAAAGAAAAGCAAAGGCATTCTGGGGACAGGGACCTGCATGAACCAAGTGGCAGATGGTGGTTCCAAAAATGGCCACAACAATATCTCCCATCCCACATATGCCCATGACTGGCTCCCGTGGAGAGGTGGGCTCTATCTAGGTAAGATGCACCGTGACCGGAAGCAGTGTCCACTGTGTCATTCGTGGGTCCCAGTGCCAAAATGAACACACAGGCCTTTGTTCGACAAGGATTAAGAATCTCTAGGCGGTGAAAGCAGAGCGTTAATCCACGTGCAGGTCTTTCTGAGGGTGGGTCCTGTGGGCACACACAAGTTGCAGACCCACAGAACCAGTCCTGCCTGTGGGGCCCACCGTACAGCTGGGCACGCAGTGGTCCAGTGTGTCTGGGTTGGGGAGAGGACTGGCTCCAGATCCCCGATGGCTCCTTCCCTTCCTGGCCTCAATTCTTGTAAAGAATGAACTGTGCCCATAGGTCTGGCCTCTGTCCTTGGCTCCTAGCAGGTGACTCTAAACCTTGGAATGCCCTGTCTGATAGGGGAGTCTTTGTTTACCTGGGCCTTGGGCCATACAGGACAGTCTACAATGTGATCTATGGTGAGGCCTGGGTCACGTGATATCTGCCTGCCCTCTGGAAGGGCTGGAGCCTGAGGCTACCATGTGTCAGTCAGCCATGTCTACATAACCAACTCCCAATGAAAATTCTGGAAACTAAGGCTCAGATGAGTGTCCCTGGTTGGCAATACCCCATGCATGTCACCATCGCTGCTGGGAGAATTAAGTGCTGCCGGTGTGAGTTTTCTAGCGGCTCGTGCCTAGTTTCTTCTGGACCCCACACTTTGGGCTTCTTCCCTTTCCTGATTTAGCTCAGCATCCTTTTGTTGTAATAAATCATAACCACATCTATAATGGATTTGCTGACTCTGTGAGTCCTTCTAGCGAATTATTCAACCTGATAGCGGCTTTGGGGACCTCGGAAGCGCACTTCCCTCTCCCCTACCTGTGTACCCCAGGATCACTTCCCAAACAGACTCCTTGCTTGCAAAGCCATGGCCCAGGCTGCGTTTCTGGGAGAACCCAACTAAGAGAGCAGACAAACCAAAGCCAGGAGAAGCCACACAGCCTGACAGAAGCCAAAGAAAACAAACATGAACACACATGCCATGATCAGAACACTCTATGGGGTGAGGGAGACACCAACAATTTGATGTTCTTTAAAAAATACAGGGATGGCCAGTTAGCTCAGTTGGTTAGAGCGTGGTGTTAATAACACCAGGGTTCCCGGTTCTATTCCCACATGGGCCACTGTGAGCTGCGCCCTCCTTAAAAAAATTAAAAAAAAAAAAAAAAGTAAATAAAAAAATACAAAAACCATTGCCTTCCATCCTATTACCAGGGTCCCACAGCTGGCAGGAGCGGAGCTGGGACTCAAATGGGTCCATGTGACTTCAGAGCCATGTACTTGGTCACATCCAGGCTGACACTGTGGTCTGCAAATTGACGGGCCCGAGACCATCTAAATGTTCTTTACCAGCCAGATCTCCATGATAAGTGATTCTCTTAAACCCACCTCTGTATCCAGGTGTGCTCCATCTCTTCCACCCAGCCCAAGAAGCAGGGTTCACCATTTGTTACAGAGGATCTTTATTTATAATGCAAAAAAGAAATTAGAAATCATTTTTTAGACGGCTTTAATATCTGTAAAACAACTTGTAAAAAACGGAGCCACTCCTTTGCAAGAAGTTCTTGTGTGTGTTGACCTCCTGGGTACTGTCTGCATGGCCCAGGAAGCTGGGGTGTGTCCAGAAGAAAGCTTTTCCCTGGCACCCTGATGGCCGTCACCATGGCCCTGGGGTCCGGAATAACGTGTAGGCGTTAGAGGTCCGGTCCACTCAATGGGGCCGGGGAAACATCGTTCTGGAAGCGTGCAGGGCTGGTTCCTTGCTCATTTTGCCACACCTCTTCTGGTTAAGTGCCGGAATCACTCCATTTTCCTATCCAGCATATTCAGAACATCTGTCCCAGACAGCTACGCCCCTCCCCCGGGGACTCGTGGAATGAGGGATGGCCAGAGCAGGAGACAATGCTGACAAATCCCAGATCTGTGCCTCCTCCTCAGGCTTCAGGGTCTATTTCTCCATCTTCCGGACATGACCCCATCTCATCCAGCCAGACTAAGAGACAGAGAGGGGATCAACATTTGGATGGACCCCCACCCCATCGGGCCCCCTTTCCCTGGGGGCTCCGGGGCTGGTGCTTCTGGGCTCCTTGTTTTGTGCCACCATCCTTAGCTCCCCACCATATGGGCCAGGGTGTCAACGGATGCTGAGAGGGTATCCCAAAGATGCTGGGCTTCCTAGGGTTTCCCCACACCCCTCAGCTCACACGCAGTGCCAAGCTCTCCTGGTCCCTGGCTGAGGTTCCTGGGATTCTGTACCCCTAGGCCCACCCTGGGCTCACCCTCTTTAAGCCCAGGGCTGGGCGATTCTAGAGATAGGAAGTTGAGGCTCAGAGAGGAGAGACCTGCTCCAAGTCAGCAGGATGGTCGGGCAGGGCTGGGGTTTTCTCCAATTCCTTGCTGCCTGCGGAAGCCCCAGCTATCTGATCACCACTCAGAGACCTCAGGCCTGGAGGAAGTGCCACCCAGGTCTGGCGGTCTTTTCTCCTGCCCTAAAATTCACTGGCAAGAAGACAGACAACCATGAGAAATCAGCCCTTGACTTTCCTTGTCTCAAATCCTTGTCTCAAATCTCTCTGAAGCACTAGTACTGTCTCCATTTTACAGATGGTTAAACAGAGGCTCAGGGAGGTAGAGCTTCCTGCTCAAAGTCACATGCTGATGAGTGGCAGAGCCAGGATTTTCTGACTCCAAGCCTGTACCCTTTCTCCTATGCTTCTCTTCTCTGAGTGGGGAAAGGGTAGGGTTGAGTCTGAGCTCTGTCTCCGGACAAGACAAGAGGGGACTCCTGTGCTCGTCCCTCTGCACTAAGCTATCCTGGAACTGTTTAAACTTAAAAGAAACCTCTCCCAGGGTCAGGAATCCCCCTGGGGACCCAGGGCCTCCAGGCTCTCACCCCACAGACCTTGTAGAGTAACCACAAGTCTCCCCGGCACTCACACGGATCCAGGAGCAGGGAAGGTGGTTAGGATCCCATTTCACAGATGGGGATACTGAGGCTCGGAGAGAGAAGGGAGCGTAATGCAGAGCCAAGGACCTGGGCCTCTATTACCCACCCTGAGCTCTCTGATGCGACAATGGAGCAGCAGCCCAGCTCTTTTCCCACCTTGCTATATGCCCTTGGGTGAGTCACTCTCCCTCTGAACCTCAGTTTCCTCATCTATAAACTAGAGAGAAGGGCAGTATAGTCACAGCCCATAGGGTTGGAATGAGAATTAAATAAGATTTGTAAAAAGCATTTAGCCCAGTGCCTGACACTCGGGAAGGTGAAATAGGAATGTGGCCCATTACAGTCCTTACTGAGCACGGCCCAGCCCCAGTAACTGCACAGGCCTGGCCCAGAGTCCAATGTCTTTCTCCAGGTCACTTGCCCTGGTGGGCAAGCTGAGATCCAAACTCAGCACATCTGGAAAAGTCTGCCTAAGTGCCCCTCACCAGACTTCCATAAGCTCCGTATCAGCCTTGTCGGCCTCTGTCCCCCACACGAAGCCACGCAGGACTCATGTCTGCATGGCTAGTTGGCTGACTGACGCTAGCCACTGGGAGGGCGTCTAAACGAGGGGTCCCACAGGGTGAGCTCCAGATCACAAAGCCTGTGTCGGAATCCCAGCTCTGCCACTTACCAGCTGTACGGCGAGTGTCTCAACCTCTCTGAACCTCAGTTTACCCACCTAAAAAATGGGGCTGAAACCTGGACCTAACTCCGTTACTGTGAAGACTCAATTACTGCTACAGAACCACTACTTTATTATTGTTGTTGTTCTTGTTATTATTATTCAGAACAGCAGCCTCAGAACCTAGCACGGATCTGGCTCAATTAATCTGTTTAATGAATAAATGAATAATTTGCCCCAACAGCTCCAATAGTATCTACAGGGGGGCATATGGAAGCACCAATTTCAGCCTTTCTCTCTCACCCTCTCTCTGGGAACAATTCTATCTTCTCTCCCCTTTCGGATGCGAGCTGCATCCAGAAGGCCCAGAGATGGGCCCGAGTCTGGCGTGGGTGTGCTTCCCAGCCTGTCCTGTCCAGCTGAACTGCTGCGGCCAGCAAGATGGAGCACCAGTCGTCCGGCGGGCAGGGGAAGGCGCATCCATCAATTACCTTGGCGAGCCCACCCAGCCCCATCCATCACGCGCTCGGCTGCCGGCAGGGGCTGTCTAGCTAATTACTTAACATGCCACATCTTGCTGAGGCTGGTGCCACGGCGAGGGGCCCATGGTGGAGAGTAATATCCGAGGGTAAATTTTTAATAAACCCAGGGGAGGTGGGAACATGAGCTCAGACCCATGGCACAGAAAGGAGCTGTCCCGAGCCAGACACCCCGAGACCTGACCTTGACCTGGCTTGGCAGCGGGGCAGGGTCACCTCACCTGTCCGCCTGGAGTCCCTTGACAGCATCATGCCCGTGGGGGTCGGGGGGGTGATGATGATGTTGGGCACATCCAGATGCTTGTCACTCAGGACGGGAGCCTCATCATGGCTGCTGCTGCTGCTGACACACATTTTAAAGCCTGAGAGGGCAGGCCATGGAACACACACGTACACACACGACAGAGAGACAAGCATCAGTGGCCGCTGGGGAACTGCCTGCTGCTGGCTGCCTGCCTCCCTCCCTCCCCTCACCGTCACTGTGCGTCCTGACAACTCTCAGGAAAGAGGTCACTGCTGTCCCCACTTCACAGACGAAGAACCTGAGGCTCAGGAGAGTTCAGTGATCCACTTGACCTTGCCTAACTTGGCGAGAACAGTGAGTTTTACCCGCTTTGTTCACTAATGTAACTTCAGGGGCTAGAACAGTGCCTGACACATACACATAGTAGGTACTCAAAACATGACTCTGAAGGGATGAAAGCAACAGAGCTTGAATCATAACAGAGGCCTGTCTGAGTGGAAGCCAGGCATGAAGTTACCTCTCCCACTTATGATTTTCTGAAGGAGTATGTGTAAAACCAGTGTTGTTTCTTCTTTGTATGTTACACTGAATTCACCAGTGAAATTGTCTGGGCCTGGAATTTTCTTTGTGCAAAGACTTTTCATTACAAATTTGGTTTCTTTAATAGATATGGTGCTGGCCAGCTGTTCTGTTCCCATCTTGTGTCAGGTTTTGGTAAGATGTGCTTTTTCAAGGGATTTTTCCCTTTCCTCCAAGGTGTTGAATTCGTTGTCTTCCCTTTCCCATAAATTAAGCAAAGGTAATTTGGCCAAGCCTAGTTATAGATCTATAATATAACACTGAAGTACCCACTCCATTTACTCCACCAAACACCTTCCTCCATTCTTCCCGTCTGAGTCAATGACATCACCGTCTGCCAGAGACCAGAGCCTTAGCCACAGTTTTTCCTTTTCCTCCTCACCCTTCAATCCCCAGCCAAATTAATCAACCACCAAGCCCACAGATGTCACCCCCTTCTGTATCTCTGACATCACTTCTTCTCCCTCCTCCTGCCCCTAACTAGTTCCTCTGCCTCCTGGCTTCTCCCTCTTCAGTCTGCCCTGTTTGGCCAGAAACTGCCAGAAACTGGCAGTTTGGCCAGAAACTGCCAATCTGATCATGCCACAGACCTACTTAGAAATTGTGTTAGATCTTGACAATAATTTACAAGCAGCATTTTCCAAAGTGTGTTCCCTGGAACACTGACCTCCTGAGGCTCCTTCAGGAAGGGGCTTCCACGATCAAATGAGTTCGGGAATCCCATGTATCTGAATGTTGACTGAATCCCATCTACTCCATCCTTTTCTTGTAGACTCCCATGCATGTTAGAAAATTAAAGGCTCTGAGAAGTCCTGCAGTAAGAAAGCCGCTTTAATTGTGCTTAACCTTGGCCTTCCTAAACTTAACCTGAGAGGCTGTTAACATCTTACAGAACCATGCATCAGAAAATACATTTTGGGATATGTTGATCATCAAGTCAGCTTCTTAGCCCAGCTTTCAGCCTTCACAATCTGGCCTAACCTACCTGCAGCCTCGCGTCCTGCCACTTGCCCACACTCCCCAAACTGCTCACAGTTCCTCAGGTACACTGGGCTTGCCAGCCCCTTCATGCCTTCGCACAGGCTGTTCCCCCTGCCTGGAATGCTCTCTTCCTTTGCCAGTGAACTCCTACTCATCCTTCAAAGTCCAACACAATAGGCTCTTCTTTGAGAAAGATGTCCCAGCAAATCTGATTCCTCCCTCTTCTGTCTGTATTCATTCATTCATTCATTCATTCGTCAATCTTCCAGTTCTGGTCACACTGTATTGAAATGATTAGTTCTTAATTCTATCTCCCTTTACTGTAAGCATCTCACTCATCTCTGTTTCCCTTGAGCCTACTACAGTGCCTGGGACAGAGCACGCAGGAGTACTTTAAATTTAAATTGAAAAACGTCAGGCACCATTGAAATTGGGGGTTAAAATCCTTACGTCTATACTCTACCACTTTGTTCTTGGCCCAAACAGCCCCAGACTGGGATTGAATTAGCTCAAGTGCCTGAGCCCCTGGCCAACAGCAGGAGCTGAGCAATGGGGTGATTGTTATTCCTGCTGCTCCTCAGGCCAACCCTGAGCACCGTTGGGACTGTGCTCCTGAATGGCCGCTGGAGGGTCAGTGTGGTGGTTCTCAATGTCCCCCAAGAAGTGGAGTCTAACAGTGTGGGATGGATCTAGGATGAATTCTCACGAATAAGAATGAAAATGTGACTTCCAAGGGGAGGTCAGAAAGATATGACTTCCTCCTTGCTCTCTTGCTCTGGGGAATGCCAGCTGCCATGTTTGAGGACATGCACGCAGCCTGTGGAGAAGCCCACGTGGTGAGGAACTGAGGCCTCCAGCCAACAACCGTGTGAGGGAGCCACATGGGAAGTAGGTCCTCCAGTCTGGTCAAGTCTTCGGATGACACTGCAGGCCTGGCCGACAGCTTGAATGTAACCTCACAAGATACCCTGAGCCAGAACCTCTTGGTACGGCATTCTTGAATTCCTGACCGACAGAAGTTATGAGATGGCAAATGTTTAAGCCACTAAGTTTGGGGGTCATTTGTGTTTATTAGGATTCATACTAAGCAATAGATAACGGATACAGGCAGCACAGCTTGCCTGTCCTGGGAACCCCAAACCTGTTTCCTCCCTGGGGATCCCCTGTGGCCCCATGAATCCACCAGGCTGGTTAGTTCTGTAGGAAGAGGCCCAATCAGACTACAAGCTCAAGAGCACCCACCAAGGCCATTCTTCCTGCAATCTTATTCAAAGGCCCAGAATGTAAAACAAATAAAAGCCACTTGGAGGAGGCCCTCCCGTTATCACGTTATAACATTTCCCGATCGTGGCAACATTTCCCAGACAGCAGCACGTGCCCAATAAGCACTTCGCCTTTGGTTTCACAGCTACCCGTGAGGTGCAATGGGTAATCAGCCCCATCTCACAGATGTGGAGACTGAGTACCAGAGAGTGTTAAGAACTTACAGAGCTGAACAGCAGTGTATTGCAGAGCCAGGATCTGAACCCAAACCCAAGGTTGTTTGATTCTATAAGCTGGTGCTTCTTATAACTATAATTCTATATAACAGCTGGCAAACTTTCTGAAAAGGGCCAGATAGTAAATATTTTTTACTTTGGGGGCTATGCAGTCTCCGTTACAACTACTCAATTGTGCCATTGTAGCTGGAAAGCAGGCACAGAGATGTGTCAATGAATGGGCATAGCTATGTTCCAATAAAACTTTATTTACAAAAACAGGCAGCAGGCCAGCTTTGGCCCTGGGGCTCTGTGGTTTGCCAGTCCTGTTCTATCACATGTGGGAATCTGGGAGTTTGGATCGGGGACATGCATGGTGTCCTAACAGATAATAACAGAACCTGAAAAACCTAAGGCTCTTAAATACCAAAACCAAAACCCAAAGCCTGGCTGCTGTTGGGTAGTGACAATCCCAGCTTCTGCAGGGCGGTGGGCTCCATGGAATGAATGAATGAATTCACGTAAAGCACTTGCCCAGCGAGTGGGGCCCAGGGGATGCTCAATCCGTTAGCTTCTCTGTAATCATCCATAAAGAGCATCTCCTGGAGTGCTCACAACAAAAGGAAGCTCTGATTATTGTTATCTGTGACAGGAGGGAGCCTCCCCGCTCAGTCTCCAAGGCCCCCTTCCTCCAGGAAGGTTCCAAAGTTCCACAATAAAATGCTAATGGAGAAAACCCACACTCCTCCCAGGGCCTCCCATTTGCATTTTAACGTGTTCTGGGAGCTTGGCGACAAAGCCACATTCTTAATTGGGAAGCATCAGGTCACTCAGAGTGGGCCCAGGAGAGATGCTGGAGGCAGAGAGGAGAGAAGAGAGAGGGGAGGGAGGAGGGAGGAGAGAGAGAGGGGAGGAGGAGGGAACAAAGAGGGAGGGGAGAGAAGAGGCAGGAGGACGGTGGGACTCCAGCTCCTCCCTCATTCCCGGGCTGGGCTGAGCTGCCTCCGGGCAGAGGTGGCAGAGCAGCAGGGAAAAGCTCTCGGGAGATAAAGCCGACTTTGGGGATTAACAACAAATGCCAACCGTGTCCCAGACCAGGAGCTCACTTGTGCTAACGCCAGAACTGTTGTTTGTTAATTACCTACCTGCCTCAGGCCATTAATTTTCTGAGGGCAAGGACTGGGCTGGGGCTTTAGGGGGCTAGGTCGCTGCAAGGGAGCAGGGGGCAAGAAGGGGATCCCAGTGCCCTAGAGCCATTCAAAGATTTCAGACTGGGCCCTGCCGTGGAGCACATGCTGCTCTGGGCCCTGGAGACAGAGCAGGCAAAACCCCAGACAGTCCACACGCCAGCCTCCAGAGCGGGCCTTCCTGGCCTTCCCTCGGTGAAATGGGGAGCTGCTTTGACAAGGTCAGACGGACCTCCCCTGCGACCAGGCTCTGCCCTCTCCCAGCTCCAGCACAGTGGTGTCCCATGTTAGCTACTCAACGCAATCACCTGGGAAGTTTAAACAAATACTGATGCGCGACTCCACCCCCAAAGGGGCCCAATGTCGCTACTCTCCCCTCAGGACTTTTTAAAAGCTCCCAGGGGCGTCTCACAGCCAGGGCTGGGAACCCCCAAACGAGGGTGACTGGGAACATGTGGCCTTCCTCTATGAGCCTCGGTTTCCTAGGGATATCAATTATGTGGGAGTGAAATACCTGGTATGGGACATGTGGCTGCCAAGCATGGAAGCAATGACTGACAGGAGCCATCTGAGCAGGGCCTGGGGAGGGCGCAAAAGGTGAGGACCTCCTCCCACTGAGACCAGCTAGCCCTTCTCAAGCATCCCTGTGTCAGGATCTGGGCTGAGCCTGCCATTTTCACTCTTGAATTAATTCTCATGCCATCCTCAAGCTGAATACTAGGATCATGGCCATTCTGCAGATGAGAAAACCAAGGTTTGGAAAAGGGAGGCCCCAAAATAAGCAGAGGCCAGGTAGCTCCAGGACCACATGCCTACCTCACCCCTTCTGGAACCAGCCACCCTTTTTCATCCTTCAGAAGCCCTAAGCCACGCAAGCTTCTGTTCAGGATGCCCCAGGTCCCTGAGGACAGGTCACCATTCCCTATGCCAGCTCTCAGCAACCCCCAGGCCGTCACCCAAAGGCCAGAGTGGCTGGAGCCATGAGCAGGTGCTGCCCTCTGGCAGACATCACAGTTCAAGGGCGCCCTCTGCTGGTTCTTTTAAAAATGGCACTCAAGCTGGCACTCTGGTGCCACCTCTGGGACCTGGCCTGGAACCGCGTCCCTAGGATGGCATCCACTCTCCCCCAAAAGACCATCACACACACAGTGACCCTGCTTGACCCACAATGCAGCAGGAAGCCAGAACATACACCTGAGCTTCAAGCTACCTGGGCAGTGGCTCCAACTCTTTGGACCTCCTTTTCTCACCTGCAGAATGGGGGTGAATAATACTCTGCACCTTCCGTGGGTGCTGAGGGGATTAAGAACCACGCTGAGGTCCTCACTCCTGCCAAGGTGGGCGCCATCCTTATGTGCATTTTGCAGGTAAGAAAACCACAGAACTGGCCTTGCAGCGCACGCTCGATAACCACAGGCTGTTAATAGCAGCATGAGATTCCAATCTTAGCACTTATTTATTGATTCGGCAGATGACTGGCACCTCCTGGGTGCCATCCACTACCTGAGTTCAGCTGGTGGGGACCTTGTCCCACCCTTGTAGTCCCAGAATTGGAATGGGAGCTAAACGCTGTTTGTGGAGTGACTGACAAAATATTCTTGGTTCCAACTGAACACTCCAGACAGTTTTCCTTATTGGATTGGAATGGCCACAGGCTCAGGAAGAAAGAAAAATTGAGTCCAATTTTCAGTTCTCCCACTTCCTGGCTGTGACTTTGCCTCACTTGGCCCCAGCTTTCTCACCTGTAGAGTGAGTCTGCTGCTCCCTTTCCTTGCAGCACAGGTATAAATAAATCCCCCAGCACAGAGCCAGGCCCAGGGAAGGTACTCAAAAAGCATTTCTTATGCACCTACTATGTGCTAGGCACTGTTCCAGGTGCTGGGGACACAGCAGAGAACAAAATCGTCTCAACATGTTCTTCCTCCTCCCCCACACTTTACCTTCTTCTACTTCCAGGCTCCAGCAGCAGAATTGGGGCCCCGAAGATTTCAGGGTCGGCTGGAAAAAAACAGGGAGGGTCCCCCGTGGTCTAAGCCACTGTGGGGAGGGGCCCACGCTACTGAGCTATGAGAACAGGCTTACAGGAAGCCAGGGGCTGGGAATTCATACCTCTTTCTCATAAGGAGGCTAACAGTGTGAAAAATTATCCTTCCATGAGACACAGAGGAGTCAGGGGCCTTGCCCAGGGTCACAGGATTTGATGCAAAGTCTGGCCTTCCTGGGGCCAGGATGCAAATAAATACCTCCCAGAGCTGGGTCAGCGATAGGAGGAGCACGGAGCAGATGAAAGGAGGAGGAGTGGGAATCAGAAAAGGCCTCCCAGAGGGGGCCAATCCGAGAGCAGCAGGAGAGATGGAGCAGAGGGCACTCGGGTGGGCCACAGCATACACCAAGGCCCTGGGGCAGGGACACGGGCACAGAGGCTGGCATTAATTCCTCAGAGATGACTGGGCCTCTGGATTTAGTGCAGGACTTTCAAAAACAAACCAACAAAGGCCTCTGAGGGTTTCACATGCACTTAATCTTTTTTCTTTCTTTTTTTTTTTTTAATTCCAATTAAGGGGAAAGCCTTGCATTATTATGGATGAGCCTAGGGCAGCTCGGTGGTTTTACCTTCTCGAGGCAGCAGGCCCAATGGAGATGGCAATGGCTGTTTTAAATCTCTTTTTAATTAAGGAAAAAGCTCCGGCTTACGTCAGGGATGAGCTGCTGGAGAACCTGGGAGGAGGAGCCAGAGAGAGGCTCCAGCACAGCAAGTGGGGGAATGTGCCCCCCTCCCTGACTGTCCGGCATCTGCCTTCCCGCCTCCGAGCAGGGACTCCGGCAGGCCCTCTCCCCCACCAGCCCTTACCCCGTTCTGGCAGACTGTCCCTACTCCTCCCTGCATCAGCCCCTCTGAGGAGGCTTCTTGGGGCTCTCAGCCACGGAGGGTGAAGGTACAGCGTGGTGAGCTCGGCTACGACAGCAGTGTAATCTTGGGCCAGTGGTCCTCCTCCTGGCCCCAGTCTACTCATCTCTAAAATGGACACAAGAGGATAACTGTGAGAACTGAAGTCAAAGAACATAAGCAAAGTACTTGGCACCCACCTGGCCTGTGGGAAACGCTTGATGTATGTAGCTCAGGGTTCCTCACTGTGGACGTCTGCGGCTAGATCCTTGTGGGGGGGCTGTACTGCGTGCGCATTGTAGGGTGTTTAGAAACACCCCTGGCCTCTAGATGCTGTAGCACTTTCCAGTTGTGACAATAAAAAAATGTCTCTGGACACTGTGGGGTTTCCCCTGGGGGGTGGGATGGCCAGATAAAGTCCAGGACAAATTTGTTTTTATTTTTAGTATACTAAAAAGTATGTCCCATGCAATATTTGGGACACGCTTATACTAGATAATTATTCCTTATTTATCTGAAATTCAAATGTCACTGGGCATCCTGTGTTATGGTTTTTTCCTCCTAAATCTGACAACTCTACTGGTTGGGGGGAGGGGTAACCAGTCATAGCAGTCGCTAATCTCGACAAGAGCTCAGCATTTCAGCGTGGTGCCCGAGAGCTGTTGTTTTCTCTGTCCCCAAGTGGCCCCACTGCACACCTGCGTGGCTGGAGCTATGGGAAGGGGCTGCCGAACGGCCTGAGCCAGGGCAATTGGCATCCTCAGTCTGCCCCTCACCAGCTGTGTGGACTGAGTGAGTTTCTTCCCCCCTTTGAGCCCGTTTCCTTAGGGATCTAGGGCTCAGAAGGCCTGTTACAGGGGGCTACATTCGGTTGGCCCCTTGCCGGAATATTCTAACTTTCACCCTAGATCATCACTCGTAACCTGCAAGGCTCTCACAAGGACATGTGACATTAAATTGAAGTGTCTGGGGCAGCCCAGCCAATAGCAGGTTCTTAGCAGGGCCGTATCATTAGGACTGTTATTACTGCTATTAAAGAGGCAATTAGTCAAGGAGATTCCAGTGCTCGTCTCAGCCCTGCCCCAGGCTATGCTCCCTCTGGGGACAGCCTTTCCCCTATGTCCAATAGATGGGTGGGAAGAAGGCCTGTCCCTCTTGAACTGGGATAATTGTAGGGCCATCCTGGCTCCAGAAAGCCCATGGTGGCCTAACTGCAGCGCTTGAAAGCCCAGCCACCCTAGGTAGCAGGCAGTGAGGCCATGTCTGTCCTGCCACCTGGGACTGGCCCAGGACATTTATCAGTTTGTGTGCTGGACTCCTGGCCAAGTTAGTGACCTCTCAGGTAGGTACCAGAATCATACTGCTTTGGCCATCGAGGGCCTGGCCCATAGCCATAAACAAAATTTCAAAAACACTTCAAAAGGGCGGAAATAATATGGGCACATCATAGGAACTCCAGGAGCTCCAGTGGCGATTTCCACATCCCAGGCCCCGTTCTCAGCTCCTGACGTGTCTTCTTCCATCCCAACAACTGCCCTGCCCCAGGCAGGGTATAATTGTGTCCGTTTTATAGTTCAAAACAAGAAGCACCCATTCAGGGAGGTGAAGACCCTCAGCCACGTCACATGGGATTTGGACCAGTGGGACCAGTCCCTTAGCTTTGCGCTTGTCAGTCTCGGGCACCGAGAGGCTTGCAAGCCACGAAGCAAAAGGACGGGGGCGGGGGAAGGTCAAAGATAGACAAGGGTACAGCGCTGCCATGGCTCAGAGTCACCTCTGCAGCCTTACCCCGGCCTCTGCACCCCTACCCCGGCCTCTGCACCCCTACCCTGGCATCTGCACCCCTACCCCGGCCTCTGCACCCCTACTCTGGCGTCTGAAGTCTCCTTGGAGGGAGCCTTCACACCCCAACGAGGGAGAAAGGCAACTCCTTGGGCCTGGGAGAAGCAGGCTGCTTAGCCTCCCAGCCAGCCATGTTCCGGCAGCTAACTATTGGTTAGCATGGCTCTCACTTGGGAGTCCTCAGCAACACAGAGCCGAGGGCCCCCACCGTGGGCAGCGAGAACCACACAGTAAGTCCCATGACCTGCCTTCCCCCACTTCACCTTCCCTCCCTTCCACCCACCCCCCCATGGCCCAGAAGCTCACTCTTCCTCCTTCATTCATGCCACAAACACGTCCAGAGCACCTTATCCATGCCAGGCTCGGAGGAACCTGCCAGGCAAGAGGAAGGGATGGGTATGGGGCATGTGTCTGGTGCCCAGTCATGTTCCCAAGGTCCTCTGGGCCCCAGCGTGGCCACATTCTAGCTGTGTGACCTTGGGCAGGGAGTTTTGCCACCTGATGCCTCAGTTTCCTCATCTGTCCACTGGAGATGACAAGCAACTCTCCTCAATATGGGAGGACAGGGGAGGCACCGGGCTGGTGAGCATGGACCTCCCCCCTGGGCTGACGGAGTGACGGCACAGCTGCCCCCAGCCAGCTAGAGACAGGCCCTGTGAGGGTCTCCACCCTGGGTTAAAGTCAAGAGATGGTTCATTCTGCAAACACTGATTGCGTCCCTACCGTGCGCTGACCCAGAGCTGGGTACAGGCTTCGGGGATGAGCAGGGCAGCTATGGTTCCTGACCCCGTGGAACTGGAGAGTAAGGGGTAGGTGAACTTTAATGGGACCGTCACCTGAGGACTTACTGCTGCATGCTGGGACTGGTTCTAACCCAGGCACGGTCAGGGACTGTCTCCTCCCACCTGCTGTGACATTTGACTTCCACACTCAAGACCCTCCCTCCTTCTTGGGGCAGAGCAGGTGCTGGAGGTTTAGCATAAAAAGACAGAGGCTAAGCCTCTTCTGTGAGCCAGGAGGCCACCTACTGGGGCGAGAGGCAAATTAAGCACCATTTCCTTTGGCATTTAAGACAGGTTTGGATTACCTCCCACTCTGAGTGGGCTGGGGGGTCTCCTCGCAGCCCCTGTCCCCTAAGCAGAGATTTGTTCAGAAGGTTCCAGAAAGAGCCCTGGATTGGAGCCTGCATATCTGGGTTCCCAGCCAAATTAACTTGCCTCTTGTCACCTTGGGCAGTCAGTGCACATCCCAGGCCCATCTGAAAAGCCAGGACACTGGACCTGGACAGTGGTTCTCACCCCAGGCTGCATACAGCTTCTTAAATACACCAAGCGCATTCCGACCCTGGGGAGTGGGCCAGACCTGCCCTTTTCTGAAAGTCTCCCATGTAATCCTGATGTGCAACAGAGGTGGAGACCCTTGGTCGGGAGTGATTGGGGTACTTCCTGTTACTCTGAAAAGAAATTCTTGATACCACACCTCAGCTCCCAGCTCTAACCTCAGCTCCTCCTGCTCGGCTTCCCCATTCCCGCCACACTGGCCTCCTCAATGCTCATCAGTTCACCAATCTTGTTCCTGCCTCAGGGTCTTTGCACCTGCTGTTCTCTCTGCCTGGCACACTGTTCCCTGCTTCCACGTAGCCGGCTCCACGACAGAGAGGACCTCGCCCACCTTAGTCAAATGAATGCCTCTTATCCCCTCCCTTTTCATGGAGCTCCCCATCCCCATTAAATCCCAACTCCCTGCCCGCTCTATTGGGCTGCTGCAGGCTTCTCCTCACCCACCTGCTATCCTCCTTTCAAATCCTCCAACACACACACACACACACACACACACACACACACACACGGCTCCTGCTGCACTTCCCGCTGCCAGGAACACCATCCGTTTCCCCACGCTTTCCCAGGCCAGCTCTTTCAGCCTTGGTTGCTTATTCAGTGATACCATCCCTACCCAGGGTGGGCCAGGCTGGCTTCCGTTCCTAGCACGCAGTAGTTAGTGGGGACGCAATCAACATTTGTGCCACGAACAACCTCGACCAACTCTGGACGGCAGCTAAGGGACAGCTGGAACTAAGCGTTCCCATTAGCGTGGGGCAGTGCAGTGTGACTCTTTCAGTGTGACTTGGGGCTAGTCCTGGGCCTCCAACACCAATTAGAAAAACAGGCAACATAACGGCCAGTCCCCACCTGCCTCCCGCCTGGGTCACAGGCCAAGTGGAAGAGAGGCTCTGAGCCCCTGGGAAGGAAGCTGGGAGAAAGGCCTGGTAGTCAGAGATCCCAGTGGCCTGGAGGAGGGGCTGTATGTGTCCTTCTCCGTTCCCATCATCACCATCGTCCTGTATTCAGCAAGAGAGACTTTAAAAACCTACCAACATCAGCCAAATGCCCACCCTGCAAAACACCTGACCAGTGTCCTCAAAATGGTGTCAAAATATATCACAAAGACAAGGAACTTCCGAGAAACCGTCACGGCCCAGAGGAGCCTAAGGAGACCACGATGACAAAACGTAAGGTAGGATCCTGGGACAGAACAAGAACACTAGTTAAAAACTGAGGAAATCTGACTAGAGCATGGACTTGGGTTAAAGTAACGTACCTGAATCAATTCAGTAATTGTCCTAATAAATGTACCATATTAATATACGATGTTACCTATAGGGGAAAGTGGCTGGGAGGCCTATGGGAGCTCTGTACTGTCTTTGCAATTTTTCTATAAATCTAAAACTGTTCTCAAAAAATAGTCTATTAAACAAATGAACCCACCGCCAATCCAAGACAGTCTCCATCTCCTGGCCCTTTCCCGCCTGGCCCCAGGCTGCCCAGAAGGCCATTCGGCTGGGGCCAGCCCCGTTTCATGAGCTGATACCCTCCAGAGAGACCCAGAGACCACACCAAACCCCCGAGGGAGCACCAGTGGGAATCCTGCACCTCCAGTTTAATTTTCCCCTGGGGAGGTCCCCACACAGCTGGAGCTGCCACCAGAGTGGAAAGGTACAGAGGGTGGAGGTGGACAGGAAACCCTGTTCATTGGACATGGGCTTTAGTGTTCATCTTAGATATTTCTCAAAACCTGACTCAGGAGATGTTCCCATTCATCACTCCATTTTGCAGATGGGGAAACTGAGGCTCGGACATGTGAAGTGATTTGCACAAGGTTACATTTAGTCAGGGGCAGACCGGGATTTGAACTCGGATCTCTCTGACCCCAGAGCCACTTCACCAGTGGCTCTCAAACCTGAGCAGGTGCCAGAATCCCCCCAGGGTTTGTTCACAAACCCCCGAGCTTCTGACTCAGTAAACAGGGGGGTCATAAGAATGCGCATGTCTCACTACTTTCCAGGTGAGGCTCATAGGTAAGTTCGGGGCGCCCACTGAGACCTATGCAGCCCCACTGTGCTGTGTCATGCGCAGTGCCGACCATGAGAGAACGGGCACAGGAACCAGGGAAACCACCACCCCTCCCTGCCATCTGCTGAGCCAAGCCCCTCTTGACCAGCCATGTAACCTTGAGCCATCGAGAGCGCCCTGTGCCTCAGTCTCCCCGTCCATAAAGTTATCTATGCCATCCAGCTGTAGTAAGGATACAATAGGCGAACTGAGGTCACACACTAAGGGAGCAGTGCCACGTCCACAGGGACAGCCATCTAGCACGCACCAGCGTGTGCACAACAGGGCATGACGGGGGGCATTCTTGGACAGTGTCACACATCATTCCCACACGTCACAGCCGCTATGGCCAGGCCCGTGCGCAGAAGGACCCCACTTAAAGCACACGGCTGTCCCCACTCTCCTTTGGAAGCAGAAACAAGAGGGTTTCAGCCCAGCTGTCATCCTCTCTCCACTGTCACTCTCTAGTGATCTCCCACCTTGGGCTGAGTCTGTATTGCCAGCCAGGAAAAGCACGTGACTTCCCACACGCAGAGGGCTCAGAGGTGAAGTGACCTGTAGTGAGTTGAATAGAGTTCCCCCCAAATTCAAAATTCACAGCCATTCAGAACCTCAGAACGTGACCTTATGTAGAAGAAAGGTCTTTGCAGATGTAATTAGTTAAGGATCTCGCGATGAGATCATCTTGGAGTTAAGACTGGTTCTAAGTCCAAAGATTGGTGTCTCTATAAGAGGAAGGACACAGAGACCCAGGGAGGAGGCCATGTGAAGATGGGGGCCGAGACTGGGGTGATGCAGCCACAAGCCCAGGGACCCCTGGGCCCACCAGGAGCTGGAAGAGGCAGGAAGGCTCCTCCCCAAGTGCTTTTAGAGGAAGCATGGACTTGTGACACCTTGATTTAGGGCTTCTGGCCACCAAGAGTGTAACTGAATACATTTCTGTTGTTTTAAGCTCCCCTCAGTTTGTGGTCATTTGTTACAGTGGCCCCATGACACTAGGACACCATCTTAAAGGGTTAATGTGAAGATTTAACGAGCTCAAGTGGATAAAGTTTCTACAGTGGCTACTTTAAATGTTGAATTAAAATGTTTTCCTCTAAAGAGTCTGGACAGGTGGTGATTGAAGCCAAACTTCTGGGACCAGCCTGCCTGGGTTCAAATCCCACATGGGAACCAGCTGTGTGGCCCCAGACAAAATGCACTGCCTCTCTGTGCCTCAGCTTCTTCATCTGGAAATCGGGAATCACAATAGTACCCACTTTGTGGTGGGTGGTGGGAGGAGGGATGGATGGGTCATCTGCATATTAACACAGAGAACAGGGACTTGTCCAGGCTAAGCCTCCAATAAGAACCCACCATTTATATGCTAATTACTTGACCTGGATTTTGATTGCTGGAATTTATCCCAAAGAAATACTAATAATTTACAAAATCAGAAAGCAAAGATGTTCAAAATGGCATTATCTACAAAAGCAACAAGTTAGAAATCCAAAGACCAACTCTTGACGGAACCTGACACAGGTATTAAAGAACTGTGAAAATGGTACCGCCGCAAGAAAGACAGCATTCACATCCAAACATGAACTAAAACAGAAATAAAAGAGTGCACAGCACCACATGTGCCAATACCGACGACCAGGGAAAACCATACCTGCTGGCAGCCAGGAAAGAGAAGGCGCGGGGACAACTGAGGGTTATGGGGCTACAGGGTAGCCAGCACGCTGATGTTTCCGTGAATGGGACATATCCCGTACAGGAAAACTGAAAATAAGGCTCTGCAGAGGAGGAAGGTCTGGGGTGTTGGGACATCACGGCTGGCGGGCCTGGGTTGTCTCGGTTTAGCACAGAGAAAAGGGTTCTGTGCCCGGCCCCCAACCCCCGAGTCACACCGAAGCCTGTGTTGCCCAAGGCTGGAGGGGAGAGCTGGGGGAGAGCAGAGGTCTGGTAGCCCAGGGCCGGTGGGCGAATCCCAGAGAGCTAGCAATGAAAAATGTATGAGCACACCTGCTTGGAACTGCAGGCTCCCCCATTCTAGCACTTAGCTCCTCCAGGTCCCAGCCTGGAAGGAGGCCCTTCTAGAAGCTCCCAGCCCTAGGAGCACTCGGCCTGCTGCCCGGGCTTTCAGTCCTGGGTGGGGTGTGTGTGTGTGTGTGTGTGTGTGTGTGTGTGTGTAATCTCCCAGGGACTCAGCATCTGCATTTCCTGGGTCTCTCCCTAGGTTGAGCACCCAGCTTTGGGATGGAAGATAAGTGGTCCCAGAGGTCTCTCCAGGGGCTTGGGTTTATTTCTCAAAGATGTCTTGACACAACAGCCAAAGTGCGGAAGCAACCCAAATGTCCACTGGCAGACAAATGAATTAACAAAATGTGTTCTACACACACAGTGGAATATTATTCAGCCTTAAAGAGGAATGAAGCACTGACTCGTGCTACAACATGGATGGACCTTGAAGACATTTTACTGAGTGAAATAAGCCGGTCACAAAAAGACAAATACTGTCCGGTTTCACTTATGGAAGGTTCTCTAGAGTAGTCAAATCCATAGAGACAGAAAGTAGAATGGCGGCTGCCAGGGGCTGGGGAAGGGGAATAGGGAGTTAGTGTTTCATGGGGACAGTTTCAGTTTGGAAAGATGAAGAAGTTCTGGCGATGGATGGTGGCGATGGTTGCACAACAATGTGAATGTACTTAATGCCACAGAACTGTACGTTTAAAGATAGTTCAAATGGTAAACTTTATGTTTTGTGTATTTTACCACAATAAAAAACAACAGAAAAAGCTTGTCCTGACCGCCTACTCTGTGCAGGGCACCGGGGAGACAGACCCACAGGGAAGTCTAAGGAAGAGAGTCCTAGAGCTCTAAGGTCTGGTCTTGGGATCCAACAGCCGGACCTCCACTGACTCAACACTTCCCTCAGTTCCTTGGTGGGCTCAGCCTGGAGCTTCAGAGGGACCCGCCTCTAGAGGGATGTGGTTGTCTATGTCTCTCCAGCATCCCATCCCCACCTGGCAAACAACATCCTGATTTTCTCCAGCAAAACCACTGCTCCCCACTTGCATGCAGTCTTGGAGGAGCAGTCCATCGAGATGCCGCACCCTCCAGTGAGGGGCAGGCATAAGCCCTGAGCTGGACCAATCAGATGCTCTCCTGGAGTTCATTCATCCTGGCTGTGGGACCTGAAAGATGGTCCTTCATCCTGGCCTGACCTTCCCATGCCTCCTGACTTCCAGTGGTGAGGGGATGGAGCCAGGGGCAGGCCTCAGACATCCAGGAGGAGAGTCAGGGCTGGTGGGCATGCTGCATGAGGGCGAGGGGCCATCCAGGGCGACTCCCAGATTTCAGGGTGGGGAGACATGGGGTGGGAGGATTTGTCATGAAACAATGGGGCTTGAGGGGAGGCCTCTGCATAGTCCATATTGGTCTGGGTCATCCAGATGCTAGATAGAAAGGTCTAGAGCACAGGACAGAGATGTGGGCTGACTCTGCCAACACCCCCATCAGCGCTCAGTGATTCTGTGTCCTTCTAGAACATTCTCCCTCTGGCCTTTCTCCTCTTCCAGCCCGCCTTCCCTAGGCCCTGGCAGGCCGGTCCTCCTATCTTGGTGATAACAGGCAGGGTGGAGAGCAAACACACCGAGCGTGCCTGGCACCTACGTGTGGACCTCTTACTCCCTTCCTCTCCGCAGCCTGGGATTAATCTCTCCGGGGGGAAACTGAGACCCAAGGGACGCTGTGACTTTCCCACATCACTCAGCTTCCAGTGAAAGGGGAAGCCTGGAGGGGCCCTCAGAGTCAGAGCAAGCATT
Organism: Rhinolophus ferrumequinum; assembly: GCF_004115265.2. NCBI lineage: Eukaryota > Metazoa > Chordata > Mammalia > Chiroptera > Rhinolophidae > Rhinolophus > Rhinolophus ferrumequinum. The sequence continues at coordinate 30,891,168 of NC_046298.1, forward strand.
TATAGGCGCCTACTGTGTACAGGTGCTGCCTTAAGTCGGGGAGCGCCCCCCCTCTCCAGGGTAGCAACACTAGGGTCTCAGGGTCTACGTCCCCACCCTCTCCAGCCTCATTCCTTCCCGTCCCCCCTGCCTTCCACCCACCTAAGAGCTGGTGGGGGAGAGCCACCCGCCTTACCTTTCAGACAGGACAGCTTAAGCCCCATGTTGGCGCCTCTGTGGGCCTGCAGAGAGAGGAGAGGCTTGTTTGTATTGGCCACGTGTGGCCAGGCCCCCACCCCCGGGCCCTGATGGGTGCACAACAGGAAGCAGGGGGGAGAGAAACCACGGCCTCCAGGTCCCAGTGCCTGCTGACTACATCTGGGCTGCATTTGCTCAAAGCTGAGTCTGTGCTGGCGGAAAAAACTTTCAGGCGCCTCAAAGCTAAATATACTGGAGGCCGGCTGCGGTCGCCGGGTAAAGTGAAGGTGAGGGCGTGGTCGGGGGCTGACGAAGCGGAACCCACACCATTTGGCCTTTCCTTTTAGGGGCCAGTGGCTGATTTCACAATGTGAAGACCCTCCTCAGGCCAGGCTGCAGGGGCGGGGGTGCCCCTTTTTTAAAGTGCTGATTCTTTGGAGATCTAACAGATTAAGGTAGAAGGGGTGCAGAGTCCCCAGCCTGTAGGCGTTAAAATGGTCTCAGCCCGTGTTCCCAGGATCTTCCTGCAATGGGATGCATCCTTAGCATTCTGAGTAATCAAGGAATAAAACAGAGGCAGCAGTTGATGATGCTTGAGCCTCAGCATGCTCTTGACACTCTATCCTCAGCAACAACCCTGTGGGGTGCTATTACTGTCCCCATTTTACAGATGTGGAAAGCAAGGCTCACAGAGGTGGCATCGCCTGTCTGAGTGGAGGCGGGGATTCTATGAGTGGAGCTGGGATTTGAACAGGGGATTCACCTGACCCACAGCTGGGGCCCAGCCCACAAGGGCTTTCGAGGCTCTGCAGGTCTTCCTAGGAAGGGGAGGCTCTTGTTTCCAGTTTGGAGGGCTCCCTGAGTCTTTGAGAGGCTGATGGAGGGGATCTCCACCCCTCATCCGCAGGGAGCCCCCCGTGTGCTGTACTGATGAGGGGAGAGAGGTGGAAGGGGGCTGTGAGAGTGCCCCAGCCCTGCCCTCTGAAATGCACAGTCTGCTTCTCCGACGACGTGGAGGCTGGGATCTAAGACAGGTGACCTTGATGGGCAGCTCTGTCTTTGCCAACCATTCTTGGATGCTCCCCACCCTTCCTGCCTCCCTCATTCCCTGGGGTCAGACCTCCCAACCTCCCGTCCCCATCCACATTCCCCATACATTCCTCAGCCTGGCATCTGGTGTCAAGAAGGACCCCACACAGGTAGATACAAGGCTAAATGGGGAGGCACACCTGAATCTAGGTTGTTCAGACTAGTGGGGGAGACAGAGAAGCCAACCGGCCCTGACAGAGGCATATGAGCCCAGGGGAAGCAGTGTGAAGCCAGGAGGACAGAGGAGGGCTCCTGCCCTACCTGGGAGGTGTGGGGACCATGTCCCTAAAGATAGGCAGGAGCGAGCCAAGCAGGGAACAGCCTTTCAGGCCCCAGGAATAGAATGTGCAAATATCCAGAGGACAAGAAGGGCGTGGTCCCTGGGAGGAACCAGAGGGTAGGAGGTTGTGGCAGGAATAAGACTTGGAGAAGCAAAGACGAGCTAGACCTTGGGGGCTCAGGGTTCCAGGTTATTCTGAGGGCACCGAGCAACAAGTCTGCACTCTAGAAGGCTGTGCAGGCTGGGGGCCAGCTAGGAAACACCAGGGTCTCCCAGGTCTTTTGCCACACGGGCTGTGCTGCTGGACCAATAACCTTAGCCATCCCAGGAGCTTGTGAGCAATGCAGCATCTCAGGCCCACCCAGACACGCTGAGCCAGAATCAGTATTTCAACAAGGCTCCCTGGGATCTGTGAACTCGTTAACGTCAGACAAGCTCTACTCTGGGCCAGGAAGGGTGGAGCATGAACTTCAAAGATGGTGGGGCAGTGGGAGGGAGAAGCAGCTGAAGTCCAGGTGACACACAGGCCTGGGAGATGGCGGGACCGTAGGAGGGGCGCGTTTGGAGGAGGGGCCAGGATAAAGGCTTTAATTTTAGTTAGGTTGGATTTGTGGGGTGGGTAGGAGGTGGACTGGAGACATGCTAGGAGATAGACTGCAGGTCGGGGGGAACTGAGGACGAGGGGAGAAAGTGGGGAAGAGAGCATGAGCAAGTGAGAAAGAGGAAGATACTGAGAGAGGACAGGAGAGACAGACAGACAGACACTCATGGGAACAGACTCAGGACAGCTCTGTATTAGGTTGGTGCAAAAGTCATTGCGGTTTAAACGGTTAAAAATAATTACAAAAACTGCAATGACTTTTGCACCGACCTAATATAAAAGGAAGCGTTCCCACATAGGAGCCGGCCCTGGAGCAGTAGCTCTCCAAGCTAGGACCAGACCCTGGCTCGGCCACGTGGCTGTAGGCAGATTCCTTAACCATCCTAGACTTCACTTTCATCATCTTTAAAGTGGGGACGATGCTTTCACAGTCTCATCAAGCAGCCGCAAGGACTGAATGTCGGGAGGTGATGGCTGTAAAAGGGCGTCACTCTGTGCTGGGCACACAGCAGAAAGCAAAGCAAGAAGGATCAGCGGCTACTCTTTAGGACTGCGATGGAGGGAAGGGAGGTAGCGGTCTCCAGCGGGGCCTTTCCCCAGGGCTTTGCTCCTTGCACTGTGTTCAGGACCAGCAGGGAGCTTGTGAGAAGTGCAGGCTCTCAGGCCCCACCCCACCTATAGGATCAGGAGCTACATTTAGACAAGACCCAGGGGATGCTCGTTACCGATGGAGAAGCGCTCAGCACTGCATCTTCCCAGCACAACAGAATTGTCTGGATACTTTTATAAAATACCAATGCCTGGGTCCCACCCCAGAAATTCCAGGGTAATTGGCCTGGGGTGTGGCCTGGCACTGGGATTTTTAAAAGCTCCCCAAGAGATTCTAATGTGCAGAATGAGGTGTTAAGGAGAGTGTATCCTTCCTCAGGTGAAGAGGAGGGGCTGGGGCTGGAGAAAAAAAGAGCCCAAGACCAGGCCTATGGGAACAGCGGATGCCTTTTTGGTCATTCACTGTGTGCCCAGCACGGGGCAGAACCCCTTGACAGAGATTCAGGATCAGTCCGTCCTCACTACAGCCCAGTGAGGTTGAGACCATTCCCATCCCCACTTCACAGATGAGGAAACTGAGGTACCGAGAGGTTAGTTAACTTGCACAGATCATATGGGCAGCAAGTGGCAGGGTCAGGATTCAAACATAACACTTTGGACTCAAGAGCCCATGCTTTCCAACACAGAGCTTTTGGGTGGGTGGCGGCACTTACTTTACGTCTGTCTCTCTCCTCAACCCTCTCCAGGCTGGGTCTCCAGCCCTGTGGGACCCCGAAGCCCTGATCATCAACAAACACAGGACCCCACCCCCCATGGCTACTGTAACAAAGACACTTAACATCACAGCCCTAACACACATGCTGCGCACAGCACACTCCAATTTTATAGTCTATTCTCTTCTCTTCCTTGTTAAGTTTGGTCACAGTCCACCCAAGAGATTTTATAACACGTCCCATCCCAGGGTCTGAATAACGATTTATGCTGAAGTCCTCACAGATGAAGCGAGGTCAGGACTTTGCTGTAAAATACTCCAAGAAAAAAACCAACAACAGTGGTGCTGGCGCAGGGCAGATATACAATGCGTGCTGGTGGCTGCTGTCTGCTGTGGAAGCTGGGATATGGGAGTTCATTACATACTTGTGTGTTTAAAAAATAATAAAACAGTCAAAGGAAAGACAACTGTCTGCCAGATGACAGGATGAGGCCAGTGTTCCGTTTTCTGATTTTGATCACTGTACCGTGTTCTGTCAGAGGGTCCTTACTTTTAGGAAACACACACTGAAGTATTTGGGGCCAAGGTCATCATTTCTGCAACTTAATTTTCAAATAGTTCAGCCAGAAAATCATAACATGCTCACGTATGTACAGAGAAAGCCGATGAAGCAAATGTGGCTAAATGATCGTATCCAGTGCAGGATGTACAGGAGTACTCCATGTTCTTGCAACTTTTCTGTAAGTCAGTTTCAGACTATTTCAAAAGAAGTAGACGAAGGAAAGAGAAGCAGACAGAGACAGAGCGACTCAATAGATTACCTCTCCTCTGTGCCAACACCACAGTCTCCCAGCAATCACGCACAGGGTGCAGTTTTATACATCAGATCCAGTTTTCCTAGAACCTCTCCCAATATATGGTTGGAGGTGAGTTCCAAGGACCAGGGCTCTGGCCCAGGGAAGGCTCTGTGTTATGCTGTGCCAGGACCACCACCTCCCAGAAGGGCTGTGCTGAATTGACAGGTTTTGTCCCCAAAGCTGTCTTGTAACTTTAAAAATACCTATCTCAAAACACTCTGGGAAGGAAGGGAGGAAAGATTAGAGAGAAGAAGGGAGGGAGGGAAGAAGGGAGGAAGGAAACCAAACAAGAAGGTGAGGACCCAGGAATGGCCCCAGCCTGGATTCAGGGGACACTAGGGGACAAGAAGCGGTACTAGGGTCAGGCAAATGTCCCAGTAAGGGGTCATATCTATGTGTAGCATAGACATGTCTATTTCAGGTTTCTGAAATTCCCAAAGGGAGAGTTGACACAAACCAACTTTTCTTATCACAACAAACGCTGCTATAATGCTGTCACTGGGCTTCTCCTCACAAGGACAAAACGAAGGCAGTGGTCTGAGGAGTGACTGAGAGAAGTAAGGAAGAACCAGAAATATGCAGGAGCTGTGTGACCTTAGGCAAGTCATTTCCCTCTCTGTGTCTGAGGTGCTGAAGTTCTGCCCCCCAGGCTCAGTGTTCTCACCTGTAGAGCAGACATCCTACCCCCAGCTTTTGGGACAGGGCCCGGGACACTCATCCTATGATCATGTTGTCACGGTCACTGCGGTAATAGCACTACCGAATACGCCTGTGAGGGCATTGCATCAGAAGATCTTCCAGGGGCACCCTCACAATATGGTCCCTGATCTGATCTATGGTGTGGCCTGGGGTATCGGGAGGAAGCGCCCCCAGGAGTGATTTACTTGGGAGCGTGGACAGGCCTCATTCACTCCCCTCCCTTTGTGATCGGGGCTGCCAGGCAGAGGGCCAGCCCCCAGCTGTGTTTACGGGAGAGGACCCCCCCCCCCCCCCCCGTAAATGGGCTGTGATGTTTGCAAAGGAGGGGTGAAAGCTTGATTCTCCATCTTTCTGGATGGAAGCCAGGCAGACACCCCACTGTGAAGAGCGGGGCAGTACTCTGCAACTTCATCGTCATTATGACAATAACAGCTGACAGATACCAAGCGGATGCTTTCAAGAAGCCAAGTCCTGTGCCGAGTTCCTTATCGACATGACTCCAATGAACCCGAACAACACCCTCTGAGAGAAACGTCACTGTAGTCCCTTTGTCCAGATGAGGGAATGGAGCTCGGAGGGCTCAAGTGCTAGTAAGCCACAGCTCTGGGACGCTGCTCCTCAAAGCCCGCCGTTCGCACTGCACACGTCGGCGTCACATCATTCTCCACGCCGCGGTTCTGCACTGCTTGAAGTTGTTACAAAGACACCCAGTTTTGTCATTAGAAAATAAAGATCGAATGGGAGGGGCGCCCCTTCGCTTGGCAAGATGGTACAGCACAGTCAGGTCCATGAGCACTGTTAGTTTAGGTATAAATTCCTCTGTCTTTCACACATTTGCAGGAGTGTGAAAAACCTCCCTTTCATATTGAGTTGGGCTCTGTTTGTGTTCCCTTCAAAATATCAGATTGTTAATTATTTGCACAACAGCTTGAAGGAGAACAGGTTCTTTCTTGCACCCGGGCATAAAAATGTCTCTACCACCAAAGGGCCCCCAAGATCCTCTCTGGTGATAGAGAAGGACCGTGATAAAAACTTCCTTCCTTCTGCAGGGGTGCACGCGTCCTCTGAGCAGTGGTGAGACAGATGGGTATCTGTTGCTTTGCACATCACACAGCCCTCTCTAAAACCATGAACATCTCCAGGGGAAAGGACACACTTGGCCGAGATGTCTGTTACCGTTTTTACAGCAGCCTTGAAGACAGGAGTCGTAAACTACTCGCCCACAGGAGTGAGTGCTTGCCAGCTCACCGCTGGAAGGTTTTCAATGCAAAAAGAAAAGTAAACTCATATGTTCTCTGCACAAAGTAAAAAGTAATTAAGATGTATCAGTGCCTGCGAGAGACACAAAAACCACTCACTGGCTGGGGGGACCCTGCTTTCAGAATTCTGGTGCAAGGTCTGCTGGTTCCCTTCAGTTACTCCTTTCGTGGATCATAAATGCTGGTCTCCAGAGCGTGACATAAACCTTTCCGGAGTGAATCACAAATCTAGAGCTGGAAGTGGCTGTAGGTAAAAGGCTGCCAGATAAAACACAGGATGCCCAATTATTGCATGGGACATACTCATACTGAAAATTAGTCATCCTTTATCTGCAATTCAAATTTATCTGAGCGTTCTGTGTTTTTATTTGCTTAATCTGGCAACCCGATGCAGAGGTTGTCTTATTTCTATACCTGGGTTTCCCAGATGAGGCCATGGAGGCCCCGAGAGGGAAAGTGAAAGGCAGGGTCAGGCTAGGAGTCTGATCTTGGTCTCTTTACAGCCACCTCCCAGATGAAATCAAAACAACCCCTTGGAGGTCATGACTCACCATGGCACCTCACCTTACTTCCTTAACAAAGACCTCATTTGAGGACCAAGGATGGGGCGGGAGTGAAGAATCACAGCTGAGGAATTTGACAGTTTGACAAGGTGGGTGGACCCACCAAACTAGATGGAATGGGGTTCCACTCCCTGCTGGGGCAGTCTGGGCAAGCTGTCTCGCTATTTCCCTCCTGTAAACACAGGGAAGAAGGTACTCAGGGGCTGACCCTGCCGGGCTCCCAGGAGGCACACGGCAAATCTTGGTTTTCTTCCTTCTTTAGAAAAGGCATTTTCTTCTTGCCACAGGATTAGAATTCCTGCAATTCCAGCCAAAGGGACTGTGCTGGAAACAGATGCTACAAGCGTTAACATGTCTCCCATCCTGGTACACAGAGGGCAAACAGGGGCATCTCCCTGGCTTGAGCCTACAGACCTGCAGGAGGCTGTGAGCTCCTCTTGGGAGGCAGGGCAGCTGCAGGGTCCACGGGGACTCACCAACAGGAAGTGAAAAAAGATGGGGATGGGGTAGGAGCAGGGTGCCCACTGAAATCCCCACCTGCTTCTCTGTCACCAGGCAGGGCTCTGGACCGCCTGGGGTCCAGCCTTGGCCTCCCATTGATCGGCCCAGGGACTTGGAGCAAACTACTTGCCCACTGCTCCTCTCAGCCTCCCGTATGATCAAGATCAATGCTTACGCTTTGTGCACCTTTCCAAGGTACCTGTCCAGAGAAATGGGCATTTAAAAATAAGGAGTATGCTATTAGAAGTCAAGTGAATGGTTAATTAACCACAGGCTTAATTTAAAAGCATGCAATTGTTTTTACCGCAGCCTTGAAGATAGGAGTCACAAACTACCAGCCCACAGCAGTGAGTCCTTGACAGCTCATCCCCTGCAAAGATGAAAGTAAACTAATGTGTTCTTTGCACCAGATAAAAAGTAACTACAATGTGGCAGTGCCTGTGGAAGACACAGAACGCCCCACTGGCTCAAGGGGACACAAGGGGAGGCGTGGCTAGGAGGGACAAGAGAGGGTTCCTTGATTTGGGGATTCCCTGGTGTGTACATATAACTGTGTGCATATATCTTAAAAATCTTTTAATGGGGGCGGGGGGCGGGTTGTACTTGGTGGTCTCAGAGGCCTGGCCTCTGCTATATTCAAGAGGAATTCACTGTGAGGAGTAAGGGTTTAAGGCCTGGACTTGCCACTGTGCCTGTGACCTTAGGTCATTTTACCTTTACAAGCCTCTGTGTCCTCATCTGTAAAATGGGGATATAACAGTATTGGGTCAGAGGATGCAAAGAGAAAATGCGGGTGTTTGGCACCAGCACGTAGTGCAGGGTCTGGCACACGAAACATTAAACATTAAATATCATCGCTCTCGTGTCCACTGAGGGGAGTTTCCATTTGAAGTCTCCAGACGTGAGCTAAAGCTGGGGCGCAGGGACCCCACCAGCAAGGGAAGGGCTTCAGGGATAGGAGATTAGGAGGCAGAGCTTTCATCCTCCTTGGAGCTGGCAGAGGGATTAAGTCTTTCCTTAAATACACGGCCTCCCTCCCATCCAGAAGAAGGAGTACCTAGAGGTGGGGACACAGAACCCAAGGTAGGTGTAGCCTGGACAGGTTAGGGGGTGCTTTCTAGAGTTAATCCAGCCCCAAACAGGGGCTTCCCGAGGACTTCTGTGAGCTGGACAGGAAACCCCAGAACCTGCCAATCCAGGAGTGCCTTTGAGCCTCAGGCTCCTGATTTGTAAAATGGGATGTTTGTTCCACAAAGGCTGCACTACCTTCTAAGCGTCTTCTCCTGGCTGCCTTTCAACTCCTTTTCCTCCCTCTTCCTCAGTGATTCAGGGGTGCTCGGCCTGCACACTTTTCTCTCCATTCTATCAAGCCTAACAGCCAGGGGCCGTCTGAGAGAAGGCCCTACTGCCGGGTACCCCGACCACCACGCGGCCCCGTGGGGCTGTGGGTCCCCCTCTTTGTAAAGAACGCCTCCCCTCAGTTCTGCTGAGCTCAGCGGGCCAGGAGAAGTCGCGCGTGCCTTCACACTGATCGCCTTTGCGGTTGCAAACCTGCTTTGATGCCCTGGGAGCGAAGGGGGCCCCTAAGTGAGGCGGTTCATAAATAATATATTTTTAAATACTCGATAGAGGGGAAATGGTTCCTCTCGATGCCTCCTGCCCCCACCCCGGCCGGGCTCCTTTCCAGCTTTGAAGAATGGCGGTCTGCTCCCTTCCCAAGGAACTCGTGACAGCGCAGGGGATCAGGTGGAGAGTGGGGGGCCAGAGGTCCCACGCGTAGGGACACACCCCTACCCGCCGGGTGCAAGTTACAACACGGCCAGAGAGGGCCCAACTTTCCCCAAACCTGGGTCTCCGCAGAAAAGTCCGCGAGAAGTTGGGGGGACGCCCGGGCCCGTGAGGGACCCCTACCGCCCCTGGGCCCCCCTAGCCTCCCCGGAGCGCGCCCCTCCCGCCGCTGGAGCTTGCGGGCGTGGACGCCGCTGAGCCGGGCTGCGGCTCCCGGGAAGAGCACCTTCTTGTGGAAGGGGTGGAGTGGGGTGGGTTGGGCATCGCGGTCCAGGCACCCGGGGGCGCGTGGCGGGGGACACTCACCGCTTCCTGCTGGGCTCACTGCGGAGCCGCGCCCCGGGCGCACAGGGCCCTCCCAGGCGCAGGTGGCGGCGGCGGCAGCCGGACTCTGGGGGCCGCGGCGACGAGCCTGCAAGAGAGAGCAGCGGGGGTCATGGCCCGGGCCGGGCAGTGCGCTGGGGCCGCTCCGCCCCGGCCGGCGCACCGTGCCACCGCCGCTCGCGCACGCCTCCCGCTGCCCCGGCCCCGGCCCCTCGGGGCGGTGCTGACTGCAGCCCCGCCCTGCCCGCAGGCGCCGGATCGCACCCGCCGGGAGCCGGGGCGCTGCGGGGGCGGAGCAGGGCCCTCCCGCCGCCTTTCTGGGGAGAGTGCCCGGGGCGTGCCCGGCGCCCGCGCCACCGGCCTCCCCTTGCCCACCTCAGTTTCCTCTTCCCCGGCCCGGGAGGAACCTGGGGAAAGTTTGGGCCGCGGTCCAGGGCGGCGGGGGGCTCTCCACCGCGCGCCCCTCCCCGAACCTGGGTGCCAAGCTCCCAGAAGCTGTGCATCGCAGCCCTGGGTGATGAAAAGAAGGACCACCCATGCTTGAGTGCGCCCCACTGCCTGGCTGCATAGAGGGGAGGCAAGACGTCCCCCATCTCGCCAGCATCAGCCCCACAGCCCTACATTGGGCCTTGGGGTCACGTAAGCAGTGCGCCCCTTCCCCATCTTGTCGCTAGAGCTGTGGGGCTTCAGATGCTCCTCGTGATCAAAATGCAGCTTCCCTGTGTTAGGGTCTTGCCCTTCCGCTCTCTGCACGTGCTTTCACACCCCACTTCTGTGAGGGGAACATGGGGGTGCAGGCCAAATGGGGGTGTTAGGACTTGTCTCTTGACCTTTGGACAGGCTTCAGGGTTTTGATACCTCCTAGCGGGGAGCAATTCCCCAGACCCCTTGGTGTGGGTGCAGGGCCTTTTATCCACATGGGTTTCTTAGGCGGCGGCTCCCACTGTGAGGCGGCCTCTGCAGGCAGTATCCTGCTTGCCTGGAGGAACAAAAGCGATCCCCTACCACGTGTTTTTCCTGTCATTGTCACAAGCCTGTTGTACCAGCTCCATCTTACACGCACCAGGTCTCCACACCAGGTGTTCTGCGTCCTTCTGGAGAATTAGAAGGGGAAACTGAGTCACACAGCAGGACAGTGACATTCCTTTGGTGAACGCAGTCAAGAACTGAGTTGCAGTCAAGAACTGAGTTGCAGGAAGTAGAGTCAGCATCCTAGCTGTGCTCTCCCCTTGAATCATCCCTAAAGATGTTGCAGTCTCTTTGTTCCCCTGCCCATATCAAGTCCAGAGTGACGGGCAGAAAATGTATCATGTCCTCCCTGAAGAGAAGGACAGAAGGGGGTAGGGATAGAGGCAGGATGTTCCTTCCACCTATTCCCACTCCCCACCCTTGGAGGGAAAGTGGGTTACTGAGGGTCCTGTGTCCTTTCGTCTCCTCTAAAAGTGGCAACGGAGGTGTGGGGGAAGCCCCTGGGGATGGTAGGCACAGCCATCCCCATACTTGTTCCAGAAGGGTGGAGAAGGACCTTTTCTAAAGGCTGAGAAGCCTTGAGCAGGATGAGTGCTGTGCGCTGGTTGTGAGATCAGCCCATCTCTGCGCCCTGGTTTCCACAAGGAGAAATAGGGACTCATTCATTTCTACAAAAAGTTTTGAGCATCTACTCTGTGCTAGCAACTTGGGTACCACAGTGAGCAGGATACCTATGCATGCACCCTGATGTCACCACCTGCTCAGAACAGCCCTTTGAGGGACAGACAGTTATTCTCTCATTTTCCAGGAGTGGGACTTGTGGCACAGGGAAGTCGACAGGTCACCCAGGCCATTAGTGGTACATTTTGATATGCACCATCCTCTCTACTCCTGGGCTCTCCTGCCTCAAGCCAAGAGAGGAGCCGCCCATCTCAGGGGAGTTGGGCCCAATCCTAACCTGGCGGGGAGGGGAGACTAATGAGAGGAGACCTAGCAGGATTCTTTTTGTCAACTACATGGGGTTGAGATAAGGAATGGAAAGAATGCAGTTTAATTTGCTTTCCCTTCACCTGGCCTCCTTCCCCACACCTCCCCCCACCCCTTCAGACCGGTGGGGTTTGTGCTTCAATATGAGAATGTCTCAATGAAGTCACTTTGGCGTTTGGGGCTGGATCATTCTCTGTCCTGGGCACTATAGGATGTTGAGCAGGGTCCCTGGCCTCAAACCACCAGATGCTGGTAGCATCAACCACCTCCCCAAGTTGTGACAACCAAAACCATCTCCAGACTTTGCCACATGTCCCTTTGGGGGCACAATCGCTCCTGCCGGTTGAGAATCCCAACATATGTTCCAGTGGTTCCCAGCCCTGGCAGCATGCCAGGATCACTGCAGGAAGCTAAACACATAAATAAATAAAAACGAATAAAGCGAACATCCAGGCCCAGCTCACCCCAAGGATTCTGACCTAATTGGTCCAGGTAGGGCCCAGGCATGGGTGTTTTGTGAAAGCTCCCAGGACATAGGCAGCTACCACGGAGAACCTCGAAGCTAGTCAGGGCGCACTTGCAAGACTAGAAACTGAAGAGACAAATCAATGAAGTGCAGTATGGGAAACCTGTATGGATCTCGATTTGGATAGACCAACTACAAAGAGATACTTCTGAGATAACAGCAGAAAATTGAACACACTCTGGGTATTAGATAATATTTTAAAAGTATTACTCATTTTAATAGATGTGATAGTCGCATAACTATCTTTAAGGCCCTTCGTGATTCATATGGAAAAGTACTATGACTGAATTAGCATAACATTAGGTTTGCTTTAAATGAGTCCAGGAAAATAAAAAGGTGACAGAATGAAGAGTGGGGGCAGGGGAGAGATGAAACAAGAATGAAAAAATTGTTCACAATTGTTGAAGTTAAGAAACTGGTGCGTGGAGGTTCGCTATACTATCCGCACTACTTTTATATGTGTTTCAAAATTTCCAAAATATAAAAAGAAAAGCGAGAAAGAGAGCCCCTTGGACCCTGCCCCTTGGCAGCCAGGTGAGGTGCCCCATCCCCTGAAAACGTGGCCTTGGTTTTGTGGTGGGAGCAATGGGAAGCTGGTGGTGGGGACGCCCTGGGAGGACAGTCCAGCTCAGTGGGCTCACCTTGCACCACCCATCTGGAAGCAGCTGCAGCAGTTGAAGAGGAGGGGGGATCAGCCTTAAACCCACAAACGGGGAGACTAAGCCCGGGCAGCAGCCCTGCTACCTGCCTGTGATCAGAATCACCTGGAGCTTTGGGAAGAGACAGGTGCTGGAGGTGGGGCTTCCTTAGGTGTGGGCCCCGGGTGTGTGTGTGTAAGGACGTGAAATCAGGCCGCTGACATGTGTCCCCTAATGCTCTCCCTTCTCAGCCCAATCACCATGCTGAGAGACTCCTGGTCTGCAGAGGCAGTAGGAGAGGAGTAAGTAATTAGAGCAGTTCCACCCCTTTTCTTCCCTTGGAGATTAACAGTTTGGAGAGCAATTTCCAGTGCATAATTCAACAAGAGTTCCAGCATTGGCGGAGCACCTACCGTGTGCCAGGCACGGTTCTAGGGGCTGAGAATACGGGGAGTGAACGAGATGTCAGAACCCCTTGCCCTTCATGGATGTTCGAGTCTGAGTGCTAAGGAGGAAAAATAGGACAGAGTAGGAGGCTGTAAAGGGTGGGGTGGGGGGCTAGCCTTTTAGACAAGGGGGACAGAGAGACTCTGAGAAGCTGCCTGTGAGGAAGGCCTGGAGAGAGCAGAGAAGCCGGGTGGCTATCAGGAGGAACCCTGTGCTGTGGGGTCTCTGGGTTCAGGGTGCGGCCCAAGGAAGGCAGAAAGGGACCAGGCTTGTAAAACAGCTCCCTCCTCCTGAAATGTCCTTTCTTCCCCCCACCCTTGCCCAGTGACTGTTTCATGGCTCTGAGCAAGTGTCTCTTTGCCAGTCTGGAACCCCACTGGGGGTACTGCAGCCTGCCGTGGGTCCATCGGTGCAATTACTGAAGGGCTGTCTCTCCACTAGCAGGTGAGCCCCAGGAGGGCAGGGAGCAGGTCCCCGCTGCTGGCCGTCACCCCAAGCATGGGACACAGGGCCCAGCACAATGCGGGTGCTCCACACATCCTTGCAGAACAAAGCGGGGGTTTGAATGAGCAAATGAAGAACTAACTGCAAGTCCTCGGGAGGTTTCTGGGGATCAGGGAACCAGCCTCATTCTAAGAAAAGACGCAGGTGCCACTGCCCACTCTCGAAGCCATCCACCAAAATGCCCAACTAGTGGAGTTGCCCAGGGGAGCTGCAGGGGAGAGAATATCTCTGTGAGGCTGCTGTGCCCAGAAACAGAGGAGAGGCTGGTTCTGTCTGCATGGCCCCTCTCACTTGTGCCCCTTCTCAGTTGCCAAAACGTGGCATAATGGATGATAGGGGGTGGGTGGCCACTCTGGGGCCACAGCAGGAGAGGGGCCCAGGGGAAGCAAAGGGAGGGGCAGAGCTGAGACATCACTGGCCGACAGGTGTGGTTGGCCCCCAAAACTTTATAAGCCCTGAAGGACATGAGGCAGGCAGGCCTGAGGCTTAGTGGGGGCCAAAGGGCAACTAAAGATCATCCCAGTTCAGGACAGCCTTGAACAGGAGCACTTAGGAGCCCCCAGCCATGACAGCCGGGTGGAAGAGGGAGGGTCCCTACAGACTGGCCTCCTAGCAGACTGTGTGGGTCTGTGAAGCCTTGGAGCTTCCTGATCACCATGGCATGACCTTTCCACGCCCTGGGAGCACCACGGAGTCATGTGTGGCTCTGAAGGTATTTGCGTCCAGAGGGGCTCCACAAGGTGTCATGGAGGGTGGGGTGTGGGGCTAGAAGGGGCAAGATCTTTCGATTCACAACTCCCAAGCCCCGCCCCCAGCAGTTAATTCTCTATTTGAGGCATGTCTCTGAAATTCTGTTCCGTATTCGACAATCATTCATTGAGCACAGTGAAAGGCACCAGCAAATTCTTCCTCCCTCTTCCCATTGAAAGACTAGGCTTATTTCCCCCTCCTTGAATGGGTGGTCCTGCACCTGTGTAACTAACGGAATACAACAGAGGTGACTGAGCCTTTAGGAGCCCTGGTGGCTTCTACTTCCTCCGTCCTGGAACACTTGTTCTCAGAAGGCTCCCTCTTGGAGCCCAATCACCATGCTGAGAGACCCCCAAACCATAGGGAGAGCCCAGGTGTACACTGCCCGGCAGAGCCCCAGCAGGGCTCCCGGCCAACGCCCAGCACCACCCACCCGACATGTGTGTGTCAGGTTGGACATCCAGCTCAGGCCAGTCCCCATCAGGTGACAGCAGCCCCAGTCAGTGTCATGTGTTATAAGAACCACCTGGCTGAGCCCAGGCAACCCACATAACTGGGAGAAAATATTAAAAAAATGGTTGTTTTGAGCTTTGGGATGTTTTGTTAAACAGCAAGATATAACTGAGATACGTGCCTACTACGTGCCAAGCATAGACACGTTCTGAGTTATCGCTTTCTTTAAGCTTCATTTTAATTTGCTGCAATTTGGTTTATGAACTAATCCAAATATCCAAGAGCACAGAGCATGAGAAAAGGTACATCTACATATTCATCACCCAACTATAGCAGACAAACTTGCTATATTTGCTTGAGATTGTTTTTTTCCTACGAGATTTGTTGTTTACAGATATCCAAAGGTCTGTGTGTTTCCCTCCTCAGTCCCATTCTCTTCTCTCCCTCCCCATCCTGACATTGGGGTTGACCTTCCTGCTGTGTTTTATTGTTTTACTGTATACCTGTGTACGCACAGTCTCCAGTCTTGGTACACTCCATAACCAGTATGCCGGCAGTAGGCATTGGTGCCCCATTTTACTGGTAAGGAAACGGGGGCTCAGAGAGATGAAATGTCTTGGACCAAGGATACGTGGCTGGAAAAGGGAAGGGCTAGCTTCTCTCACCAGGACCCACCAATACGGAGTGGGTGGCAGGTGGTTCTTTCTCGCTGGGGTAACTTTTGTCTGTATGTGTGTCCCCACACTTGTACTGTGGGGTTTTGGAAATGGGGGCCACAGGAAGGAAATGCTATGACTCCTGGAATGTATTCAGTGGATGGGAGACTACATCAGATTGGCCCTGCAAGGGCCATTGTTGGAGCTGAGTGATGGGTACGGGGGCATTGGTTGTGCTCTTCTTTCTCACATAATATGTTTGAAAATGCCCTAAATAAAAGTGAAGAAATAAAAAAGGAAACATAGGCCCTGGGGAGACAGGCACCAGGAGCGTGGGGGGTAAGCTGGCCATACAGGCAAGGACGCCACAATCATTGTAGGCCTGTCTGCCTGAGAGGTCACTGGAGACCTTACAGCTCCTTACAGCACTGGAGAGCCTTGCAGCTCCAATGGCTCTCAGAAAGTGTGCTGGGGTGACTTCAAAGCCGCCTCCTCACACCCCAGGATGGGTCTGGTCCTGGTCCCCTGCTCACTGCTCCCTAAACACCTGGACTCTCTAACTTTGCATACTGTGTTGTAGCAGCTCCGTTTCCCTGGGGGCTGAGGGCTTGGCTTGGGGCAGCCACGATAATTCTCTCAACTCTATGTCCCCTGGCCCAGTGCCAGGTTTAATGAGCGGTGTCGACATGGAGCCCTGGGAGGTTAGCCTTGCCAGGTCGTAGAATATCTCACTTTGACTTCCAGGAGCAGCCGTTGGGGCTGGAGTCCCCCCCAACCTGAGTTGACAACTCAGCAAGCCCCCTCATGGGCTGTGAGACCTTCAACAAGGCACTCAGCCTCTCTGACTCTCCGTCGTTCACCCCTAAAATGGGGTGAGGAGCACCAGCTGGAGGGCTGCAGTAAGGATCAAAAGTGAGAGAGCTGTAAATTCACTAACTTTGAAAGAGCCGGACAAACCATAGCTAACGTTTGTTTTGAGATAATCAGGTACCAGGCGTTGTTTTTAGTACTAACTGTGCACGGCCTCCTAAGGTAGGCACTGATATTACCCACTATTACAGATGAGGTGACTGAGGCGGAGAGAGGTGCCGTCACTTGCCCCGGTCTTGGGCTAGTGGGTAACAGAACCTGGGTTCCCATATGCTGTCGTCACTCCTCAACGTGTGGTGTAGGTGAGAGCATGAGAACATAGTAATCTCTACTACACAGTGAACACGAGGGGCTGCCCATGTGTGAACGAGACAGCAAAAAACAGCCCCGAGGAAGCCCAGACTGTCGCACCCAGCAGAAAAAGCAGCATCTGCCAACAGACGGTAAGTCACAAGACTCGATGGCCATTTCATCAAAATTAAAAACTTCAAAAGACAGCATTAAGAAAATGACCGATGGCTCAGGCGGTTGGAGCTCTGTGCTCCTCATGCCAAAGGCTGCCGGTTCGATTCCCACATGGGCCAGTGGGCTCTCAACCATAAGGTTGCAGGTTCGACTCTGTCAGGGGATGGTGGGCTGCGCCCCCTGCAACTAACAACGGCACCTGGACCCGGAGCTGACTGGTGCCCTCCACAACTAAGACTGAAAGGACAACAACTTGACTTGGAAAAAGTCCTGGAAGTACACACTGTTCCCCAATAAAGTCCTGTTCCCCTTCCCCAATTAAAAAAAAAAAAGAAAGAAAGAAAGAAAAAAAAATGAAAAGCCAGATCACAGACTGGGAGAATGCATTTGCAAATCATATATCTGATAAGGGACCGAATGCATAAAGGGCTCTTACAGCTCACTAATGAGAAGGCAAATAACCCAATTAAAAACAAATTTAAATTAAAAAAATTAAATTAAAAAAGATTAGAAAAGACAGTTCACCAAAGAAGGTATAGAAATGGTCAAGGAGGACATGGAAAGAAGCTCAACATCATTCGTCTTTAGGAAAACGCAAATCAAAACCACAATGAGCTGCCCCTTCGCAGGCGCAAGGATGGCTAGAATCAAGAGGAAAATCATAAATGTCGCTGAGGATGTGGAGAGAGTCTTCCATGACTGCTGGGAATGTAAAACGATGCAGCCGCATTGGAAAACAGCTTGGCAGAGTCTTAAAAAGTCTAACATTTATTTACTATGCCTTCTAGCAATTCCAAGTCTAGGTACCTACGCAAGAGAAATTTAAAACATATGTTCATACCAAAACTTGTACACGAATGTTCATAGCAGCTTTATTCACAGTGGCCAAACGGGGGAAACCACTGTAATGTCCATCAACTGATGAATGGAGAAACAAACTAGGGTCTAGCTGTCCCATGGACTATTGCTCGGCCAAAGGGAAGCGCTGATACATGCCACAACGTGGAGGCGTCTCAAAACCGCTACGCTCAGTGCAAGAAGCCAGACACCGAAAGGCACATATTGTATAATCCCGTTAAAAGGAAATGTCCAGAACAGGCAAACCCGTAGAGACAGAAAGCACATGGGTGGTTGCCCGGGGGTTGGGCCTAGGCATGAGGAGGGTCTGTAAATGAGCAGAGGGATCTGTAAATTGACTTTTAAAAAAATCACTGAATGATGCACTTAAAACAGGTGAATTTTATGGTATATAAGTTACACCGCATTAAAGCTGTAAAACAAAACAAACACACAAAAAGCTGTAAAACAACAATAGCAACAACGGCTACCCCAGAAACGCCTCCAAGGAGTGAGGAGTGGCCACAAGAGGAAGGAAGAAGACAGTGCTTGTCCATGGAAGAACCAGGTGACCTGAAGATGCTAGAATAGCATCCTCTGCAGGGCAGAGGCTTCTTGGGCTCTGGGGCATTTGCAGAGAGCGAGGTGGACGAGCCCCACCAGAGCCTGAGAGCTGGATCTGCAGCAGACATAGAAGCCTGGGACCCTGCGGGAGGGGCAGGGGAGAGCAGATCTCTTGCAGAGATGAGGTGGGAGAGCAAAAGGTACATCCTAAAAATGAATGGGCAGGAAGGGAGCGGAAAGAGTAAGACAGGAACCAGAAGCTACCTGAGAACGGAAGAAGATGGAAGTGGAGAAACAGCGTCAGAGGAGGGTGATGAAGAAGAGAAAGGAGCGTAGCCTAGGTGCCTTGGACAGCACCCCCTCATGATGCAGATGAGGAAAGTCAAACAAACTAACAGGCTGAGTGGGCAGCCCAGGGCCCTGTGTGTTAGGGGCACATGCGGGAGTAGGAGTCAAGTCATGTCTCCCAGCCCACACTTGTGGCCGTGAAGAGCTGGAGCAGCCATTTATTCATTCATTCATTTCTTCCTTTCTTACTGAGCAGCTGCACTCTGTCAGGTGCTGGCAGTTTTTGGGACAGACAAGCGAGACACTGCCTCATGGAGTCGGAAGGCCAGGGCGTGCAGAAAGCCCTGACAACTGATGGCAAGCGCGATGGGGGTTGTGGAAGCAAAGTTCAGGGGTGGAGGACGGATGGTAGGGTTCCAGGACAAGGCAAGAAGGTGTGCTTTAGAGAAGATGGCAGCTGAGAATTGACAGCAGAGCAGCTCTGCCCTGAAGGCCCACAGGCCTAGTGGAGGAGCTGAGAGGGTGAGGGCAGCGGGAGCCAGGCCAGAGGTCAGAGGCGACCAGACAGTGGGGCCCTGGGGTCATTTCAGGAGTTTGGACTCTGACCATGGCTGCAGAGGGTCATTGAGGCGTTTTCAGCAGGGGAGTGGCCAGCTCACAGAGGAATGCTGGAAAGCAGGCTCCACTCTGCTTTAAGGAGGGTGGGCTGGAGGGCTGGGGGTGGGAGGCCTGCACCAGGAGGTGGATGGCGCCTTGCCCTGTGGGCTCACCGTGAGCCTATAAAATTGTCCCAAAGCTGGGGGGCGGGGGGGGGACAACAATAAACAAAAACAAAAGCGATTGCTCTGCCGCCATAAGAAAGAATGACAAAGCTCTTTATGTTCTGATATGGAAAGCTCTCCAAGTGAAGAAAAGCAAGGTACAGAGACTATACAAATGTTCAATCCTTTCTTTCAAAAGGGAGAAGAAAATGGCTGTGCGTTTGCTTATGTATGCGCATAAAAGTGTCTCTGGAGGGTTCCACCAGACACCAGTGCTGCTGGCTGCCTGTGGGGGAAGGGGTGGAGGCTGGGGCAGAGGCCCTGGGGGATTTTACTCCATCTCCTTTGTCCCTTTTGAAACATGAAGCAGAAGAATGGATTACCCAGTCCCAAAAGTTGAAAAAAAAAAAAAAATCCATGGGTTCTAACATATAGAAAAAAACTGCAAAATAGAAGCTAATAAAAGTTTACTTAAGTCATCGAAATGTTATTTGTCTTTAAATTTCGTCTCCACAAAAGTTTCAGTACCTCTGAAAACACCTTGAGGGTTGGCTTCCCAAGCATTCCTGAGCATGCATGATTGCTGGGCCCTCAAAGTCAATGTTAAATTTAATAAGTTACTTACTAGCCAAATAATTTCACATGCAAAATTATAAGAATAATTTTTTTTGAAGTGTTCCAAAACCAGTGGTATTTAACTGTGGGTGTGGGTGGGAGTTTTCACATCTGCCGGGCTCTGGAGGCGCTGACCTGGCCTGGGGCTGAGGTGGGAGAGGAAGCAGTGGGAGTAGTGGGGCAGGAGCAGCCCAGGACGGCTCCCAGTCTTGTGCCTCCTGCAGCCCACGGGTGAGTTTGCTTTTTGAAGTAATTTTGATCTTGTCAAATTCAGAGAAGCAGCAGACATTGGAACCATCTTGAAGATAAAAAGATTGGTCCTTTGTGATCAGTAGGGAATCTGTTGCTATTGGTAGGCGTTCTTGTTCATATGCCAATGTGTTCTTATAAGGGCAATAAGGCCATGTATTCAAGGGCATGTTTGGGGACCTCACCTGTCCATGCCCCAAAGCCTCCTGCCAAAGACGACTCAGGGGTCAGAGGTAAGACCTGGTCCAGACCTTTGCCCTTATTTGACATC
This sequence comes from Rhinolophus ferrumequinum, assembly GCF_004115265.2. NCBI lineage: Eukaryota > Metazoa > Chordata > Mammalia > Chiroptera > Rhinolophidae > Rhinolophus > Rhinolophus ferrumequinum. The sequence continues at coordinate 30,911,417 of NC_046298.1, forward strand.
TACTTGAATAAGCTTGGCTTTTCCAGCTCAGCTTAGTAGAGTCATTTCAAAGGGGACCAGGACAGGCCTGGAGAACGTGAGGTCAGGAAGGATGGGGGCGGGGCAGCTGCTCTGATGCGGCCAGAGCGCTAACTGATGAAGAGTCCGGTACTATCAGAGCAAGGGAAGGAAGACCTGTGAAAAGCAGACGAAAAGCCCAGAAAGTGTGACCACTTGGGACAGCAGCGGAGGGACAGTCCTCCATGCTCAATAGCACCTGAGGGCATCACTGTTTAACCGTCCAGCTTCATACTTAATGGTCACCATTTGTCATAGAGAAAAGGATAAACGCCATTGGTAAACATTTCCCACATAAAACCTTGAACATATGCTTAAGCATTGTGCCTAAAGGAATAAGATTCAGTTACCTGAAACCTCAAGTGAAATATATTTCTTTCCAAAGATTCCAAACGGGTAAAGTTTCCACACGTCTTTGGAAAGAGAGGGGAATTCCTAGGCAATTCAGACCATCTGCTCAGGGGTCAGTCACTCCGTAGGATGCTGTGGGCTAGAGGCCTCAGAGCTCTTTTTTCAAGCCCTGCCTGGCCCAGCTGCCTGACTGGCAGCTTCAAAGTTAACCTTTTGCAAGGCATCAAAGCAGAGCCATCGGGTGCCGGGGTGTGCAGGGCCTGGGCACTGTGCCCGGCGCCGAGCACCCTTTGCATTCTTCAGGGAGGCCTTGGGCAGGCAGAGCGGCTGGCTCACAGGCCTCTACAGTGTGGCCCTGGCCTCCCATGGGCTTTGGGTGAACATACAGGGACAGTGCCAGCAGGGTGGGAGGGTCACACACCTGGGCTGGGAGGGGACGGAAAGTGCTCTCGAGACCCAAAGGGGCTTGAGCTGTTCCGAAGGACGTCATTTCCCTAGTCCGAGTGGGGCTTTCCGGGAGGTCCTGCTCAGGGGGAATCTGGCCCGGTAGACGCCCAGGCCTCCCACCACAGGGACTGGTTTCTGAGGCCAACTCCCTCACCCCCTCTGGGGCATAAGAAGGGAGGAAGGGGAAGGTGTCGGCTGTCATGCAAGGGACCGGCCTCTCTGCACAGTCTGAGAATGCCAGGGATGGAACCAGAGGGGACTCAAATACACTGTGATTAGCCTGTTCTCAAGCTCCTGGTTGGTCGTTCGTTCATTCATTCATTCATTCATTCATTCAACTTTCCCTAGGTACCCGTCACAAAGCGCCAACCTGGCTAAGTCTAGGGCTGCGTTGTCCAACTGAAATCTAATCTGAGCCATAGGTGCCATTTATGATTTCTTAGTAGCTTTGTTAAAAAAAAAAAAAAGGGAAAAGAACAGGTGAGGTTCGTTTAAATAATATTTCAGGTAACCTAATTCATCCAAAAGTTATCATTTCAACATGTAATCAATATACAAAGTATTAATAAGATCATTTATACTCTTTCTTTTCATACTCAGTCTTCCAGAGCCGGTGTGTACTTTACACTTAGAGTGTATCTTGATTCGGGCCAGCCACATTTCAAGTCCTCAGGGGGCACACGTGGCTGTTGGCTGCCGTATCAGATAGCACAGATCTAGAGATACAAAAAATAGTAACACCCAGACCTTTTATTGGAGGGGATCACTGCCTGGTGTGCTAGTGATGGGGTGGGGGGTAGGGGGGACAGACGTGGAAACAGCCAATTATGTAAAGCAGGGCTTGGTAAGTGCTACAGGATGCCAGAGCAGAGAGGATATGTCCAAAGTCTCCTACTTGGGCTCTGGAGACTGGGCTTTTGGGCCCTGCTTTGTCACTTGGTACCCCTGCCCAGTGCCTGGTGAGCTATAGACACAGGCAAGCATTTAATGAATAACCACGAGGAGATGCCCACCAGACTAAAAAGATAAAAGTGCTGGTCCTGGCCAGAGAGCTGAGAACTCTCTGCCCTGCTCATGGAGTGGGAAGTGGGCAATTCTTGGAGGGCAACTTGGCAGCATCTGGGAAAGCTCGTCCCCTGCCACCCAGTCACTCCACTGAAGGATGTGTGTCCTCCAGAAACCCATGTGACCACGTGGAGACGGCATGGGGGTGTTCACTGTAGCGTGGTGGGTAACAGTTCGAACTTGGAAATGCTGTTTGTTAGAAGAATGAATAAGACAATCAGTGGCATATTATCTTGACCTGCTCATTCAGCGGAAGACCACACAGCAGCCAACACGCAAGAACTAGGTCTACGTGCATCCCCCTGCGAAATCTTCAAAAGCTTATTGAGCAAGAGAAAAGCAAAACTGTACGGTATGACATCGATTGGAACATTTTGAAAAAGACAAACCAGTTTATAAATGTACATAAAACACTTTAGGACTATGTGAGAGGGATGCCCACTGGCTTTAGATGAGCAGTTGATTCCGGGAAGGAAGGAGGAAAAGGTGGGATGGGACAGGAGGACAAAAGGGGTCGGGGTCTTATATCAACATCTTCTCTCTTAAAAACGTCAGCGAACGTGGCAAAAGGCTAATCTACGTTAAGTACATGAGTACAAGTTAAGATTTTCTCTGTGCTTTTCAGTATTTCATAATAAAAAATTAAAACCCCTCTGAGTTAAAAACATGAATTAATGAATGGCCTTCAGAAAGTCACCCATCCTCTCTGTGCTTCAGTTTCCACATCTGAAAGATGGGTGAATAGTGTCTATGTCACCGAGCTGACGTGGGGCAAGCATGTGGCCATTTTTTCATGACCAGAGTCTGGTAACAGAAGCCCTTAATCAAAAACCGTCACGAATATTTACTGAATACTTACTATGTGCTGGACACAACAAATGAACTGGCTTAATGACAACTACAAAAGGAAGGCCTCCTTACCCCCGTCTTACAGATGAGGATGCTGAGGCAGAGAGGTTAAGTAAGTTGCCAGCATGACCAGCGGTGGACCCGAGATTTCAGCTCAGCCAGTCATGTTGACCTTTTGGCATTTTGACCCCCTTCTGTATGTTACCTTTAATCAGTGCTGATTCTCTTGCCTTTTCTGGAGATTGAACATTATTTTTCAAGTCTGCAGGTGCCAAATCACCCCCAGGGCTCCGGGCCTGGGCTAATCTCAGGAGAGGCAGGTGGTGCCCACTCTGGTTGCAGATAGTTCGAATCTGGGTCCGCTCCATAGCATGGACAAGCGCTTCTAAAAGACCAAAGTGCCACCCACCGACTTCAGGGGGCCCCCATGCACACCAAGCTCAATGAGTTCATTACGTGCTTCTGAGGATGTGGCCACCAGCAGCCCCATCTTTACATCTCCTAGCAGCCAAAACATTCCACAAGGTTAGGTGGCCACACAGAAGAGGGAGTTCTGAATCCTAGATCTGCCTTCACGTTGCCCTGGGGCCCAGAGAGCGGCTCACCCCCGGGCCTGGCAGCCTCAGCCGGGGAGTGAAGACAGAACTCGAACGCTCAGAGATTCTCTCCTTGGCAGCAGGGCTCCACTCTCTGAGCAAATGAATTGTGCAACAAATGAATACCATCTTCCCCGCGGGCACTGGCAAGGCAACAGTGAGAAGAAAATGAACTTCCCCTTCTACATGCCATTTAATTTCAATATCTCATTTAATTTAAATTGGAATGACTCACACCGAACCGTGGTTTGGTGAGGGTGCAGGGTGGGAGGAAGCAGCTCTGCCACTTCTTTCCCTAGTGTAAAGTTCTGTAATCTTGACATTAAAAAAACCCAGGAGTACATATGAACTGCTATAAGAAAACAAAGGTACAGTGTTAAAAATTCAGGAAAAGAGGCACAGGAAAGTGCTTTGCTTGCCATGCTGCTGGGCACACAGAAGGTGATGTTAAAAATAGACAAGAGGTCATATAGTGAGGACAAAAAGGGAGGGCTCCTCCCCAAGCTTTGGAGAGGTCCGGAGGCTGCACGGGGACCAGGCTGCTTGCCCTCCAAGCCGTAAGTGGAAGCCCCTGCAAGGTTACCCTCTTACCTCTAGGAGAAGAGATCAGTGGCCGTCATGCATCTCAGGCCAGGGACAGTCGCTCACTCATCTGGAGTGGCCATCTGGGCAGGTTGTTCTCTGTCCCCTGCTGGCCTGACTCTCTCCTGACTGCTCATTTGGACTAAATGCCTGGCCTTTGCAGAGAAGAGAAATTATCGTTAAGCTCAGGCCTTCCAATGGCCCCCGTGGCTTTTGAAGCTTACTCTGTACCATTAATCCCTGGCTCTCATACGCCCAGGTCTGGCCTCAAGGACATAGAGGGATGGATCAACTGGAACCCACACAGAGGACAGAGACCCACATAGTAAGGGGAATCAAAACCACGACAGGGGAGGAAGAAGGAGGCAGAGGATGTGACCATTTCCGAAAGGCTCTCCTGGGACTCGTGGGGGGCCCTTGTGGGGGGAGTTTCAGGAAATGCTTTATATATAGCAGAGGGGGAAATTTCCAGCAATCAGAACTGGGGTGAGTTGCCTCAAGATATGTGAGTTCCCCGAGTTTGAGTGTGTCAGGCCTGTTGATCACCCCAGGGGATCTACTGTGATGAATGGCCCGATGACCCTGGGAGCCTGGGAGGGTCTGCACACACTCCTCTTGTGAGCCGGCTGCCTGTCTCCTCAGCTTTCTGAGCTGGGGGGTGGGGGGGGGGTCCTGCAGCACGGGTGCCCTCACAGTGGTGGTGGGACAGGGTGTTGCGCTCCAGTGAAGCCCACATGAGATGTCAGACAAGCAGCCCCAGGGCAAGACAGCAACCCTGACCCTGGCCTGGGGGCCTCAAACTGAAACAGGCCAGGCAAGCAGCCACAACGGAGCACGTGGATATAGTTTGGGTAGGGACCTGTAAGGGCTTCGCACGTGGCCGAGACTGTGTGCGGTGGGTGGTTAGAAGAAGCCAGGCAGAGAGACGGGGATTTCCAGCAAGCTGCTAAGAACAGAGTCAGCCATGGCAAGGAAGTCTGCTCAGACCTGTGACACCCCCCCGAAACCATTCATTCGCACCGGTTCTGGGAGAGGAGACGAAGCTCGAAGCTCGCCAAGGCAGGGAGCAGGGCTTCTTTTCCCAGCACGTTCCCCAGCTGCCACTTAGCTCCCGAGCCTTTTGGAGTTCAAATGAAAGAACTCATCGCTAAAAGGCTCAACTCTTACCCACTTAGGGGTAAAGAATGTTCTTGGAATTAAAGCCGGCATGCACCCCAGGAGGCACAGGAAGTGGAGTCCTGCAGGGGGTTGTGGGCTGGCCCGTGCTGAGAAACGACTGTGCCTGAGTGGGAGAAGCAGAGGCCTTGGCTTTTGCAGCATGTATCAGATCAGGCTGGAGAGGGGGTGAACTCAAGTCCCTGCTCCCCACTGACAGCCTCTGTTCAGGGACCCGGATTCAGCCCAGTGCAGGCCCTGAGGGTGTGCTCTTGTCATACCTGCGCGACAACCTTGATGACTAGAGTTTCTTTAGGGGTTCTGTGATTCTGAAAATGGATGTAATTAAACACTGCTGGTGGCCGAGCTTGGCCTCTGCCCAGTGGCCGCTACCCAGCCACTGCAGATATCCACCCTGTTCTGTTGTAACAGAGCTGTGCTAAACGACAGGAGCTGGAAGCAGAGTGGAGCCCAAGGCACCTGCGTAAGCAAGGGAGCCCCAAGGTGCAGCTGGAAGCCTGGAGGGAAATGGTTATGGTGGCAGTTTTTCCAGACTTTCCCTGACTTCTGGAATTGTTGTCGACACACGCTTCCAAGCACCCAGGACATTTCCAGCGCTAGGTCAGCTCAGCTGCTCCTCTAGCCCCTCTGCTTAGGGTGAACAGGTACAGGTGAAGGCAGGCTAAGGTAAGGCCTGGGCAAGGCCTGAAAGGACCATACAATCCTCACCTCAGCCTCTTCAATCCTCAGCTGGGAGTATAAGTCCCTGTCCCAGGAGCCCTGGCCCAGCAGCTTGGGGCTAAGCACTAAGCATCATTGCAGGCCTGGCCAACCCCGGCCCAGCTTGCTAACTGGTACTTGTGTGTCCTTCCTGGGCATATTTGAAAGAAGGAGAACCCACAGTTTGGGGGTTTTGTATCCTGCCAGAGCCTGGGTGAGTAGGTGGCCAGGTCGGTCCTGTGGAGTGGGGCAGGTTCCCAGAAAAGGCCCTGTGGCCTCACCTTCTCTTCTTCAGTTGATTGGGGAGGCTTTGCCTGCCTTGGAGCAATGGAAATTTCTGGCTAAGGAAAGCAAAATGTGCTACAAAAAAATCTTCGTTTTCCTGGCCCTGGGAGGGGTGGGGGCTGGGAGGGAGGTAGATGGCAAACCCTGTCCTTCTGCGGGGAAGAAGGCAAGCTGTGATGTGGTGGGAGCCACCTGGGTGTCAGCCTGTGGCTCTCCTGCCTCGGTGACTCAGCAAACTGGAGAGTCACAGCTGAACTGCCTCGGGGTGCTGGGGAGGTCCTGCCCCAGCTGACAGCTCCCTGTGGAGCAGGGACAATCAATGATAAGATTTATTCAGCTCCAGGCTTAGCCAGTGACTCTCACTCTCCTACCCAAATCAACACAAGGACAATGGCACAGACAGCCAGGCTCTGCTAGAGGGGCTTTTCAGAGATGCGGATTTCTAGGTCCTTTCCCTGTCGTGTTTGTTTCTGGGGGCCGGGGGTAGGGCTGAGGTTCTGTTTGTGACAGGTGTCCCCCAGGTGGCTCAGTAAACTGGACCTGGCAAAGGCAGTTTCACAGGGGGTACCAGGCATGGTGGGAAGTGGGTCTGGGGAGGCAGGGAGGGTATGCTCTCGACTCCCACACATTCTCTTTTCACAGGGTGCCTCTCGGTCACTGGCACAGAGGAGCCACTTCCTTTTCCTGATTCAGTGGAATTCTTCCCTTCCTAAATGCCCCTCCTGCTACCCTGTGGAGCCTGTGTAGGCAGCACCCACATTTCCTCCATGCTGGGCATGGGGGACTCTGCCTGGTCTGGATGTTAAGGTACATGAGACATCAGAGGTACAAATAGAAACAAGAGCAGGTAGTTGTAACTCTAGCCCCCAGGCCCAACCCCCCGGGCTGCCGGTTCCCACACCCATGGCGAGGCTCTGTCCACCACCCAATCCTCAGTCCCACAGGGACAGAGGGAGCAGAGCTGACAGGAACTGGCCCAAGCACAGAAGCAGCATCGGCCAGATAGGAAACACTTCAGTTGTCTCAGCCTGCCTCTCCTCACCCTCCCCCTACCACCTTCCCCCCCCAAACTCCTGGGGGCTGGCCACTCTCTGCCACCTGCATCCTGGTTCTACCCATCTCCCTGACTGTTCAGTTGGGAGTCCCACCTGGAAGCTCCTCTCTGCCCCGGGCTCCCACCTTCCCCAGGGAACCTCCCATGGGCATTTTCACCAGAGGGATAGCCCTCGCCTAAGAACTCAAGCTCCGTCCTGTCTGTGCATGTCCTGGCATTTCATCACATTAAGAGCCTATGGGCAGGGCCTGTGGGTCCCTCCTCTCTGTGCCTTCTACTGCCCCAAACTCAGCATCCAAAGGGCAGTCAGTTGGGTTAGAGGGTGCCGAGATGGGGGCGGGGGGCAGCTTCCAGCACCCACTCCTGATCTTCCTGCAGGCCCAGGAAAGGAGTGAGCTCCAGAGAAGAGCGGCCTAGGTCGTGCCCACATGGGGCTTTTCTCAATGGTGGGCTGCTTGGGGAACACATGTGGGAAGGGAACCAAGGGACCCATTGCTGAAAATGGAACAATACTCAGCTGAATCTTAACTTCCTTTGGGTTCTGGGCTTCTCCCCATCTGTTTTTGCTACACTGGTCCCCAACCAAAATGCACTCCCCTCTTCTCTGTTGCCGGCCTGCCCCACTCTCCCAGGCTCAGTCCTGCCTCAGTTTCCCTCTGTCCAGATGTGAGGGCAGCCTGGCGTGTGGCTGCACCTGCAGGCGCGTCAGCCTGCATCACTAACCGCACCACCCAAGCAGGGAGAACACCACCCCTCCCGGATAATCCCGTAATGCTCGGGTGAACAGTGCCTTCCTCTCGGGGCTCCAGCCAAGCAGGCTGCTCACAAAGGCGCACCCTGGGTCTCTATCGAGTTTTGAGAACTGCCTCTTAGCCCAGAAGTAATTTGGCAGGAGCTTACCTGACCTCAGGGTAGCCATTTACCAGCAGGATCTACAAATGGCTTTGAGCTCCTCAGAAGGCAGGCGTTGAGTAAATTCCAGGAATTATAGGTGATTAGTAGAACAATTCCACTCCGGAAGGTCTAGCTCTGAGCGGCAGGGCAGGCCCAGGTGGGAAGCCAGAATGGTAGAGGCCGCAGGCCACATCGATAGTAGTCTTCCTTAAAATCTCTCAGAGAGGACTACATGGATGGAAGGTATTACGCTAAGTGAAGTAAGTCAGGCTGAGAAAGACAAATACCGTATGATTTCACTTATATGTAGAATCTAAAGAACAAAATAAAGGAACAAACAAAACGGACTCGTAGATACAGAGGACAAACTGATGGTTCCTACCGTGTTTCCCCAAAAATAAGACCTAGCCTGATAATCAGCTCTAATGTGTCTTTTGGAGCAAAAATTAATATAAGACCCAGTATTATATTATATTACATTATGTATTATATTATATATTATATTGTGTTATATTATATTATATTGTATTAAAGACCTGGTCTTATATTATAGTAAACTAAGACCGGGTCTTATACTAATTTTTGCTCCAAAAGACGCATTAGAGCTGATTGTCCAGTTAGGTCTTATTTTTGGGGAAACACAGTAGATGGGAGGGAGTTCGGGGGGCAGGAAGAGAAAGGTGAAGAGATTAAGAAGTACAGATTGGTAGTTACAAAAGAGTCATGGGGATGTAAAGTGAACAGTATGGGGAATATAGTCAATAATATTGTAAAAACTATGTATAGTGGTACCAGGTAGGTACCAGACTCATTGGAGGGATCACCTCATAAATTATATATATGTCTAACCACTACACTGTACACCTGAAACTAATATAAAATAATATTGAATATCAACTATAATTAAAAAATAGTCACGGGGATATAAAGTCAATATAGGGAATATAGTTACTGAAATTGTAAGAACTATGCACAGTGTCAGATGGGTAATGATGTATCGGGTTTATCACTTTGTGAGGTATATAAATGTCTAATCACTATATTTTTTGTACACCTGAAACTCGTAAAAACAACAACAACAACAACAAAAACCAACCAAACAAAAAAAATCCCTCACAGGGAAACGTCCTAAGTAGGCTGGGAGAAACCCACAGCTGAGATCCTCAAGCCCAGAATTGCTACTCCCTATTTGCCTATATAGGCCAGATATTAAAGCTGAGTCTCAAGAATACCCTACCCCAGTACCGAAGGAGCGATGGAGGCTGCTTTTCTCTCTCTCTCTCTAATTTTTTTATTGGGGAATATTGAGGAACAGTATGTTTTTCCAGGACCTATCAGCTCCAAGTCGTCACTGTTTTTTTCAATCTGCTTGTGGAGGGCGCAGCTCACTGGCCCATGTGGGAATTGAACCGGCGACCTGGGTGTTATGAGCACTGCGCTCTAACCACTGCGCAACCGGCCACCCGGCTGCTATTTCTTTGGATGCATTCTGACACTGACTCAGTGTCAGAAACTGTCCAGAACATTTGGATTGTATACATGTATCGCAGAGGACTCTGCTTCTTGACATTTTTTTCCCATTTAAAAAAAGGACTGTCATGTTTTCAAGTTGCTTCTCCTTGATGACACTGGTTGAGCACATTTTCATATGCTTATTGGCCATTTGGGTGTCTTCTTTTGGGAAGAGCCTGATCAACTGAGTTGTCTCTTTTTTTAATCGATCTGTGATTTTTCATATATTTGGATAGAATTCTTTTGTTGGGTAATTGAATTCTAAATATCTTTTTTCTCTCTGTGACTTCCTTTTTCACTGTCCTGTATTATTTAATGAACAAAAAGCTTGTGATTGTAATGTAGTACAATTTATCATTTCTTGATGTGTCCTGCTTAAAAATCTTGGCCAAGCCCAAGGTCATGAATATACAAAGGGTGCCAAAAAGATGTATACACATTTTAAGAAAGGAAAACTGTATTAAAATTGTAACACACAATATACACCGATAAGAAAAGATGAATACAAGTCACGTTTGACTTCTGCAATAATAAGAGGCACTCAAAGTGGTTATCATCAGGGTAGAGACACTTCTGATTACAGCAAACTACTGCTTGAGCAATGTTGACCAAAGTGTTCACCTGTATACATTTTTTTGGCAACCCCAGTATTCTCCTGTTATTTTCTGGAAGCTATATCATTTTATTCTTCATATTTAGGCCAATAGTCCACAAGGTACCACTAACACACCACCAAAATGTCTAAAATTAGACTGGTAACATAGTGTTGGGTGACGATTTGGAGAAACTGGAGCTCTCACACTCTGTGGGTAGGAGGTTCAACTGGCTCAACTGGAAATACATCTTAAAATATTTAACATATACCCCCCAACAGGTTCACTTTTACATATAATCCTAAAAGAACTGTGTACATATGTGCACGAAAGGGCAACTGCAGCAATATTGGGATCAGCCCTGCCAGCCAAGCACGAGTCAGGAGGCTTTGGCTAGAAATAAATGGCAGAGATTAATTCAAGGGTCTTATGGTTTACAAACCGGAAACACAAATAGGCAATCCCTAGTGTTCTGAAGAAAAACTAGGAGTTCTTAAGAGTAAACAGTACCTTGTTAAGAATAACCAGTCTGGTATTCTTAGTTTCTGTATTGGTCCGAGATGGTGATCCTCTAGATGACCGGTGGTCTGGATATGTGACCATTCTGTCCTAAGTCCCTCAGAGGGTAATCAGAGGGTTATCTATAGGGTTTATATACCGATATCTGTATCTGTCTGTCTCCAGGCGTAACTGGAGAGTTCAAAAGTTAAATTCCCAGGCTGGTTAAAGCAAGATTTGATCATTTCCTTAAGGCCCAGCCTACTTGATTTTAATAATTTAGCATCTTGACTATAGTGATTCCACTTTATTTCTTCCCTCTTTCCTCAACATCACAGGGTGGTTGGGAAGACAATGTAAACGAAAGCATTAAAGAAATGTTAGCTGCTGTTATTTTTTGAGAACGAATGTTTTTATTCACTCATTCAATAGACGTTTACAGAATGTTTACTGTGAATAAGCACTTACTGTGAATAAGTCCTTTCTTCTTAGGTAAGGACTACTTCTAGATAGTCCTTCACCTCGGGGGTGAGTGGCCAATAAATAGTATGTTCTAGAATTGTTAAAACATTAGCAGTGAAGAACTTTTTTCAACGTAGCCCTACCACATTCCACTAGGTCACATGACGTTGCTGCAAGTAGGGGTTACCACTCTCCTTTTTCAATCAAGACATGAGGAGTAACTCACCCATGGCCGCAGATCTAGAAAGTGGCCAAGCTGGGATTCACACTTGGCACTCTCACTAAACGAACGCTACCTCACCCCCAGTCCCATTAGCGGACAGTAGACATGGCTTCAGCATGTGGTTACCAAGGAAGAACGAGGCACTGCTGGGGGCAAGAAGAGTTCTCCTTTTTTAGAACATCCAATCCTGAGGAATGACCAACTCTTCTTTAGTGATGAGTTCAACGTGGCTGGAGAAGGGGACCGAGAGGGCACTAAACCCCGCCCACCTTAGGCTTCACTTACTCCTCAGTGCCTGAGGGGCACCCAGGACCCTCAGTGACCTGGGTGGGTGTCCTGGCCTTGGGGCTGATTCCCCAACTACTGTGGACTGTACGAGGGCAGTGATCTTGCCCACACAACTTCCTGAGTATTCCAAAATGCAATTATTTACAGATTTATTGATGGTATCTGGGATGGGTTGCAGACAGCACTAAATATAGGAGGCTATTCTGCTTTACAAGGCAACACAAGTTCAAGCCAAAGGTTCCCTCCAGTCAAATTCCAGGGGATGCTTTGCTGGCACTTGTCACATTACTCGGAAAGCAAAAGACCAGGAGAACACAATGCTTGGCAGTTCTAAAGCTGGACTAGATCGCAAATTCTGAAGAAAAATCTTCAGATCACTGCAAAACAAAAGTGTCCACTCCCAAGAAGTTAATCCTTAAGGAAGAAAAGGCTCCTTAGAAGAATCGCCATTCATTTCTAAGAAATGGCAAACTTAATCAGATTTTGTATCCCATTCAAGAATATCTTAAGCATTTTCAGGAGTAATTGTCAACAGTAAGAGGATCAACGTATTTAAGTTATCCCTGCATTCTGGGGTATATGGAAATTAAGTCAGATTAACACACCACCTACCTAAGAGTTAGCAGGGGAGGCACAAACCAACATTTGTGCCAGGCTTTCTACTGAATTGAAGAAAAAAATCCAAAGCTTAAGAGACACTGAGTTGATGGAAAGCCTTAAGAAATGTCAATTAGTAAGCGGAAGTCTATTTTTAAATTCCGCTCTCATCACTATAATTGCTAAAAACGTCCACAGGGCATGGAGATTGATGCCTATGGCTATTTTCCACTTACCATTATGTCATAAAGTAGCTACTGTGTTAAGACAGATAGAACACCGAAAACAGGGCAGTTTTAGAAGCAAATATTTTCCTTTTGAAGGCAAAACAAAAAAGGTGAGAATTACTATATGCAGGAATAGGTTTTCCAAGTACATCAATCAGAAAAATAAGCTATTAAATCAAAGCTAATTATACAGGATCTTTTTTCACTGATGAGGTTTAAAAATACCAGATCTCTGGGAAATTAACTTGAAAATGTAAATCACTGAAGACTTATAAGTTGCTTTCTATTCTATAGTTAATTTCATTAGAACTAGCAAAATCAATTAGTCCTTAGTGAGCACATTGCTTTGTTATTTATGAAGTTACTGCCTACTTTTCCATGGTTAGTACCATTTTAAAATGCAACCATTAGAAATGGAAAACGACATTTTTAGATAAGTAAGTGATTTGTCTTATTCACCTTTTTTTGTTATTAGGTAAGAATTTGACAAACAATACTTTTAATAGTGGTAACGGTATGGAGAGTATTGCGCCTTCTTCAAGCTGCACGACGAGAACCACCAGTAGTATGCTGAACGTATGGCCCTTTCCAAGGCCACGGCTCTTGCAGCCTGCAGGTATCAGCCCTTCCATCTCACTGTGTATGGGGACTGGTCTGGTGATCCACTGGGTGACAGGATTCCGTCCCATCGCTTTATGGAATGGATCAACGAGGATAACCTCAAAGAATTTGTATGAGGAAACTTCACCAACCCAGTAATTCGGGACTCTCAGAGCCCCACCGTGGCGTCCGGCTCGCTCCTTGGCAACAGACTAAAGGCTTCGAGTAAATTTTAGCTGGTTAACACCATGGACAGTCTTGTCACACGTCGCACCGTATGTGGCTACCACAGTGCATGGGAATCCAATTTATGACATAACCTTGACTGGCCTTGTTTCCCAGCCTGGACCGTTATCAAGCTGGATGAAGTGGGGCTCTGTACTGCCAGTAGCACACCTAGAAGAAAGCGCAGTGTCGGACTGCGTCTTCCTCCAGAGATCCTGGATGTACTTGTAAGCACCCATCTTGACTTAGCTGATGGCTGCGGCCTGATGTGTCCTACTCACCTCTTAATGGATGGACGTTAAGAAATAAAAATGTTCACCAGCATGATTTTAAGTACATGGATGACTCTAAGGGGATCTCTCCACACACGCATACCCTCTCCCTCCCTCCAAGCCCTTCAGAATTTTAAAGAATATCTTGATAGACTTTTTCAGTATACAAATACACTTGGTGTTCCTTGAATTCTTTTCTATAAAAAGGCAGAGTATGAATACATTTCAAGTGGCTATTTGACCGGCTCACTAATTTTATCCTGGGTGGGGAAAAACAAGTCTGTTCTTAGGGCCAAGGAGGCTGGAGGCCTAGAGGCCACTTGGAGAGGTAAGAGAGAGCGAGGCCAGCACAGGGGCTGGGTGCTCAGGAGAGGCTTTTGCTATTTTTATAAGGATATAGAAGCAGATATCTGCATCTTGGAAATACTTTTTTCTCCCCAGAAATACATTCTTTCTTTCAAATATTTAATATGCTTTCTTCTGAAAATGTCCAGCCATAGAAAGGGATCCAGGTTCTAGGCTGAAATCCAAACTGGAGGATGGCACACAATCCTGGGAAGCTGGTGGGAAAATCCAGGGCAAGAATTCCACAAAGAGGTGAAAATGAGGGAAAACAACTTTGGAAGTTTTAAGACCATCTTTACAATGTCTCCAAAACTAGCCTCAGCCACACTGATCCCAAGTAGCTCTGTCCTAGAACTGGAGGCAGCACATGCTCCTTTGCATCCCAGGAAGAGACAGCCTTTTCTGCGGTAAAGGCTGGAGGAGATTCTTCTCCCTTTTTGAAGCAAACACAAACCCGTTTGGACGAGACAGCCCGTGCACGCCATTTGTGATGGTCCTGACTTCTCAGGGGAGGACAGTGAGAAAGATAAAGGACACCGATCTACAGCCCCTTCCTTTGTGTTCCCCACATGAAGCCAATGTTGGCTTCAAAAGTGAAGGGTCAGAGGCATTTAAAGAAAAGGGGAAGAGAGAATTTGGTGGATCAAATAAAGCACATCTATTGTAAGCAACGTCTGAAAAATGTTTTTCTATTTGTCAAAATAATGAATGCTGTGTCACAAACCTTTCAATAGATCACGCCGACTGTTAAATTTCCTTCATGTATGTAGTGAAAGAAAAAGACTGCAGAAAAGATATAATTCTCCCAACTCTGCACAAAATAATTCATATGAAAAAGAAAAAATGTAATAGTACCATCACATTTCTCCATCGACTTCCCATGACTTGGTTAAAAAGCTTGACCGTAGTTAAGTTCTACGTATAAACGTTACAGACAGTGTGCTCTGTAAATCTTGGGGAGTCTAAGTTTTGTTTTGCTCCTGTTGCTTCAAACACAAAAGAAATAATTATTTTGAAGACATACATTACAATTATTTGGATAACCATACAAATTAAAGTTAGGGCTGATTTTTTTGCCTTTTACAGATAATCTGCGCACTGGTCCGCTTTTCCTGTTTTGATTCTGCAGGTTACAAGCTTTCTGGCCGACCAAGAAGCATTACACTGCACTCCCATTACCAATGATGTTTGTTTTTACTCTCAATGATGAAGGTTTCTCAGGCAACACTGGCACGACTCCCACTGCTGAGCGCGGTGGCAGCTACGTGAACCTGACACCACGTGGGGTAGTGCTGTTCATAGCTGTAGCTTCCCGACGGCTGAACACAGAGACACGGGTTCTCAGGGACCCGCTGGGCACCAGCATGCCGTGCGCCGGCCCAATCCTGGAACCAGAGGACATTAACTCGAGAGGACCAAGACTCTCTCTCCTTTGGGTATAAGGGCTGGGCTTTTTTTTTTTTTAAAAAGATAATTCATAAGCCTTAAAAAGTATCCTCTCCAGATTATAAAAGGTTAATTAAAACTGTTTAATAGGAACAATCTTGGACAAGCAGAAATAGCTTTGATTGGATTATGGCAACATACAACTGGGAAGGACTCCACAGGGAGGGTCAGATTGTACTGTCCGTACGGCTTCTAAAGACTTTGCATTAAAAAGACGACTGATGGGACATTCTGCCCTCTTTCAAGGCACATGCCACTTCTGAAAACTGTCAGCCTTCCACACAGGCTATGAGATATTTTATTTACATTTAAAAATAGCTTTTCTCCTTCAGTGTAGTGGAAATGCCCAGAGATCAGTCACTGAAATCCCTCCTTAACACAGGTGCAGAACAGCTTTATTGATCTCTGGATTTGTCCAGTCATTCCGAATGTCATCCAGGTGGTTATCGAAATCCACGAGCGTTTCATAGGACCGGCTGTCCAGGAGTGATGCTGAGATCCTCTGGGCCTCGGGCCAGTCTTCACAGTAATCACTACGAGGTGAAACAGGAGAAATCAACTTCTTCATGAAACAACGTAGCTTTTCAATAGAGTAAACAGAAAACCAGCCACACACACACAACGGTATAAAGGAAGATAATAATGAGTGCTAGCAACATGTACATTTCAAACACATAAAGATGTATATAATCAATACAAAGCATGGTTAGGAAATGAAAGAGACACCCTCCAAATGAAATGCTGAAAAAGCTGGAGGCAAATGACTGACGCTTTCTGAGTGATTGCAAATAAACCAAACCAAATGCTTGGAAAGAGCGTCTGGCTTAAGGAGCGTGCCCTGGGGTTGGGGTGGGAAGACCCTGGAGTAACACTGAGGTTTTCGCTAGTGCTCAGAAGCCCTATTGGCCTTAGTCCCCCAGGGGCCGAGGAACACGCGTGATGTCTGTGTGAGGGCTGTACAGTCTTCTGAAAACACGCTAACAGAAACACAGGAGGTAGGGATCAGCTTTTCCATGGGAGCTGGGGGGTCTGAGAACACAGCACTCACTAGTGTGGGTCTCTGCACCGCCACTTGTTTTCGTGGTGTTCGTACACATGGATCGTGGGTACCACGCAGTCCATCGTAAACTTCGTGTTGTCTACCTGCGCACAAGACAAAAGACACACTGGTGAACAGAGCTCACAAAAAGCCGACAGCCAGTACCTTTCTGCAAGTTCTTAGGCACCTCCTCGTGGCCCATGCAGAAACCCCGCCTTGTAGCGTGCAGACGCTGCAAATGGGACATGCGGAATCGTACGCGTGAGCCTAACATACACTGTGTGTTACGCAGGATAAATACTAAGTATTTCATTGTTTTTTCACAAAAGTGGAGCTTCCAAACATTACTTCTTCCCTCCCTTCCAAATTCTGTCGGAATTAAATTGTTTAACAAGGCTCTTGTGTCAGTTACCTAACTACCTGACTCCCTCCTTCCTTCTTTCCGAACAGGCTGCGCCAGCTACCACGTTCTTATTCAACGGTGCTCACACTTAGTGTGTCAGAATCATCTGAAAGCTTATAAAAATACAGACTGCTGGGCTCGGAGAGCCCGCATTTCTAGTAAGTTACTGGTTGGTGCTGATGTTGCTGGCATGGGGCCTCCGCTGACAACCACTGAACTTAAATGACTCCCCGCTTTTGGAGATCCGCGTCCTGTGACTACCAAAGGTGGCAGTGGGCTGTGAACTCTCTGCAGGAAGGAAGCCCGCTATAGAGCAAAGCTCCATGTTAGCAAGAGAGCGCTCAGTAGCCACCCTGTAAATAGAACACACAACAGGCAACCAAGAGTGACTTACCATGATGAGAGCGGTATCGCTGAAGCCCTCGGCAATTCTGGAGGCCACCTTTTCTGCAACCTGGTTTGGACTGCAGGAAAAGAACCAGCGAGTTTACCATCACGTTCTAGTTAATGCCACTCGACACTGTCTACCGACCACGCAGTTCATGAGCACTGATAAAAAGACGGACAGCAGCCCAGCTGCAATGTCTTGTGCAGAGGACAGGGAATGCTGTAAGGGCAGCAGGGAGCACAGTACACAGAGGTCCTGTCTCATCCCAGCGGGAAGCCCTTGCGGAGGGGATCGCGACAAGGCATCGTCTAAATAAAAAGGCTCCCTGGGACCCAGCGGACAGCACCAGCCAAGGCACTTCGATGACCTGCTGCTGCCTTTTCCATCTGCAAACTCCCAGATGGAAGTGACTCCGTCCAACTCTCAGCTGCTGGCAACTGAGTCGCTTGCTTTTAGTTTTAAAAAAAATTTCTAAAATCCCTAAGCCATTCCAAATCTCCTCTGCTCGTCAGCCTTCAATCACTGGCTCTGCCCCACCCCAACCTTGATAAATGACAACTTTCAACCTTCAGTCAATGAAACGAATTATCGAGTGGCTCCCACATTATCCCTGGTCACCACTCCAAACACAAAGTTATTCTTCTATCCTATTTCAGGAAGAGGCCTCCTCCCACCTGTAGGCCCATCCAGTCTGGCCTTCTCTCAGAGCCTTATTTACATTCTCTCTTCCCCCAATGGCCCCAGCTCTGCTGTCAAATCTGAAGAAGCCTTCTCCTTTTTTAGGGGAAAAAAAAGTATTCAACTGGTTCCCTCTAGCCACTGTCTAGCCTCTCTCCCTCCCAACCACATTTCTTCAGCTTATTAAGAAGCCTAATGAAGTTGACGATCTTGTCCCTCTTGATCCATTTTCTCATACAACTAACTGTGCGATCTGGCTTCCACCCCGTCACCTCTGTGGGCCAGTACCCTCGAAGCCTACCATCCACCTGCCAACCTTCCAAGGCCTTCCAGCTGGAATTCACGGCATCCCGGAAGGCTGGTTTATTTCTAGTTTCTCTGAATGAGGCTACCTTCGCCACTTTTCTTCATTCACTCACCAGGCACTGCAGATTCTTTCCTTGTCTGCCTCCTTTATTCTCCCTGTCATCCATTTTGTTCAGGCCACGGGTTTCTAAAATTGCTTCCTAACTGGTCTTAATTTCCAGGCTTCTCTTATCTAATATATCCTGAAGACTCTCTTTAGATCGCTTTTCCTAAAATGAAACTCCATCACGCCCCCCTACCGTTCACTGCTGCTTGGAAGATAAAAGCCCACTGTTCTCAGCCTGGCAAGTCCTGGCCTTTCTCACCGTGGACCGAGCTACTATTCCCACCCACAGGGACAAAGCTCTGTGTGTCTTTAATTTCAGTAAATTATTTACTTATTCAGTAAAACTGTCTATGTAGCACGTCCCTCACTCATTGTTCCCTGTTTGGAATGCCCTTCCATGCCATTCTCAGTTTGCTGAATTCCTTCCCATCTTTAATGCCCAGAAAATGCTACCCTCTCTGGGAGGTCTTGCCAAGCTGCCCCAGATGAGGTCCATTTGTCCCTTCTCTAAACTCTGAGTGTTTACGTCTAAAAAGCTTTGACACTTAATCCTTGGCATGCAGCTGTCTTTTTGTGCATCTTATTTTCCCTGCACAATTAAGAGTCTCAGCTTTTTGAAGCAAGGACTGAGCTATATATTTTAATGGCCATAAAAAATGGATTATTTTGAGTTTATTTAAAGAAACACACTATACAATTACAACCCTTTCTTTGTGATTGAGACTGAAAAAGACAGATTAATAATGCTTTATAAAAATAAATTTTATCTAATTCTATTTTCACTTTCAAAATTGAGAATTTACAGTGACATGATGATTATAAGCCTGCAGTATTATGTGAAGAAAAATTCAACAACAACAACAACAACAAAATAGTTTCAAAGAGAAAGGGCCCCAGGGATTCTTGTCCCTCAGATCAGCACAGAAAGCTCTCAAAGTAAAGGCAGTGCTTCACTGTATTTACCGGGAGTCAACAAGTGCCAAGTTCCCACAGCTCAGGTGGGAAACAGTGAGGAGCAGGAATAGGGCTGCCGACTCACCCACCAAGCGTGGAAAAGACACACCCTGACTGCTCCCTGACTGCTCTGCATCGTTTCCGGTCCTGACTCACCTATACCTCAGGTGCAAAGGGAGAAGAAGTTGGCATGTGCTAAGTACATGATCTTCTAGGGATATGTGCCACGTAAGCATGTGCCATGAAGAAACTTACCAAACTGTTACCCTAACATTTATTGTTATCATAGTAGTTGGTGACTTTCATTGGGAAGAGGGTCAAGAAACATTCATTAAGGGCGGCCGGATGGCTCAGTTGGTTAGAGCGCGAGCTCTGAACAACAAGGTTGCTGGTTCAATTCCCACATGGGATGGTGGGCTGCACCCCCTGCAACTAAAGATGGAAAACGGCAACTGGACTTGGAGCTCAGCTGTGCCCTCCACAACTAGATTGAAGGACAGTGACTTAGAGCTGATGGGCCCTAGAAAAACACATTGTCCCCCAATATTCCCCAATAAAATTAAAAAAAGAAAAAGAAAAAAATGTGTATTTAAAAAAATAAGAACTATCATTTCAGATGCCCAACTACTCAAATTTAAAATTGATTCTTTTGAAAGGTTAAAAAAAAAAGCAGTTAATGAATTGCTAAAGTATTTGAAAGAATTGCCAATTTTGTTTACTTTTTTTGTTACGCATTTAGTCTCAAATACTGACCTACGTCATTCCTAATGTAAGTAAGACTGTCGCATTATGATATTCAAGTCAGTACTTTGTTCCTAACAGGCAGTATCAACTTGAGTTAGCTGCCAAGTAAACCTGCAGGCACCCTGGAGACAGAGACCACTTTGCTCACCCCCTTCCCAACCAGCACAAATAAAACGATGTAATAACCTCAAGTTTAGGAAATGAGTAAATTAGTTACAAACACCTTACATTTCTTTTTATAACATTAAAACACTGAATGATCCTTTTTCGAAAAAAGTAATCACAGGACTAGTGATAGTACCAGCCTCTACTTTGAAACAAGCACAAAGCTAAACATGTTGCATGTTGCTTCACTCTCTCCTCACGACCACTCACTGAGGCATGAACTCTTAGCTCCATTTTACAGATAGGATCACTGAGGACCAAGTCACCTACTATTTGAATCCAAGTCTAACTGGCTCCAAAACTTCGGCTGTTAAGGTGATATTTCTAAAAGAAGAGAGCATTTTTGGCTAGGTCTGGCAAAGGAAGAAGGGAAGATTTTCCAGGTAGAGGCAAATAGCATTGAAGAAGGCAACTGGCACGACCCCGGCTCCTGAGCGTCCAAGCCGTGTGGCCTTTGTGCAGGGACCGTCTCTGGCTGGAATTTCTTCACTTGAGCATCCTTGTGAGGATTAGACAGGACGAAGGTGGGAAAGCCTCAGGTCAGGCACAGTGTAAGGGACTCCAGGTTTACTCCTAACACAGCACATGGGAGGGGTGGATGAAATCCTGTACAGCAGAGACTCGTCAGAAGGAACTAAAGAGTTCCTGGGCACACTACCCCCCAAACCCCTAATGTTTAATCCTCTCTGTGGATCCGACAAACGGCTGGTTAGTAGGTATTTAACGTCAATAGAGGAATCAATGGAGGAATGCAAACCCTCCTGAGCACAGAGCAGGTGAAGGAACTGGGAAATTCTAGAAGGCGTGATAGCATGAAAATCGTGTCTGAGTAAGATAATTCTAGGCTGGGCTGGAATGAGGTCCAAATAGAGGCAGGAAGCTGGAGAGGCCATGAGCCCAGTGAGGCATGTGGACGAGGGACCCTGTGCAGGTGGACACTGCGCTGATCATGTAAGTAAGGCACGGATTTGGGGGTGGGGGAGGGGACAAAGGGAAACGCTACACTCACTGACGAGCCAGCCCTTACCTCTTGCCTCCTCTCGTCTCCTTTCTTTAAACCACGGGAAAGGACTGTTCAGTTCAGGAAGCCACCCCCCCTCCAAGGACGGCTCTCCACTGCTTACAAAATGAAGTTCCAAACACCTTAGGCTTGCCCTACCTTTCCAGCCTCACTTCCTAGCTTTTCCTCGGCCCCTGCCCACTTCCACCTGGTGCCCATCACGGTGTCCTCTCTAGGAATGCTCCTCCTACTCTCCACATCTGCACTTGCCGGGACCCTGCCCACTCTCGAGGACCCAGTTCCAACGACAGCCCTCGCTGAGGGCTTCTCCAGCCATGTTCCTGGATGCAACGCCCCCCTGCTCCTGCTTTCACAGCCCTCTGCACCACCCTCACGGCACCCGGCCTGTTGTCTCGTCTTAGCCCCGTGTTGGCAATAGCTTTCCGATTCAACCCAGCAACCTGCAGGAAAGGGCCCAGAGCCTTTAGCTTTGCCCAGCACAGAGCGTGGCTGCCCAGGGCAGGCATTCTGTGCCCGGTCCGTCGAAGACCAAGCCGGACACAGGCCCCATGAACAGGCTCCAGATCAGAGCTGGGAATGCAGACAATGAGTCGTCAATACGTGGGGGGTCTTGGGTGGAATCACATGGAGAGGAGGTCCTAGAAGGAGTGAGATTAGTAAGAGAAGCACCCAAGGAGGAGAAACGAGTGGAGCTCCTGGGCTCTGAGAAACAACAGTCACAGAGGTAGTGGGAGAAGCTGAAGAGCCGGGGCTCAGCGAGCGCCTAGGTAGTGCCATCCTGCAGAGGCTTCCACAGGAATCATTTTGAGCCCAACATTTCGCTTGTTACCCCGCATCCCTTCAAGCCCTGACTGGACCGAGTCCTCCAAGGGTAAGAGCGTTTTGGTCCCTAAAGTGCGTTTGTGCCTCATCAGTGATAACAATACTCGGGCACCAGTTTATTGTGTTATTTACAAGAACGCTATTGAGTCCAACGTCTGGCCTACGCCGGGCCAGCGGACGGAGCTCCAGGAGGAGCTTAAGTCCGGGGTCCTTCCTGCATCCGCTAACTGCCGGGACACGAGGCAGTCAGCTCTGACGACGTGAGGAAAGCGTGTCAGCGCGTCCCGCTAGATACCGGACAGGCCACTTTCCATCACCCCGGCTCCTGGCAGGAGGAATCAGAGGGAGGTCAGGGAACTGACCCCCCCTCCCCCGGCCTCTCCTTGTAAGGTCACAGCAGGCTGGCCGCTGGCCGTGTTCCTCAACCAAAGAGGAGGAATTCTTCTTTCTTAAAAACACATTTGTTTCTATTCCCGTTGACATACAATCTTAGATTAGATTAAGGTGTACGGCATAGTGGTTAGACATGTATTTCACTTACCGAGTCATCCCCGACTAGTCCAGTACCCACCTGACAGCAGGCGTAGTTATTATTATATTATTCACTACATTCTCTATGCTGTACTTTACACCCCCGTGGCCATTTGTAACTGGCAATTTGTGTACCGTAATCCCTTCCTGAAGCAGACATCCTTACTCAACCCTTTCCTCCCCGTCCCGTCAGGCCCAGAGATGGGACCGGCTTTTGTCACCAGCTTTGGGTTACCGCACTGCTCTCTCGGGAGTTCTCTTCCATATGGCCCACACCTTTGGAAATAACCTGTTTGTTAAGCCCGCCTCAAATTATCCTAACTTCTGTGTGTCATCTGTCTTTCCACTGGGACGGAGACCGAGGCGGAAATAAAGCCGAGGTCTCCGTTTTGCTCGTTAGTGAGAAAGGAACCAGGAGCCAATACGAAGGAAGCAGCGGACACCACATTTTCATCACAGTATCCGAGCGCCAGACCTAAAAGCTGTTATATTTAGCCCCAGAGAGAGCGGGGTCTATCCCAACCCTCTGCCCCACCTTATTCCGACATGGGCAATGGGAAGCAAGGCAGAGCGGGGCGGGGACAGACACTGGAGGCCCGCGACTGTCGCTTTCATTGTACGAATTCCCTTCAAGCAAAAGAAAGGAGCTACAAAACAGAATCCCAAAGTTAATATAAATGTTTAGACTTTCTGTTGTTGGGAATTAACCACACCACGGATCCTTGCAAATACTAGAAACAAGCACAGAGGGTGGGGAGGGGTTTTGTTCTCACGCATTTTGTATCTTGAGCCGACAAGGTCAGAAAGCACATAGAAACCGTCTGTCTGCCACATAATCACTCTCCCAGACCACAGAGGGTTTCTGCACGCACGTACCTGGCATCCTTTACTCGTTCATTAGCTTGATAATAACCAGCAATCACATAGCTATTATCTTTGCACCACGAATCAATCTGAAACAGGAACAAAAATTGGGAAAAAAAAGATGAATGATTTTTCCCTGAAATATGAAGTCTTAAATAAACACAGTAGACCTTTCCCACCCCAAATGCTGGGATAAGACACCATATAAACCTGTATCCTTCTCCCCAGAAGAAAGGCTACAAGAATGAGTGTTCACAGAAAAAAGGTCATACCAACTTGCTTTCCATGGTCCACGTGAAGCCAGAGAAAGCACAGGAGAAGCACGGGCCCCTCTCTCTCACTGAGATGGGGCATATCCCAGATCCGAGGGCCCTGCGATGGCCGGGAGGGGTGGGACTGGACACCAGGACTGACTTCTTTGCCCAGTCCCTGCAGAAGGCCCCAGTCTTGACACCTATTAAACAGGTGCAGTGCCGTGGAGAGGTGGGGAGGGGAAACCATCTTTACCCACCTTCTCTTACAACATAGAGAACTGAGATATTTTGGGGCTTGAGAAATCCTTAAGATCACTTAAATCAATCCTTCACAGATAAGCAAATGAAAACTCAAGAGTTTCTAAGTTTGCACAGCCAGGTAGCAGAGCCCAATTGGGAATCTAAGTCTCTTTTGAAATCAAGTCTTTTTGTACCGTATTTCAGTATCCCTAGCAACATACCCTGAAAAACTCTTCATACTGGGATGTGGGGTAAACAGGCAAGGCACACAGATGGGCAGACACAGGAGGGGCTGTATCTGCACATGCATGCACACACGTGCCTGCGGGCGAGCGCGTGCGCGCACACACACACTCACTTCCCTGTGGCTGTACATTTTATAATGCCACTCTTTTCTCATCAGATTTAGCTTCCTGCAGGTTTAATGCCATTATTAAAAACAACAAATGTCATCCGAACTGTTTTGCCATAATGGAATTTTAATAATACACCGCAATAAATTCTATTCTCAGTCTGCAAAAGAGGAAAAAATTGATCCTTTTTTTTTTTTTACAGTGAATTAACTGGTTAAAAATGTTTTTATCTCTCCCCTCTCTCTCTCTGTCTCTCGTTTTAAAACATAGTCCTATTGCTCTTTTCCTTGAATTCTGGTTTGGACCTCAGACAGTCTCCTTTATGACTAAAAGCAGACATTACAAGACGGTTACAGTCCAAGGTTCCCTGGCTCACATGAGGATTAGAATAATAATTCTGGCCTCCTAAGAGCTCACGAATTACCATATTGGGTCAAAACCAAGGCTCATTGAACCAATGAGATGCTTTGGTCACCCACCCAAAAGATTAGGGCTATGTCTCCAAAATATTTATAATGGCTCTTTCACTGTAACTGTGCCGCAAATGACTCCAAAATTACTTGTATTTTGTTTTTATCACCTCTTAAAGGGATGGATTCTAGAAACTTTCTATTGCTGCCTACAGCAGCAATTTCTTTCATTTTTTCCTAAACTTATCTCTATGTAGCACCAAGGGGCATAGCGTAGCTTTAAAACGCAGGATTTGGCCCCATTCCTCGAACTCACTAGAATGCCCCGCCCTTTAGTGCAGCTCTCCCAGCCTTTGTTTCTCATCAAAGACCCACCTGTGGAATGTGGGTGACCCTCATTTCTGCCCACTTTGGCGTCCCTCTCCCCGCTCTTTGGGGTAGGTTGTCCTTATAGCCCGAGTCATAACTAGAGATGTGTCCCAAGTTTGGCTACTGTCTTAGTTTCCTATTGTCCTTGTAACAAGTTACAAACTCAGTGGCTTAATACAACACCGACTATCTCAGAGGTCAGAAATCTACACTGGGCCAGCAGGGCTGATTGCTTCTGGAGCGCTAGGGGAGAACACGGTCCTTGCCTTTTCCAGCATCTAGGGGTCACCCACATTCCTTAGCTAGTGGCTCCATCACTCTGACTTCTCTGCTTCTGTCAGCACACCTTTGACTCCGAGTCAACTGCTTCTCTCTGATAAGAGCCCTTACACTGGATCCATCAGATAATCCAGGATAATCTCCCCATCTCAAAGCCCTTAACTTAACCTCCTCTGCCAAATCCTTTTTGCCATGTGACGTAACATATTCACAGGTTCCGGGGATTCGGACGTGGACATTTCAGGGGGCTAGTTTTTGGCTGATCAGAGCTGTGTTTAATATACGGATAAGATTACTTGCTACTGGCAATGTGCTGACCACCTCCAGCAGCAGGTTTTAGTGAGCAGTCTAAGCTGCTCCTAGATTCCTTTCCTAGGCTGAAGGCAAGGGTGCAGGACTCCTCAGCAAACACACTGCACACCTCGACTTGACACTTTACCTGAGGAGGGTAAAATTCCTATAGGAAAAACTTCAAGGGCCTAAGCAAATTCCAGCAGAAAAATAACGCCATGACCTTGAAGTTCTAGCAGAACTCGCTGAAAAGGTTACCCTAACAGTGAACCAGGCCACAAAAGCTCTAGCTCAGTTTTAGAAACTTTTGAATGACTCAAACAAGAATAACCAAGTTAACTGTATGTGTGGCTGCCTGTGACGGGCAGCTGTCCAGACACAGACACAACTGGCCTCCAACTGAGGGATGGAGAACTGACGCAGGCCTCCCCACCAGCCATCAGAGCCCTTGGAGGAAGGCAAACGAGTTTGAATAATAGGGGAAGAGTTTTCTTTGATCGTCTTAAAAATGGCACTAGGTGTTATCGGGTGAGAGTGCCTTGGTGTGGAGTAAACTTCAGTGTGTGGAAGGAGAGGAGTGGTGTGGACAGGGCTTGGGGTGGGGATGGGGCAGCAGGTCCCGGGAGCTTTCATATTCCCGCAGTAAGCCCAACGGCTCGCTAATGAAAAGCCTAGTGGGTTTGAAGGGTAGCTTGCTCAGTAAAGGCAACTGGCTCCCTCCCAAGTGGGCGGGGGAGGGGGTGGGGGAAAGGGGGTGGGGCAAAGGCCGGGCAAAAGAACTAAGAAGCTGTTTGACCTCTGTTCTCAGTGAATCCATTTCCCTTTTCCTTGCCTTGCTGCTGTGATTCCCTATTGCCGTCATGCATCCTATGAACAATCAAAATGAAAATCCAAGTTCAGGATAACACCCTGAATGAAACCTGAGGTCAACTCAGTAAAACTGACTCTCAATACAGGGTCCCCAGTCTCCATTTTTTCATGCAGTTTCTTTGACTTTTCAGAGAGAAAGGACTTCTACCTGAGCATGAGCCCACATCCTCTGCTCCACGCAGTTTTTGGCTCATTCCACTCCAGTCACTGGAACTACTAAAGGCGTTAGGTTTAACCCCTTCATTCCCAATTCGACTCAGCACAAAGAAAGGAGCTTCTCTCAGCAAACTTGCTAACATTTGCATGAGTGAGGCACCTTACAATTTTCAAAGCACTATCACCCACCTCACAGAGACTATAGGACAGCCATAGAGGAAGCAAGGCAGGGAGCTGGTGACAGCCACTCTGAGGAGGGCTTGCCACTTAGAACTCGAGGTTGTCTGTGAGCCTCGCTGTCTGTAGCAAGAAGCAGGCCTTGGAGGTTAAAAGCAGAGGAGTTGTTAGTCTCAGTGAGAAGAAAAGCTCTTTCTCAAGTGGGATGCTGACTGTTTTATGGAACAGAGAGTAGCTGGATCCATGAAAGAAGAGCTCTGGAGGTAAATGGATGGGGACAGAGGGACAAGTCAGGGGGAAGAATTGAAAGGAAGACCCCCAGCAGCCATCTCCCTCTCCCACGCTAGCACGGGAATGTTCTGGAGACAAAAGAGAGGAAGAAGGGAGGAGGGCGCTTAGGAAACGGCCAGAGGACAGCAGCCCATGCAAATGAGCACAGAGGAGGCCCCATGGAGGCAGCCTAAGGAATTCTGGACCAAAATCCTGGTGATTAGGCCAACTGGCAAGTAAGAAAGTCATGTGAGCAGCATGAAGTCGAAAACTGCTCCACAGTGCTAGGAAATCAAAGAGGCGGAAGGACAAGCCGGCTTAGGGAAACAGCAGGTTCGTGCTAATTTGCCTACTAACATTTTATGGCTTTTTGCTATTAGAAATAATTCCGTCACTACCTACGTCAAGGGCTATAAGGATAAATAAGATAACAGGCATAAGTACTTACAAAAACAAAAAGCACCCAGAGATTCAAGGATTTTTTTTTTAAATGGAAAATTATAATGAAAAGCCTTTCAAAGGAGTCTGATGCTGCCCTTTGATGGGCTGCATATCCAGGTCAGCCTTTCCCACTTATCAACAATAATCACAGTATGCAAACTCCCTACATAGCAAAAAGCCACGAGAATAAGGCCTTCTCTAGACAGTTTCATGCATTTGGATGCTTTATTAAAATGACATCTTCCATAGCTGATACCTGATCAACTATGTCTCCATGCACTGAGATTTTTTTTCATTACCTTCAGGTTATAAAGTTGCTAAGTCAAAAGCTGAATGATATTAAACTTAAATACCTTAATTGTAACACAACATTTTTGGATGAAACTCAAATTGCAAATTTTCCTTTATAACTTTCCTTTAAAAGTTATTTAACTTGTACTCGATTGGCGTCTTTTTCATACTTGTCAAATACTGAGGCTATGATTCCAAGTTTTGGTCAATGTAAGAAAAGCCAACATAAACCACCACGGCTTGGCAAGGCTAGCACTTCGGCTATTTGTTTTTACTGTTGAAAGTAAGTTATTGCAGAAAGGACTTAATTTCGCTGGATGGGAGTCTCAAACAACGAAAGGCAAGTTTGGAGGAAGTGCTGGAAGTTGAGAAACTGAAGTGCAGAGTGTAATGACCCAGGGCGAGCAAGCTCAGAACAGGGACTCACGCAGTGCCCTTTCCCTCTTAACAAGCTGGTGGCAATGGGCCCCACTTAAGAGTCAAGGTCCCCTGTGGGTGTCTTCCCTCCCCAAGTAAGTGGTTTGGGAGACAGACTTGCTCCCTGGGGAAAATTCATGTAATGGTGACTCAAAGGCAGTTGTTTATAGTCAGTATATTTAATTCTCTCAAGTATTGCACTCGTATCTGGTAATAGGAACATAACTCTTTCAACTCTGGAAAGATTACTTAAGAATGAGAAGCATTAATAATATTTTGACAATTTCAAGTGCAGTTCAAGTTTGTTTTTACGAGGCTCTTAGGTATTTCTGATAGGATTTTATACGGATTAAAGCAACAGTCCTTTTCCTCTTACCCCTGCGGCTACTCAGTTACCCTGTGACTCCTCTTCTAACCACCCCGTAAAAGCTACAGCTCCTCACGCTTCTGTCCATGGCTTTCTCCTCCTTCCACACACTGTCCTGGCCAATCTGACCTGCTCTCACGGCTTTAAAAGTCACTGAGAAGCTACTGGTTCCCTATCTATGTCTCTAGTCCATCCATCTTCTGAGCTCCAGATGCATGTTCAACTTTGACTTCTAGGTCATCTTCATCTTCCCTCAGTGAAAGGCAGCACTGTCTTCCCGATGCATAAGTCAGAAATTGAGGTGTCAACGTTGCTCCCCTTTCCCTATGTCCACATACCATTAGTCACGGAGTCCTGTTGATTCTTCCTTCTGACTCTCTAATCTGTATCCCTCTCTGCATTTACACTGCACTCAGTTTAGGCCACCTCTCTGCCTTTAGTCTCGTATGCAACTCCCGCCACCAACATCCTGTTTGCTGCAAGCTGGACCGATCACTACAAGACACAAGTCTGTTCATGTAACTCTCCTCCAGTGGCTTCCCTCTGTCCTCATGACGATGCCCAAACTCCTTTGTGTGACCTGCAAGGTCTTCTACATTGAAATCTATCCACTGCTCACCTCTCTCTACCTTTACACTCCAGCTCCCCTCCCCCAGTTTTCTCCTGGTCTTTGCACATGCTGGTCTCTCTGCCTTGACTATTCTCTCCCCACCCCCTGGGTTACTACGGCTGGTCGGCTGGGCCACCACTTGCATGTCCCTTTCTCTGGGCAGCCTGCCTTCCCTAACTCTGCAATCCTGGATTAGCTGACTTTTCTCTTGGACCCCTCACCACTTTCTCCTTAACCTCACATA
The DNA here is from genome assembly GCF_004115265.2 of Rhinolophus ferrumequinum. Taxonomy (NCBI): domain Eukaryota; kingdom Metazoa; phylum Chordata; class Mammalia; order Chiroptera; family Rhinolophidae; genus Rhinolophus; species Rhinolophus ferrumequinum. The sequence continues at coordinate 30,940,820 of NC_046298.1, forward strand.
AGGGACTCATTCTTTGGTATTGTATTTGTCTGCTTCGTGCAAGTTCAACTGCTACGCAGGTACTGTGTTTGATCCACAGGCATGTCCCTCCCCCATCACCGGCAGGTCACGATTGGAGATAAATAATCCTGCCTTAATGCTACTGGTAAATCTAGTTTCTTGCAAGTGAATACACAACACATATCCAATTAGCCTGCAATTCCCTTGGTAACAGAATAATTAAGATGGTTGAAAAGATTTGCATTAGAACAGAAACATGCACACCCGGGATATTTTGGTACCCACAGCACATTTCTTCAGGAGCGAAAATGGTTGATTTTATGTACAAATGTCATCTACTTCTTATCTATCTCCTGCCCAGAGATGATATGGAGAAATTCACACAATGACAGTTTCACAGGCACTCAAAAATGTTCCCAGTAACCTTGGGTCGGGGCCATTTGCCCAAAGGTACTTCCTACTTCCTACGAATTTACATGGGTGTCATCACCAGGTAAATTATGAAATGGATTCATTTTACTTGGTGGGAGGTATAGAGACAGGATTTCTGCCTACACCTTCTCAAACTGAACTACTTTTTGCATGAATTAACAAATGTTTTTAGTACCATCGTTTACACTTAAATGAAAGATAAACAGTACCGCAGCTCGGGTACTGAGGCGAGTTTATTTCTCCCTAAGGTTTTAACAACTCACTGGAATTTATAGGTGGTCTTTTTTCCTTCATTGATCACCACACCTCAAATACTACTGCCTAGAATTAAATTACCAGGCAATGCATCCGTATTCCAACTCTTTTTCCCATCGGGCTTCAGTAAAGCAGTCATTACTAGTGAACACATCCAAGTGTGGAGGATAGAAGATACGACTGCTCCAGCTTTTTAATTTCAGGCTTTTAGCTTTTAAAACCATGGGTGCCTTCTAGATAAGTCATCCATGGGAACAAATTCTCCTTACCCAGGGCTGCCCCCGACACAAAGGGAGCAGTGCCTGTGCCGTCAACGTGGCACCTCTCTAAACGTGTCTCAGCTTCGGGATTCCGGGGCACCAACATCAAAAGACCCGCGGCGTTGACACCCACGTCGGAGAAGGAACCGGCTCTGTGAAGGTGCGCGAGAACCAAACTCTAGCCTTTCGGTCCCGACACATAAAAACTTTCCTCGACTCAAAATCCCAAATGTAAACGCCTGTCGAATCCCAGTTAACGATGGCTTATTTCTATCAAGGCTACTTGCTTGGGGAAATTAATGCATTTTTCGTCGCCTAAAATGCCTCTAAAAATACCCTCGACGGGTAAGATGCTATAACTAACTGCTATAACTTACTACCCTGCCATTTGCGGAGCGTTGCCTAAGTGCCGGGCAAAGACCTAGCCCTCTCGCGAGTCAGCCCGTTCGTCGTTACCGCGACCTCCGGCCGTGGGTTCTCGACTCCCGCGGGGCAGCTGTCAGCTTCCAGCAGGGACCGCGCGGAGGCTGACACCGCAAGCCCATGTCCGAGGAGCGGCCGAACGCCCTTCCCGTGCTTACCAGGGTGAGGGCCACCTCCAGCATGGGGGCGAGGGCCAGGGTGCCGTGGAAGAGGGGAATACAGTCCACGAAGAGGGTGTGGTGGGCGCCGGGACCGCCCAGGGGCAGGTGCTCCTTGCGAGGCTTCTGCTTCTCGGCCACCAGCAGTCCGTTAACGGCGCAGTGAGGGTACTTGGCGCCATGCAGCACCATTTTGCAGTAGGCCTGGGTGGTCAGCTTCACTCCGGGCATGCTGAGCCCGGGAGGGCCCCCGAGGCCCTGGGGGCCGGCTGAGGCCTGGGTCCGCTGCCGAGCCACGCGGCGCTTCAGCGGAGAAGCGGGACGAGGCGGCGGGTGCCTGGCGCGGTCCTGCGGCCGGCCGAGGCCCCCACAGGCTCAGGCCCGCTCCGGGCTGCGACCCTCCACTCGGGATCCCGTCAGCCGACGCGCCCGTCTCAGACTCCACTCGCGCTTCTCGCCCGGCGCCGCCGGAAAGCAGCACGGCCCGGCGTTTTACGACGTTTGCGGCACTCCCCTCCTTCCGCTCCAGTGACCTCCGGCGCGGCCCGGCGCGGGGTGGAGTCCACCTTGATCCCGTCGTGCCCCGCGGCAGAGCCTCGCTCTCTTCCGGTCGCGAGCTGCCGGGCGTAGAGGGCGGTCGCGGTGGGAGCACAACGGGCGCCTGCGGGGCGGCAGCGGCGGCGGCAGGTGAAGCAGGCGGCGGCTGGCCCACGCACTCGGGAGGCCGGGGAGGGTCGTGGGCCGGGAGCCATCGGGCCTGAGTGCCCGCGGCCTGGAGCCAACAGGAAGCGGCGGTTGGGTCTCGGAGCCCGGTGACATTGAGGCCGCTGCGCGGGGGCTTCCGACTCGGGGGCCGCTGCGTTGTGGCCTATGTGCCGCCCAGAAGCATCCCGCCCGGATGCATCCCGCCCGGCACCTCCTGTCCTGCCCGCGGGCTGGCTTCGGGTTCTGACCTTGGAGCGCCCGCTGGCGAAGGGCGCGGGCCCAAGGGACAGGGCGCTTTGCTGGCCTTCGGGGAGGCGGCCTCGGGGCCTGTTTTGCAGCCTCGGCCATCGTCCCTTTAATCGGTGCCAGCGCGACCTTCCCGGCTCTAACGGGGCTCGAGGAGAGGCGCTCTGCTTCCGCGCCCGCGGGCCAGGCCGGGGGAGAAACGCGAGACCGCAGCGAGTTCAGCTCTGACGTCATGTTTCTGTTTATTCTCTCCTGTTTGGGGTATTTTCTGAATCGTTAGGCGTCATCGTCATCAACAGCCCCCTGAAAGGTTCAGTTTTAAAGGAGGGATCGGTAGGGGAGGTAAGTCTGAATCAGGAAGGACCCAAGAGAGACGTGGGTCATCCAGGTCATCTGTTGTCCGCTGTGATTGGAATTGATTGGACCAGGGTAGCGTTTCTCCCTGATTTCCCATTCCTGTGATAGGCATTGATTAAATATTAGGTTTTTAAGCAAATAGTAGAATGCAGTGCATGCCACAGTTCCTGTGAGTCTTTTTACCTTTTCCCTCCAAACAATGAGCCCATCATGGCAGCACAGAGCTTTACCGTTTTTAACTTTTTCAGCCTCCTTATTAAATTTTTCTCAACGTTTTCCTTTTTTTAAGGAAGCTAATTTTCTACTAATTGCCTGAAATGTGTATATATTTTGGCACTTGGTTTATAATGAAGTTCCGTGCTAACTACTAAGAAAAAAGTCAGACTAGGTTGTTTTTGTGATTTCAGTTAGTAATGAATGGATCATTTATATTGGGGAGAAGAAAGCGAAAGAACTGCGTTGATTTCCAAAATGCACTTGGGCAAAAGAAGAATCGTTCCTGATAACACATTTGCCCTTATTCATAGAGAAGTTGTACATTTTTATCTTTCAGAATGTTGGCTACCAGAGTATTTAGCCTAATTGGCAAGCGAGCAATTTCCACCTCAGTGTGTGTGCGAGCCCACGGTAAGTGTAAATTTTCTTACTTTTAAATAGGCTGAGCTAATTTCATTTTGCTCCTGCTATGTGTAAGGCCCTGTGCTGGAGTTTCAAATTTAGGTGTCTAAGATTCTGATCTTGCTGTTGAGAGACCTTAGGGGAGGGATAAATATTTTAATAGGGCGTAGTTCTAGATTGTTTATGAATCATACTGAATACCAGTCTGCATCTTTGCTTATACTGATATTTTCTCCCTTTTCCTTTCCCATTTTTTTCAAGTTCAAGTTTAATCCCTTTCAAGAGATCTTCTCTACCTGACTTTAGTGCTTTCCTCCTCCAAAAATTCCTAACCACATAACCTTCAATACCATTTACATTACTGGGGCAATGGAAGGGAAAGAGTTTGGACTTCCTGGCTTGAATTGGGTTTAATCTCATTTCTGTCTTGGACTAGCTACTTAAGTTCAGGAATCAGTTTTCTTACCTGAAATACCATATTTCCCCGAAAATAAGACCCGGTCTTATATTAATTTTTGCTCTAAAAGACGCATTAGGGCATGTTTTCAGGGGATGTCTTGTTTTTTCATGTACAACAATCTACATTTGTTCAAATACAGTCATGTCATCTTCTGGAACCTCGTCATATAGTCCATCTGGCTGACGATCTTAACTGAGGCTTATTTTGGGGGTAGGTCTTATTTTCAGGGAAATACAGTATGTGTAAAGAGCTTGGTTCAGTGCCTGGCACATAGCAAGTTTAGTTTTGCATTTATTAAACATCTTTGTATCAGACACTGTCAGGCACTGAGAATAAAAACTGAGATGTGGAATCTTTCCATAAGGGTATTTGCAAACTGGAGAGGGACAGATACGTGAAGATAGTGTTTTAGTAGCAGATGGTCCCTGAGGAGAAGCATTTAGCCTGGCGTGGGGTTCAGGGGAGGCTTCTGGAGGAGAGGCTTTGCTTTGCAGACGGACTAGTAGGTTTAACCTCACATTCAAGAGGGGAATGGCATTCTAGGCAGAGGGGAAGTAAGCAAAAGGACAAAATGCGAAGCAGCAGGGCAAGGTGTGTTACTAAGGGGTCAAGTGCAAGGCTTGAGTGGTGGATGATGACCTTGGAGAGCAAGGTTTATGTATCCAGGGGCTCAATAACAAGGAACTACTATTTTCTGAACTGCTTTATGTGTGAAATTTTCCTCGAAATTGTGTCCTTTATTTGGTGATACTGCTGTCTTAAATTTCTCTATATTTATTGCCCAGGATGACACTATGGACTCACACTGTAAAACATCATTTTTGAAGGAGCATTATTGAAATATCTGTTACTTAAATGAGTAAATAATAAAGAAAAATGATTTGTTTAATACCTATGGAAAGAAACCCTCCTTCATTGAAAGCCTAGGTAATCACTTAAGGCCAAGATTACATTTGTTGCCATTTTGGCTTTGCTGATATATATGCTTAGCTTTCTGTTTTAGTTTAGTTTGCTTGAGGTATAATTTACGGAAAGTAAAACTTATTTTTCTAGGTGTAATGTTCTATGGATTTTGATAAACTCACAGTGTGTAACAACAACTCCAGTCAGAACCTACCACATCTCCATCACTCCCAAAGTTCCTTTCTGTTCCTTTGTTCATTCTGCTCTTTTATCAGAAGCCAACTTCTATCTCCTTATCGAGATTCAGGCCATGACTTACTCTTAGGTATTGTTTTTGATGGAGGAAGTAAGATCAATTCCTTTCTTGCAACCCACCAGTGGCGTCTCGTGCCTAGAGTTGACCTTTTTGATCTCATCGCATCATACTCAAAAAAGCAAACAGCCCAACCAGCCCTCCCGTTTGTTTACGGTCCCAGCCCCCAGTGGTACGGTATTTTGTTCCTCACATATATATCAGGCCGGTTAGAATAGCCTTTTCTGGCCCCTCGTGCTAAAGATACTCCGTCCTACATCACCCTGCTTTGTTTTTTCTTACAGCACTGCCATACTGTGGTTATGCGTGTATGTTTGAGTATTATGTGTCTCTTCCTCTAGAGTGCAAGCTTATTCATGGCTGCATCTCCAGCACACAGTGGGCAGATGGAGAAAACTACAGTCCATTAGACAAGTTTTGTCCTTAATTTTTATCCTTTAATTATCAAAGTCATACATGAATACATGAACCGGTTCTCCACATAAAATAGTAACATAATACGGAGTGCCGTTGGTATCTGCCAGTGTCAGTTTGGGTGTTTGTGTAGTAACACATCTGATTGCCAGGGGAGCTCAAATTCACCAGATTTCCTCAGCAGAGGCTCAGCCAAAAATCCATCCAGGTAAGGATAGAAATGACAAAACTTTCACTAGAATGCAAAATCTTTGCTTACTCTCTTTTTAAAGGGAATGTTTGGTATGTTAACCTTTGCCTTCCCTCTCCCATTTTCTGGGAGAGAAGGCTCAAAGTGCTGAAGAATCCCTGGCAGCCCTGGGATCATGAATTGGCCATTCTTGTTCTAGAAAATGCAATTTTATGCTTAGAGGGTTCCAAGGTTGGTAGCATTTACAGTCACGCACCACTTAATGACTGGGATACATTCTGGCAAACATGGAGTGCACTTAACATACACCTGGATGGTGTAGCCTATGACACATCTAGGCTACAAGCCTGTACAGCATGTTACTGCACAAAACAGCAAGAGATTAAATCAAACACAACAGAAAATTCCATCAGGAGACCGGACATACGAGGCTGCTGCTGGCATAGCAATACTGTTTTATAGCAAACTTTTTTTCTGTAACTAGAAAGAGTACATTCCAAAATAACAATAAAAAGTATAGTGAATATATAAACCAGTAAGATAGTCATTTATTATTATCAAGCATTATGTACTGCACATAATTGTTTGTGCTATACTTTTATACGACTGGCAGTGCAATGCGTTTGTGTACGCCAGCGCCACCACAAACATTTGAGTAATGAATTGTGTAATGCGTTGTGTACAAAGTTAGACGGCTCTGACATCACTAGGCATTAGGAATTTTTCAGCTACATCATAATCTTGTGGGACCACTGTTGAATATGTGGTCCATCGTTGACCAAAATGTTATGACTCATGAGTACATCTTTATAATAGTTTATTGAGATGAAATTCACATGACAAACATCTTTTTAACGTGTACACTTCAGTGGTTTTTTCACTGAGCTGTACCATTATCACCACGATTTTAGATCTTTCTCATCACCCCAATTTCCTTTTTAATAATTCATGTGTAAGCTGAGTGCTAATGTACAACCAGTATTTTCAGTTCACTAATCATTTTAATAGACTTCGAATTGTAAAATTGGAAAATAATTCTAGTCATTTTCACCGCAAATCTTTTTGTGTTAAGGTCGAGTATAAATATCAAAGTGCGCTAGTCATTTGCATGGCAAAGATAAGTGGTTAGAGAAATTATACTACTTTGCTTAAGGCTAATGTTTTATTTCACTATTGTTAACATGATTTGTGAGATTTCAACCATTGGGACTAAGCTAATGGAGGTGAAGCGTTTTTGCAGGACTTCATGCTTCTAGACCAATTTGGAACACAAAGTTTTCTTGCAGGTGTTGGATAGAATTGAAATAACAGCTTTTAGCAATGGGAAAACCCTAAGTGAAAATTAAAGTATTCCTTTCTTTTTTGTTGTCTGAACTTTTTTCTCTTTACTTGAGTAATACATAAGTACACGCTCATTTTAAGGAACTAAAAATTTCTATTTGAGCAAAAATCCCCATTTGTCCTCTTCTCTTTCCCTGATAACAACTTGAGTTTACTTTGCCAGTTTTGTGTCTTAGTTACATATACATGTGAGTATATAGACATGATTTACATTTTTAAAAAGAAAAACAAAACCTTGATGCTGTTCAGTGACTTGGTGAGTGTACGATTGTCTTTCCATTTTGAGCACATGGATTTGCCTCCTCGTCCTCATTTCTGTTGTAACTTGTTTCTCCCTCCACCCCACCCCCAATTCTCTTCTCTGCTCTTTTTCTTTTTTCCAGAGTGCTCATTTCTTAACGTGCTTGTAATTCCCACGTCTGTTGTGTTGTCTCCCTCTTATAGCATGTAGTCACCAGTAGGTAGGACTCCGCTCTGTTCCCTGATAATCCCACGCTTAGCATATAGCAGTTGCTAGGTAAACATTTGCTGAACAGATGAGCGAATGGCTCCACGATACACGTTTCTAAGGAGCTAGCTAACTCCATCCTCTCTAGTAGAAACAGGCTATTATGGGGGTTTTTTTGCTATATTAAACAGTGCTGCAGTAACCATCTTTACATATGTCTTTGTTGCTGAACTTTTGAACACTTTTTTTTTTAGGAGTTTTTATTGTTTTTGTTCTTCCTCATGAGTTTGAGTCACGTGCCGAAGGGCCTTTGTTTAGTTCAGTCTCTGTCCAGGGCAGGGGATCCCTGGAGCCCTTGTCTGACCTCGGCCTGAATACTGTTAGTTGCAGAAAGTGCTACCTCTGTGAGCAGTGCTCCTGCCAGGCTTCTGTTTTGCTGTGATGCCCAGCGCTGCTATAAACTATCTTCCTGCTATCCTCGTTCTGCTGTCTGGGCCATGCAGAACAAGCCTGCTCCCTGCACTACGTGATAGTCCTTCAGCTGTTGGAAATGGGCTGCGGCCCCCTGCGACAACTGAGGTTTTCTGGGAGTGCGTACACTTGCTTATTTCCGTTTTTAGAAGTCCCACCTTGTTTGCATAGCTCAGAACTTCTGTGAGTGTTCCAGTATTTATCCTGTGTGTTTTTAGGGAGCGTTGTGAAGAGTGAAGACTATGCTCTCCCGAGTTACGTTGACCGGCGTGACTACCCCTTGCCTGATGTGGCCCATGTCAAGACCCTTTCCGCCAGCCAGAAGGCCTTGAAAGAGAAGGAGAAGAGCCCCTGGAGCAGCCTCTCCATTGATGAAAAAGTGGAATGTGAGTATTGAAGGGAAGTACAGGCATGTTGTGTGAGAGTTTTTACTGATCAGTGCTGGGCTGTCGCCCAGAGACCAGCATGCATGGAAGGTCCGTGAGTTGTTTTTCTGATGGGCCGCTCCAGGGCCCACTTTCTGTGCTCTGCCCACTGGTGGACCTCTGCCCAGGCTCCTTTGTGCTTATGGGGTGCCAGGCCCTGAGGACGAGCTTGAACATGGATGCAGAGCAGCCGAATGGGGGTCAGTCGAGTGTGTAGTATGTGGGTGCAGCATCTTAATGCCTCTGCTGGGTGGGGCTGGGTTTACTGTAAATTACTGATGGAAGAGCAGCAAAACGTGGTGAGGTAGGACGGGCATGAAAATAATGCGATTAAATCGACGCTTGCACTAATCTAGAGAAGAAAGAATTGCAGTTTTTTTTTGTTTTTTTTTTTACCCAAGGCAAACTCCATGCCTTGTTTCCCCTCCTTCACCCCTTATATGCGCACCCCTTATATGTGTGTGCGCGCAAACATGCCTGAGCGTGTTACGGTCTCAGGCCTCTCTGTCGTATTCCTCAACTCCTTGTTCATGTTTTCCTATGGTGGTGAGTGGAGAAATGATGCAGCAGTGCAGACGACAGAGTGGCTGGTCCCCATAGTCCTTCTGCCTGCAAACGGCTGTTTTTTCCGCTCCCAGTGTATCGCATTAAGTTCAACGAGAGCTTTGCTGAAATGAACAGGAGCACGAACGAATGGAAGACGATTGTGGGCACTGCCATGTTCTTCATCGGCTTCACTGCTCTCGTTCTGATGTGGGAGAAACGCTACGGTGAGTAGAGAGGCGAGAAGGGATCTGGATTGGCTCTCGGGTGAAAAGCCCTCAGTCACACGAGACGTGGATTTAGCCAGCACAGCTCCATCTTTCAGTGCCTGGGAGTGGGTTGTGGGGTGCCCTTCACACAAGACAGGGACCTCCATTCTGGGGTCCATCCCAGGATTGTTGACAGGTGTGTGAAACGGGCTCATGTGAACGGAAGTTGTCTAAGCCACAATCTCCCTTATTCATGGTGGGTGGGCCATACCTGCTTGGTAGAGAACTACTTACTTACTTTGTACAGCGCACATTTTCAGTAGACACCAATCTGCTCACCTAGTCAGTTCTCAGAAGGTGTAGTGAAGGTTTGATCAGAGAGATGGGAACTCTTACTCATTGAAGGGCTATTTCAATTGTTTGGGGTCAACATCTCAATAACCAGCATTCTATTCTGGATCTTTGGACCTAACGGTTTCTGCTTAGTGTGGGTGCTGCCTCTGCCGGGTTCTTTCTGTCCAGGCAGAATAGGTATTTTCCCATTCCGAGTAGGTCTCTGTTGTGGTTGGAGTGTGGACGTGGCTTAGTAGCAGACCCGTCTCTGCTCGTCTCCCAAGTCACCTTTGACTGTTCTATGCTAGCCTGTAGACCCTATGATCTGTGTCATATAGAGAAGGCGTTCTGATTTTAGCTGAAGTATTTAATCGCCAACTTACAAACAAAGGAATCGTTTGGTTGGAACTGTGAAGAGTTGTCAGTGCCCAGAATTCAAACCCAGTGCGTGTCCGTTGGTGTTGAGTGGCAGGCGACCTCACTGAGCTGGGGGCCCGGGTGTTGGGGAAGACCTACCCCGACAGTGTGTTGGCTGAGAAACGGCTAGTGCAGGCAGTGTGGCCTAACGCGCTTGTTTTGGACTGCAGTGTACGGCCCCATCCCGCACACCTTTGAGGAGGACTGGATCGCCATGCAGACCAAGAGGATGCTGGACATGAAGGTGAGCCCCATCCAGGGCTTCTCTGCCAAGTGGGACTACGACAGGAACGAGTGGAAGAAATGAGAGCCGCCATTCACAGCTCGGAACCTCACCTTGCGCTGTTGGTTCCTGGCGGTTCAGCATATTTACTGGAAACCGTTATTTTGCAGTTCCAATGCTAATAAAGGAGCAGTTTACGTGAAATCCTTGTGATCGTTTCCTTGATGATAACTAAGTGAATGTGTCTTACGTGTAACACAGTGGGTTTCTCCCAGGTGTCTGAAGTAAATATACTTTGAGTATAAATGAAATGAGAAAAATAAATTGTATACGAGGACATCATTAAAAACTGCAAATATAGAGTCCTGATGTGGGATATTTTAGGTTATGTGGAGATTTTTGTGAGTAAAGTCCCTTCCTAGTAGCCAGACCATCTGAAGTCACTGTGGTCACTCTTGTTCGGGGACTAGACCTCCCGCCTTGAAACTGTCCATGTTGGTTGGAGTGGGTGGACTGAGCCTGGGGAGGGCAGGAGGTGTCAGTGGTGGGCTCCTTTCCCTGGGCCTGCTTATGGCCTGCTCAGTTCCCTGGCTCCTCTTCGCCTTTGATCTAAAAGGCTACAACAAGCCAGTGCCAGGTCAGGCAGTTATTTAAGATGCTTTATCCTGTCCTTTGGCAAGCGCTCTGTAGGGCCATCATCTCACGGTCCGCTGTTCTAATCCCTTCTAGCCTCAGTTCCCTTCCTTGATCCCTGGAGACCCTGCAGGAAGAAGCAGAACAAATCCCAGAACAAAGCTGCATAGTGAGAGTCTCAGGTGCTGGTGCAAAGGGGTCTCCCAGCAGCACTGGTGTAGGAAAGTGAAAGTGAAAGGCCCAGCTGTCAGGAGGAAGGGAAGTTGGCCCCTAGAGCCTGACCAGGGGAAAGTCGCAAGAGGGGGGCCTTATGTATTTGCCCTTTTAAAGTTAAGATGATGAGGTTAAATATAGCCCCTGATTGTAGTGTGTCCGTCCCCCCCCTTCAGAAATGACCCTGATCCCTTGTTCTCAAAGGGCCAGCTGACTTCCCTGCCTGGTGGGGGAGAGGAAATGCCGGGACCTGCGGGGCATGGGAGTCTGGCTGTGAGGGCCAGTGGCTTTGGGGGGGCTTCAGCTGCAAAGCTTGGGCCTCCTGCTGGGTGATGCCCTTTTCAGCTCCTCACGGCAGGCTCCTGTGGTGGAGCTGAGGTTCCTGAGCTGGCCCAAGGTCGCCCTGGCCACCACCGGCTCTTAAATGACCGTGGTGGTGTACCTGCCCTGGGCCAGGCACTCCCACACCCACTATCTCGGAACAACCCCGAAAGGAAGGGGCTCTTACTGTGGGTTAAGTGTTGGAACCGAATGGGTGGGAGGCAGAGGGCTGTACCTGAGGGCCAGTGCGTGGTGGAGATGGTGTTGAAGGTCCCTCTGATCCCCAAACTGCATCTCCCCTGGAAGAGCTTCAAATGCAGTGTCCCTGAGCCTAGGACTTCCCATGGAGTCATCAGGCTCTTCAGGGCCTTCCCTTTACCACGCAGGAATCTGCTCGAACTTGTAAGAGGATTGCCACTTGGACATAAGTTTCAGGTTCCAAAGTGTGACTGTCATGTTCTCTTCCGTCCTCTTATGTCCTTGGGAGTTTAGGCCTCAAAAAAGAGATGTTTACTGCCATTTTCGTGGGAGTTTAAAGGAAGCAGAGTTAATGCTAGATTCAACCCCCCTCCTTAAGCTGGGGGTCTAATTGGCCATTTATTGACTGTTTACATGTCATGGGGGATATAATGGTGAACATGACCCTCGGGGCCCTCACGCTTGCGGAGGACAAGTAAAACATGAATGGACAAAATAATGAGAAGATTTAACAGGGCTCCTCGGAGCTGGTGGAGAGGGAGTTTGGGTGGGCGTGGGAACAGTTTGAGGTCGGTGGGGAGAGGCCTCCCTGAGGAGGTGACACACGGGAGCTGAGACTTGGAGAATGAGAAGGAACCACGCGTGCCAAAACCTGAGTGAAGGAGGGGGAGGCAGGTGGAGACAGTTCCATACTGGACAGCAAACAAGCCCTGAGGCAGGACAGAGCTTGTTCAAGGAATTAAGAGACATCAGTGGTGCTTGGGCCTGATCCAGAGCCCTGTGAGGGGGCAGAAGGCTGTGGGGGTGAGAGTGGAGGGGACAGATGCCCGAGCCCGGGGGCTATTTCTGGAATGAGGGCGGACTGAGCTCTATTTGGGGGGGGGGTTTGCATGCTCATTTAGCCCCTAGGCTGCCCCCTCCCAGGGTGTTCAGGGAGAATATTGTGGCTCTTTTTGTGGCATGAAGTTGGGGCAGGACTTTGAGAAACACCAAGAAGCCCTGTTGGAGTAGCCCCCAGCTTCGCTCCCTGGTGGCCAGAGGCGTCCTTGTGCCTCCAGGAGCGGGCCTTGACCCCCTGGCCCCTGACTGGCCCAGGTACTACGTCTGTACGTGGGGCCCTTCTGGAGCCCCTGCCTCGCTGCTGCTCGCCTAATGCTTGCTGAGCTTGTCGCTTGTCCCTTTTTACTATTCTTACTTTTGCCTTTCACTTAGTGCTCACTAAAAATCATTATCTACAAAGGAACAGACAACAGCAGACTTAGGAAATGTAACCCTAGAAACCATAAGGCAGTGGAACAATAGTTTCGTCTAGAATGATGTAATCAACGAAACTATTAACACAGAGCAGGGGGAGAAAAGACATTTACAGGCGAAGGTTAAGAGCATTTGTGACTCACAGGTCTTTGCTGAGAGAAGTGCTGAAGGACATTGTCCTGGAAGAAGAAAATTGAGCTCAGAAGGAACGGTAAGAGACATAAGAAGGAAGAGTGAGCCAGGGAGCTGGAAACCATGGAGGCAAATCCACACAAATACAGGTTGAATACAACAGTAAAAATGATGATGACCAGTTGGTAGGGTCTGGGAATATGAAGGCTCTGGTGGCATACTTTTTGAATTTCTGTGAATTTTCACGTAAAAAATGAGTAGATAGCAAAACCAAAAACCCTATTGACAGTATCCATCAGAAAATTAGGTGAGAGCTACTCCTACAAACCTCCCCCCCAACCCATTCCCAAAGTACAAATCAATTGTGGCCACCAGCGATGTACGGTCGCCGCTTCAGTGCCAGAGGACACAGAGGGAAGCAGGGTCAGCTGATGGACCAGAGAACGGAGACCCCGTGGTAGCCACGGTTTTCACTGGGAAGGAGGCCCAGCTGGACCACGTGATGAGTCTGGGAGGGCTTTCCCAATCCAACAGGTGAATGCTGGGGGCCCTCGGGAAGGTTCAAAGGGGCTGGAGCACTCCCAGTCTTGACACTGACCCTCTTGGGCTGACATCCACACTGTAGAACCACACCTCCTTCTAGAAGTTCAGGAAACTGAACTTGAGCTTCAAGGAAGATACTGTCATAGAGTTAACGTCCATCCACCTTATTTAAATCTCAGGTTATGAGATTTAAGGACAAAGAAACAGGCATGTGGGAGCAATGCTCAGGAACAAGAGCAGTCAAGGGAAGTTGTGGTTGGCTGGGCTTTCCCCGTGGTCCCTCGGTGTTGTTGAGCCCGTGGACTAAGCGACCATGAAGGCAGGGATGGAGGCTATGCATAGACCCCACACGGGGACTTCTTTCCCACAAGCTGACCAGGCGACTACCGATGTCACGTGCCTAATCTGCCAACAGTCAAAATCAATGCTGAGCCCCAACAGGGTACCACAGGACTTGCTCATGTGGCAGGGCTCACACCCCTCGACCTCATTGGTTTTACCACATAGAAGCATGAAGGGGCCTTCTGAACACTCAGTGGTGGGCCGTTGGACAGTAATGCTCTCAACAGATGGGATACTGTCTTACAGGATGCAGTATATGCTTTTTTTATATCATTTTTGTATGGTGGTAGAATATACATGACAAAATTTACAATTTTAACCATTTTTAAGTGTGCAACTCTGGGATTAAGAACATCACATTGTTTTGCAACCATCATCACTATCCATCTCCAGAACTTTCTCATCATCCCAACCTGAAACTCTGTACCTATTAAACAATAACTTCCCAGTCCACTCTACCCCGAGCCCCTGGTCACTACTGTCCTATGACTTTGACTACACGCCTCATACAGGTGGCATCATACTACATGTGACTTCTTGTGAATGACTTATTTCACTCAGCGTAATGACCTCCAGGTGTGTTCAGACAGTACTGTGTGTCAGAACCCCCTGCCTTTTTAAGGCTGAATAATATTCCATTGTATGTATCTACCCCATTCTGTGTATCCGTTCATCCATGGGTGGACATTTGGGTTGTTTCCACCTTTGGCTGTTGTGAATAATGCTGCCATGAACACAGGTGTACAAATACCTGTTTTGAGTCCCAAGATTTCATTCTTTGGGGTGTATAACAAGAAGTGGCAAAAGCCACAAAGTAGGTGGCAATGCCTTAGTGGTCTGTGTGCTGTGAGGCCTGAGGGCCTCTTCCATTCTTGTCAAGGAGTTCTAACTTTCTTTCCTTTCATATATAAGTATGCTTTTTTAAACATTAAATTTATTGGGGTAATAATGTTGGTTAACCCATTATGTAAGTTTCAGGTGTACTATTCTATAATACATCAATCATCTGTATCTTGTATTGTGTGCTCCCCACCCAGAGTCCAGCCTCCTTCCGTCACCATAGAGTTGACTTCCTTTACCTTCTTCATCCTCTCCCTACTCCCTCTTCCCTTTTGGTAACCACTGTACTGCTGTCTATGTTTAGGAGCTTGTTTTGTTTGTTCATTTGTTGCTTTCTGTCTTATATCCCACATATGAGTGAAATACGGTTCTTGTCCTTTTCCATCTGGCTTATTTCACTGAGCATGATAATCTCAAGTTCAACGCACGTTGTCGCAAATGGTAATATTTCATCATTTTTTATGGCTGAGTAGTAGTCCATTGTATATAAGTACCACATATTCTTTATCTCTTTATCCGTTGAAGGACACAGATTGTTTTCATGTCTCAGCTGTTGTGAATAATGCTGCAGTGAACATAGGGGTGCATACGTCCTTATGAATAAACATTTTCAAATTTTGGGGGTATATACCCAGAAGAGGGATTGCTCATATGGTAATTCTATTCTTAATTTTTTGAGGATCCTCCATACTAAAACCATGCTTTTAATAAAAGATCTTAAGCTGAATCAATGGGTCAGGGATCAAGGGACAGGATGGGGAGTGGCTCCTTTCACTCTCAGACCTAACAAATAACACATGGGCAGGACCCTGTTTCCCATTTCTGAACATTCTCTCTGCTGGTTTAGAGGTCTGATTCCCGAGGGAATGAATGATTCCATCAGGGGACACAATAGCGGCTCTCGTGAACTGGAAGTTGAGACTGCCACGACCGTGGGGGGCTCCTCAAACCACTGAACCAACAGGGAGAGAGGGGTTTATTCTATGGGGTGAGTGATCCTGATGACCGGGGGGAAATCGGGATTTTGCTACATAGTGGGACAAGGAAGGCTATGTCTAGAACCCAGGGACTCTCTTTGGTGCCTTTTAGAACTTCTAAGTTCAATAATAAAAGTCAATGTAAACAATCGTTTACAATAACCACAACAAGGCCGGCTTACCAAGGATTCAGACCCTACATGAATGAAGACTTGGGTCTTCCCAGGAGGTGAAGAGCCTCGAGCAGCAGAGGCCTGGATAAGGGTAAAGGGAAACACAGAGTGGGTAATGGAAGAAGGAAGTTATGGATGCCAACTGGGGCTTCACGACCAGGCTCACAAATGAGGGCTGTAGCATCTGTGCATCTTTTCTCCCTTGTTTGTTGTGTGTGAGTACCCGTGTATGTATCTACTATTTTTTTCTTTTTGGCTTCCCTTTCCCCTTACTGTATGATACAAATTTGTTGGAAGTTAATTTTACAATTTATCCCTTAGGCAACAGGATATTCAGATGGGACCATGACTGAATTTGAGCAGCAATTTGCACAGCCCAGGGATGTCTCCCATGACTGGGGTACTTCGTGTGTCCTCATTTTGGGGTGAGGGTAAGAACATCTTCGTTTGTATGCAGATATTTGCATCTTATTTGGTGGGGATGTAGACTTGTTTTGATGTTGTGTGGACATTCAAACACGTGTAGAGTGATGTGTATGGTTGCTGAGTAGCCTGAGATGGACTGTGCCAGGTAAGTTATTGTCTCTCAGCTTCAAACCTGCCCTTCCATCCTGGCTGATGGATGCTGGCACTCGATGCTGCAAACTGTGTTTTAGCTTGGCCAGCTGGCTTGGCCTTTGTCTCGAGGGGCCCTCAGGGAGCTTGGAAGGCTGGAGGAGAAAGGAGCTCTTCCTGTCTGCATCACGTGTCCTGTCTGTTTCCATTTCCTGCCTGCTTCCTATCGGCGTCCTGTTTACTTCCTGTGAGTGTCACCAGCAGGCTTCTTCACCTCAGCAGTGGAGGTTCCTTTTGTAGCAGCCGCAGAGTCAGTTTTCAGTTGTTTCCACGCGTGCAGGATCCACCTAAGCATATTTCTTGGAGAAGCCCAGGCACAGGTGGAGAGCAGCCTGCAGCAAAGTCTGGGATGTTGAGAAGTGTCTGCATGACCTTCCGTGCAGCTCAGAGGCCGTCAGGTGGGGCTTTGAGAAGCCTGAGGTATCCCAGGTCCCACAAGGTGTCACAGAGTGCTCTCTGAAAGGGAGTGTCACCATGGGAGGCATGGTTCATTTTTTTCTGAAAAGAACAATGGAACAAGTGGAACATTTATTTTTAATTTATCTTTGCTATTAGTATTGAAGGGGAAAAAGCTGTTATTAGTAGATAGTGCTGTCTTTTGAGTTTCTATAAAGTCTGCCGTGTGCTTTGAAAGGCTTCAGAGCTTGATGCCAACATTACCTTACTGTGCCTAATTTCACTTCAGAACTTGTTTTTCCCTAGGTATGAGAAGTTACCAGGACTGTTACTGCAACTTTCAGATGTGTTCAACACTGACTCGATCCAGCTATGGCATGTGGGTTATATGGGAGCTCTGTTCTTAATTTTTTGAGGCTCCTCCGTACTGTCTGCCACTGTGGCTGTACTAATTTACTTTCACACCAACAATGCGCAAGAATTCCTTTTTCTTCACATCCCCACCTGCATTTGTTATCTCTTATCATTTTGATAAGAGCCATTCTAGCCGGCGAGAGGTGATGTCTTACTGTGATTTTCAACTTGCCTTTCCCTAATGACTAGTCATGGTGAGCATCTTTTCAGGTATGTGTTGGCTATTTGTATATCTTCTTTGGAAAAATGTCTTTTTAGGTCCTTTGCCCATTTGAGGTAGGGTGTACTTATCCCCCTTCAACCAGAGTTCCCTCCCCAGAGCAGGGACTCAGAAGGCTTTGAAAGGGTTCTCTTCAGCTTGCAGGCATCTCAAATCGTACAATTGGACCTGCGTCTCGGAGAGTTCCTTATTTCAGTGGGCTGCATTCTCAGTTCTGGACAGCAGAGGGTGCGCTGAGACCTAACCCATCCTGCTTGCCGAGACAGGCATCCAGAAAATGCTACCAGGGCAGAGCGAGCAGGGGCTTTGTCCTGGAACTTCCTGCATCCCAGAGGGTGAGGCACGGATGGCACATTTGTTCATACATCCTCCTCTTCACATGTCTCTACCTGTAGCAGTTTCTCCCACAGGCAGGGGACTCACAGGGTGACTGTGAGTAGATGGCCAAACCCATCAATCATCAGGTATTTGCCATGATTTTCTCTTCTCCAGCTGCCTTTTCTCTGCCCTGCAGAAACCTCTGGCTGACGGGGACATCCTGCTGCAGGTACCAGCTGTACAGTCTGGAAACGTCATGTCACTGCCAGGGATGCTTTCCATGGGCTCTGACTTGGCACATACCCTGAAAGCATAACGTAGTTAGTGTACAGGGTATAGAAAGATGTGCCTGAGAGTCGGTTGCCAGTACAGTGTTTCCCCAAAAATAAGACCAAGTTGGACAATCAGCTCTAATGCGTCTTTTGGAGCAAAAATTAATATAAGGCCCGGTCTTATTTTACTATAAGACCGGGTCTCATATAATGAAATATGATATGATATGATATGATATATAATACCAGGTCTTATATAATATAATTAATATAATATAATATAATATAATATAATATAATATAATATAATATAATATAATATAATATAATATCGGGTCTTATATAATATAAGACCAGATCTTATATTGATTATTGCTCCAAAAGACGCATTAGAGCTAATTGTCCAGCTAGGTCTTATTTACGGGAAACAGAGTAGCTTCTGGCACCACTGCACCCTAAATCAAAGTGCACAAGGACTTTATTTTTGAAATAGGCTGGTGAAGGGTGAAGTGGACTGTCACCATCTCAGGCTGCCTAAGTCCCAGCCCTGGCTTACTCACCCTACATACGTTATTGCCTCATTATAGCTGTGAGGTTATTCTCCCCATTTTACAGGTTAAGGGACAGGAGCACAGAAAGGTTAAGTGACTTGTCCAAAGTCCACACAGCCAATAAAGGCAGAGCTGGGATTTGAATCCCAGTTGGCCCGCGCCAGAGCCCAGTCAATGCCTACTGTGTTGCTATTTTTGCTTGAGCACCTTCTACAAATCCTGGCCCATAGTAGGTGCTCAATAAATGTTTATCAAATAAAGAAACAAGTCCAAACTCTAGGAATGAGTCAATCTCTTAAGATGCTTTTGAAATGACTTCCTCATCTTTTGCACTATAACAGCCACCTCCCCGCAAAACCAAACACCAACAGTCAACAACAAAACCAGCTAAACTCAGATGTCCACTGCTCTCCGTCTGACCAGTTCCTTCCCGAGCCATCCCTTCCTGCCCTGCCCTGCAGGCAACATCTTGTCTTGGGATGGGTATTAGGTATCCCATTCCCTCCATAAAGCGTAGTGGTATGGTGCAAGTGCCAGATTCAGTCCAGTGCACCCCAAGGGCCTGCATCGTGGAGAAGCATGGAAAGCAGGATTGTCACCCCGAGGGGGACTACGGACGGCTTTAAGAATCTGATAGATGCTCCGGCTGCCACTCTCAAAAATGTACTTTCTCTGGCCCAGCTCCAATTATTTGCCAGTCTGAGGCAGGTCTGAGGATGAGGGTGACCAATTTGTCTTGGCTTTCCTGGGACATTCTCAAGTTTAGCACTAAAGCCCTGCACCCTTAGTGTTCTCATGGAGCTGATCAATTCTGCCTATTACTGTGGCAGAAAATAACTCTAACTGTGGTATTTTTGTAACTTATTGAAAGAAACTCAAAACAGGACATGTAGGGTGTCCTGACAAAGCCCCAACAGGATCAGGGCAAAATCACCAAACAAAGGACCTGTCCATACAGCAATCTACACATCCCGGAGCACCTCCATCCCAGGATGCCCCGAAGGGGCGGTCACCTGACTGAGGAGCCATGTTAAGAGTCAGGAGGACATTTTATAAGGAAATTCGCAATGACATAGGCTTCATGCCAGTGTTTCTCAGTCCAGGCTGCACATTAGGGTCACCTGGGCAACTACCGTGTTTCCCCGAAAATAAGACCTAGCCAGACCATCAGCTCTAACGCGTCTTTTGGAGCAAAAATTAACATAAGACCCGGTCTTATGTTGTAGTAAAATAAGACTGGGTCTTATATTAGTTTTTTATATAATTAGTTTTTATATAATTATTTAAGACCGGGTCTTATATAATTAACATAAGACCCGGTCTTATGTTATAGTAAAATAAGACCGGGTCTTATATTAGTTTTTGCTCCAAAAGATGCATTAGAACTGATTGTCCAGCTAGGTCTTATTTTTGGGGAAACACGGTATGTAAAGGCGTTGAGGTGTGAACTTTACCCTCAGTGCAGCTGTAAGGTTTAAAATCTGCCCCAGGCGATTCAAGTGTAAGTTCAAACCACTGTGTTCATTCCCAGGATGTCTGGGAAACTGGTGGAAAACACACCTCTCTGCACTGATCCAGGGCTCCTGAATCAGAATCTCCAGGGAGCAAATCTGGGCTTAAAACCCCCACGCCCACCCCTCCCCACTCCCCCAAACCCCCCTCTTGAGGCCAGCCTTGGGGGAGGCTCCACCTCACCCAAAAGAGCTTATTAACAAGGTGGGTGGTCCCAGCTGCTGAAACAGGCTGGTGGGGAAGAGGTGGGGAGGTCCCATTCATGTAGGAACCAACTCCCCAGGAAGGACACCACCTGTCTGCATTTGAATCTGACACCTTCACAAAAGTGTCGTGGAACTGGTCATACCCCACGTGAACACGAGGTGGCATCCAGGCTCCGTGCTTGTCCTAGGGCCTCCAGAGGCTGGCTCTGCATTAAAGAAAATTTTTTTTCTCTCTCTTGTCAAACTTGCCTACCAGAAAGTTGAAAGAAGACTGCACAATCTGGAATTATGGGGTGATGACCTGAATTGTCCTGCCATGTGCGTGACATTCCTTTGAAAGTCTTGTGTTGGATTGTGAAAATCCATGGGGATTTTGTATTTTGCTCCATGCCACTGCTGTATTTGTTTTTAATATAGAAATGATTGTTTCAACACCTTCCAAGTACAGTTGACCCTCCAGGAAGATGCTTTTGCAGGCTCGGAGGTAAATGCACCTTCTCTGCCTTGAGAAGTCAGAGCAGACATGACTGGGCCTTAGATCTACCTCCTGGCATTTGCAGGGGAGGAAATGAGACTGACTGTCCCCCTTCACTTGTTTCCTCATCGATGCTAAGCTTCTGCTGTGGGAAATGGGACCCTCATCCTCGGGGATCAGGTGGGAAGCATTTTCATCTGCTCAGTAAATTCCAATTTATTTCCGAATACGTGTTGTTATCAAATTATCCATGAACTGCTTTCTACTTCCATGCTTCTGAGAACAAACGTTATGTAACAGAGCTGAGAACCATCTGAAAGAGCTGTCAGAGACTCACTTTAGAAATGGGGAAATAGAAACTCAGGGAGCGAGGCTGCTCGGAGGGGAGGGCAGGGCAGGGCAGGGTGACAGCCAGGGTCTGAATCAAATCAGCGGTAGGTAGCCTGGCTGAGTGTCCTGCCCTCTTCCTGCCTATTTTCACTGTCTGTCACTGGGGAGCTGGCAAGACTCCTGAGTAAATCCCGCATCGCTGCTCAGACATAGTTGTAGCTCCCTAAGCGCGCTCATGGACGCCCAGCACTGACGCTGTTGCTTCGTAATCCAGGGTCTGTCCAGGTCGAGGATGCAGCCCTCACGGTGACACCATGTTTTAAGAGGAAAATGAAATTTCCAGAGACCTCTTCAGGGTTTTCTTATTTTGACTCTGGCTTTCAGCATAAAGCCACATAAAACCACAGGCTCGGCCTCCTTGCCCTCCAGAACCCAGAGCAGTGCTCGAGCCGCGTTCAAAGGCCTTGGTTAGCCCTTTCTGCTCCCCCAGCCCTGGCACCACCAGGTGAGAGAGTGGTTTTCTCCAGAGTGTTTAACAGCCTGCGTTCGTGCCTCTGGCCCTGGGCTCTGTGGACCTCCAGACGTCTAGGGGGGTGGTCTGGGGTGGGGGCCTGGTGTGTGCATATGTGTGTGTGTGTGTGTGTGTGTGTGTGTGTGTGTGGTGTCTCAGAAGCCACAGGGATGTACAGGGCATGTTTCCTTGGGGCATCATTTTCATTCAAAAGTTTTGGAAAAAAATTCTTGTTGTTTAGAAGTAAAGCGAACATGGATATAACACAGAATGGAATGAAAAGCTCAAGTCAATTTTAAAGATAAAGCACATCACTTTAAAAAGATTTGCATGGGGCCCAATTTGAGCTACCCTTGGAGGGATCCTTCTCCTTTGCTTAAAGCAACTTGAAGAATAAGTCCATCAACAATACACATTTCTTGAGTACCTACTATGTGCAAGGCACTGTGCTAGACTCAAAGGGGGCAGGAAATGGGAACTAGAGCTCCTGCTCATGAGGATCTCGTGGTCTAGAGAGGAGTCTTAGCTTCATCTTCATCACCAGCATCTTCTCTTCATCGTCATTATCGTCACCACTGTCACCATTGGCACCGCCATCAACATCAGCACCGTATCATCACCGGCTTCATCCTCATCACCCTCATCATCACCATCATCATCGCCTTCATCTTCATAAGCTCCAAAACTCCTGTGTCTGTTTTCTTTCCCACCGTATCCCTAGCTTCTAGGACAGGGGTGTCCAAGCTGCGGCTCGCGGGCCAACTGCGGCCCGCAATCCATTGTTAATTGGCCCGCAGCAAATTCCAAAAATATATTTAGTTTACTTAAATAAACCAGGTGAGGCAATACGTACTTCACCTCGAGTGAGTGGCCCGGCTGTTTGTGTATTTTACCGCATGTGGCCCTTGGTAAAAAACGTTGAAAAAAGTTTGGACACCCCTGTTTTAGGATATCACTTGGCACATATTAGATACTTAATAAATATCTACTGAATGAGTGCCTCGTCATCCTATAATCACATCTCTGTGGTGCATTGCCCCAATTACTGCTTACTAGAATGCTGGGAGGTGGGAAGTATAGTTATCTGTTCCAGATGGGGACACTGGGAGACGGTCCACAGCTTCCAGAGGCTGTATGCCAAGTAGATGGTAGAATCAGATCTAACTCCGGGTCTAGCCAACTGCAGAGTCTGGGCATTCCACCTTGAACCATGGTGGCCCAAGGCTCCTGGCACAGCCGTCAGGTAGGACTGGAGCTCAGAGAGCATGAGCCCTCGAGGAGGATTCGGTCAGGGCTGGCTTTGATTTAGCTTCCCTGTTGGATACTGAGGCAATCCAGTGTCCAGATGCCAGAGAACACCAGCTAGAGTTGACCACATGTGTCTAGAAGGTGTGACCAGCAGGGGATGTAGGCAGGAATTTCATGTTCGGGGCTTGGTCGGTGGCCACGTTGGCTCCTGGTGCTGCCCAGGCGTTTCCAAACATACAGTGGCTGTGCTGGGTGCAGGGGGAACTAATGGGGTTTCCCCTTAGATCAGAAGCCTGCTGGGGTCACCTACAAAGCAGAGTCACAAGGCTGCCCTGGAGGACTTTCCCAGCCATTAGGGTCACCACTTCCTCAAACCTCCTTGAGGCCACTTTGGAAAACACCAGGTTGGGATTCTCGTGAGTCTGGGAGAGCCAGTGTTCTGGGGTTGCAGGGGAGACCGAGGATCCACGTCGGGTGCCTGGATTCACGGGTCGGTCATAGCCAATGTCAGGGTTGGGTGGCGTACGAGTGTCCTCTGGCTATCTCAACAAATTACCCCAAACTGGGGGGCTTCAAACAACGGGATTATTGTTTGAGTTCTGGGGGCCAGGAGTCCGAAATCAGGGTGTGGGCAGGGCCGTGCTCCCTTCGAAGATTCTAGGGGAACCTTCTTCCTTGCTGTTTCCAGTGGCCCCAGGCATTCTTGAGGCCGCATCACTCTGCTCTCTGTCTGTGTCTTCACATGGCTTTCCCTGTGTCGGTCTAATCTCCCTCTCCTTTCTCTTAAGGACACCTGGCATTGGAGTTAGGGTCCTCCCTAATCCAGCATGACCTCATCTTAGCTAATTACCTCTGCAAAGACCCTATTTCCAAATAAGGTCACATTCACAGGTATTGGGGGGTTAAGACTTCAACCACTTTAACATCTTTTTTGGGGGACACAGTTCAACCCCAAATAAATGGTGCTGCTGCCCTCAGGCCACAGGCCATCCCTACATGTGGCACCAGGCTTGCCAGGTCTCGCCCATGACTGGTCTCAATAAACGACCAGTGCGCCCGAGCTTGAACTTGCCTAAGACGCTAGCCTTCTTCAGTGGGCAGGGGGTGTTTATTGCCCTTGCCACCCTCCCCCCGAATGACCCTGAGTCTCCAGAGCATGCCCGTCGTCTGCCAGTGGATGGGCACATGACCCGCCTTGGATTCTGGGACTGGGGGAAGTTCTCCTTTCTGCTGAACCCACTGGGGGACCAGGGTGGAGTGAGTCTACCTGATGACAAAGCCAACAGAGAAAAGTGTCTCGAGACTAAGATGGAGAGAGACTCGGGTTCTCTGGTGTGATGGGAGCCCCTGGATTCAGCCTTACTGAGCCCAGCTACTCCTGCACCTTTTGCTGGCGTGAGCCAATACATTCCCTTTCTGTCCCCTTTATTTATTCAAGCCAGTTTAAGTTGGATTTTTTTTTATTGTCATTCATAACAGAAAGAGCCCAACTGAAATACACAGGTTCAAAGGCTTGGAGTCACCACCCTCTTTGAGAATCCAACAAAAGCTAAGCATCCTCTCTCCAGAACAATGTACTAGCACACTTTGGCATGCCATCGAGCTCGTAGCCCCAGTGGATGGATATCTTTGTGAACCTTCTAGGTACCAAGAATCTCAGGCTGACATTAATTTGAAAAACAAAACAAAACAAAACAAAACACGAAAATGTTCTTGGGAGCAGACGAGGCAGCTCGTATGTACAGGCATCTGTATTCTTCCCAGACTCGCCAGAGCATGCGTTTATCTCCTGCTCTGATCATGGCTACTTCCTCCCCTCTGCTATTAGTCATTACAGGCCTGGTTGGGGCAGGAGAAAATGTCCCCAAACACTGCTGGGAGGGGAGAAGGTTGGTGGGACCACACACTTGGGAGCCGTCTGTGGTACCGGGCACAGCTGGGCGCGTGGTTTTCTATAGCTTCTGGCGATATGCACTGTGCCACTGTTTAAACAAGAAAACAACTGGAAACAACCCGAGTGTTTATGAAGAGAACAATGGAGAAATGGATTGTGGCATGGCCACACCATGGAATCGCATCCAGCTATTAATCTGGACATAACAGACCTGCGTGCATCCACGGGGACGACCTTTGTGGAGGGCTAGGTGTAACGTGAGGACATGAGCTGCATGAAACCACGATGGACAAATGGCAGCCCAGGTGGTGATGTACAGTCCTCACGGACACCTGCGTCTGTGGAAAGGATAGAAGTGTGGGCGTGTGGGACTGTGCCACTTTAGGAAAGGGGCTGCCCCTGAGGAGGGTGGGGGACATCTGGATAACAAAGGGTCCCTCTCCATGGTGGGTTAGTTCTTGACTAGACTCGGAAGCAGACATGGAAAAACTCCAGGGTCCAGGGTCTGCTCTGGGTGTCACCACGAATTCCCTGTGAGACTGAGCTCAGAGGCACGCGCACACACGCACACGCATACAATGTGCACCCATGCAGGCGTGTCCAGACAACACAGTGCACATGCATATGGAACTGTGTACACATGTGACTACATGCACACACATGCACTAAATACTGACAGCTTTCTTTAAAGCCTCTAGACCCCTTCACCCTAGATCTACCCCAGGGACTGCCAGGTTATGTGGGCCCATAAATTCCTTTTCCCTTTGTTTAGTCAGGATGAATGGGTTTCTGTTACTAGTGGTTGAAGACCCCTGACTTCAAAACACGTCATGGGGTCAACTTAGGAACCTTGGACTCCTGGGCACCTTTTAACCGTGGTTGTAGTCCACCTGTCCCTGAGACTTGGTGATAAGCTCAGGTTCAGAGAGGTGAGCTGTACAGGTGTCAACAGTAGCTTGCTACCCTGTAAAAAAGTGTTTTCAACTTGAAGCAATCCCAGAAAATAAAACCTTAGAATCCAGCCCCTCCCCAACGCCACTGGCACAAAAAGGAGCCAGTGGGTGGGTGTCCTTGCCCCGATTCCCTGTTCTCCCCGCACTTAGTCCACACAGAGCCTGTCATTGCCAGACTTCTGCTCATGGAAACTGAACGTTGGTCACTGGCCATGAAACCCTCTGCGAGGTTTTTTAAATAATAATATATAACCAGGGTCTGGAGCAGTTGAACGCTGAGCTATTTACGTTGCGAGTGAATTATGTATTTTTGTCCATTTGCAGAGAACAGATCTTTCTGATGTTTACGTAATAAAGATCTTTGCAGGTCTCAGAATCAGAAAAGCCAGTGTTTGTTTCAGATGTCTGAGCAGCCTGACTTTTTCTTTACTTGGGCTTGAAAAACACAGCCGATTCCTCTGAATCCAGGTTGGTGTATTAGCAAGATTGATAGTTTCCATGGGGTTCTCATAAAGGAGGGGAGTGCTGTGTGTGCTTCTGGCTGGCTTGGGCAGGTCTGTCTGCAGGGGGTTGGGCCAGGTGGCCCTCAGAGCTGCAGGGGGTTGTGGAGTGTCCCTGCCAGAGCTGTGATTCTGTGGTTATCAAAGTCAGGACGGCCTGGCTTTGCTTTTGTATTGTCTGCTGGACCCTTGAATCCTGAAGTTGTGTTTTGGGGTACTACAGAGTGGGGCCCAGGGCAAAGACCACCAGAATGTTGGCCAATGTTCTTCAGCGTATTTACTCAGTGTTAGAGGTCTGCGCAGTTGGGATTTGTTGTTTTAACTTAAGATCATTATGAAATATTTCAGACATACAAAATTGTATCCAGGATAATACAATGAACCCCATGGACCCAACATCTGGCATAAGAAACAAAACATTAACTGGGACCCCTTCTCAATCACCCTCTCAATTCTCAATCCCCCAAAAGAAGTGACACTGTCCTCCTCACAGGTGTTCTGCCTCCCCCCTCACAATTTTCTTCCAAAAGGGGTGACCTTGAGAGTGACTCTTCACTTTTCCAAAGGACCCCACGCTTCTTATATCTGCAGCCTTTTGAGTGGCCTAGGAGGCACTCAACAATGAGCAGTCCAGTCCTGGTTCTGGCTGGTCCCCACCTGCCTGACCCTGGTCAACTGTGTCACGTCCCTGCGCTGCTGCAGTTTCCTCATCTAACCCCTGGATCACAGCAGGGAGACATCCCTTGGGAGGGCTCTTGGGAGGATGGCGTGGGCTTGCTTCCCTCTCACGCGCACAGGAAGTCTCAGTGCACATTAGCAGTTAATATTATCGTGCAACCTCCAGACATATTTGGGCACCATTTCTCATGGAGATGGAGGAGAGGGAGCTGCTTCCTTGTTCTTTAGGATGCACTGGGGCTTGTCCCCCTGCCTTGGCTGTCATAGCCTCTTCGCAAACAGACAGCACTGGACTTCTTCCCCAAAATAAAAAGCAAAAGAAAGGGGTTTCTTCACAAGCTGTTTAGCAACCCGAGGAGGGAAATACAATCAGAGACATGGAAACAGCTCTGGGGTGTCGGCTGTGCAGGAGCCGGCGCTTCCCTGCGGTGAGCCCGCAGGGCCCCAGCCAGTGCTGCAGAGGCTGCGTGCTCTGGAAAAGGGGAACAGGAAAGGCATGGCGGGGTTGAGCAACTCAGAGCCCAGATTGGGGCTGGGCAACCACAAGGCTGGTACGCCACAGCCTCCTGGCGTTGGTGCAGGAAGAGCCCCCCAGCAGGGACGCGTGGGGGTGAGGGGGCCCCTTTTTGCATGGGGGGCTCCTTGGGGTCTGGCATTGGCTGCTGTCATCCTGCACGAGGCCAGGGGCTGTGGCCCATGGCATACCACCCAAGAGCCTGCAGGGTGGGAGGCCCACCTTCAAACCCAAGGATCAGATAGGCGGGCAGAGTATGCTGAACCCTGGCTCTGGGCTTGTGGCTCTCCCGTAAATCTTCTTTCTCCCAGGAAGCCTCCAGAACTTTCCAGAAGGATATTTGTTACCTTATTATTCAGCACTCTTCTCATATTTTGCTTCTTAACGTTCACTCTCTTATGACTACCTCGGAGTACATGTCATTTATTTTTTAAAAAACTATATAAGTAATTCCTTAGAGAAAGTTTAGAAAACGAAAACAAAACTTACCCATTATCCCACCATCCGAATATCTATAGCTATTGTAATTTTGGTAGATTTCCTTCCCGACTTTTTTCCCTACTGCACATTTTTGCATATGATTTAAATACAGCATAGACATCATTGGCGAGCCAGCTCTTTACCCAGCATGATCTCGTGAGTATTTTTCCATGCTGCTGTGGTTTTCATACTTAGCCTCTGATGGTGTTTGGACAATTGTTTTAGTTGTAAAGTTTTAAGAAAGTGCTTTGATGTGGAAGAATTGCAAACACACTACATCAAAGTAGAGTGACTAGTAAAAGGAATCTCCAGGTTCTCATCATCCAGTTTCAGCAACTATTAGCACAAGGCTCACTCACCCTGGGCACTTTAAAAAACTGTAGAATAGACATAACACACAGCTTACCATTTTTAAGTGGTCAGTTCACTGACATTAAGTACATTCACGTTGTTCTGCAATCATCACCGTCACCTCCAGAAATTTTTCATTATCCCAAAATGAAGCTCTGTACCCACTGAACAATAACTCCTCCCTGCTCCACCCCCGGTAACCTCTGTTGTACTTTCCGTCTCTGTGAATTTGACTGTCTAGACGCCTCATATAAGTAAAATAATAATTTTTGACCTTTTGTGTCTGGCTTCTTTCACATGATGTTTTCAAGATTCATCCATGTGGTAGCATGTGTTAGAATTTCTTTTTTCATGGCTGAATAATATTCCATTATGTGTATAGACTACATATTGTTTATCCATTAATTTGTTGATGGACATTTGGGTTGTTGTAACTCTGGTTATTTTTAAGCAAAGTCCAGAGATCATCTTGTTTCATCCATGAATATGTCTAAATGGTCTTAGAGATGAGAACTTAAAAATATATATCAGAGCAGTACCACGATCCTGTCCAGACAACTTACCAATAATTCCTTTATATCAGCTAATGTCCAGACAGCGTTCAGATTTCTCTGATTTTCTCATGAAATCTTCCTCAAGTTGGTTTGCTTGATTCAGGATCCAACAAAGGTCGCTTTGTCTCTTAATGTCTCGAACTTTTCTTTCCCTTTTGCCATTTTTTTGTTGAAGAAATTGAGTCATGGTCCCATAGAGTGCCCACATGCTGACCTGGATGATGGGTTTCTGTGTGCTTTTTAACATGTCCTCTGTCCCCTGGGGCTGGACCCGACTAGGGGTCAGTTTTTGGGCAGGAATGCTTCAGAGGGTGCCAGGTACTTCCTATTGCCTCGTATCAGGAGGCAGTGAAGTCAGTTCCATAGCTTTTTGTTTTGCTTGCTTTTGTGTTGAATCCCTTACATTTCTTGTGACTGTTCATTTTAAACCATTTCAAATGTACAAAAACATAAATATTTCAAAGAATTCCTGTGTACCCTTCACCAAGTTTCCCAGTTGATGGGATCCGTTGTCCTAGTCACATGCTCTCTAGGACATGACCCAATCCAGGATTATACATTGAGTAGTCTTCGGTCTGGATTAGTTCTGGGGTCTTTCCTTGGTGTTTACAGCCTTGACGTGTGAGAACATTACAGGCTGATCTTTGGTCAAATGCCTCTCAATTTGGATTTGTCTGTTTCCTCACCATAGGATGCAAGCTGTCCATTTTGGCTAGAAAATCACAGACATGATGCTGAGTTCTTCTTAGTGCATCCTACTGGGGTTGGGATACAAGGGGGTGCCTGATGGCGATTTGTCCAACCTGTTGGTATTAGCTCTGATTGCTTGCTTAAGATGGTGTCTTCTAGGTTTCTGTTGTAGATTTACTTTCCCCTTTTGTATTTAATACAAAACACTTTGTAATACTTAAAGAGTATGTAAAATCCTGTTTTTCACTCCTCTTTCACTAATTTTAGTATCCATGAATATTTCTGTTTTAATTAATGATTGCTAATAGGATTGCCAAATGGTAATTTTGAAAATTCCATTGTTTCATACAGTAGTTCTGCTACAAGAACTTTCTTTTCTCCTAGTGTATTTATTCAGTGATATCAAGGTGCATTCACGGATTCCTATTTTATTCAAAGCCAAACCCTGCTACTGTCATTATTTATTTTCATCCTCAACTACACATGCATTTCTGCAATTTGCTTTTGCCACTCAACCATCGATGACAGAGCTTGTCCCACAGCAGGACTCACGGACACCTCTCTGTTTCTAAATACAGCCTTATTGTTCTGTGATATGACAGTTCTATTGATGATCCTTTAATCTTTCTCCAATTCCCTCCCCCCAAAAAAAAAACCATTGCAATGAATATCTTTGGGCAGGGACCCTCTTCCCTTGTGGGAGGCATTCTATTTTAGAAAGCTCAAGTTGCTAGAAATTTCTTCCTCCGTTTGAACCCCAATCCACCTCCTTGCAGCCTCCGCCCACCTACCCAGGGGTTCAGGTTCTGCTGAAAGGTGCCATGGAGGAGTTCTAAAGCTAAGTTCTCGCCCACCCAGCAGGTCAGAACCGGTAAAGACAGCTCGCAGGTCCCCACACCGCGACCCTGTTCCAGGTGCAAGCTGCGGTGCCAGCAGCTCCCCTCCCTGCCTCTGGGCTCCTTGCCAGCCCCCTTGCTCTGAGCTCAGCCTGGTCTGCAGATACGATGCCTGAAGTGAACACAGGCCTCTCTGCCTTCTTTGGGACCCCAGATCCTACTGCCAGATACTGCTAGCTGCATCCCGGCCCAGCTGAATTTACAGTCAGCAAAATGTCTTTTCTCCCACCTGCTTTGCTAAATCTGTGCCTGCAGTCTATGTAACAGTTGAAGATTTTTCCTATCCATCATCAACTTGATTCTCACCACAACCCTGGAAATAGGCATGACCATCCATGTTTACACTGAGTTCTGTGAGGTTACCCCGTAGGTCCCCACGCAAAGATGGCACTCTCCAATTAGGACAGTTCAAGGGTCCTTTGAAGAGACCGTTTTAAAGGATGTGGTGGGTGAGCAGAACTTAAAGGAAGAGTTCACGACACCCCCGAATGACAGCAGAGGAGCTGTCCCAACCCCAGGCCGGAAGGGGTGAGGGAAGGAAGATATTTCTGGAACTGGAAGGAGAGAGTGATTAGAGCAGGTTGCTCTAAGGGGAGCAGTGATCTTCCATGAAGGGACACAGACAGTCGCAGACAGGGAGGGGCCAGGGGATAGATGCCCCAAAGCCCTCCCCGCCCTCCCTCCGTCTCCCAGGGGTCTCGCCATCGGCTAAACCTGTGAGCCAAGGGAGCCCTGCCGAGGAGCCACACAGGTCAGCCTCCCGGGGTGGGAAGAAGAGGAATGGAAAGTGGATGTAGAGGGGAGGGGAGCAGATGGAAGATTCTGGCACAGAGTTTTAGTGAATTTTCCAAGGTCCAAGATGAAATTAGGGGTAGTGGCTGGCTAATCAGGGGTTCTAGACAAGGGGTCTCAGCTCATTTTTCCTCTCTCCTGTCCCTCCCCCCAACCACTTGCTCTCTTTAAATCATGGATGCACACAGCTCTGTATGCACGACAGGCTAATCCCTTCACCCCAGCCCCCTTGCTGCTCCTCCACAGTGAGTTAGTGAGTGTGACTTGGTGAGTGAGGGAGTCACTCTATGCTCAGTCCACTGGAGCAAGTGCCAGAGCGGCCGGCAGAAAGGCCGTGATCCTAGGCCATCCTCTAGACCCTCCTGGGGAATGTCTCCCCCCTGCCTCCCCATCTCTCCCCAGTGCTGGTATCTGTTCCTCCTCAGCACATGGCTTGTCTGGAAAAAGTCAACTCTTCTGACAGATGGTGTTTTCCTACAGAGCAGGATGGCTCCACTCAATTTATTCTCCTGCTTGATCTGCGTTACTGGTAAAATGGACCAGCACCAGGTTGAGTATCAGTTAGAATTAAGTTGGGGTGCAAACAAGGAAGGAAGAAAGAAGAGAGGAAGGAAAAAGGAGAGAGGAAAGAAGGGAGAGAAAGAAGGGGGGAAGGAAGGAAGAATAGGGAAAGCAATGAGAGAGAAAAATATTTTTCTGTAGACAGATCATTTTTTTTCTCCTACACGTTAGAAAAAGAAAACTCCACAGATAGCCGCTCCAGGCTGGTACGGTTAGTGTACAGTCATCAGCACCATAAGCTTCTCCTACTGTGCTATTCTGTCATTCCTAGCACAGTACCTCATGGTCAAAAATGGCTGCTCAAGCTCCAGCCATCACACCTTCATTTCAGCCAGCAAGAAGGAGAAAAGGGAGACAGAACCACCCTTCTTGCTTTGAGTGGGATATATGGAAGGAACATACCACAGTTCAGCTTACATCTCATTTGTTTAAAAAAAACAAAGCTTCTCTGAGAAACACCCCCGCAAGGATGCATGCCAGCTGTTAATGGTGCACGCCGCTGGGGATTGGCATGGGGTGGTGCTCCTGGTTTTTGCCTGATGATAACTCTACACACTTACCAGGAAATGGATCAATGAGGGGGTAGTCAAAGTCCAAGCTGGTGAGGAATGAGCAGCTGTATAAGGCAAGGAGAACGGGAGGCATTTGCTCTGAGCAGGGCAGCTCTGTGGAGGAAACATGTGGGCGTAAGCCATGCAGAGTCTGTCATGTGGAAAAGGAGTTAGGAATTAGACTGATTGTGGGGCCATGGGCGGAACGTCCAGGGGGCAGATTTCAACTCAATGTGAGAAAGCACTTTTTACAATGAAAGCTTTCAGTGAAGCAATGTGATGGATTGTCTGTCCTCTGCCGTTTGGGTGGGGGACAACCTCCTGCACCTCAGTGTACTACCAAGAACAGAGAGCTGAGAATCTTCTAGTCCACTGAGGAATTCCTCAAAAGCTTGGAAGGGAGAGGAAAAATAAACTTGCCCTCAGAGTCAAGTCCCAAACCCCACACTTGGTAATCATTAATCTTTCTGCTGTGTGATCACTCTGTGCCAGGCAGTGTCCCATCTCAAACAATCCTTTAAGCCTCTGCACTCCACAGCTGAGCAAACAGAGGTGGGTGGGGGTCTGTGACGCACCCCGTGTCCACAGCTGGCAAGTGGCAGCGCCAGGTTTGGAACCTCTGGGCAACCTTGACTTGGACTGGCGTGTCCATCTGGCATATTGGACCGAAGCAAAATTATGCAGGCAGAGAGTCAGACGTGGTTTCCACACCCTCACAGACTGACAGGGTCCCATGAAGCATGTAGGCACAGTAGAAGAAAGATCGGCTTCCACAGTGGAGGGAGGCTGCGGACGCTTGGAGGAGAGAGAGTCCCAGAGGCCAGTGACCCTCCAGGCAGTGCCCAGGGAAGAGGATGTCAGCTCTGCCCCACAATGGTCCACCCGCTGCGGACGCCCGTCCATCGCAGGATGGATGACCCAGACCTCTTAGCTGGGGCTGTGGTGCATCTGCTTCATGTAGCCTCTGCTGTCTGGCCTGGAGCCTGCTAAGACGCTGCCTGTTTATGACTCAGCTTCCCATGCAGATCCATCTAGAGGGAGAGACTATGCAGGTAATGTTGACAAGCACGTTCTGTTCCCCTCACATGCAGGATTTTCAGTGCCCATCAATACAGCAGCATTCTGGTTTTCTGGGCTAGTCTAGGGGTCTTCCCTGGGATTCTGGGCCCGTTCCTCTGAGCCCCCTTTTGCTGTGCTATGAAGATTATTGGTTCAGAAGCCAGATGGAGCCTTGGAGCTCATCTAATCCAACCTCTCATTGGAGTGATGAGCAGAACACAGCCCAGGGCTTGCTCAGGACCCCTTCCTCCAAGGAAGGAAGGTGTGTTGGTAGATGTTAGCAACCAGCTGGCCAGGGGAAAGTCCTGACGTCCTAGTGCTTGCCAATTACCATGGTGTAAATGCTCCCACCATGGCCAATCACAAGCCACCAATGCGGCGTCACTGAACATGGAGTTGGAAAGAGAGGTGCCCTTCCCCTCACGGTTCCTGTTGATCTGGAAACTTCATGAGCTGGTCTGCAGGTACTCTCTCACGGAGCATGGCGGAAAATGACCTTCTACCCAAGTGAAGCCATAAACAAAAGGGTGCTTAGGGAAGTTTCATAGGTGTCTATTGAAGCCAACAAATCCTGCTGTGCCCAAGGACCCATGGCATACAGGAGACCACAGTCAGGGCAGCGCACAGCTGTGGGGGACAGCTCTGCGTAATTCATGGCCCCCAGGGTCCTGTTATGTTCTGGAAGTCTGGTTGCATTGTTGCAACTCATTGACTACAGTGTTGAGTCTTTTTATGTTTTCCAGCGAGCTGTGTAAGATTTGAATGTAAAAAGAGGGTCACACAGAGTAGAGAACCACTGCCCTACAGAACGAGAGGTTTGAAGCCACTATAAAATGACACTTTGTTGTCAAAACTGGTGGCTTTAGAACCAACATCAGCAGGCCGTGCAGGGGTTGGAAAAGGCTAATGATGTCATCTCAGTCCCATGGACGCTTGATGCGAGTCCAGCCAAGGAGGGTTTGGAAGGCACCGTCTCTGAGCCTCAGCTGGCCGTCATGTCACATGGGGATCACAACCCCCACCTGGGAATTGTTGGGAGAATCAAAGTGAATCACATGCTTGTAAATCTTTCAGTTTTAAAGGTGATTTAAAAGTCACTTTTTAAAGCAAGCTAAAAGGCCATTGATATTAGTAACCTAGGAGCTTACGCAGAAAGTTATTTGCAAAATAGGTTCCTAGCTTTGGATATCAGTTGAATTTCCATCCGAATTCTCAGAATGAAAATAGCAACAAAGTCAAACATGATTTATTCAGCTTTGTAGTTCAAACTACTTTGAAAAGTAGGATAGCATGTTCCGAAAATTCATAATGAATTAAAACGTCGAATAAGGGAATTTAAAAAATTCCATCTTTTGGAGAAAGAAAGCACATCGACCTCAGGCATTAGAAATGACCGAAGGAACTTCAGTTTCCAAGGGATGTCCTTAAGTTGGTGTGGATTCACCCACATCTCTGACACTTTCTATGGAGAATGGGTGTTGAGTTCTAGGAGTGGAAGTGCTTCGGAGTCCTCAGTCTCAGATGAGGAAATGGTCCATGGTGGTTATGCAAGTTAGAATCATAAATCTCTGAGCTCGAAGACTCAGGAGACTTTCAGTTCAACTCTTTGCTGTTCAACTCTTACCCTGGAGGTAAGGCCTTGGGCCCCCAGCTTTAGAGCTCAGCCTGAGAGCCATGGGCGTGACTCAGCCAGGTAACAATGAAGAAATCACAGGCTGGATGCAGGTGTTCAGTTTCTAAAACAGCCTGGGTCCTCTCCTGGATGGGTGGTGGACAGGCTTTCCTGCCCCTTGATGCTCAGAAGCCACTGAGCTGTGTTCACATGTGGCTTCCCAGGCAGAGAATTGCGGTGACTCTCTAGAAAATAGAGGTAGAAATAAATGAAACCTAACATCGAGTCGGGGAGGCAAAGTCATCATTTGGGTGGGAAACGGAGCTCAAGCGCTGCCCAGAAACTCTGCTCTTGAGCAGGAGGACCCATTCCCTCCCGTCTTTTACACTAAGGGTTGTCGCAACTGGAGTGGATCCAGGAATATGTGGAGACCATGAGAAAACAGTTGGCATGGTGTCAAGTGTACCATCGAGAACAAGTAGAAGAGGGCTCCTCAAGTACTAAGTGAGGGGTGGGCATTGCTGGAAGTCCCACAAGAGAGGGATGAAGTGTTCCTCAACGATCATCTCAAGTGCTGGGACCCATGGATGGCAGCAGGCAAGGCTGGTTGTGTGCATGGGGTGGCATAGGTGGGAGTAGAGCTGGGGTTTCCCAAGGTGAGGCTCCTGCACCCAACACTCAGGGCGTCTGTGTGAGACTCAGGGGGTGCAGAGGGAGGAGTGAGATCGCTGGACTGTCCTGAGCACGGTTCCCAGACAGACCCTGGATGCCCCTCTCTTCTTCGTCTGTCCTCTTCTGGCGACGGCCCCACCAGTAGGCTCAGACTTGATCCTGTGCTGGTAAACCCAGCTGCAGTGAATCGGTTGATAAGGACAAACCCTCTTTGCTATTGGCCAGGCTCTGTGTGAAACCGGGGGACAGGCAGGTGGCTCTACCGATACTGGGGAATGCAGATGGTGGCCCAGAAATGATGGATGAACTAAACATAAACACTAGTGTGGTTTCAACCTTATCTCCAGGCTGAGTCCCTGAGAACTGGCTCCCCATCCAGCTGGGTCAGGCTACTGTTTTTCAGTTCCCCATTGGTCCTCTGTTCCCAGGGCTGCTGCTGCCCCCAGCCCAGCTGGAAGTCTGGCCATGGGCTGTGGTCCCTCTCTTGCGGCTGGCTCGGCAGCTGGGAGTGTGGCTGTGCGTGCCAGCTCCTGACCCAGGCAGACGGGGACACGGGTGCGAGCCAGTCTAGCCTAGCTGGCTCTCAAAGGGCTGTGTGGTGCAGGGGAAGGTTGCGATCTCAGGGCCGCTTGGCCTGAGCTGGGTGTTGTCGTCATTGGGCAAGTTGCTAACTCCTCAGCCCCTCTGAGCCTCCTCTGTAAAGCTGGCCGGTAAGATCTACAGCAGAGGCTGGCTGGCAGGATCACATGACACAAAAATGCATTAATTCCCTCTCAGGGGTGGCCGGATGGCTCAGTTGGTTACAGCGTGAGCTCTCAATAACAGGGTTGCCGGTTCAATGCCTGCATGGGATGGTGGGCTGCGCCCCCCGCAACTAAAGATGGGAAACGGCGACTGGACTTGGAGCTGAGCTGCACCCTCCACAACTAGATGGAAAGACAATGACTTAGAGCTGATGGGCCCTGGAGAAACACACTGTTCCCCAATATTCCCCAATAAAATAAAATAAAATAAAATAAAATAAAATAAAATAAATAAATTCCCTCTCGGGGACCTTCTCCCTGCCCTGATCCGCCTTTGTCATTTCTCAGGAGGGACACGTCTGTATGGTCTGCCTGCTGCATGCGGATGCAAAATCCCAGGCAGAGTGGTGACCATGGCGGGAGGAGGCACCTTTCAGCAAAGTCTTTCTGTCCTCCTGTCCCGGTCTGCAAACGGCAAGCCACAGCCACACAGCTCACTTCTAAAACTTGGGGGTGACCATGGGGACAATCAAATTCGAGGGAAGTCAAGCCCAAAAGCTCCGTGCATGTGTGACTCTTACCGACAATTGGGAAGCAAGAAATTGTCCTAGGTCCCAGGGGCAAGTTTCCTTGCCATTCTCTCCAGGGCATTCTGTGTCTAAATCCATTTCTAGATGTTCCCCAGCCTGGGCCAGCATGTTTACCTCCAGCCACCTTGTAGGGTAGACCCCAGAGACGATGAATGTTTACACGCTGGTCAGGACACAGCGGGGGACTCCATGTCCTGATCCCACAGGATCCGCAGGGAGAGAGGCCAGGCAGCCTTTATTCTGTGGTCTTTGGAGTGTAGGCACCTACCAGGAGCCTTGCTGTTTTTGCGGTGCTTCCTGAGTCCTCACATGGTCCAGGAGATGGGCCTCTGCCAGGTAAGGGCTAGCACCTGGATAATACCTTCATATACATACACCCAGCAGTGTCATCCGCCTGTTGGATAATCCAGAGCCACTGGGGAGACCTGGTGCCCCTTCAGGTTCTGAATTGTTCCCCACGGTAACAGTTAGGGTGAACCCTGGTCTGAATGGCCATCACACATGCCCCAAAATCGAGTTGTGAATCATCCATCACGTGTCCACATCTCCAACTTGCCCAGGTCAGGGACCCTGTCATGTGCTTTTTGCTACTCCTGGGCATATATTTGATTTAAAATCCTCTCTGTGGTATTAAGATTCCAAAGTTTGCCTTTGAACGTTTAATCACTCCAGCTGTGGGACTGAAGACTTTTTTTTCTTTCAATTCTAACACACAGAATTTTAAAGTATTTTCCCTATGCGTGAACAACCTCTTTCAAAGCTTAATGCTTGCTGTGTGGTTATTCCCTCCCCGGCAACAGGAAACCTGGGTATTTATAGCTTCCCTTCCCCACCCCCGCACCTCTGATGACCCAGAACAAACCCACCTGTCAGGAAAGGGTGTCTTGTCTCCACCTATTCCACCTTGACTTGAGTCAGCCTGCCTTTATGAAGCTCCTCTCCGGAGTAGAAGTGTGACTGATTGATAGATTGGGTGCTTACATGATTGATTTTAAAACTGACTCGTGCCAGTGTACTAAGTAAGGTTGATTGATTCCCTTCTACACGGGGTGAAAAGTTTCATGTGAGTCTCCTTGAAATACCTCCAGTGTGGATAAATCTTTTGACCACTTACACACTGCACACAGGCTTAGGTCAGTGTATGAGCTTCCTAGGGCTGTAGTGACAAAGTAATGCAAACCTGATGGCTTAAAACAGAAATGTATTCTCTCGCAGTTCTGGAGGCCAGAAGTTTGAAATTAAGGGCAGGGCCCTGCTCCCTCTGGAAGCCAGAGAAGGGTCCTTCCTTGCCTGGCTTTTCTCTTTTGGTGGTTGCTATAATCCTTGGTTTTCCTGGGCTAGTAGCTGTATCACTCCAACCTCAGTCTGTCCAAATGTCCCTCTCCTTCTTAGTGCACCAGTCATTGGATTTAGGGCCACACTAATCCAGTCTGACCTAGCCTAAAATGACGACATCTGCAAAGATCCTTTTCCCAAATAAGGCCACATTCACAGGTACCAGGGGTTAGGACTACAACATAACTTTCCAGGGAACACAAGTCAATCCACAACAAAGAGGAAAACTGGGTCCTCACTTTTTTTCCTTTTTTCTTTTCTTTTCTTTTCTTTTCTTTTCTTTTCTTTTCTTTTCTTTTCTTTTCTTTTCTTTTCTTTTCTTTTCTTTTCTTTTCTTTTCTTTTGTGTGTAATCAATAGAGTTTACCCTTGGAGCACATTGATTTTGTTAAGTCCTATCAAAAGGCATAGCATGGCTTGTTTTACTTATTTATTTGGTTTTAACCATTCCTGTGGTAATTCATGACCCACTTCAGTTTGCCTTCGCTGTCATTCACTTGTATGTGGCCTCTAATGGGCCCATGTGTGACTGGATTTTTAAAAGCATGGTTCTCTTCTTCACGGTCCTCACCTAGATGCCTTTTCTCCATCTTTCGGGGGCGTGGTTGGTGGATAAAATGTGAGGTTGATCCGGGTTCCAGGTCCGGTTTTGCTGCTGCAAAGGGAACAGTTTTGTGGGGTGAAGTCTGGGGGGACCAGGCACCAGCTCCCGGGTCCTCTCCCAGTGGAGTCACACAGGACACGCTTAATTCCCCCAGCAACGAGTGTGACAACACGTGTGAAGCGTTGTCCACCAGGGAAGCTCATTAGAGACGACGTGCCCAGGCTTTTTATTGGAGGCTGGTTACGTAGGCACCCTCTGCTTGACAAGTATTTAGCACCTACCACACTGCACAGCTTAGGCCCAGGGAGCTGCTGTGACCAGTGGAGGTGTGGTGAAACCCAAGTTCCCAGACGCCAGCTGAGGGCCCACCTTGGCAGCAGGCTTTTCCGGGACTGAAGTCTCAGGCCTGCTGCACAGCTGTCTTCGTGTCTACAGTGACACTGTCCTCAGTCCCTCCGCTGCCCCCTTTGGTCTCCTTGTGACCACACTGCTTCAAGGTTTCGGCCTCTGGCACTTCCTGAACATCACCCCCAAATCCCAGCACCAATCCCATGACCCTCCCCACGCTTTAGTTTTGGCCCCAAAGTCCTTAAAACAGAGATGTCTATGTGTTGCCCCAGCATCTCAGCGCCCGCTTTCTTCTGCGTCCACATGAAGTTGGAATTTTTACCACTCTTTACCGCCCGTGTCAAACACATTGCGACGTATCCTCACTCAGATCCCCCGGGGCAAAGATTGCCTCTATAGCATTGGCGTCACTGTTTCAACTTTGGGCTTGTTCAAATAGAAAGACACAATTCCAGATCTTTTCTGACTCAGTTGATGTCTATGTTGCATTTCACTCTCTTTAGTTTTTCTGGTTGGCGGACACGTCTATGTCTTGCTCTCAGGCTGCTGACAATTGTGCAGTAAGTCACACCGGTGTTTGCTGTACAGGCGTGTTCCTGAACTGTCACATGCAGGTCTCTGCTTGTCTGCTCCTGACTATTATTACTTTGACCCTGTCATTGCACTCTTTTCCTCTATGTTTCTGGAGCCAAGAGCACTTTTTCTCTAATAAAATAGCAAAAGGCAGCTGTTGGAAGGAACCCGGGCTGGCTGGGACTTAGTGAAGGACGTGTTCTATTTAAGCGACGCAGCCACTTCCCTCTTGAGGTTCTCAGCCACTCTCTCCTTCAGAGCGGATACCTCAGGGCTGTGTGTTATCTCACACTGTTTATATGCCTGTGGATTTCTGAAGGTCAAATGGAGTTTAACTCATATGTGGTACAGGAGAGATTGATGGTGATGCCGGAGCTCTGGGCTGCGTAGCGAGCTACAGTGTCTAGCTACTGACCTTGTCTGACAGGCTGAACATTCCCCGTTTGGTGTGGCTTCCAAACAGTTCCCACTTCTTAATTTCAGAGTGCTGATAGAAGAATGTGGGGGGCGGGTCTTATTTCATTGAAAAAGGTTTACCCTGAAAATAAATCCTGCACATCTTTCAATACTCTTTGTTGGTGAAGAAAGGTCCACGGTCAATGGTGAAGAACAACTGAGTCAAGGGGACCACCCTTGTTTGTGGGAGACTTTGCTCACACATTGCTGATTTATGAGGAAGCATGGATTACTTCTCCTGGCCCGGCCAAGTTCTCGCACATTCTTTGGTCATATTTAACACAGGACACCACTCTTCAGCCTGAAAGAGGCCTTCTGTGCCAAGGTCGACATTGCTGAACTTGTCCCTTCAGGCAATTTGTCTGAATTTTAATTTTCACTGCAGCTTTACGGCCCATTTTTCTTTTTCCTTGAGGCCTTGTCCCCACACTTGCTACCAAGACAAAAACAGTGTATAATCCTGGAACTTTCATATTTACACACTGGCAAGACAAACAGTATCTGTGAAGGAGATCTTGGTCTTCAGTGGTTTTCCTTTCAGGCTGCGCTCTTGCTCTCTCTGTCCTCTCCTTCCTCTCCTTCCACAAATATTTACGGAAACCCTGCTGTGGGCAAGACACACTGGGCCACACACTGTTGGGCTCACAAAAACAGTCCGATGTAAATTCTGCCCTCACCGAGCTCCAGATGTGTCGCCGGAAGTAAGACATGTTCAGAATGATCCCAAACCCAAGGTTTTAGGAAGACTAGGAGCTAATTCAGAATGACTTCAGGTGGGCCCATTTTATCTGCGAAGTAGAAACTTCGACTCGTACCCTTTACTGGAATTGCCTGGGCCCTAGGCTCTCCATCTGGGTTGTTGCAGGGGAGGGGCTTGAAGAATCCAGCGTGGATTTGAGGATTCCACCAAAGGTGAATCTGAAACATCCTGGGTGTCCAGCACGGCTCTAGATGTGCCGAGCAGACTTGACTCGTTGAAATAGTTGCCAGGGCCACAGAACAGGGACCTTCGAGAAAGATGACAGGGCGACCACCTTTAGAGTCGGCAGCCACAGATGGCCTGATTATTTAAGTGAAGCCCCAGTGCCCAGCTTGAGCGCGGGGTGGGGGAGTATGTTCCAGGAGTGACACCACGAGAAGGCCTGAGCTGGAGTGGATGACCTCTAAGGTGTGTGGAAACTCTAAACACCGCCATTCTCCTGCAAACAGAAGATTTGGAGACTTTACAGCTAGACAAAGGGAACCTGGAAATCGGAGATTCCAGAAACTAGTGTGAAGGCAAAAAGAAAAGCCATCAGCAAATATTTGTGAGGGGCCTAGATTACACGCTTAGGGCAGAAAAGAGGGCTGAGTCCAAGGCTTGGAGGGAAGCCCGGTGGCAGAAAGATTGGGTGTTCAGCTCTGGATGCAGAGGAGGGGGACAGGAGAGGTATCCATGCCCCTGGGAGCTGAGTTGGTAGGTTCTT
Organism: Rhinolophus ferrumequinum; assembly: GCF_004115265.2. Taxonomy (NCBI): domain Eukaryota; kingdom Metazoa; phylum Chordata; class Mammalia; order Chiroptera; family Rhinolophidae; genus Rhinolophus; species Rhinolophus ferrumequinum. Next base: position 30,982,529 of record NC_046298.1, read on the forward strand.
GCCATGAGGGGTGGAACCGGGCCCCGTGGAGGTGCTCTGTGCGCTGGCCAGACACGCTGGCATGCCGGGGATTCTCACTGACACCAGTGGGAGTAGCCTGACTTTTAATAGCACTCCGTTTTACTCATAAAGTTGTGCCAGTTGGCACAAAAATGGACAGAGCACCTCATTCCTAATAGTCAAAAACTGGAAACCATCCTGGTATCCATCGATGGGAGAATGAATAAACAAACTGTGGGGTTTGGTCCAACGGGATGTTACTCAGTCATAGAAAGGAACAAACGACGTGGATGAATCTCAACTTTATGCTGAGTAGCAGGAGCCCTACCCAGGAGTGTCCTCACTGTGTAATGCTATTTACATGAAGTTCTACAACTGGCAAATCTATCGTGTGGTGGAAGAAATGAGGACAGCGGTCACCCTGTGTGAGGGGGAAGGGATTGCATAGGAACACGGCATGACGGAACTTTCTGGGTTGACGGTAATGTCTATATCTTGACAGGAGGTTAGGCGGCTCAAGGTTGTGCATTTGTCAAAACTCAGCGAATATATAACTAAAATGTGTGCACGGCGTCATTTGTCAATTGCACATTAAAAGAATGAACCACAAACAAATGTTGACCACAAGTTAACAAGAGGCACGCTGAGGAGTTAGGAGAAGAGTACCGATGTCTGCAACCTATGTTTAATGTGTCAGGGGGCTAAGATGGACAGGTGGATGCATAAGGGAGGATCGATGGACAGCGATTTGGCCAAGCAAGGGAAATAACAGGTGCGTGGGGACATCCAGGTAATGAGGATGTGTCCCCAATTGGGACAATAAACGTGTTCTCATCCCTTACTTAAAATCCGCTGTCTCTCTTTGGCGGCACTGCTTCTGCACCCCCAGCAAGGTGGAGAGGGCACACCATGTGTTTTGATACATCATGAAAGAACATGCCAGATCCTTCTCTGTAAATGTTCAGCCTGGATGGGTGCGAGCTCTCATTCTGTGGTGTCTCTCGAAGGTTCAAAAGCGTGGTGTGTGGAGAGAGCTCGGGCAGACACAGACCTGGCCCCGTCATTTCCTAAGTTGTGGTTTTTTTGAACTCGGGCAAGTTACTTAATGTCTTCCAGTTTTAATTTCCTTGTCTGTAAAATGGGTCACTCTAACCTACCTCACAGGGACTGCTGTGAGGAAATAATGTATAATGCCCAGTTTTAATAAAATGCTCCACTGTCATTTGCTCAGCTCCCAGGACAGTGCTGGGGGCACAGTAAGCTCTCAATGGACATTTACGGTGGAGTAATTATACTCTAGGTTTCCACTCCAGATGTGTTGTATTCTTGTCCATCTCTCCACCTTTCTCTCCACTTCTGGGGAACAGATCCTGGCTGCACCCTGATGGCTCCCTCCTTCAGCTCTTCTTCCTGCCTTTGTGCTCTCAGCCAGCCCCTTATTTTCAAGCATCTTTAGTTTCTTCCTCTCCACAGACAGTTTTTTTCCAATGAAGCGGCATAATATAGTGAAAATGGTGCTTGAATTGGAGTAAACAAAATGTGGGCTCAGATCTATAAAACCTTTAACAAAGTATCTGACACATTTATCAAAATGCTTGATAGACATAAACTATTATTTTTATGCAAGCGCTAGTTTGTATGATGTAATAATAGTAGCAATAATCGTAGTTAACGTAACTGAGCAGGTAGCAGGTGCCTGTGAGGTTCCCAAAATACTATTCCATTTTCCAGATGGGAAACTGAAGCTGGGAAGTCACAGGTTCAAAGCTAGGGCCACCTGATCCTGAGGCCCGTGACCTTAACCTCTTGCCTTACTACATCTGGGGACTTGTGTGCCACTTGGGACCTCTGACTCTTCAATTATGAGGGAGAGGAAGGATAGCAATCCTGCGTACCAGGCTCTTTTGAGAAAGAAAATAGAAATGTGTGTGAAATGCCTCCTCATAGTACTGGGTAACACGTGACTTTGTCACTCACACACGTGTAGCTCTCATCTGTGAGACCACCTGCCCCGTCCCTTTCCCACTCAGCACCATGCTCTTGTGCCTTTGGTTGCCAAGTTCCCAGAAGGTGTGGTCTAGCCCTTCTACCCCACTTCCTCTCCTCTCATGTGGGATCCTTTGTCCCCTCTCTGCTCCTCAGCCCCACAATATGGGAGTCGCTTATCGGAAAGCAAAGTGGGATTTGGCAACGGGAGATGTGAGTGCAAGTTCTAGTTACCTCCTGCACTGGTTATGGTCTTGGACAAGTCACTGGACGTTTGGAGTGTCACCATCCTCATCTGCAGAACAGAGACGTTAACGATTCCCACCTCAAAGGACTGTGGCGAGGCCAAAGGGAGATGGCCATCAGCTTCCTACTTTACCCTCACTATGATTGCCTACGTGTGCACCCCTAAACTTACAGTTTAGTTTTGTTTGTTTCCAGATTGACATTTTTATTTTAGGGGTGGGTGGGACTGGCGCCTTTCATTCAACACTTGATTAAAGATTCATCCATGTTATACGTAGCCCTAGGCTGTTCCTGTTCACTGCTATATATTAGTTCTTTGCGTGAATATACCATAATTGATTTATCCGTTTCAATGTTGATGGACGTTTGTTTTTTTCCCCCTAGGCTTTGGAAATTACAAACAATATTGCCATTATATATGTATATGTACATGTAATAGACATATACGTGTTATGTATATTTAATTATATAAATTATATGTATTCTGGTCTTTGCATTTTTATCAGGTATATACGAGATGTGGAATTGTACGTCACAGGGTATACATAATTGTAGCTCATTGTGGTTTTAATTTCCATGTGCCTGATGACTAATGAAGCTGAGCATGTTTCCACATGTTATTAACCTTCTGGATTCCTTGTGAAAGTGTCCTCAGACTTTTCAGTTATATCATCTGTCATTTTCTTGTTGATTTAAGGAGATCTTTACGTATTTTGGATAAGAACCAGTGTTTGGCACATGTGTTTGAAATCTCTAGCCTCACTCTGTGGATTGTCCTTTTGCCTTTTTAATGGCATCTTTTGATAAAAGAAGTTTTAAATGTTAGTAAAGCTGAATGTATCAGTCTTTCCCTTTATGGTTAATGACTTATTTTTGCCTTAAGAAAACTTTCCCTACTTCAAGTTCATGAAGAGAAACTCCTACATTAATTCTAAAGATTTTGTAGTTTTGTCTTCACATGTCGGTCTATAAATCACATAGAATTGAGTTTTGTATATGATGTAAGGTAGGGGTCTAATCTCATTTTTTCCCTATATGGATGCCCAATTATCCCGGCATACTTATTAAAGCAGAACCCAATAGAATAATGTCTTTGAAGAGATGAGCAAAAATCACTGTCAAACTAGAATCCAAACCCAGCCAAACTATCACTCAAGAGTGTGAAACAAAGACATTTCAGATGAAGACTAAGAAAGGCGTACCACTAGTGACCGGCACTGAAAGAATTTTTAAGGGCTGTATTCTGGAATGAAGTAATTGAATAAAATGGAAGATGTACCCAAATCTTGGCTTGGTCCAGCAGGGACTCCATTCCACTCCATTTTTTTTTTTTGAGGTCACAAGAAATGTTCAAATAGAACCTGGTGGACAGGCCATGAGCGTAGCCAGTGGCGAGTTTGGTCTGATTGACACTCAGTGTTATTTTTATAGGTAGGCTGGGCAGAGCGTTGCTGGCTTAGGTACAGAACCCTTGCTGAGGTGAAGCTTTCGTTACCTTCACAAATTTAGGAAAGCAAGGGGGAATCTGCTTGTTCATGTCCTCCCTAAGTGGAAGGGAGAAGCTTTTACAAGAAATAACTTTTTCAGCAAATCCAGTGTATTTTTTTGACCTCTCATTTTCCCCCCTGCAATTGTGACATGTCTGCATGAAATTGGCCACAGGAAGGAAGCCCTGTTCAAGAAGCTATTTTCCGAACATCCCTCTACACTCTGGATTTCACAACATGCATACATTTAGGTGGAGAGATCAAGACTTCATGCTCTCAATGGCAGCTATAATTTGGGAGTCAAAAGCTATCAGGAAGCACTTACAGCTTCTGTGTATCTTCTCTTACAGACATAAAAGGTAAGACTCAAAGGGGTAATTAAATATTTACTTTAAAGAAAGAGACTTCCAGAGTGAGAGTCTAAACACTTCTGGAAACAAGCTTGAAGTCAGAGGTCAACTCAATGAGATTCTGCAATGCGGAAGTTAAGAGTTTAGAGAAGGACTAGGAAAAAATAGAATGACCCAACCTCTGGGAGATAAAGTGACCCAGAACGGCTGCTCTTAAAAGTACCCAGTTGCTTAGGAGCCCAGGATCACTTGTTTATAGTCCAAGGGATGCAGCCAACATTGGTATCTTGCATAGTGACGTACTACAATGTTTGCACTCGTCCATATAAAAGCAAAGGAGGGTTACCCTCCAATTTCCCCATCTGTCTTCCCTCAAGCCCTTCTGCACTTAAAAGTACTAATCATTTCAGTTGTAGCCATGATCGAAATCACCTGACTTTTTGTCCTCTGCTTCCCATCCTAATTCTTTCTTCTTCCTGTTGGAGGTTGCCATCTCCATGCACCTCTGTGTGATGTAGGCGGGTGATAACTACTATTTTCAGTGCCTACTAGGCTTCAGTTGCTTTACATACCTCATTTAATCTTCACAACAACTCCTTGAGGTGGTTACTTCTATCTATAGTTGCAAAGGAAGACACAGGCTCAGGGCCGTGAAAGGGACTTTTGCTTAAGTGCACACAGCTGGTATGGGGGCGGCGGGACATGAGCACAGGTCTGTGGGACTGTCCTCTCAGTGGCTGAGCTCACCTGTCTGGTGCTACATCCCACACTCCTGTGAGTGCAGTGGGAGTGGAGACGCTGCTCTCCTCATCAGCAACTTTGGGACGGGACAAACTCCAGCCACAAGGAGGCGCTGCTTGTTTTCCAGCACTGCTCTCTTTGATCTGACATCTTTACTGCTGCTTTGTTTACTAATGTAGCTTCAGAGCAGTAGGGGCCTACAGACTATCTAATTCAAACTCAGGTTTTAGATGAGGAGACATGCACAGGAGAGGAATAAACGGACTGGAATAATGTACCAGTCAGTGTTACTGCATAACAAACTACCCCCAGACTCAGTGGCTTAAAACAGTGATGACTTCCTATTCCTCATGGTTCTGTGGGTAGACTGGACAATTCTTCAGCTGGTCTCACTAGTGTGGCAGCACCCAACTGGGAAGTCTTTCGTTCTGGGCATTTTCAAATGGTGATGAGAGTGTCCCAAGAAGGCCAAAGTAGGAGCTGCCTCTCTTTGGCAGTCATTTCTTCTCTATTCTCTTGGTTAAAGAATATCACAGGCCCCTCCTAGAGGTAAGGAGTGGGTAAATAGACTCCACTGCTTGATGGGAGGAGCAGCAAAGCCACATGACCAAGGGGGGAGAACACAGGGAGCAGGATTTATAGAGGGAGGGTCATTATTCTAACGATCTCCCTAGATGACATGATTTTATTCTTTTTTTTATGACAGCAGGCTGTTCTAACAACCCCTGGGACTTTCTAGAATTCAATGGATCATCCCGGAGTCTCCCTAATTCACTAATGGGCTTCTGGCTCTCAGGAGCATCAAGGAGAGACTTCATTTGTCCACCCCTCCACTCATGATTGAGCTGAGCAGTGTTCATTCCCCCACGATCCAATGGTACAGCCACTCCTTCCTCCAGAGTGTCCCAGAATTGAAGGATTCTGAGTTATCTCACCTAGAAGGGGCTTAGGGAGTCCAGTAAGGTCAGGGAAGACAATATTAGCACTCCATTTGTACTTTTATTTGCCTAAAAAGGAAGTGAACTTTACTAATGTTTAGAAGTGGAGAGACACCAGTGCCCTCCCTTGGTCATGATGTCAGATGTCCGGGGTCTTGTAGGGATAAAGAATACCCTGATGGAGTAGGGGACATTCCACAACCCACACACAGGGGTGGTGGCACATTGAGATGTATGGCTGCTTATGTGTCTGATTTAGTGGATCAAGGATTATGATATTTTAATACTTTACAGTAATTTGCAATGAGATAGAGCATGATCATGGTAATATTTTGTGTGGCACCGACATTCACTGGCCATGTTCTTTAAAGAGCTGCCCAATTTAAGGATGACTTACATTCTTTTCCATCAAGGCACAAGTTCCAAGTTTACTGATTTTGTTTTTGGTCATGAGAAGTGGCTACCTGTAGCTTGGTATACTTTCTCTCTTTATCATATGTATGTGCTATTTTTCTTATAAATAAATCTTGAAATAAGCACACTTAATCTGTCTCTTTGAGGTAAAGGACATTCAGACTATGAAGAGAAAATTTTGAAAACATTTGGAATTTTCCCCCATTGTTACGTGATTTCTGGGACTGAAAATGGGGTGCGCAAACCATAAATTATTTCTCATTTGTGCATCTAAAACTTTGGAAGCAACATTTTATATGTACACTTTAGCATTCTATTATGTTTAATCTGGACTGCGGGTGACTTGAGAGTATCCACTATGTCTTTATTCATCTTGGTGTTTTAGGATCTGTCTTGGGCCTGGCTCACAGATAATAGGAACACAAAATCGTTTGTGGTTAAATTGAGTTGTTTCCTAATTGTTGATGTGTATAGAGCCTCTCATAGTGAGTGTCCTATAGAATCTATGATGAAATATTCCAGGAGGCATGAAGTAGGACTTCTGTTAAGTCTGGAACAACTATGCGCAGGCACTTAACTGTTCCCCAGGCTCCATCTTTTCTTGTAGGGCTGTTGGACATGATTGACATAAGTTGGTTGGTGTCTCAGACATACCGCACTTGTTTTGAGGCTGGGAGAGCCTTTGTTCTAGATTGTTCTGTTTGGCAGCCTGGGAAGTTTCTTGCTGAACTCTTCTTCTCAATTGTCCATGTGCTTAATATTTGGACATTTGATTTGGCATGTAGTATATGTCACCTGCTGCCTTGTAATATACCTTATTTTCCTTTTTTAGTGTTTTTTTTTGTTTGTTTTTTGCTTTTTTTTTGTTTTTGTCATTCAAGGAATGGATTGGAGCAGAAGACACCTAAGGTTTTATACTAGTGTCTTCTTGCTGCTGTAATAAATTACCACAAATTTAGTGGATTAAAACAACACACATTATTATCTTACAGTTCTGTAGGTCACAAGTCCAACATGAGTCTCCTTGGACTAAAATCAAGGTGTTGGCAGGGCTGGTTCCTTCTGGAGGCTCCAAGGTCCTCCAGCTTCTAGAGGCTGTTTACATTCCTTGGTTCACGGCCCCTTCCTCCATCTTCAAAGCCAGTAGTGTGGCATCTTCCTCTCTCTCTCTCTCTCTCACCTCTCCTTCTGGCATCACATTTCCTTTCTTCTTCTCACTCTTCTGCCTTCCTCTTATAAGGACCTTTGTGATTACGTTGGACCCGCGTGGATAAGATATTTAACTTAAGCACATCTCTTTTCTTCCTATCTCCTCCAATCTCTCTTTCCTCTCTCTCCCCCTCCGTCCCCTCTCTCCTCCCTCATCTCCTTGTTTCTTTCCTTTACAGATTTCCTTTACAGATTTACACAGTTTACAACCCTGCATGTATGTATTTCAGGTCTCTCTCCCCTGTTGTTCTAGAAACTCTGTCTTCTTGTTCATGGCTACATTCCTGGGACTAGAAAGGAACGTTGGTTGAATTATCCTCAAATTGAAATTTTCTCTTCTTTTATCCATTCCTATCCATTTGCAGGCCATGCATTTGTCCAATAAGAGAGGAAGAAATAGTGACGCCATCGTCTAACCCCAGGGGCTTTCCAGCCAGTCTCTGGGTAACACACTTAGGTAAGCCTTGTGGCCACCTCACACGACATTGTGCTGTGGGCAGTGCCAGGCCTGGTGAGCTGTGCACCAGGGCGCCTATGGGGCCGGGAAGTAAACCTTCCATGAAAACCCTGCCTGCCGTGGACCTCATCTCCCTTCTCAGAGGCCGTGCTCTTTCTCTTCTGGTTGCGCCCATTTTCTCACTGAAATAGGAACAAGATCAAGGGGTGCTGGAAGTGTGAGGAGAGGGAAAATATAAGCCAGTTGTTGAGGAGAGAGGAAAGGGATAGAGAAGTGGGTATGGCTCCTCGGCAGCAGGAAAGCTTGCTGAGGGACAAGCATATGATGATGTGGGAGTTTGGCCTGCATGGTTTCGTGTTCTCCTCAGGCCGGACACAGGCGTGGAGAAAGCGGAGGGTGGCATTTAGCCAGGCTTGGTGTTTGCCAAATGGGCAACACTGTGGCAACAGGTTCCCCTTCCTTTTCTGCAGAGTGGGAGGGACCTCCTGCTGTGGATTGAGGGTGGTGATTCAGAGGTGGGAGTGCAGGAGCTTGTGCACATCCAAACTTCCAGAACATTCTCACCAGAACCCAGGCATACTGCCCTGTACTTTTCTTCAAGGCTGCCCTTACTTTTAATCCAATCTCACCCAACATGTGGCAAGAAGTGAGCGGCAGGTGGGGCTGGGCGAGAACACTGAGAACCCTGAGGCTGTCTGTCCCAGACCCCATCCCCTCGTTGGCGACCGTTGTCGGAAGAGAGGACTTACCACGCATCATCGTCACCGCGAGGGCGGAGCTCACATCATCATCACGACAGTGTCCACCATGCACCCGACAGACGGGGTTCATGGAAGTCGAAGTCCCCAAGAAACGTACATAAGACACCAACTGAGACAGGAACACAGCAATAGATGACATTTAAAAGCTCAGAAGTTATCTCCCATTCAGACCTAGGATTATGACCTAACCTGGTTTGTCTTTGCCCTTGAAGACAAGTAAGGGAAAAAACCAGGGGCCCAGTAGTTTGAAGACCAAGTTTCTGCCTGTGCTGCGGTTACTCTTGACAGGTATATTCTCAATGCCTTTTATGGGTGACATTTGTGACTCAGGCAGCTGAGGGACTCCCCCAGTCTCCTGCTGTGGTAGGTCCCACTGATGGAAAGTGGCCCCTGAAAATTCAGTTTCCTTTCCTATCAGTTTCTTTTGAATCTTGTTACTCTCATACTTAAAGACGTGCCGGGAAAAGCCCTTACTAGGAATTTCTGTGCTGTGGGCTTTTGCTCCTCAGAACTCCCGGAGGGCCTGGGCACTGGCAAGCAAAGGGTGGTTGTCCTTGAGCCAGCAGGTCCTCAACTGGTCTGGAGGAAACTTGGGTGGTGCCTGGCAGGCAGGTCTAGGCTGCTCCCTGTGGGACTGGCGCTCACCCAGGGACAAGAGCACTCGGTCATTTTAGAAGTCACCATCCCCTCCTCGGGGGACCCTGCACTGTGGGTGATCTCACTGGGAGAGTTCTTGCCTCGGCTCTTGTTGAAAGACCATTTCTCCTCTGGATCCGTATGCAGGGTCTGTGGGCTCCAGAGCAGGACCAACGGGGTGACTGACTTAGGGAGTCGGGAGATGAGGAGCAGAGAGGAAGATCTAAAGGGGACTGAAACAAAAGGAAGAAACATAACCCAGTGGTTCTCAGCTGAGGGCGATTCTGTCCCCCCGCCCCCGCCCCAACCCCTAAGGGACATTGGGCAATGTCTGGAGACATTTTTGGTCACAACTGGGGCAAGGGGTCCTATTGGCATCTAGTGGGTTGAGCAGGCAGGATGTGGCTCAGCCCCGTGCAGTGATACCCAGGACAGCCCGACATGGAGAAGGGCCCAGCCCCAAATGTGCAGAGAGCCCTGATGTCACTTGAAGAACTGGTTCAGGCGGGAGGGACGAGGAGGCGATTTATCTAATGGAAAAAGCTCCACGTTTTTGGTTTTTTTTTCTTGAGCTGCCACTAGTGTTCGTGAAGTGGTCTTCAGGCCCATGTGAAAATGGAGAAGTGATGTCGGGGCTCCGGGCTCTGGTTTGGATCTTTCCATATGGAACATCCTTTTAGATTGCCCCTCATCCAAGTGGGAGAGGGTGTCTGTCCCCAGCTGTTGGGTCTTTCATCCCCATGACTGTGTATCCCACACCGCCTCCCTTTGGACAATCACCATCGAACCACCTAACGGTGACATGGCGACTTGTGCTGGCTTTAGGAGGTTCTAAGTTCTTGGGCGTGATTGAGGTGGCACTCTTGGAAAGGGGTTCCCTGGTCATTGCTCACACCAGCCTGAGCTTGCTGGGGGCTTCACCTCCAAGGGAAGCATCTTGCTGGCCGGGAGCCGTGCTGTGAGGGCTCAGTCCCACATAGGTTGCCTCTTAACTTTGCACTGGCTGTCGTGGGGGTGGGGCACAGAGGAGCTGGGTGGGCCTTTCTGTCTTGTCTTGTTTTGGCCTTTCGAGGTGGAATCTGAGGGTCTGGCGGCTGCGGTGATGAGGAAAGGGAGGTGGGGCAGGGGTGATCAGTAAGGAGTGTAGTCTTGGCCCTTCGGGAAGCACTGGATCAGGACTCGCTGGGTGTGGGCATTGGTGGGGACGAGCAGAGAAGTCCTGGCACTCTTGGATGAACCTGTTGCAGTGGAGTGACAGCAACAACAGTCTACTGGTGGGTTGGGTAATGAAGAAAGTGCTAGCCACTGAGGAGGAGCAGTCAGGGGAAGATGCAAGGCCCAGTCTTGGGCGGCACCAAGCTGTTTCCAAGGTGAGTGATTACTTCCGGGAAGCTGAGATCTGACTTGTGCCCCTGGCAATGGCATTCTCTTCTCACTTCCACGTGTGTCATCCTGTGAAGAGCCCGTGGAGGACCCTTCTCTCTTTAAGACTGCCCTGGATGTAAATTTTAGCCAGGTGTCCCCTGAAAAGGAAGGATGAGGGTCAGTCTGAACATACACAGATGACCCGGGCTATAGGTCTGGGATGTCCATTGGGGAACGCAGCTTGGAAAGTACATGCTGACACGGCAGTTGAGAACCAAAACCCCTTTTGAGCATGTGACCAAATCCCTCTAATTAGAAGAGAAACAGCAGTCTCAGGTCATGTGCTGAGAGAGCTGCCATGATTGGGCTACGGGCCTGGGGGTGGGGGGAGACACCAGGAAAACTATAAAAATTCTGCACAGTGTTTTGCTTTCACTCACCTAGATTTAGAGGAATCCTCTGGCAAAATGAAACTGAAATCTGGCTTCCCCACTAATAGTCTCCTAGTGACCGCAGTATACAAACATGCCCTTAACTACAGGCTTTGATGCTTTTCAGAGGTCAGCTCTGTCAATGTATAATTTATGTCCAATAAAATTCACCAATTTTAAGTGTAGGATTTGATGAGTTGTAACAAATGGGTACAGTTGTGTAACTACCGCTATCACAACATAAAACACTTCCATTATCCCCCAAATTCCCTCATCTCTGTAGTTAATCTCCTCCCTCTACCGCAGCAGGCTGGAAACCAATCATATCCTTTCTTTCACTGTGTTTTGGCCTTTCTTTTTTTTTTATATAAAATTTTATATACACAGAATCTCACAGTGTGTAGTCTTTCATGTCCTGGCATTAAAAACTTAATGTAATGCGCTTACAATTCATATCAGTACTTTGTTCCTTTGGTAGCTGACTACTATTCCATGGTATGGAGACACGACAATTTGTTTATCCATTCACCAGTTCATGGACGTTTGGGTTGTTACCAGTTATTGGCGACTCTAAGTAAAGCCACTATAAATATTCATTTACAGGTATTAATGTGGACATATATTTTGTTTTTGTGGTAAAATACCTATACGTGAAATTGCTGGGGCATATAGTAACTTTATGTTTAACTTTCTAAGAACAGCCAAACTGTTTTCCACAGTGGCTGCACCATTTTTCATGCCCACCAGCAGTACCTGAGAATTCCAGTTGCTCCACATCCTTGTCAGCACTTGGTGTTGTCGGTCTCAATTGTAACCATTCTAATGACCATATGGGGTGCAGCTTTATGGTTTTAATTTGTAGTTCTGTAATTACCGGTGGTGTTTTCATGTACTTATTTGCCATCTGTGTATATTCTTTGATGAAATGTCTGTTCAGATCATTTGACCATTTCAAAACCTGCAGTATTTGTCTTCTTATTGAGTTGCAAGAGTTCTTCATATATTCTGGATACAAGTCCTTTGTCAGATATATGTTTTGCAACTATTTTTTGTTGCTTGCCTTTTCATGTTTTTAACACTATCATTTGAAGAGCAAAATTTAAAAATTTTTGGTGAAGTCTAGTTTATCAAATATTTCTTTACAGTTTGTGCTTTTAGGTGTCCTATGTAAGAAATCTTTGCCTCACCCAAGGTCACTTAGATTTTCTCCTATTTTCTTCTAGAAGTTTTATAAGTTTTAGCTCTTACTTCTTTGTCTTAAACCTCTTTGGAGTTCATTTTTGTGTATAATATAAGAGTCATGGTTCATTTTCTACCTATATGTATGCTCAATTGTTCAATTGTTGGAACTACCATTAGTTGAAAGATTATTCTTTCCTCATTGAATTTCCTTGGCACCATTGTAGAAAACAAACTGGCCATGTATATGTGGATCTATTTCTAGATTCTATTCTGTTGTGATTTTACTAGAAAAAGTAAGGTTAAAGTACAGTGCCTCTCATGAAAACACTTTCATACTTTATCAAATACTGTATTTATCTGGGATGCCAGTTAGAATATTTCTTTTCCCTCTGAAGACTATAGCCTATTTTTATGCAAGTTAGTAGTGTGCTTGGCCAAAAGAATTAATAGCTGGGCCCAATTTAAATATTGTAACTTATGGAAACAAATGGACAAAATGATTTGATGATTTTTGAGGAGATGTAAGAATCTGAAATATATGCCATGCACCTATTTCTGCATTTCTTTATCTTATACAACTCCCAGGTCAGTGAGTATCCAAGAAAACCTCTGACTCAAACTTAGACGACAGCTGCTGGTTTCAAAAACAGGTCTGTATGTCACTGCACCTGAGTAACATTTCCCAATTTCTAGGACTATCTTGAATTTTCTGTGGTTATTTAAATGTCAGGTATGAGTATACTTAGGTGAATTTCTGTTCCTTTGCATAGTAATGAGTTCAAAAGTTCATTAGTTGGAACTGATTTTAATACTATTTAACAGTTTTCTAAACATTAAATTGTTAAAAAACAAATTGCTTTATGAGACAGCAAATTTCTTATTGCTGGAATAATTCAAAGAGTCTGTTCAGAGTGTTACAGAGGGGATTCCTGCAAGGGGTGGGAAGTTATGTTAGGTCACCCCTGCCGTCCTTTCCAACACCAAGAGCAGATGATTTCATGATCTGGAATAATCTAGAATTGCCTCTTAGTTGTCTTGCTCTGATGGCCCAACCCCCATTCCAGTTGCCCAGTTTTTCCAAAGAAACAGACATGTGAAATTAGAGTTGGAAGTGTCCTTAGAAATTCATTCTGCTCTTTTTACTAAGGGGAGTTGATTTGTCCAAGGTCACCCAGATGGTCAAAGACAAGGACAGATCTGGGAACAGCTCTCCTGGGCTTTCTAGCTGCTTGATTATCTGTGTCCACAATGCTGCCATGCTTGCAAACTATGCTTGTTATTCGATTCCTTGCCAGCTTTGTCATCTTTTGGGGAATGTGAATGAATATGGGGCCAGCTACCACTCCCAGTTCCTTTTCCTGCCTTTCATCCCATCTTGATCCTTAGAAGAGCCTGTCATTCTGATCCTTTCCTGTTACCAATTCTTTTAACTCCCATTTCTGATGGAGACGTGGGAATGTGCTTGGTGACTAAGTCTAGGAGATTGTGTGTAGAATCCAGGAAGTGCTTTCTATCTTTGAACTGACATTTCCTCAGTTATGATGACAACCGAATAAAAGGGACACAGCATAAGCACAGAAAGGGAGCAGGACAGTGTACACACAATTGGTTTGCTGGAGTGGTAGAATGGGGAACGATCTGCTTTCTTTTCAAATTTTCAAAGTTGCTGAGTCATTAATTTTTCATTAATGGAAAGTTGAGAAATATAGACATAGATGTCTACAGGCTCCACTCTTTATCTTTTAGTTCTGAAAGAGGACGCTTGAGAGCAAAAGGCTGAACAGCTGTTTCATCTGCATGGGGGTGAAACTTAGAAAATAAAAGTGGAATTACTTAACATTGTTTCGAAGCATTAGTCATCGTAATTTAAAAAGGGAAGTCATGCATATAATAGGTGGAAAAGAGCAGTCACTGTTTGTGGGTGATGTAAGCATATGTGTCATCATATTAATTAATAGCTGATATTAATACCAATAAGGGAAGTCAATGAGGTGGCCAGTTATAAAACAAGTATTCAGAAATCTGTGTGTATTTTCCTTTCAAACCAATAATGATCATTTAAACATCATAGTGGAAAAAAATATTTCACTCACAATAACAAAATGCATTAAATAACATAGGAAATGTTTCACAAAGAATGTGCAGGATCCAAAGTGAAAAAAATTGAATTTATACCTCTGTAAAGGGTATAAAAGATGACTTGTTTTTGAATAGGAAGACTTACCATTGAAAACATGTCCGTTCTCCATAAATTGTCTATATATTCAATGTAGTTCCAAGCAAATTACCCATGAGCTTCTTCTTTTTTTTTCTTAACAGTCCAATTATTCTAAAATTTATCTGTAAGACTATATATGCGAAGGTAGCTAGGAAAAGTGTGCGCGCGCGTATGTTGCTAGCTTTTACAAAATTTATGATAAAATGTACGTACAGTAAAATTCACTTCTCTGGTATATAGGTCTTTACATTTTGACAAATGTGGGGAGTGGGACAGAATATAGTCCCACCCCTCACAATTCCCTGTGCTGCCCCTATGTAGTCAGACCCTCCCTCCATCCCTAATCCAAAACAACCACGGACCTCTTCTCTCTGTCTCCAGCTTTGCCATTTCAAGAACATCATATAAATGGAATCATACTACAGAATGTAATCTCTTGTGTCTGTCTTCTTTCACTTAATGTATTTGAGATTCATCTGTGTTGTGTGTAATCAATGGCTTGTTCCTTATTATTTCTGAGTAGTATTGTCTTGCATGGAAATAAACCACATACCTCAGTAGTATGGAAACATACCATATGAGGTCTGACAATTAAGTTTGTGAACTTTTTGCCACGATGTTGCTAACCTTTTTTTTTTATATCGGAGGGATTATTCATTATGAATTTGTACCCACTGGACAAACAGTTAGCCAAGTATACCATTTGGAAGTGCTAAAAAGGCTGCGTGAAAGTTAGAGGACCTGAACTTTTCACCAATTCATGGCTCTTGCATCACGACAATGCACCAGCTCACACGGCACTGTCTATGAGGGAGTATTTAGCCAGTAAACAAATAACTGTATTAGAACACCCTCCCTACTCACCTGATCTAGCCCCCAATGACTTTATTCTTTACCCAAAGATAAAGGAAATATTGAAAGGAAGACATTTTGATGACATTCAGGACATCAAGGGTAATATGACGATAGCTCTGATGGCCATTCCAGAAAAAGAGTTCCAAAATTGCTTTGAAGGGTGGACTAGGCGTTGGCATCAGTGCATAGCTTCCCAAGGGGAGTACTTTGAAGGTGACTGTAGTGATATTCAGCAGTAAGGTATGTAACCCTTTTTTGGGGAGGAGTTCAGAAACTTAATTGTCTGACCTCGTATACTGTACCATTGTATAGAAACAAACATACCACAGTTCATTTATCTAGTCATCCACTGAAGGACATCTAGGTTGTTTCTGATTTTTAGCAATTGTGAACCATGCTGCTATAAATTTTGTGTACAGGTTTTTGGAGGACGTAAGTTTTCAAATAGGGTGAGGGTGGACATGGTTGCTTTATTCCGAACTTAGGGGGAAAGCCTTCAGTTTTTCAAAATTAAGTATAACGTTGGCTGCTGGTTTTTTGTAGATGTCCTTTATCAGGTTAGAGAGGTTCCCTTTTCCCTTCTATTCCTAATTTGCTGATTTTTAAAAAATTTATTTTAATTATGAGTGGATGTTAGGTTGAGTCAAATTCATTTTCTGCATCTGTGGAGACAATAATGTGGTGTTTATTCTTTAGTCTGTTACAATAGATTAATACGTACATTGGTTGATTTTCTAATGTTCATCCAACCCAGCATTCCAGGATAAGCTCTACTTGTTGATGGTGTATTTCTCTTATCGCTGGCTATGGTTTGCTAATATTTGATGAGTTTTGCAACTATGATAATGAGGGATATTGATCTATACTTTTTCTTTCTTCTGTAGCAGTTCTTTCGTTTTGATATTAGGGTAATGCTGGCTGCATAGAATGACTTGGGAAGTGTTCTCTCATATTTTATTTTCTGGAAGAGACTGTAGAATTTGTATTATTCCTTTATTAAATGTTTGATGAAATCATCTAGCCCTGGCTTGCTTTCTTGCAGTTTTTTTTTTAAAAACTACAAACTCACTTTAATAAATGTGGGAATATTTACGTCATCTATTTCTTCTTGAGTGAGTTTTGTTAGTTTGTGTCCTTGAAAGAATCGGTCAGTTTCATCCAAGTTGTCAAATTTATTGTAGAGTTGTATATAATATTACTTTGTTCTCCTTTTAATGTTTCTGGGATGATATCCCTTATTTCAGTAAATTTTGTCTTTCCTCTTTTTATTCTTGATCAGTCTGGCTAGAGGTTTTTCGATTTTTTCTATCTTTTCAAAGAACCAGCTTTTGGTTTTATTTATTTTATCTATTTTTTTGTTTTTAATTTAATTCATACTTGTTCTATCTTCATTATTTCCTTTTTTTTTTTGGCTTGCTTTGGGTTTAATTTGCTTTTCTTTTTTTCTAATTTATTGGGTGGAAGCTTAGATTATTTATTTGAAAACCATCTTCCTTTCTATTATAATATAAGCATTTAATGCGTCTCAACTTCTCTCTAAGCACAGCTTTACTGGCATCCAACAAATTTTGGTAAGTTGTATTTTCATTTTCATTCCATTCAAAATATTTTATAATTTCCCTTGTGAGTTGCTTTTTGACCCAGGGATTATTTAGAAGTATGTTGTTTAATTCCCAAATATTTGGGGGGATTTTCTAAATATGTTTCTGTAGTTAATTTGCAGTTTAATTCTGTTATGATCAGAGAACATCGTACTTGGTAGGATTTCAATTATTTTAAACTTGTTAGTGTTTGTTATGTGACTCAGGATATCGTTTATCGTGATGAAGGTCCATGTGCACTTTGAAGGAAACTGTATTCTGTTGTTGTTCAATGGAGTATTCTAGAAATGTTAATTGGGTTAAATTGGTTTGCTAGTGTTGTTCAGGTCTTTTATATTCTTGGTGATTTTCTGTCTACTTGTTTTCTTATTTACTGAGAGAGGAGTGTTGAAGTCTCCAAGTATAATTTTAGAGTTTGTCTATTTTTCCTTTCATGTCCATCATTTTTTTCTCCATTTTTTTTGGTTCTCTCTTGTTAGGTACATACACCTTTAGGATTGTTATGTCTTCTTGATGAATTGACCCTTTTATCACCATGTATTATTCCTCTTTATTTTTGGTAATTTTCTTTGTTCAAAGGTTATTTTTTTTGATATTAATATAGCCATTCTAGCTTTCTTCCTTTCTTTTTAATAAAAAGTTCTATTGAGTTATAGTTCACCTATCATAAATTTCATTTAAAGTGTACAAGTCAATGCTTTTTAGTATATTCACAGGGTGTGAAAACATCACCAACCGAAAGACCACAAATTGTATGATCTCATTTATATGAAGTGTCAAAAATAGATAAATTTATAGAGATAGAAAGTAGAGTAGTGGTTGGTTAGGGTTTAGAGGGGGCTAGGAAAGGAATTGGAAATGGGTATTGATTGTTGATGGGTACAGAATTTCTTCAGGGGGTACAAAACTGTTACAAAATTGATTATGGTGATTTTTTAAACCAATTTTAATAGGGGGCTACCCGAAAATTAATCAATAGTAAAGAGCAGGGAAACAAAGGAATTAACGAAAACAAACAATTTACACGGACTTACAAGAATTACATGGAAATTGATCTTTATAGTCTCTCTCAACTCTTTTTTTTGTTTGTTTTTTAACAGAAAATGTTGACCTTTAATTCTCCAACAGAAGGGAGATATATTTACAGTCAAATTTATTTAATTATTTCTGCACAAGTTCTAGGAAATAGCTATTTCTTTCCCCCCTCATCCTACATTCCTTGGTTAGCTGTTAATTCAACATTTCAGAATTAGAAAGTTTTCATTTTTGCAATGTTAACATTTATCATTTAAAGACTACATCTAATCTATTTTTCCCTGTTACTGAAATGCTTCTAAATTTTTTTTTGTGTGATAAAATATACATAACATAAAATGGACACTTTTAACCATTTTAAGTGTCCAGTTCTGTGGCACCAAGTACATTCACATTGTTGTGCAACTATCACCACCATCTATCTCCAGAATTTTTGTCATCTTCCCAAATAGAAACTCTGTCCCCATTCTCCCCTAAGGTCCTCATAAAAGTAGAATCATACAGTATTTTTACTTCAGAATCATGCAGTATTTGTACTTCATTTAGCATAATGTTCTCATGTTTTGTCCATGTAGTAGCACGTGTCAGAGTTTCCTTCCTTTTAAAGGCTGAATAATACTTGTATTCTGTTGTATGAATAGACCACATTATTTTTAACCGATTCTTCCATTGACAGACATTTATTTGGGTTTCTACATTTTGGGTATTTTGAATAATGCTGCAATGAACATGCATGTACAAATCTGACAATCAATTTGTAAAAGTCCAAGGAAGATGCAATGTGTGGGGGAGTGGGGAAGGCACGAGTGTGTGTGTCTAACCACTCAATGGCAGAACCATAACTTTTGGAAACAAAGAATTTTTGTTTATCTCCAATGTAAGAACAATTACAACCTGTTAGTCAAGATCTTGGGAACTTGAGTGGAACACTATGTCTTTTCCCGACCCACAGTCACCCTGTTTGGTCGTGTGACTCAGAAGGAAGCACATTCTCCGGGGTCATAGTCAGCCAATCCTGGGATGTGGAGGAAGGAGTCCAGTTCCTTGCTGGAGCCACAATCCATGTCAGCGAGGTCAGCATCTTTGGAGCAAGATTTTTTGAGAAGTAACAAACAGTGTCACATGTTATTACCCCAAACCAGTATAGAACAGATTTCAAAACATGATCCTGGAGATTTCCCCCACCAACACCATTCAGCCTCCCCCAGCCTCCAACCCCAAAAACAACTCGACCGGTCTTCTGGGAGGTGGTGTACCTGGCAGATCTTTGCATCCTTGATGATAGATATGGAAGTTATAGGAACAGCCTTTTTAAGGGAGGAATTTGGAAACAGCATTGTCAGCACAATGAACAGTGAATTGCAAAAGAATCGAAGTGTTCTAAGAGGGAGAGAAAATGGAAGATAAATTTGAAATGGGACACTTAAAGAGTGTAAAATATGACAGTGTCTTGGGATTAGTAGATAGAACAAAAGGAATGAACAGTAAGTGATTATGAGGGACTGGGCCACCTCCTTAAATAGTTGCAACTATCCCTCAGTTTCTCTTGGTGTTGGGCATGACTCCTGCCCCAATCCCTTGAGGGACGGGTCTTCAGGGCAATTGGAGGGGACTGTATCCTGTAGCTTTTCTGCACACCTTGCTGGGGAACACGCCCTCCGCCCTCTCTGTTTCCAGACGTATCCAGAGTAGAAAAGAGACGCAGCACAGGCCTCTGAGGGGCAGTCTCCACTGCGATGTTTTTTCGGGTCATTGGAAGGATCTTTGGTAGAACTTCTATCAAGTAACCAGCATGCTTTAGCTCTTTATGAGTAATTCAAATGCTTAGGGCTTATCAAAGGCATTTATACAAAACGATCCTGTTGTATGGATCGTAACCTTTCTTACAGCATGTCCTTACGTATCATGGAGAAGGAGACCAAGAATTCCCAAATATCCCTAATGATTGCTTTATCACTCATGGAAAAGATCCAGTTTCCGGGGATTATCAGAGCCAGTGCCTACAGTTTAATTGGGAGGGTGATGAAAGGTCTCCCACTATCCCCAAATACTTCCCTCAATGGCTCACCTGTGGTCTTGTTCTTATCCGTAGCCATTAATTTGTTGTAAGACAAATACATGAAAACACAAACTCTTGTTGTTGTTTGGGAAAGTAACCCACGAAGCAGTAAGAGGGCGGGCTTTGGGCTCTGACGACCCTGGCTTCCCATCCCGGCTCTGCCACTTTCTCACTGTGTGATGTAGAACTGTTTACTTTTCTCTGCAAAGTCTCCGTTTTCGCATCTGAAACACAGGGCAGCACCTACCTCACAGGGTTCCTGTGAGGATTAGATCAGACAATACGTAGATCAGCACGGTCCAGTTGAAATGCAATGTGATCACAGGCCTGATTTGAAATTTTCTAGAACCCATATTAAAAAAGGAAAAAGAAGCAAGTGAAATTCATTTTAACAGTATGTTTCATTTACCCTAATAGATCCATAAAATTATCTATTCAACGTGTAACCAATATAAAAATTATTAGTGAGATATTTACATTCTCTTTTCTCATACTAAGTCTCCAAAACCTGGTGCATTTTACCCTTGCAGAGCCTCTCAGTTCATATCAGCCACGTTTCAAATGCTTAGTGGCCACATGTGGCCAGTGGCTGCCATATTGGACGGAGCAGGAGTAGACCGGGCATGAACGGAGTGCTCAGTAGCTGGTGCTGTGTGGACTCTTTTCGCCACTTCCTCTTTATGTGAATTTACCAGCTCCAGCTGGCCAAGCAGCTGGCACTCTCCCCATGGAATATTAGTTACCTGTGTTAGTTTCCTATTGCTGTGTGTGTAATAAGTTGCCACAAACTTAGTGGCTTCAAACAACGCCCCTGTGTCATCTCACAGTTCTGTATCTCAGAAATCCACATGGATTTAACTGTGCTCTCTGCTTGGGGTCTCAGTGGCTGCAGTCAAGGTGTTGGTGGTGGCTGCATTCTCCTTTGGGGGCTCGACTGGGCAACACTGCTTCTAAGCTCACTCAGGCTTTTGGAGGGGACTGTGTCCTGTTGCAGGATGACTGGTCATCCTGCTAAATATATAGATCAGGGGAGGCTGTGATCTGAAGCTAACACTTTTAGTCCTTTTGAATTTTTGAGGTTGAATGCAGTAGCAATTTTATGCCAAGATTACCTCGGATATTTTGGAAACACAGTATTTGTCAAAAGGCTGGTCATCACAATCTTTTTTCCCCCGGCTATGAGGATCGGATCCCGTTGCGAGACACTGATCTGCAGTAGGCACAGCTAGAATGAGCCAATCCTGTGATGGAGGGCCACCTGAGCCCTTGAAGAGCCTGACATCATCGTGCCTGTTCCCTGAGATAAATGTCGTGCGATTCTTTTGTGCCTTTTATATGCAAGTTACATGGAAGATGCATACCAGAAATGTTTTGTATTTCTTTATCCCTATTAAGAGTCAGGAATCTTTTAAAAGTATGGGGCTTTGCATTTCATGTGAATCACTTGGCACTGAAGCCAGGCATTGTGTTATAGTCTGAATTTCCTAGGAAATAAGTCTCAGGATACTACTGTGTCCAAGGCAGAATGCACAAATAGCTGTGAGGGACAGATGGCCCATCCCTGGCTAGTGGCTAGACAGATGGAAGTCACCAAATCAGCAGGGTTCCTGGGGTGTCTTCTGTTACTAGATAGGTTTCTAGGTCAAGCACCAAGAAACCCTCCAATGGGAACCCTCGACGTTTCTCTCCTAGCTCTTCATTGGAGCCCATTGAGTCCGTGGAGGCAAGAGTCCTTCAACACCAGCGGTGTCTCCCAATCCTCTACATTCCATTATATGCATGTTAAAAACATTATTCTTGACAAGTGACTCAGTAGCCTCACCAGATTGCCAAAGGAGTTTCCAGTGGCGACTGTGACGAACTGCCAAAAACTGGGGGGCTTAAAACAACAGAAACTGCTCTCTGGAGGCCAGAAGTCTGAAATCAAGGTGTCAGCCGGCTCTGAAGAGGAATCCATTCCAGGTCTCTCTCCCTGCTTCTGCTGGCCACTGACAACCCTGGGCGTTCCTTGGCTTGGGGCTGTTACTACCATGTCTGCCTCTGTCTGCACACGGACTTCCCATGTCTTATGTTCTCTTCTCATAAGGACACCCTAAATCCAGGATGATCTCATCTTGAGATCCTTAATTACAATCGCAGAGACCCCTTTTCCAAACAAGGTCACATTCACAGGTCCTGGGGTTTAGGATATGGGCATATCTCTGTGGAGGGGTTACCACTCGACCCCCCTACGGAGCCCGCAACACAAAAAAATGTTGAGTCCCCATGACCTTCCTAGAGGATTATCGATGTTTCCTGTCACAATCTCACTGTTTCATGATTTTTGCTGCTGTAACTTGCTTGCATTCCTGACCTGCAGATTGGAAATAACGATGCATTTCACTAACCCTCTCCCCGCTTCTAAAAAGCTCCTGAGCGGGATTCAGTTATGGTGAGGGTTGACAAGTCCACATTTGGTTTTTTTTTTTTTAACTTTCAAATATCGTCAATCAGGAAAACACTGAATGGAGATGACTTAAAATCCCTCCCCTGTGCATTCTGCAGGTGACACTTATTCAATGCTTTCTTGCAGGAGGAAACCCCCACAGTGCTTGGGATGGCGCTTCTCAGCTTTGGTCTCGTCTGGTCTGTTTCACGTAATGCAGTCTCAGGGTTGACACCCACAGGCTCCTGTCCCTTGCCACTTCTCCCGAGACACTGAAAGCCGCTGCTGGGTCAGGGCTGGCTGGAGCTTTGCAGTTGACAGACCACTTTCATTCACATGACTTCGTGTGGTGACATGCCTCTTCCCCTGTACCTCACATGGCTGGTTTCTTTGGTCTTCAGGTCTCAACTTAAATGTCATCTCAGAGCTGCCTAACCACCCTTTCTGCCCTGAGGTCTCTTGTATTTTCTCTTTTCTTTTTCCTTCTTTGTCCTTTATTGATGCTATCTATATAGCAAGGAGACAGGCAACCTCAATGTCTTTGGATGACATAATTTTTAAATTTCCTCCTGTCAAAACCAAAAGAGAGAAGTGGAGAACCTTGGGTGAAACTGTGTTGTTTAACAGCTTAGGATACATGTAGAATAAAATTTTGGTAATTTTGAAGAGTTGGGTGAGTTTTAAGCGTTTTGGTGAGTATGAAGAGTCAATGGTAAGTTTTCTGAAGTAGCACAGTAGCTAAAAATTAACCCTCATACTGAGCATGAAACATTTCTATTCTCAGACCCACTACCGCTATGCTATTTTCTGCTTGTTTCTTTTCATTGCTTTTTATTGAGTTAGAATTCACACGCCATAAAATGCACCCTTTAAAAGTGTGCAATTCAGTGGATTTTAGTACATCTACAAGGTTGACCCAAGTGATATTTGGGCTGCTTGGCTACTGCAGAAGCAAAGAGTCAAAAATTTTTTTTCTGGTGGTAGTTTGTGTAGTGTTTATTAAGGGACACAGCATTGAGACCACATTTTACAAAATTGAGGGTATGAAAAATTAATATTTTCTGCATAGAGTCTGTTATGAGCCTGCATAATCTCTAGTTTGGAAAGCTACGTGTGAAGGATAAGACAATGGATGAGGCGCTGCCCAGCTGGATGGTGGAAGGAAGCTGTGAGCCAGGGAAAGACAACTGCCTCTCTGGAAACCCCCAGGTTCATGGTCAGGGACACCAACCACCTACGGAAAACTTTTCTGAATGACACAATGCATTCTTTTATCCTGTTGTCAACCTGAGATGTAGAGGCCCACAGAGGCTCCCTGCCCTACAATCTCCCTCTGTGTGCCAGCCCTGCTCAGGGGCCGGTCCAGCACATCACTCCAGTTCTGGCACACAAAGCCCTTCTCTGCATGGCTCCCATCCGCTTCCCAACATGTCCCTTACTCTCCTATCTGAATTTGGACACCCGCCCACTGTGACCACCACTGTTCCCTGCACGCTCAACGTATCCATGATTGTCAGACTTTGTGGATTTTTGCAGGTGTGATGAGTATGAAATTCGACCTCAGGGTTTTGACTTGCATATTCCTCATTGCTATTGTAGGTGAGCATGTTTCTGCATGCTTATTGGCTTTTTGGATTATTCTCTTCTATGAATTATCCATTTCGATAAAAATATTTACAAACAGCCTTACTGAGATACAGTTCACATACTACGCAATTCACCCATTTAGACTGTATGATTCAATGGCACTTCCTATATTCACAGAATTGTATAACCATCACCACAGTCAATTTTAGAACATCAATAAAAGAACATCCTTACTCACTATCCTCCAAACTCCTCAGCCTAGGTAGTCACTGATGTGCTTTCTGTCTCTATAGATTTATCTATTCTGGACATTTCATATAATAAAATCATACAATATGTGGTCTTTTGTGACTGGCTTCTTTTACCTAATATGCTTGTGTTCAAGGGTTGTCCATGTTGTAGCATGTGTCAGTACTTCATTCTTTTTGATGCCTGAGCAATATTCCCTTGTATGGATGTGCCACATTTGTTTATCCATTCATCAGGTAATGGACATTTAGATCGTTTCCACTTTTTGGCTATTATGAATAATGTTGCTATGAACAGTTGTGTAAAAGTTTTTGTGTGAATATATGTTTTTATTTTTTGGGGGAGTATATACCTAGGAGTGGAATTGCTAGGTCATATGGTAACTTTATATTTTATTTATATATTTTGCATATTTTTCTTTTAGTTCTTTGCCTGTTTTTTTTTTTTTTTTTTTTTTTTTTGCTCTTTCATAGGACTTCTTATACTTTCTGGGTAACTGTCTATACTCTTTGTTGCAAATATCTTCTAGGCTGTGGTCTTGTATACATTTTATTTTTTCATGGTATAGAAATTTTAAATGTATTAATCATTTTCTGTATGGTTTATGATTTTTTGTGTTTCTTGTTTAAAAAATCTTTTCCTACTTGAGGTTATAGAGTTATTTCCTTATATTTCCTTCTAAGGATTTTTACCTGTTGCCTTTTACAATTAGACCTTTAATCCACAGAAATTTTGTTGTGTGTTTGTTGTGCACCATGGAACTAATTTTCTTTTATTTTCCATGTGGATAGTCAGTCTAGACTATTCAATAAGCAGACCACCCTTCCTTCATTGATTTCTAATACCTCCTCTATCATAACTCAAGTTTTCACTTATATAGGGGGACAGTTTCTGGGCTGATCCTGCTGTTCCATTAGTTTCAGCCTCTTACCTGTGTTGCAATCACATTCTCTTACTTCCAACAGAGTGATGACAGGACTAGATATCTGGTAGGGTAAGTCCTCCATATTGTTCTTTAAAATTGTCTTGAGTCTTCTCTATGATAAGGTATTTTCCAATCCATGAACATGGTATAATCTCTATTCAGTCATGTTTTCTTTTGTAACTTCCAATAACACTTTCTAGTTCATAGACAGTGCCTTTCACTGGAACCTCACATGGTGGAAGGGGTCAAAGGTCTCTCTGGAGCCTGTTTTATAAGGGCACTAATCCCATTCTTGGGGGTTCTATCCTCAATACCTCAATACCTTTAGGTATTCCTAAAGGCCCCACCCCAAATACCATCACTTTGGGCTTTAGGCTGCAACATATGAATTTGGGGGTGGGACATAAACATTCAGTCCACAACTTCATTCAAGGAAATGTATATGTTGATCCAGTAAATAACCTAATCCGAGCAATAAATGAGGCAATAAATGCATGAGAATAGTCTTTAGCGAAAAGAAATTGGACATCCATAGCTTGAAAGGGTAACCACACCTATTCAATATGGAGGAGTTTCAGCAGTGCTAAACCGTATGCCCTATCTCTCCAGAATCCTATATACTGGATGAAACAATCAGATTTTTCCATTTACTTAAATCTGAAAAAGAGTCCCTGGAAATTACTCTACAAAGAGGTAATCCTAAACTACTGGGGACCCCGAGAGCAGCCCAAAATGCTGGAGCTGAGTGAGGAAAGAGAGTTTTCGCAACATGGTGTAAACTTCAATGACCTTCATACAAACATAACTTTTATACACATTCCAGAAGCAGAGCACAAAACAGGTGTTGTTTGCACATACCTCTAGCTTGACTCGCAAGTGATGATGCATTTACTTGCACGATTGGATGACGGGGTCAAAACGAAGAGCTCAGAACAAGGAGAAGGCTGTCAGGAAGGAAATGACTAACTTATAAAGAAAATTCAGCCATTTGTGTTCTCCTCCCAGTGCCTCCCCTACCAAGTTCTCAGTTGGCTCATTTTTTGTAGAACAATTCTGCCTGGAGAAATTAGACATTTATTTAGATCTGGAAGAAACTCTAGTGCCTAACTAGTTCAACTCTCTAATTTTCTGGAAGAGGAAATAGACATGTTACCCCCCTCTATTCCGGGCTGCTCCTGTATCCCCTGAGCAAAGTGACATGGAAGAATGGAAAGAGCCATGGACTTGAAGTCAAGAGCTTTCAACCTCCCTGAGTCTCAGTGTTCCCATCTGTCCAAGCGGACAGTCATACCTGTTCTGCCTGTTTTGAGGACCAAGGCTGTTTTGAGAACCAAATGAGAGCAAGTGTTTTGTAAGAGAGAAAGCAAATTGCAGATGGAAGTGGCTATTGCTAGTCTCACTGAGGGCCACACAGCGAATTAGTACTTTCCTTCGTTCTTTGTTGAGTTCCGTAATGCAGTATTGGGAATCCAAGGATCCTGCTTTATGTCTCGGCCTCGGGAACCAACTCCGCTTTGTATCCCTCCTTTGTAGACAGTTATGTGGTACAACCCAGCCACTCATGCGATTAGAGCAAAAGAAATTAGGACCCGGCTTGAGTTTAACTACCTCTATTCAGGAAATATTTACTGCAGACCCTTTAGGTGACAGAAAAGCTGAACCAGAATCATGGAATCTTAAAATTGGAAGAGACTTGAATATTACAGATTAAGTAGTTCACTGTCCCAGATTATACAGTAACACTTTCTGAAAAAATCTTTCACAGGTGATCAAGCTTTTGTTCCTCTATGCTTCCAGGGAGAGGCAGCTGCCCACCTCACCAGGCACCTCATCCCATTTTACAAAGATTATTAAAGAATAGCTTATTATTAAGTGGATTGAAGTACACATGGGAGAAAATTCTGCCCATTGACACACAACTCTTATATGCCACAAAAGTCTGAAGTGAAGATTGCTTACAAATAAAGACTATTACAAAGTCTCCAATCTTGTCTCTTAGAACCAGTGTAAAGGTGGAGTTCTAGCATACCATTTCAAAAGTCTCTCAGACTCCTCAAAATGTGTGATTCTATTTAGAGGTAAATAATTATTGTTGCACTAATTTTTTTCTGTGCTTAAGCCAAACATTTGTTAGAGATCTATTTGTTGTATGTCTGCAAAGGTTACTGGGAGATGGATATGGATGAACTTACTCAGGATTATTTGACCTTTTTGTCCAGCATTCAGATTTCTGGATCTGGCCCCCAAATGTACTGAAATAGGGCCCCGAGTTACTTATGCACGTTAAAATGGAAAAACACTCATCGATGCTACAAGTCAGAATTTATATTTTTGGTAAACCAATATCTCCTAGCAATTGCCCCAAACGTTATAGATATTTTTGATCTATGCTTAGAATCCTTTTATTCCAAGGAGCTATTCTTCTTCAGAACTGTTTCAAGCTCTTCCCCTAGTAATAAATATGAATAAAATTTACATTTGAAAGGCAAACAATTATCGAACGGTTATTGCAATTCTTTTTCTTTACATTAAAGTTTTATATGCTTGGATCCTCCTTGGAGGATGGTTATGAGTTAGCTACATAGCACTTAATAAATATGCAGGAACTTAATAAATATCTACTAAATGAAAGAACACTACATTTAAAAGTAATGCATTTTAGGCTACAAACAAACATAGATTTATCCCAGATTTTTATTTATCTTTCTAGAGTAAAGAAGTAGTAGATTGGGGCAATATTAGAAACTAGTAAATTATCGTCTAAATCCTCTTGATTACCTAGAGCAATTGATTCTATAAAAGAGAAACTACACCTACAGAAATAGGGTCAAAGTTCTCATCTTTAGAATAGACAGGTTTTACCCAGTTTCTGAATATTTCCCTTCCCAAGGCCCTTGAGTCAGCCCCAAATCACCACCTTGAAAAACAAATCTCACTTTTATTGGAAGATAGCCTCTTACATGCAAAAATTGCCCACTTGTGCACACACACACACACACACACAAACACACACACACACACCCTTAACTACTTGATAAGCTATAGCTATTCGTTCTGTATTGAGTAAACTAATGAATGAAATCTTTTCCTTATCTGCCAGGATAAACTGCCAACTTTCAAGTACAAATTGGTTTTTCACCGGGTGAATCATATACCTTCCTGCACCTGTGGGCTCAGGGCTGCCCATGTATGTAGTTGCGTCTTAGTTCCTGATCTGGTGAAGGCATCCCGTGTTTCCCTGAAAATAAGACCGGGTGTCATATTAAGTTTTGCTCCAAAAGATGCATTAGGGCGTCTTTTCAGGGGATGTGTTATTTTTTCATGTACAACAATCCACATTTATTCAAATACAGTCATGTCATCTTCTGGAACATCATCATAACGTACTAAATGCGTCCGTCTGGCTGATGATCTTAACTGGGGCTTATTTTCGGGGTAGGTCTTATTTTCGGGGAAACACGGTATTAGGAATCATTGCTTGGGCTAACATCGTGGTCAGTTGTCAGCTGCCATTGTATTCATTTTTTTGCATGAACCTTAAGTGTTCGGCAGGATGAATTTTCCATATGTACACGCCATGTATTAATACAAACCCCCAGATCATGACAGAACATTCTAGCCCCGGATATACTCCCAGGTGGCTCATCCCCATCAATTCCCACTCACCCCCCCCTTTCCCTGTGACCTCTATTCTGACCTCTAGCACCTTAGTTTTGTCTGCTCTTGACCGTTTTTTTTTTCTGTATTTCTTTTCTTATTAGTTTCAGGTGTACAAAACAACACACTAGTTAGACATTTACACCTCGCACAAAGTGATAAACCCTCTCCACCAAGCAACTACCCCTCTGACATCGTATATAACTGTTACAATTCCATTGACTATCTTCCTTATACTATATTCCATCTTCCGTGACTATATATATGTGTACACATAGATAGATATATATATATTTTCTTATTGTTGACTTATACTATTATTCTCCTTCAGCTTTAGTTGTACAGTGCATTGGTCAGGCATCTACACAGTCTATGAAGTGACCCCCTTGATAAGTCCAGTGCCCATCTGGCATCGTTCACGATCTTTACAACATAGTTGGTTACATTACCCATTTTGTATTTCATATCCCGTGACTACATTGTGGCTGTTAGCTTGCTCTCTCTAATCCCTTCGGCTTCTCCCCCATTCCGTCCCCCTCCCCCCTTCTAGCTATTGGGTTGGTGCAAAAGTCATTGCGGTTTTTGCAATTATTTTTAACCCTTTAAACTGCGATTACTTTTGCAATCAACCTAATAGCAACCAACCGATATAGAAAAAAAAAAAAAGCCTGCTCTTGATCGTTGTGTAAACGAAGTCAGACTCGCAGGTGTTCTTTTGTGGCTTCTTTCACACAGCATGATGTCTGTGAGCTTCTTCTTTGCCACGGAGTATAGCGATGAGGTTCTTTCTGTTGTTAGGTAGTATTTCATTGCATGGATATACCACCGTTGGTTTACCTGGTCTCCAGTTAGTTGATTGATATTTGGGCTGTTTCCAGTTCAACATTTGAGATTATCTTGAATAAAGCTGCAATTAAATTTTTAAAAAAATTTTATTGGGGAATATTGGGGAACAGTGTGTTTGTCCAGGGCCCATCAGCTCCAAGTCGCTGCCCTTCAATCTAGTTGTGGAGGGCGCAGCTCAGCTCCAACTTCAGTCACCGTTTTCCATCTTTAGTTGCAGGGGGCGCAGCCCACCATCCCACGCGGGAATTGAACCGGCAACCTTATTGTTGAGAGCTCGCGCTCTAACCAACTGAGCCATCCGGCCGCCCCTTAAATGTCTTGATTGTGTGTTTTAGTGGACTCCATGTATTCATTTATCTTGAGGATGTATTTAGGAGTGGAAGTTCTGGGCGTAAGACAGGTACCCTATGTTTTCCGAAGTGATTGTACCAATTTGCATTCCTACCAGCAGTGTACAAAAGTTGTAAGTATTCCACATCTTTTCCAACATGTGGTATTTTCCATCTTTTTAATTTTAGCCATTCTGGTGGGTGTATAGTGATATCTTATTGTGTTTTCTTTCTCTTTTTTATTAGAGTATAGTTGTCATGTGATATTATATTGGTTTCAGGTGTTATTGTGGTTTTTTTAAAATTTGCATTTCCCTGACGAATGATTTTGATCACCTTTTCATATGCTTTTTGGCTATTTGGTTGGTGCAGTGGCTGTTCAACCTTTTTCTTTTCTTTTCATTTTTTCTTCAAGTATCACAATGTTTATTGATAGACACAAATATATAAAATCAGGGCATGAACATAATTTCATAAGTTAAGCAGATTTAATTTCAATACTCTGATAAGAGGGACCAATTCAAATTTACCATTTGTTTTGCACCTGCCAAAGCCACTTCATGGACATTAATGTTCTCTCAAAACTGATCAGCTTTGTGCAAGTAAGTCATGTTTCTGTTAAAAAGTCTGAGGATCTGCCCAGGCTCAAAAGTATTAAAACCTTGCCTATAAAGACAGCACAAGAGATGGGATATACTATTATGGTAACAGCCGTCAATTACAGTTCAAAATTTTTGTGAATGACCAACTGGATAATTAAATATTGCAACAAGTCAAGCATTGTTGAGCAAAGTACATTTCTATAGTAGTCATGGATCTTATTGTGTTTTCTAACTTAAAATGGTCTATGATATCTGGGGGCAAAGAAGATCCACGCAATACACTGCTTCTGCTTGAGAATTTAAGGTAGAATTTTTTTCTTATTGATTCGCAGGATTTCTTTTTATATTCTGGATTTAAGTCCTTTCTTGAAAATATGTGTTATGAATATCTTTTCCCAGTCCTGGCTTGCCTTTACACTCTTAATGCTGTCTTTTAATGAATATAAGCTCTTAGGCTTTTTTTTTTAAAAAATGTGTATACATTTTTTTGGTACCCTCTGTATATCTTTACTATTATTTTTTTAAACTTTATTGGGGAATATTGGATATTGGGGAACAGTGTGTTTGTCCAGGGCCCATCAACTCCAAGTCATTGTCCTTAGTCTAGTTGTGGAGGGCGCAGCTCACTGGCCCATGTGGGAATCAAACTGGCAACCCTGTTGTTCAGAGCTTGTGCTCTAACCAACTGAGCCATCCGGCCGCCCCGTAAGCTCTTAGCTTTAATGAAGTCCAATTTATCTATTTTTTCTTTTATGGTCAATGGTCTCTTTGTCCTGTTTAAGAAATCTTTGACTTATTGTTTTCTTGATTGTTAGATTATTTCTTAGCAAATGTCCTGTTTTGTCTGCTCTGTATTTCTGGCCTCCCACCTGCCCTGATCACATCACACTCTAGATTCTTCAAAGCCTTTCTTATCCATCCAGATGGATGATGTGCTGACTGAAAGATCTCTTAGTAGTCCTTGTTTCTTGGGCCCATCTATCCAGTGTTTTTAGTTTGCCTATTCACCGTTTCAGCATTAGTACCATTTCTTACAATTAACTAACCTCTCTCTGATCTGGTGTTGCCAGTTTTGGAGGAAGACAATATGCCATTGTGTTGATGTGGTCTTAAGGAGAAGGTCTCCTTGGAAGTATACAATCAGGAAAAGTTTCAACAATTTACACATGGCCTTGGGTCAGAGTTGTACTTACTTGGAGGGCCCTGGGGTCAAACTCAGAAAGAGGAAACAACCAGAGAAACACATTGGGAGCCACATGATTGATAGAGCTGGGAGCCAGCAGGCACAATGGAGTGTTGGTAATCCAGAGAGCAGAGTAAATTGAGAACTATAAAGCTGAAAAGAGGAGGAAGAGCTCCATTCTCCTCCTTTTTTGGGGGTATCTGAGTGCTGTGGCTGGGAAGAGCCAGGGTCCTTAGGTGGAGAGATTACTGTGGAGGGGCCGGCAGCACCTCCCTGTGCCTAAATGGTTTGTACAGAGTGGTTGGTGTTGTTGAACATCTGCTTTTCCCCTGGGAGTCTGGGATTTTGGTACATGGCAGGCAGAGGTTGCTCATGTGGCTGGCCCCCAATAAAAATCCTGGACACTGAGTCTCCCTGGGGGACAACGCTTCACATGTGTTGGCACAACTCATTGCTGGGGCAATCCAGCACGTCCTGTGTGACTCCACTGGGAGAGGACTCTGGAAGCTGGTGCCTGGTTCCCCCAGACTTCATCCCATGTACCTGTTTCCTGGGATGACCTTGCTCTGTGTCCTTTCATGGTAATAAATCATAGCCATGAGTAGGGATAAATGTGGACTCTGAGTCCTCCTAGCGAATTACCAACCTGTGGTATTCTCAGAGACTTCCAACTCAGAGGAGTACAAAAAACAACGCATCTCCCGGAGCGCAGAGATATAAGTGACTTGGGTTTCTCAGGGGTGAGTTGACACCTGCCCTCTCAGCAAACACATTTCAGAGCTCTCTTGAATCTTCCTCATGAAGCTTGGGCTTGAAAAGTGCCAAGGACAGGTGGGGACACGAAAGTCGAAAAGCTCTCTCCCCAGAATTCTCTGCACCAATTCCCTTACCTAGCCTCCAGCCTCCCTACACGATCTCATTCCACCCTCACTAATCCTAAGAGGAAGGAATGATTAGGTTGAACCATATGAAACTGCCTTTTCTGTAGATCAAAAAGAGTTGAATATTGGCAATTTCACATAATTTCACATTATATTATGATCAACACCATTATACAGATGAGGAAACTGAGGCTTAGGAAGGCTGAGTCATTTGTTCAAGGTCACACATTTAGTGAGTCAGGGAGCTTGAATCTGATGTGGGGCCTGACTTGACAATCTGTTATTCTAACTGCGGCAGCAGGATGCTATCCCTGGAAATAGGGGTTCCTGGTGGATGATCGTAAGAGATATAGTTGGAAAAGTATGGCTTTTAGATGCCAGGATGAGCATCTGGACTTGCTGTGGTAGCCATGGGGAGCCCATTGTAGATAGAAAGGCTTAAGCTGGGGGAGCAAAGAGTAGGATAAACAGGGATATGATAAAGAGGCAGAAAGGCGAGTAGTCTGCTGTAGAAATTAGATGACACTTACCAGGATTAGGAGATGCTGGCAGGTAACTGGAGAGGAAGGAATGATCAGAGACACTTTGTTTCTTTGTTCTGCTATCCTTGGCACCATATCTAGCACATAGTAGTTGCTCAATAAATGCTCATTAAAAACGAACAGAACTAAACAGATAAGGTTAGAATTGTTCCTAGGAGGTGAGGAATCACCAGATGGAAAATATAGGGTTTTAGGAGCAGTTTTAATAAAAGTCAGTGTATTGTGAATGATTCCTATAATGTATATAGTGACACCTACTGCCAATAACATATGTTGTGACCTGTCCATGGCTGACTGCTCTGTATGTGTTTGCTCCTATCTTTACCCAAGTGGACTGGTGAGTGGAAACCTGAGCACACATCTTTGTGCAGGGACAGCTGTAGGTAAGTAAATCTGGGTAGGCTTAACGGGCACATCTGTGAAAAGATATGAGTATAAACGTACACACACAGCAGGCTGTTTTAAGAACTTCTTCGGTCCTAGGTGCTCTGAGTTCTGGAAGCTCATCCCCCAGCATAACAAACACATTAAAATACTCCCACATTATCTAAATAGCCTTAAAAGGTCAAAGAATTTGACCTTCAAATTAACAGTTTTCGTTTGAAATTATTTGATGACGGGGAACTCAGTTAATTTATGAACACTGTGATTTCCTGGCAATCATGGTACTAGGAAATTCTTACTGAGTGATTTCTAACTTACACATGTTTTTCAAATATAACGAAAGGTTTATCAATAAATAAATTACAATTACGAAGTTGACATGTTATGCTATGGGGACCTGTCTTTGAACATTTATGAATTTCAAATTTGCGATGTACTTTTTGCATTTTGGGGCCAATAAAATTTTTTCAGTCTCAAACTTTTTCATAGGTCTTTGAAAAGCCTAATGAATACATGGCCCCATACGCATCACTGCTTGCGTATGATTGGCCAACTAGGCAATAAAAATCAATGAAGACTCTCCTTTTCCTCTATTTTAAGGTACTCCAGAACCGAACCTTCTGTTTCCAGGACTTTTGTGCTTACTTCTTTCACCAGTGTTGTTCCCTCACTCCACTCCCAGATGTACAATAAATGTCAGCTAAACACCCAGGAAAGGCTGGAAACTGAAGACACAGATACACAGGGGACCCTTCCTCAAGATGACTGATGTTTTCTGGGGAAAAGAATTTATGATGAAAATTTCCCTATTTGGACATTCTAGGACTAACATGCTAGACACTCCTGTTTTTATTTCTGATCTTCAGAGGGCAGTGGTTTTAGACACTTTTTTTTTTTAAAGCTGGGCGTTTTTCTTCTACCACTCCCAGTCAAGGGCAGATGACTGGTCATCTAGGACCCATTCTGTAAGTGGCCGGTCCTTGCCGCATCTCAGGTGGACTGTTTGCCACTGTCTGGACACTTTACCAGGGGCTTGGTTGGGACCATGGATGCCTCCATACAGCTCTGGGAACTTCAGCCACATTCGAAATAACGGCCTGCTTGGGTACTGGCAGTCACTCTGCGGGGACCACCTACTGTCTGTAGCATTGATCTCTGGGCCCCACCATCCCAGCCTTGACCTCTGCTATCTGACCTCCACCTCGGACCCGACCTGCGCCATCTGACACTCATCCTCCACCCAACAACCCTGACCTCCGCCTGGGCCCTGACAGCCAGGCAGCGCCTTGACCTCTGCCATCTGACACCCACCATCCGCCCTGACCTTGACCTGGGCCGGCAGACGCCTCCGCGGCCCTTCGGGAATTCCAGGGGGCACCTCAGTCCCGCCGCACCCCTGGGACCCCCGGCGCCGACCCCGGAAGATATCCGGACCTTTAGCCTCCGCCGCCTCTGCCTAAAGTGATTTCTCGGAAAGGCGAGCGCTTCGAAGAAGGCGGACCGAGAGGGCGGTGCCGACTGGGAGGGCCTAGCGGCTCTTTCTTACCCATTGGCCAACAGGGCCGTCGCTCAGCGCTCCGAGCTCCCCTCCGCCCTTAATGCCGCACGGGCGCGGGAGCCGGCAGCCGCATCTCCGGAGGCCAGCTGCAAGCGTGGGAACGCGGGCAGGAAGAAGGGCGGCGGTCCCGGCGCGCAGGCGGCAGGTAGGTGGCCTGGGCGGGCAGACCCCGGCAGCCTGGCGGGCCCAGCGAGCGGGCCGGCGCGAGTGCAGCTGCCGCGCCGTCACAGGGCCAGCGCGATCGCTGTCTCCTGTTTTCTCCCACCCCTCTATTTCTCCTGACTCCAAAGCGAAGGTCCACGTTGTTGATCATTGTGTGGCTGCTCCCAAAGGTTGGCTGAAACTTTTCTTTTTTTAAAATCTCATTTTTCTTAAAATTGAGTTTGCATGGATAGCTTTAGAATGGCTCATGTAATGAAGGGAAATATTGACCCTTTATTATAAATAAGACCTCCATCCTGCTGAAATCCTGCCACATGGAATAACTGTGAAACTTCCCAATTACCAGCGGTGCTTGTGTGGGTGAGATTGTGAAGGTGGCAGACCGGGTTTTTTATTCCGATTGATGACAATTAGGATTTCTGAGTCGGGTTTGAGTTCCTTTGCTTCCATCATAGCCTAACAGTCCCTGGCAAGAAAGTCTGTATGGGGTCACAGCTAACAAGAGCATTTTGGTGTAAAAGGATCCCAAAGCAAAGAGCAGACTGTCTAAGTTGAGATATGCTTCTTACCCACGGCTGTGAAATGCTTCATGAATGGAAACTAGAGACCGATTTTCTGGGTTTCTTTTAAAATGATTCCCCCAACATACGAGGGGATATACCACAGTTAATTTTATTTTAAACTTAAATTAGGAGACAGTCCTTAAATAAGTGTTCTAAGTGTGTCCTTTTGGATTATGGCAAGTTCCCCCATGAAAAGAATTAGGGATGGTCTAGTCATTTCAGCAAGATTGGAAGCCAGAGGGAGAAATGGCTTGGATGCTTTTTGGTCTTGGGGGGATGGAAGTCTGTGGTGGCCCGAGAAAATGCCCACGGGCCCTAAGAGGTGTGGGAGAAGGTGAGTACTGCACCATCTCTCAGACACATCCTGGAATCTGGTTTGTTGGGCCCAAGGCAGCCTCTATATCACCTGCTGCCTGGGAAACCTGACCCCCGGACCCATTTATAGGGTGCAGATTAGCTCCAGATAGGACTTGGCCCATAAAGACAATTATTACCTAAAAATCAAGGAAGGGGAAGTTATAAACATGTGATTGGGCTTATAAATTTCCTGGCTCGGCATTTGGTGGAATTACTTTGTTAGTGTTCAATAGATCATGATGGGTCTTCACTGTATTAGAATCTTAGACTTTTAATGCTGCTTAAAATCATGGAGATGATTTCATTGAAAATTCAGGTGGGGCTGTCCATGTGCTGAGATCTCATAACTTAACCATGACTTTTCTCTGCAGAGTGAGTAAAATAAGACTTCCCCTGCTAGGGTGCCTGGAGGTTGGGGTGCCTCTCTGGGTTCAGTTTTTCCTCTTTCAAATAAAGAGGGGCTGGGTTAGATGATTTCTAAAGCATTTTTCAGCTTTCATATTCTATGACACACTCTTCTTCTTAATGACATCCCTCTTACTTTCTTTTCTCTTTTTCTTATAAATCACCAAGACATTTGTCCTTAGCAATTTTGGGGTTCTGAATCTATTAGAAATCCTGATGAGAAGGTGTTGATCCACTTTCTCCCAAAATGCCCATACATACAAAATTTTGATTGTTGTTTCAGGAGGCTCCTGGAACACAGACTCTAATTTAGGCACCTTGAACGAAGGGGGTGAGCAAAAGGCTAACGAGCGGGTGCATCTCCTTTAATAGACAACCAGTCCTTCTGTGGTGTTTTGGCCCCCTCTCACCCTCCTCCACGCAGCTCCTTCCTCAAGGGAGGGGAACGTCTCCTGCCTTTCTCCAAGGAAAACAATGTGTACACTGCCAAGTTATTTTCTGGGCGGTGGGGGAGCTTGGTGGTGGTGGCTTATTTCTCTCACTAGGTGCTCCTCCCAAATCTGTCCTTTATTTATAAACACAAGAGACTGTTTTAGAATTCTGGGATGCTTGAGATCCATTCACTTTGCAGGTGAGGAGAGTCTCAGAGAGAGGTTCAAGTGACTTTCCCAAGGTGTAGTTGGAGAAAAGCCGTTGCTTGGGTCCACAGTTTTCAAATCGAAGTCTAATTCCTATTTCACACATTTCACCCCTTTTAAATCCACAACTGGGGAGCTGGAGTTATTGGATGAAAAAGTTACATTCAGTGCTCATGGGACCTCACCTCCTTCTTCCTGGGACCTGGATCCCCTCTCCGACCCCACGGCCACCTGCAGGGTGGCTGGAGTCTCCAAAATGTGCATTTCTTGCTTTATGGACCAGCATTGCTCTGGATGTGATCATATTCTTGGGGGGAATATTATGTCTTGTCACTGCTGATTTTTTCAAACTAGTTTGCCTGAAGAGGTCACATTTTAATCAGAAGACTAAAAATGCTATTGTTTTGGGGGGAGTGGGCGTCTGTCCAACTGCCTAGGGGATTTCCACCCCTGTTCTTGTAAATGTGGGCTGTGAGTTGATATGGCGTGATTGCTTTCTCTCTTTCTCTCAACTCTTGGGACAGCTGGCTGCTCTGGCAAAAATGTTCTTCCGAAGGACGTCTTTGGGCACCCTGGGATGATGAGGCCCCCCGATTTTACTGCCTTTTTGAACAGTCTAGCCTGGCTAATTTTGTCTGTAGCCACAGTCTATTTCCTCAGTCTTGTCTGCTATCTTCCAGTGGGTCATAAGAGCTCCTGAAGAAGAAAGTTGGGATAGTAATAACATCTGTTATTCAGAGAGAATCTTCTAAGGTCCAGGCACCGTCTCAGGTGCTTTATACACATTGAGCTCTCCTTACAATGATGCCAAGTACCAATGATTGTCCCAGCGTTTCAGCCAGTGTAGCTGACATTTTGGTGTTAAATGATACTCCCAGGTCACCCCGCTGAGAAATGGCTCAAGGACTCAAATGGGACCCCAGCTCTGTCCTTCTCAAACTCATGCTTTTTTCTCAATTTCGAAGGCTATAGCCTGAAGAGCTACTGTTTCTCGAAGATCACAAATGTCATAAATGCTCACAAAAATTGGTCTAACCGGGCATCAAGTAATGGGATTGGCTCTTAGAGGTTGCGCATTGGAGGGATCTGAAACCGTAAAAGTGATTTTTCCATATCTAGTGCTAAGAAAGGAGTGACGCCATTAGATGTGTTAGAAAGGGCACATGAGGTGAAAGCTGGGAAGTGCCCAGCCAGAATCCTAGGTGGGACCAACATCTGGCTGATGGGCAGTTGCAGGTTTCCCAGGGAGCTTTTCGTTTTCATTCAGGGATCTGAGGTCCTGGAGACAGGCATTGTCTTCTCATGGCAGGTGGCCCAGGGTTCCTGGATCTGTGGGTTTCCCCTAAGTTGGCACCTGTGTTACAGCCCTCTGATTTTTGTATTAGCATTTCTTGGCAGTTAAGTACGTGGGGTACTGTGATTAATGAGATAATATTTGTGGTGTCATAGAATATGTGTTTTTCTTTCCAAGGATGTGTGACCGGAATGGAGGCCGGCGGCTTCGGCAGTGGCTGATCGAGCAAATCGACAGCAACATGTACCCAGGGCTGATTTGGGAAAATGATGAGAAGAGCATGTTCCGGATCCCTTGGAAACACGCTGGCAAACAAGATTATAATCAGGAAGTCGATGCCTCCATTTTCAAGGTAAAGACTCGACCTGCCTGTTCCCACTATGAGCGCAGTCCTAGGCCGATGGAGGTGTTGAGTGACGTCTTTCTTATTTTCTTGAAACTTAATCCAGTTTTTAAAAACAAACATTGACTGAGTACTGAATTGTGTCTCAAAAAATATACTAGGTGATTTTACATCTATTATATATTTTAATCAGTTTGGAGGTCAATTGTATACTGGTGGCATTTTTTCAGTGAGGAGATTGAGGGCACTTTCTTTACCTATATGACCATTTCTTTTGCACGAGGACGAGCAAGCACATGGGGGTGGGGGTGGGGCAGAGAGAAAATACTTCTCTGAGGCCCTGAGACTAAGATCTTTACCCCCTGGGCTACCATCTAAATTCCATTTGGAATTTAGGAAAGGTTTAAGGATTCTTTCTTGCCAAGTTATTACTTGTGTTTGGCAACGTAGGGTCAGTTCAGATGAGAGAGACACCATCTGTCATTACTTCCTGCCGGGTCATGTGGGGTGTCCTGAACCTGCAGCAGATGTCTGGAAATAGTCTGACTTCCCTTGAGAGTAGTGAGTACCCCAAGCATGGAGGGACTTGCTAATTGGTTTTGCCGTTCGCATTGTGACAGCCAACATTGATTGAAAGTTTGCTCTGTGCCAGGCCTGGCCCCACAGGTTTTGTGTTTTCCTTTCCCACAGTCTTATACAGGAGGTGCTGCCCTTGTCCTTGTTCTGTAGAGGCACTGAAAGGAAAAGTGACTTGTCGAAGATCTCACAGCTCTTGGATGAGAGAGCCAGCATTTGAATCCAGGCACCCCAACCCTGAGCCCGTGCTCCCACTCCCTAGCAGTACTGATAAACAGGATTTTGGCTATTCCGCTTAGATTTAGTCAGAGGAGCCAGGAGCCAGGGCAGCGCAGCTCTGCAGTCCAGCCTGGTCATCGGAGTCCCCTCTGGACTTCTCTAAGGCTCCAGAAGTGGTGCTCGGTCAAGCTGAGCCCAGGCTTCTATTTTTGCAAATACAAGCACCACATGCAGTCTGACTCAGAGCCCAGGTTGAAAATGCTGCAGTGTGAGCTTGTTCTGTGGGCCTTTGGGGGCCAGGAGCAGGGAGGGGAGAGTGAGTGAGAATGGGGGAGGTAGAGGACCAGAATCAGGCCTGAAACTTTGGATGAATGAGGGGAGCAAGGCCCTGTGGGTCCTCAGTGCAGCACCAGATTTTTAGCCAGGGAAGACTGTCTTCTGACACACACACAAAAAACACAAAAATGACAAAAGATCATACCTTGGCCCCAGAGTGGAACATAGATAGGTCAAAGTTGGCTTATGAGGCATTTCAGTCCTTTGAGTTGCTGACATTTGCAGTGGGGCAACACATATAGCAATTCTGTTAAATCTGTCATCTGGGGTCGCAGATCTCTTTGAGAATCTGATGCCAGTTACTGGCTCTCTCCAACAAAAGTGGGCACATGTGGACATTTTGCACTCACCTTCAAGGGGACCCATGTGGCCTGAGTATCCAGCACATTTCTTTCCATCAGGGAACGTAGGTCAGGAGCCTGGACACTGCCAGGGTTTTATGCCACTAGTGCCTCTTTTCGCATTCTTGGAGGAGCGTGGATCCCTTTCTCTCAGAGGTTTTTACCTGTAGCATCATGGTGCCTTCTCTTGGGAATGACTCTGGCTAAATTTAAACAGTGCCCAAGGTCCACCCAGTCAGCTGGGAATTCTAGATTATAAGTGGCGATAAGCCAGGGCTCCTCAACCTCGGTGCTGCTGACATCTAGGACCAAATAGTCCCTTGGTGTGGGGCTGTCCTGTGTGCTGTAGGATGTCCATCAGCATACCGGGCTTCGATGTACTAGATGCCGGTAGCACCCCTTTCCCCGGTGTGACAACCCCAAACACCTCTGACATTGCCAGATGCCCTCAGCAGGCACACTCTCCCCCTCCTCCATGGAGAACCCCGCTAGGAGCTGACCATGGCCAGGATGAACAGGTTTCACCAGAGGCCTGAGTGCTGAGGGCATAGTTCAGGAAGAGAGTAGAGGGGGCTGGACCGGTAGGCCATGGAACCCTGGCTTGTGGCTTGCTGGTGGAGACCCAAGGCCTCTCCCTTCACACTGCTCCCTGCTTGGGGGTCATGAAATAAAGCCCCAGATTTATACATCTTATGCAATGCTCTTCATGGCCGTTTCAACAGCGTTGAGAAAAATGTGCAAGATTCCCAATGTTTCCGTTGATTACGCAGTTGCTCAATGTGGCAATCTGAAATGAGTGTACAATCTCAGCAGGAATGGGGGTGGGAGGGAGACACGGGCACCCACCCAGAGCTGGGAGGCCAGTGGGAGGGTGACAGACTGGACTGGTGCAATGCAGGTGGGAAGAACCCATCTGGCACTGCCCTGAGTTGTGTTCACCCACTCCATCCTCTGAGGGGCATAGCTCTGCGATGTCCACCAAACATGCCTTTGCTGTTGGAAGAAGTCAATAGGTAGGACGGGGTTAGACGTCTATTTCCTACCTTAGTCAGTGGATTGTCAGAAGCCACTTATACTGGAGAATCCTTCATTGTTCACGGATGTCATTCTGAGGTCAGCTTCATGGGCCAGACCAGAGATGGTAGACTGTGAAAGACATTTAGCTCGTTTTGTACCACATCCCTGAGCATACTGATAAGGCCCTGATATCAGCTCATATTTATTTTTTAAAAAGTATTTGGCCTCCTTTTCCTAAAGTTGAGGGCAGAAAATTGAGTTCGTGGAGGGTTATGATTCATTTGTTGTTCTCTCATTGACCAGGCATTGTGATAAGCCTACATGAATTAGAACTTACTGAGGAGCACAGATATTTCAAATTCAGTAGGCCTTCGAGGGATAAAAAATAGCATTTGATTTTTAAAACACGAGATGAGACAAGAATGTTAAGGTAGGAAGAGTTTGCAGTCCTGCGTTTAATGCTGGCTGCTGCTGAGTGCAGAGCCATAGATTACAGTAGAGGCTGGACAGCCGTGGTGGCTGCTGTTGGCAGGGCTCAGAATCACTCTGTTCTGTCTAGAGTTAGGTCTCGGGTCTTGCGAGATCCCCCAGCTAAGCTTATATACTAGAGTTGGCCAGGGAGCCCCTGAGAGGACTCAGGGCGGGCTGGAAGCGGGGTTCACGATGCCAGCCCAGGGGCCCTGCTTTGTTTTTTGATATCCTGGCTTTCTTCATGGGGGTGAGTATGAGCCTTGAGCAAACCAGTGACTGACAGTATGTAGGCTGGGGCAGTTCTGGATAAACATCAGCTGGGACTAGCATTGCCCCCAAATCCATGCTCTTCAAGGTCCATTTGTAGTATGGATTAACCCAGTGGTTCTCAAACGGGTGTGTGTGTGTGTGTGTGTGTGTAGCCTGATTTTACCTCCCTGGGGGATATCTGGCAATGTCTGGAGACATTTTTGATTGTCATAATGGGGGTGGGGCGTGCTACCGGCAGGGATAGGTGGAGGGGGTGGGTGGAAGCTAGGAGAGCTGCTGACCTTCCATGCACAGAATCATCCGACCTCAAATGTCAATAGTACCGAGGTGGAGACACTCTGATTTAACATAAAAAGAAACTGAAATTACTGTTCAGTGTGTACATGTTTTCTCTTATATTTCTCTGGGAAAAAATATTCATGCATGGTCTGTGATGCAGTTAATAAATGATTGAGAAAAAGATTGGACAGGATTGAAAACCATTTACTTTGAAACATATCTCTACAGGGGAGTTTTGCATCTACGTCAGGAAAGGAAATGACTGCTCGTGCTCATTAATAGGAATGTTCTAACAGTTTCTTTACCTTGAGCAGAGATGCAAACTCTAAGCTCTGAGCATCCACAAAGGAGGGAGTGCTGTCAGTGAACTGTGAGGTGTCTTCTATGAGGGGAAAAAAAAACCAAGACTATTTTAAACGGAACTGTGACTCTTAGGGGAGTTATGGAGTTTCTTCTGTAAGTGTGGTTTCCTGGCCACTTAAGTCAGAATCACTGGCTAAAGAGACAGGTTTGCAGACCTAACCCACACCAATGAATGAGACTCTTGAGGGGCAGGCCCAGGAATCTGCATTTCACAAGCTCCCCAGGGCATTGGCATGACGCTTGAGAACACTTGGCCTAGTGGAAATTCACTGGGTTGGAAATCAGAAGAGTTGGCGTTTAATCCCAGACAGGGTCACCTTGGGAAAGTTACCTCTTGGAATTGCATTTTCCTGTGTGGGGGTTGAGAATTCCCTCTAGATCTGGTATTAGTTTAGTTTGGAAGACATGTCTGATTTTGCGTAATGCCAAAGGGTATTTTCACTTGACAGTAGTGACCTCCTAATTGATGTGTCCTGTATTCTAATTTTGAACTTAAAACTATGCCCATTCACATGTTTGATTTTTAAAATTTTTTTAATGCCCCATTCTACATTCCATCGTTCAATCTCTGGAACTAGTTCAGAGTCTAAAGTTTGGAGAGGTCAGAAAACCAAACTGTGAAAAAAACCATCAGAGAGGGAAAACATTTCATTGCATTTTAAATAGTGCCAGAGAGGGGGTTGGGGGTGCTGGCACCCAGGAGGTTAGAATAAATGCCAAAATGCCAAACAAAATTTCTATTAAAAGTAGCAGGGCAGTGGATGACCACACACAGAATTTTTGCAAATGTTCCCTTTTCATGCTAAATTTTCATGGTAGGGGTTGATAAACACACACACACACAAATTGTTCTTTGTTTTTAACATTCTAGTGAAACCATGTCCAACTTCCTCTTTGTGCTACTTGACCTCAGGCTCCCCCTGGCCCTCTGGTCCAGAGAAGGATTTGTGTGGGGGAGGACACATGGGCCTGGGTTCCAATACCGGCTCAGCTGGGCAATCTTGGGGGACCCCTTCCTGGCCTGGGTCTTTTCACATCTGTCGAAAAAAGTGGTCTAATGGAGGTCTCTGAGCTCTGAAATTCCTTGAATGAGAGATGATGGCCAAAAATGACTTTTAGGAGCGTGAGAATGTGCTGGTCCTGACCGTGGCCATTGGGTATCTGTGGTCAAGGTGCCAGCCGTGTGTTTCATGTGCTGCTTTCTCTTCCTTTAGGCCTGGGCAGTTTTTAAAGGGAAATTTAAGGAAGGGGACAAAGCTGAACCGGCCACGTGGAAGACGAGGCTACGCTGTGCTTTGAACAAGAGTCCAGATTTTGAGGAAGTGACAGACCGGTCCCAGCTGGACATTTCCGAGCCATACAAAGTTTACCGCATCGTCCCTGAGGAAGAGCAAAAATGTAACTATCTTTGATGGGCACTCAGCCCAACAGAGGCTGCCCGGCTTGCAGTCCCCCACCGGAGAGTCTGGGCTTGGGGTCAAAGCCGCCGCCCAGAGGGTCTGGGGCGAGTGGTTTTAAGCTAAACAAAATAGTTCTCTCCTTTGTATAAGCAGATATGGAGATCTCTTTCTGCTGACCTCACCCACCATCTGCTGACCCAGTGGCAGCTTCCAGTTGAGTGAGAGGCAGCTGCGGCTATGAGGGGAGGAAAGGGCGGGGAGATCGGGTGTTGGGTGGCGGCCAGCTCCGCAGCTCACTGTCAGACCAGGAGTACATTGTAGGACTCCCCCGGTGACGGTGACGGGATTGGTCAGGAGGACGCTCTGACAGCATGGAAGTAATTCCTTTTGTTTTCTAGTAACTCTCGGAGGAGGCTTG
The DNA here is from genome assembly GCF_004115265.2 of Rhinolophus ferrumequinum. Classification (NCBI taxonomy): domain Eukaryota; kingdom Metazoa; phylum Chordata; class Mammalia; order Chiroptera; family Rhinolophidae; genus Rhinolophus; species Rhinolophus ferrumequinum. The sequence continues at coordinate 31,027,120 of NC_046298.1, forward strand.
GGGAAAATAAGGTAGACAAAGAAGGGATGGCTGATGAAGGTGGAGGGTAAGATTCTTGAATGAATTTGTGGTGGATGGCACTACTGGTGTCATGGCTGGAGATCGGATATGACTCAATACCATGTTAGCTCCTGATCATTGTTTGGGAATGCAGGATGTGATAATTCCTGAAATCTCTTCCAGTTGTAAAATCCCAGGAAAGCATTTGTGAGGAGTTTAAAGCAGGGTTAGCCGCACATCCCCCAGGCCTGCTTCCGGGCGTTCTGGTCAGACACACATCACTAATCCATCCAGATGTATGGAGCTCAAATCTGGGTCCCAGGATTGGTTTCAAAGTGGCTTGCTGTGCCGCTGCTAGGAGTCAGAGCTGGCCCGTGAGATAAAATCTAATTGGCCATTGCTGGTTTAAAACATTCTTGTAACTCACTGATTTTTCTCAGCCATTCGATGTAGCAATTAGAATCTTGACTCAACACCCTTTTCTCCTTAGAAGTCCATTCGTAGTCCAGGAATGCCTGATAGAAATAGAACCCTCAAAAACTGCTTAGGTCTGTGCACAAAGTCTGAGTTTGAGCTCTTCCCACTGTGGGGGGCTTGAAAATGTAGATGTATAATTTAAAAAGAAGTTAAAATGGTGACCCTAAAAAATGTATAGTGAGCCTCGGTCAGAGAGTTATTTGACTCATTAATGAGGTAACCAGCATGGTGACCAAGGTTATTTGACAGAATGTAATACCGGTTTACATGGTCAGTGAAAAACAGAAGGTTGAGCTGAACTCATGAGTGTCCAACCGGACAATATAGCCCTAGTTCGGGGGTTATCTTTACTACTCGTCATTGGTAGCTTACTTACCTGTAAATTAACACCTGACTTTACTGAGTCAGAAGCCTCATCGATAGTCAATGCTAAGTCAGACAAACTGACCATGCCCTAGAGAATCAGATGATCCTGAGGGGAGATTAGATAATCCTCTGAAATGGCTTTGAAAAGCCAAACAATTATCTTTCTGCTTTATTTCCAAGTTTTGGATACTTTTTTGTCATCACAAAGTAAATTGTGATTTGAAGGAATGGAGAAGTTCTTCTGACTCCCCCACCTGCAAGATCAGTGAAGCTTGAACTGGCAGGTGACCCTAACTTGTTTATAGCATGGGGTGCAGCCAGCATCACCTGCAATGGGAGATGTTAAAGAACTGCTTCTTTAACAGGTTCTCGGGGCGGGAGGAGGGGGCAAAGAAATGTTGCATTTGCATAATGCCTCCATGGACCCGTTCTCTTCTGTACTTCAGTGATTTGCAAGCTGCATTGGGGGTGCCCCACTTGTCCCCTACTTCCCCCATCAAAAGCTTCTAAGTGAATTCTTGAACCTATCAAAATGAAATCAAAATTCCGTGAGGGTGAAAGAGTAGGTCAATTCTGTAGATCACTGGGGACTAATGAATTCCGAAAGATGTGTGCGTTGGTTATAATCCATCTCACACCGATAAGCTTAATAGGGCGTGTGTCTGTCTGAGGAAGAAACTAGCCTGGTCCAGAGTACTTGCTGTGCTGTGTGTGCGTGCATGGAGTGTGCATACAAATGTGTACGTGTATATTTGGAAAGGCCAAAAAGAGATTTCCTGCCGACTAACTTAAAAAAAAAAAAGACTCCAACCTGCAGGCCTATTTTGCCAGAAGATCTTTGCGTGTCTTCACGTGCCCCAGCTTATAAATTTCACCTCTGTAGGGCGGTCTAAAGGGTAGCTGGTGTAAAGGGTAGCTGATGTGAATTGAGTTTAGATCTCAGCAAACGGAAGAGACCACAGTGCTGTCTCTGTCCTGTAAGTGTTAGAAACAACAACAACCAACTTCTCTCTTTTAATGTTGCTGATCAGATGACTGAAGAAGCATGGGAAAAAAATTTATAGGCCTTTCCCAAACCCGGGAAGACCCTTATTGACTATTATTTCCTTCAGCTCCGCATTAAAAAAACAAACAACAACAAAAAAACAACCCACAGATTATAGCCTTGCTGAGGGTTGTGATGCCTCAGTGCCATGGTCACGTTTTGTCACGTTTGTCTGGTTTCCCATAGGCAAAGTAGGCGTGGCGATGCCTGGCTGTGTGAATGAAGTCACGGACATGGAGTGTGGGCGTTCCGAAATTGATGAGCTGATCAAGGAGGTGAGTGGGGGCACCCTTTCCAGGGGTCTGGCCCCGACCACAGAAGATGCATGTGTTTTGGTGAGCATGTCTCCAGCACGTTGCTTCCACCCTGGCAGGGCTGGAAGGGGAGGACTGGGCTGCCCTCGCAAGGCCAGCCTCTGCCAACTGGCCTGCCCCTTCACCTGGTGTCCCCTCCTTCGTCCTGAGGGCTGGGGCAGAGCTGTGTGCTTTGCGTCAGTGACATTCCCTCAAGCTCTAGACTTTTCCACCAGTTTGAATGGCAGTCTTTTATAACGCACCATGTATTGCCTTGCCTTCTTAGCAGGCTGCCGTGAACAAAATGTAAACTGTCCTTCTTGCTTGGGGTTGTCTCTCTGACATGATTGCTGTACTAGCTCTCATGGCTGGTGGGCTGCCTGTCTTGTAATATGCAGTTTTTCATCCTTGATGGCTTGGAAAGCTGTATCACCAAGCTGATTTGAATTGTATGGAATGTCCTAGTTAATAGGCTGTAGGTAAAGGCTTAATGAGATCTCAGGCAATGGGTTTTTGAATACCCATTTTAGCTATTTGGATGTCATTTTCTTCCACCTTTAGCTTCTTAACTGGGTTTTTATGGCTATTACAAGGTGGACATTGCATAATTAAAATAATCTCACACAGCCCTTGCCAAAGGTGGTGTGGGTGCTATAGAAATTCTTACTGCTCGCATGGTCATACTAGAATCCTTAGGAGTGAGAGTAGCTTGGGGGAAAAAATTTATTTTCAAATTCAAAAAAAAAAAAAAAGAGTAGCTCGGGAGTCAGAAACTACAGATAACAAATTGTAACCTACTCTAAGCTGCCTGACTTTTCTGCACATGGCAGCTGTTACATGTCTGGGTGGTCTTTGGCAGCAGACTGAATGTATTCCTGGCTTCGTATCTCTCCAACAATGTCCCATTTTCCAAATGAGACTTTTCTGCCGACTCAGCTAAGTGAGTGAGATAATTGGATTGGCGCACGAGGATCACAGGAAAAGCAGATTTCAAAAACATTTCCTAATTGGATTTATCAACTTCCTGTAAGGAATGGGTCAGAGATGGAAAATCTAGACATGGCGCATCGAGTGAGATTCACTAAAACATGGAAGAGTTTGTTCAGTGTCACTGTTCCTTGGTGTCCCAGAATTGCAATAATAAATTGCAGTTCCATGTAAAAGCCAATAAACTTATTAGGGACGGGGAAGAGGCTAGGAACGTGGTTTGATCACGAAGCCCACCGGACTGTCTTGGATCTTTCAAGATGCAAAGTAAAACTTCCCTGTTATCTTGTGAGATAAAGGTGACAATATGGTTTTAGTTAAGCATAAGCCATTCATCTTTGTGATCCTGGGGCCCTGCTCTGGAAGCCCAGTGACAGCACTGTTCTCTCTCATCCCCGATCACACAGCCTTCTGTGGACGAGTACATGGGGATGGTCAAAAGGAGCCCTTCCCCACCTGAAACCTGCAGGAATCAGCTCCTCCCAGACTGGTGGATGCAGCAGCCCAGTGCAGGTGAGGATGGGAGCCCAGGACCACCCCAAGTAGTGTGGGGCTGGACGTAAACGGTTTCAGCCTCACAGCGGCCAGGGCCGGTTGAAAGCAGGGGAGCTGCTATAGTGCCTATTTTATTGAAAGTAACTGAGCCCAGAGAGATGGCCCTTGAGGGCAGAGCTCAGGCATGCTCTTAGCCTCGTTTGCCACTGCCTCCCAGGAAGGCACACGTGTCCTTCCCATCGCAGGTGTCCTCTCCCCCCTAGTCTCCGGGGAAATTTGGAGGGGACAGAGTGCAGTGAACTCCAAGACAAGAAGAAATTCGCAGGTCTGGGCCACATTGTCTATTAGGTCTGCCATCTAGTTTCTTAGGACATTAAGGAGCCCTCAGAGCCGAGCATAGCCCAGAGCGGCCGGAGGGCAGGAGATCGCAGTCTAGGTACAGGCAATAGCTCGCTGGGAGCCCTGGATTTGAATCCTCTGTCGGGAAATTGCATGTCTTGTATGGGGCTCAGTTTACTCATCTGAAAAATGGAGGCACCAGGACCTGCCCCACAGGATCCTGAGGCTAAATGAGGCATGTACCCACTTATTAGCTTTTGATGACCCCCTGCCCCATGCTTGAAATGATCCCTGAGCATGAGCGCCTTTGCTTCCTCCCTTGGCCTCTCCCCCACTGTCCCCTATAGGAGACGGGGAGGTGACAGCTGGCCTCAAAGGTTACCGGGGTGTGGGTGGAGTCAAATCAGGGGCCTCTGGGAGAGCCCCCTTCTCCTGGGCTCAGCAGTACCTCTGTGAAGCTGGCTTGGGCTTAAGCTCCACTCCGAGACAAGCTCTGGATGCTGGGCACACAGTCCAGCGATATTTCAGGAGCAGGCCCTCGGGGGGGAAGGAAATGTGGCCCCAGAGTGTCACACTGACAAATGGTCAGAAATCCCACAGCACAGAGGAAGTCTCCCTCCTCCATGCTGGTGGGGTTGAGGTCTGGTTTCTGCATTTATGAAACATGAGTCGCCGCACTGAGAGGGAAAAACACCAAATTCAGCGGAAGCCTGTGGCAGGGCCTCAGGAGCACGCCATAAGAGAGGCTTTTTAAGAAACTTTTGGAGAGGGGGAGCCTTCAGGCTGGGTCCCCACACAAGCTGGTCTGGCTAGGGCTTGATCTGCTTTTCTCTTTCTCCAGCAGGCTTGCCACTGGTGCCGGGGTACACTGCCTACGATGCACACCATTCAGGTACGAGGCAACCTGGGCTGGGCAGGGTCAGGGAGGGCACTCTGTGAAGACGAAGCTCGAAGGACCTGTGTGGGTTCTTGAGGGTCCGTGGACAAGCGCGATCCGGTGTTAGAAGTCGGGCACCTAACTCCTCCTTTTCTCTGTTTGACTTGGGAGTGAGCAAGTGGCGGGCCTTCTTGAGCCTCTTCTCGGATTGGACCAACAAATAGATCCAAAGAGCTCTTTACAGGTGTAACTGTGGGGGAGAAAGTGTGGGGACAGATACACGGGAGGCCCAGCTCGGCCCCTCTCACGTGATCCGGGCAGCGTCCTTGAACCACGCGGAACCTCAGGCTCCGCATCTGTAAATGAGGCACGGCAATAACAACCACCTCAGGGCAGGGTTGTGAGGATTAAACGTAGTGTTATTAAAATTTTCTGGTAGGGGCATGTTGGTCAATGAATTTCACCGTGTGTCAGTTTCTTTTACTCTCTCCCACACCCAAGTTTATAACAATAATGATACTAATAACCACAATGGTGGTGATGGCGGTGATGGAGGTGGTGATGGTGGTAGTGATGGTGGTGATGATGATGATGACGGAGGTCGTGATGGTGATGGTGGTGATGATGATGATGACAGTGCTGGCTGACATTCGTGAATGCTAACGGGGTCCAGTGTCATCACTGACACGTTCATGGCCTCATCTCATTACCCCTTCCCACCACCCCTAGGTAGGTGCCATTATTATTCCCACTGCACCATCTCAGAAACCCCTGGTCACACAGTTTGTGGGCCGCAGAACTGGGGCATGGCCCCGTGCTCTCCTGCCCTCTGCGGACAGAGATGGCCTCAGTACCACTGGTATCTAATTATGCTGGGGACTCGGACATCGCTCCTTCCAGTGACCCCTGGGATTTACATTGAGGCTCCTTGGTGGTGTCTTCAGAGCAAGGGAAGCCAGTGTGTTCCCCGCCATCTGCCGGGTTCTGTGAGAAGGGAACAGCCTGACTCATCAAGATGGACCACAGAAAGTTAGGGCCGGGGTTCTGAGGCCTTCTATCACGGAGGAGGAAATGGGACTCAGAGAGAAGTGCCTTAAGCAAGGCCCTCACGAGACGGGTGTTTTTGGGGTGGTGGAGGCAGGTCCTCACCTAAGCAAGAAAATTATAAAGAAAACAATGGCCTCGTTCATCAAACTCTCATCCATTGCACAGCAGCCCTGGGGACTGTTATAACTGCTGCTTCACAGATGAGGAAACAGAGACTTAGAAGTTAAACTGCTCACCCAAGGTCACACAGCTTGGTAAGCAGCGTTGCCAGGTTCAAACCCAGGCATCTGGCTTTGAGCGTGTTTTCCGATTTAAATTGGGTAGCTTCCATGCTCAGCTCCCAGAGGCCCTGGATCATGGCCTTGGTCCTTTGACCTGGTTAGCTCTGAGCTGTGGCCTGGGGTGTCTGCTGACCAATGCTTTCTGGGGGCAAGAGAGTAGCCAGGCACCAGGCTGCAGCATCTGGGTGAGAAGACATGGTCTGAGTAGGAAGCTTTCTCAACTGATTGCGGAGCTGTCTCAGCAAGCAGCGAGTGGAGTGACTTGCATCCACTGCCTCCTGCAAAGAAAACCCTATGACATTCCTTTAGAAGTTTTGGATTTTGGTACCTCTGTTCAATTCACCCCTCCATTTCCCCCCCAGTGTAAATAAGTTGATGTTAGGGTTCCCCAGTTCTTAACCCTGCAGGCTCGAGATAATGTAATGAATGAAATGGCAGGTGAAGATAACAGGGAGTGGCAGAGACTATTGCAAAGTAGAGGGACCATACCCCACTGGGATGCATGTGGGAGAGAGTACCCTGTGGACTTGCAGACACAGCCAGGCTCAATTTTCCCATTTCTCTAGAGAAACCAGAGGTCTGGATTTTTAGGTGCAATTGTCCAATATAAAAAGGTAGCAGCAAATCTGCGTTAACAACAGCCCACTGTGCGGGTGGAGCCAAACATGACTGTGGCTGCCTGTTTGTGCTTTTGACTGTATGTATTTGACATGATTAGGGCACAGGGCTGTGCTTGATACTAACAGTGTAGCTCACTGCTTAAGAACACAGATGTGAAGCAGTCTGCCAAGAGGGGAGTGCATCCAGGCTCCTCAGTTAGCAATTGTGCCACTGAAGGCAAGTGTCTATGCCTTGGTTTTCTCACCTGGAAAATGGGTATAATTTTTAATAGTCTCCATCTCATGGGGTCATTTTGAGGATGAAATGTGCTAATAGGTCCAAAGCACTGGGAACAGTACTTGGGATGTGTTGTGTGGGCCAGAGACTGTGGCTTATAACTTCAGGTATCTCATTTATGTAGCTGATCTTTTGTCCTATCACTCTAGTTTATTTAATAACCGCTTATATGGTGCTGACATATGCTAAGCACAAATGCAAACTCATGCAATCCTCATAGCCACCCAGTGAGGTGGGTGTATTATTGTTTTCCCTTTGCTGATGGAGAAACTGAGGCACAGAGTAGGAAAGCTGCTTGCCCCAGGTCACACAGCTGGCAGGGGTCTGCAGAGTCTGTGCTCTGCTGCCACTATGGTCAGGCCATTCCCTAGCAGGGTGTCCTCAGTGGGTGAGTAGATGTAACGGGAGCAAGCCATGGCTGTGGTGGGGCTCTTAGAATTGCGGAAGGGCTGAACTGAGTCCTTGGTGGCACTTGATGAGTGGCTTCTGCAACGTGGGTCTCCACTGCTCACCTGTAGGTACGGTGAGTCGTGACTCAGGCCTTTCCAGCGCAAACCTTCTCTGAGCCTAAGCGGTCCCATGGCATTGGGGTCAGTAGGACAGTCCCGCCTGGGCATCTGGAACATTTTGTCTGTTGCTCCCTCTGAAGCAGTCAGTTCACACGGTCGAGAGATGCTGTGAGATAAGGCCTCAGCAATGACAGGGCAAAGGGACAGACTGGTGACAGAGTCATCTGGAGTGTTTCATTCATTTGGGACAAAGTTCAGAATTGTTCTAAAGTGAAGGAAGTGCAATGTGTCAAGTCATCAGGCGATGAGGACATGCAGACTGGGCGGGGAGGAGGATGGTGAGTGGGGGTAATGAGACATGGGATTGGATGCTGGGGCGGCCGCTTACCTGCTGGGTGACCCCATCTGGGCCTCAGTTTCCCTAAATGTCAATGAATGCGTTGGACTGGAGCACCTGCAGTTCCGAACCCCAGCCCTGCATGATTCTAAAATGCCTGTTAACTCCAACGTGGGAGAAAACGGAGCCTGGGAATAGTAGTGGAGAGTCTTCATATCTAAGAAAATGTTTCTTGAGCAGAGCCCAGTGAGAGGGTCCAAGGAATTGTAAGTGCACAGAAGCGTTAGCCCAGGGGAGGTAGGTGGCTACCCATAGGGCCGCCCCTCACAGTTATGCACAACTCTAGGGGGTACCATGGTGTTGGGTTGTTCACAGCTTGTGTGGTCCCAGGGAGCAGTCCTGGACTGGTCTGCCGCACTTAAAAGGTGCCCTGAACTCAGCAAGCTCATTGATAGTGCATGTACTTCTTATAGTTTAAGCTATTAAAATGCAGATTCCTCAGGTGGTACCCCTGGATTTAGCTGTTGTCTTCATTCCTACTTTAATTTAGAGGTGTCCAGACGTTAGTCACTTACGCTCCACCTTCACAATTAGTTTCGTGTCCGGGTACCACTGTTATTAATATCCTATTTTTCTCTAAATATCACTTTTTCAAACTTAAGTTTATTTTAAATGGGGGCCATCTATCATTGCCTGTAAAAGGAGAACCACTGCCAATTTCTATAAGTAGGAAAGCAGAAGTTATAGCAAATTCAGGGAAAACCAGACAGAGTTTGGAAATTCTGGCCAGATATTACCACCTGCCCAAGGCTCCTGTCCCTTAATTCTTGTCCCTTTGTTAAAAGGGGGTTGTCAGGATTAGGTGTTAAAGATCCATGGACACCAAACTGGGGCTTTCTTTTTGAGGTGATCAGAGATTGAGAAATATTGAAAATGGAATAATCTTTTCATTGATTCAATGCTGTGTCACCTTACCCCCAATCATCTTACGTGTCGCACGTTATGGGAAATGTTGCCTTAATCTGAGTGTTTTTCATACTCTTTCCTGAGAACAGGGTTGGATGACAGGTTTTGGAGAGATTCTTACTTTGAAATCCAGAGAATCTCAAGGGAACTGTGAATTTGTCAAGAAAAAGATTATATTTTATTTTCATCAACTTTGAATTCAAATCTAGAATTTCCTTCCATTATGAATGTAGGCAATAGGCCACATTGTTATACAGTATAAAACCAACTATATATCTAGATAACATTATATAATATATACTGTAACATTGTATAATATATAGTATGATATCGTATAGTACATATGTTAATATTATAACATTGTATGATACATAGTATAACAGTGTTATAGCAGAACCTGTGAGATGAAGCTATTTTCCTAAGAAATTAAGTTGTCAAAACCTCTTTACCAGCTCTTCCCCAATAGTACAGAGAGCACTATAGTTTTTTATATTCAAAAATCATTGGTTTTTTTAGTAATCCTGTGTATTTATTCATGCCTATAAAAATTATTATTTTTAGAAGGGGTGCATGAACTTCCCAGAATGCCACAGAGGTCCTCTTAGACGCACAAAAAGTTAAGCTCCCCAGTTTGAGAGAAAGAAAGGCTCTGGGCATTTGCACAGGAAGGACCAGGGAGCCCCCTTCCCCTCAGCCCTGACCTGTCCTCCTCTTTCCCACAGCCTTCTCCCAGATGGTCATCAGCTTCTACTACGGGGGCAAGCTGGTGGGCCAGACCACCACCACTTGCCCTGAGGGTTGCCGCCTGTCCCTGAGCCAGCCAGGTCTGCCCGGTGTCAAAATGTACGGGCTCGAGGGCCTGGAGCTGGTGCGCTTCCCGCCAGCGGACACCATCCCCAGCGAGCGCCAGAGGCAGGTGACGCGAAAGCTGTTCGGGCACCTGGAGCGTGGAGTGCTGCTGCACAGCAGCCGACAGGGTGTGCTGGTCAAGCGGCTGTGCCAGGGCCGCGTGTTCTACAGTGGCAACGCTGTGCTGTGCAAGGATAGGCCCAACAAGCTGGAGCGTGACGAGGTGGTCAAGGTCTTCGACACCAGCCAGTTCTTCCGAGGTCTGTACCCCTGTCACCTGCTGTCCAAGTCTTAAAGATCCTGCCTCCTTCCCATGGGCTATTTGCCACCCACAGTCCCTGTGGGGATATGGAGGGGCCAGGGGCATGGGTGCAGCAGGAGCACTCCTGGCATTTGAATCCTGCTCTGCAGTTTCTTGATGAGCAACCTGGGGACCCTCTCTGTGCCTTGACTTCCTCATGTGTAGAATGGGAGTGCAGATATGTACCTTTCTGGTGTGGCTGTCGGGAGGACAAAGGAACTTCACACTTCGCAACTCCACTGTGGACTGTTCCCATACCCAGGGAGCTGGTTAGAAATGCAGTCTCAGGCCCTGCCCCTGGCACTCGGGATCAGATCTGCACTTGGCCAGGTCCTCGGCGATTGGTGTTCACTGACCTTGTACACAGAGTCCTCAGGACGACACCTGCACCCACCCACATGTCAGCTGTCTGTGACATGTTATTATTCTGTGAGGCGTATAATTAGGACTCCACCCCGTGTGTTCCTTCTAGGTCAGGGTGTCTGAAATCATTCCGTCTGGCCACCTGCAGTGCTGCGTGTGATGTGACCCCCTTCTCTGTGCCCCTATAGCTCTCTGCTCCTCTGCCTGTAACAGCACTGGCCAGGAGCTAATGTCATGTCTCTCCTGCCACCTGGCCTGAGAACTGGAGGCTTCCTGGAGAAAGGCCCCAGAAAGATGGACGAGGTGGCATGTGTGAGCTCAGGTGTGAAAGCACCAAGGAGCCCCCCTGATGAAGAGGGTAGTGAGGCCAGGGGTTGTAAACACCCGCCTCTTCCTCCTCATGTCTTTCCAGAGCTGCAGCAGTTCTATAACAACCAGAGCCGGCTTCCCGACAGTCGAGTGGTGCTGTGCTTCGGAGAAGAGTTTCCAGATATGACCCCCTTGCGCTCGAAACTCATTCTTGTGCAGGTAAGTGCAGGCAGCTTCAGGGCTTGTGGCTAGATCGCCCAGCCTTAGCCTACACGTCAGGACCCAGTTTATACTCGGCCCACAGAACAGGCAGCAAGGACTTGTGGGCAGAGGCAGGGCGGGGTGAGACCTTCAGGTGGGGAAGTGGATTCTTGCCACCTCTGAACCGTCTTCTTATGTTCCAGGGCTCTCACAACCTATGTGTCCTCTTCTTTTTTTTTTCCTGTTTGGTTTGTTCTGCTAAATCAAAACCTCCTTCCCAGAAAGAGTCCACCTTGCCTGAAGGTCTAAGCGACAGATTAGGGGTTTGCAAGCCCTTATTTAATTATAGTCCAAGAAATGAAACTATAATGGTGGAATTCTGGACCCTGGCTAGCCAGATTGGGGACAATATTGGGAGAGCATAGGGCTCTTTGTAGGGTTACTGCTTGCATCTGCCTATTCTGGGTTCATTCATTTGGGACCCTGTGGACGTTCTGCATGATAGCTTTGGACTGGGGTACTCAGAGAATCTGGCTGGAGTCGAAGCAAGTCCCACCTCACTGCCCACCTCCCTGTCTTACCTTGTGCACCATCCCTCTAGATTGAACAACTCTACGTCCGGCAGCTGGTAGAAGAAGCTGGGAAGAGCTGTGGTGCTGGGTCCATGATGCAGGCTCCCGAGGAGCCCCAGCCAGACCAGGTCTTCCGGATGTTTCCAGATATTTGTGCCTCTCACCAGAGACCCTTTTTCAGAGAAAACCAACAGATCACAGTTTAAGTCTCTCTCGGGCACCCCCACCCCGCCCACATCTCACATGTCACTATTACAATTACTGTCGTAATTATTTAAGGATGTGGGGTCCCCTGACCTGGGGTGGGACGCCTCACTCTGCTCTTAATTTAGTAAGGGCGTTCTCGGAGGCCTTGACATTGAAAACAAAGCTATATCTACTGTTCAGATATAAGCATTGAAACTCACGCTAAATGGTATGAATGCTGTACCTAGGATGAAAACATTCTTTTCCTGCCCTTTTCCCCTAATTATCATTAGTTGCTATGATTCTTTCAGCATTTTGGGATAATTGATATTTCCAAACACTGGGCATTCAATTCAGCTAGGCCTTAGCTGCTTCCAGGAAAGACATTTGGAGATCGACCTGGGAGAACAAAGCTGCTTTTCATCTTTATCTTTTGTTAGAGCTATAGCTGTATGATTTTATGTGCTTGATTCCATGTGAAGTATCTTTTTACTTTTAAGCATGATTTGAAAATACTTAGATACTTAGCCTCCCTTTAATACGTGAAAACAAAATTCTTGCCTTGTTAGGAGAAGGTATATTCTTCCCAGAATTCGGTGCTAGGGAAGCTTTTCCATCACCAGGTGAACTGGTGTATTTTTACCTTCAGACAATGAGAAATTGCCCTTTGGCCCTTGTTGCCAGGAAGGTTGGAGCTAAGTTAGAGCTAAATTTATTTTTCCATTTTTATAATGAAACCAACGCCAGATACCTCTCTCTTTTCTTCTTTCTAAATTGTTGTGACCTATTTTAAAAATATTTGTACTTTTAATTCTACTGTTTTACATGTCTTATTATAAATTGCTTTGAAGCTTTTCTTTCTTTCTTACTTTTTTTTTTGTTTTTTTATAAAGTGGGCAGGATATAAACCACAAGTTCAAAAACTAATTGTGGCTTGTACGAGCATTCTGATTGTGCCTTCGATTCAGTCAACCCATTCACCAGCCGGTGGTGTGTAGTGTGTGGGCGTGGCTAGAGTGGCTTGGGGGCTGTGGATGACATGTGTTAGCCTGTCACCGCTACACTGGTCCAGGGGTGGACTGTGTGGGAGCATGCCTTCCCCCGTCCCTGCCACTCCTTGGGGATCAAGATGGTCCCACTCCCTACCAAATTCTGCTCAACAGAGTTGTCTCTTGGGATTTCAATGGAGAAGTCCCAGTGTTAGCCTTAGAAGAACTTACCCTATTTACTAGCAAAGAAGATGCCCTTACTACCCCCAGGATGTGTCAAAATGTTTACTCTACATCATGATGCTAATCAAAAGCTAGACAGAAGATGGAAAACAATGGCTTGGCTGAATGACGGTGGCAATTCGCACCATCTTACTGACAGTCCAGGAGGCAGGATAGCCCATCTCTACAACCACTTTAAAACCGCTTTCAGGATTAAAAAGCCCTTGAACGTTTTTTCTAGAAAGGTGTTGTATGTTGCTAGGTTGGGGTGCCCTTGATTTGTCTGTCTGTTCCCATGTGGTGCGCTGCGACTGACAGAGATTGGCACCCATGGTGTGTGTTGAGCGCCGGCCCCACTTTCTGCCAGTGCAGAGTTTGTTGATCTGGCTGAGTCCGTCCCACCAAGGGTGTAGACACCGCGCAGTTTTAGGGGGTTGGGGATGGTCCTTTTGCCTCCCTTCCCCTCTCTTGGTGGTGGGGAAAAGAATCTTTTCTCTATTCTTTTTGCTTTATCACCCAACCTGAGTCACCATCACCCCTGACTCAGACTCTCACAATGAAAGGGCAGGAAGGGGGCCTCACCTGTCAACACCCATTCGGAGAAATGGGAGAAGGTGTTGGGGTTTGGGGGACAGATTGCCCCAGCTCAGCCGACCTGGTGGTCTTGGGAACACGAAAGTCTCTCATTTAAAATCTGAAAAGCCACAGAATGCCCCTTAACTGTCCCATTTTTACTGCTGTGAGGGTGACGCAGGTGTAGTGCTCATCACACTTCATAAACGTGGGACCTTTATGAAGGTCAGTGCACGTGTCTGCATTGACATGAGGGTATAGGAAAAGTTTAGCACAAGTGGCTTTTCTCCTTTGGTCAACAAAGTGAGCATTACCTTTTCAAAGACAGCGGCCTTTTCTTCCTGAAATTTTGTAAGATAGCAAACGGCTTTCGTCTGTAATGCAAATGAATGTTAAAGCCCCCATCTTTAATGTACTTAATGACTATTTATTTTTGTATGCATTTAAAAAGTATATTGATCTCTTTTTATTCTTTATTAAAATAAATTCTCTCTTTTTAAAAACTGATATGTGCTCCGTTTTGTTTGCTTTTTTTTTAAATCACTGTCACATCGTATATCATTTCCACCAGATTCTAGGTTCTTCAAAGGGGGAATTAAAAAATAATACTGCACTGTGATGTGAAGGATTTTTTTGCTTGTTTGTTTTTCACTCATCCCAAAATTAACAGCAAAAAAGGTATGGGGACTCGCAGACCACACAGAATTTCCTGGAGCAAATTCGGGGCTGCACCATGTGTTTATTAAAATAGGAGGGCCTGTTTGGGCTCTTGTGTGTAGAACAATGGATGTGCAGAGGGAGCAGAGAAAGCAGGAGGTAGTTTCTATCCTGAAGGCTGCTGGAAATGATTTGTAGGAGGGCCACCCACTTTGGGTGGCCATACGTGCTTAGGGTGCGTGTCCTTCCATTTATACGCATGTTCACTGTGCTAGGTTCTAGGGGTAGAGTGGGGATATGAGGGACCCCCGATGGCACTCATGGAGATTGCTTCCAGGCTACTGGGTCATGCCTGTTGAACAACCCAGGACAAATCAATCAATTGCAGGGAGGCACAGACCCTGGCCAACCCAGGCAGAGAGGCGTTATCCAGCTTACTCTGTCTACACAGCAATGTGTATTCTCTCTCCAGTTTCCAATGAGCCAAGTATGTCTGGGGCTGTTGTTATTCTCAGTCTATAGATGAGGAAACCGAGGCTCGGGTCCATCCTTGACTAACATTTGTGTCCTGGGGGGACAACTCAGTCCGAGAGGTTTTCTGACAACACCTCGCGGCCGTGCTCAAGCCTGTTGGCCTGCTAACACCATGCAGCTGGGCAAACTGCTGATTTTCTTAGAAATCTTTGCAGTGAGTCACGTTAATTCCCGAATGCTGCAACTAGAAATGTTGTTTATAAGCAAGCCCTTTTCTGTCCTGTGGATTGAGATCCAAATGGGGAGACTTGATAAAGTCTGCTTCTTCCCAGAGTTCAACACCCTTGTACAGACACTTGACAAATCCCTCCCACTCAGCAGCATGCAGCAACCTCAGAGGACGAGGAGGGAATTCAGGGACAAGATGCTACAGGAGTAACTGGGGGTCCTAGAAAATGTCGTTAGGACTGTAGACGTGAACGAGCTTTTGAGATGTTGACCCTTCTCTGGGACCTCAAGGGCACCGAGTGGGAAGGGGCTGATGAGACATTCTGGAGAATAAGCAGCCTTTACTCTTTGTACTTTAAAAACATTTAAAGAAATTAAGATATTTCCACAATTGCTTTCTGAGTACCACTTAGTACATTAACTTTGGCAAAAGCCATCTGGGATGTGAAATTTTTGTTTTGCTTTGTAATGTCTAAATGGATTGAGATGATGACCCCTGGGGTCCACATCCACAGGCTCTACTGGGCCCTGGGAATCCTGGGAGAATCCTCCTGAAGGGGCGGACTAGGCAGGCATCCTTGTGGGCTACGGGGACGAAGAAGCAATGTGGAGACTTATTCATGTGAGTGATTCAGACTCTCCATAAAAGAAAGTTTCTCAACTCAGCTGCTCAGAAATATTTAGAAATTCTTTCTAAAGAATGATCTATAACCAATGATTGCAATTGTAACAGCTCAGTGCACTGAGAGTCGGGGAGGGGTGGTTTCTCAGTGGAAAAATCTGGCTGCTTTTACAGGAAGTAGGAGGGAAGCAGCAACATCTGGACCCACTCATAATCTATATGTTCCTCTTGGACAAGCACACTGTACACTGGTATATTAAAAGGTTTTGTTCACCGTAAGAAACTCATTTAACCCAGTGTTTCCCAAATTTATTTGCTCTGATGTTATGCCTTGCATTGTGTCTATGGATGAGAGGTTCTGAATCCAACTTGAACAATCTCAGGTGTCGAGAGGAAAGTGTGCCTATTTCTTTCCTGCTTTCGTTGGCCTGCCTATTAGTCTAGAGGGAGTCTGCCAGCAGGGGGATGGCTTCACTCATCTCTTTCTGTGTAACAAGCGACCCCCAAACTTAGTGGCACAAACATGCTTTATTTTGCTCATGGATTTTGTGGGTTAGAATTTAGACAGTGTGCAATGGTGTTGCCTTTTCTCTCTTCCACAACGTCTGGGGTCTTATCCGGGAAAACTCAAATAGCTGAGCGTGACTTGAGTGCCTGGGGTTGAACCACCTGAAGGCTTTTCCATCCGCGTGGATGGTGCCTGGGCAGGAGGACTGGACAGCCGGGTACAGCTGGAATATCCACACGTGGTCTCGCCCTGTAGCTTGGGCTTCCTCACAATATGGTGGCCTCAGGGCAGCGCAGGGGACAAAGGGGAAGCTGGATGGCTGTTTATGACCTGGCCTCAAACACCATTTAGCATCACTCCTGCTACGCTGTATTGGTCAAAGCAGTCACAAGGCTGCCCAGATTCAGAAAAGGCAGAGACCCTGCTTTCTGACCATAGGAGGGTCAAGGAATTTGCAGCCATGTTTTAACACTGCTTTGCTACTCATCCCACCTGCCTTTAAAAAAGTCTTCTGCCCTCACCCTGGAAGTCTTGGCTCCTTTTTTTGCCTGACTCCTTGAGTCCCAGGCAGGTAGAACTTTTCATTACTCCAACTTGGGAGCACGACAGTGGACACTTGCCTTCTTCAGAATGTTGTAGCCCTTCTCTTGCAAATATTGATCACCTCTCAGGGCACGCCTCTGATATGTTACTGGGTGAGGATGGGGGTGTACAGGGGACTTTCCAGTGAGGGTTAACTTTGGCTGCTATGGCAAGAGCCTCGTGTGGAGTTTTCCCATTTCCTTCCATCCATCTGCTCATTAACCCTCCGGATGAGACGGGACTGGCCACCTTTCCCTCCCCTCATCCCCAACTGTATGGCTGCCAAAATTTCAAAAGAGTATGTCATTGGTTATGGTTTTTGTGGGGCTCAGGGTGAACTGCCAGCTCTACCACCTGTAGCTGAGTGAAAGAGGGCAGGTTCGTAAAATCCTCCCTGCCTCAGTTTTCCCATCTGTAGGCTCGTTGTGAGAATTAATGGAGTTAACACATCAAAGCAACCTAGAACAGTGCTTGACAAAGCATCAGCAGTTTATTAACAGGAGCTCCCATGATTGAGAAGCTGTAGAGGGTCCCGGTTTGAATTCTCCCAAAAGCAGAGCCAAGAACAAGGATTTGAGTGTCACTCTGTGTGGGAGGTCATGTCCCACAAAGGTAGGATGGTCGGGGAAGGGGACAGGCAGATGGCGGTGCATTACTAAGCCGGTGAGGCGGGAGCCGCTGGAGCGTGGTCCTGCTGGGTCTCTGGGCAAGGACAAGGCGCAGGCCTGCAGACCTCGCCGTCAGGATCAGGGGAGCAGGATATTCATGGACCTTCCTCCATCAGTTGGTGGGTGAGGGCCGCTCTGATGGGGCATTAATTACGTGGTACTTCTAGCTTACCTCGCACGCAGGAGGAGCGGTCTCTGGCACGTCTGCTCCATAAAGCATTGTCACGATTGCTGGGAGGAAGAATGCGTAGTGCCAGAGGGCCGCCTCCAGACCCTGATAGCCCAGGGCCCAAGTTCCAGCTCCGTGCTGCATAGCTGTGTGTCCTTGAGAATATCACTTAAACTTTCTGTTTCTCAGTTCTTTTCTCTGTAAAATGGGGGTCATCATACCTATGGTGAGACTTAAGTGACTCAATAAGTACAAAGAGCTTAAAACAGCACCTGACATATCGTAAGTACTAAAAAAAGCGTACAGTACATATATTTATCATCACTGTAATTAAATTATCTTATTATTACATGTTGATAAGTATTATAAATAATGGATTATAATTCAACAATTATAGGCAATTACTGAGTAGTTGCTAATTATTTAATGTGATAAATTATACACTTATATAATTATTTGATTCTATTTTATAATTATTTAATTTTATAATTATATTAATCATTCAGTTGATTATATAATTATTAAATAACTGTATTATGTAAGTAACTAAATACAGTAATCCCCCCTTATCCGTTCCAAGACCATCAGTGGACGCCTGAGATCGCAGATAGTACCAAACCCTATGTATACTACGTTTTTTCCTATACATACGTACCTATGATAAAGTTTAATTTATGAATTAGGCACAGTAAGAGATTAACAGCAATAACTAATAATAAAAAAAGAACAATTATAACAATATACTGCAATAAAAGTTACGTGAATATTCTCTTTCTCTCTGATCACTGAAATGGCTACTAAGTGACTAATGGGTGGGTAGCACATACAGCGTGGACACACTGGACAAAAGGATGATCCATGTCTTGGAAAAGATGGAGTGGGACAGCGTGAGATTTCATCATGCTGCTCAGAACAGCGTGGAATTTAAAACTGATGAATTATTTATTCCTGAAATTTTCCATTTACTATTTTTGGACCGTGGTTGACTGCAGGTAACTGACACCATGGAAAGTGAAACTGTAAACAAAGGGGGACTGCTGGAATTATAATGCAATTATTAAATGATTGTAATTTCTTACGTCCTCGCTGTTGGTGCTCAGTTAATGTTTGTTGAGAGAGTGGACAGTGAATGTGTGTAGGTCCGAGCTCTGGTGGTGAAAGCAGCAGTCAGTGAGAGAGGCTGCCATAGAACAGGAACGTGAAAATGCAGGGCCCTTTTCGAGGAGGAAAGGGCTCTAGGAAACAGCATATTCAAAGCTGCCTGGCACATAGTAGGTGCTCAAGACATGTCAGTTCACTTCCTAGCCCCTTCTCCCTGTAAAAAGTGGAGAAATGAGAGTTTTTGTAAGGCTAAATGAACCCATGGAAGTCTTGCAGCAGAAATCGTGAGTACGTTTACAGATCTCTGCTCCCCTTCTGGTCTTCTGGAGAGAAAACTCGAATTATAAGCTCAGTTCTTGCCTTCTCCTCTCTTCCTAGATGGATTGTTTTTTTTTTGCTGGAGAGAAACTACATTAGTCTATAGGATAAAGAAAGGGTGGGGGAGGCGCGCCAGGAAATCAAAGAAAGTACTATACTTGAGTGCGGAGAGAGTTTTAGGGTATCCATGATGGTGGTACGTAGGAAAGGAAAAGGCTGTTTACAAATGCTGTGATGGGTTATCTGTGGGACCTACCCCTTCTCAAGACATGAAAATAGGGGAAATGACTTAACTTGAAAATACACCTGGTTGTGGAACTATGTTTCATCAAGAGGAACGTTTCTGAGCTTGAGCTCTGTGGCTCCTGGCTTTAGAAGGATTACACACATGCATCCAGTGCCTGGTACCTCTCCTTCACCTTTTCATACATTATAAGGACCAGAAGGAGTGGGAAAGAATAAAGAATCTGGAAACCAAAAACCTCTCCGGGAAACATAAGAGGGAGGGACCCTGGCTGTTTTCTTGAAGAGCTTTTTGGGGGAGTGGGGGGGTGGGGTGGAAATCACAGTGCGTTAGCAGACTCAGATGTTATCTCTCTGTCCATCGTTTCCCTTCCTGCAGCATCTGCAGCAGCCTTTCTTTTGCCCTCCTCCCTCCGTCTGAAATGAGGCATTGAGCAATCCAGCCAGTTAGAAATCCTGAGCCCAGAAATAAAGTGACTGTTGCTTTGGTGTTCTTGCACGTTTGCTCTGGGTCCTGGCAAAGGCAGAAGGCAATATTTGGAGGAAGCAGATGGCCTGGTCTACTGTACATTTCAGAATATTTCAACTGCAAGACTGGCTGGAGCTGTTGCATCACTGGGTCAGACAGGGCCACAGGACAGTGGCAGGGACCCCTGGGGGCTGAGCACTGGGCAGCAGGCTCCATTGTCCAAAGGCAGGTCTTGAGGGGAGGTGAAGATGGCATTTGGAGACGAGAAGGAGAAAGGGGGAACAGGGTGGGAAAAGCGCCTGTGTTCTTACTCAGGTCCAGTATGGGCTGATGCAAAGGGCGCATCTCTGGGCTCAGAAGTCAGCGAGACCTGGATTTAAATTTTGACTTGGTCAGTGATGAGCTGTGAGACACTGGCTAAATGACTTCCCTTCTCTGAATTTCAGAATCCTTGGCTATACATTATCCATTATTCCTTCTTCATATAGAGACTGCGAGGATTCATTGCCTTGACCTCCTGGGGTAGTTAAGAAGATTAAATGAGGTCATCTGTGTCGAGTGCTTAGACAAGCACCCAGCAGACTGCAAGCACTAGAGAAACGTTAGCTATTGGGGAATTCTAGTGACATCATTACAATGACAGCAATGATGGGAGAGCACAGCTCGGCACTCCACTCGAGGTAGTGTGCTTCTCCCTGTGGGCAGGTGATGTGGGCACCAATTTGGGAGAGTGCTCAGTGAGTGTGGACTTGACCAGAGGGAGCTAGGAGATTTTCAAACGGGCCTGTCCGCTAATTCTGTTTGAACATCTACCTGAGCAGACACTGTTCTAAGCTTGTCATGCTGGATGTCTTCTGTTGGCTCCAGGAACCACCCCGTTCTCTCCCTGGGAGGCTGAAGTCCGTGGACCACTAACAGGCTCCCTTGCCCGCTGACTTCCAGCAGAGCTCAGGCAGTGGGAACCCGTCAGAGATCAGAGGGGAGGAGGAGAGAGAGGTCAGTGTTGCTTCTGTCTCAGTTTTCTCCCAGTCTTCCTCAGTAGGCTGTGTCCCTCCTAATGCAACAGACTCTACGTGACTCTTCCTGGGCTCCAGTAACCACTCCTTCCCCTTGTCCAGTTGGGAACTACTTTTGGGTGGTGACAGCTCTGCTGTTGCCAGTCCTGGTTCTTGCACTATATCTTCTGGTTCCCTTAGACCAGGAGTCAGAAAATCGGGCAAATCTGGCCCACCACTTGTTATTGTCAATAAAGATTTATTGAAACGCAACCACACTCATTCATTTACATATTGTCTGTGGCTGCATGTGCGACTGTGCGACTGTGTGACTGTGACCCAGCTGAGTAGTTGGAACAGAGACTGAATGGCCCCCCGCCCCCAAAGCTTAAAATATTTACTATCTGGTCCCTGACAACTTTTAATTCATCTTCATGAAGGGAGGGAGAGTGTCTGCTCACTATTAAATATCCATATTTAGTATGTGCTCAAAAAATAGGTCCTGATGAATATGTGAATGCTTACTGCCCAGTAGGAACCAGGCTAATCATGCTTCCTAAGGCACCGTGTGATCCATGTGGCGAGCTGTGACAGGGACACGGGGGCTGAGGGGATGGAGACAGAGGACACCAAGGGGGGTTTGGCGGATCCCTGATGGAGGAAGGCTGGGGGCGAGGTGTTGGGCTGGGGCCTGGAGACTGGGCTGGCGTGGGTGGGAGATGGGGGCTGATCCATAGGTCTCTGGAAGCAACCAGGACCTTACTACATGGCTGATCTTGTATAGTTACAAGGAAAACGACGGATTCCAAACGGCTGCACTTGCCTGGCCCAGCTAAAGGTGCAAGACCCCCGGTCAAGACAGTTGTACTCAAAACAAAGCTGCTTTTCGGAAGTCTCAGTGAAGGTGTGGGATTCAGGCAGTTCTGAAACTCAAGGTAATTCCTTTAAATGTGCCTTTCGTTTCCTGAGTGTGACGTTACTTGAGAGCACTTCCCTCCGTCTCAGGCGTGAAAACTTGTGGGCACCAGAGATCAGCAGCTGCCCCCTCGGACCATGCCCACAGCCTGGGCCAGGAAAGGCTGGGGGTGGGCAGTGCACTCTGCCCACCGCTGCACGTTTGTGGTAGCACGACTTCTCTGACAAATGGCAAATGGGGCGAGAAGCCACAGTGAGATTATGGTTTTTTTTAATTAAAAAATATTTTTAATTGCAGTTGACATACAATATTATGTTAGTTTCAGAGGTACAACATAGTGATTAGACATGTATATAACTTATGAAGTGATCACCCCAACAAGTCTAGCACCCATCTGACACCAGGCATTGAGACTCCAATATTATCTTAGTCCCTTCCTCTTTTTCACCCACACTCCCCCCTCTTCTGGCATTATGTTTTGTGAAAGGAGCTTGGGGGCTGCAGAGCAAGTCCAGGGTCAGTGCTCCCGCCCCTCCTAGGCCCGGTGATGCCCGATTAACGCCCGTTCTGTCCCCCACCAAGGGAGAAGGTGCTGGTTGAAAGTGAGTGTTCTCTTGACTTTTAGGGTAACCACCTCCCTGCTTTTCTTTATGCTTTTACTACCAAGTAGCAGCCCCTAAACACACGCCTACTTTTGGGATATTAGGTAAATAGGATTATTTAGTGTTTCTTTGTGTGTGTGTGACTTCCCTCACTCACCGTTACGCGGTAAGCATCACCCTGCTTCTCGGGTGGTCTGGGGTCATGCATTCATTTCCACGCGGTGTTACAGCCTGTGGTGCGACTACATTGTGATTATTCCCTTCGTCTGTGGATGGGCGCCTGGTTTGTTGGCTGTCAGTGATGGTCCTGCCTGAACATTCTGGTAATGCACACACCATTCAGATCTCTGAGCCACAGGTGTGCATAGGTGCAGTTTGGCTGCGTGCTGTCGCACAGTCTCCCATATTCCCGAGGGAGCGTGAGTATTCCTGGTGCTTCATTTCCTTACCAACACTTGGTACTTCCAGTTGTTGGTGTTGCAGCGATTCTGGTGGGTGTCACCAAGGCTCATTTGGGTTTTACTTGGTATTTTTCTGCTGGCTGATGGATTTGGGCCCCTTGTTGGATATTGATTGGACAAGCTCTTTGGTGAAGTGCTGGTAGTTTCAGTTCTCACCCCCTCTTTCAAGGGTCTGTCTGTCTTCTTCTTAGGGACTTGTAGACGTTCTCCTGGTTTCCATCTTTGACCCGTTGTGATTCAACTAGGTAAGTGTGATTCCCGCCTCTGGCATCGGAGCAGCCGTATATCCCCGTGGTTAAGGGCTCACGCTCTGGCAAGATGTGGATTCAGCTTTCCAATTTTCTGTTCACTTCTGTGTGAATGTGGGCAGCTCAATTACTGCTCTCCACCCCAAGCCTTACTCTCCTCCTCTGTGGACCGGAGATGAGGATGGGACCTAACTTGTGGGGATGCGGGTCGATTAGACTGGACACTGTGTAAATGGGGGAAAACCTCCTTGATGAACCTCCTTGATGAACAAAACCTCCTTGATGAACGACTGTTGTAACCGAGAGCGAGTTTTGTAGAAGACTCAGCTCTCTTATCCAGACCCTTAGAAAGTTCAAGAGGGAAGAAACTTCTAGTAGACAGGACAATGACCCCCAAGTTGTGCATGTTCTAGTGCCCAGAAGAAACCTGGGGCTGTGTGTGACCTTCGTGGCAAAAGGGACTTTGCAGGTTTGAATAAGTTGAAGACTGAGATGGGAGAGGATCCTATATTATCTGGGGGCCCCTATGCCGTCACGAGCACCCTAATAAGGAGGAGGCAGGAGGGTCAACATCAGAGAGAGATTGGAAAATGCTACCTTGCTGGGTTTGAAGATGGAGGAAGGGGCCATAAGCCATGGAGGCCACGGAGGATGGTGGCCTCTAGAATCTGGAAAAGATAAGGAAACAGAATCTCCCCTGGATCCTCCAGAGAACTGGCTCTGCTGACACCTTCACTTTAGCCCACTGAGACCTGTGTCAGACTTCTGACCTCTAGATGGTAAGAGAATACATGTGTGTTGTTGTGTGTTACAGCAGCAAGAGGAAACTCAGACAGAACCGTAGTGACCCAATGAGGAAAATGAGGCCCAGAGAGTGGGCCCCATGTGGCCCCGGTTCCACTGTCGGGACGTGCCATCACCTGCACCCTTCTCTCTCTCTTTCGCAGACCTGCCTTCTCTTCACTCCTTTTCCGTGAGTTCAGGCTTTTGGCGGTGTCATGTGGGAGCTATGCTGCCCCGAGCACTTCGGGGACATGGAGTAAAAACCCCAAGGATGAAAATAGCTTTGTGCCCTGTGTAGTTAAGTTTCTGCTTCTGGGCCTGCTTGTGAGGTCGACGACTCACAAAGCCACTTCCTCCTGACTTGCTTCTGCCAGCTGCGTCTTCACTGGCATTTTCCTCTTCTTCATTCCCCCCCCACCACGCACTCCCCATCTCGAGTCCTCGGTGCGCCAAGCTCTTGGCCATCCCGGGGTCGGCCTTGAAGTATCTCTCCTTGGAAAAAAATCCCTGACACGTTCCCCAACCAGGGTGCGACGAGTGGCTAGGGATTTCTGGTTTAGAAGACTGCTTGTTTTTGGTGTGTGTGTGTGTGTGTGTGTGTGATTATTATGGTCTTCCTTGTTTTGAGGTTAAAGGCGATGCTTCCTTTCTCTGGTGTAAAATGCAACCACGATGCTGTCACAGTCAAGATAGTTCCACTTAAAACCACTGTTCGTGGAGGGAATTAAGACATTTTCCTTAGTTTCCATTGAGTTCTTGGGCTTGACCTAAAGGTCATTTGTAATTGGAAAATCTGAACATTGTCAGACTCATTGTCTTGGGTTGTGTGGGAGGAAAGGAATTATTTTCTCAATGAGGCTTACAATTTCTGTTTCATTTCAGATAGGAGTGCTTCAAAATGCCAAAAATGTTAAAAAAAATAAAACAAAAAAAACCCCCACACTTCTTACCCTGGAGACTCAACCTAATTGTTACCAACAAGATGTCCCTCTTAATCCCTGGCTTATAGTAGGCGCTTAAGGGATGTTTGTTGAACGAACATTCAAATGAATGAATGTGTGAGTGGGTGAGCTATGAATTCTGAAGCAATTGGAAGGTTCCAGAACTGACCCTCACCCTCTTCCTCGAATGTGGATCCTGTGTCCTCACTTTGAACCATTTATCAGGCGAGAGATAATTACTTCAAGTCTTCTTGCTGAATGGGGACTAATACACATTACACTGTAGCCCAAACTTCCTGAGCCAGAGGCCCAGGCTGGAGCAACTTTCCAGCGTGAGCTACTTTTCTGAGTCTGGACGAAATAGCAACGCTTTGGCTCAGTAAGTATGCCAACGATCACAAAGGCACCATGAAGGGTTTAGAGTATGGGAGAAATATTATGAAATGTGTATCATACTGACAGTAGGGTGCCTTCCCAAGTTCCAGGAAATATACCTTCTTATCTTCCTTTCTATGTCTTGTAGCTAATTATACCATGGGCTGCTATAGAACATCCATTGTTTTATCTTACAGATATTTGGTTAATTATTGAACAGTCCCATGGATCTTGCCTAGATACCCATGCGCCAAGCCCGGTCTGTGTCAATGAATAAGAACACAGGGTCCTGTCCAGCAGAGCTTGTGGTCTAGTGGACAACAGCCATCATCTTTGGAGCATTTCTTGTATCATCTCCTCTAGTTGCACAACAACCCTGTGAGGTTATTATTATCGTCATTCCTCTTTTACAGGTGAGGAAACTGAGGCACGGAGAGGTTAAGCAGCTTGCGCAAGGTCCCATAGCTTAATCAATGGCACAGTTGTCAGAATGTGGGGCTCCTGCACTTAACCTTCATCCTCCTCTGATGCTTATTACAGAACGTATTGCTGTGATAGCAAAACACTAAACTTAGCCGCGGTCACCATTTTGTAGCCCAGCCACGGGAGGGGTGCTGTGTGCTAGCCTGTCACGATGCTCTGTTTGAGGACCACAGCTTGCAGCATCCAAACCCAGCCTTCTCTCTGCTGTTGCGGAAATGAGAGCCCAGATGTCATGAAGCCAGGAACATATTTCTTACACTAGAACCAAGGTCCCCTGAACTTGGTGGCCTTTTCCTTTCACAGCCATGGAGTCCTGTGGTTGGCAGGGACCTCAGAGTATCTAGCTCCTTTTTCCCACGCGGGGATAAGGATCCCAACTACAGCACCATGACTCAGCACCATGGTTACTCACAGCCTTTGCCAGTGCCACTTAACTCAGCCCATCATGGACCAGTCCAGAGGGGCTGCACTCTCTCCTGAGGCTGGACCACCAATGTCCACCATATAAAGCAGGGCTGCTTGCCCCGGGGCAAGTTGGGGAGCTTCAGGAAAGATCAATGCCTGTACCCCATCCAGGCCAGAATCATTCTCTCAAGATGGAGGCTGGACATCTGAATTAAAAAAAAAACAAAAAAACAAAAAACCACTTTATTTTTCAGAGTCATTTTAGATTTACAAAAAAATTGCAAAGAGAGCCACAGCATTCCCATAAACCCTACACCCAATTTTCCTCATGGTTAACAGCTTCCATGAATTTGGTACACTTGTTATAATGAATGAACAAATCCACCTACCCATCCATCTAGCCATTCACCCACCCATCATCTATCCACTCATCAGCCATCGATCCACCCACCCATACATCCATTAAATACCTGCCCATCCATTCATCCATCCATCATCCATCCACCCACCTATCATCCATCCCCCCCATCAACTATCTGTCCATTCATCCATCTATCCATCATCCATCTGCCCATCAACCATCCATCCATCCAACCATCCATCCATCATTCTCCCATCCATCCATCCATCCATCCACTGAGCCAAGCATGGTGCCAGGTTAAGCACACAAGGTCCAAGGAGTCACCTCTGCCCTAAAGGAGCCAACAGTCTTGGTGACTCCTAACAATTCTAGCCAGCTCCTCTTTGGAGCTTCTGAGACTTTAGGATGTGGCTCTCTTCTGAGTCTCTCTGTGGCTTCCCTGGGCTGGGTACATAACATGATTTTTCAAGGTTGGACCATCACATTTGCATTTTTTACCCTTTTGGTCTTAAATTTTGCAGAGGAAACTTTTCTGGAAGTCTTAAAAAAAACTGAAGAAGAAGAAAAAGAAACCACAGGAAACTGTGTCTTGTGTTCTTTGTAGCGAATCTTGAAGCAAGACTAATTTTGAACCAAGCTTTATTTTTCTTTATTTTTAAACCCCGAGTCTAGAGTGTAGAGAGAGGAGCTTCCTCCAGTGAAGTGTCAACCCCAGCCCTGGACTTTGGGGTGGGACAATGAGGATGAAATGCATGCAGAGAGCCTGGAGCAGGGTCTGGAAGCAAAAGCTCAACACCTGCAGCCATTACTGTCCTGACAGCCAATGTCAAGGCAGGTGAATAATGTGGTCCCATTGCTGGTGTCATAATCGAGGTGTGACCATAAGGAGGCAGGAACATGCTGGCAATGAGTGCTGCTTGGTGACAGGCATCCTGGCTGGAACATTGTCTCTGCCACCTGCCAGCTGTGTGACTTTGGGCGAAGGCCTCCATATGTCTGTGCTCCAGCTCCCTGTCTGTAAACTAGGGGTGATACTGACAGCAACTAGTCTCTGAGTGATTGTGAGGGTAAGAGGGTTGACCACATATACGAGCGTTGTTCCCAGGGGGCGTGGGTTCCTGGCACTTCTCATCCGGGCAGCAAAGCAGACAGGTGGCTGGAGAAAGCCTTCAGGTGAAGACATGCAGGGCATCCGACTGGAACTGAAGGGGTAAGAATGAGGAGTATGGGGGTGCACAGTGACTGCTCCACTGGGATAGCGCCCTCAAGGTCAAGAGAAACTCCCCTTCTCGGTGCTCAAACATTTCTTAGGTGTGTTGGCGGCATCGCCAGGTGGGAGTTGTTACTTCATCTGCCATCTCTCAGGAACTTTCCATGTGACCATATCTACTCCTATGATGCAGCCACTACCATTGGCTGATGACTTCTAAATCTGTGTCTTTAGCACCAGTGCAATAGATTCCAGAAGTGTCCATGGAATCCCCCCTTGACTTCTCTGCCAAGATGGCCCAGAGTCACCTCACTCAAAATGTCTAAACCCAAATTCCTTATTTCAACCACTTCCCTTACCCCCAAAGCTGGCTCGCCTTCCCGGCTTCTGTATCTCAGTTAAGGACAGTTGAAGAGACTAGAAAGCTGAGCGCCACCTTTGCCACCTTGCTCCCTTTAGGCCACCGTCACCTCTTGCCTGGATAACTGCCATAATGTGGTAATTATTTTCCCTGCAAACCTTCAGCCACCCTTCTAATCTGCTCTCTTCACAGCAGAGAGAGCCATCGTTTAGCCACACAAATCTGAACACGTCACAACTCCCCATCCTAAACCCTGTAATGACTTAGCCCGGTGCTGCCAATATAGAGTCCAAGAGCCCCACCTGGTAATCTATTTATTTACTTAAACAACTTTGTTTCTATTAACTTTTTACTTTAACAAAAATTTTTATTATGTACAATTCCAAACATATAAGAAGTATAGAGAATAGACTGAACTTATATACCCATCGTTCAGCATTAATAGTTTTCAGCCCGTGGCCGTTTCATCCATAACTGCCACCAACTCTCCTCTCTCCATCACCGTACCAGGTCCTTTGCAGTAAATCCTGGACTCATGTGGTTATTGAAATGTAACTTAATTAGAACTAAGGCATGACAGCCTCCCAGCTGCTTGCCAAGCTGCCTGCTTTGTTCCACCACCCTTTCAAGAGCCCGAGAGAATGTTCTAGAATCTGTCTCTGATGCGGCCAGTGCCCAACTCCCTCGCTCTGCTTCACCATCAGTGGCTGCTGCACTCCGTGGCTCACACTCTTAGCTGCCCCTCATCCACTTGTCGGAGCTGCTCTCCGCCTGCCACGTACCTCACTCTCAGCCCCATACTCCTGCCTTTCTATTCCCTTGACAACGGCACACTTACAGGCCTGTCTTTCTCCCCACCCCCACCCCCCCACTTCCTTATCCTCCTGCAAGACCCCAGGGTGACATATTTGCTGGCTGCCTGAGGAAGCAGAGTGCTTTGTCCTCTGCACGCGCTCAGCACTTTGGTCACTTTTGGAGCTCCTTGCACGCAGAGGAGGTCGTGGCCCAGGTGCTGGGATCACCCAGCCTGCGAGGGATCCTGGCTCAGGGGCAGATGTACCACGGGACTCAGGACGCTTAAGCTCCAGCACTCCTTTCTTGTCCTGATCCATTACTGGGCTGGGGGCTGAATTTTGTACTCTACCTTAAAGAGGGACCCTAAATCGTTTAAGCAGCAGGCTACAAATCTAGATGTACTCTGGGCAGACCACTTGGCACTAATAACCTCAGGTTCCTCATATTTAAGGTAGGAATAATAGGACCTATCTCAAGGGATTGCTGTAACGATCACCTAAGAAAACTCCCTGAGCATGATAGGAGCGGAATTCCTAAATGTTGGATCATACTGTTTGATTGATAGAATAAATAGGTGCTCAATAAATCATAGTTATTATTAAAATTGGTAGTACCAATTTATGGGTGGGTGTGCTGACTCAATCCTCTATAACCTGCTTGGGGGTGGGGGGTGTAATTGTTGCCCTATTTTACAGACGGGGAAACTGAGGCCCAGGGAAGGGAAGTGATTTTGTGTGTCAGGCAGCCACCCACTTGTGGAGCCAGGTCTATATGGCTTAGAAGCTGGGTCGGTTTCAGGGACATTGCTGTTCCCCAGGAAGTCCTCTGAGGTGGCTTCTGCTTGTAGAATGCCCCCACCCCATGAAGAGACCCCACCAAGAAGGACAGCCTCAGCTTCTGGAGCCATATGACTGGCTCCTGTCCCCGACTCTTCTTGTTTCTATTTCGGCTCTTCTCATTCTGAATTTCGTTTCACCTCAGGCTCCCACCTTGACACATACACAAGAGACGGGCGAAGTTTCAGGGACCGTGAATATCGAGGTAGTTCCATAGCAATGAGGTGCCCAGCTCATGAGATTAGTCATACACCTTTCTGATAAGAAAAGCGAAAACGTGAAGTTGAAAACTGAAGACTTCCTGAATCCAACTCTCCACGTCCTGCCCTAAGGAACAAGCGACTCCCAAAAAGGAATCATTAGTGGAAGTCCCACGTTTCGCTGGCGATGGAAGGGGAACTGGTCGGGGAGGTTTAGTTTCAGGATCTCACCTCACTGCCAGTGGGGGCTCAGGGAGGGCTCCCCCTCTCCCAGCGGTGGGAGGGTCTTGCTGCCCTGGGCTCTGAGACCGGAGTCCATGCTGCACTTTGCTGGGATGGTCTGTCCCTGTCGTGGGCACCTGTGTCGGACAGCCAGAGGCTGTGTCTTCCTGAGCAGCTGCCAGCTTAGCTGTGTGGCAGGGCCCCACTATTGCAACACGAGCTGCTGAGGTTTCTGTGGCCCCTCCAGTCAGAAGACGGCCCAGGTGCTGTGGGCAAGACATGTGTGATAGACTGAATTAGACCCCCTTAAAAAAACACCACCACTCTGCCTGTTTTTCTGCAGAGTTCGTCTCTGGACCCACACCCCTAACCGACATCTATGCTTGAAGCTTGCTCTTGGGTCTGGCCAGTGCAATAGCAAAGAGTCCAGACAATTTGGTCGGACATTCTCAGTTTGGTCCTGCCTCCTCTTCTTACTAGCTGGGTTATCTTGGCAAGTTACTCTCCTCAATGGGCCACAGTTTTCTCATTTGTACAAAGAATAAGTTAATAGGACCTACCTTGGAGGGAGACTGCTAGAATTGAGCAAATTAATGTCTATAAAGTGCTTGTTATAATGACAAGTGTGGCACAGAATAAATACAAAGAACATGTTTTTCGACTGAGGGAGGGAAACGGGGATTCCTAAAATCTTGTTCACTTGAGACAGAGGGATCTGATACATCCATTTAAAACACTTAATGGGAGGGGGATGAGGGTGAGGGGGATCAAATGTATGGTGATGGAAGGGGAGCTGACTCTGGGTGGTGAACACACAGTGTGATTTATGGATGATGTGATACAGAATTGCACACCTGAAATCTATGTAATTTTACTAACAATTGTCACCCCAATAAATTAAAAAAAAAATAATAAAAAAAAACATAAAAAAAATAAAGGAAGTTTTCTCTGAAAAAAAAAACACTTAATGGGAAATAATTTTAAAGGTACAGAAAATTTATCAGAATAGTGCAACGAACACTCTCATACTTCTGAGTCTCATACCCAGACTCACTTCTTTCTTTATTTTTTTAACAACTGATGGTCAGTTTATTTAAAAGGCTGATTTAAGCATCTGCAGTGGTGACTTCAACCTCCACTCCCGGTCAGTACTGATGGAAGTCACCTGCTTCCCAATCTCAGGACTGTGCAGGTCAGGGAGTCGCTCGTGGATCCGAAAACAATCCCAAGTTCTTAGAACCTTCCCCTCAGGGAGGTTTTCTTATAGTGATGCTCAGAGTCTTGGTAGGCATCCGAACTGGTCCTTTCTCTTTGAGATTCTTTTCCTTTGCGCCTCCGATCTAGTCAGCACACACCTTCTCCAAGGATTTTCCGTTGTGGCTGGTTAGAGTCATTCTAATTCTGTGAATCGCCACCTTTCGTTTCATGGCTGTGGCGCGACTTCCTGACTGGCTTGTTCCTCGGGAAGAGTGAACAGCGGGGAGTCAGGAGCAGGACTCACCTATTTTTTGTAGCAGCTTTATTGACATATAATTCACACACAGTTCACTCATCTAACGCGTACAATGTGATGGCCTTCAGTACAGTCACAGAAAGTTGTACTTGCAACCCTCACCACACTCAATTTTAGGACATTTTCATTACTCCCTTCCCCCCAAAGCCTCACATCCCTTGGCTGCATGCACCCCATTGCCTATTGTTAATACCTTTTATGTTTTTTACTATTAATACTTCCTGCATGCTTCGCACCGTGGTTTCCAATGTTTTTGAGTCTTGGGGACCCTTTTAAGTGTTAAAATCCTCTGTGGAGTCCTCACATTCATTTAGTCACGCAACACATATTTAGTGAGCAACTGCTGTGTCCAAGCCCGGTCCTTGGTTCTCAGGGCTGTGGATGCAATAGAGAGCACACAGACACGGCCCTGTTTGTAGGGGTGAACACAGACCCATTCACACGCTGAGAGGAGTCCATGTAAATCTCAGTGTGGAAAGTGCTAGAAAAGAAACTAGGAAAGACCCACTAGAGAAGGCAGCAGGGGACCTCCCCTCATATGGGGAGTGAGGGCAGGCGTCTGTGGGTGAGTGGAGATGGGAGGACCCCTGACAGAGGGAAAGAAAAGCCTGTGGGAAGCCTGGGCTGGGAAGGAACATGCTTGAGGGCAGACTGAGCAGAAAGCCTGATTTTAGCGGGAGGGAGGGCGAAGAGGAGCAAGGAGAGACCGCAGGACGTGTGAGGTGAGATCATGCAAGGCTCATAGAGGCTTGAGCCTTCTCCATGCATCGGGGGCCTCCATAGTTATCGGGTACTGTGCTGAATTCTCTTACATGTTTAAGCCAACAGATTTGCCCTTAATTAATCACAGCACCTTTTTTTCCATCTGAACGGTAGCCACCTACACGTGGGCAAGAAAGAGTATTTGTGATGGGAACTCCTTGTGAGGACTTGCAGGCGTCCTCGGAAGCCCATGCTTTACCA
Source organism: Rhinolophus ferrumequinum (assembly GCF_004115265.2). Classification (NCBI taxonomy): domain Eukaryota; kingdom Metazoa; phylum Chordata; class Mammalia; order Chiroptera; family Rhinolophidae; genus Rhinolophus; species Rhinolophus ferrumequinum. The sequence continues at coordinate 31,059,310 of NC_046298.1, forward strand.
GTTGGATGGAATTGTTTCAGCCTCCCCTTTATTTCAGCATTTTATAAACTCTGTCCCATGGGACACTGCCTTCCCCTCAAAAAATCCCCCTCCCACCAAACCCAAAGGTTTTGTAGTCAAACAAGTTTGGAAAGTACCCTAGTTCTTTCTGTGCATTTTACAAGGCACAGGAGCATACTGAAAGTTCTGAAAAGTCCTGCAGCAAATAACCCAGTGTTTCCCAAACTCAATAGTCTAAGGAACCCTTTTATTCCATTACTCCATGAAAGTCATGAAACTAGCGTTATGTGGTAAATGCTTTGGAAAACATGGCTTAGTTCTGCAAATGGGCCAGCTGCGGTGTGGGATGGGCAAATGTGTAAGATACCCAGCCAGAGCCTGCACAGAGACAAGGCAATGTGAAAAGCAGGAACTGTAGAATATTTTCAAAAGGGTTCACTCACTCTTATTCTTGCAAGAAGGCCTGCTGACCCCTGGGCACTGTCCTGGCTCCCAGCAGGGCTGTGCTGTCCTCCTGTTGGGCATAAACACCAACCTCAGGCAAGGTCGCCTGAGACCATGATACAGGGAGAGGGAACAGGTCACTGTGGCACCCACTCAGTAGCTAACCTCCCCTCTTGGTTACAAGGAGGGGTACATCCGGGTGCTGCTCCCTGCTCTGCAGCTGAGACTGAGTCCGTCCCAGCTAAGAAATGCCCCCCTTTCTGACAGCACCCTATTGAGAGTGAATCCCGCTCCCTTAGACCCTCCCCAAACCACTCACCCAAAGCCCAGCCCCATCCAGGCTCTTCTAACATCCTCTCACTTCATGGTCCCCTGGGGAAGGTCTGCCCTCAATGCAAAGAGGAGTAAACTTGGCTGTTCCACGCTCCTGGGGGTCTTGGCCAGCAGGTCTCGACAATCTCAAAAACGTCTCTCTCTCTGAACTAAACATATCTCCATTGCTTTATATATGAAGCATCTTTTTGAAAACATGTGGGATTAATTTTGCAAAGATATTACCAGTGATAAGGCTTGACTCAGGGTGACCACGTTTATTAAAGAAGCCACAGACTAAGATGAAATATATATTGAATGATGCAATGATATGTTTTACTCCCTTCTGTCCAAGTCCAAACTTATACCTGGAGCCTCTTCCATTGCAGCATTCTGCCCCCTTCCCCCCCAAGTCCCCTCCCCCCCGGTCTGCCATCAGGGCGCTGGAGGAACTGGAGGGATGGCCTGCAGTTCCGTGTAGAGCTGGCTGAGGATTTACATGTTCTCGGCTAAAGGGAAAGATGTGTATGTCTTGTGATTTCAAATTGGGGCTCCATCCTTTGATAACTGAGCGACTTTGGGTGAGTTCCTCTACGTTCCTGAACCTCAGTTTTCTCATCTGTAAAGTGGGAGGCTCACCCACGACTCATGTTTAAGGATTTAGCAGACGGCATATATGAAGTGTTTAGCCCAGACCTTCTAACCCCCCCATCAGAAAACAGTGACCACCGCCTGCTGTGACCCATGGCAGAAGCCTGCAGGATGCCATATTAGGTAAGCAGAAGTGGAAGGAAAGAAAAGTATTGCTGTACTATGGGGGCCCTGGAACCAAATTTTAGGGGCACTTGAAAGATGGACATTTAGAATAAGAAACTAATATAAACTCATCATGAAAATCATCAAAACCACCTGGACAGTCGTCTGGCTGCCGACATGATCAAAGATGTCATTTCCGTTTGTGTCAGACATTGTATCACTGGTTTTACATACAACTACACTGAAATCACCACTTTTTAGTCACTTCAATTCAGCTTCAAAAGCTGCAGAAAAAATGATGTTTGATGGCTGCTGTTAAAAATAATAATGCTACCAAAAATTTAAAAATAAATGCTATTAAAAAGATAGTTGCTTGCAGCTGTCTTCCAGGTACATAAGTAGCTAATCAGAATCTCAATAAACATAACAGCGAAGTATGAGAAACACAGGGAAAGAGGGGCGCTCATGACTTACAGTCAGCCTCCCCGGGCCGGATACCCCCAGTTATTTAAAGTCACAGAAACGTCAAAGACAAGAGAGCGGCCAAACTCTGGTCCAATGCTAATAAATAGAATTTGTTTCCTGCAAAAAAAAAAAGAACACTGTGACCACCAGCAGGCCGGCCCGGTGGCTCAGGCGGTTGGAGCTCCGTGCTCCTAACTCCGAAGGCTGCCGGTTCGATTCCCACATGGGCCAGTGGGCTCTCAACCACAAGGTTGCCAGTTCAATTCCTCGAGTCCCGCAAGGGATGGTGGGCAGCGCCCCCTGCAACTAAGATTGAACACGGCACCTTGAGCTGAGCTGCCGCTGAGCTCCCGGATGACTCAGTTGGTTGGAGCGTGTCCTCTCAACCACAAGGTTGCCAGTTCGACTCCCACCAAGGGATGGTGGGCTGTGCCCCCTGCAACTAACAATAGCAACTGGACCTGGAGCTGCGCTGCGCCCTCCACAACTAAGACTGAAAGGCCAACAACTTGACTTGGGAAAAAGTCCTGGAAGTACACACTGTTCCCCAATAAAGTCCTGTTCCCCTTCCTCAATAAAAATCTTAAAAAAAAAAAAAGTGGTTGAGATTTAAAAAAAAAGAAAACGGTGACCACCATTGTTGTGGTCATCGTCGTCGTTATTATTATCTAAATAATACAGGCCAAATGCGTACATCTTCCGTCAGCATTTTTTCTAGATTAGATCAAGTTCTCAGCCTTGACTGCCATGGGAACCACCTGGGGAGCTTAAAAAGTACTGATGCCCCTACCCCTCAAGGTTGGCAATAGCTTGGTGCTGATAGGGTTGAGAGCAGCTGTCTAGGTCTGGTGCTAAGAAAAGGAGGACATGGCTTCCCTGCCACTTCAGTCTGTACAGTTCTGCTGAGTGAGCAAGAATGGATGGTTCTGATGGTCTAGGATGCAGGGCCCACGTTCGCACCACCCAGAGCCGTCTTTAGAAGGTGCATCCCACGGCAGCTCCCAGGGCTGCTGGAAGCCTGGGAATTGGGGCATCGCAGGGCGGTGGGTGGCAGCAAACCCCGAATCTCTCTCATTAGTGATGGAAATAGCTAACTTTCCTTGAGGGCTTCCAGGGCGCTGGGTGCTGCATATCCATGCATCTTCACACACACCACAACCCTTCAAAGTAGGTGAATTCGTTTCCAGTTGCTGCTGTAACGTTAGCACCGAATCGGTGGCTCGGAGCAACACACATGCATTTTTTCACAGTTCCGGAGATCAGAACCAGATCTGTTCTGGAAATGAGTCCCAGGGGGCTCAACTTAAGGTGTTGGCAGAGCTGTGTTCCTTCTGAAGGCTCTAGGGAAGAACCCACTTTCTTGCCTTTTCCAGTTTCTACAGGCCACCTGCATTCCTTGGCTCACGGCTCCTTCCTTTATCTTCAAAGCCAGCAGTGGCCAATTGAGTTCTTATATTGCACCACTTGGACTCTCTTTTGCCTCCCTCTTCCACTTCTAAGCACCCTTATGATTACATTGGACCCAACCAGGTCATCCAGGATTATCTATGTGAAAGACAGCTGATTAGCAAGGTAAATTCTGTCTTCAGCAGTGACGCCCCTTTGCTGTGTAACCTAACACATCCACAGGTACTGGACGTCTAGGGGGGGACCACTGCCTACCACTCTACCTTCTACTCATTATTCCCATTACATAGATGAAGAAACTGTGGCTCAGAGTGGTTAAGTGGCCCAAGACTACACAGCGACTGAGGACCCTAGTGAGATTCCCCAGACCCTTTGTGTGGAGGTCAGGGGACCACCCTCCTTTATCTTCAGCCACTGCAGGCCTAACACAGGCTACGAACTTCCACATTTCGTTCTCCATGACACACAGCGTCTCATCCTATCCCTGTAGCCTGAGCAGATGCAGAAACCACACATGAAGCGGGGGGAAGGGGCCCACTCACTCACCACCCCATTCCCAGCCCCCTCCATTCACAGATGGGCTTCAACCAAATACTTTACCACACCCTTTCCAAGTCAGTTTCTGTTCATTTAATCGGACCCATTGCGTGTTGAGTCAAGACCAGCTGGGAACATAGAGGGAGGCAAAAATAAGAAACCGTTGAGACTCCGGAACCCAACTAAAACGGTTCTCCAGGCTTTTTATTTTTAATTTTGGAGATTCACTCATTAGAAGTCCTTGCCACTTTGATGTTAGTTTTCCATTTGTGGGTCCATTTGGGGTGGGCTTGGGAGTGAAAACTATAGAGTCCATTTTCACTCAGCATCTTGGGAGCAAGCTGACATGACAGAAGAAAATCTTCATTTAGATGGTGTTTGCACCAAGAATGATGTGTATTTGTGTTGTCTCAACATCTAAGACAACAGGAAAATAAAAATGGAGGCAGAATCTCAGGGCTGGAAGGCTTCGCAGAGACAGACGCTGGAGCTCACCTGCCTTCGTGTGTCAGTAAGGACACAGGCCCGAGGGGTCCGGCCTGGCCCAGGCCATCTAGTGAGGGAGTGGCGCATTGAGACGCTGACCCAGACCATATCAGCGTGCTAGACAGGCTTGTGACATACCTCAGAAGGCTTGCCCTCCTGTCTCCCCTTTCCTCTCTCTCTCATGGACTCCTCTCCTGAAGCCATGCTTCCCCTCTGAAGATGCCAGCAGGAGTTAAGCAAACACTTGAAGGTGGAGACACTGGATTACCTGGCTGCTGACCCATCCTCTCAAGGGCCTGCAGGGCCTCACCAGGGATGTGCACCTGGGCCCATTAGCAAGGCCCAGCCCTGCCTCCGGAACCCACAGAACAGCGGCTCTCAAGTCCTGATTCTCTTGTCTGCAGTGGGACTGGGACATCTGTACTTAACCAGCTCCCCAGGTGATTCAAATGGGAGGCCATGGCATTCACAAAGGGGGAAGAATCCCCCTTTCAAGTTCTCTTTAAAATTTCCAGACCCTTCTGAGGGTGGGTGTAGGAATGAGTCCAGTTTTAGGTTTCATCTTTGTATTTTTTCCTGTGTGTTCTGAATTTATTTTTGCAATGAGCATTTTTTTTTTTTTAAATAACAGGATGACACAATTTATATACTATTTCCATTAGAAAAAAACAAAACCAAACCGAGACTCGTCACATGGAAGGCTGTGCATGGAAGCTGGTCCAGGAAACCCAGTCTTTTCTGCAGCGCCAGACCTGGCCCTGGGTAGCCAGTGCACAGGTACTACAGGGGTCCCCCGTCAGTCAGTACAGGCTCAGATATTGCCACTTTGGGGGGCCTCACTTAGCAAATGCCAGGTCCCTTTTCTGTTGGTGGGAGTCATGCCCCACGACGATGCGGAAGGCAAAGAGACTATTAGCAGCTGAAGCTGGGGTGGGGCTGCCTGGTTCGTCCTTTCCAGTGACTTCCTGAGATGCTGGCTCCCTGCCTGTCAGAGGGACTTCTGTCCACCAAGCCTGGGCTGGTGACCACACTCCCGCCCATGACACCTCAGTTTTCCCAGCAGGAATCTGCCCAGGCACCCCAGATCCTTTTGGGTCCTCAGCTGTCCCCAAGCTCACATGTGCCCCCTCCCTCCCCACCCCCAACTCCATCTGTGCTTCCTTCTCTCCAGCGCTCATCCAAACTGGGATTCTTAGGCCTCACAGCTGGCACTCCCAGGAGTGTGGGTTGGAGAGGAGAACGTAGAGGCTCTCCCACTCTGGCTTGCTGCGGTGGGTGCTGGGGTTGGTGGCAGGACCCAGGACGGGCTCTCGATAGTAGGATAGTAGGATTATGTGAGGTCAGGGAGAGCTGCTTGGAGGAGGGGACATCTGAGCGGAGCATTGAGTGTTCAGAACTAGGCAGGTAGGATACTTTAAGCGCAGGGAGCAAATGGGCAAAGGCCCAGAGGAAGGAGGGAGTCCAGTGTTACTTAAGAAACAGCAGTCAGCTGGGTCAGCTGGTACTTGGAGAAAGAGGAGTTTAGGAAAAGGGGCAGGTGAGGCTGAGGGGAAGTAGGAGAGTGGTGTGGGGGCTGCTTAACTCACCTGGATCAAGGGAGTGAGCCTGGACCTGGGGCTGCCGCTTGGACTGGCCTTACATTGGACTGAATATGAAGCATGAGGGAGAGGCAATTTTCTCCAGTAGGGTTTAGGAGGAAACCCTTGGTAATTAAATGGGCCACAAATGGTGGGATTTCAGGCCGAAGCCAGGGAGGCTTTTGGCAGAGGGAGGTTTTTTCCAGCTGTCTTGTAAGAACATAGGCCCCCCTTACCCACTTCTGGAAGTCTAGTTATGCTTTGGACAAGACAGCTATGCAGGGCAGGGTTCTTACATTCCTAAGAATCTATGTAGCCCTTTGGGGCTGGGCGCTGCATTTGTCGCCTGGGCTGGCTGGGTTCCAGAAGGCAGTGGTGAGAAAACCTGAAACGTCGGTGGTGGGGTGGGGGAGTTGGTATCATGAGGAAGGGAAACCAACTTGTTTCGTTGCCCTCCTCTCACTCCGCCATTGCTTTCGTCTGAACACATTTTCCCCCTTAATGTTTTTTTTTTTTAAATTATAAAAATAATGCAGCAACCGCATTATATAAAATTTGAAAAAGGAAAAAAAAGAACTGTTTCCCTCTGGTCCCCTCCACACTAACCCAACAGCTCTCAGGCTTCATTCCGGCCCAAGACCGTTTTTGAACTTATTATATCATACTCGTTTTCCTCATTGCTACGAACTCTTCGTTTGGTAGCATCGACGGAGCTGTCGTGCCACCCTCTATTAAACTATCCTGTGTGGCTGGTCATTTCGGCGGTTTGGACATTTCTGATCTTTGGGGACAATGACACAAATGCCTGCACGTGTGGATTTTTGCTTTTGTTAATTACTCTCTTAAAACAATGCCCAGGAGTGGCCTTATTGGGTGGCCAATATAATCTAATCCCTGCTCACTTCTCCAGTTATTCCTTCTGCACTCACTCCACTGCAGCCATATGAGGCTCCTTGTTGTCCTCAAATGTGTTAACCGTGGTCCTACCTCAGGGCCTTTGCATGCCTGCTCCCTCCTCCCAGAACCCTCTCCTCCCAGTTGTTTAGGTGGCTTTGCCGTTACTTCACCCAGGGGGTCTGCTCAGATGCCTCCTCCTCAGTGAGGGCTAGTCTCACTTTCTCTGCAGTTGTCCAGCTTTGTTTTTCTTGTGGGCACTTGTCATCATGTGACATCAATGCAGTTGGTGGCTTCCTGTGAGACAGTAAGTGCCACGAGGACGATGTCTTGTTCTTTGGTGCATCTGCCGCTTCCTGGCACCGAGGAGATGCTCAACAACACTTGCTGAATGAACATGTGGACACATGGAGGGCTACAAATATTTTCAGGTCTCTTGACCTGGAGGGCCGTGTTCTTTACGAAAGGAGTGGCCATTTTCCAGCGTTTGTGAGCGGCTGGCTCCTACAAAGGTGCTCGGGGCGAGGGGCAATTTCAGTTGGGGCTTTTCTCTTGCCAGTGGTTCTGACACATTCACGCCTCTGAAAACATCCACACGGACACATTCTGGGTATTAATTTAGTAGCAGGGTGGGCACCAGATGAGAGAATGAATAGGTTTCTGCCCTTCGAAGTGATATTTTAGGCACTGCTTGGCTGGAGTCCTGGAGATTTCAGGCTACGGATAGAGAAAGCCAAATTAAAATGTTGTGAGGGTCCACTCATTCCCCGTGGCAGGATGACCCCACTTTCGGAGCCAGAATACAGATGGTCCGGGTGATGCTGACCTGCCCCCAGGGTGGTCTGAACAAACTCACTGTGACCCAGACGCTGGGGTCTCAGCTCCGAGCCTTGACCCTGAATCTGACACAGATGAGAAGGTAAAGAAGTGGATCCGCTCGTGCTGCCCGAGTGTTTGAGGGCAGCTCTGGGAACAGAGCTCACTCACCTCCGTGGTTGGGCTTGGCTGCTGTTTCAGGAATCTGGTTGGATTGATCCTTTGGGCAGTGTCACCCACGGACTAAGCAGATGAAAGTGTAAACCTATGCTCCAAGACGGACTTTGACACCAACTTGCTGTGTGACCTTGGACATGTCCCTCACCCTCCTTTCCAGGGAGGAAAAAGGTTGAAACAGAGCTCATGGTGGTGTGTGTGTGGGGAAAAAGATACCCAGAAGTCTTAATGCTCAAGTACCACCTGAGTCTCCCTTCTCCACTGACAACAATCCCCGTTATGTAAGACGACCCGGGTAAACCCTCTCACACGGTGGGCCCTCAATTTTGGGAGATGCTAGTTCCTTTGCAAAGCAGTGTCTTGGGGGTTATTTCAACAAGTCTGTTGACTCAGCCCCCTAATACCTAGGAGGCAAATCACCGTAGAGTGATGGGTAAAGGCTTGTCCTGGCTTCCAGCCCTGGCTCAACCCCTTCCAATCTGGGCGGCCGTGGGCGCATGGCTTAACCCCCCCTGAGAGCTCTTACCTCCACACTGGGCGCAATGGGAGTTCTTTGTTCTGAGGGCAATTGTGGTTTGAAGAGAAAGATGAACGGACAGCCTGAGTTTAGTGCCTGGGGCACGGGAAGCCTCTCAGTGTCGCAGCCAGCGAGGATTAGTATTACCCTTGGAAAGGCCCTGGTGGAGGGTGCCTCTCACTGCATTTTAGTTTACCTGGGAGGCAGCTGGGTGGGGGGAAGAGTCCACATGGCATGGTTACTCTCAGCGCACTCGGAAAAGGGAGCTGACTCTATCCCTACCGGAGATCGGTCCAGTCTCTGAAAGACAGGCCCACAATTTCTACCTCTGCCCACAGAGATCAAATGCCTGCCTTAACTTGTGTTTCAGGCTGGCATGAGACTCAAAGGAGGAGGTGAACATGGCAAGTCAGGGGGCCCCAACCAGTGCAAGGAGGTGAGGTGCTCCCCCCTCCTGAGGCTCACGGCCTGCTGAGTGCTTTCCAACCATGGGTGTCTAGTTAATTCTCCCAACAACCCCGGGGGGTGAACACCATTCCTATTTACCACTGAGAACACCGAGACTCAAAAAAGTAGATGATTACCCAGTAGGTGACCAAGGGGGGATTTGGTCCTTGGGGCTGTCTGAGATGGAAGCTTTTACCATGAGTTGAAATGCATAGCATCCAACGTCTGTCCCCTTACTCCTGCTGCTCTTGGGACAGTCCTGCCTACCAGCTGGACCTCTGGGCTGTGGAATGGTCCATTGCAAGCAGATAAGTTTCTTTTTCCTGGGCCTCCTCCCCAGGGGGTCTAATTTGAAGGTCTCAGGAGGGCCTGGGGATCTGCATTTACATGAACTCAGCAGGTGATCGTGATACAGGTGGCTACAGACACTTGGAGAAACCACTCCTCTGGAAGAATCACGCCTCTTCTTAGCTCATCTTCCCCAAATGCTGACCACACAGGGAAGACATGTGACAGTGAATGGCTGACACCTGTGTGAGCCACACTATTCTCCCCACAACTCGTGCAAAGAAATCCTACTTTCACTGACGCTAATTAAAGAAAGGAGAAAAAAACCCACTGGACTCAGATCTGGAAGGACACCTGGAAATCCTGTAATGCTGTTTCTTTTTATTTGATTTTAAAAAAATTAACTTTATTTTGAGAGCAGTTTTAGGTTCACAGCAAGACTGAATGGAAAGTACAGAGTTCCCCTACAACACCGTCCCCCCAGCCTTCCCACAGTCTCCTCAACTATTAACACCCCCCAGCAGAGTGTTACATTTGTTACAATCGATGAACCTTTGTTGATACATCCTCATCAGCCAAGGTCCACAGTTTACCTTAGGTTCACTTTTGGTGTCCTGCGTTCTGTGGGTTTGGACAAACATATACTGACACGTGTCTGCCATTATACAAAACAATGCATACACATTTTAAGAAAGGAAAAAACTGCGTTAAAATTACGCTGACGGTAACCACTTTGAGCTCCTCTTGTAATTGCAGAAGTCAAATGTGACTTGTGTTCATCTTTTGTTATCGGTATATATTGAGTATTACAATGATAATACAGAGGGTATCATTATGCCCTCTGCAGTATCGTTCAGAGTAGTTTCACTGCCCTGAGAATCCTCTCCACTCCGCACATTCATCCTGCCCTCCCCAATGCTCTGTTTTTTAAACTGGAAAATCCAGTTGAGGACAGATGTTTCAAGCCGTACGATAAACATGGAGGCCTTCTCAGAGCGTTCATTTTAATGAAAGATTTGGGGAGGAGGGAATAAAGTGATAAAATTGGTCATTAAAAAATGTTTTCTTAAAATCAAAAGTCACGTTTTGTGAAGTAATTGCAAAATACACAGAAATTTTAAAGACAAGACCAGATACTTCAAAGACATTTGAGCCGATTAAGGCATGCTGGTAGAAATTACCAACTGGCTCTCCAGAAAATAGAAAGCGTTAGCCAATTTCCATGGTGTAAACACTCCCATCATGGCCGATTTAGGCTACGAATGTGACATCACAGAACGCAGAGCTGGAAGAGACCCTGTGAACCTCTGGGGAAAGTGAATTCAGATTTTTCTGTACAACACAAAAGCTTCTGATCTAATGGAAAAATTGGTTATAAGTCTCTCAGGGAACCAGTAACACAGCCAATATCAGAACCCAACTCCTGGTTGGCAGGCAAGTGAGTTGTGTCCACACATTAAGTTCTACGGAGTGACTCCAAGACTGACCTGTCCCATGTAAATGAAGATTGGTGTAAATAAAATGGCACCATGGGCTCTAGAATCCCACAGATCAGACAGTAAACAACACGATCTATGTTCAAGTGTTACACACATGAATTCCCTCATCCACTTACTCATTCACTTATTCCTGAGCTAATGAAGAAAATATTTACTGACACCAACTTCATGCCAGGTGTTATTTTAGGCACTGGCGAAGCAGAAGTGAGCGAGACGGCCGTCGATACTCGCTGGGTGGGGCTCAGATGTGCTCCAAGACTCAAGAGGAGAATACACAGGGAAGCTGCAATGGGAAGCAAGATCTGATGGAGCTTTCTGGACTTTTCTTGAGCTCTTATCGTGCTGGTTTGTGGTTGTCTGATGACTCACAGCACTCCTTACTGGGCAGTGAGCTTCTCAGGGCAGGGCTGGGTGTTGTTTCCCTTGTAACTGCACACCTAGCACAGGACCCACACAGGACAGGTGCGCAGTGAGTGTTCATGGAACAAGTGGGTCCTGGGTTTGCAGAGGTCCTCCCTGTAGGGGTTTCTGACAGCTGTTTCCACCCTTCGGTGTGGTCTTCCTTATATCACCAACAACACACAATTCCAAGGTGATCGATTCCAAGGTGACCGCAGGGAAAGTCTGCTCATTGTCAAAGAAGCTAACCTGGCCACGGAGGGATTGGACTGATGGAAGGCAACATTATGGTAAAAGGCAAAAGGTGGAGTTTGGAATCTGACCAACATGGGTTAAAATCCCACCTCTACCATTCACTCTCCGTGTGGACTGCCCTCTCTGAGCCTCAGTTTCCTCATCTGTACAATGGGGATAAAATAGCTTACTTCCCAAGGTTTGCTGTGAGGCTTAGAAATAGTGTATTGAAAGTAACTAGCCTATAACTGGCACAGAGGAGGCCCACAGTAAGTATTAAAAATATAATTAAGGCAACGGACTTCAATTCTAGCTGCAAATCTCAGCATGTTGAAGGAAAGGGACCCTGGAGGTGATCCAGCTTTTGACTTTTCAGATGAGGAAAGTTGGAACAGAAAGGGGAAACAACTTGCCCACAGTTATCCAGTGAGTTAATATCAACATTGAAACTCAACCTGGGGCCGATTGTCAGCCGGTCAGGAAGTTGTGCTGGGAATGATTGATCTTAGAGGTAACAGGAGAGGGGAAGGGAGGTGGCAGGGGCAAGGGGGCCAGGAACCATCTGAATTTCTACTTTAGGATGGGTTTACTCTGCCTTTTCAGCCAGAGCAATAGTTCTTTAGGGTGATGAGATAACAACCACGAAAGCGGTTTGCAAACTGTAAAGTCCTATGAATTCTTACCAGTAACTAGATAGATGTACTGATGCTTACTACACACTGGGGAGCATGTTAAATACTTTGTGTGTATTACATCCTGCCAAAAGGAGGCCCCGGAGGAAGCTACTGTTGACAGCCCCATTTTGTAGATCAGAAAATAGAACCAGAGAGGTGAAGTTGCTTGCCAAAGGTCACACAGCTGGGAACAGGCAGAGCTGACACTTGAACTTGGATCCAACTGACTCCACTTTGATCACCACACTGAGCTGCCTCTTTAGGGTGTCCTGGCTTCTGGAACTGGGAGAAGGTCAGCAAGTTCTTGTGGCTGGAGAATGTGACCGGTGAGTGTGGTCGCCAAGACAGCGAGATTTTCCTGGCTGCCACCACTGCCCGGCCCACGTCTGGATCTTCTAGAAGCCCGAGCAGGGCCCTCCACAGTCCAGTGTGCTCCAGCAGTGGAATTCACCCCAAGTTGGAAGATGAATCTGATGCTGTCTCCTTTTTGGATGAGAAACAGAAGTCGAGGGCCTGGCCACCTCTTGCATAGGGTCAAGACCAAAATACTCTCTCGGCCCTTGAACTCCATCCTGCCCCATATTCCCTGGGCCCCACCAATGCCTCCTCACTTCCCAGGTCATTGACTCGAGTCCAGTGGGAGGCCGACAGGGCAGAGGCTTCAGTTCACTCTGGAAACATCTGGCTCCTGAGGACTTTTTGTGGGAAACTTGTATCTATCCGCTTTTGGGTCCTCGGCTGAGCCAAGAGCAGATGGGGTCCCTCAGAAACTATGAGCTAGCCATCCTGATTTTCCTTCCCAGAGCCTTTGGGTTGGGTGGAGGGCAGGCAGAAGAGCACGGTCAGAGGTATTTACACTGTAGCCACATTTCCAGGATTTCCATCAAGGGGTACTCAGGGGTCACTCTGGTTGGAAAGGAAGTGGGGTTGGGCTTGGAGTTGGACTTTAATAGCACTTTGGATAAGAATTAAGGAAACGTGAATTGTTCAAAAGAAAGTACACATGAAGGGCGGTTTGAAGTGGAGGGTGGGGGCTACACCCACTCCCGTGGCACCACCTGGAACTTCTGAAAGACCAGAATTATCTAGAAACGAAGAGAGGGAGCTCTCCTGCTGATGTGGCAGCCTGGCAGGTGGGACCTGGGGCTTTGCCAGATGTCTTCTGTGACCACTGTGTTCGCTGGCTGAGGGTTCCTGGAGACGGGGGCAAGTTGGGGTTGAAAGCCAGCTGCATCCTGCTCCCTAGGCTGGGTGTCCTTGTGGAGGAAGGGATATCTTTCCAAAGTCAGGCAAAGCCACCATATCAGCCAGCACTGGTTCAGCTTCCTGATCTCATATCAATAACCAAAATGGAATACACCAGACTTACAGAGTTAAGTCCACTTATTATTTCACATAACAGGAAGTTATGGGCCAGCTTCAGGGTTGGCTGGCCCCACAGCTCAGAGATGTCCTCAAGGACCCAGGTCTTTTCCATCTCCTTGTTCTGCCAACCTTGACGCTGGATTTGTCCTTGGGCTGGCCACAAGATGGTGGCTCCAGCCATCCCAATCAGGTGACAGGATCTAGAGGAAGAAGAGAGACCATCTTTTCCGTGGCACTCTCCTGGTAGGGAGGAGACTTTTCTCAGAAGTCTTACATCTCATTGGCCAGAACTGGGTCACATGCCCATTCCTGAATGAATCACTCTGGAGGGGTGAGTTTGATGATTGGATTAGACTAATTATAGGGGTGGAAGGGAGGCTCAGGGCAGTCGACCTCAATGTCCGCTGCAGCCCCAAAGTCCATGAATGGGATTCTTTTCTCTGCAAATGCAGGCCTCCTAATTCTCCTGTATTAAAATGGACAATCAGAGTAGAGTCCCCAAACATAGCAGACTCAGAGTAGCTAGCTGCATTTGAAACTCCAAGTTTCAGAAGCCCAGCCCCGCTCCCACCCCTGCTTCTGATTAACCATTAACATGTTCCTTGGCTGACATGTGAGTTTCTGAGCTGCACATGCCCTGTTCCCCACTGCTCCATGGGTGTTTTGGCTTTGCTTCTGCTAACGTCCTCGATGCTTAGAAATCACTTCAACCACAGTTTTCTCTCTCTTTTCATGCTCCCTCTTTGATCCTATCCTAGCAGCCCAGGTTTGAGGTCTTTGTTCCCATGGCTTCTGGTCGCTCTGAGGCTTTCCCCTCAACCTCACCCACTGCTCATCAAGTGGAGTCTTGGGAAAAGAATCCATAGCACTCTCTGGTTCACTTAGCTACCTTTTCCTTCTCCTCACCCCCACAACTTTTTATCATGAAAACTTTCAAACATACCGAGAAGTTTAAAGTGATGGACACCAATATTTACCCACTACCCACGTTCAACAGCTGTTACCATTTTGCCATATTTGCTTTATAGATCTGTGTTTATATACTTGTTGATCCATGTGAAAGTAAGTTGCAGGCATGTTGACAGACCACACACAAACACCTTCGCGGGTGTCTACTAACAATGAAGACTCTCTCCTTCAGAATCCCAATGCTATGCTCACACCAAAGAAATTTAATATCTTTAATATCCAGCCCCTATTAAAATTTCCCAGTGAAGCATCTATCATTGGGATTCATTTGAATCTGAAAAGAAAGTAAATTTCTTCCAGCCTCCGAGAGGCTTATGAGGTTGCTCTAGAATGACCAAAAATACATCGAAACACACATGCAATTTTCCCAGCCCAGAAGTCTTCGTTATTCTTTTCCCTAACCCCACTTACATCTCTCAAAGTGATTTTTTTTTTTTTTTTTTAGGTCACACATAGGGCAGAAACCAGATGGCATTTTAATCTGCAACTCGATTGCACGGTCCTGGGAAGGCTCCTGGGTCTTGGCACGAGATGATGTGTCTCTAGCATCCAGCAGCTGCCTTAGCATTTGCTTGTTCAGATTCTCTTGACTTTTAATAATACCACGATGAGGGGTAGACTTCTGCTTTGTCTGCACTCCCATGCTGAAGCAGTAATTCCTCCAAAGTAGGTTTGTCAGTAAGTTGTGTTGACTGACTCTTTTCAGGAAAGTGGCCACAGAGTCTGTGGTGACAAAAAAGCGAAGGGCCTCCGCTATACAGCAGATATATCTGTTTTTCAAACAAACATGTGCGACAGTGACAATTTCATTTTCTACACTCACCAGATGAACAATAATTTCTTTTTTCTTCTCCTATGCTCACAAGTATCTCCAGTACAATGCTGAATAATTGTTATCATCGAGACAGATAATATTCATGTACCAGGCATGACTTAGTCTACCCCTATTAAGTCGTGAGGTAGACTGAATAATCGCCCCCCAAAGATATCCATGTCCTAATCCTCGGAACCTATGAATGTTACCTTATGGCCAAAAAAGGACTTTGGAGATGTGACTAAATTTAGAATTTTGAGGTGGGGCGAGATATTGAATCATCTGGGTGGGCCCTAAATGCAATCACAAGTGTCCTTATAAGAGAGAGGGTGAGGGAGATTTAACATAGAGCAGAAGTAAAAGCCATGTGACCACGGAGGCAGAGATGGAGCAATGAGACCACCAGCCCAGGAAAGACAGCAGCCATCAGAAACTGGAAGTGGCAAGGAAACGGATTTGCCCTAGAGCCACCAGAGGAAGCGTGGCTCTGCTGACATCTTAATTTCAGCCCAGCAAAACTGATTTCAGATTTTCGGCCTCCAGAACTGCGACAAAATTAATTTCTATTGTTGTAAGCCGCCAAATTAGTGGTCATTTGTTACAGCAACCACAGGAAACCAACACAGGTAGACACAATGACTATCATCACCCCCATCTCATGCACAAGGAAACCATCCTAGTAGTGATCTGGACCTGTAAGGAAGCGTTGGATGTCATCAGCGATTTGTTCAGTTTGGCTGTGGCCTATCTATCCAACTCCCATAGAAGACTGGGGCCCAAGTACTCTAGACTTTAAGTGCCGTGAGGGCAAGGATCATCTTTCATAGTTCTCTGTAGACCCTGGTTCTAGCACATTGATAAGCTTTCTAGATGTCCCTTTGAGTTGATCCAGTAATCTCTGCTGCAGGTGTGTTGGACTTCCAGGATTGAAGTAGTTCAATTGATTTCCTCTGCCTACAAGTGTCTATCTATCTAGTCTATCCATCCATCCATCCATCCATCCATTCATCCATCCAAACCACCATTTATCCACCCATCTGTCTTTTCAGTCATCAACAAGCATTCATTGAGTTTAAGTGTAGGATATTTAAGAATGGGATATTAAGTATAGTTTTCAGGGGTACAGGGGAAGGGGAAGGGAACACAGACACAGCTGCAATGTTGGGGAGCTGGGGGAAACCCAGACTAGGAGGCCAGAGTCTGTGCAGGGAAGGTCATCACAGGCCAAAGTGCAACCAGTTAAGGGGAAGTCAAGAGGGTCTTGATAGTCTAATAGAGCAAAGCTTGAAGGAATTTGAGAACAGGAGACATTTGAATGTCTGTATAGGCAGCTCTGGTTAGCATAGGAAACTCTGAGAACAGGAGGTAGGGTTCTAGGGCTTCAGGGAACAGCTGCACTTACATGGAATTGGGGCAGCTTGGAAAAGTTAAGAAGAAGAAATTAAGACCTCAGACAAGGGGATCAGATGAAACAAGCAAGCAAGAAACCTGTCACATTTAATTAGAGCATGAGGCGAAGAGAAAATTCTCAGAAAAAAGGTAGAAGAAACCCAGGTGCCAAAGTTCAGCCTGCTGACTAAAGGTCACAGTTGGTGCACAAGGTCCGCTGAATGAGTAGCCCAAGCACTAGTGCTGAGACTCCAGAGGCGTGTACTGGAGTGACTGCCCTGGGCCAGACAGGCGGGGACAGCCCTGCTAAGGGGGTTCAATGGTGCCAGCTGTGGGCAGACAAGAGCAAAGAGGTTGGCCACAATAGGGACTGATTTTGAAGAATCATCGTGGATTGGTACCGGCTACTTACAACTAACGTTGGCTGTTTAATTCAACTATATACGAGGTCAGGCAATTAAGTTCGCAAACTCATCCTAGAAAAAGTGCTATAGACCCCATTGCTGAATAGCACTATGATCACCTTCAAAGTCCTCCCCTGATGCCAGCACCTAGTCCACCCTTCAAAGCAATTTTGGGACTCTTTCTGGAATGGCCATCAGAGCTGTCATCGTATTACCCCTGATGTCCTGAATGTCATCAAGATGTCTTCCTTTCAATATTTCCTGTATCTTCGGGTAAAGAAAGAAGTCATTGGGGGTCAGATCAGGTGAGTAGGGAGGGTGTTCCAATACAGTTATTTGTTTACTGGCTAAAAACTCCCTCACAGACAGTGCTGTTTAAGGTAGTGCATTGTCCTGATGCAAGAGCCATGAATTGTTGGCGAAAAGTTCAGGTCGTCTAACTTTTTCACTCAGCCTTTTCAGCACTTCCAAACAGTAAATTGGGTTAGCTGTTTCTCCAGTGGGTACAAATTCATAAGGAATAAGCCCTTTGATATCAAAAAAAGGTTAGCAATAGCAGTGCAACAAGTTAGCGAACTTAATTGTCAGAACTCGTGTATAGTTCATGGATCTTATTATCTGCTGGGCACTTGGAACACACTGCAAATAAAACAAAGCTCCTGACTTCCAGGAAATTGCAGTCTGTGGAGGAGACAGGTTCACAGGAAATCCTACTAAATGGCTAAGAGCTGGGTGCTGTGAAACCTCACTGGGGGTGTTCGACCTGTGGAGGTGGATGGGTAAGACCTCTCGCAGGGCCCTTTGGCTCTCTCCAGTGCTTCTGACATGTGGCACTCAGCAGAGGCTGACAGGGTGGGGTACCTGCCATTCCCGGGGCGGTGGGCACCTGAGAGCAGGCACATTACCTTATATTAGGTTGGTGCAAAAGTAATCACGGTTTAAAAATGTTAAAAATAATTGCAAAAACCGCAATCAGTTTTGCACCAACCTACTATTTTGTATCCTCCGCAGGAAATAAGCAGGAGCTGTGAGAATTGCAAGGGTTCAAAAAAACAAAAACAAAACCCAAACAAACCAAAAATGGCTGTGCAAAGGTATAAATGACCTTCGATGTCAAGCAATGTTCCTGCACATGGCTTCCCGGGGGTGGGGTGGGGAGGCTCAAATGCAGGTTCTGATGGGGTAGGTCAGGGCTGGGGCCTGAGAAGATTGTGCATATCTAACCAGCTCCCAGGGGACCTGATGGTGCTGGTTGCAGTTTGAATAGCAAGGCTGCAAAAGAGTCTTAGTACCACTCGATGGGGAATTATGTTGGAAGTTTTGAGAGGGTCTTACAAAAAAAAAAAAAGTTTCTGAGGTTGGCTAATCCCCACGATGTGTAAAAGATAGAAAGCAGATACTGAAGTGGGGAAAGAAAGCACTAGGGTGACAGGCAAGTGGCCCCAGGTGTCTTGATGTCCTGAATAGAACACAAGATGACCACAGCTTCTGTATCACCTCCCACTCACCCTGCCACAGAGCAGCGTTGGCTGTGACAAGACTTGCACCATCAGCTTTGTGAACATGAGAATAAGATTCAAGAACAACACAGTTCTTTTAAAATTATGTCTGAGTTCCTCTTACATATTCAACAGCATTCTATTGGGAGGGGAGTGTCATGTTTTAAAAAACATGATGTAAAACAGGCTCAGAATAAAGTATGGAGACCTTTTTCAGAATGAGCAAGCAAGATTTAATGGAGTCTTACAAAAGAGAAGAGTCACCAGAAGAGGCATGTGGCTTTAAATATATCTTAATGATTATTTGGGAAGGGGGGAGAGAGAATGGTTGTGGGTGTGGGTGGAGAGAACAAGGTGAGAGGACAGGAACTAAACATGAGAATGTGAGAAGACAGACCTCACACTTCTGGCAGAGGGGATTGCCCATAATTGGTTCTGCCCTTTTAAGAAATTACCTAAAATACAAAAGTTTCTGCTACCCAATGCAGCTTTCACCGGTTGATGATTTCATTACTTTTGGTTTTTCTTTTATTTGCCTGTGGCTAGAATCTGGTGCTCTGACATGCTGAAAATCACACCAGAAACTGACTTGTTTCACAGAACTGTCACCCATTTCCACCTCATTCTGAAAGACTTGCTCAGGGCTTCCAAATTTGCTCAGAAAAAAATTGATCTCAGTTTGTGTACAGTTCTAACATTCTTGCTGTAGTGTTTTCAGGCCATAGCAGTTTGTTGGGCTGCCAGAGATGGGCCAGCTGGGAGCTGCCAAGGAAGGAAGGACAGTCACATACTGTCATGCAGGGTGTCATGCGGGGTCTCTAGTCCCGCTCCCCACATAAGAACGCAGGATATGGTGAGGCCAAAAAGGAACACCCACGGAGCCAGAGATAGGGGAGTCATACCAGTACAGTCTCGCTGGCGGCTGGGTTGGAGATACAGGAAGCAGGAGCCACACGATCCGCAACCTGCCGTCCACTTGTTTCTGCCAACCAACCTCATGTGCTAACTGCAATCCGCTCTTGCTAGCTCAGCCACCATCTTCTTGCTAGCCCCTGTTTTCTGCTAGCGTAGCCACGGCAGTTATATTAGTGGCCAATGGCTCACTGGTTACAGCTGACGGCCAACTAGCCACAGCTGATGGCCATCCAATCACAGTTGATGGCCATTTACTACCCGAGTGAGCACTTTTCCACGTGAGGCGAAACTGCACTCCTGGCTCTGTCCCCACACATACATTCAAGGCAGGTGATAACAAAACAGAGACATCTGGGGTAGTTCATGTCAATGCAAGTGGTTTTACACACTTTGATAGGCCTGCGTCGGCTGCCATTCAGGTCCCCAGATTTGACTGAGGTAAAAGGACGGAAGGGGGAATTTTCACTTCTTTATATCATTGCAAAAGTTGCGAGAGCATGGGTGCTGTTTTTAGGTTGTGTATATTTGTTCAATATTCTTGAAAATATTTCTGATGGAAAAGGTTTTCTTCTCCGGGGCCATGGAAGCAGGCCTTTTGTCTCCTTCCTCATCGCCTTCTTTCTGCCCCTGAAAATGCCAGGTTCCTTCCTGCCCCAGGGTGTTTGCGCGTGCGGTTACTACTGCAGCTCTTATTCCTACCATCATTGTTTTTTATGCCACACGACAGCTTCTACTGCTATGACGGTCACCATGAATCAAATGAGTACTCCTGCGGTTACCATTGTTACCACTGTTACTACTGTGATGATTGCTATTCTTGCTACCAGTATTACTGCTACTGTTACTACTGTTACTTGCGTGCTCATCCAGCTGCCTTCCCGAGTTCAGCTCAATTGAAGGGATGGTTTTACATCACCCAAGTGCAGACTTGCTGCACCTGTGTCCTTACCTCAACTTGGGGATCCCCTTTTTCCTGTGGACCAACTTTTAAAATTTTTGTTTATTTATTTATCTCAATTTCAGTTGACACATAATATTATTTTATGTTAGTCTCAAGTGGACAGCATAGTGGTGAGACATTTGTATAATTTATGCAGTGATTCCCCCCGATTAGCCTAGTACCACCTGGCACTATACATAGTTGTTGCAACATTACTGACTATATTCCCCGTGACTATTTTGTAACTATCAATTTGTACTTCTTAATCACTTCAGCTTTTTTCATCCTGCCCCTAACACCCTTCCCCTCTGGCAACCATCAATTTGTTCTTTGTATCTATAAGTCTGTTTCTCTTTCGTTTGT
Organism: Rhinolophus ferrumequinum; assembly: GCF_004115265.2. Lineage (NCBI taxonomy): Eukaryota > Metazoa > Chordata > Mammalia > Chiroptera > Rhinolophidae > Rhinolophus > Rhinolophus ferrumequinum. The sequence continues at coordinate 31,079,897 of NC_046298.1, forward strand.
TCATTTATTTTATTCTTTAGATTCCACATATAAAAGACATATGGTATTTGTCTTTCCCAGTCTGACTTATTTCACAAAGCATAATACCCTCTAGGGCCATCCATGTTGTTGCAAATGGTAAGATTTCATTATTTTTTATGGCTGAGTAATATTTTATTGTATGTATGTACCACATTTTTATCCAACCGTCTCTTGATGGGCACATATGTTGCTTTCATATCTTGGCTATCGTAAATAGTGCTGCAATGAAGGTAGGGGTGTACATATCTTTTTGAATTAGTGTTTGGGATATCGTCACATAAATACCCAGAGGTAGAATTGCTGGGTCATAGGTAGTTCTATTTTTAATTTTTTGTTTTCCATAGTGGCTGCACCAATTTGCAATCTTGCCATCCCACCAGCAGTGCATGAGGGTTCCCTTTTCTGCATATCTTCACCAAACTTGTTATTTGTGTATTTATTGATAATAGTCATTCTGACAGGTATGAGGTGGTATCTCATTGTGGTCTTAATTTGCATTTCTCTGATGATTAGTGGCATTGAGCATCTTTTCATATGTCTAGTGGCCATCTGTATGTCCTCTTTGCAGAAATGTCTATTCAGGTTCTCTGCCCATTTTTAAATTGGACTGTTTGTTTTTCTGGTGTTGAGTTCTTTATAAAATTTGGATATTAACCCACATCTGATGTATCATTGACAAATATCTTCTTTCATTCAGTAGGCAGTCCTATTTATTTATTTATTTTCTTTTGTTTCCCTTGCCCAAGGAGATAGATCAGAAAAAATGTTACTAAAAACAACACTGGAGAGTTTACTGCCTATGTTTTCTTCTAGGAGGCTTTTGTCTTTAAAATGGCAAAAGATTAAGACAGAGTCCTGAAAACAGCAAGAGAAAGGCAACTAGTTACTTACAAGGGAGCTCCCATAAGATTTTTAGCTGATTTCTCCACAGAAACTTTGCAGGCCAGAAGGGATTGGCAGGAAATATTCAAAGTGATGAAAAACAAGGACCTACAACCAAAACTACTCTACACAGCAAGGTTATCATTTTAAATTGAAGGAGAGAGAAAGAGCTTCCCAGGCAAGACAAAGCTAAAGGAGTTCGTCACCAACAAACCAGTATTACAAGAAATGTTAAAGGGACTTCTTTAAGAAGAAGAAGGTGGGTAAAAAGAGCATAAAAATGAATAATAAAATGGCAATAGCTATATATCTATCAATGATCACTTTAAATGTAAATGGATTAAATGCTCTAGTCAAAAGACATAGGATAGATGAATGGATAACAAAATAAGACCCTTACATATGCTGCCTACATGAAACAAACTTCAGATTGAAAGACACATACAGACTGAAAGTAAAGGGATGGAAAAAAATGTTTCATGTGAATGGAAACAAACAAACAAAAAAAGCTGGGGTAGCAATACTTATATCAGAAAAAATAGACTTTAAAACAAAGACTATAATAAGAGACAAAGAAGGACATTGCATAATGAAAAAGGGATCAATCCAAGAAGAGGATATAACCCTTGTAAACACTTATGCACCCAACATACTCATAGAAGCACCTGAATATATAAAGCAAATATTGACCAACATTAAGGGAGAGATCGACAGTAACACAATCATAGTAGGGGAATTTAACACCCCATTGACACCAATGGACAGACCTTCCAGACAGAAAATCAACAAGGAAACAGTGCCCTTAAGTGACACACTAGACGAGATGGAGTTCATTGATATTTTTAGAGCATTTCACCCCAAAGCAGCAGAATATACATTCTTTTCTAGTATACATGGAACATTTTTCAAGATGGACCACATGCTAGGCCACAAAACAAGTCTCAATAAATTTAAGAAGAAGTTTTTATTATAAATGGATGCTGGATTTTTGTCAAACACTTTTTCTGCATCTGTTGATATGGTCATATGATTTTTGTCTTCATTTTGCTTATGTGGTGTATCATGTTAATGGATTTGTGGATATTGAACCAACATGGAATCCCAGGAATAAATCTCACTTGAACATGGTGCATGATCTTTTGATGTATTGCTGAATTCAGTTTGCTAATATATATATATATATATATATATATATATATATATATATATATATATATATATATAACTTTTATTTATTTAAGTGTGTTTTTCCCCCAGGACCCATCAACTCCAAGTAGTTGTTTCAATCTAGTTGTGGAGGGCGCAGCTCACAGTGGCCCATGCAGGGATCGAACCTGCAACCTTGTTAAGAACACCATACACTAACCAACTGAGCTAACCAGCCGCCCCAGTTTGCTAATAGTTTGTTGATTTTTGCATCTACGTTCATCAGGGATATCGACCTATGATTTTCTTTTTCTTTTGGTAATATCTTTGTTGCCACCTGTGTGGCACCCTTGTGTAAACTGGAAAAAGGCACCTCCCTACTGGGAAGATGGGTTAGATAAACGTGCCCCTACTAGGTGAATGTAGACCTGCTCATAGCCATGCCTTTTGTGCAAAAAATGGCTTCAGACAGGGCAATATACAGCTTATAGTTGTAGATCTACTTGTGCAGTGCAAAAACTGCACCACTCTATGTGGCAGTCCCGCTTCAAGTACCCAATCCATTGGCCTTGAAAACTCAGTGGTGTCATCTCTTGCCAGCCATGCTGTTCTATTCCTCAAAAAAGCCCTGGTTGCAACACTGAAGTTGGAAAAAAAAGTCACAAAGAAAACAAATGTCATGAAATTGAATGCCCTCAAACCAAATTTCTAAATGGCATCTGCTTTCCCCAAAAGCCAAATCTGTAAGTGTTAAAAACACTGCTCCTGAAGTAACCCTCCTGATTCACTTTTTCTCAACAGCTCAGGGAACACTGTATCTGTGTTGCCATCTTTTGAGTCCAGGAGCTTTATGTTATGCAAACTGTACTTTGAAACATTCTTTCCAACACTGGCAGGTTTGAGATTTAATATCCTGGGGGTGCTGTCTCTAGGCTTCTCTTTTCCTGGGTCTCAGCAGAGGTTGGCGCACTGTGGACTCTTATCACAACTTGTCGAGGAGCTCAGAGGAACTCTTTCTTGAGCCTCGTCTGTTTGATATACCTATACTGACAGGGTGACCTGTAAACACATGTACAACAAAAGTGATTTTAAAAAATATTGGAGTATATCACAAAACACTAAGAATCTCAGACGTGTAGCTGCAGATAGAGTGCCGCTGGGTGAACACTGGAAGTCAGCCCTTCATCAAACGTGTCTCCAGGGATGAATATGTAGGTGCTTACGGGACCCCTCCCTACTTCACCATGGCTTCTGGTCTCACACTTTTCCACCCACTTGGGTCTCCCAACGGCTGCCCAGCTCAAACCCCCTTCTTACGCATCTTGCCTTTTCTCTGCATTCTTTCCTTGCTACCCACTGCTGAATCATAGTGTTTAGACTGGAGGTTCCTAGGTTCAAACCCTGTCACTACCCTCTGTCATCAGTGCCGATGCCATTGGGTGTATGGCTTAACTTTGAGTCTCACCGTCATTCCTCACCTTTGCAATGGAAAAAATACTAGTAACCACAACACAGAGCTGTTTCAGTATCAAAGGAGATCACGTGTGCAAAGTGGTTATAAAAGTGCTGGGCACATTGAAAACCCTCAATTAAACGGAATTACTGCTCTTATTACCACTTCTCATTTTTGTATGACATTCAGCATTCAGTTTAGTGTCTTGTGTGTTCTGGGTGCACAATAATATTTTCTCTTTATTGTTTTTAAGGGAAAATACATACAAATGTCAGAAGCACACAGAAGCATATGTGGGTACTGCCACAAAATTTAAACAATAGAGAAAAATGTAGAAAGTGAAAAAGCTTCTCCCTTCCTCAAATTTCCAAGTCAGAAGTAACTGATGCTAGTGGTTTGCTAGCATCCTTCCTAGACGTGTGTATGTGTGTGTGTGTGCGTGTCTGTGTGTTTACAAAAATAGGATTCTACTGAATGCACTGCCCTGTGCCCGGCAGTGTCTGGATTTTGCACATGGAGGAATGTTTACAGGTTCACAGCGGCTGCCTTTCACAGGGATGTAGTCTCGAGTGTGACTTGCTTTGCATGAGCCCTATGTCTGGGATTCCTGCCTGTGGGATATCAGAATGATGCCTGATTTTCTTGGTTGCTTGCCAATGGCGACACCTTTGCCTATTATAGAGGAGACCATGAGGAGGTCGTGTGAGCAAGTTTCCCTCTATGGAGTGCTCAGCACGAAGACCCAGGCAGAGGAGGTGGCTTTTGCTGCCTGGGGCTTAATTTCCACAACCTGACGCCCGGCTTAGACACAGAGGAGTGGTGCCTCTTTAGTGCCATATGCTGGAGCAATTTGGCTGAGAATAATTTTGAGAGAAAGAGCTTCTGAATCAGTATAAAAACAGTTATCTTGCAAAAGGACAAAACTGAAAAAAAAAAAGTTTTAAGGAGCATTACAGTTATAGAAATGTGTCGCCTAAAATACTTTGTAACGGTTTGTGGGAATGTTGTGAGCCACATTATGAAAGAAAGGCCCTGGGCAAGAGTTTTCGAGGGTAATCTAAAAAACCAACCCTGCACCCTAAGACATGCCCGACCCATCCTGGAGATGTCACAACACACAGCTTTCAGGGCCACCCTGATGTGGGTCCCACGGGGACATAGCAGTGGCCTTCCAGCTTCGTGTTGGGAGGGATGACCGAAGGATTCACGGGGGAGCAGCTGACGCCTCTGCCTACCCTCTTGGGCCCCAGCACACTCTCTCAAAAGCAGGAATCTTAAAGGAAAGTTTTACACTTTGATTAAAAGAAAAAAAAGTCCTGCCCTACTTCCTCAATTATCACGGCTCTTTCACCACTGTAATGATGAAGGTTAGGTAAAAATAGACACAGTCATGATTTGTTACTGAGCAAGGAATATGAGGGCCACACTCAAGCTGAGTCCTTGAATTTAGAGTTTATCCCTCGGCTGTCTTGAGCTTCTCCTAGACGTTCTAGCTCCCTGCTCTTCTGTGTGGGCCAACCGGCTCTCTCCTCCTCTCCCACCCAGATCCTGCTCAACTCTGCTCCCTGGTTGGTCATCCCTCCTCCCTCTCCAGCTTAGAAAGCTTGAGATTGAGATGCAAATTTCTAGTGTCCGTGGGGTGCATTAGTAGGGAACCCAGGGCAGGGCCAAGTTGCTTGATAAATTTTGCTCCCTCAGCACTGGCTATAAAGTGGAGAATCCTGACACAAGATCCTTCCAGGCCTTGTAGAAACACTGCCAATTATCTTGCTAATGGGGTGTCCAAGGAGGATGGGTGCTTTCCCAGCCACACTGTGGTGGGGTCAGCCTGTCCCCACCAAGGTTGGAGAAGCGCCCCGAGGGTGCAGGACAGCCGACTGAGCTGTGGATCAGGGAGCCAGGACATCTGCTGGCCCTGTGATCTGGGCGGTTTGAGTAACCTGTCTGGGCTTTAGTTTCTGCATCTTCAGAACAAAGGCCAGGAATCCTAGCACTCCCTAACTCACAGGGCTGATGTGGGGCCCTGAAGAGATGGCAGGTGACTGCACCCAGTACGGCTAAGGGCTCACTGTGTCTAAGAATGGTTCCATCTGGCAGGCGCCTCAGCGTGTCCTCAACGTCTCTTAATTTTTCTCTCTCTCCATGCGTGTTTCATCCTGAGGTGTGCTGTCCCTAGTTTGATGTCATAGGAGTGCCCCAGTAAGGATGTGTTAACTTCATTCAGATTGATGGCTGGAGGCCTGGCTTTCCACATTCATTCACCACCAAGCACCAAGAGAGCCCACTAACTGCGAGGCGTAGTGTTGGGTCCGGGGTGAACAAAGAGACATGCACGGCCAGCATTCTGGATAACCAGTGACCAAGCAGATGAGTAGAGAATGATGACCTGAAAGAAAAAATAAGGTGCCCTCTGGAGCAACGGGGCACCGCCTTCAGGTGGGTGCTCAGTGTGAGTTCTCTTTGAGGGGGTCCATCTAGGCTATGTCCTAGAGCAGGAGAGGAAACTGTATAGGAAGGAAAAGGACTGGTGTTGAAGGTGGGGGAAGGGCTGCCCAGGGAGAAAAGACAGCCAGTGCAAAGGCCCTGGGGATTGACGGCGCTTGGTGTGTGCGAGGACCTGAGGAGGCTGGCGTGGTGGGCGGGGTGCTGAGAGAAGGACTGGTTTACTCCATCCCCTCCTGATTAGGGCGTTCCCTAAACCAGCTGTAGGGGACCCCTCTGGGTTTATCACCCGTACATAATTTGTCCAGTCCTTCAGGGGAGACTGAGCTGTGTTAATGCTATGGTGGGAAAACTATCTTTCATTGAAGGCTCATGAAGCGTCATAATGTTCTAGATCAAGACAGTTACCTAAAGGGGAAACGGTTAAAGCTACGCGCAGAAATTTCCCTGTAGCAAAGGTCCCCTTCCCTTATTTATATCGTACAAACTCACGTATGCAGCACTTACTATGTGCTTGGTGTGACTGTATGAGCTGTGAATATGAACTTTTAAAAAACTTTTATTTATTTTAAGTGTGGTTTTCCAGGACCCATCAGCTCCAAGTCAAGTCGTTGTTTCAATCTAGTTGTGGAGGGCACAGCTCACAGTGGCCCATGTGGGGATCGAACTGGCAACCTTGTTGTTAAGAGCACCACGCTCTAACCCACTGAGCTAACCGGCCGCCCCCTGTAAATATGAATTGATTTAATCCTCCCAACAGCTCCACATGAGTCGGTACCGGCATCATCGTCATCGTCATCACCGCCATCACCATCCTAACCATTTCACAGGTAAGGGAAGAGATGCCCAGAGATGCCCAGTGAGGTGACTGAGGTTAGTATGGTTGGCAGAATAATAAGAATAATAACCTCCCTTCCCCTCCGCAAAGATATCTCCACTCTAATTTCCAGAACTGGAAGACATATGGCCTTCCCTGGCAAAAGGGACATTACAGGTGTGATTAAATTAAGGATCTTGAGGGAAGGAGATTATTTTGGATTGCGCAAAGGGGCTCAATGTAACCGCAGTGGTCCTTATAAGAAGGAGGTGGGAGGGTCAGAGTCTGAGAGAAAGAGATGTGAGGGCAGAAGCAGAGTCAGAGAGATTGGAAGATGCTACACTGCTGGATTTGAAGGTGGCCTCTAGAAGCTGGAAAAGCTAAAGGAACGGATTCTTCCCTGGAACCTCCAGAAGGAATGCCGCCCTTCCCACACCTTGATTTTAGCCTAGTGAGACCCGAGTCAGACTTGTAACTTCCAGAACCGTGAGACCAAACATTTGGGTTGTTTCAACCTGATAAATTTGTGGTCATATGATTCATGGCAGCAATAAGGGCTGAATGGACAGTCTTGAAGAATGGATAGGAGAGTGACTTTATGTCGAATCTCCTGCTTTGTGACCTGGTGCCCCTCTTGGAGCAGGGACAGTCTTACTGTGAGACCACAGTCGCCTAGTGTCCAAATGCACCACAGCACCCACCCTCGAGCAGGCCGTGCGAGGGGTGTGTGTGTTCCAGTCGCACTCTGCACTGCGGGGGGCCGTATGCTCAGCGAGTCTGGGAGCTGATTTTTGAATTTTGACCTAGTGGGATATTGGAAAAATGACTCTTGCCCATGTCTGAGCAAACAAAACTAAACAAAGGAGAACTGCCCCAGTGGACTTTGAATATAGTCCACCAACCAGCTGCCGGGGAAGGAGGCACGCTTTCGCTCACAAAGGGGTGAAATGAATGCACCCCTTGGCTCACTAGCTAGTCAGGTCTGGTTCTTTCACATAAGAAAAGGCAGAGGGGAGAACAAAAAGTACATGGGAAACTGGGGGATGAAGGGCGGAGAGGGATGCACTGCTTCCCAGAACACCTGGTCTGAATTGGGGGGGACACAGGGTGCTGGGTGGCTTGGGCGAGTCTCCTGGCTGGCTGGGCACCCTATGTGGGATCAGGGGGTGACTCAGTAGCTGTGGTGGCCTCTGGGATTCTGCAAAGCCCCCAGAGGAGCCGACGGGCCTGCGAATGGTGGGGCCGAGGACCTCGGTAGGCGGGAACCCACCAGCTCCAGGAAGAATCTGAAACAGAGGAACTTGGCAGAAACCCAACTTCTCTAAAAATATTATAAGCCCATGGCCCACAAAGGCCGGATTGCGAGGCCCCACGGGCTCCGACAGCCGGGACCCTGACCGTTGAGACCCAGCGCGGTCCTGGCATTGAGCAATAGGGCTCTGCCCTGGCACTGTACCCACTGCCTGCCCCGCCCTGCCCTGCTCCCATGGAAAGAGAGGAGAGGAGAGGAGAGGAAAGCGGAGGGGAGGGGAGGGGAGGAGAGGGGAGGGGAAGGGAAGAGAAGGGAAGGGAGGGAAAGGGAGAGGAGAGGACAAGGGAGGAGAGGAGAGGCAGCCACTGGTGTGCCTGTGTGTGTACGTGTCACTGTGTATGGATGTGTGTGCACATGTGGCCTCGTGTGCCTGTGTGTAGGCCAATCAGTGGCTCCTACAGCCTTTCTTGAGGCCCAGGGCCCCAGTCTGGCCCCTGGGTGTCCTCTTTTCCAAGGACAGTCAGGCCCCTGGGTGTCCTCTTTTCCAAGAAAAGCCCCTGGCTGGGCCCCAGCACAGATCCTGAGCTGCTGTGGTCTAGGAGGGACAGATAGTAATAACGGAGTAACTAATTCACTGAGCTCTATGTGCCAAGCCCTAGTCATATCACCAATCCACGTAACCCACATCCCTGTGAGATAAGAATTACTTGTAACCCCTTTGTATGGAGCAGAACTGAAGTCCAGAGAGGTGAAGTCATTTTCCCGAGGCCACACAGGGATGGGGCAAGGATCCAGGAAGCTTGGATCCAGGGCTAGTGCCCTAATACTGCACTCCATGCCTCATGGGAGAGTGACAGCTGGAGCCACCTAGGCTACAGGGGGTGCTCTTCAGGGGGCCACTTCCTCTTGCCCACGTTTGGCCTGCAAAGTGGGCCCTTTGGCCTCCTTGGGGCTTCTAAACCCTTTGGTGACTCTGTCAGGGGGCCTGACTTAGGCCTGACTTTGGGCTGGTGGGCCACACCAGTGGGGGTGAGGCTTCAAGCTCCTCAGCTAAGATTCTCTGGAGTGGGATTGAAACATCTGTCCTTTTGACTCTGAAGTCTTGTCTCTTCTGTTCTGTTCCAAGGAGCCACAGCTGGAGTCTGCATCTCACAGAGGCCTTCACCTCCCAAGAAGCTCAAAATCCACATGTGGGATAGTCCAAGTGGGGGTCAAAGATTTATAGAAGTCGCCTACCCATCTAGCCTCCTGCTCCTCTCAGGCCAGGGCCTCCTGGCCTGGCGGAAGGGCAGCAGGATGAGCTGTTTTCCTTTCTGATGTCCAGCTGTGCAGCTGTCCCGAGTTGGCTATCTGTAGCCCCTGTCTGGGCTTCCTCCGACGCAGAGTGGAACATGTCAGCGTGCTGGGTACTGTTCCTTCTGGGTCTGTCCGCAGTGGTCATTTGCATGATGGGTGAATGACACAAGTGGCCTCAGTTCCTGGAGTACCGGGTGGCAACAGTGGCAGCAGCTTTGAGAGGTCTGTCGTGTGGTCCTTGGTCCTTGGTCCTAGGTCCCGTGCCCGAGCCTTGGTCCTGCAGTCTTGCTGTGGGGCTTCCCTTCCAGCCCCCCAACTTTCTAGCCAAGGGAACTACGGAGCCTCTCAGTGCCTCAGTTTCCCCCTTAGGGACCTGGGCTTAGTAACAGCCTCCGCCTCATTGGACAGCTGTGAGGACTAATGATTTACTCGGGTGACATCTTGGCACTGAACTGGCACACAGGATATGCCCCCTGCATGTAGCTGTGATTATGATCTTCTCAAAGGAGGGGAGAAGGTGTTCTGAGCTCTGCCTTCTCCGTGAATTGGCATCTGTCGGCAGCCCCGTCATCCTATTTTGCAGATGGGGAATCTAGGCTCACACGTTCAGACCTGAGGAGGGACCAAGCTCCTGGCTTAGCTACCGGGCCCTCTTTCTCCTCTTCTTCTACCCTCTTGGATATCGCAGAAGCTAGTTCCCCCCACTATTTCCCTTGTAGAAAATCAAGGGCAGGCTGGCAACACGAACACCGTTACATTCTGCCCTGGGGAGGGTAGATGGGCTGCGTGAAAGTCCTAACTCACGCGGGAATGTCCTTGGACCCGCTTCTTTCTCACTATTGAGATGAAGACTGGAGAACAGTGTGGCACCAGCCAGGCTTCTAGAAACTTCCCGAAGCAGATGGCGTGGAGGTCAGGTCCTGGGCTCTGATGTCAGAGGCCCTAGGTTCGAATCATGGCTCTGCTCGTTGTCACCATGTCATTTTGGTTGATGACGTAGCCACACTCTGCCTTAGTTTACCTATCTGTATAGGGCTCTTGTGAGGATTAAGTGAGCCTGTCCTGGGTAGATAACCAACCCTTAATAAATGCAAGTTATTATTATTATCCTGATCAACCCTCATGTTACGGGGGGGGAAACTGAGGCCTGGAGAAGGGAAGTGACTTTTAGGGGCACCATCTGCTCTTCACAGCCACATGACTGACAAAACCTTATTCCTTTACATGACGGGAGTTTTGCTTTAGAGTCCATTTCTCCGTAGTCAGACAGCTTGGCGAAGACAGCTCACATGCTTATTAATAAACCCCTGGAAACAATGAGTGGTGGGCTTCGTGGTTCACTCAGGGAGGGCTGGCCAGCCTCCCCTCACCTGCTGTATTCTTGCCACCATCCACAGCAGCTCATGATCCGCTCTGGTTCTGGACCTGGGGAGGTCGAGCCACAGCTGTGTGGACTTGGGAACGGTGCATAACCACTCTGGGTTTCAGTTTCCTCATCTGTAATACCACCAGCAGGAGCCCCCAGCGGAGCGCCGTCAGACCTGATCGTGTTTTCATGCTGAAATAGAGGAATGTTTTCCAAGCATCTCCTTGGAAACCCCATCCGCCTAGAAAACATGCTAAGAAAATTTCATAGCCAAATGATTCATTCACTATCCCAGTTTCTTTTTTCCTTGACCGATGGGTTAGAGATAGCAAGCATTTATCTAGTAACTTTATAAAGTAACTTTTCTTCTAATTCCAAACACCACATATGCTCAATGTAGAAAACCTGGAAAGCACAGGAAAACACAAAGTTGGAGGGGAAAAAATAAAAACATGGGATGGGGAATAACTGCTTCCCCCTCCATCCCCCACAAAGAAACCAAAAAGAAAGTGAAAAAGGAAGTCAAACAAACATTTATAAACCGGATATGGAGCTGTCATAAAACCATAATTCTTGGGAATGCTATCCTGCTCCCTGTTTTGAAGAGCCATAAAAATCTCAAGGTGTTGCCTTCCCAGAAGTCATCTTGGGGCCCACTGGAGGAAATCTTCATTTTCTAGAACCTTCTCCCGCATTCCAGATGCCTAGTTATCTATGAGGTGATTGGTGAAGATGGCGGCCCTAGTCTGGCCCCTCTAACCTGTTGTATATCCAGCAGTAGCGCACAGAAGTTACAGGGTATCCCAGAGCCAGATTGGGCCCCCCTTTCTGCGCCAATTTTCTAGGTGGCCTTGGAGTAGTTTCCTACCTTCTTTGCGCTTCATCTTCCTCATCTGTGAAATGGGGATCTTAATAAATTGACCAAAGTGCTTAGGACAGAAATGCATGCACCTGGTGGTTGTTATTGTCATTTTAGATACACCCCAAGCATTAAATGAACAAAAACCGTTGTTTTGAGAACACAGTATGGGAGAACAGCACCCCGAGGAGGATCGAGCAGCCTTTCCTTGAGGGGCTTCCAGGTCTTGTTCAGGGACTGGCAGAAGTTGAACGAAGCATGGGCGACTTCTCGTTTGGCTGATACTGTTGGTTTATTTTTTAAAAACGATGAGATGCCAAAGCAGAGCTCCAACAGCAAACAAGTTTGGATGTCTTCCTTTAAAGTTCATGACAGTGTGTATGGAAGACCCTAGAAGTACAAACCTGAGACTTTTTATGAATGGGACACAGGCCTGCCTGATCGTCTGAGACTCTGGCCTTGTTGCCACTCAGTCTTCTGTGCTGACACCCTATCGAACACGCAGTAGGTGCCTGGTGAATGCTGAGTGAAGAAACGTGAACAAATGAATGAATCAACGGGACGTGGTCATCATAGGAGAAGGTTCAAGGATGAGAACATTTTCTGGTCTTTCAGCTTAGGGCTGTCATCAAGGCTTGAGATTTGTGCCCAAGGGTCAAATGATATCAGCACTTATCATGTTGGATAAGGGAACACCTGTCCCCCCAGACCATGGCCTCTGCTGTCAATATTTGTTCAATTTTCTCTTTCATTTTCACTTTCTTATCCTTGCAATTCCAAGTCCAGGTACTAAACGGGCAGCGATATAGAAAAGGGACATGCCTAAGCAAAATGCCTGGACGCTGCTGACTGTTGGGGGAACCCTGAACCCTGAGGTGCTGGGATGGGCCCCAAGAGTCTCTTGCTGACTTCTGCTTTCTTTTCCTGACAGCCAGGTGATGGCAGAAACAGACATCTAGGTGTGTGGAAATGCGAAGACCCCTTCCTGCCCAGCACACTCTTGTAAATCCCTGACCCCCGTCAATGGATACCCTGGGCACTCAGGCCAGCTCAAGATGGGGAGTCATTGAGAAGGCACAGGGCGGCTGGAGCGGCCGTGGAGGATGGCCTCTCCAACCTCCTGGGACCCTTGGTTTTGATGATCCCAAAGGAAGCAGCACCCCCTGCTGGCTGGGCATGGAACCCTCTTCCTAATTCCCCTTGTCTTGAAACTATAGGCTTGCTCACCACTCATACACTGTTTGGGGCTGCTCCATATGCTACAGGGTATCAGAGCAACGAATGTTTTTTAAAAATGTGCCTCCCAAGAATACACAAGTGACCCCACCATTCCACTCTTGGACATATAGCCCCAAGAAATTCCCACCCAGCATCCATCTCGGGGCACAGATAGGGATGGTTAATGCAGTGTTATATGAGGTCTGACAATTAAGTTTGTGAACTTGTTCAGCAATGTTGCTTTATATATATATATATATATATATATATATATATATATATATATATATATATATATATATATATCAGAGGGATTATTCATGATGAATTTGTACCAACTGGACAAACAGTTAACCAAGTTTACTATTTGGAAGTGCTGAAAAGTCTGCGTGAAAAAGTTAGACGACCTGAACTTTTCGCCAACAATTCATGGCTCTTGCATCACGACAATGCACCAGCTCACACGGCACTGTCTGTGAGGGAGTTTTTAGCCAGTAAACAAATAACTGCATTGGAACACCCTTCCTACTCACCTGATCTGACCCCAAATGACTTCTTTCTTTACCTGAAGATAAAGGAAATATTGAAAGGAAGATATCTTGATGACATTCAGGACATCAAGGGTAATACAATGACAGCTCTGATGGCCATTCCAGAAAAAGAGTTCCAAAATTGCTTTGAAGGTCAGACTAGGCACTGGCGTTTGTGCATAGCTTCCCAAGGGGAGGACTTCGAAGATGACCATAGTGATATTCAGCAATGAGGTATGTTTTCTAGGATGAGATCATGAACTTAATTGTCTGACCTTGTATATGCTAGGGAGTGTGGAACATCTGATGCCTGACAGCGAGACGTGGGCAACGTGGTGCGTGTGCCCCGTGCAGGGTTATGCAGCCATTCAGACTGATGTACAGATAGCAGCATAGATGAATTTAAAAACAAAACGCCAAGTTTTTTTTTTTTTTTTTTTAAAGAACCAGAATGGGAGTACAACACCATACCATCTGTTTACCAGAAAAAAACTTCATGGATACATCCTAGGTGGAATCATGAAATTGTCAATTGTCTTACTGTGTTTTTTTTTTTAACCTACAAAAACAGTAGTGTCCTATTTTGTAATCTTACAAACTGTGATGTATTTATAGAATAGAGAATAGAGCGCTGAGAACGAATGACCTATAGCTACATGTAGCAACATGGATGACTTCCCAAACATAATATTCAATAAAATAAACCAGAAACAAAACAGTCCACATTCCAATTCCATTTATACAGAGTTCAAAACCAGGCAAAAATGGATACACAGTACTAGAATCTAGGAAGGGGTTACCCTTAGGGGGTCAGTAGTGACTGGGAGAGGGGTTTCTGGGGGGTAGTTATGATGTGCTGTATCTCCACCCAGTGCTGTTACACGGGTGCTCGGGGTATGAAAATCCACTGAGCTCTGTGCTTACGATTTGTGCACTTTTCTGTACCTATGTCACACTTCAATACAAGTTCAGGAATGTAAATCTCTAAAGCAGCAAGAAAGGTGGCCAGATGGCTCACTTGGTTAGAGCGTGAGCTCTGAACAACAGGGTTGCCAGTTCGATTCCCACATGGGCCAGTGAACAGTGCCCTCCACAACTAGAATGAAAACAATGGCTTGACTTGGAGCTGATGGGTCCTGGAAAAACACACTGTTCCCCAATATTCTCCAATAAAAGATTTCAGAGGACAGGTGGTTCTCTGAAGTCATCTAAAGCAGCAAGAACACCAAGAACAACAGGGTATACATTCAATATGGTGAATAGTTGCCCAGGGTGAAGAGGCCATGAGAGGGGAAAGAGCCCAGGACCTTTCTTCTGCTTCCTGAGCATCCCAGATAATAGGCGGGGGTGGAGTGACACCAGATTACAGCACAGCCCCCTCCCCCAAGCTCTCCCTTGCACTCCTGCATTGCGGGGGCCCCAGCCCTGGCTGGCAGGAAAGGAGGAAAGTCCCCACTGGTTTCTTTTTCTTGCCACTGAAGAGGCTGCAGAGATTTGTTCCTGAAACTCATGGCTGAGCTAATTTTACACCGTGAGTGAGACACTGCAGAGAGAAACGAAACGGATGGCTTGGGGTGGATGTGGGGGGAGGTCTGATCTGAGAAGGATGGGAACCCTGACCCGACAGCTGGGAGTGATGCTGGAAGGTTCAGAGAGGGGGCCCCTCTGCTGGCTACAAAGTGGGTGGAAGCACCATCTGTCAGACATGGGAGCTTGGAGTACCCAGATATTAATTTGTATCCTCAGACTGGGGATTAAGAATGACCGGGTCTCTTTTTGGCTCTGTCACTTACTGGACTTTATGGGCCTTGACTTCCCCATTTCTAAGGTGGGGGGGTCAATAAAATGATACCTAAAGACCCTAGTGTACACATTGTTGTGTCTCGTCTTCGTCTCTCATTTTATGGGACCAATCATGTCCCCCAGCACAGCAGAAAAAGTTGCATTGTGTTTGGGTTTCTAGGAAAACGAAGACTTTAAAAGCGTGCATCCTGCAGTGGGCACAGACAGGTGGGAGGTCTCTCTTCACGCTGTGAGCACAAGTGGAGGCTGTCGTGCTTTGAGGACAGGACACACGGAAGGAAGGCTCGGTGAGCTCACTGCCCGAGCCTTGGCATCCAATGACACCGTCTCAAAATCATCCATTTTCACTCTAGCTGTTTTGTGACTTGAATAATCACCCAGAATGCTTCAAACAGTCTTAGAACCAAAGGACATAAAAGACTTTGAAAACATCTGTAGAAACAAAGCAAACAATCACATTTATTCACCTTAGGAGAATTCTTCTTCCTCCCGGTGGCATAAGTGAATGTGAAAGGTGAAAAGTAAATAAAACCAAATTCTGTCTGAAACTTTTCCATGGCCTTTCGTCTTGCTGGCTCACACTGTATTACTCATTCTTTCAAGACAAAGTGTTCTTTCTGATCTTATTATCTTTCCAGAGGAAGAGAGCATCGTGTGCTTTTTCTTTTTTCTCCACAGACAGTAAACTAGAAAACAACATCCTGGGGTTAACAAGTGCACATCCACTTCTCTTGCACAAAGAGAATCATCTCCAGTGCCTTGCAATGCTGGGGAGTTCAGAGCGTTGTTAAGATTGTGACTGAAGTGATAAATCATGGAACCTCAGCTGGACATGGAAAGGAGCAAGGCCAGAAGTGTGGATGGGAGAGAAACAAAGGGACCTGTGGACTGGTGGCCCCAGTGAAGACCACGGGTCGGTGTTGTGCAAGCATTTGAATCTATATGCAAGAAGAAATTGTGATCTGAAGTCTGAGGACGTCTGAGTTCGGGATTCTGAAGAGGGAGAGAGGAGACCTGTGGGTTGTTGAGTCAAAATGGAGAAGAAGGGCAGTGAGATGAAGAAATTAAATCACGGCACAAAACTCAGCTCTGAGCTTCCTGGCAGCCACAGCAAAAAGGGAGCATGATATAAACTCTTGCTTAAGAAAAAGAGGACAGGTCATCCTTATAGGTGTGGAATTCACCTTGAATGATAGATAGAATCTGGGAGGGGGGGACAGAGAGCTTGTGAGCTGGGCATCTAAACATTCGTTGAAGGGGGAAGTACCTGAAAGATCAGTACCTTACATAATCCTGGGGCTCATGTGTGAGAAACCTCACAGAAAAGCTGTTTGTTGCTATCACTGCCGACCTAGTAGATCACGGCAGGCATGCTACAGTTCCCCTCTCTATACCAATGTGGAGAATCATCAGGAGGTAGAATTTGTCATGCAGGTGTGGAAGGGATACCATGGGAACAGACCCAAGTTGACCCCCTCCCCTTAACTGAAGCCAATTCTGGTCTTGGCTGATGACAGGCTGGGGAAATGGAGAGTATTTGAAAACTCCCTGGTGGCCAACTGGCTGGACCCAGCAGCCATCAGCAGTGAGGTTGGCGAGGGATCCAGGGGACTTGGAGGTAGGGGATGGTGGTGATCAATAACTGGCATCTATTGAGGACTCCCAGTGTGCTGAGTACTTCATGTTTTTACCTCTTTAATGCTCACTTTAATGAAGTGCTATCATTATCTCCGTTCTGCAGCTGAGGAAACCAAGGCCCTGAAGGGTTGAAGGTCCCCTGAGGCTTTGAGTTCCCACGTCTTGGAGTTGTCCGGGCTGGGATTTGATCAAGGGTCTATTGGATGCCAGAGCCTGTACTTTTTCCTGTTCCCTTCTAAGGTTTGCAAAGGGAAAGCGAGATTGTCCTGAGCTAGGCAGCCGCAGGGTGGGAACAGAACTATGATGTCTGGTGTCTTGGGGGCTCTCTGCTGCTGGGCCAGGTGGAGGGTCACTGGCCAGCTCAGATCTGCTCCCTAAATCTGTGGGCTTTTCCTATAAGCCAACCCGTCACCTTCTGAGTTTATATCAGGGAGACCATGATGTAAAGAAACTCGGGTAAGAAACTCGGTTCCAGCACCAGGCATTGCACTTAAAACATAACCTGCTAATCTCCTTCAATTACCTCAAATCCCACGTGATGGGTACTGTCATTGTCTCCATTTTACAGAGGAGGAAAATAAGGTTTTAGTTTGAGAGGAACACCCACCCTGGTTCCCACAGAGTTAGCAAATGGAGGAACCAAGCTTTGCATCCAAACTACTGGTGTCACAGGTCCCTTTCCTGACTGCTCTCCGTTGCATATGATGCTCACAGCCAGTCTGTGATGCGATAACTATTACTATCTCTATGTCACATGTGGAGACATTGACTTTAGAGAGAGAGAGACACACGTCTGTCCAAAATCATGGGTAACAAGTGGCAAAGCCGGGACTGGGACTGGACTCGAAGAGACCGCATCACAGATGATCAACCCATAACTAACTCTCTAGGGAATGTTCTGGGTGCATTTTTGAAGCTGATGTCACAGAATGAAACTGTCATCCTTGGTCAAAAAATGTCCCTTGTCATTGCTGTCAGAGACCATAAACGCCTCTGGCATCAATTCAGCAGGCGCTTTCTTATGCTCTTCAGTTATGTGTAACCATCACTAAACAGTTCATGGACATTCCTCTCAGGTAGGGAAGTGCATTGCCCTGTCGACCGCGATAGATGTGCGTGTGGACAGAGTAGGACCACGTGTAGTCAAACACACCACGTGGCAGCTGCAAAGAGGAGTCTCGCTTTTCATTTGTGGGAGGATTTGCCCTTGGGCCTCTCTGATCCCTCGTTACTCACACACCTTCCTGGGGGCTGATGCTACTTACCTGGGGTCCTGGAACACAGCAATTCCCTCTCCGCTGGGCCAAGTCAGAAGGTCAATCTAGACGAAGCAGAAATTACATGGGGTCTTGGTTAGAAACGGAGCAACTCTTCTCATCCAGTCGAAAGTCAAACTGAAACACCGACGCAGGCTGGAGAACACTCTGGTGCTCCAGCTTTGTTCTGAGTCATCAGTTTGAGAAGACTGGAGGGTCAGGTCCAGTTTGTTTTGGGGATTGAATTTTTACCATTTTGTTTTTACTTTCAGCTTATTGAACCACACACACACACACACACACACACACACACACACACACCCCTTTGGATTTTATTCCTTCTGGGATTTGGCAAGTGGAAGCTGTGGACCTCTGGCCTATATATTCACTCAACAAACATGTGCTAAGTATGTGTGGTACAGAAGCAAAAAACCTAAAGTAAAGCCTATATAGTCCAACCACGCGCATTCTGGGGGAGGCTCAACAGCCTGTGTCAGGGAACAGGCAGGTGGGACCAGGTGGGTGGAACCAGGTTGGTGTCGCTCCTGGGACCAGGCTCAGAGCTTTGGAGTTGCCACGCATGTCCTGGGGGGATCAGCCATTGGCACCCAGCTTTCCGCAGCGTCACATCGGAGTCCGGGCGGAATGTGTGTACCAGTACTGTCGACTCTCTGGGGGCCAAAGGAGGAAGGGCTGGCATTTGGACTGATGAACTGACCACGTGGTCTCCGCATCACCGTGGCCCTGTGAAATGGAAACCGAGCACCTGTGTTCAATTTCCTGCCTAGGAGGCGGCATACCTACCCCCTGCCCCAGCCAAGCACATAAACACCTTCGTTTAGAAGGTGGAAAAATAGAGGGTGGGGTGAAAGCCAGAAAAACAGCACTTGGCTTGAGAGACAGGAGACAGCTTATTCTCTCTGTCTTACTGTTCTCATCTGAACGCCCTCGGTCCTGTAAGAATGGTTCCTGAGGAAGCTCTTTTTTCTGCTTCTTCTCTCTTGCGATTAACAATGAGTTCCTTCATGAGGCTGTGAGTCTCTGGAAGGAGGTTTCCGGGATATTCACTTCCCTTTGTCCACGTGTGGTCCCGGGCCCACCAGTTAGTACGTGACGATGACAGCCATCACTTGAGAACACCTACTAGGTGCTCTTCACTGAATCCCGCGTTAGCTCTCTGAGGCAGGGTAGGTATAGGGAGACTGAGGCACAGAAGGATCAAGTGACTTGCCAAGGTTGTGAAACGAGGAGTGGCGAGGCCCGGCCACCGAACCCTTGCAATCTCTTAAAGTATATAAATATTGTGAATATGCAGAAAACCATGGAATTGCACTTGAAATGGTGAATTTTATGTTATGTGAATTACAGCTGTTTTCAAATGCAGGAAAGGAGAGGGTCCCGGGCCTTCAAAGTGGGCCTCTCACCCAAGAGAACAGAGATGCCTGTCTTTTTACCAATGTCCTGAATGTCTGCAGAAAGTGTTTAATAAACATCACACGGAAGGAAGGGGGTAGGAAGAGGAGGAACGGATAGATGGGTGAGTGAGAGGGAAGGAGGAAGGGAGGGAAGAAGAAAACAGTCGTAATTATTTCAAGTCGCAGCTCAGCCACTGAGTCCCCGCAAGGGCCTGACATGTTACTTCTCCTCTCTGAGCCCCCGTTTTCTCATTTCTAAAGTCCTTTCTACCCTGATTCTAAATCTCAGCTCCACCTATCTCTAACATATTTAGGTACCTAGTTACCCTGTGCCCTCCCACCCAGGGCAGGTCTAGAGGGCTTTCAGGAGTAAATGTGGTCCCTGGAACTCCCGGCCAGGTTGGGCCTCCTTCTCTTCTCCTAGTGATCCTAAGAGGGGGCTCCCAACATCTCCCTGGGGCCTCCTGCAGACCACCCGTCAGAGCCAGGGCACCGTGCCTGTGGCAGGTCTGGGTTTAGAGATGTGATGCATCTCCAGAGCGAACTGGCTGAGCCCCGTCAATCTCATTTCAAGTCACAGGCCACTGCAGGCCTCCCACATGAAGCCACAGCAGCTGCCGAGCCACCACCTCTCGGCTGTCACCCTGCTGCGGTCAGCAGGTAGAAACTGGGATGAGGGCAGCATCTTCTGTGAAACCAACTTGCACTGTCTTCAGAAAAACCAAGCCTGCCTCACTTTCAGAGAGATGAAACCAAGAAAGTCATCAGTAGGTGTGGGGCCAGAGGGTAGAGAAGCCAGTGTTGCCTTTGTGTCCTGAAGCTGGGAGGTGGTGGTGTGTGGAAAGGGGTGTGCAAGCCGGGGAGAGCCCACGGTTAGCCTCATTCCCAGCTCCACACTCTGTGACATCACGGGGTAGCAGGATCAGCCGTGGTGGCTGTTTCCGCTGTGGGACAGGCAAACACCACAAGCCAGGGCTCTCTTTTTCAGAGCTGGTTGTTACATGTTGGGTACCACAAATATCAGGGTTTCTACTCGTTACCTTTGGGCTCAGTGGCTCTTTCTAGCTTGACCGCTCCTCTAGCTGCCGACAGTTTCTATGGCCGGCTGGAAATGTCCACCTGCATTATCTAGTTGCACGAATTAAAAATCCCAAACTGAAGCCAGCACCCCCCTTTCTCCTTGTTGCTCTTCTAGTCTTCACTGTTCTTGCGAATGACGCCAACTCATCCCGCAGTCATCGAGGCTCCAAACCTCAAAGTCATTGCCAACTTCTCCTTCTCCCTCTCTCCCAGCCTGATCGAATGTAATGAATTCCTGATTATTTCACCTCAATACTAATTCTTGCTTTCAACCGTTTCTTTCACCTACAGAGTCCCTGTTCAGACCCCGTGACTTCCCTGGCTCTGCTTTCTGCAAACTCCAAAAGAGCCCACATAGCAACTTGTGATCTCCAGAGCACAGCTTTGAACATATCAGGTCGTCAGTTCAAAACCCTGTAGCCATCAGGGCAATGTTCTATTCTGTAGCGATCTACTCAGCGCCTGCTGAGATCTTGCCCTAAATGTATCTTCCCCCTTCTTCTTCCTCCCCTTACTCCATCTTCCAGCCCTGAGATGGTCTTTCATGGGTCAACTGTGATTGCTTGATGGTAGTGTTTCTGGAATGTTCTGTGATCATGGAGATTATGAGGCTTCCTCTAGACTCACTGCAAAAATGCTGCAATTGATTAGCAATGTCTGCTATGGGCGAGGGAGTGTGGAGTGTGACGCAGATTTGCCAACCGATTTTTCACCAAACTGGGCTTCTCTCTACAGCCCACCACAACATTCCTTACACTTTCCTACATCTGTGCTTTTCCTCCAGTCCTATCCCTCCCTCTGCATATTGCAATCCCACCAAGTCCTTAAGGGCCAGCCTGAATACTATCTTCTTCGTGAGGTATTACTTTGGTGCAGGTGAGGTTGAAGACAGGAGCAGGTGCATGGACAGTTCAGCTAGAAAACAATGGGGTGATGACTGGCAAAGCAGTGGGTGGTGTGTTAAAGCAGAGGTTCCCACGCATAGGTGTGGGCCGGCTGAATCCAAATCATGGGGTGGAAGACTCTAAAATCAAAGACCTAGGCCCCAGCCAGTGATGGTGATTGGAGAGCTGCATTTGTAATCAGCTCCCAGGTGATTCTTATGCTCTGTCTGGTGGTTGGACCACTGTGTAGAATTTTGCCCAGCAAAATTCTGTCACCCTTTCACAAAGCTGTGCTCTCAAACTAGTTGTAGGGAAGGGCCAGTTATTAAAAATGCCTGGCGTACTGTGAACTATAATTGAAACTGAAAACGTTAGTGGCCATTTGGCAACATTTAAGAGAATAGCACTTTCTCTAGATGAACACTGAATTTTTTTTATCTTTGAAATGTCATGACTGTTTATTGCTCAGAACTCAAGTAAGCGTGCCAGCACTTCAATTTGTTCATACTTAAGGTGAAATATCTTTTACTGGAGAGGACAAAAACAGATGATCGTCACACTATTATTTTATGCAGGGGGTGACAATACACCTTGCCCTGTTTAGAGGCAAATTTGTACTGATAAATATTTTATCATTTTTGTTTCCTCAACTAAACAGACACAGTAATCACATAACTGGAAGAAGGTGAGTCTTTATTCTATTTTTAAGGAGAGGCACTTTCCAATTAAAGGTGATCGATATAGGGAAACATCTGTGAGATGTATATATATCACATATTTGACTTCAGGTTATGAAATTTAAAAAAATGATGGTTAATCTCTAATTAATATATTTTGAGCTGATGCATAAGGAAAGATTTGCAAATTGTTTTTGAAATGAAGAATATTTCTAATCCATGGTACACTGATACTCTTCGAAAATACAGTAAAAGTGAATTACTAGGAAAATAAAATAGCAATGAGATACAAAATATAAGCCCCAACTTTATTAGTAAGAAACATAAAGTATTCTGTCAAATGGCTAGAGAAGTTTCCAAACTCTTCCTCTCAATTTCTTCACTCCTTGTGCACCAAAAACAGTGTGTGGATTGGTACACGTGCCATGTTTGGAGGGATGGCCTGAGCAGCGATTGTGGTCACCTCACCAAAAGGAATTCTTTGCAATAAATATTTCAATACAGCACATGTCCCTCTCATATAATGGTCAGTAAAAGACTTGAATTTATTTTTAAATATTTTTTGTATCTAGAATTTATGTTATATATATTTTTAATTAAAAAATTTAAATTACAGTTGACATACAATATTATATTAGTTTCAGGTATATAACATAATGATTAGAGATTTATATAACTTATGAAGTGATCACCCTATAAGTCTAGTTCCCACTTGACATCATATATAGTTATTACAATATTATTGACTATATTCCCTGGGCTGTGCTTTATATCCTGTGACTATTTTGTAATTGGCAATTTGCACTTCTTATCCCTTCCCCTTTTTCACCCATCCCTCCAAACCAATCTGGCAACCATCAATTTGTTTTCTGTATCTATGAATTTGTTTCTATTTGTTCATTTATTTTGTTGTTTAAATTTCACATATAAGATAAATCATATGGTATTTATCTTTGTCTGAGTTATTTTACCTCGCATAAGACTCTCTAGGTCCATCCATGTTGAAAGACTTGAATTTTTACTGTGTGTGTTCTAGGTTGGTGGGTGGGTAGGTGGATAACCAGACAGGTAAAAGAGGGTATGATCCTCCAAAGTTTCTTTTCTTCTTCATAGTAACTAACTTTCCACTTCCTCTCCTCTACAGTTACATTCAGATATCCTTTATACCCCTATTCTCCCTTTAACAAAAACCTCTGAGCGAATTAAGTGGCACCATGCCCAAAAAGTTGAGAGGGGAATGATCGCACAGGTATTCCCCTGATTCTGGAAAATCTTCCCCTCACTTCTAGACTTAGCGGGGCATCTATTGACTCACCGTCTTGAGTACCTGTACATGGAGTCTATGTAGTGCACTCCTGGCTAACCCTTATGGGACCCTTGGAGATCTTAAGGAGTCAATACAAATTGAAGTAACCAAATGAATGTGTTTTTAGGAATGTATCTATGAATCCAATTCCACTTTAAAGAAAGAGTTCTGATCATGCAGTTTGAGCCTATGAGATCTTACCTGTCCTAACAAACAAACAAAAACATCTAATTTTGGCTGGGACCTTGAGCCTCAAACTGTGCGGAAAGACAAGATATGCAAAGCGCATATCTTCACCTTGTTAAAAATACATCTGGTTGCTAGGTCTGGCTTCCTTTGTTGACCAGAGTGAGGCCCTCATCCAGGGTGGGTGGCCTGGCCACTATTTGCATAACCTCTTAACTTAAGAGATCTAAGAAATTCTGGTGGCCACTGAGTGTCCCAAGGAGCAAGGCCAGAATCAGACGTGGCAGTAGCTGTCTAACCTCAGTTAAATCTCTCAACCTCTCTAATTCAGTTTCTGTGTCCTCAGACAAAGGAACAAGATCTAATAATGACAGCTACCTTTATGGAGTGTTCACTACATCCAGGCCCCTGGTAAGGCTGTTTCATGTATTAATCTAATTTCATGTTCCAGTCACCTCATGGTGATGATGAAGAAACGAGGCTTGAGAGACACCACTTGCTTGAGTTCACACAACTAGGATACTGTGTTCCTGAAAATAAGACCTAAGCGGACAATCAGCTCTAATGCATCTTTGGAGCAAAAATTAATGTAAGACCCGGTATTATATTATATTATATTATATTATGTTATGTTATATTTTACTATATTAAGACCGGTCTTATAGTAAAATAAGTAATAAGTAATAATTATAGTAAAATAAGACCGGGTCTTACATTAATTTTACTCTAAAAGATGCATGAGAGCTGATTGTCCGGCTAGGTCTTATTTTTGGGGAAACACGGTATGGCAAAATCAGACCCAATCCTTTGGACGTCTGGCTCCAAAGCCCGGGTCTTCCCCTGCCCCCAATTTTTTAATTATAAAAAATTGTCAAGGATTTTGAGGAATTGAAAGAATAGTATGATGAATTAATGTTTTTCTCTTCTCTTTTTATGAAGTACAAGTATGTATCCCACTATAGAGAATTGCTTTTTTTTTTTTTTTTTTAAGATTTTATTGGGGAAGGGGAACAGGACTTTATTGGGGTCAGTGTGTACTTCCAGGCCTTTTCCAAGTCAAGTTGTTGTCCTATCAGTCTTAGTTGTGGAAGGCGCAGCTCAGCTCCAGGTCCAGTTGCTGTTTTCTAGTTGCAGGGGGCAGAGCCCACCATCCCTTGCGGGACTCGAGGAGTTGAACCAGCAACCTTGTGGTTGAGAGCCACTGGCCCATGTGGGAATCGAACCGGCAGCCTTCGGAGTTAGGAGCATGGAGCTCCAACCGCCTGAGCCACCGGGTCGGCCTGAGATTGCCCTTTTAATACAGCTGTATTGAGGTTACACTGATATACCATGAACCACACATATTTAAAGTGTACAATCTGATAAGCTTTGACATACGTATGCACTCATAAAGCCGCCACCACCCTCAAAATAATGAATGTCCCATCCACCCAAAAGTTTTCTCAGGTCCTTTTGTAATCCCTCCCATCAGTTCTTCCTTGCTATATCCCACGGCCCCCTGGCAACTACTGATATGCTTCCTGTCACTATACATTAGTCTGCATTTTCTGCATGTTATATAAATGGAATTACATAGTTTGTACTGCTTTGGGAAGGGGTCTGGCTTCTCTCATGCAGCATAATTATTTTAAGTTCCATTTATGATGTAGCATGGATCAATAGTTCATTCTACTGCTTGCTGAGTAGTATTACATTGTATAGTTATACCAAAATTGTTTCTCCACTCCCTGTTAGGTTGTTCCAGTTTTGGTACTTGCAGATAAAATTGCTATGAAGGTTTGTATACAAATATTTACATGAACCTTTGCTGTGGTAGACAGAATGAGTCCCCTCCCCCCAAATGTTCGTACACTTATCCTTAGAGTCTGTGATGTGTTACATTATATGGCCAAATCTGCAGATGAGATTACGGTTATGGACCCTAAGTAGGGAGATCATCCTAGGCTATCTGGTGGGCCCAACCCTTGGCAACCACGGATCTTTTTCCTGTCTCCATGATTTTGCCTTTCCCAGAGTGTCATAGAATTGGAATCATATAGTATGTAGCTTTTTTTAGATTGGCTTCTTTCTCTTGGTAATACGTATTTAAGCTTCCTCCATGTCTTTTCAGGACTCGATAGCACATTACTTTTTAGTGCTGAATACTATTCCATTGTCTGGATGCATTGCAGTTATTTATCCACTCACCTACTGAAGAACATCTTGGCTGCTTCCAAGTGTTGACAATATGAATAACACAGCTATAAACCTCCATGGGCAGGTTTTTTTGTGGACATGTGTTTTCAGTTCCTTTGGGGTAAACACCAAGGCACGTGATTGCTACATTGTATGGTAAGAATATGTTTAGTTTTCTAAGAAGCCACCAAACTGTCTTCCAAAGTGGCTGTACCATGTTGCATTCCCACCAGTGACGAAGGAGAGTTCCTGTGGCTCCACATCTCATCAGCACTTGCTGTTGTCAGCGTTCTGGATGTTGGCCATTCTAACAGGCATGTAGTGGAATCTCATGGTTGTTTCAATTTGCATTTTCCTGATGACAGATGATATGATCTTTTCATATGCTTCTTTTCTTTTCTTTTTTCCCCAGATTTATTGGGGTGACAATTGTTGGTAAAATTACATAGATTTCAGGTGTACAATTCTGTATTACATCATCTATAAATCCCATTGTGTGTTCACCACCCAGAGGCAGTTCTCCTTCCATCACCATATATTTGATCCCCCTTACCCTCATCTCCCACCTCCCACCCCCCTTACTGTCTGGTAACCACTAAACTATTGCCTGTGTCTATGAGTTTTTTTTCTCATTTGTTTGTCTTGTTCTTTTGTTGTTTTTGATTTATATACCACATATCAGTGAAATCATATGGTTCTCTGCTTTTTCTGTCTGACTTATTTTGCTTAGCATTATACTCTCAAGATCCATCCATGTTGTCACAAATGTTCCTATGTCATCTTTTCTTACTGCCGAATAGTATTCCATTGTGTATATATACCACAACTTCTTTATCCATTCATCTATCGAAGGACATTTTGGTTGTTTGCATGTCTTGGCCACCGAAAATTAAGCTGCAATGAACATTGGAGCACACGTGTCTTTATGGATAGATGTTTTCAGATTTTTTTGGTAGATACCCAGGAGAGGGATTGCTGGGTCATATGGTAATTCTATTCGTAATTTTTTGAGGAACCCCCACACTGCCTTCCATAGCGGCTGCACCAATCTGCAATCCCACCAACAGTGTATGAGGGTTCCTTTTTCTTCACAGCCTCTCCAACACTTGTTACTATTTGTCTTGTTGATGATAGCCATTCTGACTGGGGTGAGGTGATATCTCATTGTGGTTTTTATTTGCATTTCTCTGATGATTAGTGATGTTGAGCATTTTTTCATATGTCTATTTGCCATTTGTATGTCCTCTTTGGAGAAATGTTTCTTCAGGTCGTCTGCCCATTTTTCAATTGGATTTTTTTTTTTTTATTGTTGAGTTTCATGAGTTCCTTGTATATTTTGGATATTAGCCCCTTATCGGAGGCACTGTTTGCAAAAATCTTCTCCCATTCAGTTGGTTGCCTCTTTATTTTATCGATGGTTGCTTTAGCTGTGCAGAAGCTTTTAAGTTTCATATAGTCCCATTCGTTTATTTTAGCTTTTACTTCCCTTGCTTTTGGAGTCAAATTCATAAAATGCTCTTTGAACCCAAGGTCCATAAGTTTAGTACCTATGTTTTCTTCTATGCAATTTATTGTGTCAGGTCTTATGCTTAAGTCTTTGATCCATTTTGACTTAATTTTGGTACATGGTGACAGCAGTCCAGTTTCATTCTTTCGCACGTGGCTTTCCAATTCTCCCAGCACTATTTATTGAAGAGGATGTCTTTTCGCCATCGTATGTTTTTGATTCTTTGTCAAAAATTATCTGTCCATATTTATGTGGTTTTATTTCTGGGTTCTCAATTCTATTCCATTGGTCTATGTGTCTGTTTTTCTCCGCCAATACCATGCTGTTTTGATTATTGTAGCCTTGTAGTACAAGCTAAAGTCAGGGAGTGTGATACCTCCAGTATTGTTCTTTTTTCTTGAGATTGCTTTGGCTATTCGGGGTCTTTTGTGGTTCCAAACAAATCTGATGATTTTTTGTTCTATTTCTTTAAAAATGCCATTGGGATTTTGATGGGGATTGCATTAAATCTGTATATTGCTTTGGGTAATATGGCCATTTTAACTATGTTGATTCTTCCAATCATGAGCATGGAATGTCTTTCCATTTCTTTGTGTCTTCTTCAATTTCTTTTAAAAATGTCTTATAGTTTTCAGCATATAGGTCTTTCACATCCTTGGTTAAGTTTATTCCTAGGTATTTTATTCTTTTGCTGCAATTGCAAAAGGAATTGCTTTTTGTGTTTCTTTTTCTGAGATTTCATTGTTAGTATTAGGAATGCAATGGACTTTTGTACGTTGATTTTGTAGATGGCAACTTTACTGTATTCGTTGATTGTTTCTAACAGCTTTTTGGTGGAGTCTTTAGGGTTTTCTATATATAGCATTATGTCATCTGCAAAGAGTGACAATTTAACTTCTTCATTCCCAATTTGGATGCCTTTTATTTCTTTCTCTTGCCTGATTGCTCTGGCAAGGACTTCCAACACTATGTTGAAAAGCAGAGGTGATAGGGGACAGCCCTGTCGTGTTCCTGAACGTAGAGCAAAGGGCTTCAGTTTTTCACCATTAATTATGAGATTAGCTGAGGGTTTGTCATATATGGCTTTTATTATGTTAAGGTATTTTCCTTCTATACCTATTTTATTAAGTGTTTTAATCATAAATGGATGTTATATCTTGTCAAATGCTTTTTCTGCATCAATTGATATAATCATATGATTTTTGTCCTTTATTTTGTTTACGTGATTTTTTGTTTGTTACATTGTTTATTTTGTTTGTTTTTGATTTTTGTTTGTTACATTGATGGATTTGCGGATGTTAAACCATCCTTATGCCCTGGCGATGAACCCCACTTGGTCGTGATGAATAATCTTTTTAATGCATTGTTGTATTCGATTTGCTAGAATTTTGTTTAGGATTTTTGCATGTGTATTCATCAGAGATATTGGTCTGTAGTTTTCTTTTTTTGTGTTGTTCTTACCAGGTTTTGGTATCAGGGTAATGTTGGCCTCATAAAATGAGTTAGGGAGTACTGTCTCTTCTTCAATTATTTGGAAGAGTTTGAGCAGGATTGGTATTAGATCCTCTTTGAAGGTTTGGTAGAATTCACTAGTGAAGCCATCTGGTCCCGGACTTTTGCTTTTGGGAAGGTTTTGGATGACTGATTCAATTTCGTTACTGGTGATCGGTCTGTTTAGATTTTCCAGTTCTTCATGGTTCAGCCTAGGAAAGCTATATGTTTCTAAGAACTTGTCCATTTCTTCTAGGTTATTGAATTTGGTGGCATATAGTCCTTCATAGTATTCTTGGATGATCCTTTGTATTTCTGTGGTGTCCGTGATAACTTCCCCTTTTTCATTTCTGATTTGTTAATTAGTGTCTTCTCTCTTTTTATCTTAGTGAGTCTAGCCAAGGGTTTGTCAATTTTGTTAATCTTTTCAAAGCACCAGCTCTTTGTCACATGAATTTTTTTTCTATTGTCTTTTTGTTCTCTATTTCATTTAGTTCTGCTCTGATTTTTGTTATTTCCTTTCTTCTGCTGACCTTGAGTTTCATTTGTTCTTCTTTTCTAGTTCTTTAAGATGTAACATGAGGTTATTTATTTGGGATTTTTTTGTTTCTTGAGATATGCCTGTAATGATATAAATTTTCCTCTTAAAACTGCTTTCACTGCATCCCCCAAATTTTGGTAGGATATATTTTCATTGTCATTTGTTTCTATGTATCTTTTGATCTCTCCTCTAATTTCTTCTTTGACCCGGTCGTTCTTTAAAAGTATGTTGTTTAATCTCCATGTATTTGTGTTTTTTCCTGCTTTCTTTTTGCAGTTAATATCCAATTTCAAAGCCTTGTGATCAGAGAATATGCTTGGTATGATTTCAATCTTCTTAAATTTGCTGAGGCTGATTTTATGTCCCAATATATGGTCTATCCTTGAGAATATTCCATGTACACTAGAAAAAAATGTATAGTCTGATGTTTCAGGATGAAGTGTTATATATGTCAACTATGTCCATTTCATCTAATGTGTCATTTAGGGCTGCTATTTCGTTATTTATTTTCTGTTTGGATGATCTATCCATAGTTGTCGATGATGTATTTAAGTCCCCTAGTATAATTGTGTTTTGGTCAATTTCTCCCTTTAGTTCTGTTAGTAGTTGCTTGGTATATTTCGGTGCTCCCTGATTGGGGACATAAATATTGATGACTGTTATGTCTTGTTGTGTAGTCCCCTTTACCATTATGAAATGTCCATCTTTTCTCTTGTTACCTTTTTCACCCTGAAGTCTGTTTCATCTGATATCATTATGGCTACACCTGATTTTCTCTGGGTACCATTTGCTTGGAGTGTCAATTTCCACCCTTTCACTTTGAGTCTATGCTTGTCCTTGTAGCTGAGATGTGTCTCTTGGAGACAGAATATGGTTGGGTTTAGTTTTTTGATCCAATCTGCTACTCTGTGACTTTTTATTGGTGAGTTCAGTCCATTTACATTTAGGGTGATTATTGATATGTGAGGATTTCCTGTCATTCTATCTTTAGTTTTCTGGTAAGGCTGTGTCTCTATTGTTTCTTTGCCATTTTGTTGTTGTCTATTATTTCTGTGTGTGGTGGTATTCTATGATGTTTCCCTCTGTTTCTTCTTTTATTACAGTATAATTTCAGTTCTGGATTTTTTTGAGTGGTTACCCTTAAGTTTATGTAAAAAAAGTTTGATATTTAGAGTATTCATTTTCTTCAGCATGCTTACTTCTCTATTCCCATATTCCGGTTCAGGCCTTTACTCTCCCCCTTTTTATGTTTTGGTTGCCACAAATTGTCCCTGTTGATGGTGGTTGAATAGCCTCCTTTAGCATTTCTTGTAGTGCAGGTCGTGTATTAGAAAATTCCCTCAGCTTCTGTATGTTTGGAAAGGTCTTTATTCCTCCTTCATATCTAAAGGATATCTTTGCTGGATATATTATTCTTGGCTCATAATTTCTCTCTTTCAGTAGTTTGAATATTTGGTTCCACTCCCTCCTGGTTTGTAGAGCCTGCTGAAAAATCTGATGATAATCCAATGGGCTTTCCTTTGTAGGTTACCGTCTTCTTTTCCCTGGCTGCCTTGAGGATTCTTTCTTTGTCATTGATTTTAGACAGCTTCAATATAATGTGCCTTCGAGAAGGCCTGTTGGGATTAGGTAATTAGGTGTTCTATTTGCTTCTTGGATTCGAAGATCCAGTTCTGTCCACAAGTTTGGGAAGTTCTCATCGACAATTTGTTTGAATATATTCTCTGTTCCCTTCTCTCTTTCTTCTCCTTCTGTATGCCCATTATTCTTATATTGCTTTTTCTGATGGAGTCAGAAAGTTCTTGTAGAGTTCTTTCATTTCTTTTAAGTCTCAAGTCTCTTTCTCTTCCATCTGTGTAATTTCCAGGTTTCTATCTTCGATGTCACTAATTCTGTCCTCCATCTGGTCAACTCTACTACCTAAGATGGTTATTTCATTGTTAATTTCTTCTTCTGAGTTCTTAATCTCCAGAAATTCTATTTGGTTCTTTTTTAAAACTTCAATCTCTTTTGTAAAATGCTCATGTTGTTCTTTGATTGTGTTTCTGAGTTCATTAAACTGCCTTTCTGTGTTTTCTTGCGTCTCGTTGAGTTTTTTCAGAACTGCAATCTTGAATTCTCTGTCATTGAAGTCACACATTTCCATATCTTTCAGTT
This sequence comes from Rhinolophus ferrumequinum, assembly GCF_004115265.2. Lineage (NCBI taxonomy): Eukaryota > Metazoa > Chordata > Mammalia > Chiroptera > Rhinolophidae > Rhinolophus > Rhinolophus ferrumequinum. The sequence continues at coordinate 31,111,295 of NC_046298.1, forward strand.
CCTTTTCTGGAGACTTTTCACTTTTTTTCTGAGCTGTCATGTTGGCTTGGTTATTCATGGCAATTACTGATTTGTTATTTCTCTTCCTAGACATCTACAGGAGTGGCTTCTGCAACAGGTTGATAGGAAGAGGTCTTTCTTTTGTTTTCCAGTACTTATTGGTAGAATGTTTTATTTTCTCTCCGACTTCAGCCTTTTTTTCTCTCTCACATGGCAGTGCTATGTTTTCTTTGCACTATTCCAGCTTCTCACACAATGGGGGGATTCCCTGGGAGACGGGCTTCTCCTCTGTTAATAGTTCAGCTGGGTCACAGGGTGCAGTGTCCGTGTGGGTATTTGGAGAGCTTTTGAAATTCCTAAGCTCTTCCTGCACCAGATTCAGAGCCCGTGTGTTTCAGCAGTTCTGTTTACTCCTGCAGGGATCCACCCAGATAGGTGGGGACAGGGGTGGGATGAGTTGTGAGAAGTGGCCCAGAGCAATGGCAGCGACCACCACCACAGCCGGTCCTGCTTCCACAGCTCTCTCTCCCTTTGCCGAACTAGTTGGGCTGCGAATCTGTGTCTGAGGACCACAGTTCTCAGAACAGCAAATATTTGATCTGACACTGCTACTGTTCCGCTTCTAGCACCGGGCAGGGGTGAGCTCTGGGAGGATAGGGAGGGGGCGGCTAGTCTCAGTGCCTAAGGCTTCCTTTCTCTGCTCGGCAGTGAGGGCTTACACCACCATTTTCAGCCTTCTTCCCTCAGTCTTTCTCCGAGGTCTCTGCTGTGAGCGTTGGGTTCAGCCGTGTTATATGCTGCCCCCTCAGCCCTGTGGGCCATAAGCGGAGCCCTAGCAGTCCGAGTTCTTCCCTCTTCCGCAGCTGCGGTAGTTCCAGGATGCAGCAAGCTCAGAGCACTGAACTAGGTCTGCGTCCTTTGCCCGTGCGGCTCCGTCCCTGCACTTCTCCCTTCCCTCCTCCCCTGCTCGTGCGATTCACCCACCTTTAGGTGAATTCAGTAGTGGGCCTCTTCATCTTGCCTGTCTGCTGTGCAGGGAGTCCTTTGTGGAGTTATAGTTGTTTGATTAGTTGTAAATTCCAGGGGAGATTTACAGAGGCTCACCTCACGCCGCCATTTTGATGACGTCTCCATATGCTTATTTTCCATCTGCATATCTACTTTGGTGAGGTGTCTGTTAAGGTATTTGGCCCATTGAAAAAAAAGTGTTGTTTGTTTTCTTAATTGAGCTCCAAGCTTCTTAGATCTGTGGATTTAAAGTTTTCATTGAATTTGGAATGTTTTTAGCCATTATTTTTTAAGTATTTTTTGCTGTTTCCCCCTCCCCCATCCTACATATATACATATATAATATATATATATATATATATATATATATATATATTAAACTATACATATATTAGGCTACTTGTTGTCCCATACCTCACAGATGCCCTGTTCATTATTTTTAAATCTTTATTCTTTCTGTCGGTCATTTTGTTTCTTGCTATGCCTTCAAGTTCACTAATATTTTTGAATGGATGTCAGACATGGTAAATTTTACCTTATTGGGTGCTAGATTTTTTTTTTTTTTGTAATCATTCTTGAGCTTTGTTCTGAGGTTCTTTGACGTTTCTTGGAAACCAGAGGTTTCTTCTTACTGCCTCTAAAGCATAGATATTGAGACTTCATCTGCTCTGCAAGGGGCTATCACATCCACCAGACACTTCTGAGTGTATAGTTGCTGGACATATTTGTGAAATTTCAAATAGGATTACGAGATTTCAGAGTGTTTCCCCCACGACGTGCTTGTTGGAACACAGGCTGCAGAGGCATAGGAAAGGGGACACCCCCACCTCTGGAGCACCGCCCATGTGATGTCAGCTGTGTGATGTGTGTCCAGGTCCTCCAGGAGGCAAACCCCAAGACAGGATGACACGTGCAGGAGATTTATAGAGGCTATGTATCTATAATATGCCAACGTGCCTATTGCTACACAAAGAAGTCCCACTTTCCCTTTCACTTGGGTGCCGCCTTGGGTGGGAAGCTGGGTCGCTGTTCCTGAATGCTTAATACTGTACAAAGTCCCTGACAGAATTTTATTATTGCCAAAGGTCCCCCGAAGGGGGTGCACTAAGCTGATGTAGGTGGCATTACGCAATTCTACTGAGAAAATGGAAACAAAGCCTGTTCATTTGATGCCAGAAATGACACCACAGGTTTCTCTCCCTTAAACCTATGGAATGGGATTCTTCCAGGGCCCACGTCAGTCCCCATTCAAAGTGTGGAGTCTTTAGAAGCTACACTGACCTTTTTGGGTTCCTTGTAACTGGGAACTGATGAAAGGATTCATTTAACAAGTGTCTGTGGGTCAGCCCTTCTTAGGCATGTGGGGGTCAGCAAGAGATTAAATCAACACAGAGCCCACCTGCCTAGAGCTTCCATCTAGTTGGAAAGACAGATGCTAACAAATACACAAGTTGTACCCCAAATGGTGGAAAAAGTAAAGCAGCAAGGGAGGTGGCTGCTGGGTGGACCACTGACAGTCTTCAAGGACCTGAAAGGGGTTCTGTTGAGGAAAGCCACCAGGAGGGGACGTCCAAGCCATGGGGACAGAGTGGCTGCTGCCCAGAGGCAACGATCCTGGAATCCCTGGAAACTTCTGTCCTATGACTGGCTGTCTTCAGATGTTCCTGGAGATACGCCCTGGTTCCCGTGGTCTCACCTGTGACCCAATTGTGCCCTGAGCACTGTGTTATGCATGGCATGGATTTGGGGCAAAGAGGCCCAAATCCTAGCCGCTGTCCTGGGAGTGCGGCTGGAGAGATGAGGATGGATGACTGAGAAATCATCCCTTCAAACAGATCTGGCCCCATGAAGGGTGGGGACCCTGGAGTCCCAGCTTGGGGGTGGTTCACCTCTGGGGTGCTGGAACCAGCGGCCTTGCTCTCTGCTGCCCTTCTCCCCCTACATTTGGGGATACTCTCCAGAATGGATGTGGGAGCCAGGAAGCACCTGGAGCTGGTGGGGGAGGAAGGGGCATCGAGCTGTGGCCAGGACACCTGGGTTCGAGTCTCCTTTGCACTTAACAGCTGTGGGGCCTGGGCTAGTCCCTTCATCTCTCTAAGTCTTAGTTTCTTCATCTGTAAAGTGGGGATTGCCCTTCTGGCCACGTGAGTGTGCAGTACGGTAGCCACTAGTCACTTGAAATGTGTAAGTCTGAACTGAGTTAGGCCCTAAATATAAAACGCTCAGCAGATTTTGAAGACTTGGCACAGAAACTGAATGTAAAATATCTTGTCAATCGTCTTTCCCATATTGAATGACATGTTAAAATGATAACATTTTGTGTATATTGGGCTAAATGAAATATCCGATTAAAGTCAATTTCTCTTGTCTCTTTTTACCTGTGTTACTGCGACTGCTAAAAGCTTTTAAATGTCATCAGCTCACATTACAATTCTAGTGGGCACCATGATCGGGAACACGGACTGCACATTGAAATCACCCAGGAACTTTGTAAACCCGTCCCTAGAGGCTCCAGTTCCACTCTCCTGGGTTATGGGCCACGTAGCCGAAGTTTTACAAGCTCCACAGGTGATTCTTGTGTTGGCAAAGTTTGGTAAACTAGGCATACATCATTTTATTGCGCCTAGTTTTATTCACTTCACTTTATGGTGCTTCACAGGTGTTGAGCTTTGTACAAACAAGGTAAGATCCTCCACCAGCAAAAAGATGACAACTCGCTTTATTGCAGTGGCCAGTGACACCCGCAACATCTCCAAGGAAGGCCTGTATTGCTGTAGAGTGATTTGCAAGTTTCCACAGTAGGTGTCCTTACAATCCCAATGATAAGTATGACTGACCAAGATCCTGTGTGCAGCAGGACCAGGGAAAGAGAATCTTGAGGGCACCTGCTAGGTGTACCTTTCTCAGCAGTTTGTGTCCAGGATCTCATGGAATTGTTACACTAACCCCCTAAGACAGGGACTGTGCCTCCCCCAGTTTACTGACAAAGAAGCTGAGATAGGAAGTCACCTTCCAGAGTCACATGCCTAGGAAGCAGCAAGACGAAGATTTGCACCCATGCTTTCCCCATTGCACCCTCCCCACTCCCCAGGAAATACCACGAGTCTGAGCTCATAGAGCAGCCACAGTTTAAAAGTTCATGTTCATCACAGCCTGGGGATGAAGGCTTTCAGGAGAGTGAGAAAAGTGAGTGAGATGATTGAGGCACGTGGCCCAGGGGCTGGTATGTTATAAGTGCCAGTAAGGGCAACAATCATTACAGTTTTGCAATATATTATTAACCTAACCGTCATTTCAACACCATCCTCACCGTCACCACCATCACCATCACTGTCACCGTCACCGTCACCACCATCACCATCACCACCATCACCATCACCGTCACCGTCACCACCATCACCATCACCATCACCACCAGCACCATCACCATCACCAACATCACTACCACCACCACCATCACCATCACCATCACCATCGTCACCACCATCACCACCACCATCACCATCACCACCATCACCATCACCATCACCATCACCATCACCACCATCACCATCACCACCAGCACCGTCACCATCACTGTCACCACAATCACCATCACCACCATCATCATCATCAATACTCTATGGACAGAGACTTGGTCAGTATTTCTTGCTCTCTTTCCAAATCATCTGTGTACAGTCTAAAATGAAGAGTTGATGGGAACCAGCGGGGTAGGGTTGAGGCCGTAGGAAAAGTGATGAAGTTCTGCGGAGCTATGATAGTTAGAGGGCGGGTGAGGTTATCTTTTAGATTCTAATCCCTACGCTGATATAGTTAGATCAGTATGTAGCAGCACTGGGCTTCTGACCATATGCAATGATTGCCCTTCAATTCTGCTCAGGGAGAGCAAAGCCGTTATTTCAGGGAAACCTGATTACAGTTTGACAAGTAAGATAATCGCCCTTTCGGGGAGCCTCAGTCTTAGCTCTTCAGAAATACCTTCCGAGTCATGGAATAACTGAGTGTGTTTTTCAGAAACAAGCATGGTTATTCCTGTTTCTAACACTCTTCACCCATGGGAAATGCAGCAAATTGTAAAACTCTGAGCCTTCCTTCCAAGAAGTATTGGTTTCAAACATGTCTCATTGATTTGATGAGGACACTGTCCACTATGACTGGTCAACCTGGAGGAGACGCAGCATCAGTCAGCCAATGAGCGTCAAGTGAAACTCCTGGAATCAAGGTCCAAACCCCTGGCTTTGCTGCTTCTCTGGCTGTGCATTTGTGGGCAAGGTGCTCTGTAAAGCCTCAGTTTCCTCATTAAAATGAGAATGATAATATGTTAACCCAAATTTGCCAGGGCTCTTGTGAAGGACAAAGAAGATGCTTAAGAACTTGAAAACTTAAGCACTATTGTTAATTATTCCCATTCAAAATTATATATATATGTATATATGTGTATATATACATATATATATTTTTTTTTTCTTTTTTTTTTTCTTTCAAAAAAGCTGCAGGACAGTGCTGTCTGGTAGAACTTACTGTGATGATGGAAATATTCCACATCTGTGCTGCGGGTCACAATCAACCATGGTCTTGGGAGTACAGCCATCCATGTAGGAATTACGGTGGCTCCATGTGGAACCTCAGGGTTGGAGGGATGGGGTGGTGTAATTCCCAGAAGGGAAGGGTTTTCGTCTAGACAGGCAAACCATGGCCTGTGTGGATTAAGGAAACTTGTCTGATTTACGAAAGAAGTGGTAGAGTTAGTGACGGGATGCTGAAGGGCCCTCTGTCCTGACTATTTGTTAACTCACCTCCAGGACACCCTCCCCTGGTGCCCTGCACTTTGACCTGCTGGTGAACTCTGGGATCCCAGAGGACTTACTGCTCCACCGTCAATTCTTTCCTAGTGACGACTCGGCTTGCTGTCCACTTCCCACACCCCTCTGCCTTGGCTCTCCAACCTCCTCCCCATGGCAGGGCCTTGTCTCCGGGGACTCCTGGTTTCAGGCAAAGGACCTCATCTGTTGCTATGTTCGTAGTAGCTGTGGGCATGAGAAAGTCACTTTTCTTAACCAGCAGGCAGACAATGAGCTACCATGGCAAGACAAGCAAGCCCGATGGAATGCCTTCAGCTGCAACAACAGAAGACCCACCCCAGTTGGAGTAAGCTCCTGAGAAATTTATTAACGAACAGCACAAGAAGGTCAAGGCAGGGGAGCTCCAGGCCATGTCAGCAGGTCAGCGACATTGTGAAGGCCCCAGGTCTGACCATTTTTAGCATTGCCATCCTCAGCATGCTTTTCCCTTTCCTCGGCTATTTCTCCTCACGGGCCCAAGATGGCTGCCACAGTTCCAGCCCTCACACGCAGTCGCGTTCCCTGGCTAGAGAGCATGTGATTGTGGAGACATACCATAAAACACATGGAATCATAGCAGATTCATCTAGAGAGAACCGGTGAACATCCATGTGGACATTGCCTTCTGGTTCCTAGCAATTGACAGACATTAACAGATGTCTTGTAAATACCAAGGTTGGGGTTGGGGGCTCAAAAGCCATTGGGTACAATAGCCCCGCTTTGCAGAGTGAGGACACTGAAGCTCAGAGATGTGCAGGGCTCTGCTGAGGCTGCACAGTGAATTTGCGACAGGCGTGGATGCTGAGGGTCGAGGTGGAAGGAGTGCTATTAGAGCTCAGGTTTCCTACCTCCCGCGTTAAGGAAAGGACTTCCGTTTCCTGAACACCATTTACTGGTGTGGCCTGACGATCTCCCCTGAACAGCCACCATTGTGTGAGCCACCAGGTGGAAATCACTGGGAAACCTCTGTCAAGAAGGCCGGGAGGCTGTGTCCTCTGGGGCGCTGGCGCCTCTAGTGAATAACCAAAGAATGGAATAATATTCTTTCAGTGTTCTCGACAATTGCCCAAATGAGCCCGAGAGACACCGGAAAGTCATGCCAAAGTGCAGAGTCCAAGCCTCATCCTCAGGGATTCGGATTCAGCGGGCCTGAGGAGGGGGCCTAGAAATATGCGGTGTAACAAGCGTCCAGGGTGATGTTGACACTGCTGGTTCACCAACCACGCTTTGAGATCCATGGCTCTCGGCAGTGTGGGGCCCGGGAAGCCCTATCGAATGCAAGTGGAGGCTGATGACCTGGTTCTCCTCTTGCTGTATGACCTTGGGCAAGGGCACGTTCCCTTTCTGGGCCTCTGTGTTCTCATCCATGAGACCCAGTGGATTGGACTAGGGGAGGAGCAACAAGACTTGGAGTCACGCGTTACTTGTTAACAGCTGGACCTCTGTTTTGCTGGGTGGACCTCTGTTTCTTCACCTTAAAATGGGTGCAACGAAACTTGCTTCATGGACTCTTAGGCAGAAGTGCTTCTGACCTCTCAGGTGCATTCAAGTCACCCAGGATCTCGATAAAATGCAGACTCTGATTGAGTAGGTTCGGGCTGCGGCCTGAGACACATTTCCTAACCAGCTTTCAGCGGAGGCGAATGCTGCTGGCACACAAATCAAGAGCGTTTAAAAGACCGAATGAGACAGCTCATGAAAGGTATTTTGTAAATTTTAAGGTTTTACTCTTTTCTAATTGCATTCCGGGGTGGAAGAGCTTGGGAAATGCTCTCGGAGACTCACAGTGCAAATGAGCATATTAAAACACATTAATCAGCATATTAAAAACAACACCCCCTGAAACAAGTGGTCCATCCTTCTTGCCTGTCAGGTCCCCTTGACGCACCACGCCCTCTTTTGACACATGCTGTTGCCTCTGCTTGGAACATACTTCCTGAGTCCCCTGGCTCAGCCCTACTCATCCTGTGGTCAGCTTCCTCCACGAAGCCGTCTGTCTTCCTGAAACTGGGTAGGCTGCTACGCTGCACTCCCTTAGCATCCTGAATGTCCCCGTCATAGCACTTTTCCTACTGCACTGGATTTGCCTTGTCACTTGTTTGTTGACTTCTGCTGAGCTGTTAGTTCTGCAAGGGTTAGGGCTGGCTGTGTCAGAGGTTCATCGTTATGTCCGCAGGGCCAGGGATACGGGGCTCAGTACATAAATGTTGGACCAATGAATGAAGCAGTGAATAAAGGGACCAGTCCTGGTGGTCCTCAAGCCCCTTCAAGCAGAAGATGATTCTTGATGGCGATACTTTGACTTGGTGTAAAGAGACCTGGAATGAAACTTGGCAATGAGAACACACGCATGTGCATACATACGCACACACACACATACACACGTGTGTGAACACACACGTATGCACCATAGAGCACTTTGAAAGGTCAACCAAAAGACCTGAAAAGCATGCATCTTTAGGAAGATTTCTTTAGCTAGCTAATCCTAGAAAAATATAATTTTCAGATTAGTATATTCTGAAAAGGTAAACACTTACACCTGTTGGGACTGAGTCCGAAGAGGGGCAAACCTGAAAGAAAATGGAAAAGAACTTTTCGGCTCTCATAATCCCACCAGACAGGTTAATAACCCACTGTTACTTCTCAGGGGAGTGTCTGTCTTGCTCTGACTTCTAAGTATGGTTTAATTGGACAAGCCTCTCTTGCCATGGAAACTGAACCGGTGTCTTTGGCACAGTGAAAAGGATGGCATGACTATAACGCTGGCTGCAGACTCCTGCCAGCGCCTGGGCTTCTGGGGTCTTGGGAATGGCCTGTCTCCTTGGCCTTGGTATCTTCAACTGCAAAGTGAAAGAGATGGGAAAGTGGCTAAAGAGAAAAAGACAGATAATACCAAGTGTAGGCAAGGATGTGGAGCAACTCGAACCCTCCTACCATTTGGTGGGAGCAAACTTTGCTACAAGCACTTTGGAAAACTCTTGGCAATGGCTACTAGATCAGGCCCTGTGACCCAGCTTCTCCGCTCCTGGGTATATACTCAACAGAAATGTAACCAGACATTCATCCAAAGACACAAGACAAGAATGTTCGTAGTGGCATCGCTCATTTTAGACACAGAATGGGAGCTGCTCCAATGCCCATCAATAGCGCACGGAGAAGTAAACGATAGCACATTCCTACAACAGGCTATGCCACAGCGGTGAGAACGAGCAAACTGTTGCCACAGGGCACGGTATAGCGTCTACCAGTATAGGGTTAAAAACATAGTCCAGACTCCAAAGAACACCCACTGCGTGATTCCGTTTTATATCAAGTTCAAACCCAGTGGAAGGAATCTCTGCTGTTAGAAGTCAGACGAGTGGTTACCTTTCTGGGTATGCAGGGAGGGGAGTGACCACAAGGAGATGCAAAGGGTGATTCTGGTGGGCTGATGGCATTTGTTCCTTTTTTCTGGATGCTAGTTACTGGGTATTCAGTTTGTGAAATTCATTGAGCAGTGCGCTTAGGACTTGTGCACTTTATATATGTTACACTCCAATGAAAAGTTTACATTGAAAAAATGAGGCAAGGCTGGGGTGACATGGTGTCTAGGGGCCATTCTGGCTCTGTGGTCCTGGCTTTCTCAGCCCAGCCCTGCTTCCTTCTTTGAGCTGTGCTCAGTCCCCAGGGAAAGATCCCAGTGGGGGAGGGGACCTCCTTGCTTAGCCTTTGGCAGAGTTTTCTGAGGTCATGCCAAGAGGCGGCTGTGGATGGAGAGATGAGTAAGGGCTGAGTTTCCCTGCAGGCAAGAGAGGCTCTGACTTTGGGCTGGACTGTGGTTTCCTTGGCAACCAGTTGTTGTCAGGAAAACAGAACCATGTGAGAACTCAGCAGGGTCAGGCAGGGAGAGACCCTCAGGGGAAGTCACGCACAAAGAAGAAGAAGAAGTAGTCAGAGCTGGTGCTGGGCAAGTGTCCCCAAGCTGCAAGCCCACCTTCCTGTCCACCCCTGGATTTTCTGTATTAATCAAATGTGTGCCAATCAAATATCCTCTTGACATTGACAGGTATTATTATCCCAGGGCGGAGTTTTCCAAAAAGCAGTTGTGGGGGCTATGAAATATAACTGGTCTGACCAGCTTTCCCCAGCTTGGAGGCCAACGGCGACTGTTTCATAAAAAGTAATCACATTCAACTTGTCCTTATTTGCCACAAGTCTGGTATCACCTATGGAAAACCCTCCCCCTCCCCATTGTCCAAGAGCTCTGGAATGTTCTTGGTGCAAGGTGGAGGTCAGGCTGCCTGCAGAGGGCAGGTGGAGAGGGAGTACATATTAAAATCAACGTGTTTACCCCCCCCACACACACACCACCGGGTTAGAACTAATATTCCGGTGGTGGCCACATGGTGTCACTGTTGAACACTGGGTTTGTACAGCCCGAGGGACCTTGGCTTTCTGCTGAAATGGGACCCTCAAATGTGCCCAGGTTCAAGCTCTTGAAATTCCTACTCACACGATGAGCTTTTGTTCTCCCAAATGCAACACACACCAGCGTGACTGTGTCCAGAGCTGCTTCTAGTCTCCTCAGAGAGTGGACACAACGTCCCCAATGTTACACAGCCAAAATGACCAAGCTCCTAACACACACACACACACACACACACACACACACACACACACACAAAATGCGTCACAGATAATTTGGAATTGTGAAACGAAAATTAATCCTAAGGTATGTTAGGGGTGATGTTGCTCCAGCTAGAGATTCCTGGAAAGACCCCTCCCCACCCTGCAAACACGAATAGGGTCTATACAATTTAGCAGAAAACTGGGCTTTCGAGTTAGATATTTTTGTATTCGAATCCTGGTTCTACCAGATCTAGTCTGTGGACTCTGGGCAAATGGTTTCACCATCAGAGCCTCATAAAATGGATATTAGAAGAGCAGGCACTGAGTAGGGCTTTTGGGAGAAGCCAGGGAAATACTGCACACAAAATGCTCCATGCATGCGTCTCCCCCAGCGGCCTCAGCTCGTGAAGAACTCACCCTGTATCGAGTGCCCCGCAGCCAGTCTCCCCCTAAGGACTAGTTCTGGGCTTATCTCGACTCTCCCTGCCAGGCCTAGAGTCAGCCATTTATTTCTCCAAGGAGCTCGGATTTTGGCATTCATATTTATAAATATCTCCTCAGCAAATTGTAATGTGAACCACTGTTAAGAACCCCTGGACCACTGGGCTCCAATATTCCTCCTGCATAACTGCACTGATTGAACATTTCCTGATTGCCAGTGCTGTTCGTATAGCATCTTCTTTGACCCTCACAAACAACCCCCAAATCATACACTGTTAACCAATTTTATACATAAGAAGCCCGAGGCTCCCAGAATTAGGCACCTTGTGCAGGGCCCCGCAATTACTGGGGGGACAAAGCTAGGATTTGAATCCAGGCCTCCCTGCCTCTGGAGTCCTTTTGTTTCCCCTCTCTGCCTCTAATTCCTGGCTTTCCAGTCCTAAGATCAAGGAAAATTGGTCTTCCCTACAAGCTTTCTCCTCATCCCATCTCACCCAACAATGTTTCTCCAGAGGGTTTTATTTTCACATTCATTCATTCATTCCCTCATTGTTAAGCCAGGGGAAGGTGAAGCTGAAAGTGCATTTGCACATGGAACCGGATGGACCCTGAGCAGGCAACTGGCACATAGGGCTGTGCGGTGGCATTGTCCAGAGGAGCTCAATTTTGGAGTGCAGGGACAGAGAGTACTGGGGACCAGACGCTACAGACACAGTGTGGGCAAGCTGTTAGTAACACCAGGTGGCAAAGCTGCAATCATCTCAAGTAACTCTGCACAGCAGCAAGAGTTTATACCAGCTCTAAATATGGGGAGGGGCCATCGGGAGGGGTAGCATGGTCTGTAGGACTCAGGGTTTCTCTAAGAAGCAGAGCCAGGGGAACCAGTCCCCTTGCTTGGGGTCTGGCTGCATGGAGCATGTCTAACAGAGTTTGTTAGATTTAGGTTCTTCATTTAAAAAGGGAATACACGTTTATTAACAAGGTTTTGGGAAATATATAAATAAAATAATAAGGCCTTCGTTGCACACTCAAATTCCATCACTATTGACATGATAGTGTATTTCCTTCAAAACTCCACTCACCACCTCATGTGTTGTCACTTGACATTATGTCACAACTATTTCCTAATAATAAGAACAACAATACAACCCAGGGCATGTGCCAGACACTGTCATAATCTTTACACCACTATCTCAGGTAGTCCACACAATGACACTTTGAAGGATACACTTATATCCATCCGTATTTTACAGATGAAGCCACAGAGCTGGACCTGGGATTTGAACCCGCACAGTAGGAATGAAATTGACTGCACAGAGAGTTCTTCTGGTGTCTCCAACAATAGCAACTGAGTTTCTTCCATCTCGAGGCTCTATCAAAAGCATCTGAAGGATGCTGACATGGTCAAAAATACATCCCTGCCAGCTCTGTGAACTCCTTCAGGGATCCCTTAGCTCTCAGATTGGCCAGGCCCTTCTGGAATCTTCCAAGCCCTGGGTATTGAGTCTTTCTCTTGGGAGGCGGAGTCCAGAGGGTGTCAGAGTGACACGGCCCCTTGTCTCTCCCCACCAAAGCCTCCTGAAGCAAAATGGTCTGAGTTCTCGGATCTGTTAATTGCTGCCAAATTTTAAGCTCAGAGCTCTCTGGGTTTTGAAAGCTGTTTGGGGCTCCCGCCGTCTTCACTGCAGCTGAGGGACTGTTGGAGAAGTGGGGCCCTGGCTGCCAGCCTGGCCCTCCCTATCAGCGTGCCCTCTTCACCCCGCCTGCCTGATGACACCTCTGTCCCCTTCCTCTTTTCAGAGAGAGATAAGTATCTTTCCTGAGGAGGCAATAGTCACCTTCTGGCCCAAATTAAACTGTGCTGAGGCTCCTGGTGAGGTGGCTGGAGGGTTCTGGGCTCCATATAACAGCGAGGGGGCTGGCTGCCTGGGCCCCTGGATCCTGCGGGTCCATCCATCAGCTGGTTGGCTTTGATTCTGATAACGGTTTGATCTCCAGTGACAGGAGGGGCGGGCAGAGGTTTATGGCTTCACTTCCCCCAGGTCTTGAATCAAGCTCAGTGGCTCCATAGGGGACCTTATCCAGCCAGGAGTTGGCCTGCATTTGGCCCAGGTGACTGCTGGCCTGGATGCCCATGTTTGAGACAAAATGAGGGAAAGACAAGAATCCTGGCCTTGGAGAACTGACGTGAATATAGCGCCTAAAAAACAGCCTCACGTGGAGCTACCTTTCTACTGCATTTTCAACACCTTGTCTCATTAATTACAATCACTTGAAGGGAGGTACAGGCGTGGTGCTTTTCAGATGAGAAAAGGGTCAGATGAGAAAACAAGCTCAGAGAGGGTAAGTAAGTTGTCTAAGGCTGCCCAGCTAGAAGGCAGAGCTGGGGTTTGGACAAGTCTGTCTGACGCTACATCTCAGAGTGTTCCCAGTCCCCCAAAGTTTCCCAAATGTAGGGGCAGGCAGGGCTGGGGCTGGGGCCTAAAAATCACTGCCTCACAGTGGGGGAGAAGAGGCTGTGTTCAGGCCTCTGATCGAGAAGAAAGTCTCAGAGTGGTACCAGCAGGTCTTTAACACTCTGTAACATTTGCTAATCTCCCTTGAGGTTTTACAGCAATTGTTTGTTTCAGATACAAATGTATTATTTAACAATTTTCATATGTTAAAAAAAATAGAAATAATCTCAAACTTATAGAAGAGTTGCCAGCATGGAGCAAACTAAGCCTTTTGAATATAAGTTGCCGGCTGGACAACCCTGAATACTTCAGTATCAGTGTCCTGCACACAGGACATTCCCCTACAGAACTACCAAAGAACTGACAAAATCAGAAGCTGACACTGACACATCACGGTCATCTGGCCCTCGGACCCTGTTTAGGTGTTACTGCTTGTCCCCAGATTCCTTTGATAGCAAAAGTCTCTTGTTCAGGATCCCACGTTGCATGGAGCCGCCATATCTCAGAGCGAATGTTTGCTCATTTTTATTTTTTGTGTGACTCTCTGCCTTTGACACATTTGCAGAGTGCAGGCTGGTTATTTCGTACCGTGTCCCTCCTTTGGGCTTTGTCTGATGGGTCTTCATGATTCGACTTGAGTTCTGTGTCTTGGCAGGAAGACTACAGTTCTCAGCACATGCCAGCAGGGAGTGGACCCGTGGAGTTCCTAATTCTTTACATGTCTCTCCTCATATAATTCTCATGACACCACCACGATTTAGATTATCATCCCTGTTTTCTAGATAAGGCAACGGAGTACAGAGCGGTTAAATCGCCTGCCTCAGATCACACAGCCAGGAAGTGGCAGAGGAGGATTTGAAATCAGGCTGCCTGAGCTCCAGAGCCCATGCTCTTAACCGCCTTGCGCTACTTCTCCTAAGGCAGAAGTGGTGACGCAGGAAAACTCATGAGAGTGGACCACGTGGTCTGAAGTTTGGGTGACCCTCTACTCAGCCATGTCCATCTCCAGACCCTCTGCCGTGAGGGTCTCTACCTTCCTGGTGAAGAAGAGGGAGAGGAGGTGGCTTGGTGAGCTGTTCTGAAATATTCTTGAGGCGGCAGTCACACAACCAGCTTGTAGCGCCCACGTGTTCCCAAGGCTGCCAAGCACAGGGAGGTGGTCTCCGTCTCCGGCATCTTGATGTGCCAGCAGCATGAGCCTGTGTCCCTTCTTCCCAGGCTGCCCTGGTTTCTCTCTGTCGGTGTCTCTGACCCTCTCGCATTGCCTCCCTTTCTCTGTTGCTCCCCACTTCTCTCTGTCTCCCATTTGGGCTCTGCAGCCCCCCTGGGGGGGGGCTCTTTCCCCCACTGGCCTTCTCTTAGAGGAGCCCAGAAGGTTGGGGCTGAGGGCTCTGCCGCCCCACTTCCAAGCAGACATGGTTGGTCAAATATCCCACCAAGAGGAGACTTGGGTTTCTTTGCAGCTTCAACCCTTCCCTGCAGGAGGTTCAGGACTTTGGAAGTGGACAAAGCCCATGTTCCGGAAGGAAGGAGGCTGGGGGCTGATTCTGTTTTGAAAACTCAGGCCCATCCCAGGCATAGTTTATCTCCAGGGGAGTGGGTCCCTCCACACATTCCAGGGTAGCTCAAGAATGCTGCTCCCCGAACCCCTAGCCTGGGGAAGGCTGGTGGGGGAGTGGCCCCTGATAAGATGCAAACCCCACCAGACAGGAGGCTCCCCGAGCCCCACGTGGAGGATGGGGGCAGAAGTGCTCAGTGGCTTTCTGCTTCCTGCCTCCCTGCAAATCCCCCAGAAGCCTCCCATCCAGGGCCCATTCCTGCCTCCTGGCCGCCTCCTGGTTCCAGGAACTCCGTGCTGAGCAGGGCTCCAAGGGCTGTGAGAGACCAGGGTCAAAATGTGAGTTAGCTGTGGGTCTTGTTAGAGGGTTTTCCTGAAATATCCACAGGAGAGGCCCCTAAGGTGGTGGGAAGAGGAAGGTGGGGGGAGAAAGAAAGAGAGGAAGGGAGGGAGGGAAGGAGGGAGGGAAATACAGAGAGAGAGAGAGACAGCAAAAGGGAGCAGGAGAGCATGAGAAAGACTCAGAGAAAGAAGGCAGTAAAGCAGGAGGTGATCAGGAGCATGTAGAGAAAGAGCTGTCCCCACAGAGACAAGAGACACTTAGGGACAGACGGGAAGAGAGAGAGAGAGAAAGGGAAACAGTGACAGAGCCTGTGACAGCCAGCCTCCAGGTGCACCAGGATGGGGCCGTCCCTGGGGGAGGGAAAGGGGTTACTTGTCTGCGGGTTAAGCATTCCACCTGGGGATGTCCCCTGACCGCCAGGACCCTCACCCTGCCCTGCCTGGGCAGCCAGGGGCAAACTGGGTCGCGGGTCCACAGAGAAGGTGTGTGTGAGTGTGTGCAGGCCCACTTGGGGACTGTACACATGAGTGTATATCCTGGCTCTCTCCCCTGGAGGAACCCCTTCCCTAATCCTGAGAACCATCCCTTTGTCCTGGGAGCCTCCTCTCGGGGTCCCAACTGAGCAGGTCCTGGGTGGGCCGCCGGGCACTGTAGCCTCACCCCAAGCAGAGGGCTAGTGACTGAGGTGACCCCAATGGACCTGGGTAACTCCTACCTCCATGTGCTACAAAGGACTCTGATTCCAACCTGTGCAGCACATGTCACAGGGTGTTGAACGTGGAGCCCTCGAGAAAGTCACTCCCTTCTCTGGGCTTCAGATTCCTCATCTGTTGTGGATGTGGGGACTCTTTATGAATTCTTTTTCTGCTTTCTTGTTTTTGAGCCATGTTATCCATGAAAGCAAAAACAAAAACAGATAAGCAAGCACAAATCCCAGGCACAGACCATGGAATGAAATGCGCTGGTCTAAACCCGGCTTCATCACTCGCCAGGTACTGCTGTACCCCAGGCCTTGTTATTCTCATTTGTAACATGGGGGTCAATGAAGGTCCTTCCCCCGGGGGATCTGAGGATGGCTGAGAGCACTGAGCCTGTGAGTGCTCGGCACACCTGGCTGGCACACCTGGCCGGCACCCCTAGCCGACAAGCCCACGCTCAATGCATGATAGCCCTGCTACCTGGTGGTTTTGAGTTTTAGAGGGTCAGGCCCCCGAGACATACCAGTGGAGCTGACATCCCAGGAAAGGCCAGGAGAAATTCCCAGGCCCTGGAGGAGTCTTGCCCAGCGTCACTGTCTCCTCTCCCTCTCTCTAATCCTCTCGCCTTCCAGGCGGCATCCCGGAGACTTTGTTCTGCACGTGGTTTCTGGGGTGCTTCGGCAGCGTTGACAAAACAAGGAAATGCCAGCACGGTTCCCAGAAGCGCCTGGCTCTGTGCTGCTTTGGTTCCATCAGCTGAGGCCTGAGACCAAAGCCGCCTGACGCTTCTGACGTCTGACAGCGGGGCCAAGTCCACAGCAGCAGGGGCCAGGCCAGCTTTCCCACTGTCCTTGCCCCCTGGGAGCTCAGCTGGCTCCGGGCTCCCTTTGAAGCTACTGGGAACTCAGTGCCCAGGGCTGCTCTCAGGGATCCCAGACAGGATGAGGCTCTTGTCCCAAGAGCACACTCTGGGGGTAACTGGGACTTCCTGAATCGACTCTTGGCCAGGAACACAGGGATCAAGCCAAGGCCATTCAACAGGTCCAGCCGACCGTCATTCATTCATTTACTCATTCATTCATTCACCTACCCATGAGTGGAGTATTTTCTCTATTTCTCAGAGATGGCTTTGCCATCTGTAAAATGGGGGTAGTAATGATGCCTCTTTCATGGGATGGCTGGAAAGATCAAATGAGCTATTTCACATAAAATGTCTAGACACAGCAAATGCACCCATTATTATGACACAATAGGGTGGCTACATGTTCCGACTGGAGGCACAGGTCCTGATTTCAAACCCAGGCTTCACCACCTACTCCTTCTGTGACATCAGGCAAGTCACTTAACCCCTCTGGGCCTTGGTTTTCTCACCTGTAAATGGGTATAGCCACAGTACCCACTTCATAGAATTGCTGATGATTCACGAGTTAATATTTGCAAAACACGTGGAACAGAGCCTAATACTGAGTAAATGCTATATCAACGTACATGAAGAAATATACCGTTGGGTTCCAGAAAGAGCCAGCACCCAGAGGCCCTGGGGTACAATCTCTCCTTGGCTTGAGTGTTTGGGGATGTTCATGCCCCTGTGACTATCAGCTGTGGCTGCGTGGAGCGAAAGGAGAAGTAACGCCTCACACCCGATCCAGAGGACATTTGTTTTTATAGCGTTTCTCATGGGTTTTAGTTTTCATTTATTTATGTATATATTATTAGTTTCAGGTGCACAAAACAACAGAGTGATCAGACATCACTACACCTCTCAAAGTGATATAACCCCAATAAATCTATTACCCATCTGAAAGTGTACGTAGTTATTATAATGTTATTACTATATTCCCTATACTGTACCTTATATCCCGGGACTACTTTTTAAAATTATAGTTGACGTTTCAATAGTATTTTATATTAGTCTCAGGTATACGGCGTCGTGGTCCGGAGGACTTTTATGAACCACATTTTATGTCTGAAGGAATCAAGACTAGAGTTGGCAATGTGACTTGCCCAGGGCCTCATGGTGAGGAAGTGCGGGAGCTGGGATCCGGAACCCAGGCTGTCTGTTTCCAAGACCTGTGGATCCCAGGGCCAGGAGGCAAGGTGACTTTCACCGAGTGTTTGAGTCAGAGGGGTGGGAACCAGGGGCTGTGCCCAATTGTATTGGCAGACACAATAAAGGATTGACGACATGTAAAGAATGTTCTGGAGATGGAGTATGCGTCAGTGTTGGTTTGGTTTAGCACCCAATGGTGTCACCAAGGACCTGGTTTCTTTCTTTCTAAAGCGTTAGCTCATTCTCATGCTGGTTTCTCTCTACATCACAAAAGGGCTGCAGGAGTTTCAGGCATCACCTCTACACACCACCCCATTCATAAGGAGAAAGAGCGGGTTCCTAGGAGAGGCCCCCTTTTCCCCAGAAACCTCCAGTAGGCTTCCCATCACATCTCAGTGGCCACAGAGGGATCACATGCCCATTGCTGACCAATCTCTCTGGTCAGAGGAATAACATGCTCCGTTTGGTTTAGGTCTGACTACCCTGGGCTGAGCTCTCTGACAAGGATTCACACCTGAACCTTGGGGTAGGATCAGTCCCTCCTTTACACCTATATCTAAATCACAAAGAGGCAGGACGGAAGGGATCTTGGGGATACCTTTGTAATGCTCACCATGAGCTCCTACTATGTGCCAGGCCCTGGAGGCTCATGATGAACAGAATGTTCACCTCCACTGTCATGAAACTCACACCTGGGGGAAGGGACAAACAAGAAAGCAGACACATGCAGTGCAGCACGATACATACTGTGACAGGGCAAGCTTCGAGAAGGGACAGCTGACCCAGCTTGGTGATGGCCAGGAAATTAATTTGGGGAAACTTTAAAATGAGACCTAGGCAGGGGAAGGGGAGAATAGGGTGCTGCAGTCAGAGAGAGCATCTTGTTGAAAGGAATGTGAATCAGAGGGAGCTTGGTGTGCTCGCTGATTGATTAGCAATGCCTGCCATGGGTGTAGTAGCAGCAGGTAAGCTACGCACTAAAGAGCAAATTTGCTTAAAACAGACTGATATTTCAGAGAAAAGTGGGCCTTTATCTTTAAAAAAATTGTGAAAAATAAGTTCAAATAAAAATATGCTGTTTAATAAAATTTGGTATAATTACAACTCTAAGCTATTTCTTGGACCAATGTGTACAGTTACTTTGCATAATTTTATAACACTTTACCAGAGTGTAGGGCAGCTCATATCTGACGTACAGGTTTAAAGACCCTGAACTCCTGTCCCAACAAGGGATGGTTCCGAACAGTCACCTAACCTGTGGTGCTCTCCAGGGGGACAGCTGAGGCCTCTGTTGAAACAGTAGCCCAACCCAGCTTCTCCTACAGCCAACGCCTCCCTCCTTCTCTTCATTTCCCTTCCCAAGAGCCTGCCCCCCAAACCTCCTGCAAGCCAGGAGTAGGCCTCTTTGGGTGCCCAACTTGACAATCTCTTTAGCCCCTTGGTGGAAGGTATGTTTTTCTCCCCTCTTGGTGGTGGTGGGGGAGGGGAGGAAGTGAATGTTTCTGAGAAGCAACTAAATCAATCCCACCATGTTTTCCAAACCCAGGGGGGATCACCTCATGCCAAACCGTGCAGTGCTATTATCTGTCGTTACCCGGCACCTTGTGAAAGGCGCTCAATCTCTCTCTCTCTCCCCACTATATTTCCTACCAAAGCTAAATTCCTTCCACCTCCACCCTGACCTGGCCAAGCCAATTTTTCCTTAATGCTCAATTTCACCTGCCAATTTGGGAGACAAGGGCCCCCTATCCTGTGGGAAGAAAGCACAGCCTTTTGGAGGCCCCATGAGGCCCCACCTTCTCCCAGAGTGCCCGCACTCCACACAGACTCCTCTCAGGGGCTGTTTGGAGAAGGCGCCTGGGATTTCCAAGCCCCGTTCCCAAGCAGGCAGGAAGGGCCTTCCTTCGCCCTCACTCCGGCATTTTCTAAGAGGCTTTTCTTATGGGAGTAATTGGAGCAGGCCTCATTTCTTCAGGAATGAGAGCAGTGCAATTTAGCCAGGCTTTATTAGGTCAAACAGAGAATGCCAGGCTTGTCTGATGTTCTGGCGGCATAGCGCTCCCCTAATGAGATGCAGGAAAATGGCCTGGCTCCAGCCAGCATGCAGGGCTGTGATCAAAGCCTCCACCTCCCTCAGCTCAGGCTGTGGGTGCATTCAGAAGAGGTTTCCTCCCGCTGTCACTTGGGGAGAGCCTTCAGATGGCTGAAGAAGCATCTGGGACCACTAGCCTCTCTGGGGTAGCTCCCTTCTGCTCCGACCTCTCTGCCTGGAGGGTGGGACCTGGCAGCAGAGTACTCCTGATGGTCCTGTTGGCATCAGCACTGTCCCCAGAACCCATCTGGCCAGGTGCGAGGAGGGATCCTATGGATTCGCAAGAGCTCTCCTGTCTCTCCGTCTTCCCTCATGGGTGCAGTGTGGCTTCTGATGTGCCTGCTCCAGAGAATGACTTGCTGAGTGTGGTTTTGGTCTCTTGGGGGTAATTCCTGTGCTGCCTTCTCTTTGTCACCGGGCAGAGGGCTGAGTTGTGTGTGGCCCAGGTACTGGGAGCTGAGACCGGGGAAGGGGTTCTAGAAGGTGGAGGCGTGCCCTCTGCAGGAGCAGGACAGCCATTGCTGGCCTTCCTCTCATTAGCGAATAAGAGGAAAATCTCATTTTCACATGTTGCATCTGGAGTTTTCCATATTGTGTTCCAGGTTGGCTGAGGTTGGGAGAAGCAGAGAAATATCCAGTGGCCTTCTCAGGAACCTTGGCCGTTTCCGAAGGAAAGTGCTCACGATCCATCCGAATTGTCAATCGGGGTCATTGAACGGCGGAGGCTTGAACCTGAGCAGATTGGCTGGGGTTTTATGGATCGTCCTGTGAAACACGTGCCCTAGTTTCTGAGATAGAATTGTCCCCGAGAGTCCCAGGAAGTGCCTGGAGGGAGGGACTGAGCAAGCGGACTCTGGGGAAGGCCCAGCTTTGAGTCCTAGGACTGTCATTGACAAGCTGGGTGCCCAGCGCCCCAGGTCTCCGTTTCCTGTCTGGGAAATGGGGATCCCAGGAACACTAACTTCCTAGGGTGGATCGAGGTTCAATGCATCGATGATTGTAAAGCACTGTTGTAGCTTGGCTCCACCCCCATCCCCCAAAAAAAAGATAGCTCAAGTCCTAACCTTCAGTACCTGTGAATGTGACTTTTTTGGGTAAGGGGGTCTTTGCAGATCTAATGAAGTGAAGATGAGCTCAGACTGGTTTAGAATGGGTCCTAAATCCAATCTGACTTGTGTCCTTATAAGAAGAGGACATTTGGACACAGACACACATAGGGAGGAAGCCATGTAAAGACGGAGGCAGAGCTTGGAGTGGTACGTCTACAAGCCAAGGAAGGCCAACGGTGGCCAACGACCCCAGAAGCTGGAAGAGGCAGAAAGGATTCTCCTTCAGAGCCTCTGAAAACGAACCGATCCTGCTAACACCCTGAGCAGATTTCTGTCTGCTCTCCAGAAATGTGAGACAATACATTTCTGTTGTTTTAAGCCCCCCAGTTTGTGGACTTGTGCGGCAGCCCTAGAAAACCAACCCAGTGACCTGGAGCTCTAGCCTTTGAGTGACCATAATTGCACCCAGACTGTCCACGGCCGTGTGGCTCTTCGGCCTTCAGGGTCTCAGGGTGCTGGCTCTGCTCGAAAGCCATGTGTCCTACCTACAGTCTTCCCATCAACAGAAAGCTACCCAAGACTTGTCCAGTTTGTCCCCAGACACTCACGGCCACCGAGGCCTGTTCTTGTTGAAGAGTCAGGCTGCCCTCCACTGTGGGAGCCTGGGGGACGACACAACGCTGCCATTTGTCAGACAAGAGCCCTGGGAAACCAGAGGCATGACCGCAGAAAAATAAGAATAATGAACAGTCTCAGTGCCTCTGTGATTTTCCCAGTACAATTGTTTCTGTCTCAAATGGGCCCGGGGAAGAAGTAATTCTCACAGATTTTCCCTGTAATGAAGGATCCCAGGGGTCATTGTAGATTTGGCTGGACTTTCAGAGCTGCTCTGTTCCATAAGGTTTCCACAAGCCAAGTGTGGTCACTGAGCACTTAAAATGTGGCCTGCGCGACCCAGGGACTACATTTTCAATTTGATTTAACTTTAATTAATTTTAACTTGAAAATGAATACTCAATTCAGCTATTAAGAAAATTCTTAAGCATGTTTGCACCAACTCGGTAGGTAAATCGACCTTTTCAGCTGTAAATTTTACAAACTCTAAATACAGATTAAGTGTTCCCAGTGAAAATTTAGCATCCACATTAAGATGTGTAAGTGTAAAATACACACCAGCTTGATTACGTATTGATGTTTGGGGTATATTGGGTTAAATATATATTGTCAAAATTAATATCCACCCCCTCTTTTTTTTTTTTACATTTAAAAAGTTTAAAATTACACACATGGCGCTCTCTCTCTCTCTCTCTATATGTGTGTGTGTGTGTGTGTGTGTGTATGTATATATTTGGCAGCACTGGTCTAGATGGCTAAACTGGAAGTTTGAAACTGATTTGCTGTTCTCATCTTGACCAATAACAGGGCTCTGTGACCTTGGGAAAATCCCAGCTCCTTCTGTAACCTCAGGTTCCCAATACCCAAATCAGTAGTTTGGACTGGACCAGGGAATCTGGGGTATTGGACGGAGGTCGAGGAGGTGAGGCTTTCAAAACCATCAGGTTAGATGAACTCAATTCCTTTCCACTGTGATTCTCTGATTGGGCTGAGATTTACCTCACACCATTTCCACTTCAAGATTGAGCAGAAGATGGAATTTATTCCCAGAGTTTCTGGGCACGGTTGTGCAGGCGGTTGACTGCACAAGAGAGCCTTTCCTGATTTGCATGAAGTTTGAAGGCCAAGATTTTTCAAGGAGGCTAGAGTAATACAGGCATAACCGTTTTCAATTTAAAAAGCACTTGCCTATAACTTAGATGTTAATAGAGTAAGAGTCCACTGTTTCCTGTGGCCACTTAAGAATCTGGAAGGAAGCTCTGCAGGATAATGAATAAATTCACAGATAAAGAGATAGGGTTGTTGTTGGATGTGTGGATGAAGAGAGTTTTCTTCTTTAGTCTACACTTTACAGAGAAGTGAGCCTTCAAAATTGCAGTTTTGGGCCCTCAGAATTGGAAGCTGCTCTTTTAGGAACCTTGAGACCCTCATCCTGATGTGTTCACAGCAGCACCACTGCTGACTGAGTGTTGTGTGCAGTTGCTCTCAGCCAGTATTTAATGAGTCCTATGGCACCCATAGGGTAGGCTCACAATACAGTGCTCTCTCCTTCCTGGACATAGGAGGACAGCATGTTCCAGCCCCCACATCTAGGTGGGACCAGATGCATTGTTCTTGCCAAAGGAATGAAAACAGAAGAGACATTGGCTCTTCCAGGCCCAGTGATTAAGAACAGTGTACCTTTTCCACCTTCTCTCCCTTCCCTGTTTGCTGGTGGGAAAGAGAGAATCCAAGGGAAGGAATTGGACACCCCTGGGGACACAGAACGACAGACAGAAGGAGCCTGGGTTCCTAAATGTGTATGTGGAGCAGTGCTCTCTGCTGACCAGCCCCTGGATTATGTCTAGAGTGAAAAATGAACTTTGCATGATTCCACTGAAATTTCAGGGCTTACTTGTTACAGCAGCTGGTGCACTAACTAGTACCCGGGGGAGGGACTGGTCCTCCTTGCCCTAAAGGGCTGCACTTCCAGGTCACAGGGAATCTACTGCGTGTAGCCTCAGTGAAAATGTCCAGGCCTCCCCAAATTGCCCTGACCTCCCCTGCAGACCTTCCTCATGGCCTAGGGAGGAGGAGAGTTTCTGGGCTTCCTGTCCCTGCTCCCCATGATTCAGCACCCCCTTCTTGACTCCAGCCTTCCCTTCTTCTCTACTTGTGGGTTATTAGAAGCTGCTGGTCAGAGGCTGGCCGGGAGCCAAGGCATTTTCTTTACATGGGAAAAAAAGAAAAGAAGGTTATAAGTTCCGAGCCTGGAAACCACCTAGAACTCCGAAGTCGGTTTGCCAAGCATTGTCTTTATGGAGTCTCAGAGGGACTGCTGGCCTCCAAACGCCGGGATGACCATCTTCCCTCGGCCTTGAGGCGCATCTCTCCCTTGGGATCCTTCTTTGGCACCAGAAGGAAGGATGGAGGATGCTGGAGGCTTCTGGACTTCCCAGTGTGCAGGAGTCTGGAGGGATTTGGGGGTGGGGTGGGGTGGGGAAGGAAGGGGACTGGGCAGGACCCAAGGGAGATTCCTAAAGGATCACCATTCCATAGTAGGGGGCACCATGGGAGTCTCTCCCTCCAGCCAGCATTCCTGCCTCCAATGGGGACATAAGTATAACTGACAGACACAAGAAAACTGTCAAAGTTGTACAAAAACCGTCACATCCATTGCAGAGCACGCATCAAGGTTGAGAAGTTTGCTGCTCGGGCCCAGTGACTCACCTGGCCTCACGCCCTTAGTAGTTGATGGAGTTGGGATCTTTGGACTCTATAGCCCATGCTGCAAAGAAAACAGATATGCAAATATCTTCCTTTTGAATTAGAAAAGAAGTACATGCTTGTACAAATTCAACTAATACTACAGCATATAAAATATGGTGCGTTTAGAACATGACTGCCACCTTCTCTGATTCTCCTCTCGTTGTCAGGTGAGATCTATGTCTCCACCTCTCGCGTCTGTGATCACTTGGCCAAGAGAGTTAGCAGAAATGAGGCAGTACGACCTCTGAGGGTCGGACAGAAGAGCTGGCAGTTTCCGCCTGGCTCTATCAGGACGCTCCATGTGGCGGAAACCAGCCACCACGTAAGTCGTCCAACTTGCCTGAGGCCACCCTGTTGGAGGGGTGACGCTGGGTGCTCCCACCCACAGCGTGGCTGAGCTCCCAGACGACTGCCAGCATCACTGCCAGCCGTGTGAGAGAGGCAGCTTGGACATCCAGGCCAGCTGACATCTGAATCTGAAACTTTATGGGAGCATAAGGCTTTTTGTCCCCATTCTCTTTGTGTGGAGAGTCCAGGCGAATTTCTCTAGTCACTCATAACTTCATTTATACAACAAATGTTTTTTTTTCAGTACCTTCTCTCAGCCAAAATTTTGAGCCAGATGTATTTTGAAACCCCTACTTCTTTTGGAGTTTAGAAAGGCAATATGGCACTTACACAGTGATTTTAGCTAACATTTTTAGTAGATTCTATTCTTTTCTATTTCTGTTCCTTCAGTGAAACCTGATTTTTGTGCTAAATGGATAAATAACCCAAATAGCCCTAAAAGCCTCAAATCAGATCAGATCAGGTTTGTCATCAAATGAGAATGCATCAAATTTATGAAACGAAAGACAGCAAACACAACAACAACAACAATATCACGTTCTTTTCAGAGCTTTTGGGTTTTCAGATTGTGGACAAGGAATGTGGAGCTGTGGTGATTTTTATGGCTCCCTTCCATTATGGAAAGTGAGACTGATTTCCCTTTTATCTTGGTGATATGCAGTTTCCTTTCTAAATATAATTTCAAGTTACAAAAAGTTGATTGAAGTAAATGTATTAAGCAAGTAAAAGATACAGCGGCTTGCACACCCAATAAGCGTAGGGGTGGTTTCACTTGAATGACCTAAATGTAGGGAACACAGATCTCACCCATCTGGCACTCTGACCCGGAGGGAGAAATGCCTCCATATATTGCCTTTCTAAAATCGGTTCCATTTTGTAGGAAATAATAGCGAATATTTATAAAGGACTTATTCTGTGCTGGCGTTCTTCTTTTAAAATACTAACTCACTCAATTCTCACCATAATTCTGTGAGGAAGGTACTTAATTATTATCTCCACTAGACAGATGAGGACACTGAGACACAGAGGTGAAATCACCTGCCTAGAATTATTCCCTAATAAGTGGTGGGGACAAATGTGGGTGCTTCACTGCCACTCTCTAGTTAGCACCGCTCAGATGGGGGACCACAGGCATCTGTATCGGGGCTCAACCAGAGAAGCAGAGCAGTAGGAGATATAGATATACACATATACATATAGATAGGGATGTATAGATGGATAGATATAGATATACAGGTAGGTGGAAGGATGGATGGATAGATTCATCACAAAGCCCTGGCTCACACTGGTGTG
The DNA here is from genome assembly GCF_004115265.2 of Rhinolophus ferrumequinum. Lineage (NCBI taxonomy): Eukaryota > Metazoa > Chordata > Mammalia > Chiroptera > Rhinolophidae > Rhinolophus > Rhinolophus ferrumequinum. The sequence goes on from NC_046298.1 coordinate 31,137,443, forward strand.
GGACTGAGCATGTCCAATGACTGCAGGGCAGACAGTTAGGGAGGGAGGTGACAAGCGGGGGGATGGGGGCATGGGCAAGGGTGAAGCTTTTTGTTCCCAGGGCAGACCTGAATGAAGGAGGATCCAGAGATACAGGAGAGCAGTCAAAGACCCTGTGAGTGTTTGGAGTCTCTCCTTCAGGGAAGAGCGACATCTGTTTATAAAGACCCTCCTACTGATTAAGCCAGGCCCACCCAAGATAACCTCCCTTTAGACTAATTTAATACAAACAGACAGAGACTTACATCACATCTGCAAAATCTCTTCCCAGCATCACCTAGACCGGCGTTTGACGAGTAACCGTGAGAATAAACCTGCCATAAAATGGTCGTGGCCTCCCTTCTGTCTCCGAGCCTGGCAGGAGACTATCCGGTCAGTTGCTTCTGGCTCTAGACCCTGGGCCTCCGAGGCTTGCAGAAAAGGCGGCCTCCTCTCTCAGGGCCAAGGGCAGGTTCCACAAGAGCTCTGCTTAGATGTACTCCTTCTCTGAGCCATCATTCATGGACCAGCAGCTCGGGTGTGTGGCCTTGGGCCCCGGGGCTGGTGTGTGAAATAGAAGACACTACCGCTGCATTCTGTGTGTGTTGTCTGCTGTGAGCCCGGGCACATCACTCTCCCCTTCCAAGGGGTTCTTTAGATTCAGGAAGATCTTCCAGCTCTTCACACAAGGTTTAACCAGGCCATATTTTAAAAATGTGCTTCAGACGTATCCTAATTTTGCATTGAAATAGAGGGCACATGCAGAAAAGCAACCCATCGTAAGTGCAGTACTCAGGGAGTACCACCAAGTGGGCACACCCTTGATAACAGCTCTCAGGTGAAGGGATGGCATGTGACCGCACCCCCAAAGCCCCCACTCTGCCCTATTCCCACAACTATCCCTTCCCAGGAACCACGATGCTGGTCCCATTACCACAGAGAGGTCTTGTTTGATTTGGGGCTTTATAGCCATGGGGTCATACAGTATGTGAACATCCGTGTCTGGCGTCTTTTGATCCTAATTATGTTTGCGAATGTACGGTGCCTGTCCGTTTTTCTTGTTCTTTGCTGTATAGTATTCCACGGTGAGAATATGTTCTGATACACTTCTCCATTTTACCATCCGAGGAGATGGGCATTTGGGTAGGGCAGCCACGAATATTCTAGCATGTGTCTTTTGGTGAGCTCACAGCCCTCTTTTGGTTGGGGAGATCCCCAGAAGTGGCATTGGTGGGTCCAGGTCGGGGTGTGATCAGTTTCAGTTTCTGTGGACCGTTAACTTTAAAAGGTGCTTCTAAAGCCTTGCCATCCTCGATGCTTTGAAAACCTGACTGCTTCTCGCTACAAATAGGCAGTTTCCAAAGGATTTTTCCTTTGCAGCTTTTAATAGCCATGAAATTCTTGGCGACATAAAATATGCTCCAAAGGGGATAAAAAGAGACATGTGCAGGTTTTTGTTCAAATAGATAGCCTGTCTTTTTTGCCTGTGCTCCTTTCCATCAACCTCAGCCCTGCAAACGTCACACCTTCTGGAGGTCTCTCTTGTCACTACATCCAGCCCCTGGCACAGCCCTGGTTCATCCTGGGGGCTCCCCGGATATGTGATTTGATGGAGTTATTAAGTTTGTCCCTCAAAGCCCAGGCTGCGCCTCACTGCCTCTGTTCCACACACGCTTTGTTCTGTTGAACCTTGTTTTAATGCCTATTTCTTACTCCTTGAATGAAACTAGGGGACCCTGTCAAATAATGTAACATTTCTTTTATTTTTATTCCTTTCAGTGGGTACTGGCTTCCATGGGCTCCCCATGAAGTTTCCATGGGGCAGCCAAACACGTGCCGTACAGTTTCTTTTTTCAGCATCCTGATTGCAAGCCAAGGAGAGACGGAGTGCTCTTCCCCCATTTTACAGGTGAGAAGGTGAGGGCAGGGAGCAAAGTTATTTGCCTAGGGGTAGATTCCAGGTGTAAGCCCAGATTTCTCTGATGCCAAAGACTCTCCCTTTTAAAAAAGAAACCCTCGACTGCATTGTAATATACATATGGAGTAACGCACGGAGATAAGGGATGCTTCAGTGACGTTTCACAAACGGAACACAATCCAGTAACCAGTGCCCGGTCAAAATACAGAACTTGACCCATCCCCTGAAGGTCCCTCGTGCCCCCCTCATACTCCTCTCACCCCAGGGTCAATCCTTCTCTTGACTTCTAACAGCACAGCTTAGGTTACCTGTTTTTGAAATTCACACAAATAGAATCATGGAGCGCTCACCCTTCTCTGTCTGGCTTCTTTCTCTAAGCATCATGTTTGTGAGGTTCATTCGTGTTGCTGTGGGTAGCATAAGTATGTTCATTTTCATTGCTCTAGAGTTATTGCATTGCATGAATACACGCCAGTTTATTTACTGACCTCATTGCAGATGGACATTTGGACAGTTTCCAGTTTGGGGCTATTTGAATCAGTGCTGTTACGAACATTCCAGGACGTGCCTTTTGGTGAACATATGGGCCCATTTCTGTGAGGTATATACCCAGGAGTGGAATTGCCACACAGAGGGGGCAGCACTCTTGTTCAGCTTTCGTAGACACTGTCAGATGGTTTCCCAAAGTCGTTGGAACTCCCACCTCTAACACAGGAGATTTCCGCATGTCTTGCCGTATGCTTTTAGGTTTTTGGACACCTGGGTGAGATTTTTTTTTTTCCCTGTAAGTCTTCTAAACGGAGGGCTTCTGGTCTAGCCACCATCCTGGGATGTGAGGATCTGACGGAGGCTTCCACAGGCTCAAGGAATTAGGGTTTCAAGTGACTCAATAATCTCCCCACAGTTATCTCTGCTCCCTCACCCCATGACCTAATTATCTCCACAATCCAAATTCCTGCCTCTTAAGTGGAGCTGGGTCTTTGATCTTCACTCCAGGGAAGATCTGAGCTCCCAGGGATGCCCTGGTGTCTGGACCAGGCTGGGAGATGCCTTGAATCCTGCATCTTCGGCAAGGCGGACTCCCTGGGGAAGCTGTTAGGGACAGTTATCGCGGAGCAGCTGGACGTCCTCTCTGCAGTCTCGCCTTCAGAACCCGGGAGCTCCATCAAAGGGCTTCATCTTTCCTTATCTAAGCAGCAAGGCGGGAGGCAGTGAGGCGCAGCCTGGGCTTTGAGGGACAAACTTAATAACTCCATCAAATCACATATCCGGGGAGCCCCCAGGATGAACCAGGGCTGTGCCAGGGGCTGGATGTAGTGACAAGAGAGACCTCCAGAAGGTGTGACGTTTGCAGGGCTGAGGTTGATGGAAGGGAGAACAGGCAAATGTGTATTTTATGGAGAGCTGAGGACCTTGGAGCTGGCAAAGTTTTCTTACACAGGACCCAAACAACTCTCCTAGAAGAGACAAAGTTGGAACAATTAGACTTCATCACAGTTTAAAACCTCTGCTCATCAAAAGACACCATTAAGAAATTGAAAAGACAAGCCACAGACTGGGAGAAAATATTCAAAATACACGTATCTGATAAAGGAAGCATATCCAGAATATACAAAGAACTCCCACAAATCAATAAAAATAAAAAAAAGACAAACAACTGGGTTAAAAACTGGGTTAGAACTAGCACTTCCATAAAAGATATAAAATTTCCAGGAAGCATATACGAGGTGGGACTATTAGATTCACAAACTCATCCTAGAAAAAGTTGCTACATACCTCGTTACTATGGAATATCACTATGGTCACCTTCAAAGTCCTCCCCTTGGGAAGCTATGCACCGATGCCGGTGACTTCAAAGCAGTTTTGGAACTCTTTTTCTGGAATGGCCATCAGAGCTGTCGTCGTATTACCCCTGATGTCCTGAATGTCATCAAAATGTCTTCCTTTCAACATTTCCTTTATCTTCCAATAAAGAAAGAAGTCATTGGGGACCAGATTAGGTGAGCAGGGAGTGTGTTCCAATACAGTTATTTGTTTACTGGCTAAAAACTCCCGCATAGACAGTGCCATGTGAGCTGGTGCATTGTTGTGCTGCAAGAGCCATGAATTTTGGGTGAAAAGTTCAGGTCGTCTACCTTTTTCACACAACCTTTTCAGCACTTCCAAACAGTCGACTTGGTTAACTGTTTGTCCAGTTGGTACAAATTCATAGTGAATAATCGCTCTGATATTAAAAAAGGTTAGCAACATCGTTGCAACAAGTTCGTGAACTTAATTGACGATCTCGTAAAATATTACCAAGCATCATTATTTACCAGAGAAATGTGAATCAAAATCACAGAGATACAGTTTATGGCCACCAGAGTATCCAGGTTTGGAGAGAGGACAGGGCAGCTGGAACTCTTGTACACGGCCCTTGGGTGGAGGGGGTCTCTAAAATGATACAACAGAGGAACCGTGTCAGTAATTCCCCTCCTAGACAGGTGCCCAAGAAACAAGTGCATAGATGATCAAACAACTCATACAAAAATGTGCCCGCTGGCTGTATTGATAATAGCCCCACGTTGGAAATAACCCCAGTGTCCATCAGTAGTGAATGGATAACCCAACTATGGCATGTTTTGACAATGGAGCACTTTTGTCTCAGCAAACAGACAAAACTGTGGTATTAATATAGGCAACAGTATGGAATTTCCAAAACCTATGGGCCCGTGGCAATGGGCACGGGGCCATGTCAATAACCATTGTGCCCGTAGCAAAGACCGGGGGATGGCACGACCCCAGGCACACCCTGTCCAGATGGGCAGCACTGTTGCTGCACCTCGAGCCCTCCATCCCTGTAGCCTGCTGAGCTGGCCTGTGCTGTCCTGGCTCTGATGGAACAGTGCATTGCTCTGCCCAGGCCTGACCACAGCAGCACGTGTGACCCGGTGCCTGTGAGCTTGTCAGACCTTGAGCTGAACGTGGGCACCACTGGTTTTGGGAAAGGAAATGATGGCCCTACGAAGCCGGTCTGTTTTATCCGCCACTGTCCTGACGAGGAAGCAGAGATTAGGCAACAGGCCCACCAGCGTTGCACAGTGAAGGGCCGTCCACCTCCCAAGCCCGCGCTATCGGCCTCTGTGTGTCCTCGACCTTTGGGCTATTCCAGGGAGAGGGTGGGGCAGACGCCCAGCATAGGTTCTGTGTGAGAAGAGGCCTGGGACCCTGGGGTGGGGGTGGCAGGTCCCCAGGAGGCTTGCCCAGTAGACTCAGCAGGGTGACCACACTCAGGTAGACGATGTCGGGGACCCTAAGTGCTCGGCCTGGAGCCGGGACCCCTGGCTTGGCTGTCCGGGCTGTTGGCTGCAATTCTTGTCTTGTTCTTACGTCAGCCTTGAGAAAGACACCCCCTTTGCCCCATACCTCCTGAGCCTTAGTCATAATAATGGTGACGAGGATGACATCCATCACAACAGACGCCGTGGTCCTTCCGTACACTCTACCCATGGCCTTCCCTCCTGGCCCCTCAGCAAGTATTCACTGAGTACAAACGACCTGAGCGACTGTGTAGTCTCCTAGTTCAGGGCATTCGTTATCAGCTTTGCTGCCTATCAGCTGTGTGACTTTAGATAAGATGCGTAACCTCTGTGCCTTGGTGTCCTCGTCTGTACAATGGGATAATGAGAACATAAAATGCTCCAATGCATTCAAGTGCGCAGGCAGCACCCGAGGAGGCTGGAACTCACTGGGGAGAGTGATGCTGATGAAGGTCCCCCACCCCTGCATGCCAGGCGCGATGTTGGGGTGTCCTACCTCCATGAGCTCCCGGGGGGAGGCGGCAGAGCACAGCGTGAAGGGCATGGGCTCCTGAATCTCACAGCCTCTGTCACCTGTCTATGAAATGAGGCAACAACAGGGGGCTGACCTCAGAGTGTGCTGGGAGGCTGAAATGAGGCCGGTGAGCTTAGCCCAGGGCCTGGCTTGCAGGAACAGCTCCACAGATGTGTCCTACGATGGTGCTAGCCATCGTTAATAATTATCCCTCAGAACAGTTAAACTCGGGGGGAGAAAAAAGCAGTAAAAATTCAAGCAACAAACTTGTGTGTGAGAAGGTCAGTCCCCGGGGCCAGCACACGCCCCAGCTGCAGGGAGGCAGATTCTCCTCTTGCCAGTTAATCTGTGTTCATGGTTCACCCTTCTCTCCCACCTTCTGTGTGGGCACATTTCTCAAAACCCTCAGGCCCTGCTGGGTCTCCCAGGGTCAGATAAAGAGGCTCAGAGCTCTCTCTTTGGATAAAAAGGTGCTGACTCTTCACATAGCTCCGCAGAAGAAGCTGGTCTTTTTAAGGTGTGTTTATGGGAAGTCTCCAGAACCTGTCTAATGGGCAAAGCAGCAGCTTTGAGTGTATTCTCCGAGCATCACTTCTGTGCCAGGCACAGAGCCAGGCAAGTGGGGCACGCAGCAGTGAAGAAGTCCCGGCCCCATTCTTGGGTGTTTGCCACGGGACCTCCTGGACCTCAGTGGGTCCCAGGGATACAACACACGGGACACAAGTGGGACAGTGGAAGGGGGCTGCAAAAAGATACTCCCAGATTCTATGTCTGCATCACCTGGATTCACCCACATTCCCGTTTTAGGCCATGTGAAATCAGATTTCTCTGATTTTGGGATTTCCACGTGCTCTGAAAAAATTGCCGGGCTTGTTCTGGCTGTTGGGGAGACACGTGGGCAGGGCGGTCCTTAGGGCGTTCTCTGGGCATGTGCAAAGTCAGACAGCTGTAAGGACATGGGGGCTGGAGGGCTCTGTCCTGGGGTCCTCCTCCAGGGACAGCATGGTCGTTGAAGGTGCTTGTGCACACATGATTCCTCTTGGACACCATCTTCCAACACCCCTTCCCCAGCCACTGTGAGAACGGCCCTCTGAACACGCAGCTCCAGGACCAAGCCCAGAACCTTCAGCTTGGCATCTCGAAGGTGACGCCCTCTACTTCAGCCAGGCTGAGCTGCAGCCCCACTACATTGATTTTGTGCCTCGCCAATCGCAAGGAATGCCTTCTCCCTCCTGGCCATTGCTGTCGAGGCCTCACACAAACCATCCATTGATGGGGACGTCCCTGAACCACTCCTTCAGCATCTCCTTCCTCCCAGTGCCTGCAGCACTTCACAAATCTTACCTGGGGACATTCCTATTTGGTGACATTCCCTATACAGGGACATTTCCTGTTTATACTCGTATGTGTGCCTGTGTTCTCCTGCTTGGACCATTGCAGTAGCCTCTCCCTGCCTCCACAGCACTAAGAGATGTCTTTTTAAATAGGGAGCCTTATCGCGTCACTTTCTTGCTTAATGACTTTCCATGGCTCCCACTGCCTACAAGATAGAGTCCAAATGTCCAAAAGAGATAACCCAGGCGCTCTCCGTCTAACTTAAGCTTCCTTTTGCAGTTTCCTATCTTGCCATTTCCTCCCACCATGCAGCCTAACCTTTTAGCCCCACCTTGAACCTGTCTGTATTTAGGTTGTTTCTTCCACCTGGAATTCCCTTTCTTTATTCTCCACTTAGGAAAAGTCCTGCTCCTTCCCCTAAGCCCGTGGCTCTCAGCTAAGGTAATTTTGCTTCCAGGGGACATTTGGCAGTATCTGGAGACATTTCTATTGGTCACAAATTGGTGGTCGAAGCCAGGCTGCTAATCAACATCGTACAATATACAGGACAGTCCCCATGACAAGAAGTATCTGTCCCCCAAATGTCAACCATGCTGAGGTTGAGGAACCTTGTCTTACACCCATCAAATACCATGTCTCTTCGGTGAAACCCCATCAGTTTCCGCAGGGATCAAGGAAACATGAATCCTGAATTTTAACCCAGTGTGGTGATCAAGGAGTTTCCTCTCCTGCGATACAACTGACCTTTGGGTAGTTGTGAGGACTCAGGGAGGATCCAAGGGAAAGGCTCACCAACCTCAGCTCTTGCTGTTTGCATTTCCTCTGCTCAGGGAGAGGCCGGAGGAGATTAGCTTCTTTTGTTTCTAGGAAACTCATCTGCAACTGGTTCTAATAAAACCAGAGCAGCTGGGCCAGGGAGGGCAGGAAGTGTGGAAGACCCAGGGCTTCTCCCGTGGGCCCAGTAACCCAGGTCACACCAGGGTCCTCTGAGTCCCCTCCCCAGGACTTGAGGGCTAGACGTCTTCTTGGCCTGAGGTGGTCAGCAGTGGTCCTGGGTGAGGATCCCTGGGGCACGGGCCTACATGTGCGGTTCCATCTCCCTCTTCCTCACGCTCCCCCCTTTCTTCCTCTCCTGAGCCAGCTGCTGACATTGTGAGGAATTGCTCCCCAAGGCAGTTTGGAAATACAGAAGGACATGCTTCAGCAGCAATAAATCACACTTTATGTCCTCAATCCTGCTGAGGATGCCATGAATTGTAATGTTTTCTGTGGATTAAGTGAACCTGATGACAGGCAGAGGCCTGAGGCTCCTGTGGTCAAGCTATGCTGGCGGAACCTTTGTGATCAGAGCCCTGCAGAGGCACCTTTCCCTGCGCGGCTGCGGAGGATCCAGGAATATTGACATTGGAAGTGGCTGAAAGCATCGAGGCATCTCTCTTCCTCTGAGTTACCCCCGAAGTCTAATTGACCGGAAGCCCTACTATGTGAGAATTTCAGCAAATCAGCATTGGAACACCTGCTCATGTCGAGGGCGTGCGTGTTCCACGAGGCCCCCTGTGGATTAATAGTGGAAACTGAAGGCACTGTACAGCAGCAAGGGAGAGCCATAGGTTTTTGATCCAGATTACGGACAAAAATGCACCTTAAACGTTATCTCATACCATTTATAAAATTAAATTGAAATGGATCATAGACCTCTAAAAGCCCAAACTACAAAACTTCAAGAAGAAAAATCGGGGACGGGGGGAACATCTTTTATAGCCTTGGGATAATCAAAGATTTGTTAGATCAACACACAAACATAAACCATAGAAGGAAAACATTGGTCATAGCACTTAATCAAAATTTAAACATATGTTCTTCAATGGACACCACTAAGAAAATGGAAAAGCCCATTCCAGTCACTGGCTGGAAGAAAATATTCACGATGCAGGTCTGATGAAGGACTTGCACCCAACATATTAAAAAGCAAACAAAAAAACCTCCCAAACCAAAAACCTGTTAAGCTCAATAACAAACAGCCAAAATAACACTCATAATAAAATGGGAAAAATATTAGAAGACACTTCATGCAAGAAGACACGACCAGGATATTTTTAAAGGTGTTCAGCTGGCCCTGGTGATCAGGGAAATGCAAATGGACACTCATTAAAACGGCTAAGTTAAAAAGACTGACAACATCAACTGTTGGCGAGGACGGGGGCAACTGCTGTTGCTGGTAGAAGGTACAATTACATCATCACTTTGTAAAACAGTTTCCTAGTACGTATAGTACCAAACACACATTTACCCAGCAATTCCACTCCTACCCATTTTCCCCAAGAGAAACAAAAATATAGATCCACAGAAAGATTGGAACACGAGGGCTCATACAACTCTGTGATTCTAAACCTCAAACTGGAGACAATCCAAATGCCCATGAGGAGATGAATGGATACACAAATTGTGGCATATTTATACAGTGGAATATTACTCAGATATAAAAAGGAAAAAAAAACACTCCTGATACACACAATACGGTGAATCTCAAAAAAATTATGCTGAGCGAAAGAAGTCAGACACAGAAGAGAATATACAGTATGATTCCACTTACGTGAAACTCTAGAATAGACACATCTAATTTAGTAACAGAAAACAGATCAATGGTTGTGTGCGACCGGGATTGGGGAAGGGGCAGGGATTGCCCGACAGGGGCTCAAGGGGACTTTTTGGGGGTGATGGTATGTTCTATATCTTGTTCGTGGTGGTATTTGTATGGGTGGTATAAACTTATCAAAACTTGTCAATACACCTGTTATATACACTTAAAATGCGTGCATGTTACTGTATGCAAATATACCCCCAAAAGTTAATTTAAGAATAATTATTATTTCACACACAAAAATTAGAACGTACAGATTAACGGAAATAAAAAAAGAAAACACCGCCTGTCATCCTGCCCCTTGGAAATAATCCTGTGAATATTTTGGAGTGTAGCCAAAAATGGTGCTGCAGACATTTTCTTCGTAGGTATTCGTGTATATGTGGTGTTTTACAAAATCAGAATCACGTTACACTGACTATTTTGCAATTTCCTTTTGCCATTTAACAGCATCTTGAAAACATATTTCCACATCCACAAAAGCACTTCCACAGCCACACGTTTCATGGCTGCGAAGTATTGCATCCTATGGCTTTATCCTCGTTCACTTCACCCGCTGTGAACATCGCCCTGCCCGTGGGACATGCAGGCTGCTTTCCATTATTTGCTGTCATAACCACACTGAGCTAAACATCCTCAGCGTCACGTCTTCTTGCTCATCAAATGCTTCGCTGTTGAATTCCAAGCAGTGATGCCTCTGGGTCATTGTTAAGGCTGCCTAGGACCAGGTCACGGTTGGATTTGGATTTCTGTCATCCTGGTGCGTGACATGTCCCTGAGATCAAATTCCAAGAGCCAGCCAAGCAGCCATTTTCCTGCTGGCTCCACCTCTGGGTGTCTCTTAGCCCCTCTGTTTTATCAGAGACAAAGAACGGAGGAAAACTTGCGGCCTCTGCTATTCTTGAGGGTGTGTGGGTGGAGATATACTGGGGAGGGCCCTGGCACCTGCAGGGAGAAATACTTGAGCTGCTGGGAACGGTTCTCTCCCTCAGGGAGGCCGGCGGGTGGGAGGCCCTTCTGCCTGGTAGGGCTGGGCGGCAGGCCAGGCTGGGAGCCGCACTCCCTGAGCAAACATCACCGTTCAGGTCGTTCTGCAGAGTTAGCAGGGGTATTGCCCAAGGACCCCGGTGGGGCTAGGGTGGGGGTGGGCGGGGTTGGAGGCCAAGGGCCAGAGCACAGCCCAAATTAGACACTTCCCTCATCTTTTCCAACTGGTGTCTGAGAGATGGTTGCTGTGGTCAGCACGAAAGCTAATCGTTTTGTAAATCGTGCATTTACTCTCTCTCTACAGGGCTGGCCACAGCAACATAAAAGCTACAAAACTGGCTGTTTTCAAGCTCATTCCAGGGCCCTCCCTGCACCCAAAACGGTTTAGCACATGATGCCAGCAATGTGATAACATTCGGGCAAAATAAAAATTTGGACACGTTTTTCCAAGAGGCGTCGAAGGCTATTCTCTTTCTTCTCCCGTGCCCAGCTCCCCCCAGCCCTCTCTGTCTCCACTGGGGGAACAGGTGACAACTCCATGGTTTCTGCTCTCCAGGGATTCATATTATTTAATTTCTCCATTTTAAAAAATATTTCAAAGAGTAAGAACAATATGGGTAAAGCTAATGTCAAACAGAGACAACGAATAGAGGGCAAAAAGGAATTCTCCCCTTTATTCTTGACTCCTAGTCCCTACCTCCCCACGCCCTTCCTACACCAGGGGCAATGACTTGTTAACGGTTTCCAGGCAGATGTGAGCAGGTGGACACACACACAATATGTCAGGAGAACATTCACATTCATTTCTAAGGCACTCCCTTCATCGTCTCAGGCTCACAGCACTTGAATAGATGCCTGAAAGACTCGGAAGTCTTCTGGAATTATGGAAACACTTCCGGGTTCTTGGACGTACTTCCAGGCTCAGGACTAAGAGCTGAGACTGGTCTTTAGACCCTGGCTGTGCACATTTGGGCACACTGCTTTACCTCTCTGACACTCAGGTGTGCTCAACTGTATAACGAGATAATAATGGTGCCCCTGGGGCAGTGTTGTTGTGAGGACTGCCGGGAAGACCACAAGCTCCTGGTATGAAGGCCGTCTTCAATAAGTGTTGGCTTCTATGGACCCCGGAGAGGTGGTCAGAATGGGGACAACGCCAGAGAAGGGTGAAGGAAGTGAAAGGAGAAGACTTGGGAGGAAGGACCATTGTCTTCAGGTGTCTCGTGGGCAGAACCAGCTTGCTTTGTGGGATTGGTTACAAAGGCTCAACGGAGGAAGGGGGAGGGAGGCCAGTTTTATCTCATTATGTGGAAGAACTTCTAGCCTTGTAGAGGAAGGAGCTCCCCACACCTAGAAGCATACAAGCAGGATGACAGCTTCTTGGTAACTCAAGCATTGGACGATGCATGGAGTTAGACTAGAATCTAGCCAGTGGATAAACACGAAGGGAGAATATATAAATGTGTAACACAGTGGATGGCCAATGAGTCCTTCACACTAACCGGTTATTTTATTGACATCATTATGGGTACTTTGTTTGTTTGTTTGTTTTTCTCTAGGTGTTTCTCCACTGAGCCGGTATTAGTGGAGCAATGGGATGGTCATGTAAAAAAATGTCCTACTCATGACCTGTGAGCATAGGGGACCCCAGTGGTTGGTGGCTGCCCTGTGGGGAGAGGTAGATGGCTGTGTTCTTGGTGAGTGAAGCTCATCCTTTTGTTTCAAAGGAAACCCCTCTGCCAAACCCTTGGCTACCTTCTTCTGTTCCTGCCTGCGGAGTGGGTGAAATCCAGGTGGGCTGCCTGGCAGGTGCAGTGGGAATGTGTGGCTGAAGGCAGCCCATTCATTAGTGGAGGATGGGCGGGGAGTGACAGGGGGCAAAGGGCAGGCAGGAAACCAGCAGCCCACCCAAGTCTCTCCCTGTGCAGTCTGCGGTGGGCAGAAACTGCTTCCTCTCTTTCCCGGCACCAGGGAGAAAGGAACTCAACTCAGTTCCTGAATTGGAAAGGAGAGGAAAAGGCGAAGGTTGTGAACTATTGAAAGCATTGCACTTTTTCCCCAGCACTGGGAGCGATTTGCATGGGAACCCACGAGGCGGAAGCGATATTTTAGCAGCTGCTTTCCAAGGTTGATGACCAGCAGAAGACATGGGAGTTAAGACAACAGATCCAGATTTCCGATCCTCATAACTCTGTCCAGAAAAGCGGCAACACTGTGTATGGCACCTGGAGTCTCCCGAGCACACCCCAAAAGCTCTTAGGGGATGGAAACCATGGGCAGGTCCCACGGTTCCATGCCACTCCTGCTAGCTGTAAGACCTGGGCAGGTTGCCTGTCCCTGCTCTCCACCTCGGTTTCCTTGTCTGATAGCATCATCCCTCGCAGGGCTTGTCTACAGGTTTAATTGAGGTTATAGGTAAAGGAAAAATAAAGTAGCTCCGACTTATGATTTCATGGATCCTGGAAATGAACCAGATCTTTCTAAATGGCCTCTGAGTGACTTGGCATATTTAATTATTCTAATAAACAAATCAGTAAGGATTTGAAGCAGCTTCTAGCAAAATAACAACAATAATCGTTCTCAGTTAGCATTGATACACCATGGTTACTATGTGCTGGGTCCCTGTGCTAAGCACTTTATATGGTTGATTATAATCAGTCACCATGAGTGTCCTGCTAGGAGCGTAGTAGTATTATATACCCATTTTGCAGGGAGGAACTGAGCTGAGAGAGGGGAAATTGCCCAAGGTTACTCAATCTGCAGGTGGTGACTGAGGTCCAAATGCAGGCTCATGTGTTGCCTGTCATCCTCCACTGGACACACACACACACACACACACACACACTAAGGCCCCAGATCTTAATCTGGGGTACGTGGTCCTCAAAGGGGTGTGTGGTCAGACTTTGGGGATCCAGAACTGTATTCAAATTTATGTAAATGTGAATTAGTTCTCCTTGGGCAGCAGCTGCATTGATTTTGTAAGATTTCTCAAAAGGCTGATTGGGAAGGTCACTGGTTGTGTTAGATTGGATTCGGTAGAGATAGACAGGAAGCAGGATGCGTGTGCAATGATTAAGAATGCTGCGGGAGAAGCCAGGCAGGGGGAAGAAAGCAGGACAGAGAAGACACCAGGCCAGCAGTGATTTCAAACCAGTCTCAGCCTGGTCCTGCTGGAGGCTCAGGAGGGTGGGTCAAGTGGCAGAGCCAGGCTTCCCATGTCTACGGGCTGCCTCGAGGGACGGGGCCAGGTGGTTCCAGCAGCCCATGGACAGTTCTCAGAAGGGAGTCCCAGGTGTGCACCCATAGAAGCAGAAACACAGAGATGGTGGGGGGAAGAACACACCAAAACCGCACTAGTCTGGGACGTGTCTGCTCCCTGTTTATAGATTGATCGCTACAGTGGGAACTTGAGGGTGGGGGTGGTGGTGCTGATATGCACAGAGCCACCAGCAGCTGGGCACACGTGCCACCATTTTATTGGGGACTTCGGGCTAGTTTCTCCTCTGACCCTCTTTCTCGTCGGTGGAGACGCACGAGATGTCCAAAGTCTTCCCATTTCTTCCCGTTGCACCTCTGGGGTTCCCTTCCTATCAATATTGTTGACTGACCTGCCCCTCAGCTGGGATCAAAAAGACACACAGACGGAGCGGCCATCCTGGGAGTGGCAGAGCGGGTCGGCACACTTCTAACGCGTGAGTCCTATAAGGGGTTGGTTCTCTCTCTGTCATCTGGGTAGTTGCCCTTTTGTCCCCTGGTGAGCTTCTAACTAGTCATCCCATGTTTATTGAGCACCTACTAGGTGCCGGCACTGGGCCACTTGTTGGGAGCCAGCAGTGCCTCGCAGGGAGACACACAAGCAAAAGACTTTCCCTTAGCCCCCCTGGTGACACTCATGTCTTTACTGTGGCATTCCTGGGCGAGTGATCTGGTCACTCCCGCCCTCTCAGTGTTGTCTATCACACTCTCTTTGCTCTGCAACTTTCTAAGTGCATCTGAATTGAATCCCAGCTCTCACTCCAATCTCTTGCCGTCCCCCTAAGCCAGTAATTCCTCAACTTGCAGGAGTTAAACCAACAAACAAACACGTAATTGGCCTGCACAGGGTGCCCTGGCTGCATGCATACAGTTAACTCAGGATCTCTGGGTGTGGTGGCGCCCTGTGCCTGGGAGCTGAGAGCTGAGAAACGCCCCCTAGGCCCTTGCACATTGTTTCTCTGTTCAAGTCCATCCTCACCCCCTCTGCACCAGGCTGTATCTCCTGACACTTTTCAAATTTCTGCTTAGGTGTCAACTCCCTTGGGTGGGGTAGAGGGAGTTTTTCTGCAGCCCTCCCCCGCACACCTGGACCTCTCTCCTCTCTCACCTCTTCCCCTCCCCGGAGCTCAGGTGTGTCCACCATCGTCATCACTTACTAGCTGTGTGAACTGGGGCAGTCACAACCTCTCAGGGCCTCAGTTTCCTCACCTGTGAAGAGGGACAGGCACGTGCTCAGAACAGTGTGCGGCTTGTCGCATGAGGAGAGTGGCAGCAATTATTATTGTTGTCATTCATACCTGCTCCCTCCCTCAGTCTCCAAATGTTTCTGCGCACCTACTAGGGGCCAACCCTGGGCGTGGCTCTGCAGAGAACAAGCGGTGGGGCAATGAAGCCTCTCCTTTGGGGTTCACCATGTAAGGGACGAGACGGGGTCTGGGAGGGTTGGGGGGCTCTTTGAGGGAATGATGGTAAAGAACTGAAGTCGGTAATGAAGGCGAACAGGAGGAGCCTGGTGCCCAGAGGAGCCCTCAAATATCGGGGCAGTACTAATTAGTGGACAGACAAGGACATGCCAACATGCTAGTGGCCCACCTTTCCTCCTGCCCCTTCAGTGCCCTGGCTTCCCCACAGCTGTCCACAGCAGAGAGCCGGGTCTGCCTGTCCAGCCACTGCTGGCCCCTGCACAAATCAGAGCTTCAACCGGAGGGATTTTGGCAGCTCTGACTGATATCCCTTGGGGCATTTTGTTCCAACTTGGCTGTGGCTCTGTCCACGCAGGTCCTGGTCCAGTGTCTGTGGATGCCATGTCAGTGGGGCCCGTTTTTGCCAGGAAGGACAGGCGTGGGTGTGGATGCTGGGAATTATTGCTAACTTTGCCAGGTGAGCTAATGGCATTGTGATCCCGTGGAGGAATGTCTCTCTGTTTTGGAGATGCCTGCTACAATATTGAGGGCGGAAGTGTCCACACGTCTGTAAGAGTGTATAATGGTTCCACAATATCCATCCAACGATCTATCTGCCGAGCGGAATATTTGGCAAAAAGATAATCATGGTTGAGTGTAAGTTGTGGATGAACGGTAATCATTTGCTTTTATTTCTAATTTTTTCTATGTTTGAAAAACATCATAATGAAGTTTTAAAAACTTGGGTAACCCCTGTGGCAAGTGTCTACACATGCGAACTGCTTGGTGACGGGGAGCCGCTCCCACCTGAGCTGCTGGCTGGTCACAGTTCTTCCGGGGCCTGTCTCAGCTGCCAGGCTGCCCTTTCCCACCCGGAAGTCCCAGGCTGCCCCTCTGGGGGCCCTGAAGCCAGCACGTGACGTTAAACATGTCCCTCCCTGTGGCCATGGCCACACCTGGTTCCCACTGCCCTGCTCCGCCCGACAGGTCCTCATTCCCCACAAGCTGCTCCAGACCTGGGGTCGTGGAGCCAGGTTGTTCCAGTGCAGGGGCACCTCTTCCTCCCCAGCACATTCTTATGTCAGCATTTGAGAAGTGCTTTCCTCTCCTGGGAGGCCTGTTGGAAAGTGCTGATGGGTGCAAGCTAATTTTGGCCCTGCTGCCGCCTGGGGGTTGGGTGGGGTTAGGGGCCCTTTGGGAGCTGCAGGTCTGGCAAGAAGGCCAGGGTGCGGTGAGGTGAGGGGGGAGAGCAGGAGAAGGGTCGTGGCCTTGGTGGAGTGGGATACAGGACTGTCCCATAGTTGTCCCCGGGTGGGGACCCAGCATTAGCCCAGAGCTAGCCTTCCTGCCCTGTGTGGAGGGGCTGCTGGCGGAGAGAGAAGGTGAGGCCTCACTTTGCACGATGATGCCAGCAGCAGGCAGCGGGCAGCAGCCTGGCAGGGTGCAAAGTGGTCCTTTCCTGGCTTCAAGGCCAGGTTTCACCTGCCCTGTGCATCAGGACCCCGGAGAGGTGGGCGTGTTAACACAGAGCCTGATTCAGAGGGGGTGGGTGAGCACAAGCTCTGTATTTCTCTCAGGTTCCTGGCGATGCTGATGCAGCAGCCGAGGCCACACTTTCTTCTGCTTTGAGAGCAGCTTTGGATGGTCCCTGCCCTGTCTCCCCAGCCCTCAGAGGGACCAATGTGCCAAATAAGGGCCTGTTGGTCTGTGGGCCTGAGCCCCCTGGATGCTGCCTGGCTGTGGGTACATACCGGTGCCCTCTGACCCTGGGCCAGGGGTCAGCTGTCCTCCATTCGTCATCATGACCTAAGGCAGGGGGAGGCAGGGCCCCTTCCTGAGAGGAAACTAAGTGGGGGCAGTGGTGGCCTTGGACACGGAGGCCTTTGCTCAGCATAATGAGCCCAGCCTGGCTTGACTGGGAGGTCTGAGGGGGACAGGCCAGGGGTCCTGCATGCATTGTACTCCAGAGAGGCCAGCCTCTGCCCTCGAGTGCCCAGAAACTTCCAGATGGCTGTGTGCTCCCTTTTGTAGCTATCCACAAGGGCTACCTCCACACCGGTGACTAAGTGGGGGCCAGGAGACAGGGAAGCCCAGGCCCCTGAGCCTGTACAAAAGGCTTAGAATGGAGTTAGTTCTCCTAAACATGAGTGGCAATTGCCACGACAATGGGCCAGGCTGGATTTCCAGCGATATTTTCCCAGGTTCCTCTAATTCCTGGGAAGCTTCAGGATTCCCAGCCTGAAGTGGAAGTGTGTGGTCTCACCGCCGCGCCCCCCCATAAACCCACTCTGGTCCAATCCTCAGGAACCCCTCAATGCAGAGCTGAGGCGTCACCTGTCAGCGTGGTTCCCCCACATGTTTGTTTGGACACAGTCTGATTGAAATGTCCGAGGGGCTGTGGGGACGGTCCCTCTGACTGCATCTCCTGCTGCCTTCTCCCGCATCCGCATCCCATCCAGCCACACCGGCCCGCTTGTTCTCCCTCCGACCAGCCAACACACCCTGTCCTCATGGCCTTTTCCCTGGCTGTTCCCTCTGCCAGCAGCACCATGTGACTCAACTCCTCACTGCATCCAAGTCTGCCTTTGTGATTTATTTTCACAGCATTTATAACCACCTGGCTTTTTTGTTAATCTGCTTTGTCTGTCAGTTTGTTAATTTGCTTGTTTTCTGTGGCTCTGACTGGAACAGGTTCAGTATATAGTGCAGAGCTTTGTTCTGTCACAGGACAGCACTCAGCAGATAGTAGGTGCCCAATAAAGATGTGTGGCGAGGTGAATGAATGAACTAAACAGGTCATACTTTAAACGCATTTCTGAGTAGCTATTAGTTATGAGGAAAATGCAAACCCATCTATGAAAAATACAACTACTATCACGTGGTATCCACGATTATTTTGAAAAGGGGGCTTTAATATTTCTTTAAGCCTTCTACAACCCAAATCCATAAAATGGCAGTGCCCCCTTTGTCCAGCAGAGGGCAGGCAGTTCCCAACAACTTGGAATTCTAGTCGCGCTCAGAGGGCTCATTTATTTCTTTTTTCCTCTTTGAACTTATTTTGGAAGTTTAATGGGAAAAATATATATTTAAAATCCCACAGTCTACACAAGAGGGAAAAATAGCTTGATCTGGTGATACACAAGTGATTGGGAAATTATTTCCTCCTCAGTTTTAAAGCAACTTTTCTTTTTTCAGGGTTTTGAGAGACCTGTGGCAATGGTGGGCTTTAGATTTTACTAGTTCAGGAATGGAGCTTGATATTTTAAGATTTTTAAAAGTCTGACAGATTCCTATAGCCATCACTGCCAGCTTGGCCTGCTGGCGTCCAGGTTACAGGGCTTGGTTACAGGGCTCTGTCTTTGGAGCAGAATTCTTCTGGAGATGTCCAGGAGCTGCCCTGGCTGGGGAGCCAAGAAGCTTAGCTGTGTGTCTGGTCTGGTACTAATTAGCTGTGTGACCTTGGGCAAGTCACTTAACCTCTCTGGTCTGTTTACTTTTCTGTTCAATGGGGTGCCGGATTAACTCATCTTGACATTCCTCTGAGCACAAAAGTTGGTGGGGAAGGGAGGGCTGCTAGCCCAGTGAGGTGTTTGGGGTACAGCAGGCCTTGAAGAGATACTTAATAAATGCCAATGAATTGAGTAGGACACAGGGGTGAACCCAGCTGGATCTGCAATCAGTGTTTATCTCCAGTTTTGGAGTGGAACTGGGGCTGACATGAGGCCCTGCCACTAACTGGATGCTTACCCTCTGGTAGCTTGTTTCTCTGAGCCTCAGTTTACCCATCTGCAGGCTAGGAATGTGGTGCACCTTTACAGGGGTGTTGTTAATTTAACATGATAATAAATGAGTACGTGTGAGTATGTTAGAGTGTGCATATGTGTGTGTGTGTGTGTGTGTGTGTGTGTGAGACAGTGGAGGAAAGAATCTAATACATAATTTTTTTATATGGACTGAAATTAGTATAACATACAATTAACCATTTTAAGGTGTGCTAGTTGGTGAATAATCTTTGAAAAGCGGCTTGAAAATAATGGAAAAGCCTTGGTGAGGACCCACTGTCAGGGTCTGCCAAACGCGTTGCCCACATTGTGTCATTCTCTCCTCACAACTGGATGACAAAGGGACTTGGCAGATGAAGAAATGGAAGCTCAGAGAGGTGGAGCAACTTTCCCAAGAGGATTCAGAGCAGGATTCAACCCCAGGGCTCCCTGGTCCAGGTACAGGACATGAGGAGGGGCCAGAGCTGCTCGGCCACTCCTCTGCCCCGACTCAGGAGCCTTGGAAGGGCCTCCACAGGCACGGGCGGGGGCCTGGGATGATGGGCAGGGCAGCAGGAGCTGAGTGAAGTCACTTGACCTCGTCATCCCTTCATTTCCTGCTCAGCCAAAGAGGAAATGTTTACACAGCGTCCCCACACAGACGCTCCACAGGCCTGGACTTGCAGTAATTAGCTGAACAATGAAGGTCCAGCAGCTATTGAGTGGCCCAGGCATTGGCCTGGGGGTCAGGCGACCGGGGCCTGGCTCCTCACTGACAAACTTGCCTGTGACCCTGGGCGCGTCCCCACGCCACCCTGGGCCTCTTTCTTGGGTAGGAAAGGCAGAGACTGGCCAGCTGGCCTTCAAGATCCCTCTAAGGCCCCTAAGTAGGTGACGCACCCCATGGTGACATGTAGGGAGGCAAGCATGGGCCCCTGGGGGGGGGGCATGTCAGCAGAAAATTCTCTCCCAGATCCATATCTTAATTTGTTCAATCAGGAGGGTCCCTGAGATAGCTCAAAATTTCAACAACCATTTATGAAGTCTCTTTTCCAAGTGGTTGGTTTGTTCATTCATTAGTATTAACATTGATTAATGAATCAAACAAATATTTATAAAGCGCTAATGGCTAGCTGTCCTCCAAAAGCTTTGCTCTCTTTCCATTGTGTAGAACTGTCTTTAGGAAGTGGCTGCATGGCCAGGGACTACGTTTCCCAGATGTCTTTGCATCCAGGTGCCATCATGTGACTAGTTCCCCATCAATAGGAGTGAGCAGTGAAGATGGCTTTAGCTTTTCACCAAGGTATTCAGGAGGTGGGTTGGGTTCTCCATATTGCCTGTCTTCTCCATCTCCTGGCTGGATCCCAAAGAATCAGATACCCCAAGGACAGAGCTCCCCAAGCTCTGAGGGAGCTTGGGCTCCTGAATCACCATTTGGCAAGACAGATTGCTGAACAAGAGCATCCTCGTTGGACTGTCAACATACATGAGACATAAACTTCTGCATTAGACAGTCCCCGAAAGTATAGAGTTCCTCTGTGCCTGCCCTGGAAATGCAGCTGTAAACTAGACAGAGAAGGTCCCTGCCTGAATGGACCTTTTAGGACACATTTAGGACTTAGGCAGAAGGACTGTCGTCACAAACTGGGGAGTATAAAACAACAGAAATATATTCTCTCACAGTTTTGGAGGCCCGAAGTCTGAAGTCAAGGTGTCGGCAGGGTACCACTCTCTCTGATGGCTCTAGGGGAGGACGTGTCTTTGCCTCACTCCCAGCTTCTGGTGGTTTCCAGTGATCCTCGGCATTCCATCCCTGCTTCCATCTTCTCATGGCCTTCCTATAAGGACAGCAGCCACTCTAATCTAGTACGACCTTGTCTTGACTAATTACGTCTGCAAAGACCCTATTTCCAAATAAGGCCACATTCACAAGTTCTGAGTGGACGTGCATTTTGAGGGGACGCTATTCAACCCAGTCCATTCTGAAGCTCCCAGGCACAGAGATGCCAGCCCTACCATTTTGGAAGTTTCAGGCACTGAAAGGGATAGTCACAGGGGTGGGCCCCTGCCAGCACCACTCAGGCTGGCAGCCAAACCACAGGGTTTCATTTGGGGGCTCAGTGGCCAGAGGACTTGGCCCTGGTGTCAGGATCTTTTTCTGGAACAATCCCCGCTTTTGAGCAAACAACTTCTCCTCTGGATGACCGCATTCTTTGTTCCCTCAGGTTAATGCCACCGATTCGGCTCCACTGGTTGTATGTCTAGGAGACACACTATACATCTAGAGCTCTATCCATCTGGATGTTGAAGGGGTTTAGCATCTCATAGATCAGACGGCAAGTTCAGGCTCCATCACTCACTGGCTGTGTGCCCTTGGGAAACTTACTTAACCTCTCTGGGCTTCCTCATCGGTAAAATGGGATTGATGCACAGTACCTACTTTGTAGGGTTACTGCGAAGATTGAGTGAGATAATATGCGTAAAGGGTTCTGTAGCACAAATGATGATTCTTGTTTCGTGACTGTGTATGGATGTGGTGGTTGAGCTCCCGGAGTTTGCTTGTGGACAGAGCTATAGGATCAGCTCAGAATTTCCACCCCTCCTCCTGGGCTGCCTGGAGAGAAAGCCCTCTCTGGTACACTGCCTTTCTGATGTCAGGCAGGAATTGCACTGTTTCTGTCCCATCCATCCTTTTCCTCTGTTTTGTTTCTCTGCCAGATCCCCGAGGTGAGGGGAGGTCCTCTTTTCTTATTCCATCCTACCTCCTCGGAGGCCTAAGACAGGATGCAAAGGTGGGGGAGCAAAATGGGAAATAAGAATCCTCCCTGTGCAACATGGTCCACCAACGCTCTTTCCCAAAAGTGACTCAGAATGTAGGAATCACCCACATTTGGTTTCCAAAACTAGGCTGGGCCTTTCCAGAGTTCATGTCCCCTAATAGGTAACAGAACCGTTGGGCTCTGGCGTCAGCTAGGACAGAATCTGCAGATGTTGGCCTCTCCGGGCTCCAGGTCACACTGTGCCTGTATCTTCCCAAGCTTCGGAGCCTGGACAGCAGCCTGGACAGCAGCCGGCCCTCCTTTCCCAGAGCAGGGTGGCAGTTGCCTTGTACCAGCACCCTCCTGACCTCTCAAGGACCCCGGCTTCAGAGACTCACATCCACGTGGCCCACTGTTGGGACAAGCGGATGCCAAGACGTGATGCTCTAGTTGAGCAATTTGGTGCAGGCCTCGAATGAGACATGCTCTGATTTTTGAGATAAAGTCCAGACTTGGCGGAGCTGTGGCCAATCCGATTCTACCTCTTCCCGCAGGCACAACCTCGGCTTCTTTTGCATCCTCCCCGGAACTGCTTGCATTCTGTACAATTATTTGAACTTGCTCTTCAAAAAACCCCAGTTTGCATCCAGCCAAGGGACTCACACTTAGCACAGTGATATAACCTGGATGATGTTAGTAGAATGATAGCTCATCACAGCCTCCATAGCCTGTCAGCGTACTGTGTTTTAAATACCTTCTCTCATTCAACCTCACAATGGCTTAGGAGGTGGGCAAGACGGATGCTTGGCTTTCCGAGTGAGGTCCGCTGTACTGGTTGTTCATGCCTGGCCCTGCTGGGAACGGTTGATGCCTGTTGCACAGGAGTTGTTAGACATTTTACATGTTATGATTCCATTTTTACAGATGGAAAAATGGAGGCTTAGAGAAAGGCAGTGACTTGTCGAGTTTCACTTAGCTAGGAAGTGGGAGAGCTGGGTTTTGAACCTGGACAGCCAGACTCCATTCCCAAGTCCAGGAATTTGGGGGAAAAAATCTTCTCCTCTCATAACAGGGACCCCCATTTGCTGCCACCTCTCCACCTCTGCCCAGCACACTGTCTGTTGTGTCTCAAATATGTCAGTGACTTGGGGATCCAGCTACTGGAGACAGAAGGACTCTGATAAATTTTGGGAAAAGCAGCTGATAATGTCTTATTCAGGGTCTTTCTTTCTTTTAGAGGAACAGGCCATCAGAGTCAACAGTGAGACAAAACTTGATGTTCCTGCAGCCAGATGAAACTCCAGAACCACCGGGAATACTGGCTGATGGCGGGCGTATGGGGATCTGAGTGGGTGTCATAGCAGCATGAGGGTAAATCTTGGGTAGAAGTCTCACGTGGGCTCCCACAAGCATAGAGACCCACAAGACTGCATTATCTCCGGGGTGGGTGTGAGTCCCCCAGAAACAGAGCCTGAGAGGATTTGGGTCCATGCTTATTGGGGAGAGTGATCCAGGAAGCCCGTAGTCAGCAGGATAATGGCCCCCAAAGACATCCATGTCGTACTTCCTGGAACCTGTGAATATGTGACCTTACAGAGCAAAAGGGACTTTGCAGGTGTAATTGAGTCAAACATTTTAAAATAGGGATATAATTTTGGATTATCTGAGTAGGCCCAATGTAATCACAAGGATCCTTAAAAGTTGGGAGGGGGAGAGAGTTGGAAAAAGCTACGCTCCTGGCTTTGAAGATGGAGGAAGGGGCCATGAGCCAAGGGATGCAGGTGCTTCTGCATCTGGAAAAAGATGACGGAACAGATTCTCCCCAGAGCTTCCAGAAGGAACACAGCCCAGATGACATGTTGAGTTTAAGACTTCTATTTTATTAAACTGTAAGGCTATAAGTCTATGTTGTTTTAAGTCACGAAATTTGTGGTAACTTGTTACAGCGGCAATAGGAGACTAACACAGAGGCCAAGCGAGGCAGTGGGGAAAAGAAGACAAGGAAGGGAGAAAGGCAAAGAGTTAATTAAGATTATTAATAAGTGCAGGGGCAGCCGGCCTTCAGCCCCACAGGGGGCCCTCTGAGGAACAGCACAGTCTGTGCCTCAGTTGTCCCTGAAGGACAGCAAGACAATGTGTTCATACATAGGACACCTTTGTGCATTGTTGGAAGGTTCCCTGCACTCCCAGGCGTCCCTCTGCAGGGCCAAGCAATTCCCTGGTACAGGCTTTGGGGACTCAGGTGGCCGAGGGCTATGGGTGGGGCCCCAACCTGTATTCTTCTATTCCTGCCATGTTTTTGTTCCCCTGGTACTACTTTATTAATATTTTTCTTTACATAGATTCTCTATAGAGGACATTTAAATATATAGAAGGATATTCAGTCCCAAAAATAATTCTTGAAAAATGATGGGTTCGACACTTCATTCTGTATTTTTTTTGTACTTAACATGAAAATAAATACATTTGTCATTACAATAAAAACTTTGCCCATTGGTTGGCCCCCTGAAACAGTTGACATTCAGATGGCTGGGCTCAGGAAGGATCAAGACTTGCAGCCCCAGATCACCCCAAAGTTAGCCAGGACATGGGAGGAGAAGGGAGCTGGGGTCTCCAGATGGAGAACCCCGGTCCCCACACAGCCCAGACACTCGCTGCATCGTGGGTGCTTCCTCCCCTTGGGCAATGTTTTACTATTAATTTGAGTGTAGCAAAATAAAAAGACAAGCTCCCACGGTGGAGCCAGTTCAATCCTGACCACCAAGGAGCGAGGGATTTCTATCTAAAGGGGGCTTTGTCGGGACCAGGTTATCACAGCTGGCCTGCGATGGCCTCAGGCTGCTGATGGACACCAGTAGTTGTTCAAATATATAATGACGTGTCACTTGATGGGCCCCAGGTGTCCGAGGAGGCGGGGCAGGAGCATGTGGCCTGAGGCAGGGCCCTGGTTAGAAGGAAGCTATCCAAGTCCCCTCTGCCTGTGACACGGAAGAGCCAACTTTTCTGGGGAGAATTTGGGGCAAACAGTTCTTGTGTCTTTTGAAAAATTCACACTTTTATTACTTTTATTACTATTTCCTTGTTATAAAGGCTATTACTTAAAACTTAGAAAAATGTAGATAAGGGAGAGGCATGGAGACAGTGAGAGGTGCAGGTGCAAAGATTTATGTGCAGACATATGGGGGCTCACGCCTGGGAAGCACTGCCTGCAATCCCTGGGCACTCACGTCTCCTGAACGAGCTGCTGGCTTCCTGCCCCATGTACCTGCGAATCTCTGCCTGAGGCTTTAGAGGAGGTAGACCAGAAAGGGCATGAATGAAGGCTCCCTCACCTCTCAGATGGACATCTCCAGATGAGGTCTCCTCCCAGAACTCCCTGGGGACTGAGCCCCAGTTTCCCACACAGTCTCTGCTCTGTAAACTGCCTTCCCCTTTTGCCCCCGCTGGTGTTCTGGTCAACCTCCACCCCCCCCCTCCCCAAGTAAACTATTTGCTCTCAGATCCTTGTCTCAGCTTCTAAATCTCTCTGTATGTTGTCTGGCAGTCCTGGCACATGATCCGGGGCCCTGTGGCCGGGCTCACTAGGCGTGTAATCCAGCTCACCACCAATAAGCGGTATGACTCAAACTCGTGGCTGCCCTGAGATTCAGTTTCCTCACAGGTGAAATGAGGCCCCTGCCAGAGGCACGTTTTGTTTGAGGAGATGATAATGTGGGAACCGGGCCAGGTCTGTGCCGGCATATTTGATGGCTGGTCTCAGCGTCACCCTCACACTTCTCTCGGATTGGGGCGAGTCGTGTCTAGACCAGTTTCTCTAAGAAGAATGAGGCTTGAAAAGTTAAGTTTTATAAACTTTACTTGTACTTCTTTTTTGCTGGTGACACACTTATATGGTTCTGCGATCACCAAGTACACAAAAGGGTGTGTGGTCACTGGTGATGACTGTGGTTTCCTTTGCAAATGGCTACACTCTATTCTGTCTCTTGTAACCTGTAGATTCCCCTCGATCTCTTGTTTCTTGCAGTTAATTATTGAAAATTTTATCTCATTTCAAATGCAAAAAAGAAAAAAACATCAATGAGGATAGCGATGCCAATTGCTGTTACTATTTGAGAGGTGGTTTTCTCCCAACAGCCCTAATGGAGGTCACTCTCCTCCCATATTACAGATGAGGAAACTGAGGCCCAGAGAGGTGAAGTGTCTATCTAGCAGGGGAAGTGTAACCAGGGGGGCAGAGTCAAGATGTGCACACAGGTAGGCCAGGCCTAATGCCCAATGGCAACAATATTCTCTTTGAATCCAAATCTCTTGGACTCCAAAGTGTCTCCAAGAGGTGGTCCCATATTGCTACGTAAAGGACGCTTGGTGGAAGCCCTTATTGAAAGGTTGTCCTGTGCTGCATTTACATTGCACTTCACCTAGCCTGAGAAGACAGGGGCTCTGTGTGGGACCAGGCTGATGTCAGGGTTCCCAGCGATCTGGATTCCAAGCCCCTCCTGGGGTCCCTGAATCACCTGGGCATGTTGATTCATTCCTCTGTGCCTCAATGTCCTTACTGGGGGATGTGGATATAACAGTGCCAAGCTCCTTGGGATATTGCCCATTGTTGTGAATTAATGATGCACATGAAAAGCCTGGCACTGGGCGAGGCCCTCGAGGAGCCCCCAGCCTGTGCCAGCTTATCAGTGTGAAGAGCAGAAGTAGAGAGTCTGTCCCTACTGGGCCATCTCACGTCACCGGGCACTTCTGGGTGAGGCTTTGGAGGAGAGCTTGCTGGCCCAAGTCGGAGCAGCCATAGCTCTCTGGGCAGATGCTGCCCTCCCTGCTCTCTTAATCCCTTGAGATCATGAGAAAAAAATGACCAGTGTGGAAAGGCCTCTTTGGGTGCCCCCCACCTGGGAGCAGCCATATTCCTGAGAACACTCTGTCTGCCTACATTTGTGGTGTCTCCCTGGGAGGCTCCGCTCCGATGACATATATGTCAGCTCACTTCTCCCTTTCACTGCCCACTCTACCCCCACATGGCCACACTGCTTGTTCGGTGAGATTCTGAGTTGGCACAGAGAAAACATGCCCCTTTCTGGTCACTGCTTAGGAGGTAATGTTGCCCAGTAGATAAGGCTGGAGGTGTTAAGAAGCTGTGTGCTTTGGAGCAATTTACTTCACTTCTTTGAGCCTCAGTGTTGTCATCTGTGAAATGGAGGTAACAGTACTTACCTCATGGGACATGGCTGGGACAGCTCATTACCTCCCAATAGCCATCTTCCCTTCCTCTACATAATAACACCCCAATTTAAGCAAGTGAAGTGACTGCCTAATATAAAGACTCCATTTCCCAGCCTCCCTTGCAGCTGGGGGTGGCCATGTGACCAAGTGTTGGCCAATGGACGGTGATGACACGATTCTGGATTTGCCTGGCATTCTTTATCCCTCCCCTGGGGAAGCACTGTGGATGGATGGTGAGCTGCTCTGGGCCATGTGGATGAGGACAGCCCCTAGGGATGGGGGAACAGCAAGATGGAGAGCAGAGCTTGGACTTCTATGAGCGAGAGAAATGGACTTTTGTTTGTTGGGGGTTTCTATTAGACACAGCTGAAACCATCTATTCTCCAGTGCAGATTTATGAGGCCAAGAGCATGGTTATAAGAGTTTTATGTGCATCACTTCATTTAGTTTTCTCCCTTGAGGGAGGCGAGCGCTGTTATTATCTTCATTTTGCAGATGAGAATACCCAGGCAGTGAAGGGCAGAATCATTTGCCTGCAGTCATATAACTAATAAAAAGGCAGAACCCTTACTTGTGACATACGAGATCTAAAGTTCCCCCAAAACCTAGTCTTCTGAAAATCCATAAGAAATTTTCTTGATTCACAAAAGCAATCAGCGTTTCCCTCGGGGATTGGGGAGTTTCTTTGTCCAGGGTGGTGTCTTAATAAATACTGACTTTTTCTTTTTGGGTTGATATCTCCAGAAATTTGTTTCTTATTAAGATGTGAAAGTGGTGACATTGACGTTGCTTAAGCGTCTGATTCTCTTCTCTTGGAGATTCCTGGGAAGTCACATGCTTCATGAGTTATCGTTGCTGAAAGCTCAGTGTCTTCTATAAGGAGCGTTGTCTGTCCAGAGAACCTCTCTCTTTAGAGAAACTCGCCCTGCCTCTGAATGAATACAAGCATTTGAGCTGGAATAAAAGGTCTGCTTCTAGAGAGGACTTTTACCGATAACTCTTGTAAGGGAACACTTGTGTGTCCATCTTGAAGGTCCGTGGTCCAAATCAGTGTTTTTTATGGTTGAAGTAAACCAGGATTTGGCTCACACAAGTTGGGGGGCAGAGGGAGAGGGTCCACAGGAGGACCAGGTGGGGGAGTAGAGCTGAGGTGCCTTTGTGCAGCTTCCAGGCAGAAAGTGGAGGGAAAGGCCAATTCTGCCCCATCCGTCTCCCGTGGCGGCCGTGCCCAGCCCTATCCTTCCGATACGCATTGCCCCTATTGTGTGGCTTTGCTGGCACCCGGGCAGCCTTGCTGGGCCACCATGTTCTGAAAAGGCGTTCTCACATTTTTCTTCCAGGACGTTCTCAAACATAAACAGTACTGGATGGTGGGCATCCGGGCTCCAGGGTCCCTTTGGTTCTATCCGGTGTTTGTCATTTACCCGGAGACGGCCTGGGTGAGGGTGGGGTTTGAGACGGGCATGGATGTGTCCGAGGAGAGGTTGGGACAAACTGGGAGCCCGCTGTTTATCTGATTGGCCATGTGACATGTCGACATTCATTTCATAACTGGAGCATGTGAAGCTAATTCTATTTTGCTTCACAGGAAGTTTATGGTTTGAAGGCAGAGTGTTTGGCGTATGGCTTCCTAATCACTCTAGTGTTTCTGAGTGCCTTTGAGGATTTTGGGGCGACAGGAACCATGGACCAGCTTTCCCTAGAAAATAGTGGGATCAGAGTCATCTGGCCTTATTCAGGAGGTGGAGGTCAGCTTGCGTCCTCATCCAAAATCTCTCTGTTGGCATCTTGGCCCCTTTAACACTTGAGTTTGGTTCCCATAAAGACTTGCAAAGGGTTAGTAATAAGGTAAATGTGTGGCTGTGTGACGTCAGGCAATTTCCTGGGAGCGAGACTTGCTGAGTTCAAAGATTTCAAAGTTGGCTGTGTGTGTGTGTGTGTGTGTGTGTGTGTGTGTGTGTGTGTGTGTAGGCATAGGAGTGTGTCGAAGTGTGTGAAGTCCCAATCTGGGGTGCTCACTTTTCATCCCAGAGAGAACCAGTCTTGAAGATTAGCCGGCGGGCTCTGGAAAGCCCCCCTGAGGGTCGGCACGAGGGGGTAGGGCGGGTGGCTTCCCAAGGCTATCCATCACTTGGCGGCCTGACGGGGTGTTAGCACGGCCTCAACAAGAGATAGCAGAGGAAAAATGGCCTGGACAGGCGATGCGTTTATCTGGCCTGGTGCCTGCGAGCCCTGTCGAAACGGGGGCCCATCCATTAGTCAAACCAGCTGCGGCTGCCCTCAGCTTGGGCCTCTGGATGCCCTCACTCCTCTCTCTGGCCCCCTCGTCCCATAGCTGCCTGGTCACCTCCAGCTCTTGGCGCATCTTCGTTGTCCAGAAGAGTCACGGTGCTCATCTGTGGTGCGGCGAGACAGGTGATGCCAGTGTTCTTTGTGCACTGTTTCCAGTTCTTCTACGGACTTGGATGAGAGAGGTGATGAAACAAAACAAAGCGATGTTGTTTTGAAGCTAATTGTTGTTGGCCGAGTGGCTTCTCCATTAGGCAATGGGCAGGATTACGTCCTCATTATTGTAAGACTTCTGTTGTGTCCAGACAATTTTTTTTTGCATCTTAAATAACGTTGAGATGAGCAACGGCGAACACACAACCTTGTTTCCTGGTGGCAGAATTCCCAAGAACAAATTGTTAGATGTTGAATGGTTGGGCTACAAATGTGGTTCATAATAAAACACAGGTGGAATTCCCAAGTGCCAGTGTCCTAGGAAGAGGGGAGATGGGGTGATTGGGGGGAGTGGTTGATTTATAACGTGCTCGTGGCCATGGGGACCCAGCATGCCTCTGTTCACTCATCAAATAAGTGTCTTTGAGCAGCTCCGGGTGCCTGGTGGTGACCAGCTGAAAGTGGGGTGAGGGGAAGTGGAATTGTGGGAGGGCAGGGATGATGGCTCCTGCACATAAGATGTCCCGTGGGGTCTCCGTGGGTGAGCGCCATCCCTGAGGGTTCTCTGGGTTATCTGCAGTCTAGGGGGCTGGCCTCTGGCTGATGACACATCTGCTCTCATACAGGCTATGACTGAGACGTCCTGGCCCAGATGGTCTGTGTTGGACTTTATCTCTCAGGTGGGGGGGCGTGGCAGACAGGGGGCCAGACCTCCCCGGCTGCCCTGTGGGTGACCTCCACCTGCCTCAAAGAGATGAAGCTCCTCAGCCAGATCGATGATGATAATAATAAAAATAATAAAAAAAATAACAAATGGTGGTAGCGAGACTTACCACTGTGCATTAGACACTTTGCAAATACTCTAACCCTGGAAGAGTGATTGTCATTGAGCCCATGATACAGTTGAGGGAGTCGGGGCTCTGAGAAGGCAAAGATGTTCCAGCTTCCAGTGCCAACTGCCAGGACCTACACAGGGGACGCCGGTCCTGGGTTGCGTGGTCTTCCACCTCAGCTCATTTAATTCATCTTCACAGCCACCTGGAAGGGAGGCCTATTACTAATATGATGCCCATTTTGCAGGTGAGAAAACTGAGGCTCATAGATGTTGTGATGTGCCAAGGCATCCAGCTACCGAGAGGTGGAGATGAGATTTAAGCCCCAACCACATCCTCCTTGATCAGGACAGGGATCCCCAAATAGAGGGGAGCCCTGGGCACATAGAGCCCTGGTAAGAGGGAGGAGGGGCTGCCCAGAATTGGGCTCCTTGACAGAGTGGGTGCCCAGCAAAGTGGGGGCAGACATTCTTTTGCAATAACTTTAGAGGGGATGTTGGTGTAGCTGCATCTAAATAGTCATATGGGAAAAATCAGAGCTTTGATGTATTTCCCTACACTTTTCTTGTTTGGATGAAATATGGTGGGAGGGCAAAAACGAGGCCATTAATAAGGATTCTGGTTCCTGCTGGACAGCAGTGACTGGGAGGGGCCCAGAGGGCATCTGGGGCCCAGAGGGCATCTGGGGCCCAGGAGCCACCTTCGGTGTCCTGGTCTGGGGGCTGGCTACACAGGTGTGTTTGCTTTATGAAAATTCATTGAGTCGATCCATGCAATCATGATTAATGAAGTTTTCTGTATGTACTTTATGCTTCAATAAGGTATTATAAAAAAGCAAAGATAAATGAACATGTAGCTTCTGAAAAATAACACTCCTATTCAGCATTTTTGAAAGCACCACTCACAAGTTGAGCTGCCGGAAAAGAGAAGGTTTCTAAAGAAATCTTGTGAATACCGGATTTTTAAATTATATTCCTATATATTTATATTTAAATATATGTATTTGTATGTATATTTAAATATATATGTGGCTGTTGTTAAATATTGTTAATTGTTGTTAAATGTGTTATAACGATATATATAAAAAGAAAACCCAACCCATTACAAGGACGAGAGCAGATATATGGGACTGGGGTGCCCTTAACTTCCCGTGTTTCCCACTCTCACGCCCAGGTTCTCAGCAGTTAAAGTGGGTCAGCCCCCTGGGAGGGCTGTTGAAACCCAGAGTGCCACCCCAGGTGTCTCATTGTAGGTCTGGGTGGGGCCCAGAATCTGCATTTCTCGAAAGCTCCCAGGTGATGCTGCAGCTTCTGGTCTGGGGACGACACTTGGTCTCGAAACTATCTAATGCAGACTGGCAAAGTAGGTTCAGAAAAACATCGCCCCCTTTCCCTCTTTTTCGGAACCCGAATGAGCCAAGCACGACCTCCTCTGTCGGCTTCCTGAAGGCCGTGTATATGAATCGGAGACTGTGCTATGTAAGGTTTTATGTGTTCCTAGCACTTTGACTTCCACAATCTCATCCCTCCTTCCTTCCTTCATCTCATGCTTTTCCAGTTCCAGAGGGCACCAGGTGCAGGGCAGGCTGTAGGCTCCACAGATATTCACAGTCTGCCTGCAAATGCAGGCATTTTCTAAGATGAGATAGGCAGTCTCCACAGCGCTCGCCACGTCCTCCTGCACCCTCACCAGCAGCCCCTGGAAATCCATATTTCCATCAACAGTCAGTTCAAGGCAACCTTGGCTTTTCCTATCATGCTTCTCAGACTTCACCCAGCCTCTATCCATTGCCCAGTTCCAAAGCCAGTTCTACGTGTTCAGGTATTTTTCATTGCACTTCTCACATCCAGGTATTCAAAACGTGACTGGCTGGGCCCTGGAGTGAACTCTGTCCACCTCCAGGGGCACACAGGATGGTCCGTGTGCAGCGGCTCACACTTCACCTGTGTTTGCACCGGTCTCGATGACCAGCCTCATGCAGCGGCTAGAATGTCAGGACTTTGAGAGGCGGGCGCCCCTCTCACCCCGAGATGGCTCGTCCACCATGTCCATGGAAACTTTGGGGCTTTGATTCATGCCTGGGGAACACATTCTTTTCTCTCCAGGTCTGAGTTTCCCAGAAAGGGCAGGGGAAGGTCACGTGCAGGGTCATCTCAGGGTGGAAGAGTCTCAGAGACATATGGGGTGACTGCTTTCTACAGGTGAGGAACCCGGGCCCAGATGGGGGGAGTCGGGGCAGGGCTAGGGGTGGAGACTCTGTTTCTATAGCACCAGGAATGCACGACTCGCCTGCAGGAACAGAGGCCTAAGGGGTTAGCTGGGGTTCATGTATCTCGTCTTGACTCTCCCCTTCTTAGTGAGGAGACACCAGGGTAACTTAACATTGAGGCCAGGACGAGTGGGACATGTTACTGATTGAAGTGTTACTACCTGTTAATTACGGTGCTCTAGAAACTTCTGGAATTCTTACCACCACCCTGTTCTTGCCCCCATCCTACAAAGGAGAGAAGATATATGACTTGCCCAGGCTTGCTCAGGTAGGAAGTGGTAGAGCTGGGGCTTGGACCCAGGCCCAGTGGACTGTGGAGTTCTCCAGGGAAGGGTTCTGCTCCCACGAAGGAAGCAAACTTTGCACTCACAGGTCACCTCCCAGTTGAGGTCCAGAACCCCTTGCAATGTGGCATCCATGGTCATGCTGACAAGCTTTCGTGCCTGATGACCCCTGGGTCTATTTTCACAACTTGGATCTGAAAACACTGAAAGAGGGAAGCACTGTGGTTGTTTCTTCTCAGCAAAATCACAAGGCTTAGGAGCCTTTGGGCCACACAATCAAGTTCTTTTGGGGAGCATTTGACTGTGGTTGCCTGCCAGGATGGAGTCTCTCAGGCCCTGCACAGCCTCTGTTATTCCCTCCAGGTTTCCAGAGCAAAGGCGTTTCAGAGTGCAGCGTATCTGTTTTGAGGGGCCCGGCAACGTGGGCTTTTTTGTTTTTAATAGGCAGTGAGGGCTGTCAGCTGTGCCCTGCTAACTTGACCCCAGAACGGGCGGTGTTATCAGCCCATCTCTGCAGCCTGCGAGAGGCCAGTTGAATTATGTCGGGGAGGTTATCGGGGACAGACGGTAGTTCTCCACTGGGGCAGCCAGGGCCTGGGGTTAATGGGCAAAGGTCAGCGCCTGCCCTGGCTCCATGTGGGATGGATTAAGTCACCACCGGGCTTGGTGGCAGGCGGCCCTCAGGAGGACTCAGCCACTCTGGGCCAGCTCCCAATGAAGTCACCTTCCTGTGATCACAGGGCTCAGATCCCGGGGGCTTGACTCAATTTTTCTCTGGGACAAAAAAGCTGATGGACTCTCTGCTTGGAACCAGGATGTCCCTAATTTGAATAGATTGCTGGTATCCACCTTGCAGACTTCACAGTTTAAGGCAGATGATAACTATAATAATAGCTACCGTTTATTATCTAATGTGCAGGTACTTTGCAAAGCAAGTGCTGCTACTACAATGCTCATTTTACAGACCAGGAAACTGCAGCCTGGGAGGCGGAGTCAGCCTGTCCCCCGGTGGGTTGTGGGTTGTGTGAGTACCTACAGGGTTTTAGTGGGAAGAGTGATGGGAGCCAGTCTCCTTTCAGTTCTGGTTTCCACCTCACTAACGAGGTGGTGGAGTGATCGCCAAGGCCTCAAGTTTCCTGAGCTCTCTAGTTTGAAGGGGCAGCTTGGAATCCTACATCAGAAGCTGGCAGCCTCGGAATTCTCTGTGGACCCAGGGACCCAGGCTGACAGGGCTGGGGACCCACCGTGAGGTTTCAAACATCCCCTGACGGTTGGCAAAATGTGTAAACAGGGCTCATGCTTCCTTGGGCGGAGGCCGTTGTGTGGCCAGCTGAAGGGCCACCCTGAATCCCAGAGAAGGAGGCACCCAGACAGAGAGGTGTAGGGCTTTGGCATTCCCTCCCTACTGTGCTGGCATGGGATTAAACTTTGTTGTGTTTTAGACACGGCCATGAGACTGTTCAGTAAAAGGGCCCAAGAATGAGAATAATATTCTGTACAAAATCATTAATGATAATGCTGACGATAGTCAATGGTGTGTCCCCAGTGCCAGTGCCCGGGGCCTGTGGCAGGTGCTGGAGATAAACCTGTTGAATAAAGAACGGCTACTCTTTACTGAGCACGAACCAGGTGCTGGGAACTGGGTCTTCCGCATTTCCTATGGCTGGGCCGCTGTAACAACACTGAGGACTTGCAATGACAGAAATGTATTCTCTCACAGTTCTGGAAGGCAGGAGTATGCACTCAAAGTGTGGGAGGGGCTTGCTCTCTTTGAAGGCTCTGGAGGAGGATCCTTCCTGATTTTTCCAGCTTCTGGGGCTCCAGCTGTTCCTCGGCTTGTGGCCACATCCATCCAGTCTCTGCCCCCAGCCTCACGTCACCTCCCTTCTGTGTCTCAGTCTCAAACCTCCCTCTGTTCTTCTCTTATAAGGACACCTGCCACCCAGATATTCCAGAATGATCTTATCTCAAGATCCTTAATCATATCTACAAAGACCCTTTCTTCAGATAAGGTAGAGGTCCCACGGTTAGGGCGTCGGGGGCATCACTAGGTGGGCTAAGCACTTTTTGTCCAAACTCTTAATACTCCATTGTGAGCAAGGGTGGGAATCTGAGTCTGTGGGTGTTTAAGCTGCTGTCTGAGGTCCTACAGCAGCAAATGGATGGAGCTGGAGTCCTGGGGAGGCTGACAATTCATCCGCGAGCTGCCTTCTCCCGGGATGTCCTCCTCAGCATCCCACAGGATGTGGACAGATTTCTCCCGAATTTCTCCTCCTCCACAAAGCACAATTGTGCAACGGTCAAGAGGCAGCAATGAGCCGAGGGGTCAGGGGTGGGCAGATGAGGTGGGACACCAAATGAGCAGCTCAACTTTTGGGGCCTCAGTTTCGTCATTTGAAATTGTGGGTTCGGGGAGAGGGTGCTCGAGAAAGTGTCCATCCTGATGCGGGCTGGGGGTGTTGCCATTATTATGATACTATAATTATTATAAGAGTCATCATTACAGCAGTACTAATTGCTACCACGATCACGTGTAGAGTCACTCTGAGCCCTGTTTTCTTCTCAGGGCTGCGTATACATGACCTCATTTGTCTGCATAATAAACCTTTGAGGTAGGGGTCACCCTCAGGCCCATTTTACAGTTTAGGAAAACTGATACATATTTGCTCATTTCCAATTTTCTCTGTCTAGAGAATTTCATCTCTGTTTATAAACTCAGTCCCACTACTTCCTACTCTCTTCTCCCCCAAATGGTGGGGTGCTTCTAGAATAGGTCTGGCTGGGGGTCCCTCCGAGTAGGCCGGTGAGAGGGAAACCACTGAGGGTCCTTGCAGGTTTGTGTGGGGGGGACTCCCCGGGGGTGCTCTCAGCCCAGGAATAGTGCTGGGACCCAGATGAGGCCACAGCCTCAGGTGGCCTGTCTTACCAGGACACAAGTGGCTGACAGGAGCAACTCTGAGGCCTTAGAGCAAACCCAGAGGGTCAGGCTGTCCGTAGACGTGACAAGCCCAGGTCTGGCTGCAGTCTGGATGCTGGCCTCCCACCCTGAGCCTGCCCATTGCCCCCAGCCTTTCACCAGCCCCCAGGGAGACTGGACCCCAGGGATGATGCCAGGAGTGGGACCTCTGGCCATTCCACTGGAGGACTTGGCTCTGACTCTCATTTTCCCAAAAAGGCCTCTACCAAGTTTACTATTAGGCCAGCTTCCCAGAGCGTGCAGCCCTTCAGGACCTCCAAGTTCTGGAGTGCTGGTGTCTGGGAGGTAGGCTACTTACGGCCTGGGCAGCACTCAGGCCTAGAGATGCGAGTCTTGTGCTGGAGGGGGTCTGAAAGCATTGGGGGATGGGGGTGACCCAGCCCCAGGGCTGCTGGAACTGGGCAGCTGAGGGCAGGAGGGGACCTGGGTGGCTGAAAGCTCTTTGCATTGCTGGTATGCATACTCCAGGCATGGGATCGTACCTCCAAAGGCAGGTGGGCTAGGACCTGGGTCGGCTATAGAGCCCTGATGCCTGTGACAGAATCTGCTCCTGTTTACTCACTGTGGTCTTGAACAAACAAAATCTCTTGACTTCTCCAAGTCTTGATTTTCTCACCTGCAAAATGGGACTGATAACAAGACCCGCCTAGAGAGCAGCTGGAGAGCTCACTGAGGACGCGCGAGGAAGGCCACACAGCAAAACTGTAAATCCTGTAACAGGTGTTGTGGAAAAACCTGGTTTGCAGCCAGGTAAGCTTGAGCAAACTGCACACTTTATTCTCCTCTCCCCCCAGGGGAGTCCCGTGATCTCTCAGCTCATCAAGGTTCTGAGAAGCCCAGTGTCAAGGAAATTTCGAAACCCATGCGTGGAACCAATGACATGAATCCAAGGGATATTTGGGGTGGGATGTTTCACGATGAGTCAGGAGAAGTAGGACGAGTTGGTTATAAGTTATTTTTATAAATTCAGGAGAAACTGTAGAGATAGCAGGACTCCACAGAGACAAACCCAAACAGGACCAAGCTGTCACATCTCTTGGCTGCAATAGCAGCTGTGTCACGATCCAGGGAATCCCTCAAGGTGGAGCCTGGGGTTTAGGAACCTCTGAAACACTGGTTGCCCTGCCCCCAGCTGCCTGCCAGTGGGACCCCACTTCATGGCTCTGGTATTTAATGGGCAGGCCCACATGGCAATGACATGAATGGATTAGAGGGGAGACAAGGAGGTCTGGTTAGCCTCCCCTTGAGGGAGTCCTTTATGCTCTAGGTGCAGAGTAAGCTCAGAGCAACTCTGGTTATGTGGTAGACCGGCCGTCTCTTCCCCACAAATCAATGGGTTGTGTCTCCACATTGTCGTATTCACTGTGCTCACCATTATCGCCGCCTGGAGGAACCTGGGAGGGGGTGAAGCCTGCTCCCTCCTGACTTAGGATCACAGTCATTGCAGCCATAGGCTGCTGACATTTCTCGACCTGCCTCTACCTCACCCAGAAAGGCTGGGCCAGGATTCAGCCTGCCTGTATAGGTAATGGGAGAAAAACAGGGGTCAAGAGTATTTAATCCAATTTTTCCTAGTGGATTTAACATGGAATGCCCCCTCTTTATTTTTCAGACTGAGCACCTACCGTGTTTCCCCGAAAATAAGACCTAGCTGGACCATCAGCTCTAATGCGTCTTTTAATTAATATGACCTGATATTATAATGTAATATATTACATTATATTATATTATATTATATATATTATATTATATTGACCCGGTCTTATAACCTGTTTCCCCGAAAATAAGACCTAGCCGGAAATCAGCTCTAATGTGTCTTTTGGAGCAAAATTTAATATAAGATCTGGTTTTATATTATATTATATTGCATAAGACCCGGTCTTATAGTAAAATAAGACCGGGTCTTATATTAATTTTTGCTCCAAAAGACGCATTAGAGCTGATTGTTCGACTAGGTCTTATTTTGGGGGAAACACGGTATTATATTAAAATAAGACCGGGTCTTATATTAATTTTTGCTCCAAAAGACGCATTAGAGATGACGGTCCAGCGAGGTCTTATTTTCGGGGAAACATGGTAGTAACATCCTATTCTTACTGTATTGTTCAGGACAAGCTAGGTTATGCTGCAGTAATAAGTAACCCCCAAATCTCAGTGACTTAACACAAACAAGGCTCATCTCTCACCCACCCCGTGTGCCCAATGCAGGACAGGACAGGGATTCTTCTCCTTGTGGTCACTCAGAGAGCCAAGCTGTCAGAGAAGCCACCACTATAATTGTTTCCAGTACCCATGACAGAGAGAAGTGCGAGCTCTGGAGGGTCTTATATTTCTAATTAGGTGTTCTGGCCTGGAATGACACAAGTCACTCCTGCTCAAAATTTATTGGCCAGAACTAGTCACATGACCCTTCCAACCACAAGGGGGCAGAGTGCAACTCTACCTTTCACATGCCTTCCATGTGCCACAGGAAGGAGGACTGGAAATGGATGAAGAACGCAAATGACCACCACGTTTGCTTTGGTAACACCGTCCAAGTCCAATACACTATTTTAAAAATAAGTAGCTAATGAACATCTATGGGGGATGGAGGAGGACCAACCAGGAATTAGAAAGCAGTGCCAACACTTACATCCTCCGTGACAATGGACAAGTCCCTTACCTCTCTGGGCATCTCAGTTCCTCCTCCGTAAATGGGAAGATTTAGATCTGCCCTAATTTCCCTCCTCTGTGCCTCAAACCACACAAGGCCTTGTTCCCATGTATGGATGAGAACGAAGGACGTGAGACCTGTGAAAACTTACTGAAAACTAAAATGGACTAGATTGATGTAGAGATTGGAAAATGAAAAGAATGACTAACAAAGTCACTGGCTTTAAAAAAAAAAAAAAAGAAACCTTTTATCTTGGAGTAACTTTAGATTTACAGAAAAGTTGCAAAGATAATACAGAGAGTTCCCATATGCCTTTCCCTCAGGTTCCCCTAATGTTATCATCTTCCACAGCCAGGGGACATTTGTCAAAACTAAGAAATTAACATTAACTAAACTATTAACTAAACTACAGACTCTGTTAAGATTTCACCCATTTTTCCATTAATGTCTTTTATTGGATCCATCACCCAGTGCCGCACAGAACAGTTCCAAACATCCACAGAATTCCCATCTGTGTCTCCTTTGCAATGAATTATTCTCTCCTTCCCCTATTCCTGGCAACTATTTACTTATTTTCCATCCTATCGTTTTTTTCTTTTCCAGACTGTCATAGAAATGGAATATATAATATGTAGCTTTTGAGTCCGATTTCTTTAACTTAGCAAAATATATTTAAGATGAATTTATGTTGTTGCATTAATCAATAGCACATTCCTTTTTATTGCTGAGTGGTATTCCATTGTATGGATATGATGGTTTGTTTATCCACTTGCTTGTTGAAGGACATCTTGGTTGCATCCAGGTTTTGGTAGATAAAGCTGCTATGAACATTTATGTAAACAATTTTGTGTGAACATGAGTTTTCAATTCACCTGAGTAAATACCAAGGAATAGGATTGCTAGTTGTATAGTGAATGTATGTTTAACTTTATAAGAAACTGTCAAACTGTTTCCAAGGTGACTCTACCATTCTGTGGTCCTACCGTGTTTCCCTGAAAATAAGACCTAGCCAGACAATCAGCTCTAATGTGTCTTTTGGAGCAAAAATTAATATAAGACTGGTATTATGTTATATTTATTTATTATACCCGGTCTTACATTATAGTAAAATAAGACACTGGGTCTTATATAAGACCCAGTCTCTTATATTATAGTAAATATATTATAGTAAAATAAGACCAGGTCTTACGTTAATTTTTGCTCCAATAGACGCATTAGAGCTGATTGTCAGGCTAGGTCTTTTTTTCTGGGAAACACAGTAGCAAGGAATGGGAATTCCTGCCAGGTTTTTTGAATTTTAGCCGTTCTAATAAGTATATAGTAATATCTCAAAATGCTCATTGTGGTTTTAATTTTCATTTCCCTAAGACAGATGATGTTGAATATTTTTTCATCTACTATTTAACATCTATATGTCTTCTTTGGTGAAGTGTCTATTTAGATCTTTTGCCCATTTTTAAATAGGTTTTTTTTTAATTGTTGAGTTTTAAGTGTTCTTTATATATTCTGCTTACAAGTCCTTTTATCAGATATATGATTTCAAGTATTTCCTCCAAGTCTGTTGCTTGTCTTTTCATTCTCTTTACATTGTCTTTCACAAAGTAAATATTTTTAATTTTGATAAGCAAAATTTTTAATTTTGTTCTTTTATATGTGCTTTTGGTGACATATCTAAACACTCATTGCCAACACAGATGATATAGATTTCATCATATATTTTTTCCCCAGTTACTTTATAGTTTTACATCTTACATTTACTTTAATGATTCATTTTGAGTTTTTTTTTGGATAAAATGTGAGGTATGTTTCAAATTGTTGAGTTTTAAGTGTTCTTTATATATTTTGACCTGTGTCCTATGACTTTGCTAAACTCATTTATTTATTCTAATAGGTTGTTTTTTTTTTTTTTAAGATTCTTTTGGATTTTCTAAACAGATAATCATGTAAACTGCAAATAAGAGAGTTTTATATCTTCCTTTCCAATCTGTATGCCCTTTATTTCTTTTCTTGCCTTATTGCACTGGCTGGGATTTCCAGTAAAATGTGAGGAATAGCATTCAGTCTCTCACCATTAAGTCTGATGTTAACTGTAGATTTTTTTGTAGGTTCCTTTATTAGGTTAAGGAAATGCCCGTCCAGTTTTCTGAGGGTTTTTTTGGTCATGAATGGATGTTGAATTTTGTCAAGTGCTTTTTTAGAATCTACTAAGATTATCATATGGTTTTTCTATTTAATCTATTTACGTGGTAAATTACATTTATTGATTTTCAAACTAATTGGATTTTTGATTAATGAAAAATGACTTTTTAAATGCTTCATGTACCCATTATTACCAACGGCTTCTAGGCCTTTCTGGCTGAGTGACTTTGGATAAGTCACTTAATGTCTCTAGGCCCCAGCCTGGAGGAAACTAGAACCCAGAGAGGTTAATTGATCTTGGCCACCTATGTAATGAGTAGAACATGCCACTTTGTAAAAGGTAAAAGTAGAAGGTGAAGTGGGGTAGAGCGTCACACCACCAAATACAGTGGCCACTAGTCATACATGGGATTAAACGTCTGAAATGTGACTAATCTGAACTGAGATATGCTATAAGTGTAAATAAGGCCTGGATTTTGAAGACTGGGTAACTCCCAAATGTAATACATCTCACTGATAATTTTTTATATTGTGTTTCATGGTGAAATATTTTATGTATATTAGGTTAAGTAAAATATATTAGGAACGTTCATTTCACCTACTTCTGTTTACTTTTTTTCATGTGACTAACAGAAAATATTAGATATGTGGCTCAAACTTTATTTTATTGTACAACGCTGCTCTGGACCAGGGGGTAGCAAATTATGGCGTGAGGGCAAATTGTGGCCCAATGCCTGTTTTCTTTGTAAATAAAGTTTTATTGGTACACAGCCCATCCTTTCCTTGACATACTGTCTATGGCTGTTTCGCACTACAGTAGCTGAATTCAGTAATTGCAAAATAGGTGGTATGAGCCACAAAGCCCCAAATATTTACTATCTTGCCTTTTACGGAAAAAGTTTGCCGACCTCTGCTCTAGATGAAAGTCTGAAATGTGGTTCCCAGAATGTTAAGCATCTCTACGGAGAGATTATAGGTGATTTTACATTTTCTTTTTAAGTCTCTGTCCTTTCTAACATTTCAGAAATGAAAACATTACTTCTGCCAATAAGGAAGAAAAATCATCAATGCTTTTTTTTTTTTATTACAAAATAATAAGTTACAAGATGGAGGAACAAAAGGTGCCATTGGGGCTGACCCTGAAAATGAGTGATCTCTGTTCAGCTCCCGAGTTTTCTTCCCAGGAAGGTCTGGGAGCACCCCAGGAAACCTTTTGCATGGGCAGCAATCCAAACGTGCTTTCCTTTTG
Organism: Rhinolophus ferrumequinum; assembly: GCF_004115265.2. Classification (NCBI taxonomy): domain Eukaryota; kingdom Metazoa; phylum Chordata; class Mammalia; order Chiroptera; family Rhinolophidae; genus Rhinolophus; species Rhinolophus ferrumequinum. The sequence goes on from NC_046298.1 coordinate 31,179,405, forward strand.
GAGGGGCTGTTTACGTGGGAACAAGGAGGGAGGGGTGCAGGGGCTAAGGAAGCCAGTCAGCCAAAGGCAGACCCGAGGAGGCTGGGCCGTGCAGCGTGGGGGGCTCGGGAAGCGAGGTCCATCTGGTTTGTGTTAGGTTTATAAGGTTGATAGCAAATAAGGGTATTAGGGCTAATTTACTTATTTAGAGAAAGACGACTCAATCCCAGAAACTGTGATTGGGATGGAGCAGTCTCCTTCTCCCCGGTCTGAGGAGATGCCCCATGGGAGGAGGGGCCTGCCATGCCCAGGCCTTGTGCAAAGATTGGTATCTTTTTAAAAATAGTCCTGCAATCATGTGTGGCCTGGGGGCTGGGCTGTGGGATTTGCCAGCTCCCTCCTCCTGCCTCCTCTGTAGGGACACACTCTCACCAGGGGATCTTGGCTCTGTCCTCCAGCCCCTTGGATTTTGGTCCCCACCCCACGGCAGTCCCTGAATGCAGGTAGTCTACAAGTGAGAAAAAGAGTGACAGCACAGCGGCATCTCTCCTGCCTGAGTCCCACATCCAGTCACCTCAGCTTTTCTGGCTCCGCGAGGCCATGCCCCTGCAGCCGGAAGCAGGTTCCCATCCATGTCCCCCGAAGCCCCTTCCCTGGCCCATTTCCCCCAGGGGCCAGGAGTGACGTTTGTGGCGACTTCCTGGCTGGGGCCTTTCAGACCAGGCTCCACCCTCAGACCAAGGGCTTTGGCTTTCTGGAACTCAGACTCTGTGCTGAGGCCGGGCTGGCTTCCTTTGCTAAGAACCTGGACTTTACAGTCCAAATCCCCGCTTTGCGGACGGTCACGTTGGGGAGCTTCATTTTCCTCGTCTGGGAGATGTTCAAAGTAATACCCACGACATAAAGGAGCGGGGAGGGTTACACCAGGGGATAGAGTATGGTTATCAGAGGACTGGTACAACGTTAGAGACAGTGGCAGTCATGTGGGGAAGAAAGGCACGAGGGGGTGACCGTTGGAATTGGGCAGGGGCAGGGCATTTTCAACCAAGCAGTCGGCTTGTAGCTGTACACGTACGAGATCTACAGTTTTAAAAATCCCATCTGTTTATTTAGCTACATCTTTTCCCCTCTTAAAAACTTGTTTCTTTTCAGTTGAAGTTGACATACAATATTATACTAATTTCAGGAATCCGACATAGTGATTAGACATTTATGTAACTGATGAAGTGATCACCCTGATAAGTCTAGTGCCCATGTTAGTACGATATTAGTGACTATATTCCCTAGGCTGTACTTTACATCCCCGTGACTGTTTTTATAACTGGCAATTTGTAGTTCTTAATCCATTCACATTTTTTGTCCCGCCCCCAGCCCCCTCTCATCTGGCAACATCAGTTTATTCTTTGTCTCTATGAGTTCCGTTTCTGTTTTGTTTGTTCACTTATTTTGTTTTGCAGATTCCACATGAGAGTGAAATCACATGGTATTTGTCTTTCTCTGTCCGACTTATTTCACTTAGCGTAATACCACTTAGGTACATCCATGTTGTTGCAAATGGTAAGATTTCATTCTTTTTATGGCGGAGTAATATTCCATTGCATATATGAACCACATTCCTTATCCAGCCATCCATTAATGGACACTGAGGTTGCTTCCATATCTTGGCTATTGTAAATAGTGCTTAATTGAACATAGGGGTGTATATATCTTTTTAGATTTAACTTTGAAACACAGCTGGGGATGCTCTGGAATGAAACTCTTTCCCTTTTTTCCTTCCTTACCTTCACTTCAAGCCTCCCTCCTCCTCTCGTACCTCACCTCCCTCACTCCCTCCCTCCCTCCCTTCCTCCCTCCCTCCCTCCTTTTTTCCTGCCTTCCTTCCTTCCTCCTTCCTTCCTTCCTTCCTTCCTTCCTTCCTTCTTCTTTCCTTCCTTCCTTCCTTCCTCTTTCATTACATTTGGTATAATAAGAGTTTCAGTATGGTTGATCCATCCACCTTGTTCTTGGACCAAACAGCGTATTCTAGATTTATAAGACCAAATATACCTTCTTCAGACTTTACAGTTGTAATTTCAGTAGTCCCCACTAGATTCAGCACAGCCATCCCTTAGAGCAGGGGTGTCCAAACTGCGGCCCGCGGGCCAACTGCGGCCCGCAATCCATTGTTAATTGGCCCGCAGCAATTCCAAAAATATATTTAGTTTACTTAAATAAACCAGGTGAGGCAATACGTACTTCACCTCGAGTGAGTGGCCCGGCTGTTGGTGTACTTTACCGCATATGGCCCTTGGTAAAAAACGTTGAAAAAAGTTTGTCAAACTGCCTTAGAGGTATCGCAGGTTTGGTTCCAGGCCACCACGATAATGTGAGTATCAAAACAAAGCAAGTTGTGATCTTGTTGCTGGTGGAGGGTCTCTTGCCTTCAATTTGTAATAAACACAATACCTGTTGAACCTCAATAAAGCGAAGCACAGTAAAACAAGTCTACCCATAGTTCCTATTACATCCATAGCAGGACGCCTATGTCACTCATCAGAGAAATGAGTCATTCGACAAGTAATGATTCAATGCCCAGCACCAAGCTCTATTTTAGGAGCTGAAGTTATAACCATGAACAATTATAACTAATTTATTACCAAGTTAATAAATAAAAGGAAAAAAAGTTACAAGGAACAAGAGGTAAAGGCAACAGACATCTCATACTTTAGAAATGTCTATCATAGAGGTTTTTCATTCTAGCTGCATATTTGAACCACTGGAGGAGCTTTTAGAAAAATATTCACATGGCCCCCCATCAAACCAACTAAATCAAAATCTCAGGGGTGGTGGTGAGGGACCAGGTCTCATTATTTTGTAGAGTCCCCAGCTGATTTGAATGCAGTAAATGCTGAGAACCATGGCCGCTAATCAACCTCAATCACTGAGTAACTAATTCTCGTGTTTTCTTGCTCTAATCCAGTGATTCTCAAAGTGGGGTCCCAGGCCGGCAGCATCCACATTCCCTGGGAACTTGTTAGAAATGCAGGTTCTCAGGCCCCGCCGGGACCTGCTGAATTGGTAACCCTGAACACGGCTGTCACAAGCTCTCCAGGTAATTCTGATGCAGGCTCCAGTCTGAGTGCCTCTGCCCTGATCCCTGACTCAGGCCTACTTGTTCTGGGCTTTGGTGCTCCCAACCTCGTCCCAGCTGCGCACTTGCTTCTCAAGTCTGAGGCCTAGGGAGGTATACAGGTCTCATCCCCTAGGGCTAGGCCAACTCAATCTCCTGGGGTGGCTTCACGAGAGAGACGCCCTGGCGAACCTCTGCCTGAGCTCGGTGGGAGGAGTGCGGTGATCGATAAGTGCCGTCTGATTGGAGTGTGGAGCACTTTGGAGCTCCTGGCTCTGGGTCTGCAATCTAAAATGTTTCCTTCCACATCAGAAGAATTTCTCATTGGAAAACTCATAATCTTAGTTGGGAGGGCCTTGCCTATTTCTGTCTCCTAGGCTACACTGGGATTTAGCAGCCTACTTTTTTTTATAGTGTTAGCAAGAAACCCTTATGTTCACTGCCATGTTAGATAAAGTACAACGGAGTGAAATTCTAAAGGACAATGGGAACACCAACAATTTAGTGTTCCTCATGAGGAAAATCCCCTCCACCTTGGTTCTATTATAACAGGGGCCAACGTCTTCCCTGCTGCCAACTTTGAAGTCCATGTTACTTCTGTTTTAATTCCTTCTTTCCTTTAAAATAAAATTCACTTTTGGTCTGACTAGAGAAGGAATATCTCTTCATGACAGAAAACTAGTCAAATGCTACACAAAAAGGCATAAGGAATGAAATTAAATCATCTGATATCCCCGCCTCCCAGGAATAACTCACCTTTAACATCGGTTACATCCTCTCCAAGACCTCTCCGCCCACCCTGCCCCACCAGCCCTCTCAGGCACACATTTCTCTCTTCGCCCCTGGGAGAGGAAGCTGACCTGTGCACAGCAACATTGCCGAATTTCACTCATTTAACACGATCGTGACAAACTCATGACTTCATGGAGAAATGAAAGGCCCCTGGGTGGTGAAACCTCCACAGAGAACTGCGCAGTCACTGTGGTGCCCAGAGGGGCTCAGGCCCCAGGGGCTAGTCCTTTACCCATTGGCACATCCAGGGTTGCAGGTGAGCTCTGTGCAGGCCCCTCTACAAGCAGTCCGCTGGGTCCCCAGTGAAAACTGTGCCGTGCTTTCATGGCTGCCATTTGACTCACCCTTTGTAGATGAGGAAATGGAGCCTGAGAGGAGGGAAGTGCCTTGCCCAGGGCCACACAGCTATGAGAAGCAGCATCTTTCGACCCCCGCTGGAAAGGGGGTTTGCATCTACCTGGGAGAGGAGAAGATGGGGTCAGTAACCTTTCCGGAGGAAGAAGTGACGTCAGGACTTGAATCTGCACATGGTCTCCCTATACGGTTGACTCTATGTGTGGTCCTCTGTGACTCCTATGTCTTGGTAGTCGAGACTCAGTTTTAAGTGACAGAGACTCACTTTACATGTAAGTTATAAAAAACAAAAAAGACCTTATGACTCATATACTACAAGAACTCCCATCCCAGGATTCAGGCACGGTTGGGTTGAGGAGGTGCTCGAACAATGTGGTAGGAGTCTGCCCCTCTCCCTTTCCTTTGGTTCTGCTTTGCTCCTAGGTTGGTTTCATTTTCAGGGAGGTTTTCAGGTCCTGACCTCTGGCAACTCTGGACTGATAGCCTACCAGTTTAGTGATGTTAACGTGAAGAGCATGCTTCATTCTCAGTTGTTCCAGCAACATCCTTGGGTTGACTCTTGTTGGCCTGGTCATGTGACCCTCTCTGAACCAATCACTGGATTTGGGTTGTCCGGGGCCTGAGTTCTGTGTCCACCCCGAAAGATAGGGAGTGGTGTCATTCACACCTGAATCTTGTGAGAGTGGGGAAGGGATGGTTCCCAAAAGGAAACTAAAAGGCTGATCTGTGAAGCAGGAGTAATGGAGGTGGATGTCACACAAAAAGGCCTATCCAGTACAGCGCCTGAAATGTCACCATTTGATACATCTCCCTCAAGACTTTCTGAAGAACAGGGCTTGTCTTGTGTCCTAATTTTTTCTGCTACTCGGATGGGATGATCACCATTAACATATTAACAGGGATTGGGGTTATCTGATTATGTCATCAACATCCATTGTCATACAGCACAGAAAGGGACTTGAGGTCCTGGAACAGGGGACAAGGAAGCTCTAAGGGAGGGAGAATTCTGGAACTCAGGAAGTCTGAGTGGGAGGCTCTGGCATTCAGAGGATAGCGTGAGAATCCCTGGTTTGGGTGCTGGAAGTTTCAAAACAGAGAGAGAATTTTGTGGACAGGCTGCATGATTTCACAATTTTATTCCTGGGTCAGCACTGTCACGGCAGAACTTTTGAGCAAATTCTCAGCCACTTCAGGCCAAGCTCTGGCTTCCATGTGTAAGGACAGTTCATTCCAGGTGGAGCCAATTCCACTAACCAACAGATGTGTCTTTGTTTACACTCCTTGGCTCACTCCCACTCATCCTCCAAGGTTCAACTTTCACGTCGGTCTCTTCTTGTAGACTGAAATTTCCAAGAGGATGAGGAGGATGCATGGTGTGTTCATCACCATAGCTCCAGTGCCTGGCATACAGTTGGTGCTCAATAAGTGCTCTTTGTTTGGATTGATGATGGATGGTTGGTGGAGTAGCTGTTTGGTTGAATGACTCAGCAGTTGGATGGATGGCTATGGATGGATGGCTAAATGTTTGGGTGGAGGGATGGATGAGTGGATTGATGGCTGGTTGTTTGAGTGGATGGATGGGTAGATGGATGGCTGAGTAGATGGCTGGCTGACTGGAAGAATGATTGAGTGAATGGATGGATGGGTGGGTGGGTGGATGGATGGAGGGAGGGATGGATGGATGGATGGATGAATGGCTGGAAGGTTAACTGGAGTCAGCATCATGTGACTATTAAGAGCAGGGTCTTTGAAGCCAGAATGCCTGGGTTCAAATCCCATCTCTATCATACTACTAGTTTGCTCAAGTAAATCTTTAGCCTCTTTGGGACTGCATTTTCTGATGAGTAAAATGTGGATACTACAAGCACTTACCTAAAAGATTGTTGTGAAGATTATTTTAGATGTTGCATACAAAAGGCACTTTGCTGGGTACCTGACATACACAAAGGGCTCAATAATCGTGATCTTCTCTGTTCCTTTTTCATTTGTTTTACAGCAAGTATTTATTGATCGCCCAGTGCTATATCGCTAGGTGGAGAGTAACAAAGCATCTCTGCCCACCAAGAGCTAACATTTTTTGGAAATGCATTTTTTTCCCCTTTTGTTTTTTATAATACTTATAATTTATTTACATTTCTCATTCCTGTTTTTATTTCTTAAAAGAGTTCCTCCCTCACTGGACTGTACAGTCTTTAAGGCAAGGGCCTTTACTATTTTGTTCACAGCTGGATGGCAAAGAAAGTACGAATGCTGACTCTCCTCTCAGTGGTCCATGTCAATGCCTCTTTCTCCCTCACGTGCCACATTCAATCTGTTGTGTCTTCTAATATATCCAGATGTGGTCTCCTCTCTCACTACCCCCGTTACCCCTTGTGTACTGAGTACCCCTCATTCCCCACCCAAATATCTGCTAACTGGTCTCCCTGCTTCTGCCCTTGTCCCCTATGGCTTCTTCCTAGCATTGGCCAGAGAGCTCAGATGAAAAGTCAGAACACCTTGATCCTTGACACAAATTCTGAGTATTTCCTGACTCACCTGACGTAAAGCCAACGAGCTTACTAAGATGTTCATATCCCTATGTGACTAGCTCCCACCTACCCTGCCCATTATACCCAGACCTGTTTTCTAAATATCTCACCGTCGCTCTCTCTGCTCCAGCCACATGGCTTGCTGGTCCTCCAATGTGCCAGGTGGGTGGCTGTTAGGGTCTGGGCCCTGCCATGGTTGTACCAGAGGGGCTGGGAGTGAGAAGAGCCTGGGAGACAGAGCCCCTATCCTTAGGGAAAACCCAGGATACGGACAGGGCTTTGCAGTCACAGGTTCAAATCTCATCTCCTTGTCTTCCTAGCGGTGCCACTTTGGGCACCTCTTCACCTCCATGAGGCACAGCTTCCTCCTCAGTGATGTGGGGACGGTGATGGAATATATGTCACAGTCTTCTTGTGAGTATTGAGATACTGTGGGTTAAATGTTCTCTAAGGGACTGTAGTGGACTGGCTACTAGGTCTGTGTCCAGTCCCGGAGGCCAGCCAACTTGGGTTCAAACCCTGAACCTGCCACTTCTCCATGCCTCAGATTTCCCATCTGTGGGAGGGAATTTAGAAGCCAGTTATAAAGATTAAGTGTGTTAATATATCTAACGCACTGAGAAAAGTTCCTGGAGCATTGTGGGCACTCAGAAGGTATATTTATTGTGAAAATTGGAAACTAATAAGAAAAAAGAGGAAACCGAGTGTGGGTGTCAAGGTTAAAGGGGAAAATAAGGGAAATGAGTCCAAAAGTCAGGAGGCACATGAGAAAGAGCAGAAGTCCAAGACCAGGGTACCTGGAGGGAAAGGATGTGGGTGGAGCTGAAGTGCCCTTGGCCTGGGGGTGGGGGTTCCAGCTGGTTGAAAGGAACAGGTTTGGGGCCAGCAGTCCTATAAGACAGCAGCAAGCCCCCTCCCCCATGTCATTTCAGCTACATCTGGGAAATGTACAGGCTCTGGAATGCCCCCCACCAGGTCTGGCTGATTTGGAAGGGCTCCTTCGGTTACCTCTATCTGAGAGAGTTTACATCATTTTCATCTAATTCCATAAAGACGTGCTAAGCAAGCTGTGAAATATGAGGCGTGGTGCTGGCCACGGGGGATGAGAAGCTTCACCAGGAAGCTTCACACGGTGTGGGGTGGAAAACACGGACAGCTATCCATGAAGCCAGGTAGCTTGGTACACATATATACATATATTTTTCTTTGTAGATCAGTTTTATTGAGGAATATTTTACCTACAAGACAATGCACCCATTTTAAGTGTGCAGATTGATGAATTTTGACGAATGGATACACCCATATACCCCCTGCCCATGAAGGCGTAGAGGATTTTCATCCTCCTAGAAATTCCCCTCTGCTCTGCAGTCCACCCCTCACCCCACCCTCACCTCAGGCAACCACAATCTGCTTTCTGTCACTCGAAAGTGGTTTTGTCCAGTCTAGAATTTCATATAATGGAATCATATGAACGTGCTCATTTGTTTCTGGTTTCTTTTACTCAGGGTGACGTTTTTGAGATTCATCTTTGTGTTGTGTGTATCAGTCCTTCTTGCATTTTGATCGCTGAGTAGTAGTCCACTCTGTGGACTGACCTCCGTTTGCTCAACTTTTCACCTGTAGGTGGATATTGGATTGTTTCTAGTTTGGGGCTCTTAGGAATAAGGCTGTTGTGAACATTTTGTGACAAAGTCTGTTGTGGAAATGTTTTCGTTTCTGTTGGGTAAATATACTTAGGAGTGGAATCCAGCTGGCGTTATTTTTTAGTCTTACCAGATATGGTGGAGACCAGCTAGCTTATCACAACCGGTTTTCTTTTTTTCTTGGACTCCCAGCTAGACCACATTTCCCAACGACCCTTGCTGTAGGGGAGGCCATCAGTTCTACCAATGGAACGTGAGCAGAAGCGATGGGTGTCACTTCCAGGCCTCACCTCCCACCATATTCCACACTCTTCGCCCTCCTGTCACCCTGGCTGGGATGCACATGTTGACCTCTGAAGCCAATGTGTGGAGAGGCAGAGCCACAAGGATCACAGTTTGGGTGAGGGCCACCAGACCAGTTGGGATCACCCATCTTGGACTCTCTGAGAACAAGAAGTGACCCTCTCCAGTGCTGGGCCAGGGTTCATTCTGGGTTTTCCAGTTATGCCTCAGCACAACATTGCTTCTCCAGGTGTTCACTCTGGAAGACACTCTCCCAAGACCAAGGCAAGGTGGGACAAAGCCGAGGCCACAGAGCCCCTAAGGAGGCCACAGGACTTCATGGAAACAGCATCAATTTGGAATCAGGCATGCTTGACTAGGAGTGACCCCAAGTGAGTCCTTGAGCTTTGTAAGCCTCAGTTTCCTCATCTGAAAAATGGGATTGATGAGGCCACTCAGAGTGAGACAGTCATGAGCCCCAGCAAGTCCCGGGGGTCTCACAGGAACCTCCTGACTGCTTGATTTTCTTCTGTCCTTAGTGCTACTTATCTCCACACTTAGGGGCAGAAGTGACGAGTGAGGCCATGTCACGCGGGGACTCTGGTCCTGCTCCCTGCACAAGAACGCAGGATATGGTGAGGCCAAAAAGGAACAACAACAGAGCCGTAGATAGGGGAGTCATACCACTATATTCTCCATGGCTGCTGGTCGAGACACAAAAGCAAACATCTGCCAGTACCCCCAACGCGGGGTCTTCCTGCACCCCAGTCTCGCTGGCAGCCGGGAGAGACACAGGAAGTAGGATCCACACGATCCACACCATCCGCAATATGCAACCCACACTTGCTGACTGCACTTGCCAGCTGCAGTCTGCGCGGGCTAGCATAGCCATGGCAGTTATATTAGTGGCTAATGGCTAACTGGTTACAGCTGATGGCCATCTGTCGCGAGCCTGGAAACTGCTCTCTGGGACTCTGTGCTACATGCCACCCCAAAGTCCACCCTTCCCTATTTTCCAGGATGGAGGGTGGAAGGTTGTGGAACACTGCAGCCTTCTCAGATGATTTCTGTGTGCAGCCAAGTTGAGGACCCTGTGTTAATCTAGAACAGAGATTCTCAGAGGGGTGGGGGCCCCTGGACCAACAGCATCAGCATTACCTGGGAACTTCCTAGAAATGCAGATTCTTGGGCCACAGCCCAGACCTCCTGAATCAGAAACACTGGGGGCTGGGGCCCCAGCAATCTGCCCATTAACATGTTCTTCAGGAAATGCTGACAGCATTACAGTTTGAGACCTACAGATTTAGAAGGTTCTAAAGAGCAGAGGAAAACGTATGCTTTCTCATTCCAGAAGAAGCCCTGGGGGAGGGACCATGCCTTTCAGAGTCCTGCGCACTGCCGTAAGGTCCGTGGAGGGTCCTCTCTGCCTAATGGCTTCCAGAGAACCCCACTGGGCCCAGGAGCCTGTGGGACAGTCAGTCCCCTTTGGGAGGTTTCAGAGACAGTTGAGTTGATGGGCTAAGAGAAAGGGCTGATGGGAGAAGGCGCTCCCCCGTGGAGTGGACAGGCGGTATCCCTCTCTGAGGCCCCCACAGGCCCTCCCACTGCTCCTGTGACAGCTCTAGCACACAGTTGTTTTAAGCTATGTCCCTTCTTACTCAGCAGGTGCTCCTGTCCCCTCCCTCTTGGTGGCTTCCACACACAAGTCATCGTCAGAGCCTGTGGGCCAGGGAGGCTTAAGGTGCACCCACGCCCTGTGCCCTCCTTCCCACACAGACATGCTTCTCCTGGGCCATCAGGAGTGCTCAAGTGTGGCCAGGCCCAGGACAGGCCCAGGCCCTCCTGCCGACTGACTAATTAGGCTGCATCTGGATCTAATTAGCTGGGAGTCTCCACAAGCAGAGGGCTGCCTTTATCATCCACATGGCAGAGCCGAGACAGGAGAAAAATGGCTGCGATACGCTCTGCTTCCTGGTGAGCTGTGTAAAGAGGCAGCGGAGATTGGGAGGGAGGTGGAGGTGAGGGCGTGTGGAGTTGGGGGGGAGGACTAGAGATAGTTCGGGGTAGGAGGGACACTCCGCCCACTCTCCCACAGCAAGCTGGACTCTGAGGAACGCCCTGCAGGAACCTCACTTTGTTCTTCCGGTCCTTACGTGGTGGCAGAAATGATCAGGTTCTCATCACCGCCGCGTTGTGTTTCATCATAAGCGCTGTGAAACAACCCCGAGGGTTTCCGAGTCAGCGGGTCCCCAAGAATCTGCATTTCTAGCCAGCTGCCACATGAGGCTGGTGCTGTGGGCCTGGGGGCCCCACGCTCAGAACCTCTGGTCTAGTTTAACACGGGGTCCTCAGTTTGGCTGCACATTGAAATAATTTGCGAGCTTTACCGTCTCCTGCTGTCTGGATCCCAGCCCTGAGGTTCTGGTTAATTGGTGTCTATTTGGCTGGGACATCAGCAGTTTTAAAGGTCAGTGTTGATTCTAATGTGCGGCAAAGTGTGAGCCCCATGAAAGAACAGTTCACTGTGGAGATATTTCTTGATATGTGCCAGGAATTGTGCTGCATTGTCAGCTGCAGGCACACCAGGACTTTCAATGCCCAATTCACAACATCTCCCAAACTGAACACTAATCATAAGAATGATAGGTAACAATTATTGGGTACTTCTGGCGTCCCCAGCACTGTTTTAAGCCTTTTACGGGGATTGACTCATTCACCTCTTTCAGTGTTCCTATGAAGCAAAGGCTGTTTTTATCCCCACTTTAGAGATGGGGACCCAGAGGTGACGTAGCTTGCCCCAGGTCACGCCGTGACTGAGGTCTGGAGCCCAGATTAGCCTCCCTGCCCAGGCTGCCTTGCTCCAGGCATGGGGTGAGGGGCTCCCCTAGAGAGTACAAATTGGTCCTCAGAGCTGTAGTAGGATGACCAGCTAAAGTGGCCAGTACACAGTGAGGCCGCAGGATTGTGGTCACAGTGCTGCCCTGTCCCCTTGGTGTGAGGCCTGGGCAGCCAGTGGTTCAAGTAGGACAGGACAGATGTGCAGAGACCGTGTTATTTTCACCATACCAGCATTCTTCTACCACCGCCATTCATCTAGTAAGGTTCCTGGTTAATCCAGCAAAACCCGTCTATAAATCAGACTAGAGCAGAAGTAGAGCCACACCCTAAGAGCCAGGACCTCCGCCTGCAGAATTCAGCCAGGTATCTAAAAGCAAATTTAAAAAGCTTCGGAGCCATCCCACCAGGTTAAAAGCCCAACTTCCACCTTTTACTGCTGACTACCTTCCCACCGCTGGCAGTCCTCTTACCTTTCAGCTGCTAATATGCACGGACATTGACAATCAGGCAAACAAATGCATTCTCCTGGTATGCAAAGCAGGGCAGCAGCCTTGGGTGAGGACCCGTGGGTAAGTGGGAGAACTTCAGTAGACTGGACTCGATGCCATTTATTTGGGTTGCTCAGAAATTCCCATTCAAGGATGACAACAGCAGGTGAAAATATTATCAAAAATAATCAATATGATCATCAAAGGAATAGCACATGGGGACAATTTGGTATGGAGGAAATACCCTGAAACTCTCAGGAACATGGCTGATCTCGCATCTGTCTTGTCTCAGTAGCACAGAGCTCCTTCTAGCAGCACTAGTACAGGATTTGCGTTTCTTGCTGGTTTTCTCTTTGAGAATGTCAGTGTCCTGTGGGCAGGGATCTTGCCTGTTTTGTTTCCCTAAGAATCCCCCGTGGCAGCTGGGGTGCATGATGGGTGCTCCTGGTGAAACGAACCAGGGAGCCTCCAAGAAAGCACGTGTGCAGCCTCGGAAGCCAGCCTACTGCTCCACACTTACAGCAGTGGTCTGAGGCATCCGGAGAAATTCAAAATATGTCTCAAACCCTCTGAGAAATGTGCAAGTCATTTTGGAAAAAATTTCCATAAAAATGATTGAAATAAAAAAAAAAAGTTTTGTTGATGAAAGCAGCACAAATAATGTGGGGATCTGATTAAGTGACCAGCTTAGCTACAGTGTGGTCAGGACAGATTTGTTGCCTAGGAAACCAACCACCAGGCCTGGTGGCCCAGGTTACACTTTGTTCATAAGTTAGACACTTAACCTGGCATATGTTTTTGATAGGAAAAAAAGCGCAGCACTCTTTAAAGTTGGAAATTGCCGATATGCTTAGCTACTCCGTCTCCTCTTTATTCTCCCTCTCCCTCTCCCTCTGCCTCTCCCTCTCCCTCCCCTGTCTCCCTTATCTCTCTGTCTCTCTCTCCCTCTCCCTCTGCTTCTCCCTCTCCCTCCCCTGTCTCCCTTCTCTCTCTCTCTCTCCCTCTCTCTCTCTTCCCTAAGATGGCTCGTAGTTCTTCTCTAAACAGAAGGTGCATCTGGCTTGATTTATAGCGGCAGGACGACATTCACATGGCGACCATCTCATCCATAACAACCACTACCAGTGGGGACCCTTTCCGAATGTTAAAAGCAAAGTATCGAGGTAGCATTGTTTTTTGGCTGAAGGTCATGCACCAGATTTTGGTGAGGAGGGAAAAAAGAACATTGCCCACCCAGCAGCATCAAATTGGGAATTTCCTCTGCGTATTTAAAAACATATTCTGAGGTCACGACCCTCTTGGGGGTTCATATTTTTCCTTGCCAGTCCCTATGAGTGCTTACAATCGGCATTTGAAATGAAGACTGGAGATCCTAGAGCCACTTTCTCACAGGCTTCAAACCAGCTTCTTCCTTTTTGTCCCCTCTCCTCCTCCACTCTGATTTAGATAGCTACTGGCCAGGCTGAGGCTAAGAGTGTGTTTTGGTGACTAAATGGCAATAATAAAGCCAGCATTAAATTGGCACGAGATGCCGTGCCTGCATAACTCACCTAAGCCTCCAGGAGCTGGTGCTTTATTATCCTCATTTTGCAAATGAGGGAAGTGAGACTCAAAATCAAGAAGTCATGCAGCCGGGATGTGACCTTGGAACCTGGCACTGGCGCTCCTAGGACATACGGGGGCGGCAAGATGAGCATGCAGTGTCCTTCAGAGCTGGCAGTGTCCTGGGAGAGTCTCATGTCTCACCATCTCCTGTGACAGGTGACGAGACAGATGTCCTTGCTTCCATCCCAGAGCAGGAGTAGTCTCTAGGCAGGAAACTGGGGTCTGGAAGTGCAGGGGTAGCAAGTTCTCTCCCAGGTGGGTCTGTAGGAAAGAAGGCCAAGCCTCAAGTCTCTAACTCACGGTGACTAAGAGAGCTGGGGAAACTTCCCCTATATCTTACCTCCATTCCCCCATGGGTGCATTCAACAAACTGCTCCTCTGTATAGATGCTGCGCCAGGTATAATATGGGACACACGTTCCGTGGGAAAGATCCTACCTGGCATACAGGATGTAAGGAACACAAGGGAGTGGGTACCAGCTGCTGGGGCAGGACGGGGGGAGGTGGCGAGGAAACACACAGGTGATCTCTATGTACCTCTTCAATCATTTGGCATGCCACCCGAGCAGACATCTCACTCTGGTAAATTCTGGGACCAAGAATGAGCACTTGTGTTGGAATCCACTTTACCTATGAATTCTGGCTTGTCATCTCCTGAGCCCCAGGGTCTCAGCTGTAAAAGTAGCATGCGTAAATGTAGATACTACAAACTTCAAAGATGGGCAGAGATGAGGGGATACATGAAAGTAACACAGCAGGACTCAGCAAAGACCGGTTTCCCAGCGGAGCCGGCGTCGACCAGAGCTGTGTGCCTGCGAGCATTTTAACTGGGGCATCCTGCAGAGATGGGGCTGGTACCAAGTGGGATATCAGATTAGTCTCTACATACGGCCAAAGGAGACCTAAAGAATTGTGTGCAGTTGTCACCTTCTCTCCTCCAAGTAATCTCAAAGGCAATAAACTTTGGTTGCAGATCAAGGGTTCTCAATGTTTTTGTGACCCAAACACCCTCTGATGACTGTTTCTGCAGCTCCCACACCACCACGTGGGCTCCCATGTGGAGTCTCAGTCTGTCAGACAGCTGCACCCATCAACCCATAATTGATTAGTGCAGCGCCAAAGTCCCGGTAGTTGTTTATCTAATAAACAAAATAAAATAAAAAATAAAATTAGATGTCTATGGAAACAAAATTAGATGCGTGTCAAAATTAAAACTGCAAGAGGAAATTATAGGAGAATATCTTCCTGGCATTGGAGGCAGGACAGCTTTCTTAAACAACACACAAATAATCACAGGCCTTAAGAGAGTTTGGGAAATTCGACTATATGAAAATTACAACCCCAAATCCTCTTGTCCTTAACAAATACACCATGAACCAAATGGGAAAGGGGGACACCACAGACTGGAAGAAGATGTTTTCATCTGAAACGACCTCTGCCAGCCTGCTGCCCTCGAGTGACGTCACAGCACCTGTATGCACTCACTCACGCCGGCCGTCTTCCCCCTGTTTCCTTATCTGTAAATTACTAGGGTGATATAGCAGATGACTGTTGGAAATGTGCTTAGGATAGCACTGAAAGCATCTTAGGCACTCAGGTTTGTCAGTCGTGTAATTATCCAAGTTTGTAAAATATCTTTAAACAAATCAACAAATGGTAGAAGACAACCTAACAGAAAAGTATGCAAGGATATGAACAGGCAATTCACAGAAGATGAAACCAAACGTTAACGTATCACTGACACGGTACGTGTTCTCATCCCTAACTGGGAAAATGATAATTTCAACAACAATCAGATAACTTGTCAGACTCATTGTATTGACAAGACGTAGAAGTGTGACAACACCTAATTTCATCAGGAGACTGAGCAACGGGAAGTATGTTTATGTGACAACAATGGACCTCAGAGCACTCTCCTTACATGGCAGTTTGGCAACAGCTAGTAAAACTGAAGACAAATGGGCCCATGATGCACTTTCCATCCTGGAGAAATTGTTGCACATGCGCATTTTATGTATATGGGTGTGCCTGGGAGAATGTTCACAGCGCGAATCTATAGTCAAAACTGGCCACCCCTTTCCTTACGGGAGAATGAGTGGGTATGTACCCTGGTCATTGCAGGGAATGCAGACAGTTCTTCCACACAATGCTTCGTGTCCTCATCCACAAACTCTGCAAACAGACTTTGAGAGCAAATTAAATTTTAAAAGGAAATGTCAATATGACGCTTTTAAACCCTTCTTTAAAATACAAAATAAAGCTACGGCTTATTCTTGGATGCATGAGAAGAAGAAGAAAAAACAAAAGAACTCCTGGAAGTGACACGTTAGTGGGACTCTGGGGAGGGAGCCCCAGAGTCTTCCGATCCATTGTAATGCTCTTTCTTAAAACAAAAGGAACCTGAAGCTACTGGGGGCAAATTCTAGAGTGTACTCTTCATAGACTTTCATGGCCTTAACTGTTTCTGGGCACTGGTGTCCACAAAGAGGACCTTCCCACATCTTTCCTCCAACGCTGGTGCTGCAGGATGACTTTTTCAATTTGATGGGATGGGGAACCCAGCTCCACAATCCCCTAACCAACCCCTTTGTGCCCAAACCAGCAGAAGGGCGACCCTCCCCAATCAGACCTGCCCTGGTCGTCAAGGTGGGTGCGGGTGGCCCGTCGGGCGGGTGGGCCACCAACCTGGAAAAGGGCCTGTTCTCCCAGAAATGGTCTCCAATGGAGCGTAAAAGGCCAAATATTAGCCTTCCACATAACAGGGGATGAGAAAATGTCGGTCTGTTTCTTGTATTTGATGCAGAAAAACTATTTAAATCTATGAAACTTAAAAAAAAACACACACACACAAAAAAAACAGGCCGTGTGTGTTGGTGGGGAGGGAAGTGGGGCCGATTTTTGCAGAGGGCGCATGTGTCTGACGGCGAGACTTCTGTGCGTGGCCTTATTGTGGTTGCTTGAATTCTTTCCAAATGGGGCTTTCTTTCCTTTTTTCTCCCCACCCCCACCCCCCCACATGGCAAAGGGCCCCCTTTTCATATTTTACATGTTGTGATTTCACTGAGCCCTTCCAATTGGTCGTCAACAGTTCATTTGTGCCAGGACCTTCTATAAACTCTGCACGCGGGTCTCCCGGCCTGACCACCCACCGAAACAGGCTGTCTAAACAGCGTGTGTCTGGGCCTCAGACACAGCAAGTGAGTTAAAGATGGATCCTGTCCAAGGTTTTTTTTTCTTCTCTCTAAGCTGAGGTGGGGGTTGGGTGAGAGACCCTGGTAACACCAGGCCCGGCTCAGATTTGGCCTTTTGAAGTTGGAGGGAAATGGCCCCTGTCTTTTGTCATTTTTCTCCATGGTTGTCCTTGAGCATAGAAGGATCTCTCTCACTCTCTCTGATTTGAGGAGTGTTGTCAATCTCTGTGCCAGGAACAAACATATTCCTAGGGACTGGAACTTCTTTCAAGCTCATCTCAAACACCTTATGGCCAGGGTTTGACACTCCCTCCATCCCAACTCTGGATTTTGCAGGTGATAACCCCTTGGGTGCAGCTTTTGCTGGGTCCTGAGTGGTCCTTGCCTGTGACTGGTAACATCAGGAGTTATCTGATGACACTGAGCTAGCTCCAGCATGTGCTAAAGCCCTGTGGTCAGTGCCCACACTTGATGCCATTCAACCCTCCCAGCAGCCGTTGGAGCTAGGCATTGTTAGCACTTATTTTGCAAAGGAGGAAAAGTAAAGAGTGGAGAAGCAGACACTCATGTAGGTTGATATGACGCATCCATGGTGGAGGGGATTAGGGCCCAGGTATGTCTGACTCAGGATTGTGTCCCGTACTTTTTCTCTGGGCTGCTCAAAAACAGAGAAGGGTTCACGAACATTTCCAGTGTGATTGCCGTGTGTGTTCTTTATTACGGTATAAATTCACATATCATATAATTCATTCAATGAAAGTGTATACGTCAGTGGTTTTTAGCATATTCCCAAAATTCTGCAGCCGTCACCACAATTAATTTTAGAATATTTTCATCACCTCGAAAAGAAACTCCATACCCGTTAACTGTCACCCCCCCTTCCCCCTTCCTTCTCATCCTGATCTATTTTCTGTCTCCATGGATTTGCTGTTCCGAACATTTCATATAGTGGAATTACACACCCTGTCATCTTTGGTGGTCGGCTTCTGTCATGCAGGTGATGCCTTCAAGGTTCACCTACATTGTAGCTTGTGTCAGAACGTCCTTCCTTTTCATGGCTGAATAATATTCTATTGTGTGGATAGACCCCATTTGGTGTATCCATTCGGCTGTGGATGGACACTTGGGTTGTTTCCATCTTGTGGCTGTTATAAATAAGGCTGCTATGAACATTTGTGAACAGGAGTTTGTGTGAACATGTTCTCGTTTCTCTTGGGTGTGTACGCTTGAGAGTAGAATTGCTGGGTGATAGGGTAACACTCCATTCTCATCAGGAGTGCGTGAGGCATCCAATTTCTCCCCATCTCCTCCAATACTTGTTATTATCTGTCTTTTGGATGATGGCCATGCTAGTGGGTATCAAGTGTTCCCTCATTGTGGTTTTGATTTGCATTGCCCTAGTGAGTAACAATACTGAGCACCTTTTTGGGTGCTTCTTGGCTAGTGGTATATCTTTTCTGAAGACATGTCTGCTCAGATCATTTGCCCGTTTTTCAGTTGGGTTATCTATCTTTGTGACTTTCTGTCGGTGTCTTTTTCCTGCTGCTCCCTTCGGAGGTCCTCGCAGGCTGAGGTGGTGTCTTGGTTCACCCACTCACCCATTCCTCCACTTGCTCCCATTCGTTTGTGTGCTGATTGAGTGGATCTTGGTGCGGGGGTGGGGAGCACAGAATTTGCATTTCTAATAAGTTGTCAGGTGCTGCTGCTGCGGCCGGTTTGAGGAGTCCACTTTGAGAGCCACTTCCGAGGCAAAGTCCCCCAAATGTGTACAAAGAAACTAGTTCAAGGATGTTTCTAGTAGGATGATTCGTAATAGCAACCAAAGGGTCACAACCTACGTGCCCCTCACAGAAGGAGAAGTAAATCATCATATATTCACCTAGTAGGATATTGCATAGCAGTAAAGAGTGAATGAATTTTAGCTGCACACATCAACACAGGTGAGTTTCCATAATGTAGTATTGAGTGAAAAGAACCAAAGCAGAAGGAGACGCTCAGTATGATACTATTTATATGAAGTTGAGAGTCATGTCAAACTCAACTATATATTATGAATAGACATTAATACTACATATTAATGTAGTAAAAGTATAAAGGCAGGCATGAGACTATTTAGTATAATTCAAGAGAGAGGCCCATCCAGGGAGCTGCAGTTGTATATGTCAAATTTTATTTCTTAAGCTGCAGGGTGGCCGTGTTGGAAGGACCAGGCCACCAGGCTCCCTGAGTATTCTTATTGAGCATTAGGCCAAGATGCTCACCTGTTCTAGCATCATCCACTGACACGGAGCCGTTTCTGTGGCTGGTCATGTAGATAGCTGAGAAGATCAAGGTGACGTCACTTTGTTCATTGCTTGTTATAAAGGGTGCTGAGCCCTTGGTGCTGGGTCTCTCCACTGCGGTACAGCACACAGCAGGCATAGCCCCCACCTGGACTCAGGACATCACCCACTGGGACTCGGCTCAGGGGAAACGACACGTGTGTTGTTTGCTGTGCTGTGATTAAGGAACTGTCTCGCACTGACCCACTGAGTTCTGTCTGTTTTGGCACCTGGATGGTGGCCAGCCAACCTTCTAGCTGTTAGGTCATCTCCTTCTTCACTGAGGCTTGTTATTCCTTGCTG
This sequence comes from Rhinolophus ferrumequinum, assembly GCF_004115265.2. NCBI lineage: Eukaryota > Metazoa > Chordata > Mammalia > Chiroptera > Rhinolophidae > Rhinolophus > Rhinolophus ferrumequinum. Next base: position 31,198,837 of record NC_046298.1, read on the forward strand.
TCTTTCATGAGGCGGGCGGTGGGGAGGGGGTCTTTCTCTGACCGTCACATGAACATGTGTTCAATTATTATCTGAGTTATTGTGTAATTAAAATGGGATGAGGGTATAGGAAGAGCAGCTTTCTCTTTGAAGAGCTGTTTAATTTCTATTCATCAATGGGATACTTCTTGATGCCACATTTGGAGGGTAAAATCTATCATAAGAACTAGTCATAGCCCTCTCACTAAAGAACTAGTCACTAACGTTTCTTGACGGTGAAGGTCCCTGGCAGGATTGAATTATTTTCCACGGGTAAGATGATGACCAAGGGGCGGAACTCTGAAGGATTATTGCTGGTTGAGGAGGCAAAGGCATGACTTTGAGGCTTCCCAGCGCAAAAGGGGGAGGGGGCTCAGGATATAGATCAGCTTAGACCAGGGTCAGCTCTAGTAGGAGACGACACAGTGTGTGTGTGTGTGTGTGTGTGTGTGTGTGCCCCCCACAGAGCTCTGTGTTAACCCATTCATGGACTCGTCTCATTGAACAGCAAACACCAGCCCCGGGACGGTACATCAAACTCACCAGCGGGTTGGCAGCAGCGAGAGCTGAGAATTTAGAATTTAGGTATGCATAATAGGGCTGTGGATCTCGCCATCATGACTCCAAAATTTAAAATAATATAGATTTCGGGGGAACACTGGACGTCCCAACCACCTCAAATTGCTATAAGAGTTTCTAAGCAGACCAGTATTGGTCCTTTGAACACAGTTTAAATAGCCTTCGTCTACAGAAGTTACGAGAACTAGGCCACGTCACTTGTGGGTGAAATTGTGTCCTCCCAAAAGATACGTTCAAGTCCTAATCTGCTGGAATCTGTGAATGTGCCTTTGTGTGGAAATAGGGTGTTAGCAGATGGAATTAAGTTGGCATGAGGTCATACTGAATGTGGGCGGGCCATAATCCAATGTCCTTGTCCTTATAAGACAAGGGCAATTTGGACATGGAGACAAGATAGCCACAGGAAGGTGGAGGCAGAATTTAGAGTTCATCCGCTGCGAGCCAAGGAATGCCAAGGAGTGCTGGCAACACTGGAAACTGGAAGAGGCAAGGAAGGATTCCTCCCCAGAGCCTTTGGAAGGAGTGGAGCCCTACTGACACCTTGATTTTGAGTTTGTGGACGCCACGTCTGCGAGAGAAGAAACGTCTGTTCTTTCAAGCCATGCAATTTCGGGTACTTTGTTATGGAGACCTTAGGAAAGCAGCGAATTAATGACAGGACGGGGACTTGAACCCAGGTCTCTCTGACTCCCGAGTCCCTGCTCCCACGGTGTCACTCAGGCAGGAGGCACCCCGGGACAGTGGGGACCGATGGCTTTGGGGATGGGTGGGCTTTGCCGCAGCCTTCAGATCCCTTTTTGAAGGTTCCACATGGGCCTGGCTCTTAGATCATTCTCCTTTTGCCTTGAGCTCTGTGGGTTCAAAGCCAAAACCATAAGCAGTTTAATCATTGTCTGTCCTGGAATTACCCAAACCAACCAAGCCAGGATTGTGCGGGCCATCGAGCCCGCTAAGTCTTTGTTCTTCCTGCAAACCTCTTCTTAAATGCAGTCAGAGGAGGGTTTAGTGTTGTCCCATGAGACATGATGGTTGCCCTCCCTGTTCCCCGGGCACCGATCACACGAGGCTGGTATTCTTGACAAAGCCCTTGTGGCATCCTTTGCCGCATTATGTTTTCGGATGCGGGCCCTCCCCTGCCCTCTAATTGCACACATCTGCAAGCCCTCCGTGAGCAATAGCAGGCCTGGGTACATCTATCAGAGCAGGGCCCGTGGGTAGCAGTCCCTGGAATTCTCCATGGCTCTGGGGTTAAAGTGGTGAGCATCCCATCATGAGCCAAAAGTACCAAAGGTGGATAGTGGGACTGAGAGGGGAGTAGGTGATGCTTTAAATGAAGCTGAGATGTGCCAGAGGTCAGAGGTCAGAGGTCAAAGCTGACGGAGTCATGGCCAAAAGGAAGGAGGATGGCCTGGTACTCACGAGGCTGGATTCAGGCTTGGGTCCAAGTCCTGGCTATGTGAGTTACAAGTTAGGTGACTCTGGGCAAGATGCATAACCTGTCTAAGCCTTACTTTCTTCATCTATGAAATGGGAAGAACAGTAATACCTAGCGTATAGCATGAGTGAGAAAGTCAATAACACGATGCATGTAAAGAGTATAGCACAGTCTCTGGCATATGTCAATAGCTGGTCGTGATTATTACTTTGCAGCAGGCGCTGTTGACACCACCTTGCGTAGCTCGTCTTGAAGTCTACCTCCAGCTGTGCTGGGCAGTTCCCAGGTACCCTGACTGCTTCTCATCACTAGATGCAGAGAAGAGAGCCTCTGCATCTCTGCTCACCTCTGCCTAGCAGCTTTCTCCAGTGCTGTGATTTAATGCCTCCTGAAGTAACCCTTATTCCACGAGGGGTGGGATTTACTGGGCAAATACTCCCGGTTCCCCATCCTTCAATGGGACAACTTTGAAGTGCCTTCTGCATGGTTCATCAGCAGATCCCTGTGGCACCGAATCCTATTATATACCGTGGTTGCCCTCTCGTCAATGCACTTTTTATTGGTTTGTCTCCCTTCCCTCATGCCCCACCTACTCATTTGTGCTTCCACAGGTCCCCTCCCAAATAAACTATGTGCATTCAAGTTCTTGTCTCAGGGTCTGCCTTCAGGGGACCCACACTGAGACAGCTGTTATGTGGAGGCAGTGGATCAAATATTGGGCAGAAAGTAAGGGACAGGGAAGAGTGGGAAGCCAAAAATTTAAAACCAAACTAATGACAACAAAGAAAACTCAAATTCATGGACAAGAGGTTGGCCTGAGAGTTGAAAGGCCAGAGTATAGATAATGGTCAACATTTTAGGAAAGTGACTATACGCCGAATCCCAAGGTGGGGAGAGAGGTGAAGAAGATTCGTCATCACCTTTCTTCCTGCTAAGAGCTTCTCTCTGCTTCCGGAGAAAGCAGGAACCTCTCTCCAAACACAGTTAGGTTGCATGGAACTTGTAGACATAAATGTCTGAGAGAATTCCCAACACAGATCCTTGGGAGGTGGTGTGGAAGGGTCCTTGGACTCATTATTTTACAAGATCCCATGGGAACTGTACGATTTCTTGCCTATGAGAATTAAATATCTCCCAGTGGGTTTGAGCCCATTTCACTCCTAGTTATATATGCTTTTATTTGATTTTTCTTATTTGTATTAATCCAGTATAATTTAACAAAGTTTTTCCGTGTAAGATGGACCCTTTCCAAATGTGCTTTGAGTGTAAAAATAATAAAAGAGTTCTTCTGTGGTGAAAATATTGGAGCCTACGGATTCAATCTGATATCCTATTTTACAGAAGAGGAAAACTAAGACCCAGGGTGATTAAGCGGTTTGCTTTAGACTACACATTTGGACAACAGAAAGAATATGCAAACGTATTTCAGAATGGATTTTAAAGAAAAGAGGGCTATACAGTGACAAGCAAGGATAAAGATTTATTTCTTGCTCATGCATCTGCTGAGGTTTGGCTGATCTAGGGTGGGCTCAGCTGTGCTAGTCTCTGCGCTATGGGTTGGGCTAGCCAGGGCATGCTGTTCTCATGGTCAAAGAAAGGATTGCAAGACAGAAAACCCAATTGTGTAAGCTCATGTCAAGTCTTTGCGAGTGTGATGTCTGCTTAATATCTTAGCCAAAGCAAGCCATGGGGCCAATTTTAAGGTAAGAGGTGGAGAAATGCATTCCTTCTATGGAGGTTGGTGTTGGGGAGGGAGTTGGATCTGTTGAACACTGATCCAATCTACCACAGAAGTGAATCTCATGAATAGAGAGGCAGCATGTGAGGCACACACTTTCCTGGCATAGATCATTGCAAGTGAGGCATGGTTTTCCAGCTGGAAGCTTAACCATGGCTTCCTAATTCAGCTGGGCTTCCTTCTTGATGAGCTTCCTGCAGCCATGATGGCTACCTTTTCTGTTGAGAAGTCTATGAGTATTCTTATGTTTAGTCCTCTGAATTCAATGTGTCTTTTTCCCTCTGGCTTTTAAATTTTACTCTTTATCCCTGTTGTTCAGCAATTTCATCATGATGTGCCGTGGGGTGGTTTTCTTTCTGTTTATCCTGCTTGAGATTCATTGATCTTCTGCGATCAGTAGGTTTAGAGTTTCATCAAGTTTGAAAAAATTTTGACCATTGTTTCTTCAAATATTTTCCCATTCTTTTCTCTTTCTTCTATCCCCTCCTTCTGGGACTTTAATTAGATGCATATTAGGCTGTTTGACATTGTCCCATGGAACTGTGTTTTGGCTTCTGTGGTTTACACTGCTGTGTCTATAAGTTCACTGATCTCTTCTTCTGTAATGATTAATTTTCTGTAAAGCCCACTCAGTGAAATTCTATTTTTAGATACGACTATAGTATTTTCAGCTCTAAACATTTCCTTTGGTTCTTTTTTATATCTTCCAATTCTTTCTCCATTATGTTCATGTTTTCCTTTAAATCCTTGAGCATTCTATAAAAGCTCTTTAAAGTCCTTCCATGCTGATTCTAACATTACTGTCATTTTTGGCTGTTTCTTTTGACTGATTTTCACCCCTGGTTATAGGTCACATTTTACTGCTTTTCACATCTAGTAATTTTTGATTGGATGCCAAGCATTACAAATGCTTGTTATTGAGTTGTTGGACTTGGTTGTCTTCTGCTAAACAGTTGAAATTATTTTGGCAGGAGGTTAAGTTACTTGAAAATCAGTTTGATCCTTCTGAGGCTTGTTTTTAATCTTTTTTAGGGAAGGTTTAGAGCAGCCTTTATTCTAAGGCCCCCTTTAGCCCTACTGCTAAGGCGTGAGCCTTCTAGAGTCTCTTCTGAGTCTCCTGGTTTATCTATGGCTCTAGAGGGGGCAGTCCAGAGCTAAGAGAGCTGAGTTCTGATTTGGGGCTGCCTTCAGACCTGCTCTGTTATGTTACCCAAATGACTTAACATCACTTGGCCTTACTTTTCTCACGTCAGGTGTAAAATTTGGTCTTGTGGTTTTCATGCTGTTTTATTTAGCCCTTGGGGTGCATGAGCAAATACCATTAGGTGGGCAAAGGGGATAGAGGTTTCAACCAGAACCCTGTACCCAATTTCTATCAAAACAGTTTTATGTTGATCTGTTTCACATATTGAAATTCTACATGAGTCTTCCTAGGAAGAATTTCTGTTAAACTAAAATGTTGAGAAACCACTACATAAATATCTCTAGGTTACATGCCAGCTGTATGTGACATTCAGCAAAATCAGTGTGTTGGTCTATATGCACATTATTAGCAAATGACCTTGGGGGTGTAGGCATCTCTTTTTTAGCATCAAAAAGTATGAGGATTATAATTTATGCTATGAACTAAATTAATCTTCTGATTAAGAGGAATGTTACAAGGTTTGAAAATGTACAATAATCGGTAAATATCTGTAAAAGCAAATGGTAGTGTAACGCCATCCTATTCCATGAGATAAATGAGTTTAAACCATTTTTGTATCCACCTCTCTACAAGTACCCTTACCCTCCGATTTGTAATATCATTTTTGGTGACATTAGTGGGTTCTATCTCTATTCTAGGTTACATTGTCAATTCTTAGGGAAGAGAGTACATTAGGTCATTACTATTCTAGGAGATCTGGACCTATTCCATACACACCTTCACGAGTAAGAGCTCAGCCCAACCCAGTATTCATGCAGTTATTCGCAAAAGCTAGTCTCCACTACTCTCCTATATATTAGAGACTTAACTTATTAGAGGGTCAAATATGTTGGGACATAAACGTCTATTGAATCTGAATATAGCTTGGATATTCCCAACAGAATTTCCTTATAGCCACTTCAAGGCTAACATCTGGGGTTAGAGCATTTGCAACAGGGCATGTGTGAAACCTATCCAAATAAAATCTGTGTCCCTTATAAGAAACCAAGAGCTTCCATGGACATTTATTTGAGTTGATAAGGCAGGCACAGAAACCAATGCCTGCTTTGGAGGGAGGGTTGTATGCCAAACAAACCAGGTTTCGTGTCCGTTAGGTGAGGCACTGGGATGACAGTTGAGAATGTAAGACCCCATAGGTGTGGGTTCCATCTCCATTCCTTTCTATTTGACTGATTATAGGCCCCTCTTGATATTTTAACAAATGCCAGTCTGGCTTCCAATTGCCCACCCTTGTATTTCTTTGTCCAAAGGCCTAGTCCAGCTATAAGAACTGGCTCTATTCATGCATACAGGAGGCCAGCAGTGTCAGGGAAATAATGTCCCCCAGTCAGTGTCCCCCAGCCAAGGAGAGCAGGAGTTAGGGAGTTACTGGGTAACTCCCCCTGCTCCCTGTCCCCTTTAGGGTGGAAAACTCTGGGGCCCATGTTCCACACTGTTCTGTGGACCTCCCCAGAGGGATTACGCTCTGGTGGCCTTCAGTGTGACTTGCTTGACAAAGTGCCCTGCACCGGCTCCTTTCCTTCCTTGTCCACGTTCTTGCTCCTCTACTGGTGTGTCCTGGGATTGCCTCCGATGTCATCAACTTGTGTGAGAATCCTTGTCTCAGGCTCTGCTTGGCAGACCCCAACCCGAAACAGGATAAAGTGACCCGACATTGGTGAGTCGCTGGCACATGGCCCATGCTCCAAACACATCAGTGATTTCTCCCTTCTGTCCCTGGGGAGGTCCAGGAGCCTGGGAGGTACCCAGTTTGTGGGGGTCAAAAAAGTAGCCCCAGCTCCAGAGCAAGAAGAAATGTGAAGGCAGGGAGTCAGGAAGCTCCTTGGAGTTCCGCCTTGGTTTTCCGCACCCGTGTCCCCATCAGCCAGATCACCCTCAAGTCCCTGAAGGTGGTCATGTGTAGAGTTCGGACCACTAGCGGGGTGAGCTATGATGGGGAAGGGCCTGGCAGCAAGGAGGGTGGGTGCAACCTCTGGGAGGCAGCTGGTATGTGATAGGATGTTGCAACGGCCTCAGGAAGGCACAAAACCAAATTCCAACATTTTCGCTCAGGTGAAGGATTTTGGGCGGGGAGAGGAGTGTGCTCTGCAAATGAACCATCGTTGACTCTATCTCCTTTATCTGTCACCCGAAACGGTGTTATTTCCTCCCTCGAAAATGTCTTCAAGCAGCATAGATAAAACGCGAGTGTTATTTATGATAGTACATTCCTTCCTTGCTATCATGCTCGCTTGGGCTACCGAGATTCCTTATCAATTAACGCTTTCTTTGCACAGACCTCCCCCTCCTCCCAGGTCCACTCCCATGGACCAGAGCCCGGAGATCCTGCCAAAGCTCAGGCTGGGCTGGCCCACAGGGAGCCATATTATATACATGTGGACACAGGCACTTAAAAATAAAACCGCCGGCCGGCCTCGGAGCGCCTCTTTGGCTGACAGGAGAAGTGCTAGTTTGGGTGCTGGCGTGGGCCCCTGGCTGCCTGGTCCCCAAGCTCTCAAGGCCTTCCCTGTCATGCTGGGAGGTTCAACCCGAGACTCGAGGACCGAGGAACCCTGGGGAGTGGAGAAGCTTCTTAGAGGAGGCCCCATCCTGCTCGGGGCCTGGTGGATTAGAGGGATACGTAGAATTTCCAAATTTAGCATTCAGGAATCGCTTAGTATAAACAAGGGCTGCTTTCGCTGCCGAGATGCGAAGGAGATAATGCCAAAAAAGTCCCCCTATGTGACTGAATTCTGTGATTCTGCAGCCAACCTCCAAGTTGACCGTGGGTGCAAGTGAAGGGCCGTTTCCTGCCTGTCCCTCTGCATGGGTGGTCGGGCTTAAAATGAAATATCCAGGCTGACAAATGCTTTTACAAAGGCCAGATTATAAACTGTAAACCTACTGTCAGCTGGGCAGAAGAGAAATCTAAATGCCTCTCCACCATTTACAGATTTAGTTTGGCCATAAGACGAAAGTGCTGCTCGAGCGAGCCGAGGGGCCTGGCGTTTATAAATAGTTGTCGGAGCTGCAGTGAGTGGGGATAAGGGGATCGATCCGCCAGGAAGCAAACAGCCTTCCTCATATCTCAGGAGATCTGGGTATTGTTACGTGGACAAAGTGCTCCGAAGCATAGGAAAGCAAAACAGAATTTCTAGAGGGAACAAAGTCTAGGCTGCATCTATAGTTTGGGAGCATTCTGATTCACAGAGAGTTTCAAAGGAAAAACTAGACCAACCTATAGACCAGGAAACACATGCAATGATGAGGTTGGTCCAGGTGGAAAAATGAATTCTTGCTCCCCTCTGCTGTGTATGTTTCTGGGAACGGAAACCCATAGCTTCCTACTAAAGAGCCAGCCTTCTCTCCTAGACAAGTGGAAGGTGGGTGGGGAGCGAAGAACTGGAAGATTCTGCAATAAAACTCATTCACCACCCCAGCTTCTCCACTCAGCGCAGAAGGGCAGCAGAGTCCAGGAAGTATGGGCGAGGGGAAAGGTTAGGGAGAGGGGGTTTGCTGGGACACAGCCACCAAAGTGGGGGTAACCTCTGTAGGCTGTGCCCCTCCCTCTGGCCAGGCTATTACACCTGGGTCAACTTCGAAATTGGGTGAGCACATAAAGCCAGGACGCTTTGGAATGGGTGACTTGCTCTTTCAGTCCAAAGCTTTCCATCTTCTTGGACATGGGAGAGTTAGGGAATCGAGATCCTGTGAGCCATAAAGAGCATGGTGAGATTGGACATGGCACGGAAGTGATCAGACCATCCTTCTCCACAGGTAAAACCAGAGTATGAGCCATTGTTCAATTTTTTTCTTCAACAAACATTTGTTGAGTACCTGCTATATGCCAAACACTATTCTAGAAGCTTGGGAAAATAAACGTACAAAACAGGCAGAGGTCCCTGTTTTCATGGAGCTAACATTCCAGAGGGAAGAGGCAGACAGTCAGTGGAAAACATAATTAACAAGGAAATAGAACAGGGGGAACAGCTGATGCAAAGACCCTGGGGCAGTACTATGCCTGGAGAGGTGGAGAAGCAGCAAGGGGTCCAGTGTGGCTGGAGCAGAGAGAATGAGGGGGAAAGTAGGGGACGTAAGGTCAGAGAAGCAACTGAGGTTGAGGAGTTGTCTAGGGCTGTGCTAGGCAATTCGGGAGCCGTTGGTCTCATGTGGTTCCTGACATTTACATTAATTAAAATAAAATTAAGGTAGAAATCAGCTCCTCAGCCATACTAGCCAAATTTCAAGAGCTCAATAGCCACACATGGTTGGTGGCTACCATATTGAAGAGAGCAGATCTAGAACATTCCATCATTGCAGAAAGTTCTACTGGGCAACGCTGCTCTAGGGCTCTGTAAGGATTTGTAAAGATCATCTAAGAACTGTGGCTTCTACTCTGACAGACACGGAAACTGTTGGAGGGTTGGACGAGAGGACTGACGTTTATAAAGGGTCACTCTGGCTGCTGTGCTGAGAAACGATTCTAGCGAGAAAAGGGAGAGATTGACAGACGTGGTCCAGATAGAGAAAGGGACATGCTCAGGGTCACTCTGGCCATAATTGGCAGAGCCAGGTCTAAATCAGGTTCATGTCTCTCAGCCTGGGACTCTGCCCATTGGAAAGGGCCTTCATTCTTTATGAATTAAATTATATATGCACACATATATGTGTGTATATATGTAATCATGTATGTATGTGTGCATATGTATATAAAGATATGTACATGTCTGCATATCTGTAAATGTGTATCTATGTAACATACACATATGTATGTGTGTGTATCTATCCATACTCACATATATGTATGTGTATATAGGCAGGAAGATATAATTTTTCCAATAACCATGTTTTATTTTTTAACAGCTTAATTGAAGTATAATTTACATACCATAAAATCCACCTAGCCTGAGTGGACAATTTATTAACCTTTAGAAAATTGGCCAAGTCGTGCAACCATCAATCCAATCCAGCCCCACATGTCCTTTGGAGCAGGATCCAGAACGAAGGGGTCTGCTAGAGGTTTTGGGGTCTGTGAAAGGTGCCCCCATCCTGGCTAAGGTCAGTCCAAGCAGCTGCCCCAGCTGGAAACTGTCCTCCCCTCGGGGTCACGGAGGTGCAAGTGGCTTGTCATTGAGACTTGCTCACACGTAAAACAGGCAAATCCTTAGAGCCCTTCTAGAAGAGATATGTCACATCTGTTCTTGCCCTCCTGACACCCCCTCTTCCTTTCTCTGGCAGTCAGTTTCTCCCCATCTTTTCTCAGAATCTCTAAGCATCTTGGTTTAGTCCTGGTTTTTCTAGCCGTTTGGCCAAAAGTATACACAGAGAAAAATATACAGAGAGGTTAGGCTCCTTTTCCCACTGAGCTAATATTTAGGGAAGGAGGATTAAACAGATAGTCCAGGGTTGGCTTGTATTACCATGTTATCCTTTAAAAAGTAAAGGGTTTTAGCAAAAAAAAAAAAAAAAAAAAAAAAATTCAAGTTAAGAGGGAAAAAGTTCAAAGCTCTTTAAAAAAAATGATCATGATTTATGGCCAAGTTGTACAGTAGAATTAATTGAACACCTACTATGTGCAGGACACTGGGATTATGGAGATGAGCAAAGTCAAGGCTCTGCCTTCCAGGTGTGTCTAGTTGGCAAATAACAAAGTCATTAATTAATTAATTCATTCATTATTCAAATATTAACTGACCTAGTGTGTACCAGGTATACTCTATAGAGATGAATCAGAATTGGTTTTTATTTTCAAGATGCCCTTAGTTTAGCTGAGATAGGATATGTTTTGCCTAGAATTTTCATTAATGTTCTGAGTCTTGAGGTCCAGCGTGTTACTTGGAGAACTAGACTAGAAGCCACAGCCAAAGGTGAAATGTGAGCTGCCACGTCTGAAAACCTCTCAAGGAGGAGAGAACTGGGGGTGGGATGTCCTGATGAGCTGGTAACCCCACAAGTAGAGTGAGAATTTGGGGAAACAGTTATGCGATCTTTATGGAAGCTGATAGGTGCTGGGCACATACATTATTGAATTATATTCACTTTAACTTTTAAAATTTTGAGATTTAAAAAAATTAGTGAATATTTAATGGAATATTGTATGCCAACAAAAAGGAAATGAAGTCCTGATTCAGGCCATGACATGGATGAAACCAGAAAACATTTTGCTAAGTGAAAGAAGCCAGACACAAAAGGCCATATAGTGTACAATTCCATCGATATGCAATGTCCAGAATAGGCAAATCCATAGCGACAGAAAGTAGATTTGCGGTTGCCTAGGGTGACAGGGAAGTTGGTAGTGACTGCTAAGAGGGTGAGGTTTCTTTGTGAGGTTACGAAAATGTTCTAAAGTTGACTGTGGCACCAGCTGCACATGTCACTGAATATATTAAAAACTGTTGAATCACACACTTTGAATGGGTGAATTGTATGGTATGTAAATTATATCTCAATAAAGCCATTAAAAAAAATAAATGTCCTTGTTTTTCATGCTACCTGTTCTTGCTATGCGTTTGCTTTAGAAAATTAAAAACTACAGATAATCAAAAGGAAGAAAATAGAAAACACCATCTCCCACTTAAAAATAAGCCACGTGGGCATCTTGGTACATATAATTCCAAATATCCCTGTTTTAGTGTTTTGTTCCTGTTGTTTTGTATTGTTTTGCTTTGTTTTGTTTTATTGTTGTTTTAACAAGTGTGGAACCACAGTGTAGAGAGTGTTTTGTGTCCTGACAATTCTTTGAAAAATCTGTTTTCTGGACAGAACAGATCCAATTAGACTGTGGAGACCCAGTAAATACTGCAATTACAACCGCATAGCAGTAAAATCGTTGCTGGGAAAGAAGACACTGGTCCAGGGATCTGGGAAGTATCTGTTGGGTGGCTGCTGAATTCAGGTTTCGTAAACAGGAGAGTCACGATTGTTTCCAGAGCTGAGTATCTGTTCTGGCCAGGAGGCCTCTCGCCAGGCTGTGGACCAGCTCTGGTGGGAGACCAGTAAGTAGGTGATGGTTCAAGTCGATCCCAGCAGGGAGGGGAACTGTTGAAACAGAAGGTTTCACTTTCAAAAGTCTTTAAACCTCACTTACTTACTTATTCATTTATGTGTCTAGCCTTTTAAATTAAAAGAAGTGATGAATACAGAAGGCTACAAAAATCAACACATGCAAAGAAGAGCAGATAGCGGAAGAAATGCTTCCTTCTCTTCTAGACTCTGTATCTCCTCCTGGAGTTACCAGCACTGCCAGTTCCTTGTATGATGTGACAATATCATGCATGCTTGCCTCCCTACATGCTTGTCTCTCCCGCCATGCCCCAAAACACCCATGGAAACATACTATTTGCTCTATTGTTCCTCTGATTCTTTAAATAAAAAAATATGTATATCTTGAAGATTATTCTATGTCAGTACACACAGATATGGTTTATTCTTTTTGATGGCTGTATAGTATTCCACTGTGTGGATATACCACAATTTATCAACCTGCCCCCTATTGATGGACCCTGGTTATTTTCAGCATTTTGCTATTATAAATAATGCTGCAATGAGCATTTTAAAAACATATATCTTTGATTTTTATGTGAACATAGCCATAGAATAAATTCTTAGAAATTGAATTGCTAGATCAAATAACTTATACCTTTAAATTTTTAATAGCTCTTTCCAAATTGTATAGTTTGTTGCAAACCGTGACCCTCCAATAGTATACAAGATTATCTGTCCCAATCTAATTCTGAGCATTATTTTGGTGACTCCTAAAAAGGGACAGGACTGATGCCCTCCTCCCCTTTCCCAGAACCAGAGAGAAGTGAGTTCAAGATCACAGTGTGCACTTCTCATCATAATTCAGCAGGCTGCCCTGTGTTCAATCTGCACAAAAACCCGCTGCTGGACATAGGTCGGGTGTAGGGTCTGTTGCAGATGACGCTAATTGTCCCTTGGTATCCTTCTCCTCATCTTTCTTTATTAATCAAGCCCTCCGAGTTTTAATCAGGCCCATGGCTACTCATCTGCTGACTTCCTTCAAGCTAGATATGGCTATGTGACCAAGTCCTCACCCTGAGGATGTGAAGTATAAATAACCACGCAGCTTCTGCATTTCTTCTTCTAAAGAAATTGCCTTCCTGCCACTTCCTCTTTTCCCCCAGCGACCAGGAGGCAGGGGCCATATGCTGGTGACCCAATAAGATGGATGGAACCTGGGTCCCTGGAGGACATAGGACGCTAGAGGAAGAAACCTCCCCATTTCGGCACGGAGGACAGCATATTGGAAAAACTCACCACCTGTCGAGGATGGCTCAGCTTGGGGAGTGCCAGGAGACAGGCCTTGCACAGGAAATTGGCATCAGTGAGGAGACTGCAGTAGAACAAAGAGGGCTGGTTGGCGATCCCATGTGGGACATCCCTGCAGAATCCCAGAAAGGACCTGCAGACCTTGGGATGTGGGCGAGCTGAGGTCCTTCGATTGCAGCTAATTGCTCAAGCCCGTGAGCCTGGGTGCACGCCAAGGGGGCTGCCATTGCTCCTAGGGACATTCTGCCTTTGCAAGGATTACCCAACCTGCAGGCCATGTAATTTTTTGATAATTGCAAAACAGGTTGCAAAGCAGGTTGGGATTCTGAGGCCTCGCTGCCTGGTTCCAGCTGCTCTAGGAACCAAGTCGCCAACCCACAGCTGGAACAAACACTCATAAAAAGTCACCCAGCTTCTGCCCTCCATCTGCTTCCTGGAAAATGTTCCTAGCAGGCCCCTCCACCCACACAGAACAGCACAGATCTGATCTTTCCCATCATGCTTCTCAGTGGCAGAGCCTCATTAAATCATTCTGGCTGTTGGCTTTGAAGCTTTCTGGAACCCAACTAAAATAAAGGGAGCAGAATGCCATGAAAACAACTTCGTTCTCCCTTTGCTCTTGTTTCCCACATACTCTGGCAGAAAGAGCACTTGTTAAGCATTTCAGTAAATGGGCAGGCCATTGGGTAAAAAGAATTCACAATTAGAAGGGCTGAAAGGAAGACACCTACAAAGAAGTGAGCTCTGACCATTTATTCATCGCGTATGTAATAGACATTTCCTCGAAGCTTCTGCCTGCAGGGCACTCACCGTGCAAGTGGCTGAGGATGCAGATCGAAGCACAGCATACCAACTCAAACCTAAAAAATGATAGCCCAGACTCAGTCTCAAGGAGGTGACTCTCACCTGAGACAGACACGCAATAACCACAAACGGGAACTGCAATAAAAGGGGTGTGGGTGGGTTGAATAGTGTCCCACCCAAATTCATGTCCATCCAGAACCTCAAAATGTGACTTATTTGGAAATAGGGTCATTGCACGTGTGTTTAAGGTACGGATCGAGGTCAGAGTGTACTGGATGAGGCTGGGCCCTAAATTCTATGAGAGTGTCTGTATAAGAGATAAAAAAGAATACACAGACTGAGACACAGAGATGAAGGCCCTGAAATGTGGCGGCAGAGACTGACACACACAAGCCAAGGAACTGCAAGGAATGCCAGACGCTAACAGAAAGGCAGGGAACCAATTTTCCCCCTTAGCCTTCAGGGTTAGAATAGGCCTGCTTGATTTCAGACTTCTGCCTTCTTGAATGATGAAAGAATAAATTTCTCTTCTTTTAAGCCATTTTGGGACAATTTGTTAAGGCGACCACATGAAATGAATATTGGTGCATAAAGACCTGTAGGCACACAGGGAGGAGTGACTTTCCTTCCCGGGAGGATCAGGGAGAGCTTCAAGGAGGAGGTGACAGTTGCATTGAGCACTGAGAATGATGAAGCATTCGATGGCGGAGTAGGAAGGAGACGTTGGCTCCAGACAGCAGAACTAGCCCATGAAAACACAGACACACCAATAATCACAGCTTGTTTGGAAAACCGTGAGCATTTTGTGTTTGAGGGAATGTCATGAGGATAGCAAAGAGAAGTTGTGAAGGCCCTTTTGTGCCTTGTTAAAGAAAGCAACCTTTCTCCTGAAGGCAATGGGAACCACTGAAGTTAGTGGAACAGGGAAGAAACATTATTTATTATTTTTTAAATATTACATATTACATATTCAAGTTCAAGAATTACATACATATAATGAAGTGACCAGTTCTGAAGGGTACAGGTGAGTGAATTTTGAAATCTGCATACACTCTGGTCAAGCTACCGAATATTTCCAGCAGCTGGAAGAGGCTCCCTGGGACCCCTCTTTGGTCAATGCTGAACTCCCCAGGGGAAACCACTACTCTGACTTCCATCAAAATCATGGATTAGTTTTGCCTGTTCTTGAACTTTGTATGCATGGAATCATACGGTACATATGCTTCTTGTGTGCCTGGCTTCTTTCACTCAACATTCAGCCCTGTTATTGTGTGTATTACTAATTTATTCTTTTTGCTCCTAGGTTACTATTGTATGAACATGCTGCAGTTTATTTCTCCGGTCACCTGTTGATGGGGCGCTCCAGTTTGGGCTATCATGAACAAAGATGCTGTGAACATTTTTGTACATGTCTTTCGGTGAACACATGCATTCATTTCTGTGGGTATATACCTAGGAATGGAAGTGTTGGGTCCTAGGAGAGTTGCATGTTTAGTTTCAGTAGGCATCCTGGAGGCATTTTTCAGTAGCATTATCAATGCTGGTAATCACCAATAGACCCATACTGATGGCTTATGTTCTGATGGGTTGCTGCACCATCTTGATGGGTCCGTCTCATGCCAGTCTGGAAGCTACACATTTTCGTCCTCATCTTGTGGACTTGCTCATGGTGGAAGATGGGTTCAAGAAGGCGATTGGAGGAAGGAGACCAGTTAGGGGAGCATTGCTGAGGGATGGGAGACTTGTAGATGCAATGAATTGGGCAGGCATTTAAGTGGGAGATTCTAGTGACCAGGCAGCTGTGGGGGTTGGGGGAGAGAGAGTTGAGGTTGGCTCCAAGCTTTCTGTCTTGATGGTAAGTTAAGTGAAATCTCAGGACACAGAGAAAGAAGACAGAAGGAAGAATAGATTTGGGGGGACAAAAAAATGATTCAGTCAAACGTCTTTCATCCCCAGGTGAAGCTGTGGGAGACAGACACCTCTCAGGGTGGCTGATGGTTTATAATCCCCCTTCCCTAAGAAAAGCTCCTGATATCCACCGCTGGGCTTGAGCAGCCTGTAAGACTCTGACTCCCTCTTCCCATGATTGATTGTCCAGGTCGGCTGACTCAGGCTGAGCCGATCAAAATCTCGTTCCCAGGAACTTGCAATTTTGAAATGAGAAAAGCAGAATCTGAGCAGAGCCTCAATGGAACATTCTAGATAGTGAATTCATGAACTCCTGTGGCTCAGGTCCTCAGATACGCCGATATTCCCACCTTTCTTCATATTTGGTTGTTTCAACAACTGGATTCCTTTAAATCAATGCCCCCTCCTCTGTGTATTAGTCAGAGCTGACTAAATGCTATAACCAATGACCCCAGCATCTCAGAGTGCTCTCTCTCCATGCCAACATTTAGGGACGAGGCTCTCTGCATCTTATGGCTCTGGACCCCCTGGGTCCCTGCAAGGAAGAGTAGCGCACGGGAGTTGTTGACAAGCCAGATGTGGTCGGGAGTACATCACTTCTGCTCATATGCAGTTGATGGTGTCTACCTGTAAGAGATTCTAGAAAATGTGGTCCAGCCTGGTGCCCAGGTGGAAGGGGAGAAAGCAGATACTGTCACCTACACCGCCCCATCACATGCACCCTAATTTATCCAGATTGCCTTTGATACTTACAACTAGAGTATTCCCAGCAAGCACAGAACTAAACTACCCGAGGCTTCGGCTCTGATCTAGGATGCAGTCACTGTTTCTGTTCCTTTTAAGACCAATACAAAAACGATTATATATTCCCAGGCCCCAGGTGTCAGGCCCGTAAACAAGATTCTTGGGAATTCTTCAAACAATAAAATAAAGTGGATTTGGGAAAAATCTGAGGGAGGAGAACCATCTCTCCTTGCCACAGGCAATTCCTGCTCCGTGTCTTCGCCCCCTTCTCTTCTTGATGATGAGGGACCCCTTTGCTGAGCACCATACTCTGTCTCTTTCTCTGTCATTTCTGCATCTTCTGTGTCACTGGGTCTCTGCTGGAGGGATGAGCGGGAGGAGACGTGGGGTGTGCTGCTTCGTAGCAGAAGCTTGAGTAAATAACTCACCCTCTTGAATCAACATTCAACAAAGGCACTGCCTACGTGAGAAGCCCACCAGGTTCCAGGCTGGTCAAGGTGGGAGGGCTACTCCCTCACAACGCTTTATGAGGATTGCCTAACAAATTACGAAAGACTGAAGGTGAAGCGGATGGGCTTTCCTCCTCATCCTTGGGGCAATAACTTTCCTTTCCAGGAAAAGGTCCAGCTGCAGCCTCACAATCAAATGGAGGGGACTTGCCCATCAAGGCCAGGAGCAGTCATAGAGGATGTTACACCCAGGGAATAGGTTCTTTAACGTCCTAAGATGCTTTGAGATCAATTAGGCCCACCTCCCACTTTCCAACAGAGCAAACTGACCAATAAAGCCAAAGCGACTTGCAAAGTTCGTAATAGAGTATAAACATGGTATCCTGTTTCCGATAAAGTTATCATACCCACAATTGAAGATGACCGTTATCAAGGCTACGTAGTGGACCTTGGTTGCATTCATGTCCAGCTTCTCCTGGCTAAGAAATTGGGGAAAACCTTGGCCAGGTTGACTATGTACTTGCCTGGTCTAGAAGCTTCTACCACAGCTGGGTTCTGAAGATGGTTATCTGGGTCTCCCCACGTTTCCTTCTCTCACACTTGGATAAATCACTATCTTCTTGAGGCCTCGGGTTCTTCATCTATTAAATGGTAATACATTTCTTCTTCTCGCATTAAATGCAGAAAATACTGGTAAGATCTCTAATCCATGGGAAGTCCTCTGTCATCATAACCATTGGATGATGAATACGAGGATGGTGATTGATCTATTTCAAATTTTTATCTTTTGCTCATCATGGAATTCTTTGCATTATGTTTAGATTTTTGAAAAGTATGACATGAAAAGTATGACATAAAAATATTTTGATTATTTAGTTTTTTGGTGGCCCCTTAAATGTGGCCGGCAGGGTGAGGGCCTCCATTAGCCTCACCCAGGTCCTGGCCATAACCTCTGATGGCCACGCTGACTTTTCTTGTCGTCTGAGGAAGGATTCCATGTTTTTGTGTTCTACCTGCCACTTAACACTAATCTGGGAACTTGGACCCTTCGGACTGTGTTTGGCACCTTTGTGTTTTCTGACTTTGCACAACAAAGGGAGTTTGTTTCAAATTCTTCAGGGCTAGAACTGGGACTTCCTCACCGGGATCTGATTTCTGACAAAAGAGCTCCCCATGCAGTCTGAGAAATGGATTCCCTGCACTTCTTGTGTCACACCTATCCATTTCCCTTCACAGTGCCAGCTGCATAGTTCCAGGGGCATTTCTGATGAAACCTTTCTTGCCTACTGTCAGGCAGACTGAAGCACTGTTGATTGACTCTTTTCCCTTTCTCTCTGAGAGACATGGACCCTGGGCAAACCCCGTGGCTGCTGAGAGCATCAGGGGAAGGGAGCCGCTGGCTGAATTTCCCGACTGTAGCTGATTTTGGCCCCTGGTTCCACAACCAGACACAATAGAGGGCGGAAACTAGGTTTCATCAAGCAGATAGATTTGTGAGGAAATTTATGATGCAGATAATGCTTCAGATGTTGACTGTTCTCACGTGACTTCAGAAGTTTAGTTCTTTAAACAATCTTGGAAAAGGTCTAGTCTCCAGCCGTTTCTAAGCTATGCTCAGCAGAACACTAGGGTACCAGGGCCTGGAAGGGTTTCCACGGGTTGAAAGGGATCCCAAGGAATGGTTCAGGGTTGGAGAGGCCGAGTGGGCAGAACTTTGGGCCCCTCTCTGGCTTGAAACAGAACAACTGCATGTGAATTTGCTATACCCACCAGGCCTCTAGTGTGAGTTTTGTTTAAAGAAATGAATCTCTGGTTAAACATAGTCTTAAAACCATGCACCCAATTCAGGGATTCTCAGTCCTGGCTGCACACTGGGAATCACTGAAAGAATTTTAAAAAATTCCAAGTCCCAGGCTCTACACTCAGGAACTCGGATTGAATGGGTCCATGGCGGGTGTAGGCATCGGTGTTTAAAAAAATCTTCCTAGGTGACTGTGGTGTGCCACCAAGGTTGAGAACCGCTAATCAGGGCCAGCATTCCACTTTCTACACATGGAAAAATCGGAGCCCAGGGAGGTCAAGTGATACGCAGGAAGTTCATCTCCTAGTTGGGTTAGAACCCTCTGGATGCTACAACACACACGCACACACAGGAAAAGATAATCCAGTGAGTCTATATGCGTGTGACTTTTTATGGTTTCATTTTCACATTTGAAGAAATATTTTTAGTCCAACATTTGCGTTTTGGGGGGGAGAAAAGCCTCAAGCAGTAAAGGACATTGATATTTATACTTCTGCTGGGAAACAGAGGCACCGAGGTCACAGACGGGTGGCCCCCGAGACCACACAGATCCATGGCAGACAAGAGGCCCCAGTGCTGGCTCCCAGGCTCACGGTTTAGCTGAAGCACTTCATCCACTCAGTGCTCCATTCCCTGGGGAACGCCATTCCAGCGCTAACTGGTTGATGGAGACAAATTGTCAATACTGGTGAAGTGTCCTGTGTTTCCAAGGTCAAGCTGAGTTTTGTTTCCAAGAACTAAGAGAGGAAAAGAAGAGAAACTCGCGTTCGGCGTCTGTAGCCCAGTTGGCCTAGTAAGGTATGAAGTCTACATAATTAGCAGTTTTAAGAGGCACGTCCATAGTGGAGGGAGGGGGTAAGAGCCTGACTGAAGGCAAAATGGAGACACCCTCGGAACAGTGACTTCCCTTCTTTCAGTGGAAAGTGACCAGTCCAGGTGACAGGGACTGAAACCTCATAGCTGAGGGGAGGGCCTCTGCTAAGCAAGGGCAGGAGTGGTGGGACGCGGGAGGTGAAGACGATGTACAGACTTTTTGAGTTAAAAAGTACTTGGGAGGTCCCACGGGGAAAGAGTGGTTTTGTGATTTCCTTTGACCCACACAATGTGGTAGACGTGCCACCATGCAATTTCTGAGGCTCGGTCCTAAGACATCGGAAGGTTCTGCTTTCACAGCTGGAACGTTCCCTCTTGGAAGCCTGCTGCCATACAGTGAGAAGCCTAGCCATTTTCCGGGAGGAAAACCTACCCACTCTTTCCCATGGGATCCCTAAGCATTTTTACCTCCAAAGTCCATACCACATTCTTCACCTCCCATCTTCCCATCACCCTGCTCTTGTTCAGCAACTTCTCTCCCTTTGGCTGTGAGGTTTTAGTCAGGTGTTACCTGCACTGGTCACTTTCCACTGTGAAAGGGACAGGTTTGAGGTAAATTCAAGGACTGATACCTGGCTGTCTTCAGTACTGCCCTTCTCCAACAATGGAGCGTTGTCACAGGGTCATAGCATTCTGCTTTCTCTCCCTGAAGGGTGAGTCCTCTTCCAGAGGCATCTCAATCCCCTGAAAGGAGATTTGCTCAGCTCTCCCACAAATAGGTCTGACTCCCAGCAGCGTCCAGAGCTCAGATTCAGAGGGAAGTCACAGTACTAAAAAGCAAGAGAAAGGGATTTCCTCAGTGTATTAGTCTGGATAGGCAAGTTGTGCTACAGTAACAAGTAGCCCTAAGTTAGAGGCTTGGCACAACCAAGGTTTATTTCTCACTCACACAGTCTGGTGGAGGTCCTGTCCTTCATGAGGGGAGTCTCCATACTTTTATGGCTCTGCCACCTCATCACGAAGCCTCCTTGGTCATTGAGGTAAGGGAAAGTACATCTACAGAGTCAGGTGCCAACTCTTCTGAGCCTCACACTGGAAGTGACAGGCCACTTCCACGCATCACCGGAAATAGTCACATGGATCTGCCTAAATGTAAGGGGGCTGAGAAATGAGGGGGCAGATGGAACATTTGTTGGACACCGCTGTCTCTTAATTCTTTCTGCCAAAGACTTTCTGAACCCTCAGGCAACCACTAGTATTTGTTTGCAGAGGACAAATGATCTTTAATGGCAAACCTCAGAGATGAGTGACTATGTCTGGCAGATGGCTGTGTGTGTGTGTGTGTGTGTGTGTGTATGTGTCTGTAATTTTATATTGCTAACAGCTAATAGAGTATTATCTCTTGGTAAAATTATCTGTGTTTTAGATGGTGTTCTAGAAACAATCTCCAAATTCTGGACAGTCACCCACGAGAGCCCATTTGAGAGACCTCCCTGGGGAGGGAAGAGACAGACTAAGTGGATGGTTATTTAAAATGGGACAGAACCATCAAATTATTTTCTAGGTGGTCTCCTTAAATCATGGACTTATGTCTCTAGGACAGGAAGTAGAGATTTGTTCCATGGTCCTCCATCCCACTCTGGGAATGGCCTCTTTATGATCTCATTCTAGAAACCCTAGGTCCAGACCAGGGCTCACAAATTGGTCTCATTTCAGTTGGTGGTTCTTGGCACGGTGTGTTGAGATCATAGCTAGAGCTGGTGGGAGACAGTGTCATAATTGATTAGTAATGTCTGCCATGAAGAGCATCAGAGGACAGTAGTCAGATGCCTAGAAATTTATCTCTTCTAAGATGCATATTTTCCCACTTTTTAACATCTCTGAAATCAGGGTGCACTGTACAATTGATGGCTCTTATAAATTGTTTTGCAGTGTACTTTTGTGGTTCACAAAATGATGGTGCATTGTATAATTAATGAAATAGATAACATTTGGTACTTGCCATTTTTGGTTTGTTTGTTTAGAGAGCTGCAGAATGCTGGGACTTGGAAAGGCTGGGATTAGTTTCCTAATCAGCGGAATTAGTTTCCTCTCTCTGTCTCTGTCTCTTTGTCTGTCTCTGTCTCTCTGTCTGTCTGTCTCTCTCTGTGTGCGTGTGTTTCTGTCTTACTCTCCCCCTTTTCTCTCTATTCTCTGCTTCTCTCTGTGTCTCTATCTCTTTCTTCCTCTCTAGCTCCCTCGTTTGCCTTTGTGAGGTTTGATTCTTCCACCTTCTGTACAGCCCACACCCTTGTTCTTTTTGTCCAACTGATAAATACCTTCCATGTTTTGATGTTCAAATTGTCTAGATCCTGAGTGAATCAAATAACCCTTTTGAGCATTTTTGAGGTTAGAGATTGCTGGCCAGCCTGAGACTTATTCTCCGGTGGTTGAAGTGCTAAGCCTGTCCCTGGTCAGCTGTGATGAGGGTAAGGAGGTAGGGAGGATGTGGGATCCTGAGGAACAACATGTCCTTCTAGGAAGCAGGGCATGCCAGGATTTACACAGCTATCCCTACATCCACGTCTACGTCTGTGTCTACGTCTATATCTAACCCTATATCTATATACGTCTTCCTTCTTCCCTCCCACCTTTCGTCTCTTCTTCCTTCTTTCCTCCCTTGCTTGGACCTCACATGAAAAAGGTTGCATTTTCCTACCCTATCTGGTTGATTTGCCGTGACTCTCTTGTCCTTCATCCCCGCCCATTCTCTGCTGACAATCGCTCTGATAGAATCAAAGTGAACATTTTTTGTTGCTGCATAAAGTTAATAAGCTGGACTTTCTGGTTTCGAATCCCAGATCTAGTATTAACTGTGAGACTTGCAGCCTCAGTTTATATAATAATGGTATTTTTAATAATAATAAATATTTTAATAATAATATACATCATAATCTATACTACTTACAGGGTTGCTGTAATAATGGAGTGAATGAATGCTTGCACTTAGAATGCATTGTATACCGGGGGTGCCCCAAAAATGTATACACGTGACTTGTATTCATCTGTTATTATCGGTATGTAGTACTACAATTTTAATACAGTTTTTTCCTTTCTTAAAATGTGTATACATTTTTGGGGCACCCTCTGTAGATATTAGGGTACCCTGCACATAGTAAATGCTGCAGAAGTGTTAGTTATTGAGTGCATTCTTGCAAAAGGTGTACTTGGTTCTCTGTACATGGATACTTAGATGATGTGATTCCAGTTACATAGCTCATTCTATTCATTGTTTCACTCAGCATGTTTTATTCAGGTATATGAATTATTATGAGTTTTTCTTGGTATCAACTATTCTTCTACAAAGAATAGTTGCACACTCTTTTCACCAATTTATAATTCCATATCGTTGAGCAGCTAGGCGGTTCCCAGTGGTTTGCTATGAAAATAAATGCTTCCTTGTGTGTCCATGTGTGTGTAATCTCCAGTCTTTCCTTAGATGACGTCGTTGGAGGTAGACTTGTGGGGCCAATGGGCGCACACATCGTGTGCTGCATTTCACCAACTTGTCCTCTGGCTGGTTGCTCTAATTTATAGACCTCGAAGCCAAAAAGAAGATGCTAGTTCCCTCTATTCCTTGCACGATGCCCAACAGTGTGCATTTTCATTGTAAAATATAAAATCTTTGGCGCTGAGCTCTTGAGGGCATGGTAGTCCCACTGAAGATAGACTGAGCCTTAGCAGAAAGGCAATGAGTAGCATTAAATAAGAGGAAAAGGCCCAGAGAAAGAGACTGCTCTTACACCAGGAGGCAGGAGAACAACACAGAAAGGACAAGAGAAGTTAGGTCTCTTACGTCATAGGGGACCTCTGCTGAGCACAGAACCGAGAGCTGGTGATGCAAGGAGGCTGGCAGGGCAGGCTGGGGGGTGGGGAGGGCTCTGCCGGCCGTTCCTGGAAGTGAGCTGCCTCCTGGTTACATATTCTGTTCATTCTGATTGTAAGTAAGGGTTTGCCTTCCCTAATGGCAGGGTTGGGTAATGATGTGGTGACGGGAGGCGTGCGTTACACGGAGATCTGGGCTGCAGATTCCCGTTGCACATGGAATGCTTGGCTGTTTGATTTTCCTCTCCCATCACTGGATTGTATTTATTGAGCTGGAAATGTGGGGAGGCTAACTCTCTCTGATTTTTTTTTTTTTTTTGAATTTGGGAATGCCGCTAGAGAACAGACAGTGGCTATTAATCCCACTGGATAAAGATCTATTGACAATGCATGAACTGGAGGGGCAACGTATATGAGGTGGCTTGCCTGAGCTGAACTGGGGGAAAGTTCAAAAGTTTGGGTACTGGGGGCTCTGGATATAGGCTAAGGAGTTGCAGCATCTCCCCAGAGAGCCATTGTATTAAAGGTGGTTTGTGACTTAAATTGTGTGTCAGTGAGGAATGCTGTCAGCTGAAAGTAACTCATTCATAACTAATGGAAAGGAAGCCTGGGAGCTGATTTTTCTCATAGGTCAGGAAGGATGGAAGTAGCAGTTAGCTAATCAACATCAAAGCTGTGAGGTAGCGTCTTGGAGATTTTCTTAGACTTCATCCCAAGATGTTGCTGCAGCTCAAAGCACCCCATTTTCACATTCCCTGCCCTCCCCAATCCCTTTCTGCTAACATCCGTTTTTATTTACTTTAAAAAAAATGCCACCCTCCCTGTTTTAGAGAGCTATATGACAATTTCAGGGTGGAGAATTGGTTTCAGGTTGAGAGTTACGGGGGTAGATGGCCGTGAGCACCGATGAGGTTCATTCCTGCCTCACATGCTGGGTGTCAGGACAGGCAAGGGAAGGCAGCCAATTTGCTTGGTTCTGATTCCTTATCCAGTTCCTGCCACAGATTACTATTGGATAGGCAACTTGAAGGAGTGCACACGGGCAGCCTCAGAGGAGCAGATCTAAGTTCAAATCTCAGACCCACCACTGTTAGCTTGTGTGCTCTTGGGCAGGTCTGAGGATGCCTCTGAGCCTCAGTTTCCCCATCTATCAACTGGGGATGAGAAGGCATGATCAAGAATTGTTGTGAGGATTAGAGAAAAAGTATGAAATGTCCCCAGCACTGTTCTTGGCACAGCAGGACTTAGTACATACTCACCTCTTATCAAGATTCCTGCTGGGGGGGGAGGGGCAGAGGAGCAGGTGACTCTGCCCTGAGGAAATGGATGAAAACGACAAAGTAAAAGCGATGGAACTTGCCTTGGCCTTTGCTCCCACTGTGGGTGATGATAAGGGGATTTAATTCACAAGTGTGTACACTATGGATTTCTAGGCTAGCTTCCCATGTGCCGCCAGGTGCTCAGGATTTAGCCCCTGCAGCACCCCTATGCAGATGTAAAACTCATTATGAGCATTGCAGGAAATTGCACTGGTTGAGATCTGTAATCTGAAAAGAGGACTCCTCTTATCTGCCATGTGCGTGATAATGAACAGATGTGCTGCAATGCAGGCAAATATAGGTACAGCCTCCTCTGACAATTACTTGCCAACCCACCAAAATTCCTGCCTTCCCATCATATGACAAGGGAGTAGGGAGGGACCTGGCATCTTGTTGAAACCACCAGACACTGCAGCCTCCCTGTGTCTGGAAACCACCGCCCCCGGCATCCTGGGGTTGTCAAGGTGACTGTCTCCAGCTGTCATCCATGGGATGCTTATATGGAATGAGCTACTGGGACAATTGCAGGGTCACCAGCAGTGGTGGAAAGTAAATGGATAGGTGGGGGAGGGCCGATTTAAAAACAAAGCCACATCCGAGCTTCTGGATTTAATTTGACAAAAAGTTGGCAGTGGAGGGACTCTTAGATTCCGCCTAGTTTAAACTCCTTATATGACAGATGAAAGGGGAAGCGACTTACCTAAGGTCATGCAGCAAGTTGGTGGTAGTGCCATTCCATGCATCCATCCATTATTTAATCAAC
The DNA here is from genome assembly GCF_004115265.2 of Rhinolophus ferrumequinum. NCBI lineage: Eukaryota > Metazoa > Chordata > Mammalia > Chiroptera > Rhinolophidae > Rhinolophus > Rhinolophus ferrumequinum. Next base: position 31,224,547 of record NC_046298.1, read on the forward strand.
AATATGTGCTGAACATTTCTGATATACTAGGCACCATATTAGGTGCTGAGCATAGCGCTCCAACAAGCAGATCTGATCCTCAACCTCAGAGAGCCTGCATCTCACTGGAAGGTATGGACTACAGCCAATCACATGCTTACTTTCAGTTGGGGTCGCTGCTTCAATGAAAAGTTTAGGGTGCTAAGAGAGAGTCTGAGGGACATAGAAGGATACCCTCAGGGAGTAACCTTTAAACTGAGAGCTGAAGGATGAGTAGGACCAGCCAGACAAAGAAAAAGGTGGAGGTCGAGGTGAGTATTTCAAGCAGAAGGAATGCTCTAACAAGGGAAGAAGCATGGACCATTGAGAAAATAAAGAAGCCTGGAGAAGATGGGGAGGCTGGCAGCATGAGAACTCAAACATTTAACTTGCAGACTGGGCAATCTTTCCAGTATGTTCTGTGGGTCCCATCCCGTGAGTCTGCACCCTATAGAATCAGTCTCTCTTCTGAGTCTCACGTTTGAAGGGAATTGGTGATGAAAAGACTTAATTGATTTACTCTAGAGAAGGTCCATTCTAGACTGGACTGAGGTTTAGGGCTACATGGTTCATAAATAATAAAATACAAACTAATTTAGCATGCATAATAAAAATAGAAATTATCTCCCATAATAAGAAGTCTAAGTTGCCGTATCCCATGATCTAATGAGTTTCCTAGGATGTTCAGCCTCTCTGAAGTTCTCTTGACCTTTCCGCATAAGGTGGCAGATGTTTCTTTGGGCATTATATCCTCAAATGACCGCCTCCAAAGGCAGGTAGATGGAGAAGTGACCTCTCTCTTTTCATTGGGGAGAAAAACTCTTTTCCAGAAATCTTATAGCATACTTTCTCTATGGCTCAATGGTCCAAACTGGGTTATGTGCTCACTGCCATCTATAAGAGAGGCTGGAAAAGTGATTATATGGGGAGGTAAGGAAGAGGGATTTGCAAATGGCTGTTAGGCCACCGGCTGACACCGATTGTTATACACTTCAAGGTGTTAAGGCAATAAACCAACCAAAAGGAATGAGCCCCTTTTCCATTCCCAATTACATGTAGCTCTGGTGATTATTATCAATCTATACCTGCAGTTCAGTTTGTTAATATTTCATTGTGTGATGTGGTACAGAACAAGCATTTGACAAAATCCAATACTCACCCAGTAAGAGCTAGAAGGAGCAACTAGATAGTTACATGGGGGAAAAATGAACCCTGAGCCTACCTCACATATGATGTACAAAATTAATTTAAGATGTATCATTGATCTAAATGCAAGAGCTAAAATTATGAAACTTTTAGAAGGAAACATAAGAAATATATCTTCACAAAGATCTCAACTCGCAGTACACCTCCCACAAAGATTAAAATATGCCAACTAGCAATTTCCATTACCCTGAGGGTAACACATATATACATTTTTGTGCTTTGGGCCAGATTTTAAAAAATCAATCTTATTGAGGTAAAATAGGAGAGAAACAGGAGAAAGAGTACAACCAATAATTAAAGTTGGAGATGCTAACACTCCTCTCTCAATAAGTGATAAAACAAGCAGACAAAAATAATAACGACCGATATAGAAGACTTGAATTCTATAAACCACCTTGATCTAATCGACACTGATACAGCATGCCACCCAATAACCCCAGAATTCACATCCTCTTCCTGTGCACATGGAATATTAACCAAGGTAGACAGCATTCTAGACTGCTATGGCTTGTGGGTCTAAAAGTGGTTTTTATATTTTTAAAGGGTTGCAAAAAAACCCAAAAAAACTAAACACAACAAAGAAGAATATGCAACAGAGACATTGTGTGGTTCTGCAAACCCTAAAATATTTACAATATGGCCCTTAACAGAAAAGCCTTCCTTTTCCCTGTTCTAGGTCATAAAACAAGTCTCAATAAATTTAAAGTGATTAAAATCACACAAAGTATATTTTTTGACCACAGGGACACTTAGCTAGCAATTAGTAACACAAAAGGATATTTTAAAAAATACTCAAATGTATGGAAATGAAACAGATCAATGGAACAGAACGAAGAGTCCAGGATGAGATGCATGTATACATGGGGATTTCGTACATGATAAAGAAGAAACTTCAGTACATTGTGAAAGGATCAACCACTCAGTAAATAGTGTTGAGACAATTGGCAAAAGGGCAAAAGTAAAAAACTAAACTATAAAATGTTAAGAATAAATTTAGAAGACTATGTTTACAACTTTGAGGGGAAAGAACATTTTGTTAAAAATATAAATGCAAAAGCAAAAAAAAATAAATGACATATTTGACTATGTCAAAAATCCACGTTACAGTGCATGCCATAAACAAAGCAAAAATTTATGGGACCAACTGGGAACAAATACTTGTAAAATGTAAAACACAAAAATGACTGATAACCAAAAATTTTAAAGCACTCTTTAAAATCAGGGTTAAAAAGATATAAATACACACATACATATACAAACAGAAAAATGTTCAAAGGGTGAGGAGAGGCAGCCCATTGAAATAGAATTCAAATGCCTGATATAAGAAGATGTATCAATGCATCAGCAGACAACAACAACAAAAAAGCCAATTAAAATAATAGGAAATGCTTTTCTTCCGTTATTTTAGTAATAATGAAAAGATTGATCATGGCCAGCACTAGGACAGGATGGGGAGTAGCCTACCCTCTTGGTAGTCCGTAAATTGATACATTGTTTTTGGAAGCGATTTGACAATGACTGTTTAAATTGAAAAACTTATAAACCCTCTGACCCAGACATTGCACTTTTAGAAGTCAGTTTTGGGGAAGAAATACCCACATGTTCACAAAGAGGTAAATCTGAGGATGTTCACTGCAAACATTGTTATTATAGTTAAGACTTAGGAAGTAACTGAAATGACTATCAGTATGGAAACGGGAAAGCAAACTATGGTATCTCCATGTTGAAAACTGAGTATTGGTTTAAAAAAAATAAGATTGATAGGTGTTGTAGACATGGAAAGATCTCTAGAACATGGTTGGGAGAACAAGCGAGTTTCTGAATGTGTTCAGTATTATGCCATTTATGTTAAAGTACAACACAGGCGGCGAGTGTTATACCAGCATACAATTGTCTATTTGTGTAAATCACAGAAAATGGTCTCGAAGGGTACACAGCAAGGTGATAAGTAGTTTTCTCTCCAAAAAGAGAATATAAGTGATTTTGTTGTTTCTTTGTGCTTTCATCTATTTTCCAAGACAGTATTTTTGAAATGTTTACAAAGGTAAAAGTGTGTGAGGTGATGTGAGTTTCACAGCATATTTTTGTACTCTAAGGGCAAGCAGTGTCCTGCCTGTTCCAGCCTGTGAAGTTCAATATGCTTTTCACTTTCCAATGCTATGTACATTTCTAATTTCATTTTACATTCATAAATCGATCCTGAACTGAGGGAGATAATCACTCTTCTTGTGAAGGTGTCTGAAGATGTTTTAGGCATTTGAATTTTATCAACTCTGATTCTAGGAGGACTTTTTCCATGATATCTGATACTTTCCTCTCTCACTCGTTAATACTGTTGCCCATGAGCAGTCTTGCCCAGAGACGCTGCTGACGCTGAGGGCACTGAGAGGGCCCTTCGTGATGAGGTCACCAGGGAGAGGAAAGACCTTGGTGAGGTCACAGGGTAAGTGAATCAAATGGCCACCACCCATGCTGCTCTGTCTGCCTCACCTTGAGGACTCTTTGCAAACCCCACAGAGCGCGGTGCTTACATTCCAATTTATGACAAGGCTTGCACAACCATATTGAATGGAAAACTTTCATCTTTCTGAGCACCCTGGGAACCTATGGGGATATGGAAGGACGGTTGCAGGAGAAAGACTTCGAACATTCCTTCCTTGTTCCGGAGTCTTGGAAGGTGTCTGGGAAGGCATCCCCCAAAGGCAGAGTTGTAGGCAAACATCAATTTCTTCTCACAAGAGCTTCCTAAGCCTTAAAAATCCGTGTCCCAATGTCGGTGTGTCAAACCCTGGGTCATGTAGCACAGATGAGTGCTGGATCTACTTAGAGAGTTGCAACCAAAATATAACAAAAATAAAAACTTCGAAAAATGAAATAAACTAGACCAGTGCTTCTCAAACTTGAATGTGCATTATCTCACTGCTTGGAGATCTTGTGAAAATGCAGGTTGTCACTGTGCAGGCCTGGGGCGGGGCCCTAGGTTCTGTATTTCTAACTCTCAGATGCTGCTAGGGGCTGCGGATTCAGGGACTACGCTGTGAGGACAAGCTATCCAGCTGGAATAGACAAAACACATCAGAGTGCAATGCATGTCTTCAGATTACCTCGAATTTGGGAAACATGTATTTCAAGTGTGTGTGTGTGCGCGCGCGTACGCAAGTGCACATGCTGTGTTGGGACATGTACTCATAACAGAATGAGATTCAAGAAAGTGAAAAACATTGAACTAGAGCTAGACGTAGGACTGGAGTCAAAAGACCAACACTCAGGTGGATTTGGGCGATGGATCATTTTGACTATATTTTAAACATTAAAATGTCACTGTAAGGGACATACTTCTTATCTAGTCCCACGTTGCTTCCATTACGAAAATTTGAACTTGTGCCATTTCCTGTGGCGAGGGCTTACACAGAGGGGTGAGAAGGGCATATCTATTTTGGATTCTCATTTCAAAACCTCCCAATATCACTGAAATCAACTGGCACAAACAGAGCGTTTGGGAGTCTCTTTCATAGAAATGGCCAAGTGCGTCTATCAATGAAGCACATGCACCCGGGGCGGAAGAGCTTGCCAATGGCCGCTCCATCAACTTTGGCAGATGTGTACATTACGCCTTTTGATCTCCAAGGATGCTGTATTTAGATGACATAATGCGCTTTTGGTTATCTTTCTCTAAGGTAGAAGGGACGTAAGCAGATACCCACTTTTGCAAGATAAAATTAGCACCTCTTTGCTGGAAGATAAACATTTTCAGCAGGAAAGCCCTGATTAAAGTACAAAGCAGCCGAGGGGTATTAGACTGCACCCCTTTGAGTAAAATTCCTATTTATAATAAAAGGAAATAGCATTGGTATGACCAGGGCGATGAGGAGAAGCCACTCCTCCCACCTTAAATAAATGACTGCATTAGTATAGCTGTTCCACCATGGTTCGGCTTCATAAAGGCCAAAACTGGGGTTCAGGGGAAGAAAGGGGGCCTCTGTGCAGAACCCTAACTCAGAGCAAGAGCTCCATTGGCCCTGATGTTTTCTGTTCCCGTGTTCCAGGATGGCTGTGAGCAGCCATGCAGAGATTGGCGGAGCGGGCGAGTTGGGCTGGCATATCCGCCCATGGACAATTTAGCAAGCTGTTCACCTGGTGCTGGGCTAGGTCTGCCCAGAGGGGGGTGCCATCTCGGTGATTCTCACAAAGGCCTGTGTGAACTAGTTATGGAGGCCTTGTCTATTCCTCCGGACGCTTTTTGCCAGTTCCTACCTCTGCCCTTTGCCCACAGAGATGCCCGCCCAGGGGAATGTCTTTCCCTGGGTACACTTGCCTCTTTAGAAAGCTGTCATGGAACTGTGAACAGGAAGAGTCCCTGGCCTGCTAGCAGCTGGGAAAATCAGCTAGTAATGCACATTGTTCTAGACTTTTCATTTTTCTCCACTGGATGGCTAGTTTTCAAAGTCAGAAAATGTTAGTGCCAGAAAGCGTCATCAAACTGCATTTATTTGCCGAAACTTGCTGCAACTCCCAGTAAACTTGTAGCTACTGCCGGTGTCTTTTCTGTAGGAGGAATCTCTAAAGTTCCATCATGCATTCAACAAGTAGTTAATTGTTTGTTCATTGTGTGCCAGGCTTTGCCAATCATGAAGATTCATGGTGGTGAGATAGTTGATGCCCGGTCCTCACTGTCCAGCAGAAAGGACAGACCAACGTGTGATGAGGGTCACAGGAAGGGAGACAATACAGTAAAGCAGCACTAGCTACTCTTGGTCTCAGGAGTCAGAGGAGGAAACTGCATGTGCAGTGGCTCAGAGGCAAAGTGAACTGAGGGAAGACCCGCGAGGCTGGGGCCCTGTAAATCACATGGGTGATTCTGGGCTGCCTTCCACAGGCCATGGGTGGCCACACGTCTTAGTTGGCTTGTCTCAAGTTGTGGCTGTTGTTCCACTGTAATTATTAACACCCCCTTTACTTTCAAAATGCCCAGGTTTGAACAATAAATGACACAGCCATTCTATGAAAGATTGTAAGCAAGAAGATGACATTTTGACACTTGAGGAATGAAAGACCACTCTGCTCTGGCTGCCGTGTGAGAGTGGCTTAGAGGTGGTGGGGGAAGAACCACCACCGAGCAGGGTGACTGCATTGGGAAAAAGAAAGTCACCAGAACTTGTGGGGGATTTGTGGACACTGACTCTGACCTGATAGGAATTCCAGGAGACCCAAACTATCACTGGAGTCCGCAGTCCGAGTAGGAGCTTATGGAAATCAGAAGATCAATGGAGTTTTAGCTCAGGTCTGTCCCAAAGTGGGCCCAGTGAGTCCCCAAACTGGTCCTGTGGAAATTTCCCTAGTTCTGGAATGCGTAATTGGAAGAGACATTCTCAGCAGCTGGCAGCATCTCCCCTGCCCCGCCATCGGAGAGGGGATTTGGGGGAGGAGAAAGAGCATGTCTAAGAAGATAATTCCTGGGCTACAATTCCCGTGATGTAGCTCATTTACGCTGTCCTGGGTGACTCGGGAGTAAATACTATCTGGAGAAGGGGCTGCCTCCCACTTTCAGGATTTGCCTCTCAGGTCTGGGCTCCCTGTCCAACCCTTCACAGGACTTGTGTTAACAATTCGCTTCTCCGGTTTGGTTGCAATGGACTTGGGAGCCACATACAGTCTTCTGATACTCCCTTAGCATCCATCTAAAAAGAAACTCCAAAATTGTAATGATGTATAAATCCGCTGGCATTTTCTGTGATAATTATGAACAAACATTGATCCAAAGTATACTCTGTGCTTGTTTTAAAGGCTGCATATTCAAAGTGGGCAATGATTTGGCCTGGGCTCACTCTTCCTACTTCGGAAGGTCCTCCTTCTGCCTGAGCCCCACACTCCTTCAGCATCCCAAAGCTCTTTATCCATCTTACCTTTGGGAAGGGTCCTGCAGGTAGTCATTTACACCTTGGTTTGAATTTTTGTCCCTGCCTTTCCATCCCTCTTGGCAGGGGGACATTTTATAAATCACATTTCATTGTGAATGAAAGGAAGATGTGTTCTCTGGGAGAAACACTTCAGTGAGAAGAGGCTTTCCAGGGGTGCCTGTGATAATATGTAGCCCACTCTTGACGCCCTTCTCTGGGGAACACCAAGTTCGTGGCCCTCTGCTCTCCAGGCTGCCCTGGTCGCTGTAGCTGCATTTGCTTCTCCAGGGAGAGTTCCCAGAAGAATACCTTCGTACACTTAACATCTCACTTTTACTCTGTCTCTTTCTGATTACACACCCCCCCAACTGGAGTGTCTGGCCCTGCGCAGATAAACATGTCAGAACTCCCTCATTTCTCTGAAACCAGTTTCCCTGATCAGCTTCCCTGTCATCACCTGCACTCCACTTCCCAACGCAACTGTGCTTAGCTCACCTGGGAAAACAGGCCCCTCCCTGGGCCCCCTCCTCCAAAAATATAAATATATTTTTTTTATTATTACAAAAATGGATTTGATACATCAAAGAGAAGAGGAAAAGCTTCAGTGTAATTTCAACTTTGCTGTTGAGTGTTGATTTTATTTTTGGTTACATCTTTGTAAGCCTTGTTTAGGGCTTCGACTTAATCCATCCCTGGCTACTTCATGGAGCCTCCTTGATTAAAACCTCTGAGAGCTTGCCTCTTTAGGAGAAATATTCCCTCTGAGTCCTCAAGTATCACCTGGTCAATCTCAACATTTAATTCAGCCCAGGACTGGGTAAGACAAACCCTGAAAAGATTATGGTGCTGTGCCCCCTCCAGTAGAAAATTCAACATAAAAGCAATACTAAACCACACAAAAAGTAAGAAAATCCAGCAAAGAACTGCGGGTTACAGTAATATTTTACTTTAAGGGAATTTATGTGATTTGCTTTACTGGTTCATCTTCTGCTAACTGTCCCTTTGATTTTTTTCTAATTTATTTGTCATATATTTTCCTGTTTTCCTTTCTATCAGGTTGTTTGTCATTTTCTTATTAATCTGTAGAAGTTCTTTCTGTTTCTGCGTTTCTACCCTTTTAAAGCTATCTTACTTGTCGTGTAGGTTTATTGTTCTTGGCTTTTCTTTTTTTCCTGGAGTTTAACTTATATCCAGGGAAGTATATCGAGTGCGCAAATCTTAAATGCAAAGCGTGGTGAGTTTTACATATGTGGACCCCCAGACAAGTCTATACAATATCCCCAGCACCCATTAGCCCTGCCCCTTCTCAGTCTATAGTCTCCCCAGAGATGGTCTCTATTGTGACTTCCACCTTCAGTGCATTTGGAATGACATCAAATTTCTTGATCACATTCTTGGTCTGGATGACCAGACATGCTGGGATCTGTTAACTCTGTCCTCTGGGCAATGCACCGTGTTCTGAACTTGTGAACTTCCAGAATCCCAAAGAGTGGGGCTCACTTGAATATACCCCATTTCCCAGCCTGTCTAGTCACACTCCTGTCTTTTGGGCTGAATTCAAGGCATTGCTCAATCTCCCATGGCCAACTCCTCACCCAGTCTCGGCTGCCACTAATGCTGAGCCAGAATGTCAATGCCAGACCCCTGCCCAACTGTTCTTGCCCAAACAGTGCAATAAGAGCTTGAAAAATGTAAACTGAAAAGTGTACGAACGATGGGGATCTCTACCTGTGTTTGTCAACCTTGAAGAAAAAGCAGAGTCTGAAGGTAACCCATCTGAAGGCCTAGTCCCTAATCCTAATCCTAATTCTACCACCATTGAGATTTTAGGTGAGTCCCTTACCCTCTGCAAACGTTAGTTCAGAGACGGCAAATTCATGGCATGCTCGTTCTCTCTCTCTCTCTCTCTCTCTCTCTCTCTCTCTCTCTCTCTCTCTCTCTCGGCAGACATCACCAATCGATCTTTCTGCCCTGACCAAGAAAGCATCTAAATCAGCTGTTGTCAGCACCAGCTGCAAGCTGGAGCACCTGGGAACTTTGAAAACTTCCTGATGCTTGGGCCCCACCCCCAAATATCCTAATTAGTTTGGAGGGCAATCCGGTTTTTAAAAATCTCCCCTGGTGATTCTAAAGTGTAGTCCAAATCCAGAACTCTTACTCCAAATCAAGGAGTTTGGGAAGCCACACCCACCAAGCAGATGTAATCAACGGTGGTTCCGCTCTGAGCCCAACCACTCTGAGTTGTTCATGGACCAGTGACTTTGGACAAACCCGGGTGCTGGTTAGTGATGGATAATGTCAGCCCCCCCCCAGATCTGCTGAATCTGAACCTGCACTTTAGCCAGCTCCTCAGGAATTCGTGTGCATGCTGCACAGAAGGGCCCTGGATGAGATAATTCCAAGGTGCCTTGCCTTCCTGACAGTCCGTGATTTGGCCTCGCCCACCGCCCTCCACCATTTATGGGTGTGGGTTTTAAGAGCTGATGTGGCTCAGGAAACTGTTCTTATATCGGCATGGCAATTTATGGTTTTACTTTTTTCTGGTTTTTTTTTTTAGATACATCCTTAATTAGAAATGTTTGCACCATAGTCTCTATAAATAATTCCCTTGATGCTAATCTCATCCATAAGGCCATTTTCCCCCCAAAGAACTCATGACAAGTGAAAACAAGAAAAGTCTTCCCCACAGAGTCCGTTTCCTGGTAAAAGTCTGAGTTCACACAGGTTCTTTCAATTTAGAGGCAAAGGCCTGAGGCTGTTTCCACTGGAGTTGGACCCATGGGGGAGCTGCCAGGATGTGGGTGCTTCATGTCTCCTTGGAGGGGCTCTTTAAGTGCCATTAAAATGTATCAAGGGTCATCAGGTAGCCTTTGACTCTGTTTTGTTATTGCTGTTCCTTTATCCCAAATAAATAAACCAAAATATGGTGAAAAGCTTTATGGGTAAATTGTTCCTGTTATAGAGATAAACGTGTAATACAAAGGTGAAAAAGCGCAACAGTGGAGAGAAATGTGGCTCCGCGTTAGTGTACGGTTCGTTCACTTTGGAGCTCATCCAGGGAGGCGTGGAGCTGCATGGGGCATACATGATCACAAGTACGTGTGTATAAAAACAAATTCATAGAAAAAGTCAGGAAGAAAAGACAGAAGGCATTAATCAAAGGTGTATTGCAGAAAAGAAAAAAAAAAAAACAGTCCCCCCACAATCCCATCACTGTCTTTCAAGGTTTTTATATTTGCAAACTGTCAACATCATTTTAATTGCACGTGGGGGGTACTTTAAGCATAGCCTAGTGCTGTGAAGAACAGCATGCTTATATTGAGGTGTTTTTTTGGCGGGGGAAAGATTTTATTTGGTAATTAAAGAATGAAAGGAGGAAGAACACTACAGATCATCATTTGCAGATGGGAAAACAGGCCCAGAAATGTTAGGCAATGTGCCCAAGGTCACACAGCGGAGAAGTGTCCACAAACCAAACCAAAACAAACCTGGTTTCCTGATGGCAGAGTTTCCCCATGTATATACCACCACACTATGTCACTGTGCCTGTGCTTTACTTTTTTCTAGCCATCCTCCTTGTGATGGGCTGCACCCTATTTTAAACAATGAGTGATTGCTCTCAATACATTTAATAGTCTGTTAAATAGCAACGCAAGCACTGATATTTATTGCAAACCAGGAATATGGACAGGAAAAGTAGGATCCAGAGAGGGCAAGCTACTTGCCTGAGCAAACACAGCTCAAAGGAGGCAGAAGCAGGATTGGAACCAGGTGTATGAAATGCCCAAGCCCCCAGCAGCTTGGGGACTTTGAAGAGAGTGAAGAATAAAGGCTCTCTGAGGAGTTTGCTGTCCAAACAGAAGCAACAGAAACCAGGGGGCAGCCAGAGTAGCTGAAAGGCTGGTGGGTGGCCTGCAAGCCTGCAGGGTCTGCTGTGCCATCGTGTGATGACGAATTATATGATGATAAATCATGTGACTCCTATGGCGAGGCCTGGGTCCTCCAAACATTCCCTTCCTGCAAGGGCTAGGGCATGAGGAGCAGTGTCCATCCTCTCTGTGGGCACCCCAGGGACATCTACTGCCAGCCAGGGCTTCCGTGGGGAAGACACCGGTCAGATTGGCTGAGTCCTTGCTGCTGGGGGACCACACTGTATGTCCCCAACAGCTTTACTCTCCTGGTGTTTGAGAATGTAGCCAAAGTTCCCAGATGGATTTCCAGAGCGAAACTTGCCATCCATGCTTAGCGAGACGAGAACGGGCTTTGGGCAGTGCAGGCTGAGGGCCCAGACCTCACACTTTCAATGTGACATGCCATTTTCATGCTCTATTTTATGCAATCCTGAAACAACTCTACAAGGTGAGGACCATAACTATCCCCACTTTACAGGTGAGCAAACTGAAACTCAGGATAGTGAAGTAACTTGCACAGGTGATGGGCGAGGGGTTAGCCCCGGGCAGTATGACCTGGGCTTTACCTGCTGATACTGAACCCCTGATCTCACAGCCCAGAGACTACAATCTGGGCTGTGCCAGCAGGTGGCCTGGCTTTGGCTCCTGACCCTATCGCTTTATCACTTTCTAGCAGTCTGGCCTTCAGAGATTGACTGACCTCTCTTTGCCTCAGTTTCCTCATTTATAAAATGAAGGCAACAAGAATGCCTGCGTTAGGGGGTTGTTGTGAGGGTCAGATTAGCTTTTCCCAGAAGCTAATGTAACAGTACCAAGCTCCTGGCACCGGGCAATGCCTCCATGAAGGCTACCTGTTAGTAATCTGATCATTATTTAGGTATAGCCGAGCCTCCTCCGTCATCTTCTCTCTGTGACTTTGAGCTGGTGGTCTTCCTTTCCCTCCATTTCCTTATGTTAAATGTGGACAATGACAGTCAACTTCAGGGTCGTTGAGAAGATGGGAGCCAATGTAGATAAAGCTGCTGTCTCAAATATCAAGGGTCTACAGACCTCTGGACCAGCATATTTTTATTTCAGGTATTCACTCTGTCTTCAGACTTGCTTCCCAGTCCTCGCCTGCAGTATGATTCTCTCTAACAATAATCGTGTAACCAACATAAAATTCAGCATATTAAATATAGCAATCAACCAGAAGAGGGATCGCGTTTATAAAAAAAAGTGCTGGTATTTGGTGTTAAAACTGGGGGCGGGGGGAGGGGGTGGAACTTTGTGAAGCTTGGTGGCCCACTTGTAAAAGAAAAGGAAATTGCCTTCCATTTAGGTTGAAGCAACTTTCTGACAAAGAAGAGGAGGGAGAGGCTTAATCAGAAGTGATTTTTTAAAATCATGTTTGCTTAGGAGCTGTTACATTCAAGTGGTGACTAAAGAACAAAGGAAATTAAACTTGCATTCAGCTGAGTTTAAGTTGGTGTCAGCTGCTGACCATAGTGCCTGGGGGGCAGTGGTCTTTGTGACTGTCCCCTTGGCCTGTGCGTCCCCATCCCACTGTGAGGGAGCTGGGTGGGAGGGGGGGTAGAATGTAGTGGGGGGGCAGGGTGGGAGGATAGAGAGCCCAGATGACCGGTTCTGCCATCACCTAACTGGTCTTTTCTCATTAACCCGTGGTCACACCCGCTCGGTAAGTCAAAGAAAAGCGAAGAGGGGAGCTGAATCCACACATGGGGGTGCGGGAAGAATGGAAATCTCTTGGCTTTGCTAATTGGGGTTCTCTTCTCATCTCAGTTAGGTTCTGCTCTTTGTCTGAGCAGACAAGATAAGAAGGAAGCTGGGATTTTCTAACAAGGCTGCCTGGCAGGGCCGCGTGGTCTGCATTAGCAAGAATCCTTGTCTGTTTGGCAGTAGAATTACTCTCCTCAGAAAACATCGGCACGATGTGTGGTGTCGCTAGGAAAGCTGGAGGCAATTCTAAGGCCCTCGGAAACCTAGCTGCGAACAGTCAGCTGGGATATATCCCTGTTCCTTTACTGGGAACGTGTTTCCTTCTAAGCGGCTGACCCGTTCGTTCGTTTGTCAGAAATACGAACGTTCTGGCCAGCCAGTCACTCTCCAAAACCACAATTGCTTTCAGAAAACAAAAGAAGCATCAATTTATAAAGGCCAGTGAGTGCTTTTATTGCATGGTTGGAAATTATAAAAATCAAATCAAACAACATAAAATTGGGCCCCTCTTTTGTGTCTTTTCATCAGAAAGGATTGGAAAAAAAAAAAGAAACACCAAATTGTGATGCGTTTGTTTTTTGTTTTTGTTTTCCCACAGAAATCATATATATAAACAGCAACTCCAGGAATTTGTAAATTAAAGCAAGGAGATGCTGACTTTAAAATTTTAAAATCCCCACATATCTAACAGCCCAAACCCAAAATAATATGTAGCCCTGATAATGGATGCTTTCTCCTATCTGAATATAAAAAAAGCACTATATGTTATATTGACATTCAGGCTAAATCCTTCCCTTATAAGGTGTTTGACATAAATAGCTTTTATTATATAACTGTTAAATAGAAGGAAGACACACATTTCTTAAAGGTCCCAGCTGCTATTGTTATCATTCAAGACATAAAATTGGAATCCCAACTTCCAATATCAAATTTTAGCACAAACCCTATAAAATGTATCTTGTCAGAATGTGTCAGAACTGCTAAGCTCTTTGCAGCTGAACATCTTGCAGCTGGTGTTTCATTCTTCAGGTTGAGAACCAACTTTGTGTGTCCTCCGGGGTTAGGCAGTGACTTGATCCCGGGTTTCACCCTGCGGCAGGGCTGGCTGGGGAAGGCATGGGTTCAGATTAGCCGTGTCCTACGCCGCTGGACGGGGTGACACGAGTCTGCAGGGCTGAGCCCAGGGACTGGAGATAGGAACAGTCAATAGGAATGCCCGGAATGTCTGCGTTACTTCGGATTCTGTGGAGGCACACAGACCATGGGGATTCTGTCCGCGGTGACAGCCTTAACATTTGCCAGAGCCCTGGACGCCGCTGTAGAAATGGCATTGCCCACCCTGAAAGTGAGAAGGTAACGTTTATTTTTGTATTTTTTTCTCTTTCTCCCATATACAGACTGTAGAAAGACCACCAAGCGTGGGCCATTTTTTTTTTCCACCATGATGTACAATTCACATTTGTTAATCAAAAAAAAGTGCCCGAGGTCATCCACCTAGACTTTTTTTTTCCCTTCTTAAACAGGAAACGGGTTTCAGATGTTTATATGTTAAAAAGTAGGGCTACTAATCTGTTTAGCCATTTACCAGACCCTGGCTAACTCTTACATTTTAACGTTCAGACCTCATCGTATGACATTCATTTTTATCCCTCTTGTTATTTAGAATTAAAAAAAAAAAAATCTTTCAATAGTCACCTGCTTTGGGGGGCAGTTTCAGAGGAGGTTAAAATAAATGAATTCGGCAGTTTAGTGAAACTGTGTCCTTACGGTGCTGTGCTGTGTTTGAGAATTCAACACTCTCAGACAATTCCTTAAAATAGACTGTGGTCCATGTATTTTCTTGTCTTTGTATCCACAAATGGACATCTGTTCAAGTATCTTATTCAGATTCAGAATAGAGATTCACAAAGGTACACAGCTCAGAAGTCTATAGCAAAGGCAAAAAATATTTCTTTTAAATATTGGCTCCTTTTTTTTTTTGATCACCGTGGCATTTTACACGGTTCTTCTCGAAATGAGGCTGGGAGCGGGAACAGAAAGCAACCATTTTTCCCAGAGAACCCATTATCATTCAAGAGGGCTTCCCCCTGATGTTTGAAAATAAAGGTTTTTGTTTTATTGCTGGCATTTTTTTTTCCTTGCCCCAGGGCTGGTAATTTTAAACAGTTGCTGCCCGTGAAAATATCTCCCTGTTTAGTATGTCAAATCAATGATATTTTTCTATGTTGGGAGGTTTACATATTTATAATCCGGGAGGAAGGAACTCAAACAGTGGAGGTTTGAATGCTTTTTAAGTGAACTTGTTAGTGCTTAACTCACTGGCTACAAGGACTATTTTAAACGTAGGAATCCAAGCAGAAGGAATTCTATCATTTGCTAAACCTGGATCTGATGGCCCCTCCTGTTTACCCGCCTGTGTTTGACCAAATGCTTTCTTTCTGCAGATCGTGTAAGGAGGCAAAATGATGGGTTTTGAAGATGTTTCTTCAAGGAGAAAGAAATTGCTAAATTGAAATGAGCTCCTAAAATCAGCCCAGTATTCTCTAGCTCGGTAAAAAAGGTATTTGTAAAGATGAAACAGACAAAGAATTATTCTCAATTTCTCTACAAGCATCCTTGCCCACCCCCAATGTGAGTGTGTGTGTGTGTGTGTGTGTGTGTGTGTGTGTGTGTGTTTCTATGAGGCAAAACATACGTTTATTTTCTTTTTCATCAGAGTTATCAGAAGTGGTTGGAGAAAAGGCTAGTACAAGTGTAAAAATGCTATGTGATGAATGTCCATATCCAAATGTCCATATGGGGATGATAAAACAAAACTTAAAATGTGTGTTTTTTTGACAAAGAAAAATTCCATTTTGATTTCTTGAAGCACGTTTTAACTCGGTGTTCGGATGACACAAGGTTACCCCAGCATAGACAGGAGGGACACCCAGTAGCAGCGGACCCAGTGACAAAACAGTGACAAGACCACCTGCAGTGACATGTGAGCAAAAATAACAGAAAGTGGTTCTATTGTGAAAGGAACGCCTGCAAAGCCGATCCCTCAGAATGTAAGCGCCCAGCAGAGGCTGACCCGCATGGCACAAACACATCTACTCCAGGTCTGTTCTCGAACATGTGTCTGGGATACCTGAGGTTAGAATAAAAAAAGAATCTGCTTGGCAAGATCCTTTGGAAAGCACCAGGTTGCTGAAACAGCAGTGAGGAAGCCTGAGAAAGATCTACACAGCTACCGAAAGGCCAAAGAACAAACTGACAGAAGAAATTAGTTTGATGAGCTGTCGGAGGACAGCCGCAGTTTCAGTGATGGCGAAGTCGCCCCATTTGGGCAGGTCTCGGGCCATTGGGCTAAGAGGTTCCTTGGCCCTCCTATGTGAAAATCACAGGAGACAAACCACTTTGGGCCAGTACTTTTATTTTATTTTATTTTTTTATATCTCTTTGGCTCCTGGACAGTTAAGAACAACAACAACAAAAAATGATGAAGTTTTCAAATCCAGGGTAATCACTGTGTCAGCTTGGAGCCGAGATGTTGCCCAAATGCACACCTGGACGATGTAAATCACACCAGCGGTAAACACTTCAGGCCGGGCCACAGGCTGCAGGCGGGGAGGGGTGGCATCCTCCCCAGCCAGGTCCATAAACCCGGGCTGGCCTGTACTCATAAATGCTCCTTTCACCGGGAAAGACCCCCTCCCTGTCTGAGGTCGCTCAGATAATGGACAGAGGTACTCCCACCCGCGCCACTGGCCGACCGGCTCTGGGCTGGTATCAGGGAGTGAAGTTGACAGAGGTTTATATCGTTATAAATGGCTTTACGATACCTAGAGAGGGGCACCAGAGCTACGGGTTTCAAGGTGGCTATTCTTGAAGGCAGCATGCAAAAATAAAACCTAAAAAAAATAAATAGGTTTACTGTTTTAATATCGCGCTTGTAAAAATCATAACAATAGTACTAACAATAACTAAAAGATCTAGATGAAATATCCTCAAAGATATACTGAAACAACTGTCTTCTCCGCTGTCTTCAACTCCTGGACTCCTAATGAATGACCATCCATTTGGTGTATAAAAATCCCTGAATGGGGGCAAGCAGATAGTAGAATACATCTTGAAAAGATCACCTCTGTGGGAATTTCTTTACATTCGAAAGCTCTCCTTAAAAAGAAAAAAAAAAAAAAAGAAAAAAATCTCCTTATAATTATCTACGCTAGGAGGAATCTTTTAAATGATATCTTCTGTCTTCAGCCAGACAGACGTGAGGACATGCAGTGTAAACATTATAAAAGCAGCCTTCAGTACAGCTTTTTATGGCTTTATTCCTTTCCACCTACAGCACGGCTTAGAGACATGCAGAGAACTCGAGAGCAGTTACTCTGCCTCCCGGATCAACCTTGCACCAAAGAAAAATAACCCAGAGAAATTATTCTGCTGCTGAAGACGAAGCCGGGATCAAATGGCTGCTGATCAGAGCAAATATTTAAATTGGATAAGTCAAATTGAGCATTATTAAATAAAGCTTATTTAATATGTCTCGAACAGAAAATGTCTTTGGAGGAGCATTTTAAACCTGATATTAGAAATCTGGCTGACTGCATGTCTTGGGGCTTAATGGGTGAGCACAGGAATTTGTGTTCTTATGACAAAAAGTGTGATAGTCTCCCTTCACAAATTATTTTTTTCCATGTATAAAATGAAAGCAGAAAGTATGGTAGGTAGCTACGGAAAACTGTTAATGCAATATAATAAATATGAGACAACTGACCCATGTTTTAATGTTTATTCGTCAGACAAAGTGCAGCCTGGCCACCTCGGTGACATGGGTGACGTGCCACAAGCCGAGAACAGCCGCGTGTGGGGTGATGTTTTCCCACCACGGTGCAGCAGGGTAGCAGCTGACCCGTGCTCTCACCAAACCTAAAACCACTCTCTAATGGGTTTTACAATATTTACGTTTTCAATTTTATTTATAGGACACCAGATGTCTACATTCAAAAGGAAAAAAAAAAAATCATTTGGAATATAAAAATCTCACCCTTTCCCACGTTTGCTACAGCTTAGTAGGTATGTGTGCTTTCCCGGTGCCACGCATCCATGTGTGCAAGCCAGCCCAGAGCTGGGGGCTGTGGTCTCCTCAGAATTTAGGGAGGTGGGAGATGGGGCATTCTTCCATTTTCTGCGAGACCACGGGCATGTCTTTATGTCTGGTCCACATTTTCTCCTTTTGTAAAAAGGCAGGGGCGGATGATGCGCTGGAGCTCATCCCAAGGGGGAGATTCTTTGCCCATGTCAACGGCCACCCCTCGCTCATTCAAATCTTCTGACGTGTGGGAACGGAGCCTTTGAGAACCAGCTCGAAGCCAGACCTGAGAGGGCTGGGTAAGTCCTTCCCAGGCCACAGCGTGAGTGTGAGCTTGGGGAAGCGAATTACTCAGTCTCCCTTCCTTCATCCTTCAAAGTGGCCTTAGGATAGTCAGCCCATATCAGGGGTGATTGAAAGGTGCTTCAAAAACACAAGCTGATATTTTCATTCACTGTATTTGTTTTCGTTGTCAGTTGACTTGACGCACAGACCCGCCCTGATTTATCTGCCTGAAATGTAGTCACGTCTTCTCTCTAAGCAGTGCGAGATCCTGCAGATTCCCTTCATAAAACCTCATCTCCCCAGGGCCCTTGCTTGGAAGATTTTCTCCCCTTCCCCCGACGTAGACAGAGGAGCAGTTTGCTTTTTAGCTCAGACCCAGATTCTTTCCTGTAAAGTCACAATGGACAGCAGTAGGAACAGCAAATGAAAGTGTCCATCAAATGTGTTGGTGATGCCCTGCAGAGAGGTGGCCCTTGGAGCTCTAGAGTGGGGGCTGGGTGCTCCTCCGGGCGCTTTCCACATATCGTTTCTTTGCTCCTGGAGAGGTGTCACTGGCCCCTTCTTAGCAGAGACTCCTAAGCACTGTGAATCCTGCTGTGCGTACGGCCAAAGGGACACTGGCCCAGGACATGGACACCGAGCAGCACAGCAGGATGGCAGGCAGACCAACAATTCCTTCTCGGCTTCACTTTACAGGCCCTTGTCATCCCGATGGAGAACGTATAACTCCAAATGCCCTAAGAGGGAAGTTCTCCAAGTGTGGCCTGAAACTCTGGGTGGGGCAGTCGGTCAGGTGTCTTGAGGAAAGACTCGTGTTCAATTACTCAATAAGAGCAACGAGGGGGCCTGGCTTCCATTCCCATGCACGACTTTACACCTCTTGAGCATCAAAGCAGGAGAGACCATCGAAGATCCGGAAGGAGGCGGTATCTGTAGAACTGGATGTATGGCCTGCCTGGGACACAAAGAAGAGAAACTAGAAAGGTCAGGAGAGGGGCTGACAGATAGACCAGGCAGGAGGTGGAGAAGAAATCTTTAGGGTTAGGGACCTGTGTTGAGGGAGAAGAGGGTGGTGTCCTTAACAACCCTGTGGGAGCTGAGAAGAGAAGATGAAGTGGGGTGGGGGCAGGGTGGGAAGGAGAGAGAGAGATGCAGAAAGGCTGGTGGGAGGAGCTTGCAGGGCAGGGGAGGGATGGGGGAGGCAGTGGGGATTTTGGATCATTCTCCCCTTCACCATTTGGCTGCTCACGTCTGCTAGAGACGTCTTGTGTCCTGCTGTTCCCAGCCCAAGCCTCCCATCCCACACCTGGTGGACAAACCTGACTGTCCCTTAGAGTCCCCCAGAGAGCATTGGCAGTATAGATGCTGGGTGCCACCCCAGAGATTCAGAAAATGTTAGGCTGCGCGTGGGACTCAGCTTCAGTGATTTTTACCAGCTCCCAATCAGGGACTGAGACCCACTGCCCTAAGCCTAAACGTCTACGTTCAAACATCTTCTGTGAGCTTCCATTTGGCTAACCAGAGGCTTCAGTGGTTTTGTTTGTTTTTAATCTACACACTCTGAAGAGGCACTGTCTGGGTGGTGGGCTTGCCTTGGTCCAGAAGCCACAGCATCCATAAAGAAGCGTCATCTCCATCATGTCCATTGCATAACGGGGGAACGCTGCACTCTGGATGAGCACATCTGGGGTTGGGTCTTGGTGAAACAGAAACAGTCTTAGCCTGGGAAACATTTCCAAGACATTTCCAAGATGCCCGCGTTGGCTCTGTTCCCTTCAATGGTGCGGTCTGAAGAGAAGGAGCCCCTCTTTAACTTGTGCACCCCCCAACCCAACCCCAGGTCCTCGCCATCCAAACTGATAGGATGAACAGGACCAGCCCGAACAAGTTCTGAGTCACGGTGTGACTTCCACAAGCCTCCCTCATGTCAGCATGTGGCTTTCTCTTTCTTAGTAAATGTATTCAGACAACACAAAGAAACTTTTAGTCTTCTGGAAAACAATTCAAATCTGGAAAATGGAAACATACAGCCCAGTTATTTGTTCTAAGTAATGATGATGTCCCATTGGCCCCCTTATTTTCTTGTAAATTGCAAGCCTCATTAATGAGTGTTAACATATATAGAGAGTATCTAGAAACCCAGCACTGTTTTGGGAGCCTCCCATGGCTTAATCCATTATACAGTGGCAATGACCCTAAGGAGCAGGTATTATTTTTATGTATTATTTTTATATATTTTTATATATATATTTTATATATATTTATATATATTTTTATATATTATTTTATACCCATTTCACAGCCAGGGTAAGTGAGGCACCGATGACTTGTCCAAAGCACACGGAGAGTAGGTGCCAGAGCTCTGATGTGAGCCCAGGTGGTGCGGCAGTACCGAGAAGAGAGGACGGCATTTAATTGGAAAAGGTAACTGTTATTTAGGAGAATTTCTTAGATGGTGTCAGAGCAGCAGCCCCATGTGACTCTGGCTGTGAGTCACATTTCCTTTCAGAGGACTCAGTTTCCACTTCTGTAAAGTGGGACTAGCAGGGCCTGCAGCTGGGTGGTCCCAAGGATGCCCTCACCCCTGCCCGGAGCCCTCCATCCTCCACAGGAGGGGACACCAATTTTCTCTTCTATCCTTTGTAGGGACCAAGCCCTGAGCATGCATATTGTGATGAGCTGGGGGTCTCTTTGTTCTCAGGGAAGAGAAGAACCCTTTCTGGAAATACCAAACCAGTCTTTGCTGGGATAAACCTTGGGGCTTGAGACAGAAAGCAATCGGAGCAGGGTTGGAAAAGAAGCAGGACGCCTGGCCAGCGTGGCAAACCCTCAGTCGTTCTGACTCTGGGAGTGGGAGGATTTTCAGTTCTAGTTTGTCTATAAGATGGTGGGAGGACACAACGGCTCCTCACTTTGCAGAGATTTGGGGAATTTCTAAATCCCACCATGCTCAGAGTACAAGACGTCTCAGCACTTCTCCACAGGGGCTATGGTTTCTGCAGAGCCACGGCCTCCAAAGCCAAACTCCCCATGGCCTTGGAGTCCAGGAGCCAGGTCCCACCCACCCAGCTCTGGGAGGCCCCTGTCCCCTCAACTGTAAGATAGATTGAGTCTTACATCTGAAATGTGGCCATAAAAATTATGGGAGACAAGGCCCCCTGCTTATAAAAGGCCACCTCAGAGCCTTCTGGAAACTTCCACAGAAAAATAACCATAATAAACAAACAGTACAAGTAGGGCACTCGCCCATAAATGCTCAATCCTTACACCGAGTGAAGGAGGTAGGTACCACTCTAAACCCATTTTCAGATGTGAATACCGAGGCACAGAGCAGTAATGAAATTGAACCAAGGTCACATGTGGAGCTGAGATTTGAACCCAAGCCATCTGGCTGAGGGGCCATTAACCATCAGCTTCTTTAGTCTCTCCAGGCATGTGGCAGATGACAGTTGTTATTTTTGTTTTTTTGTCAAAGATCATTTTTAATTTTAAAGAACTTTCTATTTTGAGATCATTGGAGATTCAAATACAGTTTTAAGGAATAATGCAACGAGATCCCTATGCCCTTCATCCAGTTTCCCCCAGTGGTGACATCTTGCCATAACTACAGTGCAATGTCTCATCCAGAAAATGACGACGATACAACCCACGCGTGTTATTCATGCAAAATGGCAAAAAGGGATTGAGGGGGTCTGATGGATTGCGGACAATGCGTGCTCAGCCTCCGCATTTTACCCTCACTTCCGTTCTTCCTTTTACTCCGCACTATCTGGCATTCGAATAGCTGATGTTTACACCTCCCCAGAAAACGTAAGTTCCATGTGGTGGAAGATTTTTGTCTATTGAGTTCGCTCATGCATCCCCAGTACCTAGAACAGAGATCATATGGCGTTACTACGTATTTTCAAATGGGTGGATAGATGAATGATGCTTTCTCACTGAACTATGGAACCTTCCTGAGCTCCCTTTAAAAATCTGTAAAATGGGCTGAACACTCACCCTCCCCCCCCAACCTTCAGGGTGTGGTGAGGAGTAGGCACTGAAAAGTGTGTCAAGCGTCCATCACGTGGTGTCCAATGGGGTCACAGTAAGTAGGCCGAGATGTGTGTCTTCCCCAAATGCCCAGGGAAACTCCCTCTGCATCTCCAGCCTGCTTGGCTGGCCATTCTGGAAGCCCCACTGCTGCTCCTCTGGGTCTCTGGGCTTTGTCTGGCCCCTTAATGGCCTGTGATCTTTCAACAGTTAAGAGCATCACTGGTAAGAGATTGGAGAACAATTTGCATCACTTGAAGGAGGCTGGATTTCTGGAGGGTGGCATGGGCTTCAAGTACGACGCATGAAGTCTCTGCTAATTCTGCTGACTTAAAATAATAAACAGCTTACACCCTCCATTGTTTGGGGGCCTAATACAAACCAAGCGGCCCTCAGTCAGGATTCATAGAACAGTTGGGGAGTGGACTCCTTCACAGGGTCAGGCCCTTCGTAGCTCATTTCTACAAGGAATGGGGCAGGGAAATAAATATATTTTGTTATAAACCAGAATGTTATCTCTCGCTCATGTCTCTTTCCAGCTTTCTGATTATAGCAAAAGGGAAGTATCTCTTCGCTGCCGCTCTGTCCCACACCTTTCTGGCACAGGCCTTGGGAACAGAAATTCATCAGGTTCCAGTGTCACCAGAATTCAGTAATGTCATTTCGTTTTCATTGAATTTATCTGTACGGTTCCGTTGGGGGTGATCCTTTTCCATGTACAACAGCAGTAGAAAGTTGCCTTTTACATATTTAATTAAGGAAAATAAAGTGAGTGGATGTAAAGAGATACAATAAGTCGATAAGCACAGGATGGCAAACAGATGTGGCAAAGCCCTGAATGACGAGATTTTGGAAATGCTGACCTAGCGACCCCCTCATTGTACAGTGAGGGAATCCGGACAAGCCACCAGGTGCCAGCATCCAGCAAGTTGGTGTCAGGGCTGTGGCTTGAGCAGAAGTGGAAAAAAGGACGAGGAGCCTTTCGCAGGGCCTCACGAAGTCCCTGCCAGGGGAAGGTGGCCCAAGCAGAGCTGCAGAAGGCTGAGCAGGGACGGGACAGGTGAGCAGGTTCCACGCAGAAGAGGGAGGCCACGCTCAGGATGTTATCTCTACCTGCCCAGCGCCGTGGTTCCTCCCTGGAGCCTGGGACAAGTCCACAGCAGTTACCCACGGCAGCGTCCCAACCAGGTGGTGTGGTTTTATTTCCACTTCACAGGTGAGGTCCCAAGAAGTTTTGGCAAACAGCAGGGCTACGTAGCATCAGGTCGAGAATGTGGACTGCCACCCCACAAAACCAGAGAGTTTTCCACAACCCACACCTGCCTCCTGGGGTGACAAGTCTCCATATGAGACCTTTTAATGTAAAAACACTGATGTCCAACATGCACGCGCGCATCCTGCATTCTCCTTTAGAGCCATTTTAGTTCACAATGGGCCGGGGTTTCAAAACAAACATGCAATTACTTTTATGGGACAATTAAGTGTCACAGCATGTTTATTATAAAACGAAACATTCATAATAGAAAATTTATTAAAAGATGGAAACGTTTAAGGAAGAATTTATTAATCAGTTATAGTCCTGCCGTCCTGGGATTAACTGTTCTATATATTTTGCTATATTTTATTTCTGTCTCTTTCCCACTGTCTCTCTCTCTGTCTTTCTGTCTCTTTCTCTCTATATATAAATAATACAGTTTGAATTATATAATTTAAGTCCTTTTTTCTCATTTACTATTTTATCATGATATTTTCCATTTCTTTAAATCTTATTTGGGAACACATATATTTTAAAATAAAAAAATCGAATCATGTGCAAGATGAAGAAAGCCGAGTCCAGAGAGGGAAGATGATTTTGCCAGTGAACAGGAAAGTCAGGGCAAAAATGCAATGAGGACATAATACTAATGTCCACCTAGTAATTCCCTGTATATTTATTTAACCCATCCCTTATTGATGGGCACTTAGGTTGTTCCTGAATAGTCACCATTATAAATAATGTTGCGGGTGTAAATCCTTTGACATAAATCCACGTAAACCTGACTGTTTGTTTCCTTCAGTAAGTTCCCAATAGAGGAGTCACAGATTAGAGGGTGTGAACACTTCTGAGCTCCTGGTATATACTAACAAATCACCCCACAAAAAGGTTGCAAATTCATTGCCCATCTCTCAGCAGTATAGCAAATGCTTATTTCGCTATGTCTTTGCCAACAGAGTGTTAAGACCTTTAATGTTTTATGACAATTTAAGAAGCAAAGATTTTAAGTCATCATTTTGGTTCTGAAATACCTGACTTCACTTCTTAACACCTTTGTCCTGAACCCAGTCTCTGAATGGAGCTCTAAATCCATCAGCTAGAAGGCCCTGGGAGAAAAACTACTGGGTGTTATGAAATGGAGAAACTGGTGCTCTTTCTGTAAAAGCATCTAATACCTTTTGGATATCTCAGGCATGGGCGTGGGACCCCCTCTCTGGGCAGTTATCAATCTCAGCTGCCTGTGGGGAATTTGCTCACAGGCCCCATGGGGGAACTGGGAGCCAGGGGAAGTAGCATGGAGATGTCTGATGAGACTTGTAGGTGACAAAATGGCTTGCAAACTCTTGCCCTGTGGTTGAAGAAAACTTGAGATAAGGAGCCTGCCCCTTTTTAAAGAGCAAATGGTCCCAGTCATGAATCTTCTGGAGCCTAGAGAATTAGTCTGCAGCATCCAGACACCCTGCAGCAGGGCCATGCCTTCAGCGTGTTGGATGTTTGTGAAGCTGGTGGTGGGTGGCTTGCCCCAGCCAGAGCCCCAGAGCCTGGCCAGTCCTCCTATTGCTCAGTATTTCTTTCTTTCTTCTTCTTCTTTTTTTTAAGGAGGGCGTAGCTCTCAGTGGCCCATGTGGGCATCGAACCGGCAACCTTGGTGTTATCAGCACCACACTCTAACCAACTGAGCTAACCGGCCACCCCACTCAGTATTTCTTGGTAGAGACGACATGGAGCATCAAGAAGAAGGGACACGGCCTTGCACTAAAGAAACAAAACTCAACACAAGAGTATCTCGTCCGCGGTGCTGAGCCCTCCTGCTCCACATTGCATAGAAAATCTGTAATTCCAGAGTCAATAACTTAACTGTGACCCTGGTTGTTCGGCTTTCTACTCACCCAGGTATGTACGTATGAAATTAACATACCATAAAATGAATCGTTTAAAGTGTACAAATCGCTGTCATTTAGTATATTCACCACCTCCATCTAATTCCAAAACATCTGTATCACCCCAAAAAGGAATCACAAATCCATTAGTTGTCACTCACTCCTTATTCCCCCATCCCCTCCAGCCTCTGGCAGCCACTAACCTACTCTCTGTCTCTATAGATTTATAGATTTATCTATACTATTAGGTGGGTGCAAAAGTAGTTGTAGTTTAAAAGGTTAAAAATAATTGCAAAAACCGCAATTACTGTTATACCAGCCTAATAGATATTGCATATCATTGGAATTATACAATATGTAATCCTTTTGTATCCGGCGTCTTTCATTTAGTATAATCTTTTCAAGGTTCATCCATGTTGTAGCAGGTATCGACGCTTCCTTCCTTTTTAGGGCTGAATAATATTCCATTGTGTGGATGTACCATGTTTGTTTATCCATTCATCTGTTGATGGACATTTGGGTTGTTTCTAACTTTTGGCGATCGTGCATAATGCTGCCACAAACATTTGTGAACAGACTCCGCTTAAATGCCTGTTTTTAATTTTTTGGGTGTATATCCAGGAGTGGAACTGCTGGTCACATGGTGACTCTATGTCTAACTTTTTGAGGAGCTGCCAGATGGTTTCCACAGCAGCTGCACCGTTTTACATTCTTACCAGCAATGCAGGAGAGTTCCCCTTTCTCTAGTTCAGGCTTCATTTAACAGCACTTTCCCAGAGGCTACATCCTGCCATCTTGATCTACATAATAATCCCAGTGTGGGACTATGGGGACACAGGCGACAGTGGTGGCTCCTGCATTGTTCCATAGTCTGTACTGTGTAAAACTCTTGACGTTGTGTGTTCACCACCCAAAGTCCAGTCTCCTTCTATCAGCATATATTTGATGTTAAGAGGGTAAAAGATGCTCTTAACATCTTCATACAGAAGATGTGTGAGATTGGTGCAAAAGTAATGTGGTTTAAAAGGTTAAAAATAATTGCAAAAGCCACAATTACTTTTGCACCCAATTAATATTATATAATTGTATACCTGAAATTTATATAATAATGTTACCAACCAATGTTACCCCAATAAATGTAATTTAAAAAATAGTCATGGGGATGTACAGTACAGCCCAGGGGATACAGTAAATAATATTGTAATAGCTCTGTATGATGCTAGATGGGTACTAGACTTATGGTGATCACTGCATAAAGTGTATAAATGTCTAATTACTATGTCGTATACCTGAAACTAATATAATACTGTATGTTCACTGTAATTGAGAAATAAGTTTAAAAAATTTTTTTTAAATACTCTTGACAGGCCTTGGTCGCCTTCAACCTTTCCTGGCTCTCATCCCACCTCTCCTGCCTCCATTTCTTCCTTTAGAAAAATGGGGTCGCTGAATCCTAGTTGAAGGGCTGTTCCAACCCCAGTGCTGGACACAGGGTGGCACCACATACAGAATAGCTGTTAGGTTCCACCCAGAAAGTGTGTGGGGGAGCCAGACGAGGCATTCTGATCTGGGGTCTCCAAGCCCGTGTTCTTTTCACTACACTGTGTTGCTATAAATAATATAAATGTACTGTTAGAACCATATCGAACACTGAAAAGAATAACAAAATGTGCTTCTAATGCATAAAGAAATGCCAGAGGAGGGGGATTTGAACCAGGTTAGTTCTGATGTCACCTCTGGTGAAGAGACTGGTGGGTCCAGGGGCAGCCCCCACCTCGAACTGATGGCCGTCCAGGAGGAACCAGATGTGGCCACCTTCTCGGGCTGGCTGGCTATGTATACAACCCTTCAAGGGCTAAATAAATGCAGTAATTTACTGAGGAAAGGCCTTTCAGGGCCACCTCTGGCACAAAGGTCTGAGGACTTGTGGGACCAAACTGGCATCCATCTTCTGCCTTGACACGGTCCTGTCAACAGTCACCCTAATGGAAGCAGGACTCAGCAGGACAGTGTGGCAGTGCCCTTCTCAGGCAGTGAAGGGGAGGGGAGGGCTGCAGGGCAGGGGGAGGTGGGAGAGGGGAGGGCTGCAGGGCAGGGGGAGGCGGGGCACTGCTTTCTTTCCTCCAGGATCAGAGCCAGGCATCCCTTGGCAGTTCAGATTCCTGCAAGGATTCCAAGGCTGCATGCACTGCAAGGTCTTGACAGGCCCAGGTTTGGATGCACCGAGTCCCCTGACTGGGAGACCAGGCAGATGGACGCTCCAAGGAGGACAGAGACGTGCGCTGACCATGGGCAGAGGTCTGGTTTTAGATTGAGCTCTTCCCAGCATGCTGTGATCTTCTGTCTCTCCAAAGGGTACATTTTTTTTGTCTGTAAAATGAAGATACGTAATTTTTACCTTACAGGGTTGGGAGATCAAATAATGCAAGGAAGGCAAACAAAGGCTCCTTTGAGAAGCATAAATTACTTTGCGTAGGTGAAAAAGGGAGGCGTTGAGGCCACTGTTCTCCAATATGCATATAATTCAAGCCTCATATGTAATATGAAATTTTGTAGCAACCACTTTAAAAAAGAAGTACAAAAGGTGGGATTCACTTTAAAAACATTTTAACCCAATGTATCCAAAATATATCCTGTAATTAACATAACAATGAGATATTTCCATTTTTTAATAGTAATTATTCAAAATGTAGCACGTCTCAGTGAGGACCAGTCACATTTTAAGTACTCAGTAGTGTATGCGGCTAGGACTACCATGCTAGGCAATGTGGGTCAGGACATTCAATTTTTAGGCCCCAAAAAGTGCCACCTCTGGGAAATGTCAGCCATCACCAATTCATTTTGACAGGGCTTGGGGTCTACTATTGGACCACGAGCTCCTTCCTCTATCTCATATTGCTGGTCCTTGCGGGACGGACTCCATTCGTAGCTTTGATTTTTCTGTTCCTCCTCATGGCTTCCAGCGTGGTAGGCACTCACGAAATGCCCCATGGGCACCCAGCATTGGACTGCCCCTCCACCCCACCTATGGACCTGCCACACGAAGACCAGGTGTGTGCCTGCAGTGCTGTGCTTTGGCCTGTGAACAAAACAGACAAGTCTTAGGCTCAGGATTGGAGGAACCGTAAAAGGAGAAGTGTGAAGGGCAAAGAAAATAAACACACGTGTGTGCTGGGGCTGCAGGAGTGTGTGCGTTTGCATGGGGTAGAGGGCAGGAGACGGGCTGTTTAATTTAGGAAAGGTTCAAGTTGATCCATGCTGTGAGCCGAAAGCCCAAAGGAGGAGCCAGGAAAGAACCCCGGGATGCCTCCTGCCTCAGACTTCTGCCTTCTTTCATTCATTCTTTTACCCTGGCATTGTTGATTTACAAGCATTTGCAGAATCCCTATGATGTGCAGGTGCTGGCTAGCACTGGGGGGTTGGGAGGGGAGCCTGGTTAAACATAATGCTTAGGACAGCTAACATCGAGAGGGCCTACCAGGAGCTGGGCAGCCCTGGAAGAATTTCACCTAAATTCACTCTCTCAGTCCTCTCACTTTCCCTGCCCACTTCCAGCCCTTATTCTCCCATTTCACAGATGAGGACTCAAGGCACAGAGATTTGCAGTGAGCTCTGCCTCAGCATGCACAGAGGGACCGGTGAACGTTCCCTCTTCACGCCAGCTCAGCTCCCTGCTTGACCTAAGCCTTCACTACTCAAAGTGAGGTCCCCAGGCCTGCAGCCTGGTGTCCCTCAGGAGACTGTCGGAAGAGCCTGCACCGGGTTTAATGCCCAGCTGTCGCCATCTTGAAATTCGTAATTGGTGAACAAGGGGCCCCACATTGCCATTTACCCTTGGGCCCCCTGATTATGCAGCCAGCCCTGCCTGGAAGAGTTCTTCCTCCCACAGGCCCTGCCTACTGACTCAGTCCCCGGAGCTTTCTGGATGTTGTAAAATACAGATTGCTGCTTGTAGCCACTCAGGCTATATAACCTGAGGTAATCAATCCAAACGAGTAAACACAGGGCAGAGAATCAAAACCAGCCGCAGGGTGAAACCGGGCCTGCGGCAGCACCACAACCTGGGATGTGCGAGGCGAGGGCCAGAACTGGATCCCACGGAGAGCCCCAAGTGTCGTCTCAGGCCTCATAACCATCATTGATAGTTTGGAGGACTGGTGGCTGTGTGCTGCCATCAGTGCCGCAAAGGGCCTCGCTTCTCTTTGCCTCTTCCTGCCCAGACATTCCTTCCGTCTCAGTCTTCTGCTCTGTCAGGCTCCCCATTGCCTGTGACCATCTGTGGGGATCAGAAAGGTGCCCCCAAAAGGTATGTTCATATCCGAACCCCAAAACCTGTGAATATGACCTAATTTGGGGAAAGGGTCTTTGCAGATGTAATTAGGGTTAGAATCTTGTAGTGAGATCGTCCTGGATTACCTGTGTGGCTCTAAATCCAGGGACTGGTGTCCTTATAAGAGACAGAAGAGGAGAGAGGAAGAAAAGAAAGCCATATGAAGATGGGAACAGAGATTGGAGTGATACAGCCACAAGTCGAGGAACATCTGGGGCTACCAAGGGCTGAAAGAGGCAGGAAGCTTCCTCCCCTAGAGCCTTTAGAGCAGGGGTGTCCAAACTGCGGCCCGCAGGCCAACTGCAGCCCGCAATCCATTTTTTATTGGCCCGCAGCAAATTCCAAAAATATATTTAGTTTACTTAAATAAACCAGGTGAGGCAATACGTACTTCACCTCGAGTGAGTGGCCCAGCTGTTTGTGTACTTTACCGCATATGGCTGTTGGTGAAAAAAGTTGAAGAAAGTTTGGACACCCCCGCTTTAGAGGGAGGTGGCCCTGCCGACACGTTCATTTCAGATTTCTGGCCTCCAGAAACGAGAGAGAAGAAATTTCTGTTGTTTTAATCCACCCCGTTTGTGGTCATTGTTTATGGCAGCCCTAGGAAGCGAATGTACCATCCAACTTTCTGTTTTACTGTTTGAAAACTTGTCCATGGGCTGCCCCCATTTTGACTATAAAGATTTGTGTGTGTTGTTCACAGGTATAGCCTGAAACAGAAAACTCCAGCCTGGCCCCAGGGAGCGAGGACGGCCCTTTGTTTTGGTTCTCTGAGCCCCGAATCTCCACGTGTGGTCTGAGGAGCTGCAGCAGCCTGCAGAGCCCCAGTCCTCCCACCCCCACCCCCTCCCACCGGGAGTCAGCCCCTGGGCTGTGCTGAAGTTGGAGACTGAATCTGCTCCAACCTCCACCACCTGAAGGTGGGAAGGTGTGGAGGTGCCAGGGACCTTCACAAGGCTCCCGGCCGTTTACAACGCTCTGGGAAATGCGGAGCGGGTCCCTGGAGTGCCTCATCCTTGCTGTGTATCCTGTCTCCAAGCCCCTGATGTCACCACGCCCAAGGCTTTGCCTTCCCTGCAGTTCAGCACGCTGGCCCGCGGGCCAACTGCGGCCCACAATCCATTGTTAATTGGCCCGCAGCAAATTCCAAAAATATATTTAGTTTACTTAAATAAACCAGGTGAGGCAATACGTACTTCACCTCGAGTGAGTGCCCCGGCTGTTTGTGTATTTTACCGCATACGGCCCTTGGTAAAAAAACGTTCAAAAAAGTTTGGACACCCCTGCCCTAGTGGAATGGGTGAGGACTGGGTGGAAAAAGCAGAGGTTCATGCCCTCATCTTTGTCCTAACTTAGCTCCCTCTCACACATGATTTCTCTGCTGTCTTTGGCTTGCCTCTCCAGACTCACTGTCTTTTCCAGCCTCTCTCCGGTCCTGCGCAGGGCTGACCTGCGCAGGAGGTCAGGAGGGCTGACCTGCGCAGACCCCATCATCCCACCCCTGCTGGCCACTGCTTCTGCTTGGAGCCGCCCCCCCCAGTGAAGGCTCAGCAAGCAGATCATAAGAAAGTGAGGGCAGCGAGGCTGGGGGTTCCCTGCTCCCTCCCCAGTGGGTCACGTGGTTCACTGTGTCCTCCTATCTAGAGCCACATCTCTTGTCACCTTGGCTCCTGTCACCTCTCCATCCCCTCGTCCCGGCAGGTCCGCACTGCCCGTGGTCGAGCCATCCCTCATCTAATTCACGCACCTTGTCCACACCCTGCCAATGTTGCCTTGTTGAGCCCTCTTCAATTTTTGAGCAGCCCTATATTTCCATTCTGGCAGGCCCCTGATTGTCCTGCGCCCCTAATCATGGCTGTTATTGTGACCCACTGACCATGTGCCTGACGCCTAATGGGCAGCTGAGGTTTCCTGTCCATCACCTCACTTCTCAGAGTCTAGCATGGCAGTTTCCCACCAGCACATGAGCTCCCAAAGGCTAGGGTTTGGTTTGCTTTTCTTTTAATTAAAGTTTGTATTCAAATCATTGTAGATTGAATGTAGTTGTAAGAAATAATTCAGAGAGATCGGTGTACGTGTGTGTGTGTGTTTCTGTGCCACTTTATCCCATGTGTAGTTTCATGCATCGACCACCACAGTCATGGCACAGAACATTTCCATCCTCACAAGGATGTTTTTCATCTGATTTCTTCAGAAGTTTTATTTTTTCAATCTGATTTCTTCAAGAGTCTTTAAAAATCTGATTTCCTCACCACTTTATTCCCAGTGCCCAGAACCATGCCTAGCACGTGGCGGAAATTCAAAACGTGTTTACTGGCTGAATATTGGGTGTGTTTCATCCTCATGACACCCCCTTTCTGCAGACCAGGAGGCTAGGGTTCAGAGGCAGTCCCTGAGAGCTCAGGCGAAGCACGAATGCGGATTCTCCCAGCTCTGCTGGACTATAATCTGGGCTCTTTTTGCTCTGCCAGCTGCTTTCTATGGGCTGGCGTTGTTGGAATCCATATGTAGGAGGTTCTGTGCATCCCTGTTCCATTTCAGCTTCTTTCCCCGTCCATCTGCTACAGCCTGAACACATCCTTTCTCTTCTGACGCCACGGTCCAGCGTGTTCGTTCTCCCTGCAGCTGTGCTGGCCGGGCGTCCTCTGTTCTCATCCAAGGCTGATAAAAGTGCTGGGCAGGACGCAGTGGAGCCTGGAGCCTGGACGGCCTGATAACTGGCTTTGCTTTGATGTTTCTCAAGTTCAGAACGAGCTCAGGCCCCCTTGGCCAGTGTTGCACGCTTGTTTATTTTTGTCCCCCTGTAGGCTTTTGCGATTTCCCCTTCCCAAGTGGGGCAGCCATCATTACTGCTGTCATTACCCTATTGGAAATGTTAGCTGAACGAGCTCTCCCGCTCCACCCGACCCCTCCCTCCAAGCGATGGAGGAAGACCACCCACGACGTCAGAACTTCCCTCCATTTAATTTTAGTCTCAGGATGTAAGTTTGCAATTTCATCACAATTTTTAACAAAACCAATAATGAGGCTGGCCTTTCCTATCCCAGACCTGTGGATCATCCCTCCCGGATAATACCTGTTCAGGAGCTGCTTGAGTTGTCCCCAAGACCTACGAGATTTCCAAGTGGGAGAGGACTACAGAACAGTTTCTCAAGAAAACACACAACGCTGTCCTAAGTTACGTTCCAAATGAGTTAGATCAGAAAAAGACAGCTAAGCCACGTTCTCCTCATAAATACCAGTAAATTGCTCAGAGGACACTGGGAGAACCACACGATTTCCTCTCTGAGGACACATGCACACTGGATCAGAATGTTCTAGATGTTAAGGATACACCTGCAAAGACCCTCACAATTATTATAAGATCCCTTCGCAATATTTCCCTGTATGTTGGCTTTCTGTACATAATGTCCATGGTTTCTTTTGTTTTCTTTTTTTTCCCCTGGACTTTATAAGTCCAAGTCTCAAACACACATGTAATACATGTGCGTGCACACACACACACACACACACACACACGCAAGTGCGTGTGCTCAAGTACACACTCACTGTGTATTCCCCACCTTCCCTGCTCCCAGCATTTTTCCTTCCTCGTTCTTTTGGAAAATGTTGCAACAGGGTTTGACTATAATGAGATTCAAGTGGGCGATTTGACCCAGGAATCTTAGCCAGCCTCCAAGACCCAACTTCAGTTTCTCCTTTCTTCATCATGCTCTCCCTCCCCTTTTCTCTGTTTTTTTTTTTTCCTTCCATAAGGGCAATAATAAATGTTTTTTTTCCAGTGAATATTTTTTTCTAATCTACCTTCCATGAGAGAGGACTAAGCCTGTGCACCTACCCCTTAAGTCCACAATTTGGCTAAAGAATGGTCTAGTCAAAGGAACGTCAGCAGAAATTAATGTAAACCTATAAAGGGATGCTCTAGCCCATCTATATTGAAGGAAATATAAATTCCAGCCGCAAGTAGACACGTTTACCAATATCTCAGAGTCGCTACGTGTGATCACATATGCTGTGTGCTGCACAACCTCAGGAGGCACCACTGACGTGGGCGGCCCCCTGTGCCGTGGGTGGGAGTAGCAGAGGTTGACGTGTGTGCTGGAGTGGGTGTGGGGATCGGGTGCTCTCATGCATTTTACACTGGAGTGGGATTCAGTGCAACCCCTGGGGAACGGCATTTGACATTTACTATCAAAACTAAAAATGCACTTTCTCTTGGGCTCTGCAACTCCACTTTTGGGAATTTGTCCGACGGTTATAGTACAGACGTACTCTCAGCAGTAAGCACGGGTTTATTTATTTGTTGACACACACTGTTTGCAGCAGCAAAAGTGTGGAGACAAACTAAATGCTTGCTCATAGGGGATAAGTCTAATAAATTATGATACAGCCTTGACGTAGAAAGTAATGCAGCCATTAAAAGTAAAGAGGCAGATCCAGAACATATGACTGGAACAATCTGTGTGACGTATCACTGAGAACCTTTGAGCTGTGGAAGAGTATGCATGCTATCTTCTCCTCTGATGAGCTGCGTGATGTTGGGCAAGTTATTTAACTTCTCTGGTCTCATTTTCCTCACCTGTGAGATGGGAATAATAATAGCACCTACCCTCTGGGGCTGTTGAAGAGATTTAATGAATCGATATATGTTAAAAATTTAGGCTGGTGCTCAGCATTAATCAAGTGCTGTATATTCGTTAGTTATTATTATTATCATATCATCATCACCATTATCGTCGTCGTCGTCATCATAATCATCGAAAAGGAAGCACCTATGTGCTGATAAGGGCATAGGAAACGCCTGGCAGGATACCTGAGAACCACAAGTATTAGGGAGTGCTGTTGCTAGGGAATGGGGAAGTCTAAAGGTCAGAATGAACTGAAGGAAAATTCACTTTTAATTTGAGTCTTTTGAATTTCTATCAAGTATTTGTATTTTCTTTTTTTTCAATAATTTTAATAAAAATTTGTAGACACACAGAAAAGTTGAAGAGTTGAATAATGAACACCCCTGTACCTACAATCCCAGCTTTGTAATTAGTATGTTGCTGTACTTGGTTTGCCACCCATCCATCCATCCATCCATCCATCCATCCATCCATCCATCCACCCATCCACCCATCCACTCATCCACGCTTCTGTCTATCCATCAATCTCTTTTTTTTATGCACTTCAAAGTCAAGTGCAGATATCAGTGCACTTCCATCTGAATTCTTTTGGCACGTGTATCAGTCTTTGTTTATGGGGTTTCTTTTTAGACAAAATTCACATAGATTCAAATGCATGGATTTGGAGTGCATGTTTCATGGTTCGGATAATGCATTAACCCATTTTAAAAAGAAATTATCTACTAATAAAATGTGGTGAGAGAGAGAGAAACTGAGACAAATTTAAATAGCATTTTGAACCCACAGAGAGGGAAAAAATCATCATGAAGTCAATGTGATAACTTATCTAGTGAAGAGGGATTTACAAGCTATAAAGATTTTTACAGATGGGTCTCAGTGATGGAGTATTTCTATTCCCAGAAAGCCTGTCTCCTTTGGAACCTTCATAGCTAGACCCTCAGGCAGGAAGCATAATAAAGTCAGGGGTGCTGGCATCAACCTTCCAGGATTCAAATCTCAGTCCCTTTGCTGGCTAGTTACATCATCTAGGAGAAGTTACTTAGCTTTCTGGGCCTCAGATTCCTCATCTGGGAAAATGCTGCTTCCCGCTTCCTGGGTTTGTGGGGAGAATTCTGTGAGCTGAAATATGGGTGTTTAGAAGAGTATCTGGCGTCTAGTAGGTGCTGCTTAGCTGTTGTCTCTCTCTATAAATCACACATATCCCTATCTTTGCTTTCTATTTTTATTTTTAAATTGAATTGGAAAGAACCAAACAATGCAAGGTTAGATTTTTCATCCTTTGGGGAAACGTCATCTCTCCCTACAGTTTTGCTGCCCTCCCCAACCTCTGCAGAAATCCAGGGAAATGAATCAGCCTGCAGCCTTTTGCTCTTTCTAATTCTTTGATTACTACATGATTGCAGCATCCACTCAGTCCGGGGCTAAAAATCGAAAGAAAACAAAAATTCTTGAGTCATTTCCAGATACTGAATCTGACACCACTATTCCTTTCTCAGTTTTGGCAAAACCTACAAAATGAGTGACCAAGAAGGGTAAACAAGTTTAGGTAAACACTCTATATACTGATTCATGATTTCAGTACATCGGTTAACATTTAGCTTCATTTACCACAGTGTTTTAATGTCATTAAGAAAGTAACTTCTTAGGAAAACTAAGAAAGTCTGTTTTTAGCCCAGACATGCAATTAAGGGAATTAGTAACGTGATACATCATCCTTAGGAGCTCCGATATAGTAAGAAATCTCGTGCAACCCTTTATAAAGACGTTCTTACAACCCACGCCAGAGTTCACCGAGCTTCAATCTGAGGGCAACAGGGAGGAAAAAAAGAAAAAAAAAAAAAAAAAAAAAAAGGAAATCTCTGCCCCAGCACTGAACAGCAGTAAGAAAGGATTTGCAATCGTGTGCAGATATTAAATTGTCATAAAATCAGGGTCCATTCTGGGAAATTAAGTCGCTTTCCTGTCTGGGTCATAGTCACTCTCAAGAATTCACTCCAGCTTTGTCGGGATTCATGTGTGTGAGACAGGGGAGTGTATTTTTCAGGGCTGGAGTTAAGAAAATAGAGAAAAAACGTTTTTTTTTTTTTTTTTTTTTTTTAAGGATCCTGACAGAATTCCATTCCTGACAAGCTTTGGGGTTTAGTTAGTTTCTCGGAGTTTAAGACCCACAGCCTCGCCACTCTGGCACTGTTGACGTTTGGGCTGGATTGTTCACCCACTAGATGCAGGAGCACGACCCCCCACCCCCAGCATTGTAACAACCCAAAACGCCTCCAGACACTGCTGAATGCCCCCGGGGGGTGGGCCAAATCACCTTTGAGTGAGAACCACTGCTATCAATGAAAGCACCGGTTTTGCAGATGGAGAAACTGAGGTCCAGACAGGTAAGCTAGAGTCAAGCCTAGGAACACAGGCTACCAGGGCAGGAGGTGGCACGCGGCGGTGGCGAGTGAGGCTTCAGGGAATCAAAGCTCAGACCCACCACTCAATTGCTGTGCTCCCCAGGAGCAAGATTCTCGGCCTTCCTGAGGATGCTTTCCTTATGGACCCAACGGGGACCGTCATGGACGCTGCCCTGGGGTAATCCATGGGAGCCACTCCTAGAGTTGGCTGTGAACATGGTGCCATGGGGAAGGGCATCGATTCCAGAATCCAACATCCTGACTCAGGTCTAGGCAGGTGAGTCTGGGCAAACTTTTCAACCATTCTGTACCTCAGTTTCCCATCTCTAAGATGTGAGTATCACCCGGGGCTTCCCTCACAGTTGTCTCTTAGGAGAATCGAACAAAGTAATGTACATAGAACTCTCAGCTCAGTGACCTGCAGGCCAGGGTCAGAGCTATGGAGCTGTTATTACTGTTGTTGAGGTTGGTGGTCATGGGTGGTGTTAAATGGGGGGAGAAGGAGGAGAGAGGAATGGAGACCTGATCCCAGTGGCCGGACCTGATCCCAGGGGGCTCAGCTGCTGGTCTAGCTGACTGTCCCTTCCTCTCATCCTCTCTGCTCTGCAGAGCTCATGGTGCCTCAAGTCACTGCCCACTGTCCGCCTGGCTCTGTCCCCCTTAAAGACATCCCTGGGTCTTCCAGCCCTCACATCCCTTTTGCCTCCAAATCTCTAGTGGTTACAGCCAGTTGCACAATTGTACATCACCTTCTCTTACCCCATTCTCGTTGGCACTGGTACCTCAGAGGCCCAGCCAGAGCAGGCCGTGGCTTCTCAAATCCTTTGACCAAATCCTTTAACTTCTCTGATCTCAGTTTCCTCATCTGGGCAGTGGCGTGATAAGGAGGCTTATGTCACGTTTGTTGAATGAATCAATAACCGTTTGAATGAATGAGTGAATGGATGGGTAAAGAAATGAGTGGCAGGGTTGACTAGTTCCAGGAATCCTAACCAGTAGTCTCCTCAGACATCTGATGTCTCAGGTCTTTGGCCCTGTCTGCAGGTCCCAGGCTCCCCCAAGCAGAGGGTCAGCAGTGGGGGTGGCAGGGTGGACAGTCATCTTCCCAGACAAGTAGAGCTCTTTCTAAGAGCAATGTGGTGCTGGTCAGGGACTGGGGAACATGCTCTTTCTACGTTCATAGAACCTTCCCAAGGAGATCCTGAATCCATGTTGAGTTGTTTCATCCTCTCCAGCTGAGCCAGTTGGTTATCAACTCATATCCCAGGCATCAGCGTGAAGCAAGGCTTTGGGGAGCTGGGGCACCCCTCCAGCAAGTTCTAGTCCCTTCTCTAGTGAGCTCAAAGTCTCCATTCTTTTCCCAGGAAAAAGAAAGATAAGAAAAGCTGGCCACGTTGTAACGCTTGTAGGCCCAAAGATACACGGCTGCACTTGACATTCTGGGGAAAGGCCAGGAGGGGCGAGGAAGAGTTGTGTTGGTCTATCCATCTCTGGCCTGTGACCTTGTGAGCAGATTGAAAGGGGAAACTTGATTTAATCGGATGGTTATCAATGTCACATCAGATGCCAAGTTAGAATGGAACTGGAAGGACCTGGGAAGGGCTTGAGCAGGACATACAGTGTGTGTGGCTCCTCCTGGTCCCACCCTGTCCTAAGGTGTGGGAAGGATGGGAAAGGGTGAGCTAATGAAGGCATTTCCAAGTAAGGCCGGGCGGTCCACAAGCAGGTGGCTCAGCCGCTAGCCGCACCCCACTCATCACTCCTCAAGGAAGCTGAGCAGCCCAGACTCTCTGACTTAGAACCCCAGCTCTTTTACCTTGTAGCTGCAGGCAAGTGCGACCAAGGATCTGGGGGAAGAGGTTCGACCCCTCCAAAACTGTATCTGCCTGCTAGTTGTGGGGATCATTGTTGAGAAGTCGCTTTGGTCTAGCACCATGTTAAGTGCTTTGTATGGCTCAGCTCCTTCGCTTCCTAACAAAACCCCAGGGTGGGTATTATCACGCTGCCATTTTGAACATGATTAGCAAGATTCAAGCAACTGGACAGATCACACAGCAAGGCCAGGACTGGACCCTCATCTGAGTGTCTCCAGGGGGTCCATGTTGGGTCAGGGTGGGGCTGTGAGCTGTGGGACTGGGGCTGATCAGCTCCTTGAAGGGCTGCAGCTTCCCAAGTTGAGATGGCTGGGCCGGCTGCCCATTCTGCAGATGGAGAGCGTGGGGTGCACGTGTGGGCAGGGGAGCTCAGCCAGATCCCCATGTTCTGCACTTCCAGGGAGCAGGCTGCCACTGGGTACATCCACAAACATTTCCAGGGGCTGGACCAGAAAGTTGACTGAGAAAAACATCTTTCCTCAAAGAGGGAATAGGAGGGGAGGGAAGACAAGTCTTGGGCGATCTGAAATCCAGTTCTGCCGTCTCATGGAGATTCCAGGGTATGTTTATGGTGTTCTGAGTCGGGGTCTACATTTGGGTGTACCTAACTCTTAGCCCTTTAAGAATGTGTCCTGACATCCATGGTAGGGCAGAACAGAGACCCTCCGAGGTATGACAGGAAGATCAGCCTCACTCCATGAAAGGGAAGCCCAGCTTCTAACATCAAAATCCAAGACACACCTTTAAAAGCAGACATGAAAAGATTTCGTCAATCCAATACATTTTTGTTTCTTTTGCTTGTTTTGCTTGTTGTTTTTTTTTTTTTTTTTCTTTTCACGTCCCCCAATATCAACCCCTGGATGAAAGATCACTTCAAATCTCATTTTATAGTATGGAATTTTTTTCTTGTTGTTTCCTAGCAGACACCAATTTGGGAAGAATAACTGGCGACCACAGAAACACGACACCAAAGGCAACAGCGCTGGGTGGCAAATTTCTCCGTTACCACAAATATCCTTTCTCCTCGAGGACCAGATTGGAAGCATTTGGGGTTGTTTGTGCCTCCCATCTTCAATCAGGCAGAGGCGGGGCTGCCCCGGTAGCAGCAACATGCCATTTCTATGTTTCTATCCCCCCAGTGCTGTCTGCCTGTCACCAGATTCACATTTTCCATTTTGTTACACTTTTCCAAAGTGCTGACAGATTCTTTAGTCCGGGGTGTGAGTCACCTCCTTGCATGGAGGAGGAGGTGCCTAGCACAAAGCTCACTCTCGCAAATATCCCAGAATTCCATCTGACCGGCCCAGCTCTGTGCATTGTGGGGACAGCCAGAAGGGTGATTAACCAGGGCCCCTCGTCTCCATTCTCTAGTCCCAAATTTGCCCTGGCATTTGTAGACGTTGGTGCCCATCCTGTTGACATTTGGATCCACTTTGGAAGTAAAAGGGGAGATGTTGCACAACTCCAGGGGAACTGTGTTCCAGCAGTTGCTCAATGATGAAGTTTTCATGAATATTAAATAGATGCTCTTCCTTCACGGAAGATACAGCCACTCCCAGCCCTCATTACCAGCAGAGGAGTGCAAAGTGCAAGGAAATAAAGAAACTAGATTTTGGTAAGACTTGTGTATATCCCCTAGCCTCTGATTCTTTTTTGTTCTCCCAGCATGGTAGTACAAAACATTACAAACTACAGAGAAATTACCCATAGGGAATGCCTATATATTCATCAGTGAGGTTCTACAATTGTAAACATTCTGTGATGCTTGCTTTATAGCTTTTCCTTCCTTCCTTCTTCCCTTTCTTCCTTCCCTCCTTCCCTGCCTTCTTCTCTGTAAAATGGGCATAAACAAACCTCTCCTCAGACGGGGTTGTGAGGGTTCCATGTCCCTCTGAGCAAAGGCAGGCCTCGCCCGAGGCTGTGTTGTTCCTGATATTACCAGTGTCCAACAGAGAGAACTACCATAAGACCAGCGGGGTATTTGAAGGGTCCCTCTCAACAGTGGGACAGTTGGAGTAGATGTGACCCCATTCTCTGACCCAGCCCATCCCCAAATGGTGGGGCTTGGGATGCAGGCTGTGGCTGGAGACCTGAGTGATGCTGATGCATGTAGGATAGTCTGACAGACAAAGCAAACCGCCCCCAAAAGGCTGGCCTGCCGGAGGCCTCCTTCTCTCTCCTCTCAGCCTACATCTCTGGTCAGGAGCTTTCTAATCCTGAGTCACTCCCCTGTCAAGCAAACATTTTCCTAATATTGAAGGGAGGAACACAGTTAATCCGTGGGCCTATTTTATTATTGCTGCAAATATTTCTTTTTTATTGGCATGAAAGGAGATAAGCCGGGGCAGAGGAAGAGTCAGGGCTGCCCGAGGAAGTGCACCCTTCCCAGCCCCACGGGAATCCCAGGCATGTGGCAGCATTTCCCAACTGCAGCGAGCAGACTCTGAGGGAGGCTCCAAACAGCCGTCTGGCTGCAGGCTGATTGCTATAAAACCAGAGTCAGGCAGCCGAGGGCACGCAGGCTATCCAGCGGTTTCTGGGCTGGAGCAGATGTCCTTCTGGAAACTTCTCTGCACGCAGGAGGCCTGTGACGCTGTCACCGGACACACGTGACATCTCCTTACTTGCAAGCTGACTTTGGTTTCCAGAGAATGCAAGTGCCAAAATCATGTCTGTCCAAAGGAAATCTGACCATGACAGGGAAGGCACACGTTGACTCGTGGTCCGCAGTTCGGAGTTCTGGGTGGAATTCTTCATAGATAATAGATCCTGGAATTTCAGAGCTAGAAGGAGGCTTCCAGGCCACCTCATAACAGCCAGGGACATTTATAGCATTTTTACTGTGGTACCAGCACTGAGCTAAGCACTGGAATTCCCTTATCTCCACGAATCCACTCATTCTCTCCAGGACCTTTATTATTCCCGTTTTACAGATGAGGAAACGGAGACCTAAACATCAAGTCTCTTGCCCAGGACCCAACTAGAAGGTGGTGGAGCCGAATTCAGGCCCTCAGGCTCTGAAACCTGCTTCCTAACCCAGCACCCCACTGTCACCCCATGCAGAGATCCTTAGCCTGAGGTTCATGGACCCCTTTTTGGTGTCCTTGGGTGGGCTTCAGGGAGATCCAAAAGCCCCCAGAATTTGCACACAAAGCACCGTGCATTTTTCTGGGCAAGGATCCACAGCGTTTCAGAGGGGTCCATTCACTCACGAAGGTGAAGACCGTATGTACCCCTCATGTTTCAGAGGAAGAAGCTCAGAGGCATACCCGTTGCCATGGCTACCTAGCAAGTTAGACATGGATCTGGCCTCTGGCCCCTAGAGCCAGCCTGCTGCTTTCCCTATTACAATCTGGTGCGTGAATATGTTTTTAGATCATTTTTATTGAATTTTTAAATTCTGTACGAAACATACACAGGAAAGCATCAGGTCCTATGTGCAGAACTCAATGCATTGTCGCACACTGAACACACCTGTGTCATCCCCACCTACACCCAGCAGTGCAGTGGTGCCAGGACCCCCAAGGACCCTCCCTATCCTGTACCGCGCTTTTGCAAAGGCAGCTGTTCTCCTGGCTCCTGACATCCCGGAACACTTTAGCCTGTTTGGAACATTCCGTGAATGGAATCATGCAATGCACACTGTCATGAGACTTCTTCACCCCACGTGAGATCCATTTGTGGCGTTGCATGGGTCCATTTTTATTGCTGCGTAGTATTCCACGGACAGCTCCACCAATAGTGCTTTGTCCATCCTCCTGCTGAGGGACCGCTGGGCGGTTTCCAGTTTGGGGCCGTAGCAATAGGGTATGTCTGCATATTCTTGCGTGCACATATGTTCTACCTTCCTGTTGTGTGTGAACCTAGGAGCAAAACTGCTGGGCCAGCTGCAGGCCTGAGGTCAGGCACTGACAGACGCCACTGAGCCGTTTTCCACAGGGGAAGTTCACACTCCCAGGAACAGCTGCTCACATCCTTGCCAATGTTTAATTTTAGCCATGCTGGTGGGCGAAGGTATAATGTTTATGTGAAAATAATACAACAACTTCCCTGCTCTTTCGTTTTCTCCTTCGTCGAAGGCATTTTTCTTCGTCACTCTCATTCCTTGACCCCACAACACGCTCACACAGAACCAGAGGCTGGATGTAGGCTGACACTGTGGCCCAGGGCCACGGCAAAGAGGACCCGGGAGCCGTGGTTATCATGGGGGTGTCCCAGGAGGAGGAGGACACGCCTGAGAAGGAACCCGAGAGCTCTGCCTACCTTCCCTCTCTTCTGAGACTGTGTGTGGGGGCGTTGGGGGCAATTGTGCTGATTTTTGTTTTAATTCAAGTTTATTGAGGTGACAATTGTGAGTAAAGTTACATAGCTTTCAGGTGTGCAATTCTGTAATACCTCATCTATATATCACGTTGTGTGTTCACCACCCAGAGCCAGTTCTCCTTCCATCACCACATATTTGATCCCCTTTATCCTCATCTACTACCCACCTCCCCTCTTACCTCCCAGTAACAATTAAACTTCAAAGGCAAGGGAAGTAAAACCTAAAATAAATGAATGGGACTATACCAAACTAAAAAGCTTCTGCACAGCAAAAGAAACCATCGACAAAATAAAGAGGTAACCAACGGAATGGGAGAAGATTTTTGCAAATAACGCCTCTGATAAGGGGCTAATATCCAAAATATATAAGGAACTCATACAACTCAACAACAAAAAACAAACAACCCAATTGAAAAATGGGCAGAGGACCTGAAGAGATATTTCTCCAAAGAGGACATACAAATGGCACAAACAGACATATGAAAAAATGCTCAACATCACTAATCATCAGAGAAATGCAAATAAAAACCACAATGAGATATCACCTCACCCCAGTTAGAATGGCTATCACCAACAAGACAAATAGTAACAAGTGTTGGAGAGGCTGTGGAGAAAAAGGAACCCTCATACGCAATTGCGCTGATTTTGATCAATAAAAATCTTGGGTGGGAGGGGCTGTTGAACCAAGCCAGCCTGCGGGGACAATGGGTTTTGATGAGGCCCTGGGTGACGGTCCCTAAGTTCTAAAACACCTTAGTGGGTTTAGCTTTCACACCATGCACTTCTGTCTATAACAACTGAGTCAGTAGGGCTAGTGGCATCTCTGTTAGGAGTCCCACGCCACTGCCCATGGCTGCCTTGAGCCAGGGTTCCTGAGAGCGAGAAGGAGCTTAGCAGTGGCTGTGGTGGCTGATACCTGTTCTGTGCTGGGAATTTGATCAGACCTTGACTTTACACCTGATCCCTACCAGTCTGTGTCCCTTAAGAACTTGCTTGCTTTAGGCACAACCCTCTCGTCGGGTGGCCTGGGAATCCTGGTGTGCAGACTCCTTCCCCCAGGCCACCCACATCTTGGGGGAAGGTGGAACAACAGGGAGAAGTGGGCAGAGAGGCCTGGGATTCTGTACCTGGCCACCATCGTTCGGAGCTAGCCAGCCAGGCCCCACCCTGCGGTCCCCAGCCTCTGCTGTTCCTCGAATGCCAGCCCCCAGACATGAGACTGTCTCCGTCCCCCCACACTCCTCTTGTCCAGATGGCAGGGGAAAAAATGTCCTTGGGCCAAACGAGAGGTTCTCTGCCATCCCCTACTCCCTCCACCAGACCCTCATTCCATACTTTCAGACTTAGTGAGTTATTCCTCTCAGTTGCTCCGATGTGGGGCTGAACTCCAAAAATGCGCTGCTCCCACTTATTCAACACACTTCCTGCCTTCCTTCTTTATCCTGCGTCTGGCACATGCAGCCAAACCTAAGATGCGGTTGTCAGAAGCCACCCCCAGGAGTCAGATGAAGAGATAGAGATTTTTTACCCTCTTTGTTGCAAATTAAGCACTCAATACTTTTAAAATTGGAAAGGGTTTGGACTTCTCTGGCATTGCTTCTTCTCCCTTTTCTTTGTTTCTGCTCCCCTACTTTGTGCCAGCCCACCTTGCCACTTCATTTCTCCCGAGGCTCCCTCTTGCCCCACCCCACCCCCCACAACCCATTTGCAGGAAGTTCCAATCAACACCAGAATGCAGGCTGTGCAATTTCTTATAAGAACACAGACCTCCTGTGGACACATTTCAACTGGCTCTAACTTGAGAGTGTGTGCGGAGGGTTTCTTCCATTTGCCTAAGATTATGAATAAATACACACATGGATATAGCCACACATCCTGCTTACCACCTCTCAATAAGGGAATGTATATTTATATATTTATTTATCTGTAAGGTGACCATTTAATTTATCCTCTAAGTCAGGACACTTTTGAGAGTGAAAGGGTGCCATTCATAACGCAAAGTGTAACCTGGGCTGTCTCATCCTGT
This sequence comes from Rhinolophus ferrumequinum, assembly GCF_004115265.2. Lineage (NCBI taxonomy): Eukaryota > Metazoa > Chordata > Mammalia > Chiroptera > Rhinolophidae > Rhinolophus > Rhinolophus ferrumequinum. The sequence continues at coordinate 31,269,413 of NC_046298.1, forward strand.
TTGTATATGACAGGCAGTGACATGCAGGGGACACAGCTCAGCCTGGGTGCCAGCAGGCCTGGGGCACATCCCAGCTGGGCTTTGCCTGTGCTGGCGCTGGAGCAAAGCCAGGCTTCATGTGTCCGCTCACCCCTTCCGTGAAGCCACAGTCTGAGACTGCCCCCTCTTCTCATCAGCTTGTGGGAGGCAGGATCATGAGATAATGGAGGACGAAGTTCATATAACTGTAAGCACTTCTTGACACAAGGCAGAAATATATCCGATTGCATCTATGACACCAGAAATCCAATTAAAAGCATAAAAATTAAGTCAGTCATAAGACACATTTTCTGCCTGATGTGGATTTTCAAAACCCTGATGTTGAGATATTTGAATACTCCACTGAATTTTCCCCTTTACATCAAATGTGCTGGTTTCGGCCGACGTTGAGGGACGCAGTATTTGCACAGTGCAAACAACTCATCATTTGTCACGACGGGAATCTGGCAAGCCAGTGGGTCCCTCTCTTATCTTGGGGGAAAGCATCCCTGAGCAGCACTCTGCCTTTCCAGTGGGTTGCCTGTGGCTGGGAGCAACCTCGCTGGGAGACAGACTGCTGTAATTTATTCTGGGGGTCGTTTGAATTTCTTGCTGTTTCGTGAGGGAGCGAAAGTGCTCTGTGTGATCAATTAATGCCACACACTCACACACACACACAACATACACATTTAGTCGTCAGTTTCAGATGCTGTGAAGGAGAGCTATATATTGTGCATGTTTTTACTGAATAACCCAATTATCCCCTTCCCAAAATAGAGGATGTTTTATCCGTAAGACCCTGCTAAGGATGTAGTCACTAATCTTGTTAAAGTTAGTTATTAAGTTTGAGCTGTTAGGAAAATTCTTTTCACGCGTTGTGGTTGGAGCTGTCTCTATCCATAGCAAACCTAACGGCATGTATTTCAGTGAGTATCACCTACGGCAAAAACTTGGCACCCACTTAAGATGACTTTCTAAATTCAATATACGTAAATATAGAAATAGATGTACTATTTCTTGAGTGACATTTACATGAATATACATTTTTCAGAATGACTTTGCCTATCAAAAGCTTGCTTTTAGAATTACATTCTTGTGGTGTGAATTCAGTTTTTCCTTTAAGGGTTACCGTTGAAAGCATCACGCAGAGGGGAAAAAAGAGGCCCAAAAGAGATAGGATGGGCTTTCTACAGCGCTCCTCTGTTACTCCAGAATTTGCAGCAGAGTGGGAAGAGAGGAAATCGCTTCATGCAACTCAAAAAACGCTTGCTCCCTTGTGACATACACACACACACACACACACACACACACACACACACACGAAATGAGTGCTTGCAAGAAATTGATGGCTGTTTGTTATTTATGAGGAAAAAGTGCCCCCGATTTCTTTCTGAATTTTTTAAGAGAAAGCAGGCATGGAGGCAAATATATTTCCATTAGCTTTAAAATTTACATTCTTTATGGAAGAAACAAGACGTGTCTTTATAAAAGATACATGACATTCCATCTAAACACAAACACATGCTTCTTACCTTGGCAAGCAAGCTTTAATTGTGTTTAAATATGAGAAGTATGAAGTCTTTGGAAACTTTGGGGAGATAACAATTTTTTCCTGAAGCTTTCCTTCTTGTCTCATGTAGCTGTTCCATCAGTGTGTGTGTGTGTGTGTGTGTGTGTGTGTGTGTGTGTGTAAGAGAGAGACAGTGAGATTTAAAAACTTTAGACGTGAAGGTTGAAAAATCCCCCAGATGAATTGTCCCAAATCTTTGTACATGACTTCTCTATTTCCTTGAAAATGCCCCCAGAAAATGCTTTCTTCGTTTTTTTATAGGATGCAGGGTTCTCTTCGGCTTCTCGTCTCTTCCCACAAATCCCAAAATTCTTTTGTTTAAAACAAAACACAACTTGTGGCTTTTCTCAAAATGACAACCCAAACAGGCAGAATCTGAAATCCCCAGGATACAACCTGGACCATAAACCTTCTGACTCAACAAGCAGATTTTATGGAGACCCCAGTAAAACCCAAAGAATGACAATAAATAAATAGCTGACTGCCGCTCCTGTACAGCTGTGTCTTGGGAACCCCAAACATCTGAAGGCAAAGGAAAGATCTAGTAGGTTACGGAGTTTCGGTGACACCCGGACAAACCATCCCAATGGCTGACCTGCCCAGATTTCTTCCAAACAGCCCAGATGGAATGAAGCCACGAGGTATAGAACCTGAACATTCATCCCAAAGCACTTTTCCAAATGGGCACCTCAAACAGGTGTGTAAATATCGGGAATAAACAATGGAAGAAATAATACCGTCAAGCTACTAGCAAAGATGGCAACTAAAAGGCTGTGACATGAAAAGACTGTTCATATTAAGGATATTAAAAGGCAGAGGGAGAGGAAGTTAACTTTTCAGAGCTGCATGACGCACCGATGGCATGCAATGAAATGGAAAAGATAGCTTCATTTTCATTGCAGTGTCTCTGGGGAGTTTCCACATGGAATGGCAAATCCTGAGGGTCTTATCAAACTCGGTCATATCTCCTCACTGTGACACGGGACAAGTCCCTTTACCTCATCAAACTTTAAATTCTGCACCAAAAAATGGGGATAATTTCCCTCTTTCTGCCTGCTCGCAGGGGATAATGTGAAGATGAGATGAGGAAAAACTAGAACAGAGAAAAAGCCTTCTGTATGGTATTTAAGTGAGTTTTATGAGCTCCCTAAATCTAAAAGGAAAGGCAATTCTGTCTTGTTCGCGGGTCACTCCCAGCACAGCCTGTCTTCTCCTGGAGGACCTGGTGACCAGCAGCCCATCGTCTCTGCCAGCAGCTCCTCCCAAATGCCGAGAGAGACGCCTGCTCAGGGAACTGTTTTCTTCCCTCTGAGAGGAGGCAGCTTCCTTTGGAATGGGCCCTGACATTGCTCATGGTGTTCCAGAAATTGTCCAGCTAACTGACAGTGAGCGTGCTGGAAGAAACAGCCCTTGGTCCTGGGAGTCCATTGAGCAAATCTGCATTTAGAATCTTCTCCGAGGTGCCCTGCCTCCAGAAGATCACACACACACGCACACTCTCATGTACACTCTTGCACGTGTCTGGGCATGCTCTTGGATATATATAGACATCCCCACACTCTTGCACACTCACACTCAAGACACTCACCTATACTCTCTCACACACTAACACACACTCTTTGGCACACACACTTTGGCACACCACTCAGATATCCACTCATGTGCCCCAAGTATACACACACATTCATGTACATTCTTGCACACATTCACACAACTCTCTCACACACACACTTTCCTGCATTTTGCACAGGCGGCAAACCATCCTCAGCGACTCCCATATGATTTGGGGCCATCTTCGGCCACCCTTGCCAGCAGCCCCTGAATAAAAGGAAGCCCGTGCATTGGTGAGTCTTGGCTGTGTGTGTTTGTTCAGCAGCTGTTTGCACACATGTGTGCAGGAGAGAGAAGTGATGGCAGAAGACCAGCACGGCACCGAGTGGCACCATTGCAGGAACAGCCTCTTGGCACCCTCTCCCCAGCGGGTCTGTATAAATTGCCCTCTTCCGGTCTGATCTGCCTCTATCATGGCCCACAACTTGGCCATTCAAAGCAATGGGCTCGACACTGGGTTATAAATAAGATATCATTTTTCCAGCGGTTTCCTGAGAGTCACTTCTGACAACAAGGTGTCTAGGTCCACATGGTATGGAACCTGCCACGCTCCCGTGGGGGGGTTAACACGGCGCTGGGCACATGCAGTCATCCATCAGTGCTGTGGAGGGCACGATGCAGCCGCAGTTGGAGTCCTTTGGGAGAAATACATGGGGAAGATAATTTCTGAAAATCCACGTGGTGGTTTGGAACTCAGCACCCAATTGTCCATTCAACCACTCTTTATTGATCTCTAGGAGGTTCCATCCTTGGGGTAGGCATGGGAGAGGATGAGCAGGAAACGCTGACTGCCAAGGCCACCACCTCCCTATTTTTTCAGCTGCCCAAACTCACTTATCTGGACCTCTGATGCCCCCTTGGCACAATGCAGCTTAGGATACTCTCTCACAGGCAGGACTTCTCATCCTAGCACTTGCCATGGTTTGGGACCTTCTATTTGTGGGGTTATCTGCTCAATGCCTGTCTCTCCTTCTGGAAGCCAAGCCCCACTGTCCTCCCTCACCAGGCCCAGAGTCCACACAAGCAAAAGTCTGTGGAATGAATTTGGGCTGAGCGGCGGCTTCGAGGGTGCTGTGTTGGCCTGTTGATTTTGGGGTATCTGTACATGTCTGAATCGGAGATGCTGTGGGAGTTCAAGAAAGAAGTAAAATATACACTATCCGTTGGTGGTGCTATTATTATTAATACTGGGTGAGGCCCCTGTTTGGAGAAGAGGAGAGACAGATCCGTAAACTAAACATCACCCTGAACATGATGTGCGTGAAGATACACTTCAGATTGTGGCCTTTGTCCACTACGTGAAGTTTCTCCCTGGGAGTGTCACACCCACATCTTGTTGTTGACGTTCCAGCTGACCCTTTTTGAACAATGTGCCTGAATGAATGGGGTTTTCCACCACCCCTGGTCCCAGTGAAGCCTGGGCTCCTGAGAGACACGTCGCCACCTTGCCTTAGTTCTCAGGGCTCTTAGCAAGAAGGACTGTGACCCATATAGTAGGAGTGCCATGGGACCACGGCTTCTCCTGACACCTCTGCCCGGCAAGCTGTGGCCAGCGGGCGAATGCCTGGTATTTCCGTGGTGTTTGGGATTCTCGTCTTTCTTGATGAGGCTATAAAATGCCATTACCTTACAAGGGGTCCTCCCCTATGCAGTACGAGCCTTGGACACCCAGTGATGAGTAATCAGCCAGGCTGTGCCCTCTGAATCCTTTTTATAGACTTTCTAATTCCACTGCTGGGCAGGGAGGCCTTCTGTCAAGACACTGGCACCAGCTCTGCAAGATATGAGACTCTCTGTCCCCCGGGACAGCCCGGCTGGAAGCTGGGTCTCTCTATCACCCGAGGCTCCAGGCAGCCAGGCGAGAAGAACATTGGAGGAGCCAGAGTCAGGAGCTTGGTCACAATTATCTTGTCATTCCCGGAGCCACAGGCTTATGAATGGCCCCTTTGCTCAAGCAGAGCTGGCTGCTGGAGCAGTTTTAGAAGCACCCTCGACTGAGAGCTTTGCAGCTCCACTGCAAAACAAATCACTCCACTAGCCAGTTCCTGGAAGACTGGAGCCCCCACATTGGTGGTTGTTCCGTGTGCTGATTTGTTGCAGCCCAGATGCCCCAAGCATCCATTCACGGGGGTCGCTTAGTTGTGAGCCCTTTGGTATGGGTGGAACATTATATTCTGCGCTGCGGGTCCCAGCCCCTAGGGGGCCGGATGAAGAATGAGGTTTCCCGGGTAGGGAGGGAGGCGAAGGGAGGCATTGAGCACAGGAAGGAGGTGAAAAGTCACGGGGTGGGACTCCACCCATTGCTCATTGGGTGACTTCAGAACAGCCCACAAATATTAGCTGAGCACCGACTATGTGCCAAGGAGTGTCCCAAACACCAAACACTGGGGCTATGGCGGCAAATAGGACAAACGCACAGCCTGATTGGGGGTGGGGGACAGAAAATGAACAAATATGTGAACCAGGAAATGTCAGGGTGAGGTAAGAGCCGGGATGAAAAGCAGGAGATGTGGGGTGGGCGGGAGAGGTCTCTCAGAGGAGGGGACACTAAAGTGGAGAAGGAAACTTGGGGGAGACCATTCCAGAAAGAGGGAACAGCTAGTGAAAAGTGGAAGTGAGCTTGAAGAACTTGGAGAGAAGCTAAGAGGCCTGCGTGCCTGCCCTTGGGAAGGAGGGGAGAGGAGTAGAAGGCTGGGTCAGAGAGGCTAGGGAGAGGCCAGGGAAAAGACCTGAATTTCCTGGGGTCACCCCAGCTGACACACCTATGTTTCTTCATACGAAACTATAACCCCCCAGCAGTACAGTTTTGCATTTTTATTAATATGGTTTGAGCATTTTCTCATTGTGTTAAAAGGATTCCAAAGTTAAAAAAATAAAAAGTCCTAGAAAATCATTAAGTGTTATGACAGTTGCAAGCCTGTATGATTGTCGCATAGGATGAAGAAAGTGGGTTGGTGGTGATTAGCGTGGAACCCTGAGTGCTCCCAGGACCCACCAGATCCAGGCCCTGTCACCTCTCCTCCACAGCACCACAAAGATGCCTGCCACCTTGGCTGACAATCCCACACCGAATGCCAGTGGTTTCAACATAGTACCCCAAGTTTAAGACATTTCCACGAACAAATCTCATAGACATTGACTATGGACTTACATGTGCCAAACACTGTTCCTAATGTTGAAGATATCGAGCTGAATTCTCTTTCTCCGTGGAGCTCAGGTTCAAGAACCGGCACCTTTTAGAACTTTCTAGTAACCAGTGAACCAGGTGTTTGCACTTTGGAGTTTAGGAAACTTGACAGTATTTTTTTACTTTTCTTCTGGATATTCTTGCCATCTATAGGGAGACAACAAAGACTCCTTGGAAAATGACAGGTTTAGAGGTAAAAGTTTTAGAAATAGATAGTGGGGGTGGTTGCACAACGTGGTGAAAGGGATTCACACCGCTGAATTGTACACTTAAAAATGGTTAAAACTGCAAATTTTATGTTACATGTGTTTTAGCACAATTTTTTAGAAAGATTAATAATGTAACATACCCAAACTCATTGAATTGTACACTTCAAATGAGTGAATTGTCTGATATCTGAATTTGTATCTCCATATAAGAGATATAAAATAAATTAAAACAGATAAACATTTAAAAAGATACCTTTAAAAAATATTATAGCCGGAATGCTCAGATAAAACTCTATCCATCATTCCTAGGACATTTCAGGAATAAATATTGCACTTTTAACTACTTATTTTTGTTTCTTTTCACCAAGCCTTGACTCAAAAGAAAATCAAAGATACACCAGAGAATGGGCCAAACCCAGTCTTGCCAGAGAAACTTCTGGCTGATTGATTCACAATCAATTTCATCACCACCAACATGCAAGAAGGTTGGACAGGTTCTAGAAATCAACCGGTCTCAGAAGTAACTCAATATCCCACTGACTCAGTTACTCTTCTCTCCCTTCTCTCTTTATACCAGTTATTGTGATTTGATATTTTTTATAATCCTGGAACTTACAAATGCTTCTATAAAGGTGAAAATCCGCGCAGCACAGGCATTTACTGAGGCAGAGAAATAATCCGGTTTGCCCATTACATGCTAATATCCACACGTGCTGTTGGTTCAACCAACTGCTCAAAGGAATCAAACCTGGATCCAACAAAGGTAAATTGTATAAAACTCCAAACTTGCACTGGGTGGGATCAACTCCGACACCACGGGGAGGAAATGGAGATGGGAAAGGGGCTGGGGTCAAGTCCCCCAATAGGAGCCATGTGGTCTCGGTTTGGTTTCAATTAACTTTAGGAACAACTTTTTTCTTCTGCTGGCCTGTGCGAAGGTAGAATTGCCCTGGCAACTGGCATTTTATGTAATTGGCACTGATGGTCACCAAACACACAGGGCTGAGATCGACACCCCGTGTGCTGCTGATTTAGGTGAAATTGAACAGCTCGGATGTGACCGCAAACCCAGCTGAAATGTGAATGCCCCGGAATGGGTTGGTTTGTAGCTCCAGCAGAATAGAGACTTCACTGTGCTCCAAATCAGGACCCAATCCAAACCCAATCTGGGTGTCCCACTGCTGGCGAGGGTTCTGGGATAGAGATTCTGAGGCTGAGGACCCTCCCCGTTCACCCCCCCTCCCCTGGTCGCCAGCCATCACTTAGCTGATGGGTCACTGTCGTGCATGCGGGAGACCCTGCTCGCTGCGCCATTTGTCATGCAGGGCGGCCTGCGGGGTCTCTGCTCCCGCTCCCCACATAAGAACACAGGACATGGTGAGGCCAAAAAGGAACACCCACGGAGCCATAGGTAGGGGAGTCACACCACTATACTCTCACTGGCGGCTGGGTTGGAGATACAGGAAGCAGGAGCCACACAATTCTCAACCCTCACTGCGCCGCTTGCAGGCTCAGCCACCATCTTCTTGCTAGCCCCCATTTTCTGCTAGCCTAGCCACGGCAGTTATATTAGTGGCCAATGGCTCACTGGTTACAGCTGACGGCCAACTAGCCACAGCTGATGGCCATTTGATCACTGTCGATGGCCATTTACTACCTGAGCCAGCACCTTTCTATGTGAAGCTGAGAGCCTGGAAACTGCTTTTTGGGGCTCTGTCCCCACAGTCACCCAGCACGCAGGGTCCTGGGTTAAAGGTTGCAGGATCGTGCAAGAAGGGGAAAATGGCTGAAGGACAATGCATTTACTGAAACCAGAAATATTCTTAGTGAGCAGAACTAAGCCTGGCAGATGACCTCTGCAAGTGTCCAACTGTCCCCAAACCTAGGCCATGCTCATATCTGACTCCTCGTTGGCACATAATTATCAGTAATAACATTGGCGGATTATCAGTAATAACAGCACCATTGTTGGAAGACCTGATACTGCAGATGCTATTAGTCTGACCAAGTCTCATTTCTCCCTGGCATTTGGGGAAGAGGAGCCTCCCTTATGTCCCTACCTTGAATGTCCATGCCTACCTGCAAACACAGGCTTACTATACAAACTTCATTTATGTGAAATCATCGGTTGTGAGGAATTGAGATATTGTGGGAGCTCAGAGGAAGGAGGCTTGATGCAGCCTTGGGGAGGCTTCCTGGAGGAGGTGGCATTGGAACAGACTCCTGAAAGAAGCATAGGGTCCCTCCAAGACCTGGGGAAAGGATTTCAGCCAGAAGAAGCATTGGTGCAAAGGCACAAAGGTGGGAAAATTGCCAGGAGCTTCCTGGGAATTCCAGGTTCCCGGGTGGGGTCTGCACAAGTGAGCAGGGTGGGAAGCTGGAGGAGGCCCTGCAGTGTGGAGACGAGACTGTCCTGCAGGCAGTGGGGCCCCAAGGGGGATCTAAGAAGCTAGTGGCATGATCAGGTGAGAAATTTGTGTCTCTTGGCCTCTGGAAGGTAGATTAGAAGGAAGTAGGGCTGAGGGAGTTGGGAAGCTGTGGCAATAAACCAGGCAAGAGACCATGAAGGTTTGAGGCAGATGGTGGTGGTGGCAATGGATAGCAGGGCATATGGGCACTGTGGTTTGGAAAGAACTCAGGAAAATTTAGGATGTTTCATTTCATGGCCCCTCCAGACCCTCTCTCTGCCCTGTGAACCTACAGTGAGTGCACCGGGCCTCCCCTGTCCTTTGCTTCCGGGAGAGCCCAGCCAAATGGGAACACCACAGGAGACCAGTGGAGAAGGTGTCATCCTCTCCCTCCTGAGGAGTCCCTCCCTGGGAGGTCACCTCTGGCTGATGTGTCCCTCAATTCAAGGTCACTGTTCCTCTTACATGGTCACTCTCTCCCGAGTCTTGCTCCTGCTCTTTCCCCTTATCCCGTAAGAGCCAGGGGTGGCAACAGCTCCACTGCTACTGCCCTGGCTTCCTGATCTTCCCCTCGGGCACCCCCCATACGCCAACCCCACCTGTATAAAGAATCCCTTTGTAAACAGAACCTCCTGAAATTCTCCTAATTTGAACGGTCCATCTGCTTCCCATCGGGACACTGGCTGAGACACAAAACGTACATTCACTTCTCAGAAGCCTTGAGTCACTTCACAGACATTTGCAGTGTTTCCAGCTGTGTGTGCCAGGCACAGTGCAGAGAACAGCTCAGGTGGGGACTCTGTTCCCACAGGACGTTACAGTCCAGGGTAGCATGGCGGGGAGGAGGGAGCCTTGGTAAACACGCAGGTTCCTGGGGAACCAGAACGTCTGGGGAAGGGGCCCAAGAGTCTGAAATGTAACAGGATCCTCAGGGACTCTTGTGCACGCAGAAGTTTGTCCCCTACTACGCGCCAAGAACCTTGCTCAAAGCTGCCAGAGTTATTGCTCATTGTCCTTTGTAAGACCTTACAGGAACCTGTGTGTCCCATCTGATGTGTGCACAGAACTGGCATCATGGACGGGGGTCCTCCTAACTGGTCAGCAGCCACGTGAATGGCCAGCCCCCAGGCCATCTGTACGAGTGGTTGACGATTTGGAAAATCACCCGTGAATTCTTAAGCAAGGAACTAGCTGATGTGTTCATTTTTTCCATTTGTAGTTTTGCAGAGTATCTCCGGTTCCAGAAAAATTGTAACAACAACATAATAATAATTTAAAAACCAGGAATTCGTTATGTATATAACAACTTCTAATGCTCACGCTATAACTTACAGCGTTCATGCACTCTCTCTCTCTCTAACCTATCAGCAGTAGCAAGTCCTATTTTGTGAAAGTCTATATTAATTTTTTCAAAAGAGAAGTTGGTGGCAATTAGACATTTTATTCAAAAGTCACATAACTTTTCCTTAATAAGCGTCCTGGCATATTTATAGCATGTTTAATGAACAAGAAACGCATGTGGTTTGTAAAGGATTTATCGTGTTTTGACATGAGGCAGAGCCGTGTGCCCCTTCAGTGGGCCTGCTCGCCTGGCACCCTACTCTGACCCCCCAGGGCAGCCTGGGACCCTGTCTTTGGGGCATTCATCCATCCCAAATTCACTGGGCACCCACACATACCAGGCCCTGGGCATTGAGTCTCACACCTCTTTTCTCTTCACAAATCCATGCATTTTTCTTTCTCCCTAGGTTTTGAGATGTTTCAAAACAAGACGAAGCGAAACAAAACGGGTGCTTTTTTTATCTGGCTTATTGAATGCAGCATTCAATACATTGCTATAGGTAAAATGTCACTGCCATCGACCGCGAATTCCATCACACAAAATAAAAGCCTTCATTTGCTTTCCCTTTGGATTGGATTTCCAAACGGGTCAAACATTTACAGAAATGGCCCAAACTGTACAAATAAACCATAGGTCTAGTGGAGAACGCAGTTTACATTACTCTGGGTCAGATGAATATGGAAGCCGCAGCCCCGGCCCTTTGAAAACCACTTTGCATTGTGTATGTAAGCTCTGTGCCCGTCTGGGATCCCTCAATCCCATCAAAAAGCTTCTGGGAAGGCATTGCGATCCTATAAATCCATTCAAGCTCTAGCTGGGCGGCGCTCATCCCCCCCAGGTCAAATCAAATGGGGATTTTAGCCCAGGAATCCCAGTCGCCCACACACCTCGGCCTTCAGACTTTCACACCATCCCTTCCTTACCTTCCAGTCACCTGCTGGTTCTGGGTGGCCACTGTTCACCTTAAAACACCTCAAGAGCAGGACATGGGTCTTGTTATCTCGTGCCGCACATTTGTGACACCAAGCCCTGCACACTGTTGGTCTTCACCTGTCTGCTAATCAAACTCCACCACCACATTTTACAGATGGGTAAGCTGAGGCTCTGAAAGGTCCCTGTGACTTGTGTGAGCAGAAGTCGGCCTATATTCCCTGGTTCAATGCCTATATTCTCAGAACAATGCCTTCACTGGTTATTAGACTATTGTCTATCAGGTCCAAACTCACCTATTAGGGGTTGAGTTGTGGGGTGTGTGTGTGTGTGTGTGTGTGTGTGTGTGTGTGTGTGTGAAGCAGGGTGGGCCCTAACCCAATATAATTGGTGGACGTATCAAAAGAGGGAAATTTGGACTTGGACACAGACACAGGGAGAAGGCCTGTGAAGACAGAGATGGAGATTGGAGTGATGCGGCCACAAGCCAGGAATTACCTGGGACCACCAGGAGCTGGACGAGGCAGGAAGGATCCTCCCACAGAGCCTTCAGGAAGACAGCCCTGCTGACACCTTGATTTCAGACTTCTGACCTCCAGAAGGTGAGAGAATAAGTTTCTGTTTTTGCCAGCCTCCCAGTTTGTGACACGTTGTTACGGCCACCCCAGGATACTCAGACACCGCCTTCTGTTTTCTGCAGTGGTAATGCTGGAGCTGGGGCTTTCAATGCACGTTTCTCCTGTTTCTCCTTCGCCAGCTGCTCCTTATTTGGTTCTGCAAACACAGGGCACTAGGGGGAGGCTGCTGCAAGGCTGGGAATGTGCTCCTTTGTGTCTGCTTCCTGACTGGTCAGCATCACAGCTGACCAGTGGTCCTTCACCCCAGCAGGGACAGCTGGTTCCACCTGCCAGGTTCGTCCCCCACTGTGGCAAAATCAGCTTCATCACATTCCCCAGAGCTCAGCCTTGTTCCCTCGGCTGGGTCCCAGCTCCACAGAATCCCTCCACCAAGCTCCCAAATTCTCATCAACCCTCCCTTTTCCCTTTGTCACCGCAGCCCTAGAGGTAGGTAGCTGCGTCCATCTGTGATTCCCACCTCGGCGTGTCCCAGGTTAACTTGTTGCCTATTTAGCCCTCCAATACCTGGCTGAAAAACTCTTTATGTTAAATCCTCTCTGTTAAAATAACTGGTGTGTTTGATGGGTGCAGAGTTTCAATTTGGGATGATGACAACATTCTCGAGACGGATGGTGGTGATGGTTACACAACAGTGAGGATGTACTTAATGCCACTGAGTCATACACTTAAAAATGGTTGAAATAGTAAATTTAATGTTATGTATATTTTACACACAGACACATGCAATGATTGTGGGGTTTCTGTTTTCCTGTCTGATGTACATTATCTAAATGGTGCTGATGAAACATTATTTAAGATGATGAGCTATTATTTATCAGGCTTTAGCATGTGTTAGTCTGTATTCAGTATTTAATGTTCCAGTATTTTATAAAGTGTTTATTGTCTCCATTTTAGAGATGGAGAAACTGAAGCTCAAAGAGGTTATGTTGCTTGTCAAAGAGACAGCAAATGACAGAGGAAAGATTTGGTGGATTGATCCTTTTATCATTATGTAATATCCCTCTCCATCCCTAGCAGTTGTCTTTGTTTTAAAGTCCACCTTACATGCCTGATATTAATAAAGCTACTCCTTCTTTTAAATTTCACGTTTTCACGATATATCTTTTGCCATCCTTTTGCTTTCAACCTAAGTCATTATATTTAGAGTGAGTTTCTTATAGACAGCATATAGTTCAGCTTGCTTTTCTTCAATCCACTCTGCCCATCTTTGTGTTTAATTGTTGTATTTAGGCCATTTATATTTAAAGTAATTCTGGGTAAGTTGCAACTTCAGTCTGCCAGTTTATTATTTATTTTCTGTTTGTTACCTGTCCCTCACTTCTCTGTTTCTCTTTTTTTTTTTGCCATCCTGTAGGATATTTGCACATTTTTATTTACTTATGATGTTTTTGGGTATATGGCTCTTATACCTTTTTTCAGGGCTGCTCTAACTATTACACTATACCTACATAACTTATCACAGTCTACTAATATCCAGTCTTTACCACATGGAGTTTAGTTTAGAAAACGTACTTCCACTTAGGGCTCTGTATCCCCTCTACTTTTAAAATATAATAATCGTTTAGGACTTTCCTCTGATATATTGAGGGACCACTTCAGATGGCGGTGCTTTAACTAAAAACTACAATAAAGAATTGACGAGGGGCAGTAGAACCAATTTTGTTTACTCCAATTTTCTCTGCTTTCTGATCTTATTCAGAGAACTCCTGTCAGCCATTCTTTAAGGATAGGCCTGCTAGAGATGAATTCTTTTAGTTTTTCTTTACTGGAGAATCTCTTTATTACTCCTTCAATTCTGAAGGATAGTTTCACTGGGTATAGAATTTGTGGTAGATAGATCTTTCTTTTCATCACTTGTAAAATGTTGGGCTACTTCTTTCTGTCCTGCATGGTTTCAGATGAGGAGTCCACCGTTAATTGCATTAGTGTTCCTCTATAATTTATCATTTCTCTCTAGCTCCTTTCAAGATGTTTTACTTGTCTTTAGTTTTCACAAGTTTGATTATGATGTGCCTTCCTGTAGGTTTATTTGGGTTTATCTGTTTGGGTTTTACTCAGCGTCTTGATTCTGCTAGGATTATACCTTGTACCAAATTTTAGAAATTGTCAGCTATTATTTCCTCAAACGTTTTTTCAGCCCCGCATTCTTCCTCCTCTCCTTCTGGGACTCTGTTTATCAGGAATATCTGAGGCTTTACTTATTTATTTTTTACTATTTTTCTCTCTCATTCAAATTGTATAATTTATATCATTCTATCTTCGAGTTCACTTGTTCTTTCACCTGTCATATTCATTCTGCTATTGAGCTTATACGGTGCCCTTATTTTGGTAATTGTATTTTTCAGTTCTATAATTTCCTCTTTTGGTTCTTTTTTTCATGTCTTCTATTTCTTTGCTGAGACTATATTTTGTTATTTGTTTCAAGCCTATTCATAATCACTTTTCAGAATCCTTTTCAGATCTTTCTACATCATCTCATTTTTTGTGTCTGCTGGTTGTGTTTTCTCATTCAAATTGTGGTTATCCTGATGCTTGGGATAATGAGCAAATTTTGTGTGTATCTGGACATCTGGGGGATTATATCGTGAGAGTCTGGATCCTATTCGATCTTCTTTGTTAGTAGGCAACACCCTGTTTTGATGTCGCATTTAGTTCTAGGGTGGGAGTGGATGTTCTGCTCACTGCTGCCCCCCCGTGATACCCAGGGAGAGAAGCAGAGTGCTCACTAGCCCTGCCTCACTTGTCTTTACTCAGCCTCACTGATGGGGTGGAGGCTCAGCACTTTGCCTTGCTTACACTGGCCAGTGGGAGAGGTGGGTGGAGGACCAGAGTGCCGATTGGCCCTGCCCTGCACTGCCTCCTTCAGTCTCCTGACTGCTGGATGGGGTGAGTGCAGCTTCAGCTCCCTACTTGGGGCAATGACACCACCCCAGCAGGGGGATCAGAGTGCCACCTGTTTCTATTGCACAGGAAATGGAAGACTAAGTCCTTACTCAACTGTGCCAGTAACTTGGGATGGGGGATTGGATTGGGAGGATGATAAAGTTTCATGGCATAAAGTACATGATAAAGTACAAGGCAAAAGAATCAACTCTCCACTCAGCCCCTCTGAAACTGCAGGGCGAGAGGGAGTCTTTCCATTGGTGTTGGTTGGCTGGAGTACGATGGGTATAGTTATAAAGTTTTTCTGTTCTTAGTCTACCCTTTTCCTGGTACACTGTTCTAGGGAAAACAAACCTTTTTTGGAGCATATTTTTGTCTGTACCTGTTGATGGTTCCAGATTCTGGGCTTCTCCAGTATCCTTTGTGGGATATTTGGGAGGCAATAATGAAACTCAGGTAACTCATTACTGAGCCTTGCCGTGAGTCCTGAGGTCCTTCAGCAGTCTGCCTTCTTCATCCCACCTTTCATAGTCTTTGTATGTGTTGTTTGATGTGCTACACTCATGGTTTTTAGTTGTAAGAGGGAGGACTTAGAGGATAGAGCTCCTCCATCTTGGCAGAAATTAGAAGTCTCCCCAGAGGGAAAATCTGAACCTAAGTCTGTCTACTTTCAGAGGCCTTGCTTTTTATCTTGTTTATCCACCAAGTTATCTCCATCATCCATACTGCAGGGACATTTATCTCAGGGCCAAATTCACAGTCCACCTGGGACTCTCCAGGTTAAGGCACACTAACCTTTCTCTCAGCCTCCCTCAGTTAATCATGGTTGAGGATACTCATTGTGTTACCAGGACATTGTATGATGTTGTTCTTCTGGGACATACCCTCCATGCCTATTCTCAGTTGGAGGTTGACTCAAAGCGTGGGCTCTGACCACTTCCTTAGGAGGCCTCAGCAACTATCTGACCTAAAGTTTCTTCAGCCGGCACTTCATTTAGTCCCCTCCTGAGGAGACACTCAGGAGAGAGGCATTTTAATCTTTCTTTGGTCTATGACTTCTTGGGTGGCCCAAGGAAAATCCATCAGCACATGCTAAAAACCCTCAATTTCCTTGTCCAAGATGAGGAGAGCAAACATATGGGAGAGAATAGATCTAGGCTCACCAAGGTCTCCGGAGGCCGGGACAAAGCAGGAAAGGTGCAAAGAGCCAAACATTAAGGTCGCTGTCTTGATGGCTTGCTATTTGTGGTAAGTTACAGAAACAGATTGTAACACGGACAACGCATCACTTTCTGCCCAATTTTTTTTTTTTTTATGTAAAAGCTATGAGTTCTTCACAGAAGTTGAGTACTACCTCAATCAATCAATCAATGAAGACAACTAAAAATAAACAAGAGCTTCCCACGTCCCCATCTGTAATTTGGACACAATAATAGCATCTAGCTCACAGCACTGTTATTCCTGGATCGGGTCACACGTAGGAATTGATGAGCACAATGCCTGGCCCATGAGTAAGGCCCACATAATAATAACAATTATTTTATAATTGTTAATTGTTTCTTTGGCCTTTCAGTGCACCCATTTTCCTTTTGGTCTTTCATCAATGCTATGACGGCACCAAATTTTTCAAATAACAGAGTCTTTATATAATACTTTCTTTCAGTACTAAACCCCTATTATTTCAAATTCATTTTTCCGCATTAAATTTGGGAAAAGGGGCAGAATGTGGAAAGTCCCATAGAAGAGACTAGAAACTGGAAGTTATAAAATCCCGAGCCATGACATCAGCATGCGGCTGCGTTGTTTACACAGAGGAGGTCTCTTCCCGTAACCGAAGCCTCCCAGTCATCAACAATAGAGGCCAAAGGAGGTAAAGTTGTAGAAATCTGGAAACCAACACTTATTTTTCTCCTAGTTAGGGTTTGCAATTGGGTTTAAGAGCTTGGCGCAGCCAGGGAAATATTCTGAGCATCTTTTAGCTCACCCCAAAGGCAGTTTGGGGCTTTGTCTGAGAATGGGCTGGTATGGGAAGGGAGGCTAACGTCTGAACTTAATCTAAAAGGTCGGGGATTTTTAAAGATGAAACTATGCATCTCCTGATTATATGGTTTCCCCGAGGACCCCTCCCAATGGGGAGTGCTGGTTTCATCCCTTTCAGTAATTGCACACCAAGAGACATGTTTGCCTGTTCGTATTCCTTATTCACCTCTGCCATTTCCCAGTTGTTGTCCATCTTGACCATCTCTTGGAAATCTCACTGCTGTTGGAGATCACCACCATGGATGGCTCCCGCTGTCTTTCCTCTATTAACTAGAGGCTTTGTCCCTGGAGGCTTCGTCTTCCTTTACACCCCATCTCTAGCACCCCCAGATGAGCCTTCCAACTTCCTGGGCTCCCAATGACCTGACCTCCCTGATTCTGACACCTTTCACCTATTGGCTCAGTTCAGGTTGGGTTGCCTATGTCTAATATGAGAGAGAACTAAACCTTTGACCTTTGGGTCTCTGTTATAGAAGATGCACGTTCTTCCTAAATTATGCAAATGAGTCTGCCCCTTGTTTTCAAGCACTAAGACCCATAGAGGAAAAGTCTGCGAATTGACCTCAGCAGGCAGGGCAATAGACGGCTACCCAGAATTCCAGTGGCTCCAACCTTGGCATGAAATTACCCACTACACCTGAAGGAACACATGGACAGGAAAGGGAGCCATTTCGGTGACGACCTAACGAACATGAACGTTAAAGGCAGGTGTGTTTCCCTCTCGCATTAGCACTACGTGAGCCCACAGCTCTTAGATGTTACCCTGGCCAAGGTGAGTGGGAGACCCCAGAATTGACTGAGATTCAGTGTAACCGAAGCTCAAATGTGGCGTGAGGCTGAGATATAGAGAATTAAATATATACAGAGGATGCCAAACAAAATGTATACACATTTTAACAGAGGAAAAAAACTGTATTAAAATTGCAATACTCAAATATATACCGATAACAAAAGGTGACTACAAGTCATGTGGATACATTTTTTTGGCACTCTGGTATTTCTCGTACAACTAAGGTTTGAACTAAGAAGACAGGGGTGATGACAATATCCTCTTCCCTTTACTCTCTGCTCTCCCCCTGCAACCGCAGCTGCCGTCTCCCAGCTTCTTCTTCTGCAGCTCCTTCTGTACCCTCAGATTCTGGAGTCACAAAACTTTTCACCTCAAAGGGACATTCATTTTACAAACAGAGAACCCGAGGACCAGGACGATCTAGAATTTGAAAACTGGCCGGAGTCCCAGACCCGTAGGCTTCCATCCAGAGCTCTTACTACTCCATCACATGGTTCTATAGCTCCATGGGGACCAAGGGACATTTCCACACGGGGCAAACCTGATGATCACAACCAGCTGAATCAGCTGGAGGACCGGGCATCCTCTGCAAAGTAGACAAATTTTAGATAATTGCTAAATTATCTGGGTGCTGGGAAGTTTGCTACATTCTCTCTAAGCACTTTATTTCCTTAGACAACTGGAAGCGTCTCATGTCCTACTGATACGCATCTCGCCCTTGGAGAAGTGATATTAGCGGATGTTGTCCAATCATTAAGTCTCAATATTCCTTCACTGAATTGCTGTGGCATGTGTTTCAAAAAGTAGGAGTCCTCTGTTTCTGTGGGTGTTGCCTCTGTGTGTTTGCAACTGCTCCCCTACATTCCACTTCCCCATGCCGTCATTTCGTAGCATTTTTGTATCTACTGCTGAAGTAAGTGTTCCTGTTTTTCTCTATATCCAGAGCCCCCAACTCCTTTCCAGACATCAAGAAGGGTCGGTGCTAGAAAGGTGTCTGGAGGACCAAAGCCTGTGTGATTATTCTCCTGAAGTGGGATCATGAGGAAGTGTCTTGGTCGAAACAGGAAAGCCATTTGAGTCCCACGGGCTGAGCTGAGTCTGGTCGCCTCAGCAAGCAGCCTTTCAAGGGCTCGCTTGGAAACTCAACTCAACCATAACTTCTTGGCATTCATATTCTCTGGTTTATTTCGAGTAGTAATATTTTAATGCCAGAAAATTCCCATGTTTTCTTTAATGACTGGTATTTAACTTAGCTGGATGAAAAACATGATTGGATTTTACTTGGTGCCATTTTCCCAACACCAGAGAACTGAATGGCAGTAAGAAGATGGAGTTCATTATAGTTTTGTTGTTTTTTTTAAACAGGACTCTATCTAGGGTTTAAATTGAGATATGCCTCAACTTGACACTAAAGGCCACAAAAGCTATAAAGTTACTGCATCATTTTCATTTGCAAAGAGGCACTCGAGTCTCTCAAACACTGAATATGTGCTGAAGACAAAGAAAGAAACATCAGCAAACCCTCGGTGACTACTGTGTAGCAGGTACTGCATTAAGTTCATGTGCATTAAAAAAACAGTCCCATAATGATCCCAGGAGGCGGGTTATTATGGGGCTCATTTTACAGATGAGGACATGAAGCCCAGAGAGGTTGAGTCATTTGCCCAAGGTCACACAGTATCAAAATGGCAGAGCTGAGATTCATACCAAGGCTAGGATTGATTTCAGAAAGAAAGGGAGTCCATCCAGACATTAAATACAATGAAACCTTGGACATCTTATTAAGGGGATCACCCACAAAAATGACCATGAGCCCCTCTGAGAAGCATCGCGAGTGACTCTTCCTGCCCTTGAGAAGATGAACTCTATGGCCTTGGAAGTTCCTTCTGGTCTGAGGCGCTGATGATGGAGAGCATCGGCATGGCATGCCCGGGTAAAAAGGTGCCAAGAGAAGACTGTCCGGAGAGGTACCACCCTGTGCCGGGGAGAGTGGTAATGTTGGGTCACCAAAGTTGACCTTGCCTGCAGCTGCTGATAGAAGAAAAGAGAGAGCTAGAGAAAGCCCTGAGATTCTTGGTGCCAGAAAGGAAAAGATGAGAGATGGAGGAGGGAGGAGTGTGGCACCTTGCCAAGGAATGTAAGTGGTCTGAGCTCGCTGGTGCTGAAAGATAGGCCATGATGGGCTTTGGGGACCAGTTAAAGCACGGACCTGTCCTCACCTAATAACGAAGAGAGTGCGGCAAAGAACTCCTCGGGAAAGTTCCAGAATGAGGACTGGGCACTATTCCTTCTGGGTAGGGAAAACCCTACCCTAAGGGACAGCAGGAGCCCTGGGACTGGGTCTGACTCCACCCCTGACCACCCACGTGACCCTGGTGAGCTGCAGGTTTCCTGTCTGACCTCATTTTGCTCATCTCTATAATTGGAGTAACACAGTCCCAACCTGATAAGGTATTGCGACAATTCAACAAGATTTGCTTGGCACGGGTCCTGGCACAGAGCAATGTACTCTTCAACTACTACCTTACCACCTTCTTCTTAGAATTTTCTGAAAAAAAAAATTATGTATACACACACACACACACACACACACACACACACACACAATCTCCAGTGGGGAAATTGTTAATATTTCATGAGGTTGTGGTTAAGCCAAGAACTAAATTCTCAGCCAAGGAAATCAAATTAAAAAACCCCTGGGGGAGTCAGTTCCGAGGCACTGACAAGCCTCTCTAATACCCTCTCTGAATCTTGGTCTGTACCACGGCACTGGAACGCTTTTTGCTTTAAGTGCTTTTCATCAGGTATTTGAGCCTTTGCTTGCACAGTGACACATGCACCCTTAGTGTCATCAGCTGACAGGACTCAACTGGGAACAATGGACTCTTGATGATCCTACCTAGAAGGAATAGTTTGGGGGGAGGGCAAGCGATTCAAAATGGGGAATAAAAAAATGCCTGGGTCCGGGAAAGATCTTTGTAAGGGAGAAAACTGCTCCCTAGTGATTTCAGCTTCTCTGTTCTCCACTTGGGTTTTGCACAGCTTCACAGCTAATCAAAATACAGTGGCTGGAAACACCTCTTGCTTACTAACTGTGATTGTCTCCACTTTACAGAGGGGAAACTAAGGTCCAGAAGGGTACACACCCTTGCCAGGATGGCACAGCTAGCCAGATGCAGTGTCAAGACTCAAAATTCACTCTGGAATGTTGTCCGTGGATGGCTAGGCTAGCAAAGTTCTCACTCCTCCTGGCTTGGGGGCCAAAATCAAACAGCTAGGTCGAAGCCAACCAACGCCAGCACCCACATATCCCCAAAGATCCCAGAGACACTGAGCGGTGAAGTTGTCCCAATGGGAAAACAAACGAACACCAGACAGCGACTTAAAATGATTTGATGCTTATATTTGGGTTTGATGGTGTGCTGCGTTCTGAAGCAGGGCATGGGGGCCGCATCTGGCTGTCACACCTTTCCAGGGCCAAATACCCTTAATTGTGGGGCCTCCTGGGGTGTAAAAGTAAACAAGAGCCTGTCTTCTTTGCAAAGTACCTCACTTCCTTACACCAGTAAGAACTGGAAAGCAAGCCTTGCCTTTGAGAATGGGTAATTTGGATTTAATCTAAATATGGAAACGAGAAGGTCTCCGCAGCTCACTCTACGTGACATCCCCCACCGTCCCTGTAACTGTGCTCCATAGCTGCATAATGAGAGCTGTTGTGGTAACCAGTTACCCAAAGCAGTTTTCAATGTAGGGATTCAAGGGTTAACCAGGGCATGGCAGATTTTATTATAATGTCACTTGGTTCTTACTACCTGGCCCCAGAAAGAGAAAATAGGTTGGTGCAAGGGTTTCTATTTGTTATTATATTTATTCCTGACATATTCATTATGGTCGCTGACATGTCAGCAAAAGCTATTGTAGGACTTCCAAGAAAATATCATAAAGGGTTGACTCAGCTGAAAGGGTTGCTTTTTGTCTTTCTTCTCCCACCACCACCACTTTTTTTTTTTCTTTCTCCCAGAACGTAGATGTAATGGATGGAGCTCCAGCAGCTTTCTTGGACCATGAGACCTCTAAGAAAGACGTTTGCAAAATGTTTAAGAAAGACTTCTGAAGACCTTCATGGAGCTAATCGCCAGATCCCTCATTTTTTGGACTGTTAATGGAAAAGGGAATAATATTCCAAAATCAAACTACTTGAGCTTAAATCCTAACCCTGCTATGTCTTACTTTGGTTGCTACTAACCGTAGGCAAGTCATTTTAAACTCTCTTGTGCCTCAGTTTCCTCGTCTAAAATACAGAGATAATAATATTACTAACCTCACAGATTCTTATAAGGATTAAACACACGCAAATATAACTAATAGGAAGAACTATATACATAGATACACATTAAAAAAAAAATACAACTCCCACCAGTGGTGACCTGCCAAGACCATCAGCTAGTTTTTGTTTCTTAGATGCCAACACATCCCTGTTTTTTTTTTTTTTTCCCTGAACCCGGTTTTGCATTTTGTGGCTTGTTTTTAAGCCATGCAATCCAATAACTCCCCTTTCCCTAAGTTGACTGTGAGCACAGAATCCTACCCAGCACAGTCCTTAACCCACGGCTATTGCAGACATTCAGGGCAGCCAAGACCCACAGTAGGAATCCTGCCTCTGCCACCGTCAGGATGGGCCAGTCCATTGTCCTTATGTCCTTCAATTTCAACAGCACCCAAACTCAGAAACATGATCGTGAATTTCCGGAAGATGTAGACCAGTTTGTCACGACACTCAGCCTGGCTTAGCAGGCCCACGATTGCTCTCCAGGATGAAGTGAGTGCTGCCTGAGACAAACTGCTGCCTCTCATGCAGGGTCGTCCCCGTTAAGACCCCTCTCCAGCCACTAGCTAATGTTCCTGCTCACAAATCCTCGCCTTCAGGTTTCCATGACAGTTGGGGGAGGGGTTCTCACTGTGCTAAAAACCAAACCTTCCCAATGACTCAAGGACCTGCCGTTGGGCAACGTCCAGGGCAATGGTTTCTAGGATGTTCCCTGAGTCGAGCATGGGGCGGTCTTAATTGTACAAGTCACCATGAGTCTGCAGTCCTTCACTTCTGTTTATTTCTTAGGAGCCTCTTAGACAGAGGGCTGGTCTGGGGCAGCCTTTGTGCCTGACAGAAGCAGCCAGATTTCTTGGGGACTGTTTTAATATGGGTTCCCTCCCAAGAGATGCAGAGATAAGGATTCAAGTAAAGAATTTTGTTTAGCTGACGATCCCAGGAAACATCAGTGGACAAATGGGGAAGCGAAATAAGGGCAGAGGCCGGTCGATGGAGGGTAGGACATTGGGCCACTTAGCACCAGTGGGCCACTGAGCTCAATCCTGCTGAGGAAACTCCCAGAGTCAGTGTAGACCAATGCTCAGAGTTATCGCAGCAGAAAGAGGGGAGGCACTAACATTTACCTCCTGATGGGGAGAGCTGGGCTGCTAAGGAGCACTGGCTAACACAACACCATCCCCTGCGGCCGAGGACCACACAAGCACGCACACAGTTCTGCTCGCCAAGACCCGTGCTTCCGCCAGGGGTGACCAGCTGTCGGCCTGCGCTTGTTAAGATGGACCCAGGTGACATATGCTCACAGGAAAGGGGTCGTTCAGACTGTACCTTCCACTGCAGAACACATCCGGTTGATGGCTAAGTTTGAGACACAGCCACTTGAGCTCCTGGGCTGTGGAATCCGAGTTCCTGGCTGGCCACCAATTTGAAGACCTCAGTTCCGGGCTCCAACCACCTCCATAGGATACACTTAGAGAAAACAAGATCCAGGAAGGTAAATGGCCTGCTTGTCAGCTATTGCTAGCTCCCCTCAATAGTCTTCACTCTTCTTCTTTACTAACAGAACCCCAGTATGCCCCCAGATTCCTCTCCAGGTACAGGTGGCTCTGTGATACATTTCTGGCCAATGAGACACAAACTGAGGGTTTCTGGAAAACCTCTTCTCTCCACCCTTCTTCATGCTCGAAATGCTATTTGCCAGAGGTGGCAGAGTGTGGCAGTTAACACACAAATTGTCTGGAGCCAGACTCCTGGGTTCCACACTCAGCGCTGCCATTCACCAGTCCTACGACTTTGGCTCCAGAGTGACTTAACCTCCCCAGGCTTCAATGCCCTTCCTCATACTGATTTGGGGGAACTAAATCAGTTAATATATGCAGAGCCCTTGGGACAGCACCTGCAAATAGGAAGGCTGTGAGGATGTTGGCCATTGTTTTAAGTTTCCGGAGGTGAAGCAGCCCTTTTGCAACCATGAAGCCACACAAACACAAGGGTGGAAATAATAGCGCAAAAAGACAGAAAGGCCCAGAGCACTGACAGTATGGCTGAGTAGTTGCACACTCTATGACCCTCTTATATCCACATTCTTGCTGTGGGAGACAAAACGTTTGTTAATTAGTTGGAAGTTGTATGAATAGTATACATTTGTTTTAAGTAAATATGCAGATGAAAGATTCAACCTTCGAAGCAAAAGGTTGTACGAAGAGAACTGGTAGCTCTTAGAAACCTACTAAGGATTCCACAGAGAAACTAGCCTGGAAGAGCAGCTGCTGAATTCCTGCTGTGTTTGTGTGACATGTTGTGAAGCTCACTTCTGACCGTCATAATTAGTAAATTCCAACATTTTGTTCACTTACTTAGTTTTTACAGTCCAAACGCTGCAGTTACATTTAGCATAGCGGTTGGGACCAAAGCGTCTACAGCCCAAGTGTTTGGGTCCAACCCCGGCTCCACCCCTTGCTGACTTCATGACCTTGGTCAAATTCTTTGGGCCTCAGTTTCCTCATCAGGGAAATGGGGATGATAATGATTGTGCCTCATCTACTGTTAGTACGATTAAATGAATTAACTCATGAAAACACTTAGAATGTTGGTGCATAGTAGATACTCAATCAATCTTGGCTTAAATTAGTGTTACTGTATGTTGCCACGGGTCTGTTCAATGATGTGCCCAAGGCCACCCAGCTAGAAACCAAATAAACTCTAGCCTGAGTCCCCCTTCTCCCCAGCCACTGACTCTGGAGGCCCTGCTTCACTCACTAAAGCACCTGAGGACTCACCTCGGACTCGGGACTGCTGCTGCTGGCTCCAACTCTATCTAGGTTTGTGGCTTCCGTCAAGCATTTAGTCCTTCCTACCTGAACCTCAATAGATTCATTTGTAAATAGGTCACAAATAACTCCCAAAGTTCCAAACATCAAATTTCTATGATTTCTAATTCTATCGATGCTTAGAAAGATTCTCTAGCATAAGTGTGCAGTTTTCCAACAGAAGGTGCCGTAGGTTTACATCTTCCCAAGGTGGCCACGACAGTATCTCGCATGCCCAGTGCTCTTTCACCAATGAGAGGTCAGGTTTAGGTCCCCTCCCCTTGAATCCGTTGGCTTTGTGACCACTTTGTTTAACGGAGTCCAGTGGAAGTGCTGCTGTGTGACTTCCGACGCTGGACACAACACACCATGCAGCTCTTGCCTCGCCCTCTTGGGACTCTGGCTCTGGGGGAAGCTGGCTGCCACAGAAGATGTTCAACAACTCTGAGACCACCATGCTGGAGGGGCCCATTGTGGGCTCCATTTCACAGCCCCCGGAGCTCCTGGACAGCAGTAAGCATTGACTGGTAGCTCTAAGAGCATGCCATCTTAAATGTCCAAACCAACATCTGACCACCACCAAAAGAGACACCCCACTGAGATCCACCCACCTAGCCCTTCTTGGGTTCCTGCCCCAAAGAATCATGAGCAGAACAATATGGTTGTTTTAGCCACTAAGTTTTGGGTAATTTGTTACATAGCAAGAATTAGCGTTTCTAGGCGGGCATTCTTGCCCGTTCTCAGGAATGTTTTTCGCTTTCTCATTCCCGAATCCCAAGATATAAACTGTTTTCTGTTCTCCACAATGAATCATTTCCACAAACTGACGGCCGATACTCCCAACCACCTGGGTTCAAGGAACCCATTTCCCCGATTTCCCGACCAACTTTTCTTGGGATTTGGGAACGGGAAAGCGAAAAAAAATTCCTGAGAATGGGCAGGAATTCCCACCTGGAAACCCTAGCAAGAATAACCAGAACAGATAACCCGTATCACTCAGTATGTTATTGATGAAAATAATTTGCACTCACTTAGGATATTCCATTAGCCCACGCTGGTGATAATCACACTGCCTCTACAAGAAACACTCAGCACTTCTGTCCTTTCCCAAGCAAAAACCTGGTGTATTTCATCTTCCTTTCGAGGGAAATACCCATGACTACATTTGTTTCTTCTGAATGTTCTTAGGAAACTTTAGGCAGTTCTGTGCAATATTAAGGTCCAAACCTCAGCCCGGATTCCAGCCAAGGTAAGAGAAGTCCCGAGTTCAGCGAAGCCAGATTTCCGTCCTGCTAGAGAGGGAAAGGTCCCGCTGCTGGTACCAGCCACGAACCTCACAGAACCTAAAGTGTCACACTCTAAGGACAGGCCAGTGGGAATTCAGATTCTGTGTCTCAGATTCTGTGTCCCATTAAGCTGCATAATGATGACACTGTTGTCTTCAAATGTTCTTGTGCTGGGTTCTTCCCAAGGTGCCTTAACTTGGCCAAGAGCTGATTAACACACATCAGCTAATTTGGCCTCCTAGGGTCTCTAGGTGTTATTTAAAAACTGCTGCTCCACTCCATCAACAAGGGGGCCAGGAGAAGGCAGACTCCTCTCCCTTAGGCCCAGTTTTAAAGGGCTGGCTACACTGCTTCACCGGAGATTAAGGGGCAACGCCTGGAGGCTCCAGAGGCAGAAATTCTGGGGTATGGCAAGGCTCCCCAGTAAGGTGGGGCTACCCCTGAGACCTGGGCTCTGAGGCTTGCCAACTTCAATGTTTCTTGGAAGCTGCCCAAGTAGAACTCAGCCCATGTGACTTGTCCCACTCCTGCAGAGAAGGGGAGATACAGCAAGATCAGAAAAAGAAGCACTTGCACAGATGCTCGAAAAACCAGCACAGGAATGTCTTCTAGGTGGAGCCTCAGTTTCTCCTTCTGTAAAATGGGGAGACTATCAGTACTCCCTAGGATTGTCGTGAAAATCTAGTAGGATAAAAATGAGGGGTTCTGAGCTCAGTCTTGGCATTTAGGGGATATCTAATACAAGGCACTGTGCTGTTTTGATGTGAGCCTGGCATCCTATGGTGAAAGCTTCCAGCTCCTGGCTCATTCCTTTCAACTCACAACTTCGAAGGAGTCAGGCCCTGGCTCCCTGCTCAACCGCTTCAGGCCTCAGTTTTCCCATTTGTAAACTGGAGTTCCTTTGCCATTGCCTTATGTGGACTGATTGAGGTGATGGGGAAAGGGGGCCCAGAATCAGTACTCAGTGCAGGATCCATTCCTGAGCCCAACTATTAAGTTCCCAGGAATCTGGATGATATGCATGCTTGCCTGGCGTCGTCTCCCAGAGCTGGAGTTCCGGAGTTCCAGGGATCTGGGTTTCAGGGTTTAGGGAGCTGTGGCTGAGGCCAGATACCCCGGCCCACAAGCCCAGGGTCTGACAAGGATCTGCATCCAGCAGGACTGCTTGCTCTCTAATCCATCACCTCCCTGCTCCTCCCGCCTCCTCCTGATTTAGCGTATGGATACCCCTCCCCTCTCTTCTTTTTTCTCTCCTTGCTCCCTTCTCCTCTCTCCTCTCACCCAGCTTCTCACATTTTTAGTTCTTTTCAGCTTCTGAGGCATCTTCCTGAAGCCCCAGATCCCCAGTTCTCTGCACTCTGACCTTCACCCAGGTTCCCGTAACTAGAGCAAGCACTATGCCCCCACCTGCCCCAGTGGAAACCCAGCAGGCCCCAGGCTCCCTGGACCCCTTATGGGGTGCATAGGTCTCCCTCTTGGGCCCATGAGGCTCAGGCCCACCACCTTGTGCAGGGAGGCAGGTGTCAGGGGGCAGGCGGGGAGCCAAGTTCACCAGCGTGGGACCTAGAGCAAGTGCTAAGCTGGTGGTGTCACTGTGAGGACTGGGACAGAAAACGGACACAAAGACCCGAGTAACTTCATTGGTGGCAGCTGCAGCTATTGTCATTAATCGTTTACCATCAAGTACTTAGGGTGCCACAGCTGAAAGATCCCTGGGACAACCAGCCCTCTTGGCTGTAACAGGAGGATGAAGCCCTACGGAGTTCACAACCACCCCTACTCTCTCCAAAATTTTGCTCTCAGGCTGTGTAGACAGGGATGGAATCCATGTCTGCCAACTCACATGGGGCATCTGCTGCATGGATCTCTTGCCAACAGGGAGTTCAGTGGGGCTGGAACTCCTGTGACTGAGGGTCACTCCCCTACAACCACCGTGGCACCGTGCGGGAAATCCAGATTCATGGGCTATTCTGCTGGAGGTTCCACACAATAGGTCCAGGCTTGGAGCCCTGGACTCTGTATTTAAAAGGTGAAAGATTTATAGGATCTGAAGAGAATCCAGAGTATGGACTGTATTTATTAAGCGTCAGGGTGATTCCAATGATTTGGCCGGGTTTGACCGCCTGCGCTGACCCCAGGTGTCAAGGCTGGCTCACTTGTTACAGGTGAGTTCACCCCGTTGATCAGATCGGGGCCCTGGGGCCTGGCGGTCATGATCTCAGAGCAACAGCTGCTTGCTCAGGCCTGTAACCTTTCTCTGGGCTCCAGCTTCAGTCTCACCTAGGGAGCCTGAGGACCCCGCGGAGTGTTTTGAAGGTGAGGGGGGTGTCGAGTGGTCAGGCTCAGCCTTCTGAGTGCCGGGGTGGTGCGTGCTCCCACGGTTACTGTGGTTCGCCTCACCAGGCTCACAGGCCGCGGGGTAGAAGCTCAGGGGCGCGCGGAGCGTGGGGTGTCGGGTGCACTGTGTCTGCGGCCAGGTCTCTGGAGGCCGCGCCATGCAGGGGGACCGGGGAAGGGGAAGTCGCAGCCCGGGCAGAAGCACGGAGTGGAGAGCAACTCCTTCCCAAGGATTTGGGCGCCAGGGGCCCGACGGGGAAGCGAGGGGGACGCTGGAGGGACTGGCCCGAGTGGGTTGGAAGCACCTTCGCCTTCGGGAGCGGCTCCCCCACTGCCGCCCCCCTCCCAGCTCAGCCTGCGGTTCCCCGCTCCCCTTTTTCTCCCCTCTTTACCCCTCCGAGTTTCTTCCTCCCTATTTCTCTCCTCCCCGGCTCCCCCCTCCCCACGCTCTCCTCTCCGCTGCTCTGCAATTCCGCATCCACCGGCGCACCCCTCGCAATTCTCCTGGCCCTTCAACGTCCCCTCGCGTCTTCTCCCTTCGCGGGCTCCCCTCCAGCCACCCCCCCTCCAGCCACCCCTGTATGTCTGTGTCCTGGAGTCCCCTGATTCATTCCGCTCTCTGCGCCCCTCGTCTCCCTGCTCCTCGCGGCTCAGTCCGGCCGCTCCCGCCGGAGCCGAGGCGCTCGGGCGTTCGGTCCCCGCGCCGGGGTTGTTTGGCGGGGTCGGGGTCGGCGTGCGGCGAGGCAGGCGAAGGGGAAGGTCGTGGCGTCCCGGTCCCGCACAGCTCAGTGGGCACGTGGAGACGCGTCCCCACCGCCCTTCCGCTCCACGGCACAGGGGAGCCCCGGGGCCACCGTCGCCGCGACTGCCCCCATTAGACCCACCTCGTCTTCAGCGCGATCTTTACCCATTTCCCTTTCGAATAAAAAGAACTCGGGGTGTCACATTGAACCTTGACCCTATTCACGATCCGTGCCTGTGATAGTAAAACTTTATTTTAAAAGTAGAGGGGAGAAATTCCTAAGATAGAGTTAAAAACTACAGATAATCTTGGTCGGGTGCTGTCATTGGAAAGGGAGGAAGCTGGAGCAAAGGTATTGTTCACTGGAGTTTGTGTTTCATATTAGAAAGAAAGGAAGAAATAAAGGCAGCCGTTTGTTAAGCTAGGACCACAGGCTTGGGGTTTGTTCATCCTGAGGATCAACTTGCAATCGGGACATTTCTTACCCTTCGTTTTGGGAACCCTCAGTGGGGAAGGAATGAGGACACAGCGTCGGTTACAGTGATTATTACCACCTTGCGGACCTGCTCTGTCTGATCCCTGCGGCCCCGATGAGGCTATTATTGGAGCCCCATTTACAGGACTCCAGGGGATTCAGAGCCCAGCTGGGATGACCGAGCTGGGGTGGGGTGGGGGTGGGCGGATTGAGCATTACAGAAGCGGGACACAAATTCCTCTATTAAATGTCATCAGCCTGCCTCAGGCAGCCCCTGGCCCCCTCCAGATTCATTGAAATCCACTCACAATCAGAGAGGCCCACAGGCCAGAGAGAATCCTGAGTGTGAGAAAGGCCAGTTCCAGGGCAGACAGTGTAGAAATGCCCCATTTCGCTAAAGAAATCGTAATTCTGACTTGCTGTCTTCTTGAAAAGGAGCTCCCCGGGTCACTGGCAGTGGTTTGCTCTGGGTCCACGCGGGACCTGCATTTCTAAGTCATTTCTCTCTCTGACGCTTGAAACTTGGGCGACATTCATTGTTTTTGTTACAACAGGGCACAAAAGAGTAATATTGCAAACATGATTGTTTTTTTAAGTTAAATAAACAAGGATGAGTCATTGAGGGTGGAAAGGAATTATGGGCAACTTGGGACAATAGGGAGCTTATTTAGCCCATGTCCAGTCTCTGCCGATGCAAAGAACTGGTGATGTCCCCCCCACAGATCACTGTAAAATTGAATGAGTCCACGTGAGAGCTTGTAGAACACTGCCTGGCTCCTAGTAAGCGTTCAATGTTAGTGTTGTTCTTGTTGTTAAAATAGTCACCATTTGATCCACCATGCCCAAATGAACTGAAATTCGATTTCCATGTCTTCACTGCATTTAGTCTGAAGCCTCGGCTGCCTCTACAATGGCCGACGAGGAAGCGCTGCTGGCTCCCCTGGCATTCAGCCTCCCTGGCTCCGGGTCTGCAACAATGTGACAGTCCATCTGATTTGGAAAGGGAAGGTGGCCTCCCAAATGTCCTTGCTGTTCCCCTGATTTAAGCTGCAAAACGGGCAGTTCTATGTCCTAGATGCTTCGCTAGCTCCCTTTCTTTCCCTGAGCTGCATCTGTGCAGGACACACAAACTTAGAATAAAGAGCCTCGGCCAGGAATTGCATAGACTTATGTTGACTTTGCCAATACATCATCCTCACCCCGTCCCCAAAGCCCATGTGTGGAACGGAACCCTGAAGGGCTCAGACGCTGCACCTACACTCCACTTTTCATGGGAAATCTATGCTACACAGAGACGCTAGCTGCCCTGACACAGACAGCTGAGGGTAGGGGGATTTGGGGACAGCTGAGAGCCTTAAAGCAGTTTTCTACTCCATGACCATGAATAAATATATTGTAGAAAAATATTGAAGGGCTACGGAGAGGTTCAAGCAATTAAAGAAAGACAATAATTTGCAAAGACAGCACTTCCATAATTTGAGCCTGTTTCTATAATGGCAGAGAAACTAACAGTAATAACAACAGCTGACGCTTGCTGGGTACTGACTCACTGCCAGGCACTGCTCCCCAAACGGTATGTGTGTATGTGTGTGTAAAACTTGCCCAGGAAAACATCAAAATGTGAAAACTGGTTATCTCTTGGTGGTGGCATTTTCATGTGTTTTTCTTTTCCCTTTGTGCGAGTGCACATTTTCTAGATCGTCTACAACAAATATATGTTACTTTTGTAAACTATTTCTACAAATTTTTTCTTAAGAAACATGAAAAGTCAGGTTGAGTCCCTTAGTAAGTAGAGACACTGGTAATAGAAGTGACAGCCCTGAAACGAGAAGCTGGCCAGCTCTGCACCCAGCTCCTCCACCCTCCCTCAGGACTAGCTGGAGTCCCAGTTTGTCACCTCCACAGAACTGGATGGAATTGGTTTTAGGATTTTCTATGGTTGCTTAGCAGAAGCCTTTGCACATACTATGTGATCAATACTTGATATTAAATAATACCTTTTCAAAAGGATGTTTTACAACCTCCCCAGCCATGTCAAGGTCCAACAAAAACCTTTCCCTTTCAGGCAGGCAGTTTTCCCGGACCCCTGAGATGAATTTGCCTCTTAGCAGAGTATCTGTTCTAATTAGGAGAGGGAAGAGAGGTGAAGAAGAGAAGGGCAGAGAGAACACTGATTCCCTCTGGTACCAGGTCCTGAGCCAAATAAATTGCACGTCCCATCCCATCTGATCAGAACCTTCTGGAAGGAGGGTAGGGGGTCCCCACATTCCAGATGAGGAGGCCAAGGCTCAGAGAAGCTCAAGCCAGCCCCCAAAGCCATGCAGCTGGGATGGGACGCGATGGCATGGAGCAGGTCCGCCACACATCCCTCTTTTGTCACTATTACTGCTTCTTTCCTCATCTGTTGTAATGGTAGATACATTCAGCTGAAAAAACTGTTCAATTACACCAAGAAATGACACCGTTGTTGTTTGAACTGAATCGGTCAATCGGTTTAATTAAAGTCTGCAGGCTGATAGCCCGTGTTGCAGGACTACAGACAGCCTGCGCTGATACTGCAAGCCTGTATCTTAGCAAAACAGAGCTCTGCCTGGGAGAGGGGTGTGAACTTTGGTTTAAGAATGTTATCATTTCATTAAAAAAAAAGGCAGGCAAAACTATTTGGTCAACAGTGAAATTAATTTACAAATGACCCTTCCCATGTATCCTATAAACTTTCCCTTCTCCACATTCTGAGGATCTGTGTTTGGGGGGAACATTTTGTTGTTGTCTTCAATCAGACATGAAGTAAAAAAGAGCAAACCATTTTGTCACCAATATTGTGACGACTCTATGGTGAAGTGTATATTCCACATAAAATACGTGACTCCTCTCCATACAACTCTGTTCCAGGAATGTTAAGCTATGAGCTTCGAATGGAATCATTGCTATGCCCAGGGTAACAACCACCCCCATGGACAGAAATGCATCACTAACCTCCCACAGCTCACCGAGTCTTGCGACAGGCATTGGAGGTGGGGGGGGGGGCGGAAATCCAAACAGAAAGACTTTTTAAGCAGCTTCTGTGTGCGTGCATGTTGGGGGCTCGGAGGTGCCTTAGCACAGTTCATTCCTTCTCTCCGTTTGCTCTCCTGAGAAACCCAAGGGGCCCCGGCAGATCAATACTCATGTAATAGAGCTTCAAGTTACAACGGCAGTTACAATTCTGGGCCAACAGTTTAACAAAAAAGCTCTGGTAGCCAGCACCCTAGGTTCGCATCCCACTCTACCTCTGATGACTTTGGACTAGACTGTCAGCGGGGTCAGGACTAGGGTAAGGGGTGAGGCTCCTATCTCGGGTACAACATTAAAGGGGGCACCACAAAACTCAGTCATCAAGATACATGATATTTTAGTGCAATATTTTTTTAAAAAATCAAAATGGTTGCAGAAAAATCCAGATAAACAAAATACTCAGAATTTTCAATAAAGGTAGGATCCGACCCTACGCGTGCCTCAACCCTGATCCTGACCCTGTATCCTGGCTTTATTTGAACATTTGGTATTTTGCTTCTCATGGATTTACTTGTGTGTTATTTTAGATCTTTCTTCTTGTTGACTTGAGTTTTTCGGAGCCCCCTTCGATTGTGTGCCTGAGGCGAGTGTCTCCTTCCCTCCCCTTCCTCCCTGCCCTGTGCATAATCTCAGCCCTTTGAACTTTAGTGTCCTTAGAAACCCAAATGGGAGGGGCCTTCCCAATGCCCGTGCCTGCGGGGATTCTGAGGGTTTGCAACCACCGAAGGAATGAATGTGCGACTTCCAGTCCGTTATCCTCCACACATCCACACACGGTATTGTGCGCACTCTCTCGCAAAGCACAGGGGCCAATTTCTACGAAGTCCCAGAACCTCAGAACTTACAGTCTAGCTGGGGCACCCAGAATAGCAGAAAAAGCGAAAGCCCAGGGTGGGGAGGCCAGGCCGTGTGAATGAGTGACGTGAGAGGTCAGATGGGTGCACAAGCTAGGCTTCACCCTGGACCAGCAGAGGTGGCCCAGGGGCCTTCCTTCCGGGATCTACCTGGGCCTCAGAGAATTTGAGGCGTTGGGGGAGAGAGAGACAGCACATACCTGAGATAACGGATACAATGATTGGTTTTAAGAAAATCTCCATGTGCAGCCACTTACCTCGCTAAGGCAAAATGTCGAGTTGAGTTACAAGGTTTAAAGAGGGTTTTGGAAAACTGACACATCAATGCCTCCCTATAAGGGAAAGTTCCCTTTTCTTTCTAGCTGATACACATGCAAATACACACACACACACACACACATATAGTCACGCACTAGCCTGCAGGCGTCTCCCAGCCAGCACTCTAGAAGCCATACCAGCCTTCCTGCTTCCCCCCTCATCCCAGCACCGCTCCCCTCTAGAATAACCTCGAAGCCCCCAGCAAGACCAGCTCTGAACCGCCTTCTTAGGTGGACTTGCTGGCAGGTCCCATGTCCTTGGGCAGCTCTTTCTAGAGGTTTGTCAGGTCTCCTTACCTACATTTGCAAAGGTGCACTGAGCAGGTGTGTCTGCATGTCACTCAGGTCTAATTTGTGGTGTAGGTAAGTCCTGAATTCTTGCAAAGAATTCTTAAATCCTTTCTCAATCCCTCTGGCCTGTGAGCAAGCCCCCTAAATCCAATCAATTAACACAGCCCAGAAAGTCAATCCGTTTGAATGAAAGCTAGATGCTTACACCTAATCACCCTTCCCTAGGGGCTGGTTAAACCACTGTACGTCTGCAGGAAGGAGCCCTGGGTAGACATAAAAGATCGGGGAGAACTGTGTGTGTTGACATGGAAATATGTCCCTGACATATATTGTTAGGTTAAAAAAATCAGGTTCCAAACTAGCAGTCTAATATGATTCCACTGGCTTTTAAAAGGGTGTGTTGTGTGAGTGTTTATACAAAGAGATGTCTGGGGCAGGGAGCGCTGGGGGCCACCAAATGTTGCCAAGGTTACTTAGGGTGAGAAATTGGGAGGGAAGCATTTTAACAAGTCTTAGGGTTTTTGCAATGATTAAATTTGCTGCATAAGTGTATGTTAACTTAGAATTTAAAAAGAACCAACTAAGCTATTTTCATTTAGCACTTTTGGTGGCTATGAAGTACCCAGTTTTCCAGGTAAATCCATAGAGACAGAAAGCAGATTATGGTACTGGGGAGAGGGCGTGCTTCATGGGGACAGGGTTTCCTTTGGGGTGATGAAAATGTTTTGGAACTACCATGTTTCCCCGAAAATAAGACCTAGCCAGACCATCAGCTCTAATTCTTTCTCTGTCTCTCTTTTTTCCACCCTTCTTTATTATATACAATATTGAGATGATTATAGGAAATAAATATTTTGGAGGAAAAATTAATATAAGATGTGGTATTATATTACATTACATTATATTATATTATATTATAGACCCGGTCTTATATTATAGTAAAATAAGACCGGGTCTTATATTAATTTTTGCTCCAAAAGATGCATTAGAGCGGCTGGTCTGGCTAGGTCTTATTTTCGGGGAAATACAGTAGATAGTGGTGCTGGTTGCACAACATTATGAATGTGCTAAATGCTACTGAATTATTCACGTTAAAGTGGTTAATTTTGTTATGTGAACTTGACCTCCATTTTTTTTTAAAGTGCCTGATTTTCTCTTGTAACACAAGCCACCTGAATTATCTATTTATTTTCAAGTTATGTATTTACTACTTTACCAGGTTTGGAGAACGGTGGTGACAGTCAGAAGACTGGTCAGTCTGAAGCAGAGACCCAATTTCCGACTCTGCTTTTGTGTAAGTCAGAGGAAGGGGCTATAAAGAATCTCCACCGTTCCTCTTGGTTCAAAAAATAGTGTCCTGGAGAAGGGAACCTTTCCACGAATGACGTCTGATCACTCCTTTATATACCCTGCAGGTCTTAACTTCTTAACACAAAGTTCTAGTCTGACATCCATTGAAACCAGACCTTCCAGAATCTTCCTTTCAGGGGCAAAAACAATAAAACAAAACAAAACAGAAAAGTTCTTTCTCTATCTCTCTTCTTTCCACCCTTCTTCATTACATACAATATTGAGATGATTACAGGAAATAAATATTTAAAAGGAGTAAATCATCAATGAAAAATGTAAAATTGGGGGAGCTGAATATCAAGACTTCAAGAAGGAAAATCATGAGAATATCGTTGAAGCTATGAAATCCCGCACAGCTGGTCATAAATTCAGCTCCACGATATATTTACATCGTATGTTTACCTCCAGAGGACACTCACTCAGTTCAACCTCATGAAGCTCCTGAGAGGTCCAGAGAGGCTGGAAACCTCTGCATGGGAGGACAGACATTGAGGGCCCGCAGACCCCTGCCAACACTCGCCCGAACCTCCAAACTGACTAGCCTTTCCTTCACGCCATGTATGCAGAACAACCCCGCACACACTATAGTAACTGGCTCATTGCACGCGTGTGTGCACGCGCACACACACACACGTCCAGACCAGACAAGCATAGTTTTATGTCAGCAGTTGAGAACATGAGCAAAATTTCGGCCACACTCAACACGGTGATGCATGACCCCCATGCATCACTGAGCAAACGTGTGGTGGGGGTGGGTAGGGTGGGGGTGCAAGGCTCACAGAGGGAGGTTGGAAGGTGCTGGAGAAAGGACGGAGGTGAAATGGCCTATAAATGGTTGTCTTGATCTCTCGGGAACCTCATTTACAGACTATCTGCTGGAGAGCAGCTTCACACGTGCAACATTGTCTGTTCCTTCTCTCTGTCTCTCTTTTTTTCCAGGTTCTCTTCTCTTCTCTCTCCCTCTCTCCCTCCCTCGCTCTCCCTCTCCCATCTCTCTCTCTCCTTCAGTCTCCCCCCTCTTCCTCTCTCATCTCCCTCCCTCCCTCCCTCCCTCTCTCTCTTTCTCCCTCTCCCCCTGAGGAGGTCCAGCTGGAAGGAGACAGCACTTTTAGTTCAGTTGGTGCAGACAGGGCTAAAGTAAACACACTGGTCATTGGGCAGGCAGTTAGCAGCCTTTGGACAGATGATCAGCGTTGGGCTGGTGGCGGACCACACACACGAAGCCCCCTCAGACCACACAGGCATTTGCCTGCCCGGCCTGCCTACGCCACACGCACACACAGGCTGCCCTCGCCTCACTGCGCCTTCCCCCTGCACCATAGGCAGTTTGGAGAAGTGTCTAGAAGCACCCACAGGTTGTAGACCTGTGGCTGGCCCTGCTACTTCCAGGGGCCCAGCTAGAGTCCTTCAAACCAGGTCTTGCGGGTCTCCCCTGGAGATGCGGCGGCAAGAAGCAGTGGGGCAGGGCCTTGGGGTCTCACGCTTTGTGGGTATTGGGAGCTGTCATGTCAGCCCTCAAGGCCTCAGTGTCCAAACCTGTGAGCTGGGGTGCTAGCATCAGCCGGTGTGTAGGTTGTATGAACGCCTGCCATCCAGTGCCCACCACACCTCAGACTCTCCCTTTACTATTATTTCCCCCTCTACCCCCCGGTAAGTGGCCTGCACCCCTCCTGAGGCCTGAGGTGAGCAGTGAGAGGCCTCTCTGCACCCAGGCCAGTACCCTAAATGCTGACCATGCCTTACTAGGTGGCCACCCTCCTGCCCAGAGACAGCTCCTGATCTTTCCCTTTGAAGGACTTTCAAACCCAGGGGCCACCTAGGATGCTTGAAGCCGCCTCCTGAAAGCCTCACCAAACCGGCCTCTGACTGATGCTTGCTCATAGCCGCCCTGCTCCGTATATGCAGAGAGAGCTCCCCTCCCCCCACCAGTGAAGCTTTCTCCCCCCCCCCGCCCTCCGTTCTGCTGATACAAGGTGGGCAGGAAGCCAAAGATGGTGTTCAGGTTTCTGCTGTGCCTCAGTGTTCAGCCCCCTCCCTTCAAACACCCCCAGGGGGAAATCTTGACCCCCCCCAGCCACCCAGTCCATTCCCCGTCTCCAAGAGGGTTCCCAAGTCTTGGACACCTCCTTAATGAGGAGTTAGCCGACTAAAGGCCCTGCCTGCTGGCCACGGGGGCTGGCGGTGGTTTTGGCTCAGGCTGCATGGCTTGGAAGGAGCCCACTCCTCAGACTCACCAGGCTTATCCTATAGAGATGTTGCCCCCCCAGGGCACTGGAGGATGCCGCAGGCTAAGCAGACAAGTCTCCATCCTGGTGACACCCCTGATCACAGCTCCAGGTGGGGTATGTGGCCTCAGGCCGCCCACGGCACCATCTGCAGGCTTTTCTCTGCTCCCAGCATGGCCGACGGCTGACCAGGACCATCTGTCTTCATTATGCAGGTTTATTTGGGGAGGTGAGTGATGGGAGACTGTCATGGCTGAAAGAAGGTTTGATCTATTGGCAGACATGCTTTGAAGGCTTCCTCAAGTTTGCACTTCTGCAGATCAGAGTGAGGCGAATGGCAGCCCTGGGCTGTCCCCATATCATGAAAGTCCCAGGCTCAGAGAGCAACCCCCCGGGGAGGACTGGGTACAAGCCGAGCCTTTGAACTTTGCACTGTTGCCCACTCATCCAGTCAAATGACTCTTCCACCATCCAGTTATTTTTATCGAGCACCTACTATGAGTGTTACCAGCCCAGGCTCCGAGGACACAATGATGAGAATCTGGAGGGAGAAGCAGAGGAGGAGCAGAGAGGTAAATCAGCTTCTCAGAGAGTGAGGAGAAACCAAGAACAACTAGACCAGACAATGGAATAGAGACACTAGAGGCAGAGCAGGCGACTTCTGAGCCGGCGGTCAGAGCAGCCCTCTTTGGGGGCTGCGTTTGAATTTTGATTTCAGAAACTCTTTGGAAATACCATCAAGGGAGAATTGGTTCATCTGTTACTCTGAGTCATCCTTCAAGTTCCAGCTCTCTGGCCCTTGAGGCCTCCACCTGGTACCTCAGCCCTTAGTTTCCTCATCTGGAAAATGGGCTTGATGATGAATGTACCTAACTGCTAGAATTGCTCTAGGGATTGAAGGAGGTCATACAGGGACGGCCTTCGTGAGACCTGGAGAAATGGCAGCTGCAGTGACGTCACTGCAGGAGAATCTCAACCTTTAATCCATGGGTGGAGATAAACCAATGGGGGAGAAGCTCTGCCATCTTGGGCATGGAGGAAAGACATGGTTCCATCTCTCAAGTTTCTTTGTACCACTTCACCCCATTCTTTGGGACGGTGTTAAATTATTAGTGAATAATTATAAGTAAAGGAAGTCTTTCCGTGGAGGCACCCTGAAATCATTTTCTCCTTGCTAAAACAGGCATCGTCACACCTTGCAAAGTCATAGAGAGAGGAACAAACCAACATTAACGTGATGGAGGAATGACCTAGTGAAAAGAGTAAAGAATTCATTGGAATACCTTTACGAAATGTGGAACGGTTACTCTTTCCATCCGGTGCCTCCACTCACTAGACCTTCTGGATTGGAATCCTGGCTCCATCCCACATGAGGGTGTGATCAAAGCAAGTTACCTAATATTCCTGAACCTCAATATATTCATCCGTGAAATGGGCCTAATAACCCCATCACCAGGAGGATTGTGAAGATTGAATTTTAAAAGGTGAGGCACAGGCCCCACACATCATAGGTGAGGAGTAACTGCCTTCTGTTTTCCCTTCCCTTCTCCCCTTCCTTCTCCTACATCTCTCACCCCCACATCCTTTTTTGTTTTAAACCACCAAAATGTATTACAGAATCACTTAAAAACTGGAGGAATACCGATGAGGACACTGAAAGCAAACACTGTAAATTGAGCATCAGAGCTTGTCCTCTCTGCTTGGGGAAGCAGATTAGGGTCAGGACCAGAAGCCTGAAATGCAAGCTCTGAGCACTGCATTCTTCTGTACAGGATTTCGTGTACCTCTCCTACCTGGCTGTCCAAAGCAGAACCCATGATGGAGGAGGAAGTGCCAGCTCCCAGACAGTAAAGTCCCTGTGTCTTTGGGATCAAGGGGGCAGTGACATTTGACTTACTCTGTGCCAGGCTCCTTGAGGTTCATAAGCTTCAGTTCACGGAACACTCTCATCAACAGGAGTCATGTCCCCCACTTCATTGCCGTGGAAACTGAGGCACAAAGAAGCCACGAAGCCCCATCCCAAGGGTGGGCTGCCCAAACCCGGGAGTGGTCCAAGCCTGGAAGATGCAGCATGAGACTTTTCCATCTCCCACCAGATGTTGGCCGCTGAACAGACAGAGTGAAATGCACCAGGCTATAAAACAAATCCCAGCGCTCCTCCAGCGCGCACAGGAATTACATTTGCCTGTCAGGGCCCAGTGCAAGCATAACACAGACCCTCCTCTCCTGTCCCCAGCATGGGAGGCGTTTTGACTCCCGCTGAGAAACATGAAGGTCATGCCCTGCCGGCTTCCCCATCTGCCCTTTCCTCACCAGGGGGAAATCTGACAACAGACTTGTTATTTATGCAGCTTAATGCAATCCAGAGGCTATTGGCACATTGCAGGGAGCGGGAGAAAGGAGTCTGGCCCCACAGAAACCAGTTTCACTAGCGACGTTTAGAGCATGACATCCATAAGAGAGAGGAGGAGGAGGCTTTCTGCAGCGGGGGAGCCTCCCAGGAGGCAGTGGGGGGACAATGAAGCTCTGGAGTCTGCTGGATCCAAGGCACATTTTCGCAGTGTAGCCTAGTAGGCATTCAGTAAACATTTCTGATTAATTCTCTCCTGGGAATTGTGCAGACAAGGGGAGAGGCTCCTTGGAGCCGCATCTCTGCGGGTGAAGATGCTCAATGACTTTGGGCACGCCAGAGTATTTTCATATACAGTCTCTGCAACTGCTTCTTCTTGGGAGAAAAGCTAAGTTGGTTTTCTCTATTTTTAAGGTAGATTTTTTTTTTCTTCTCCCCAAAGGTTTATCCTCTCCAAGGACTCATAAAATCGACATTTAACAATTATTTAACACAGAGATGCTATTTTGTTTTTCTGACGAGCGGTCATGGAAAGATGCAGCCATCGTGTCAGAGAGACCTGATGTGACCTGGGCCCCACCACTCACTGGGTCTGTGATATGGGGTGGGTCACTTGATGTCCCTTCACTAGTAAAATGGTGATGGGACGGGAACTTAGTCCCACAAAGTGTGGGCTAATTTAGAGATGAGAACGCAGATGACCCAGCAGAGCATGACAGGGAGCAGGCCTCAAATTCTGGTGACTCCCATCATCATCTTCTCCCTCGTCCCCAGTTGGAGGCCCTGTGGTAAAGGAATCGTGTACACAAATGATGGAGCCTAGAAGCCTAGGTTCAAATCCCAGCTTTGCTCCTTGCCAGCTGTGTGACCTTGGGCACGTTACTTAGCCTCTCTGTGTGCCTCAGCTGGTTTCCTCATCTGTAAAATGGGGATAACAATGGTTGTGAAGATCAAGTGAATTAGTTAATAAAGCACTGAGAAGAGTTTCTGGCTCATAGATAGCTGGCTTTTATGATTGTCATTATAGGGAGAATTGCTATTCTCACACCTTTGATTTAAAATCACTTTAAAATATTTATTGCACAAACAAGAGCATGGCAAAAATAATGATAATGCAAAGGGAAAATGCTACAACACTTCTATTCTGATAAATCCTATTTTTAAGGTAGTTTTGTAACATGGAGATATTTTCGTGTCTTTGTGTTACAAAACAGCTCCTAGAGTGCTCATCTGAGATACATACAAGCATACAAAATATGCTGCATGGGTGAGCTGTCCCCTATTCAGTTAGGACCCCCTATAGGAGTTCATCATCCATCCAAAAAGATGCACGTCTGTGTGTGCGTGCGTGTGTTGTATGGACTCAGAAGCTTGACATTACAGCGTCAGTTCCAGGCCTTGCGTTTTCAGCTTCATGTTTTCACAAGCGTTCATTCTCTATTTTCTCCTGGAAAAATGACAACCTATCAGAGCCATTGATCATTCATGTCATCCATTGGCCGCCATGGCTTCGCAGGGCCCCATCTTTTACACACTTCTTGGTAATGGTCATTGTTTCCTGTGGATCATAAACCCTGTGGAGGCAGGACTTGTGTCTTTTGTTTACTGCACTATCCTCTGGGATAGCACAGAGTCTGGAACAGAAGAAGAGCTGAATAATTAATTGCAAATAAGTGAACAAATGGATGAATGAAATAAACCTTACAAATAGGATACCTTCTGTGAGATTTTTCAGAACATTTTTTTTGACAGATATTTTCTGTGAGATTTAAAACACACACGGTAACCTAGGATTCAGTTTAACGTACTCAAAGCAATTCTGGAATATAAACGTGGTGCCATGTATTAGTGCAACATTTTAAAATTTAAAATGGTTTTACACTCATGTTCTCTTTCAATCGCCTTCAAAGGCCCATGTGGTACGTAGAACCAATGGGTTTCTGCTTTCCCAGTGTCCAGCCTGAGCCAAGCCAGGCGGGCCCTGGAAGGGAGAGCCAGGCCTCCCTCCTCTAAGTCTACGGTGGGAGGGTTACAGCAATTGTTTGGTGTGGGCGTGAAGGCTCATGGCCAGCATCTTCACACTGAGGGGAGTAACGCAGTTTTCAGGGTTTTCACCTTTTTACATCCCTATTCCTGTCACTATTTCCTGAGAAGGGTCCTTGCAACAAAGTGGGTTTGTCATTTGTTTCTCCCTTTGTCAGACTCTGTCCTTCTCTGCTCGCTGTCTGTCTTACCACATCCTCCTCCCCAGGTCTCTCTCTCTGGAGGGGAACTCAGCAGCCCAGTCCACGACTCTCACCCCAACAGTGTCCACTGTCCATGCCCACTGCCTGTTTCCTGGGAATTTCAGTCTGTGTGGAGGGAGGGGGCCGGGTCCTCTCTGTCGCAGCTGGGAAGGCCGGTCCTCCGCCAGCTCCCAGGGCTGGCTCTGCTTCCTGTTTATTTCTGAGGGAGGCTGGGGACTGCGGGGTCTGTAGCCAGCCCTGTGGTCCCAAGTGAGTCAGGCCACATGAGGGGTTATCACCCCATCAGCCCAGATAGGCCGCTGGCTCTGCCATCCATCATCTGTCTTCCGTCATCATTGAAAGTTCCCTGTCCTGGAATGTCATCTTATTAGGTGGCTCAGGCCTTGATGTGCTAGCTTAGAGACCTGCTGCAGGGCTCAGCCAGTTATTTCGTTTTTGTTTTCAAAATTAGGACATACCGAGGGTGCCAAAAAAAATGTATACACATGACTTGTATTCATTTTTTGTTATTGGTATATATTGAGCATTACAACTTTAATACAGTTTTTTTCCTTTCTTAAAATGTGTATACATTTTGTGCACCCTCTGTATATACGCTTTCAAACTCTAATAAAAATTTTTATTAAAAATGGCAAAAATAAAATCATCAAAATATATAGGAATAGTCACCCATCACTCAGAAATACGATTTTGATAAATTTCATTAAACAGCTGTCTATGCAAATTGTACTTATATGATGAAAGTATACTGTTTTACAAAAAATGGGACCATGTCCTACATACTACTGCTGACCTGCTTTTCTTTTTAGCTCAACAGTGTGGCATGGATATATTTCCATGTCAACAAGGATAGCTCTACATCCTCTCTACATAGATGTACAGTATTCCCCAACCTCCGGTTGTGGCTTTTAGGCTTTTTCCAAGTTTGCTATTATGTAGCATAAACAACACCACAATGAACATCCGCTGCACATTTGCCTAAGTATTTCCTTGGGATAGAGTCCTAGAGACAGGATCACTGGACTGTAAGTCAGTCCCACGTAAAACGTTGATGAGTCTGAACAAACCAGCAGGAAACACGGAATTAACAACTGTCCTTCCACAAACCAGCTAGACCTGGGTCCCACTTCCCACTGGCCTCACACAATCCTTTCAATCTGCCAATGCTATAGGTAGAAAGTGGCATCTCGTCATTGCTCTTTTGTCTTTAAGAAAATTAGTTGGCGTATGTGTAGCAGTCGTTTATGCGCAGGGGAACTGTGTGCAGCTGTTTAGAACCAGATCTTCGTGCTACAAAGATCGTTCACATTCCACAGGTCCAACCCCCGCTCCCACACCTCCATTCATCCACCGAATACTTGAAACAGCTCACCTGTTTCTCTCAAAAGATATCGTCTTGTCGCTGATGT
Organism: Rhinolophus ferrumequinum; assembly: GCF_004115265.2. NCBI lineage: Eukaryota > Metazoa > Chordata > Mammalia > Chiroptera > Rhinolophidae > Rhinolophus > Rhinolophus ferrumequinum. Next base: position 31,313,109 of record NC_046298.1, read on the forward strand.
TCGAACACTCCCATAGACGGGTTGCTCCCCACTACCTTCCCGGCTCTGCCTTGTTAACCGTTAAAAAACAGTATATAGGGAACAGTCACATTGTACCAGGAACTAACTGTGCTAAACCTTCCACTAACAATCTCAAGCCTGCAACAGTGGTGGAAGTACATATGATGATGTCCATCTTTCTTCTAGTCAGTCAAGGTCACTGAAACACAAAAGGTTAAGTAACTTGCCGATGGCCACAGAGCTATAAAGCAGCAGAGTGAGTAGTTACACTGTGTTGCTTCTCAAACACTTGGAAACGGCACCCTTTAAAAAGGCTCACAAAGGAAACATTAGGCTGGTTAGAGATCCAGCTTACAAAACACTGTCTCAAATGATAGATAATTTTAAAGACTTCTTCTCCTACAGACTTTCTTCAGCCGCCCAAGGAAAGGAGAGGCGCTGTCAGATACCCATTGACGCTGGGCTTTGTGCCCAGAACCCCTGCTGACTCCTCAGCCTAACTGAGAAGCAGGAGGCCGGCCCAGCCTCAGAGATGGTCCAGCGGACTCAGGTTGTCATTGGTCTATCTGCGTTTGGCTCACAGGTTTACACAACGCAAAAAATGTCTAAAGTATCATTTAATTTATGTAGTCCCCAAATTAGTCCAAAGTTCCTACCCCTATTTTTCTTTCCCCTCCTGGGAGCTGTTTTGAGAGATTAGATTTTCTACCTGCAGGGAATGCCCTTAAGCAAAACATGGGCACACTTTGCAGTGACCTCACTTGTCCTCTTTCTGGCCCTGCCTTTCTGAGCTCATGTTTTTCTTCAAAACTTTATTCTCTACGTGTCTAGTCCTCGGGTCTCTGAGAAAAAGCCTGTAGCATCAGGCAGTCACATTTTAGTATGAATTCGTCCAACGGCTTATATCGTTGGACTCACCAGGAGAATATGCATGTTTTTATTTTAAAGGGGAATGTTCATCCACCAGATGGATGTCTGTGATTTAGACAGTGGGGAACACACAATTAGTTGGACAAGACACTTCTCAGCTTCACTGAAATTAATCCTTAAATTTCATCTCAGCTGTCCCTTCTGCTGGCTTGAACATGTCTCTGTCATCAAGACGTACAAGTACCAGGTGAAGCTAAGGACTGCTTTTCATCTGAGGAAGATTGGGCTATATAAAATCTTTCGTTCGTTTCAAACAGAACAGAGTAAAACTCAGCCCAAAATAAATAAACACACAAATAAATAAATAGCTAGATAAATAAATAAAAACAAAGTGCACACTGCAATCCCTTTTAATGTAAAGATCCTGTCCTGGGCCCAAATATCTTAGACCAACATGTAAAGAGAAGATGAGGATGTTGCAAAAGGTTTCATTTGGCAGCTCCGGCCGCTAGCTGGGAGCCAGCGTGGTTTGCAAACTAAATTTAAAAGCTTGCATCCCAAGACCCCTGAGCAAAGGTTACTCAAGGTCTATTCCGGGTTCAGGCAGAAAAAAAGAAGCTTTATTTGGCAAGGAAATGCCTTGTGAGAAGGCGCTTCGCTGACCAGGGGCATGGAGGAAAGCTGTGACTCAGTGCGTTTTTCTTTTGGCATTTACAGCCCTGAAAAATGATTGCAGCTTCCTCTGGCTGCCGGAGCCAGAGCCTGAAGAAGTGACCTTTAAGGAGAGTCTGTTTACTCCATCCTCAGGCAGAGGGCCCTTGCGTGAGCTCTGTGAAGCTGCGCCCTGCCTTGGCGCTGACCCCAGGGCCTGCATCCAGACTCGCCAGTTTGGGAAAAACAGTAGACGAGAGAGGGAGCTGGGGCTGGCAAGGGGGCTCCTCTGAGGTTGGGGTGAGGACCCTTGCTCAGGAGAGAGAGGTCAGGGTCACTTTCCAGCAGGCGCCCCATGCTAGCCTCTGTTCTGGAACGTCCTGCAAAGCGGGTCTGTGGTGACCAGCCATTTCATACTTCATACATTCTGGAAATTCTGTCCCCACGCCAACATCAACCTTGCTTGCTTTTTAGACGAAGCAAGAAGTTATTAGTTTGGATGGGGATACTCCTCCCTTTGTGGGTCACACCACAAATTGGATTTGAGTCTTGATCCCCCAGACTTATACACCAAAGTACACAGAGGGGAAGTGGAAAACATATTAAACTGGAAAGCGTTCAGAGCTCCTCATACAACTCACTGAAACTAAACCATCCTCATATTTTATAGCAGACACAGACACTAGATGCTGATTTCTCCACTTCGTTGCTTAAATGCGAAATAAATAAGCACATGTAATGAGATCTCTGTGATTTTTCAAAAGTATGAATAAAACTTGAAGACTTGGATTTAGATTTTTAAAGATCTTTCGGAAATCTTCCTACTTACAACATGGTCGCGGTGGATTTCCTCCTTGTATCCTGATTCAACAATCTTTTCTTTTAGAGAGACACTTGTTTTTTTCTTTAAATTAATACTCCTCTGGTTTCTGTTATAAATATAATACCCTTTCTTTGGAGAAAATTTAGGAGAGTACAAAAAGGAAAATTAAAGTGACATGAAATTTCACCACTCAGGAGTCACTGCTCTTAACATGGTAGTAAATTTCTTTTCAATTTCTTTTAAGCATGTGTGTGTGTGTGTGTGTGTGTGTGTGTGTGTGTGTGTGTGTGTGTCTTACAACACATCCTTTACAAAGCCGTTATCAGGAGCTTTATTTTGTGCTGTGCCCACTTTTCAATATGTCATAAGTACTTTCCCAAGTCAGTCAAGTCCCTTATAAACATCATTTAATAGTTGCCTAATATGCCATCTTTTGGATGTGCTATAATTTATTTTACTATTCCTCTATGTTTAAAAAAAAAAATGTTTTAAAGTATGCAAACTTCCTTTCCCGGTGGAAAAAAATAGAATAGCTGCTCTGGAATGGTTATTTGTGATTTCCTGAAATTAGGTCAGAAATATTAGACATTTTTTTGTTAACCCAAGTACCTACTTCCTGGTGGATTCCAAATATTGACCCGAGCGTGACCAGAGGAAGGAGAACGGCCAGCTCCTTTCCTTCTGAGATGTGAGGTGGGGTCTCACACTGACTCTAGTAAGCCTGCTATGAGGTAGTGGTAAGTGGCATCCCTCCCTGGGACTGGGGACGGGGGTGCCTTGCTCTCAGTGTCTGTGAGTCATGAGCTGCACTGAGAACAGCTGAAAGAAAACATGGGACCTGTGTCTGGGAGCGGGCATTCCCAGAGCCCACACAAAATTTCAAGGCGTCCCCAACACCTGAAACTTGACTGATCCCCTTAGGAATTCCTGGGCCCCAGGGCTTGGTTAATGGGATCCCCTGTGACCCAGCTCCAAAATTATCCCTGAATCCCTTCAATCCATAATTCTGGGACAAACATCAAACTTCTTGCATTTTATTGTTTTGAGCACTCACTGATGGCGTTTCCCAGGGAAAACTTTTGTTTTTGCAAAAATGGAGAAACTATAAAACTCTCTCTGAAACTGAAGACATCACAAAGGAAAGAGTTACCGAAAAAGTGAAACTCTGAGATAATTTTACAGGTTGTGTGAATATTCAACACACATATTTCACACACTTCAAAGAGTTACGCAATGAGCACTGCTTTAGTCGGTGGAGAATGAAACAGTCCCACATGTTTATTCTACGTGGTTTTATGTATTATAAGGTAGTTGATGGAATTAAGAATGACACAGTTCCTTTTTCCTCCAGGAAACATGAGTGCAACATGTTCTTCTCTGATATTTATGGTCTTCGGTTACTAATTTCATTGTTTTATAATGTAACGTCACACTTCAGCATTCAGGTGCCAAGTGTTCCCTCGGGAAGTTCGCCGAACTCCAGAAAGCCTCAGTTTCTTTATCTATAAAATGGGACGCCTGCCTCATAGAATTGTTTGTGGGCATTAAAGGAAATAAATACTTGGCATGTGCCGGCACAAAGGGCACGCACGTTCAACACGTTGCTTTTGATGAAGTGTTTTGTTAGTTCTCGTGGAAAATCTTGAATGCACACAGAATGTTCAAATAAAGAGCTGGGGCTGGAGACTTCAAGAAGAATGGATGCAATAAATATGACTGAATTTTCAGTACTCGAAGTTTGGGAATCATTTATGCTACAATTTCATGTTATACATCAAATCAATAGTCCAGAAAAGGGTAAAATACACTACATATGCACACATCTGAGACAGCCAGCGAATTGGGAGGATGTAAATCATCCGAAAAGAACTTTCTTAAGTAGTGTTCCATCTTACAACCTCAGTAATGCATGAGGGTTCTGATGTTTGATTAAACACCTGGCATAAATGCTATTCTTGTTGATTAAATAATAGTAACCCTTGCACTCACGAGACAATTGCTATGTGTCAGGGAATGTGCTAAACACTTAACGTAGAATGACTCTTTCAAGCCTCACAACAGCCTTAATGTGTAGTTGTGCTGTCATCCCCATTTTGCAGATGAAGAAACAGGCACAGAAATGTGACCAGGCTTGTGAGCAGTGGACCCAGGGCTCAAATCCAGTGGTTCAGCCCCAGAGCCTGTGGCTATGATACATCAGAAGGAGAATCACCTGCTTCAGGAGAGCCTGGATTTTTGAGCCATGATGACGTTGATGGTTGGATGTCAGGAGCAGAAAATGTCAAAGGTTGGGGAAAATTAATATTTTCGAGCCACGGTTGACCGCAGGTAACCACGGAAAGGGAAATCACAGATCAGGGGCAACTGCTGCATTTGTTCAAAGCTTTTTGTTTTGTGCTTTCTTTACAAAAGGGGATTGCCGTATACACACTTAACTTGCTTTTTCACTTCTAATTTACCATGGATCACTGTCGAAGTCAGTATGACAAAGTTATTCTTTTCTGATCTGAGTGTTGGATTAATTCACTGAACCAACCAGTCAGTGCAGTTTCTTAACGTCAGTCTCTTCTTTGAGCAACGAGAATCACACAACCTAACCCATTTCACCTTTTCAGTTGGCTACCAGGAAGCTCACACCAAATCCCTTTACTAGCTGAAGTCATTAATTCCTCGCCCTGTTCTCTCCTAGCATTATTAAGTAGGTAAACTATCCAGCACCTTCCACATTGTAACATGGGTCTACTACTTGCTTTAGATTATAAGCTTTTGTAAGCAGGAGACGTGTGCTTTTCATCTTTATATTGTCTCCTTGCATCCGGTGCCCTCGATGATGTCGAGTGATGCCCAGCAATTCTCTGTGCTGTCTGACGTTGCCTGGAGTGCCCAAAGATGCCCAGAGAGGTCTAGTGATGCCCAGTGGGTAGACCCTCCCCACAGCCCCAATGCCAGGCCACTCTGAGCACACTTCCTCTGCCACATAGCCAGGACGGCTCCTCTCCCTCACATCTTCTCTCAAGCGCCCAGTCTTCCCTCCCCTGCTATCCTGTTTGGACCCCCCTCATACTGGTGGACAGTTGTCATTTTTCCAAGCCATCATGTTTAGCTCTTATAAAGCCTTCCTGACAAATCCGTTCAGCTCATTCCTTAATCATCCCTGTTGCAGTTCTCTAAACAACCTCCAATTTGTTGACATCTCCAGGACACGCAGCCAAGGGCTGTACACAGAATCCAGGTGCAGTTTCCACAGCCCTAGATAAGGAGGGGCTGAGGGGACAGTGCCCCTTCCTAGGCAAGAAGGTCCACACCAGTAAAGCCAAGAGGAAGGAGGCCAACTACCAAGGTAATTTTTACCGGTGCAGATGGCAGTGTGGATAACACTGGCCAGGAAGCTGTCATTTGTCTTCCATGTTCAGATAATTTTATGGAGTCCTTACTTATTACTCAGTCGACATATGTTCATTGCAGGAAAATGAGAGAGTAGATACATATGCAGAGGGAAAAGGAGGGAAAACATCCGTAATGCCAACTCCCAGACACAACCAGTGCTGGCACAGGTGCATCCATCCAGTCCAGGACAGGTGAGCAAATGGATTCTGGAGTCAACTGCCTGGGTCCAAATCACTGCTTATCTCTCTGCCTGTTTCCTCATTCCAACCAGGCTGCTAATGACAGTATCCCCTGTTGTGGAGGTAAATGGGTTCATAACATAGACAGGCCAGATAACTCTAACATGAATGACGTAACAAGATAAACAGTGTCTCAAAGTCTCCTAGATCTTGACTCTTTACTCCTAGATGAACTTTACTCTTTCCAGGGAGCGTTCCCTAGCATTCATCATTTAAAAAATTGTAATATGCTATTTATCGTGTCTTGCTTAACCTGTTTCTTAAAAAACCTTACAGTGTATTGCGGACTTGTTATTTCAAGAAAGATTCTTCCTCAAATCACATTTCATAGTATTTAATATTCCAGAGGATGAAAGTAGCATATTATTTAACGTTTTCTATGTTGTTGGACTTTTAGGCTGGATCCTGCTTTTCCGCCATTACAAAAGGTTTGGTGGTCATCTTTACCACCTAATTTACAACCTAATTAGGCCCTGAAGGTCTGTGCCCAGAAATACACATGTGTAAATGAACATACTGCTGAACCACCCTTCTTCTGGAAGGTTCTTGTACACCCCAGTGTGCAGGAGTATGTTTGTCTCAGTGATGGATTTTTTAAAGCTCAATTTCCACAGATCGTAGACCCTCACTCTTGACTGCACATTAGAACCACAGGTGGAGATTTTAAAAAGGACAGTATGTTTGAAATAACTCCCCAGGTGATAATAGTGGGTATTCAGGTCTGAAAACTACCTAAAAGGTGATTTGCTTACTCATACATCCCTCTGTCTGTGCAGTCTGCAAGTGTTTATTGAACACCTAGGATGAGCTAGACTCTTCCGGGTACTAGGGATACAACAGGAAAAGCCCCTGTGCTCATGGAGTGTACATTCTTGATTTAGAAACTAGGTGACAAACAAGTAGACATGCACTGTGTAGGGGAGAGAGAATTTCTGCTGTCTGCAGAACCAGCTCGGATGAGTGCTGCCACGTGGCATCTTGCTTTTTTTTATTTTGTGATTCCTCAGCCAGTCTGGAACAACCAATGTGCAAGAAGGGGTGGGCCACATCCCAGAGAACTAGGCCCTTTGGAATCATTCCGGCAGGAGGCTGCCGTTGAGAAAGCTGAAACCCACCAGCTAAGGGAGCAGCGCCAGGGCTGCTTTGGATGCAGTGGCCTGGCTTGTTGTCACTGTCCCCTCCTTCCTGGTGGCCATTAGATGTGCGATAAAAGACTAAGACCTTCCAAGCACAGACACCCTTCTCCCCTTTGTCACTTGGTCACTTAAGAGTATTGGTGGTGGGCAGGCCTTTCTGGGGAGCAGCAAAAGGCCATCTGCACCCTGCTGCAGAGCAGTGAGGCAAGGAAGTGCTGACCACTTCCTTCATTCCTGCTCCTTTCCATCCCCTTTAATTAATTTTTCTCAGACTGGTCCAAAATCTATGCCTGCCAAGGTGGGACTTATAGACCTGGTTTGATGGGTGCTTTTCCCCACCAAACCAACTGCACATCGTGAATTACACAGCACATGCATTAGAGTTGCTTATTCATTGGTTCATTCATTGGTTCATTCATTCATTCCTTTCTTCAGTGCTCCACCCCCAGGCTAGCAGGACCAGCACTTGTCTAAACTCCCTGAGTGGGTCAGAGGTAGAGGAGGGCTAGAACTCTGGCCCAGCACAGGGCTGTTCACATAGTAGGTGCTTAATAAACATTTGTTGGTTGTCAAGTAGCATGAATCAGCTCATCTCATTTGGACCCTGCACATTCGTCTACATGTCAGGTACCAGGTTCAGGCTAAGGATTGGAGACAAACAGCTTTGGTGGCCTGGCAGAGTGAGTGTGGGGAGAACACAGATTTGAATTAGGACCATGGCTGTGCAGGAACTTTGGGCCCTGTCAGCATGACGTGAAGATTTTGCAGGCCATTAATATATTAACAAATACTTAACTGTTCTCATATGGAGAAACAAAGACGCAGCGGTGTTACGGGTTTCGTAGGACTCTGATTACACAGTGAAGGCACTTTCCTTCAGGAATTTGGAGGAGCATAAGCCACTTTCAAATAATTTGCCTTGAGTCCAGGTTTCCCTAAGAAAGACGGCAGCCCAGCTCAGGGGAAAGTCGACCCTTTCTTAAAACTGAGATGGGCTTCTTAAAATGACAGTGTGCATTCAGAATTGCAGGGAGAACGTTAACTAGCTAGGGGCCCAGCCTCAGGCTCAGAGACTCTGCCCGGGAGCTGGGCCATCACGGGGTGCATTCAGAGAGACATCCCAGGGGGGCCTTAGAGTATTATTTGTATTTTAGGACTCTTTGGGGGTCTTTTCTGGGAGGAGATGATAAAAGAGACACCTCTGACACTTGGCCATTCTTTGTAGATGGTTACAAATGGAGCCGAAGATTCCTGGTTATTGATTAGTTGAAAGTAATCTGTGGGCAAACCAAGGACACAGTCATGAGCAGCTGCCCTGAGTCTTACCTAGGCTGTCACCTTCCCCCAGAAGCTTCCAGGGTTCAGCCACAGGAATACCAGGTGAGAACAGACACCACATGTCCCGAGAAGGCTTGGGAGGTTGGTTCAGCCAGAAAACTGAGATTGGGTACCAACATGAATGGGTAGAATGCTTAGAAGGAGGAGGGGGAGGAGAAAGAGGAAAAAGGAAAAGAGAGGGACAGTGGGAGGCAGAGCAGGAAGAGGGAAGAGAGGCAGGGAGAGAAGAGAGGAAAGGAGGAAGAAATGGGGAAGGAGGGAGGAGAGAGAACAGAACCTGACATATAGCCCAGTGGAAACTTCTGCTCTATTTTCCCTGGCATCTCCCAAAAGCTTACAGCTAGGTGCTCCTACGTGTACGAACAACTTCACAACCCATCATTAAATCTGTGAAATGGCGGGGTGGGACTTGCTGTGCCTGCCATCCCTTCCAGCTCTGATGTTCTAGAATTCTGTGAAATCATCACCATATTGGGTCAGATTCAGGGCTAGCCACACCGATTGTATCAGGCCCTATGCGCCCGCTGCACTCACAGTAAATGAATATGATTTCATTACAAGAACAAATCATTATTATTGTCAAATGGAGGGCAAATGGGGCCCGAGGATTATTAAAACCATGCTTCTGAGGGCTATCAGCTCCTGTAGGAAGACATCGATCTCTCCTCCTGGGCAGCGAAGCCTGGAGAAATCCGCTTTTAATTACCAATCGGCATTGACTTAATGTGCCATAGCTGTCTTATCACATTGAAAGTACATGTCTACTTAAGATATTTAATTTAAAGTGATATCCTTAATTTCCTCATGGTTTTCAAAGTTTATGTTAACTCGAACCTGCGAGTTTGCACATGCATTCTCTCTTTGATTACCTTGAAGCAAACCCCACACTTTTGTCTCCAGTTACGTCAGGAGGAACACCGTCGCTTAGCTTTGTGATCACGGCCATGCCCCCATCGAACACAAACGGTAGTGGTGTTTCGTGTTTGTATGGCACTCTTTGATGTACATCAGGCTTTCCAACACACGGTACTTATGGTGCCTGAGCACTTGCTGTGTGCCAGGCACGGGAAGTGTTCTACATGCATCATCTCCTGGCGTTGGCCCAACAAGCTAGTAAGCTAGGGCTATCATATGCCCATTTACAGAGGAGGAGGGTGAGTGAGGCGTGCGCCTACAGCTTGTGGACAATGGAGCCCGGAGCTCACACTACCTCTCTCTGCCTCCGGAGGCTGCCCTTTGAAACATGATGCCCCTCTGGACAGACATCGCGCCTTGGATGCAGCTGGAAATGGAATGATGGCCAGCAGTTAGGGTGGATGGGAGAGTACCAGGTACTGCCAAGCGTTACCCTCATTCTGAGCCTCTGCAGTGGCCAAAGTAGGCAAACCATTCAGTGCCTGCTTTGCAGATGGGCACATCTGTGACCTAGCATGAGGGACTTGACCAAGATCACTGTGTTAGAAGGTGACGGTCCACACGGGAAGCTCTGACACCAAGACTCAAGGCCTCCCTCTGTGTCTCTCTCCCTAAATGATGCCACGTGTCATCGTGTCCTGACAGTGGGTAGTACTGTTCAGCCTGGTCTGCAGGGGAGGAAACGGGCTTGGGGCCTCGCTGTGGTCGCACAGGCCTAACGGGGCAAGACCAGGTTTGACCTGCACTCACCTCACCCAGACACCGTGTCATCTCACATCACAAGAAGGTAAATATAGTATAATACGATATTTTGAGAGAGAAAGACCACATTCGCATAATTTTCATTCTAGTATATTGTTATCATCGTTCTATTTATTTTTAGCTATTGTTGTTAATCTCTTACAATACTTAATTTATAAATGAAACTTTATCATAGGTTTGTATGTACAGGAAACATCTTCATATGTATAGCATTCAGTATTATTCATGGTTTCAAGCTTCCACTGGGAATCTTGGAACGCATTCCCCATGGATATGGGGGGCAAACTACTGTATAGGAAAATTCGGAATGCTATTCCCCAGTCTGCCTACAGTGATTTTTCTCTGCAGCGTGTGGAATCAGGAGGGGGAAATGTGTACATTTTATTTGTATTTGTGTATATTGGTTGAATTTGTTAAAACAAGCAGCTATTCCTTTCCTAATTAAAAAAAGGGGGCGGGTATACTTGAATTTACATAAAAGGAAGAAAGCTTCCCCCAGGAAATTTCTCGAAGTGGAGGCTGGGTTAGGCGTTTGGGAGCCACCCTAAGAAAAGCTTCAGGTTCCCCACGGCCAAGTACACATCACCAGTGCTAACTGCAGGAGCCTCCTGCCTCTCTGAGACTGCAGAACGCTGCAGAACAGAAGGCTCTGGGAAGGCCACCTTTGCCTTCCTCCACACCAGCCCTGCCCATGGAAGTGGGCTCCCGTGAGTTCAACAGCAGGCTCACTTTGGCACTTTTAAAAAACAATAAAAATCCAAAAACAAACAGATGAGTGGAAGAGACAGCAAGTGGCCATTGCCTGTCTCCTTAAGATCCTTGGAGGATCTGGTCCCCTTCTCTGTCCCTGAGTCTGGAGGCACAAATCAAGATCGCCAGCTGCGGTCATGCAGGGTAGCAGAGGTTTAAGTTAACAGCAATTAAGGAGGGTTTCCTGCGATAAACGCCTCAATCTTCCTTGAAATCGGTGCTGCTCTCAGCTTTATGACCTGCTCATGCTGGAGGGAGCTCTGGAGACCAGACCATGTCAGAGGTCACGCTGTCACTTTTTAAAGATCTGGCCAGAGATGGCGGTCCTTCGCTATCAGATGTACCCGGTGGCCCCAGTAGGACAGAGCCAGTGGGACAATCTGCTGACCTCATGCCCAGAGATGGCCAGTCCTGGCCAGCTGCCCGGCACTGATGGGGCCATCGGCAAATTACTTCCTGGGCCTCCAACTCCTCATCCATAAAAGGGACAGTAATTTCTGCTGGGGTGGGGTACTATGATGTGAGAAAACAAGTGAAATGATTAGGAAAAAAACGTAACGGACTGAGTAATAAACAAATAGTTAAACGCATGGACACTGGCGTCAGGCAAATCCAGATTTAAATCTGAATCCTGCCAATCTCTAGATGATCTTAGAGTAGCCATTCAGCTAGTTGCTGAGCATTAACTCTCTCATCTGTAAAATGGGCACAACTTGTAATACCTACCTCAAGGCACAAGGAAGGCAATCTGGCAATGATCTCCAAGCACCCTATTTGCAACTGCAATTATTCATCCCCGGCCTCTACTTACTTCTCTCTTTTCTCCAAAACACCTTCCACCATCTGGCATCCTGTCTCTTTTATTGTCTTCTCCCAGTCCCTCCCCTATGAAAGCTACATGGGGGCCGAGATGCTTATTTATCCTCTATTCTCCATGGCACCTAGTACAGTGTCAGGCACACAGTATGCGTTCTATAAATGTTTGCCAAATAAACAAAGTACTAGCTAGTTAACGTTGCTGCATTTGACAATGCGTATATCGGATCCCTAAGAAATTGACTGGTAGTAAGTCAAATTTATGTATTTAATTTACTTTCTTTGAGAAGGTTTTTATTTTAAAGGCCTCTTCTCTTCCTTCTCCTCCGTAGTGGAAGGTTTTAAACTTTTGGATGTAAGTTCTGCAGGGAAAGGGGTAGAAAGGTGTGGGAATGTGGTTGACATTCCCGTGTTTGGGGCCAATTATTTAAAATCCGCCTCTCATGGATGCCCTTCTTTCCACACCCTCCTCACGCCAGGCTTTGACTGACTTTGGCTTACATCCTGGCTACAGGCACCTTCAACTATAGTCATAGCCCTCGCGTTAAGTTTTTCTCTGTGTTTTCAAGGAGAACTGAGCTCCTCAGGTGAGCATGTTGATAATGGAAGGGGAAGCCGCCCAGGTCTCAGGAAATGCCTTCCCACTAGAATCCCATCAGGGAGACACTGGGGATCTGAGCAGAGTTATCTGCCATACAAAGCAGCTGGCCTGGAACTTTCCTCTGGTGAGGACCTGCTTTCAGGTCTTTGGGGACAGTCTCTGTCTGCACCAGGGTGGAAACCAGCAAGCGAGGAGACATGAAGGAAGGAGACACGAGCAGATGAGCGCTGCCAAGAACCAGCCCAGAACATTTGAAGTTGGAAGAGAGAAACGCAGCCTTGGCTGGATTCTGGAAAAGATTCTGATTCGTTTGAACCACTCCTGCCCTCCCATTGCTAATGTTCCTTTCAAACAGAGTAAAAAAAAAAAAACCGAGGGAAGGGCCCGTCGTTTAAATATGGAATGTTTGGGACAACCCCAGACATCAGAACATCTGCTAAATCTGATTTCGGGCGTGCTCCCTCCCTCCACACCCCAGGCATGCAAGCATCTGGTACGACTTTCTTGCTTATCTGAATGATTCCAATTGCAACACCATTTCGTCTGTGGTTTCACTGTTCATTATAAAATCATGTTTTACTTTGAAAATGCAATAATGGTGGAACCAACCTCATTAGGCACCAAAACCAAAATCTCACAGAAAAGAGAGTTTTCTTTTTTACCCACTACAAGAGAGTTGAAATCAGACTATTACCAAAATCTGATGTGCAATTGGTTAAGAGTGAGGGACCAGCGTAAGCGTTTTAATTGATTTCAGTGACTTTGCGCCGGAAACACAAAAAGCTTGAGGCAATAATAATAGCAGAGAAGTAAATGGTTCTGATTCACTAGAGTGAGAGATTAGGAACTTTAAGATGTAGCTTCTAGGATGAATGCTCAGCACATATATCCTCCCTCTCTCTCGATTTCCTCATCTTTAAAATGGGGACAAAAACACCCGATTATTTCCTCAAAATTCCAAAGGCTTGGGTAACAACACCACACTCAGGTAACATGCAAAGAACCAAAATCAATATATGTAGCTTGGTTGAGTAGTCGCAATATTTCATAACCCACCCTGAAAAGTCTGATTTCCTAGTGCTGGATTAAAACAAAATCTGGGATCTTCAAACTCCGAGGTGAGATAGTCCTTTTACATCTTTAGCTTAAAAATTGGATCAGTCCTCTAGCCCCAGCTAATTTCTTTTTCTCTGCAAGTTGATGCTCTTTTCCCAGGGTCAGCGTGTCCTTCTCATGCATCCGCCTTAATTCCTCTGTTTTTATTGCCCACACATTCACACTGAACTCAGGTCCACCAGCTGGCTGGCTCAGCATGTTTTGGCCATTTGCAACTAGCACGTGCCCTGTTCAGCTCACAGAGGCTCTCGTTACTGGATGCTTCTTGTTAGGCCGGGCTGCATAACATTGCCATGCTTGTAAGTCAAAAGAAGTTGCATGTCAGCATATCCTATGGTTCCAACACACGAATACCAGCCACAGGAAGAAGAGCGTCTGTGTTCCCACACGGCAGGTTAGTACTTGTTATGATGTGTGGCCTGCCTTCACAACCCACTAGCTTCTCTGTTTCCTCATCTGTAGAATGGCTGTAATAGTAGCACTGGTGGCATGGGGAGGGAGAGATGAGTAATGGAAGTCAGAGAGATAGAGACCTAATGGCCATTTGCATTATGTGGGCCAGGACACGGCCACTGTGACCCCCTCTTGTGAGCCCCGGGGGACAAGCCCCAGCGAGGGGGTACTGAGAATGACTTGCCTAACACCTCCTGTCTCCTGGTGGCGGGGCAGGTCCCAGTCCTCCCCAAGCCCAGCTGCCTCCCATCTCCGGTTCCACGGAAGACCAAACACAAAGATCCCTGCGTACTTTCAGAAGTGTCTTTACACAAGGATTAAAGATGAGTCCCTGGAAACAAGAAGCTAAGCTGGTTGCCAGTTATAAAAATAATCTTGCATCTTTGCCTGACAGAAATATTTACTCAGGTGACTGTTATGTTCTGTGAGAGGCCACGCCCTCACTGTCTTGAGGAGCATCTCGGCACCTCTTAAGTTGAATGTCATCGTGTTTTTTGGTAAAAGTTTGTCATTTTCCCCTTAGCTCAATTCATCTCCAGTGTTTTCATTTTCAAGGGCTATATATTTTGGTGACTTCAACACTTGGGCTCTAATTTGTACAATAAAACAAAAATAACCCCTCCTGAGGGACTGTCTTGTCCTTTGGAGTCCAGCGGGCTTTGGAGGGTGCACAAGAACCTCCTCCACAAACAAACAAACAGATCAGGCCTCCTTCCGCTCGCCTTCCAACAAAAGCGCATAAACAGTGCCAAGCCTCACTGGCCAGGGGCCAGTCCCTGCGCCTCAGCCTCACGGGTCTCCGTGGGGAGTTTGCCTGGAAGATGAGGGGCAGGCAGCCGAATGAACTCGGACAAGTAAGTTATCTCATGTGTCCCTCATCTCTTTTTCCAGCGCCTCTGGCTCCCCCTCACACCCCGACAGGATGTCCTGTGTGCTTTCCCTTCCCTTCACCAGCTCCATCATTTTCTGATCCCTGTACCTCAAGTCACCCCAGTGTTGCTTCTCAAAAAGTGATGTGACAGGAAAGAGATTGAAGCTTTTTATATATATATGTGTATATATATATATATATGTGTGTGTGTGTGTGTGTGTGTATATACACACACACACACACATATACACACACATATACATATGTATACACATATACATATATATGTATATGCGTGTGTGTATATATATATATATATATATATGTAAAGCTTCAATCTCTTTCCTGTCTGTCACATCACTATATATATGTGTGTATATATATATATATATATATTTTTTTTTTTTTTTTAATTCTTCTGGTCCATGAACCAGGAAGTTGTATTTGTCTAAGAGCAAATTAACTGCACTCCCCTCCCTGCAACCTCCACCAGACTCCATGAGTTCAGATGCAGAATCTGCCAAATTTGGGTGGAGACCAGCTCTGGCCTGGCGCCTTCTGCCTTCTGGCTGCTTCGAGGCCAAAGGGGGCGGAATGTTGGGATGGTCCTTTTTCCTGAGTGACCAGGCCAGAGAAAACCTTCCTCTTGAGGACAGAACGTCCCACCTCTGCCCCCTCCCCAGCTGAATCCATCTTTTTAAGCAAGAACTACCAGGTAGGAAAGAGAATGTTAGGGAGTTTTACCAGGCGGTCCCCTAAAGCAAGAAGGACCAACCCTTGTCCTGTGAAGGCTTTGCACAATCCCTAAAAGAAAATGGGCACCATGCACCCTTTGATCCTGACATCAACTCGTGACGTTAGCCCTGTATTCATCCCCATTTAATGGATAGGGAAACTGAGTCCCAAGGAGCTGGAGACTTCCCACTGATACCTGCTAACACCTGCAGAGCCTAGGGTCACAAGCCCTTTGCCCGACTCACAGTGAGTCCATCAGAGGCTTTAGGAGGGTAACCAGGAACACTTCCTCCTCCCCACTACCATGTAAATGGAGGCAGCCGGTGAGGGGGTGCCTTGTGAGGGATAGGGAGGCTCCCAGCTTCCTGTCTTCTGGCCTGAGATGCCCAGTACAGGTTGCAAAGACACCATTCTACATTTCCAGGTGTTTGAAGGTATCTGTTGAGGATCTGTGCTTCTCTGAGACATGCTGCAGGTGCAGGGGGAAGTGGCAGGAGGCAAAGTCTCAAGGGACAGTTCTCACTTTGTCATCTGAAAGGATTCCAGTCCCCACAGGCTTTACACAGGAGGAAGGAGAAGGGGGGGTGAGGCAGCGAGGGGTGGGAAGGCAAGGAGGAGGAAGCAAAGAGGAGAGGAAGACCTGCACCCAGGACTCTTGTGCTTGTCATTCCCTCCCATCTGCCTGCTCCGGGAGGCGGTTCCAGGCCCAAGCTCTAGTCCCTGCCCTTCTCACCCCTCAAGCCTGAGGGACCCTCAGAAAATCCTCCCAGGCAAGGAACAGTGAAAAGACTGACAAACAGCTGAATCATCTGCTTTGGGTTAAAATAAAACAAAATCAGATTTTTAGGGGAAAAAAGAAGACGAAAGAGATATGTTGGGGACTTGGAGTGCAGGATGAAAGGAGGCCGTGACCCACTGTCTGGTGTGTTACTGAGTCCATGTTCCTGAACCTGCTGTGGACATGACCTCTGGAGTCACATTAGCCAAAATCCACGGCCAGTGAGGGTGTCTCAGTCCCTGGACCCTTGTCAGGCAAATGGTCCTACAGGGAGGGAGTGGAGGCTGGGTCCTGCAAGCCTGGCGGCAGGCTCCTAAAAACCAAGCTCTTGGGATTTTCAACCCAGTCTCTGAAAGCCCCAGGGAAGGGACGGGCAGTGGGGCAGCGGTGACCAGTGTTGGTTTATTGTATAAACATCACTGACTTAGTCACCAGGCTGGTAACAGGAGACGGTTGGCCTCGTAGTTTGACCTTTCACCCCTCTTTACTAAATAGGCCTAATTATTGCATTTGTCTGTCATTCGAGCCACAAATGATCCATTCAGGTCATGGGGGGGGCGGGTGAGGGAGGTGCACAATTTTCAGCCCCTGTCTGGAGAGCTCCGCTAATTGTATCCTTCAGAGGAAGTTGGCAGGAGGCTGGTTTGGCCCCTGTGTTTCCGGGGAGGGGACTCTTCCTGCTATGGTGGAAGGGATGTCACTGAGTAGTGAGCGTCATCCCAGCGAAACCCTGGGCTTCTGGCTCTCTGCTGCTGAGGGAAGCTGGCTCTTCCTTCTTGGGGCCCTGGGTTTGAATTCCAGCTCCTCATGGGTGAGTGACTTCCCTCGCTGCAGCCCGGCCAACTGCACATTGTCTACCCAATGCCTACACAGCCCTGTTGCTTCTGCATGTGCAGACTACGTTTCCCAGCCTCCTGCGTTCAGGTGGCCATGTGACTGAGTTCTGTCTAATGGCGTGTGAATGAGAGGGGTGTGGACCCCCCACCAGGTATGACCCATAAAACCCTCCTGTGTCCCATTCTCATTGTCTTTCCCCATCGGCTGCCTCCAAGCCCCTGGAAAGAGGAGGAGCCCGAAGATGGAAGGAGCCTGGGTCTCTGAGTGAGTTGTTGGGACAGACATCCACAGTACCCAATCCCACCCCTCAACCTGTGTTACACTGTGATGTCAGCACAAAATCACATGATTTTATTACATCTCGGAGATTTGGAGATTTTTTTATTTCAGCACTTGGCCTACCCTGTCCAATGCACTTAATAACAGAAACCCATGTTTGTCCTAGGACGTAATGTGCTAAGAGACTGCAATTTTCCAGCCTCCCTTGTAGCTAGGGTTAGCCAATGAAATGTAAGTGAATATTATTGGGTAAGACATCTGGCAACACTTTTTGAGAAATACACAGATAGTAGTACATTCCCTTTTACCCTTCTGATGCCTGGAATGAAAACATGATGGCTGGAGCTCCAGCAACCATATTGAACCATGAGGTCCTAAGGATGGTAGAGCAAAATATAAAAGTAATCTAAGTCCCAGAAGACTATGGAGCCACTGTTGACCCTGTACTCCCTTTTACTAAACTTTCTCTTTTACAAAAGAGAAAAATTAGCCCTTAGATATTACAACCACCATTAATTTGGGTTTTCTGTTAAATGTATCTGCACCTAGTCCTAATACCTACATTCCTTGCCTATAAAAATGTAGGAATCCTGTAAAGGTTAAGGGAGGTGATATTACATATGTAAAGAATACATTTTTCCATGGCAGGAGCAAACTATAACCTATACAATCTGGACAGAGCTTTGTCACCTCATTATATTGGTGTATAATTATTTGTTCACAACAAGAACCTGCTTCACTATTGCCCGAGTCTCAGTTTCTTCTGTGAAATGGAGATAAAAATGCCAGCACGAGACATGCATGAGACAAAGGGGCCGTCTCTTTGCTTGGACTCCCAGCTCCTGCTTCTTTTCCTTTCTCCTCTCCCTGCTCCCCTCACAGCCTGTCTCTCGTCTCTCAGAGGTCCTCCGACATTCTCACACATTCAAGGCAGGTGATTAGAATAACGTCAATTCCTGTGTTACAGCTGATCAATGCTCTGATCTTGAGTAACGACAGCAACTCCATAAACGCTACCTTCCATGGAAGAACCTCCACAGGCAGGTTTCAGATTGAGCCTTGCTTTACTGTCCTGCCAGCACCTCAAAGGTACAAACACAGCAAGGGTGTCAACAAGAGACCTTTTAACCCAGTTTCTCCTTAGCAAGGATTGAGACTGTCTAGGTGATAGCAATTAACGAAGGCAAGGATTTCAAAAAGTTGACATTTGTATACAACCCATTGCTGGCCTTTAAACATGCAATTGCCGTGTTTTATTCTTGGTGGACTGGCAGGAGAACTCCTCATGAAAGGCAGTAAGGAAACATCCAGGACTCTCTTGGACTCTGGGCTGCTGGGTACAGTTGTGCAGGTTGCTCACTGCACAAGTTGCCTAGCGAAGGGAGCAAGTGGCTAGCCCACACTGCACTCATAGCCTTGCACATGGCTCAGAGCTAGATTTACCAGGGGGGGAAAAGCACTTCTTTCTAATTTGTCACATGATTGTATTGCTCTTTCAGTGACATTATATGGGCCAGTGGCAGGCAGCTTAGATCATTAACCGGTAAACACCCTGTCCTAGGGTAGTTTCTACCTCATTTTTGCTCATCAAGACTTCCAAATGCAAAACAAAGTATTATAAGCACGTGGTGGGAATTTGGAGCACTCCCTGGAGATTAAGCTTTCTTACTCTGGTGCATTATCGTGATTTAGGGCTGCAATCGCTTCATCTTTGAGCAGCGTTGTTTTAATCCTCCATTGTCCAAGTTAAACGACTATCTTACACCAACAAGAGTGTCCATCAGCTGGGCTTTACGTGAACAGGCTTTGGGCAAAATTGGAGGCAGGTAATTGGTGAGGCGAAAGTAAACCCTGGGTAATTAAAATGCTCCTTAGACCAAAATCCACTCATTGGATTATCGTTCCAGAGCTGAGAAGCCTGTCTGGACCCATCTTATTCTTTAGTCCTCACAATTGCTGGTCCTCCAGTGGTCTTTTTCCTGAGACGAGCCCTTACATTTTACACCCAAACAGATGCATGGAAACATAGACAGTACCTAGGGACGAAGCAGATGATTTAAATGGTGGCTGGATATACCTGGGGAAAAGGAAGTGAAATTTGCAGAGAAAATCATCCATGCCAAGAGTGGGCAGGGAACGTTCAAGATGACACCTTGTTGTGACAGACATAAGGAAGTGCTCAATGAACAACGGGGACATGTCAAAGTCAGTTTAAAGGGGCCCCTGATGGTCAAATCTAGGACAATTGGAGCAACAGAATAAATGCTGGTCATAACGGGTTATAACCCAAAGAATTAAGTAAGAATTCGTGAATCCATATTGATACAATAAATAAATAGGGGAGAAAGAAAAGCTCTTTCTCGCAATAGAATTGAAATGAAAAAATTTCATCAGGAATGATGGGATAAGAAAGAAATCACCATTTGGAAACCGCGCTTGTGATACTTATTTCAGGCAAGCAGTAGCCACGTGCTCTACGTTGTAGGAGAAGGTATGGTAAGTAGAAGGAGTGTTGCATCGTCTCGAAGTATCTCTCTACAAGGTATTTATCAATTACAGAGGGGGCAGTGGTGACGTTACAGAGGACAGGCACCACCTTCCCCGAGTGATCAGCTACCACCACCGGTAATGACATCATGGGCCCCTGAGAAGAAGCCCTGACCAGGACAGACATCACTTCTGGGGTATTCCTACCAAAATTTCATACATTGAATGTAACCACGAAGAAACATCAGACAAACCCAAACTGAGAGCCATTGAACAAAATAACGAGGCTTTGCCCTTCAAGAATGTCACAATCATGAAAGACTACAAAAGACCAAGAATGTTGCAGAATAAAAAAGACGTAAGAGGCAGGACAACCGAACGCAACCTGTGATCCTGGATTGGATGACTCTTGAACCAGGAAAAGTGTGTGTGTGTGTGTGTGTGTCCCTCCCCTTTAGCTATAAAGGACATTCATAGGATAATTGGTGATATTTGAATAAGCTCTCCAAAGCAGATGAAAGTATTATATCAGGGATGAATTCCTCATTTTGATAATACTGTGGTTATATAAATCCTTGTTTCTAGGAAATACACACTGGAGTATTTAGAGGTAAGAGGACATCATGTCTGCCAGACCTGACAAAGCAAATAGGATAAACCACTAGCATTTGGGGAATCTTGGTGAAAAATCTACCAGAATTCTTTGTACTCCTTTGTAACTTTCCTGAAGGTCCTAAGTTATTTCAAAATGAAATGTCTTTTAAAAATAACTACTAAATTATTTTGCATAATACACATGCACACAAACAGATGCCCACATGCCCAGCAGGCCCCATTTCAGGTCTCTGAGATGCTCTATCCAGGGACAGCTCTGTGACACCCTCCCTCACCCCAACATTGGTGGTAAGCTTTTCCGCATCTGCGTGTCTTGTCCCCCACCCAACTAGACTATGACAGCTTGAGGGGGGAGATCTTGGACTTACACATTTTGGTGAGCTCTGCACAGATGAATGCTGAGGACGTCTACAAACATTCATTTCTCAACTGAAAAGGTTCCTGCCATCGGCGTGGCGGGCCAGTTATCTTGAACTAACACACGTGTGTCTGCAGTGAGAGCGAGACAGCAACAAGAAATGTGTGAAACGAATTAGTTGGATGGTGGACTTCAGAACCAACAGCCCTGGGGGACCCCGCCCCCTTTGCTAGTTGTTTGGCTCAGTGAGCTGATGAACACAAAGCTTTTCCATTCCTTAGTGTATGTGTGGGGGGTGGGGGAGGTTTACTTCTGCCCTTTCACAGGGTTCTTGTGAGGATTACACAAGATGCTTGATAAAAAGCTCTTTGCCCAGCGTTCATCATTCATCGTCAGGTGCTGCAGCGCCTATGGGTGTTGCTATGACAACTGAAGTGAAACAAAAAGCAAAAGGTTCCCCTTGAAACCATAATACGAGAGGGTGATGGGTAGAGGGGTTAGGAAGTCCTCAGAAACCTGTCTGGTTTGAACAGCTTCCCCCAACTGTCTTCACAATGTTTTAATCCAATTCCTTTCTCCAAACAACCACCCCGGGTCACTGACAACAGAAGCCAACCAAGTTGGTCTAATGATTCATAGCCCAAGAATTATCGATGTAATGGCCAGAGGGCCATGCTAGATGGTTATGTTATCTTAATTCTCTTAATAGCCAATGACAAAGTAAGGACTTGAAAAACCCCAACCTCTGGGGTTAGTAACTTAGCCAAGCAGGGACGGAGGCCCCAGAGCTTGGGACTTCATTGTGTGCTGATGGGACTGCATCCAGCCACAAATTATTTGCACAGTCCACCGCGGACACGTCCAAAGCCGCTGATGATCTCAGGTAATTGGATTTGGAGGACCACTGACCAGCCTTGGCACTGAGGACAGAGTCCCAGAGGTTTCCCAGGGACCAGATTCCTGGCATAGTCAGGCAGCCATGAGATGTCAATGGCACAGGCCTCATCTCTACATCACCCTGCAAAGAAGATGCTGTAATGTTTTGGGGGAAAGAACAGATCATACAGCATTTGGCTCCCTTCCTAGCATCTGTTTTCTTTTTGGCTAGCTGGGAAGATGGAAATGAATACATGAAGTATCTTTGCTGGACGACGTGTGGCCGAGACAAAGAGATGGGGGATTTTCACAGATAACAGCTATCCTCAAATGAGATGACAACTCTGTCTCAGGATAAGAACTCCTAAGTGTCTCCAGTCCCCGCACAATTGAATGCCGACTATGTGCCCAGTACTTTACAAAGACCATCTCTTTGAATGCTCCTACCAGCCCTATAGGTGAGAGTGGCAGACACTCAACTCTGTTTAAATTAATTAACCTGTCAGGGCCCCACAGCCCATGCGGATCCCAGGCTCATCCCAGGTCTCTCTAAAGCCAATCTGCAGTTCCCCCTTCTTCTGGGGAAACCCCCATCTTAGTGAGGTTCAGCCTGCACCCTTCCTGTCCCCCACATCCACTTCAAGGGCTCCTATTATCATGAATGAGAACTCCAAAATAAAGACCATGTCCTGTGAACTCTGACCCCCGAGTGAGTCACGGTGCCCAAGTCTCAGTGACTCAGCTGAGCCTGCATCAAGGACACATCAGAGAAAGCTGTGTCACCATGGAAACTGCTCCCTCCTTCAGAACTGACCTTCCAAAGCATTTCATGAACAGTGAGTCAGCAACAAAAATTTTCCAGACAGATGACCTTCATTTCGAACCAAGTCAGAAAAATCCTTGAAGTAGTGAATGGGGCTTTCTTTACTTCAAGGAGGTTTGTCAGGAAAATAAGGTAGCCGCCTGCGTTCCTGCCCTCATTTTCATACATTTCTGGAGCACGCGCTGTGTGCTGGGGCGGGGTGAGGGCAGTAGCCACGGTGAGCCCAGCATCTGCCCTCAGGAAGCGCCAAGCCTCAGGAAACACTGACGTTCAGACCCCCCTTACCAGTCCAGCCTATGCAGAAAAGTCCCTGGGAGAAGCTAACGTGAGAACACGTTTAGCTAAGCGTTTTGGTTTTACAACTGTGATGCTTGCCTGGTGAAGGGCGTATTTGTATTTTATCTGCTCTTCATCATCAAGTTCTATAGTGTGACATAGAATCTTAGATTCTCATCCTTTTTCCGACGAGATAAGGATCTGATTTACAAGATTTGAAATCTGGAAGTCAATTAGGTTATAAGTCAGCCTCTGGGGGCAAGTTCTCGTGGTTGACCTCGTAATGAGCTACGCCATTACGGCCCCCTGTGCTTCTCTCCTCCGTAGTATTTGATAACAGATCCCTGACTTTGTTCAGGTAGAGGGGGCCACCATGTTCTTCCGGTGCCTGGCCCCTCTCCAGCTCTGGACTGGTCTCACCCAGCCAGAGTCCGGCTGGCTGTGTCTCAGCTCCAGCTAGGCAGCCCCGCTCCCCAAGCTCTAGGAACCCCCCCACCCCGCTCTGCATGCCTTGAGATAGTGACACCCCACAACACTACCCCCTGGTACCACACTGTTCATTACAGTCCCCACACCTTGCCCTCAACCTTGTAAATAGTCCTTTGGTCCAACTCGCCTCGAATTTCCCAGTCTGACTCTGCCACCATCCTGTTTGCTCCCAGAAGCCTGACAATCCATGACCTCTCATCTTGTTGAACTGGAGAGTGATTCAAACATCACTCCTCCAACTCCAAGGTCAGATTGGCCGTGGAGGTGACAAAAACTGAAATCTCTTTGAGTTGGCATCCTTGCAGAATATTCATGCCTGACTCAGGTGACCAGAATCAGGAGGGCTGGGCAGGGTGGGAGGGCTTTCAGTGTTTACCGTATTTAAAGTTTTAAAGGAGAGGCCATCCAACCTCTTAGGACAAGCAATTGCCTGGAAACTTGGAGGACTAGGGAAGCATCTATTGTACTCTGTGACCTTGGGCAAATCCCTTGATCTCTTGCGTTTTAATTTCCTTTGAAAAATCCGAGGTGGTTCACTATCCATTCTTGGTGCTTTTCTCGGAGGTTATTTTTGTGTGTCAGGGCATGGATGTAAGCATGTTTGACAACGCGCTTCCTGGAGGTGTGTTTGTGAGAGATTGTGCAAGCCAGGAGTCACTGGGCGTGAGGGGCTGACCTGTCCCTCCTCCAGCAATGCACCGTGGGGGAAAGAGAATTCCACGTGGACCCTATTTTTGTACTGTTTTCCCCAAAATAGAATGGCACAACTCTGTTCAGTTTGCATCCCGGTAGCTTTACCTCCTGGAGCGCTCCTGCCTCTGAAGGAAGGACTTCCCTTGCCTCCGGTTTCCTTAGCAGGTTTCCTCAGACCTCTGCTCAGGGGAATGCCGGCTTGGCAGGAAGACACAACGGCCAAGGTCTTACGGAGCCTTCACTGTCTGGCCGCGGGTCCCACTTCAGCCCTCTCATTCCTCCTGAAGGACCACGCAGACTCAGCACCACATTCTCACCAGAGTTTGCATGGTCCCTGGTGGTGCTCAGCAGAGATGTCCCCGAAGCCTGATTCCTCAGAGCACAGGGGTGGGAATGGCGTGGGGAGGGGGGAAGGGGTGTGTGTGTGGGGGGAAACCTGGTAGGAGATGGTTCAGCCCGAAGTCGTCAGGGACCTGGGATAATGCGATTGGCTGTTTCCTCTCACTCCGGGAGCAGCAGTGGACACGGGGGTGAAAGGAGCAGGGGCCTTGGGAATCACACAGGTCTGAATTCAGGCCTTGGGTCTGCTCCTGACTAGCTGTCACTTTGAGGCACACTCTGCCGTCAGTGGAATGATTTCATATAGGCTTGCCTGATTAAACACAAGACACCTAGGTATATTTGAATTCAAACTAAACAACGAATGATTTCTTTTAGTATAGCAAGGGACATACTTTCATAAAAATGGTTTGTTGTTTATCTGAAATTCAAATTTACCTGGGCAGTCAGTGTTTTTATTCGCTATATATGGCAACTCTAGCTAGGTATCAAGCAGCTGCCTCACCAAAGGCTCTCAGCAAAGAGTTCCTTTCACTATATTTATTCATTTAGTAAGTATTCATTATGAATCTACTATGGACCAGGCCCTGGGGACATCGTACGTAGGGAATGAGACAGTGTCCATTTCCTGTTACTGCTGTAACAAATACTATGTATCTGGTGTCTTAAATGACATACATATGGTCTTTTGCAGTTCTTGAAGTCAGAAGTCCAACACAAGTCTCACTGGGCTAAATAAAGTCAAGGTGTTGGCAGGGCTGGTTCTTTTTGGAAGCTCTAAGAGAGAATCTGTTTCCTGCCTTTTCCAGCTTCTAGAGGCTACCTGCATTCCTTGGCTCGTGGCTCCTTCCTCCATCTTCAAGGCCAGCAATGGCAGCTTACGTATGTCCTTCTCATGTTGCCATCTTTTGTTCACTCTCCTGCCTCCATGTTCTACTTTTAAGGACCCTGTGATAACACTGGGCCCACCTGGACAATCCAGGCTGCTCTCCCCCTCTAATGGTCAGCTGACCGGCAACCTTAATTCCACCTGAAGCTTTAATTTCCTATTGCCATGTAAGGTACCATACTCACAGGTTCTGGGGATTATTAGGACCTGGACATCTTTGGGGGCGTACATTATCTTGCTAAAACACTCTCTGATCTCATGGCACTCACAGTCTGGGCTGGGAGGTGGGGGAGGGAGAGAGGCAGGCAAAAAATAAGTAAACAAAAAATTAAATGTGTTTATATAGAACTCAGGGTCTCTTATTTCTCTGCCTGTACGTGCCCCGCCCCTCCCCCAACACAGGAGCCTCTGGCAAGAGCCTGGCTTGTAAGTTACAGAGTCAGAATATGAATTCAAGATACAAACCAAATAGACAAGAAGCACTCAAAATAATAAAGTGGTGCAACCGCTTTGGGGAACTGGTGTTATCTACTGCAGCTGAATACGAGGCTAGTTTATGATCCAGAAATTCCACATTTAGGCACATACCCAAGAGAAATGTGTAGGTATGTCCACCCAGAGACATGTACCAGAATATTCATGCAGCTCTATTTGTAATAGCCAATGACTAGAAACTACTTCAATGCCTTTCAACAGTTGAACAAATAGAATTATGGGATAGTTATGCAACGAAATATTATGCAAAACTGAGAATGAACGACACCTGCTACACACAACAACATGGATAAATGTCGCTAACATAACACCGAGCGAAAGAAGCTGGCACAGACACCGGTTCAAACAGATGCCATGGACCCGGGCTTCTGTGGGTGTCAGGCTATGTGATCCTGACTGAGCTGGAACCACCATGGTCTCAGGTTGGAGTTTGCAGAAAGCGGGGTGTGTCCTCAATCTGGAGGGTGGAAGTAGAGCAACTGCCATCGTCCTCTGAGGTCCTGGCAGCTGCCCGAGTGAGAGATGGCACAGAGCCTATTCTTGCTCTCTCCCTTTCCTTCCCTCCTGCCAGCTTAGCTGACCACCAGTGACCCATGGACCGCCAGTCGCAGAAGCAGCTGTCCGTAGGCTTCTCCACCCGCTCCCCTGCCGGGTTCCAATCTGTCAACTCACATTTGAGCCTGCTTTCCAGATTTCCCTGCAAGCTGCACTTGTCCACTGCACCGCTGCTTCTGGAAGGCTGGGGTGGGACTTGTCTCTGACCACCCCCAGCTCCTCCCACAATCAGGTCTAATCCCTGTAATAAATCTGTTCTCCCACATCACCCGTGGTAGTTCTGCCTCCCTGACTGAACCTGGCGTGATAAGCCTTATCAGGAGGTGGGAGAGTGGGAGGCACAGCTGAAAGGGGCACAGGGGGGCTCTGGAAGCTGCAGGGGCTCATTTCAGGACTGTGTTTATTTCAGAAAAATTCATCAAGCTGCATGCCAATGATTTGCACACTTTTCTGGATAATTCTATATGCACTTTTTTCAAGGGCGTTTTTCAGTTTTGCTTCCATTTTGCTCATCGAGTTCCCAAAGCAAGTAGGAAGGAGCGGTAGGGAGTGCCTTATCTTCTTTGTGAGTTCCCAGGGCCTGCTGGCCCAGCCCAGGGCAGGGTCTTAGAGAAGGTCCATTTGCCAGTAAAGGGTACGGGCCGCTGGGAACAGACCAGGAGGAGCTGGGAGGAGGGGTCAAGGAGACTCCCTTCTCTTCAGGAGCTTCATCTCGCAGAGTGAGAGGAGATCCAGTGAGTCCTTCACATGTGAATAGTCTCTTATCTGGGGGCCTTGCCCAGAGGAATGAGGCCCCTCGTAAACTTCCTGAGGGGTATTTTATGTGCCTTTCCCACCGGCTCTTACAGGGACCCTGAGACAGACTTTCGCACTGTGATTAGATGGCAGAGTGAGGGGACAGCCCAACTCCAAGAGTCAGCCAGAGGATACAGCAGACAGAATTCAGCCCCGGGGGTCTCAGTGTCCCCACTAAGAAATGACTTTCATCCATTCAACACTTAACAAAAAGAAGGCTGGCTGGGTGTCATGGTCTGATCAAAAAGACAGACACATCCCTGCCCTCGCCGTGCTGTCTAGGCATGTACGTAGATTTATTTTTGTACATTACAGAAAATAATTATATGATATAAAATATTATTTCCAATTTATATGATATGTAGTTTGCATATTACATAATAAATGTATGTGCTTTGCTATACATAATATAATTATATGAATTATAAATTATATAAATATATTAGACCATTTTATTCATATAAACTTATATTTACATAAAATATAAATATATAACTTATAAATATATTTATAACTTATAAATATGTTTATATTATAGTTAATAATTTGTGGATATATGTGATATAATGTCATTCATATATTTATGTATAGTATAATGTATAAATAAGTGTGCTTGTATAGAAATATATTTAAATATAATACATATATTTTAATGTCCATCTGGCTCTCCAGTCCACGTTCTTTGGCAGAGACAAATTTCACCTGGTTGAAGCCCAGGGACACACAGTTTGAGGGCTTTGCACCTTCATGTAATACTACAGGAAGAATGAAGCTCATCCTCCATCTTAATCGAACCCGGACCGGGTTGCCCTATTTCCCTCAAGATTGAGGGGTGAACAACAAAAACGTGAGATCTGTAATGGCCGAACCTGCTCAGAAGGATCCTATCCTGTTTAACCCAATACTGAGTTGCTTTTCAGAGACAACAGACCAAGACTGGAAGTCATATGCCTGGGGCATAAGCAGAGACGAGAACTTGGCCCCTCCAGCTGCACCCAGAACCAAAGTCTCGTCCCACCCCCAAATGCACACGGAACCAAAGGACAGGGACATAACCAGAATTTAAACACTGGAACCCTTCCAGAAGCCAAGGGTCCGTTGTCCAGGAAGATCCAGTGCTGATGCCCCTTACCATAAATGGCCAAGTTCCAAGGTCCTCCAATTCAAACTTGTCCCATCAGCGCTTCCTCATACCTGTTCCCCCAACCCCTTAGAAACCCTTAACCTAGTCTAGTGAGCAAGGTGGATTCGAGGCACTTGTGGGTCTCCCATCTTCTTGGTTGGTGCCTTCTCAGTCAACAAACCTTTCCTTACTCACACTCCCCTCCCCCCAAAAGAAAAAATGCTACAGGAAGAAATGCAAAATCATTTTGGCCTTAGTGCTGGAGGCTGGGCGTAGGTGGCCCAGGCAGCAGGAAAGGGTGTGGGGGCACCAAAGGCTCAGGCCTCAGGCTCCCTTTCTTCCTCTCTCCCTCCCTTGCAATCCAAGGTCCTTAAAATGTCCTGAGACCCCATGAAATGGTCCCGGCTGCTCCCTGGCCCTATGTGTCCCCCTCCTTGCTGCCCTTCTGCTCCTTGTCCACGGAGCCATCTCTGAGCTCACCTTCCTCTCTACTGGGAGTGCAGAGACCCAGAAATCCACACTGTGGCCGTCCTTGCCTTCCTCCAGGCCTCCACACAAATGTCACCTGTTCAGAGAGGCGGCAGAACAGTCCTACTTAAGTAGCACCATCCACACTTCCTATCCTGTTTGTGCTGTGTGGTTTCTTCTTCCCAGAACTTGACACCTGTGGGCATGTGACACATGTTCTCATTTGTTTCTTTGTCTATCTTCACGCACAGGAGTGTAAGCTTCCTGAGGACAGGGTCACTGTCAGCGTCTCCAGCACAGAGAGCAGGGCTCATAACTACTTGTTGGATGAATGAATGAATGAATGAATGAATGAATGAATCATCCTGTCCCTGCCTCTCCCTTCCTCCACTCTGGGCCCCTCACTGCTGTTTCCGATGAACGTGAATAGATGTACTCCTGGGAAATGTATTTTCCTGTCAGATTTCCAATTGCTGATGACGTCCTGAGACAAAAGATCCCCTCCACCCACTTGCAGTGGCTTCCTACACTCAGCTTTGTACACACAGGACGAGCGAATGCTTACGGAGTCCAAGTCTCCATGGGGTTCACAGCACCCACCTCCGTAAAGAGCCTGGGCCCAACAGGGCTACCCCATAGGCCTCCCCACGTGGCAGGGAAGACGCACAGAGGAAAGTCTGGCCAGCAGGCTGTTCTGTGCATTCCTTCCTGTGTTTGCCATGCTTGGTTTTGGGTGGGAATTCATTCGTTCATTCACGCGTGCATTCATTGATGGTTGATGTCCTCTATTATTGTGAACATAGAGTTTATGACAAACAAACAAAACCGAAAAACCCAAAATGGCTACTCTGGGGAATGGAACGATGTGTTGGAGTAAAGCAGGATGCCGGTGTTTTCCACTAGAAGATTCAGAATTATTTGATCTTTTTAAACCATATGCATTTATTATGAGTACAGAAGAAAAAACAAAAATACCAATTGGATTATGTTAACCCTCTGCTGAAACGCCTCCCATGACACCTGGGACTCACAGAACATGACCGCAGCCCTTCCTGTGGATGCTGAGCCATGACGGTCTAGACTTGCTTCCCTCTCTAGCATCTGCTCCAGTTGCACTCAACACCAGAGGACTTTTCCCACCAAAGAGCCTCTCCTCGTGCTATTCCCTCTTTCTGAGTGCTCTTTTCCAAGCTATCACTGTAGAGTCAGATTAAATTTAATAATCAGAGCTTCTAAATCCAATTGTCTATTTGTGTGGTTCCTGGACTACATTCATTCTTTTTTTTTTTCTGATAGACTCTAGGTTCCTGGAGGGCAAGGGCCACGTGTATTCACATACTGACATTCCCCAGCTCCTGACAAGTCCCGGCTCACGCTGGAGCTCTACAGTTGCTGGACATCATAAAGTGGCAGCTGTTCACCTCTCGAAATAAAACATACAGAAGTCTCTCTCTCTCTTATGCTCTGCTGCCCAGTGCCAGCACCTTTCCCATGTGCTAAAATGTAGGTAAAATCATGTCCTGTTCATTAAGTATCATCAGAGAGGCCTCTGAGCAATGACAGGGGGTCAGGGAACTTGACCTGCTCGTAGATTTGCACAGATGTGAGTGAAAAGAAGAAAAGTTCTCCAGCAAACCATCTCCTTGATGTCCAGCCACAGCAGCTAAAATTTCATCATAAAAGTCATTCCTCTGGACTCAGGAAGGGCACATCTGAAAATACGAATAAGATCAAACAAGAAATGCCATGGCGATAAATTGTGGGACAGGGCGAAAAGCAAGGGATGCAATGTTCGTGCACAAGGCAGTGGTTTCACCTGCATCCACCCGACACCAGCCATAGACTTGGCTTTTGTTGGCGTCCACCTGCCCCTGAGCGCTCAACCCAGGGACCGCAGCGTGCATTTCGTTCTCGCCACCAGGGGGCGCAGGGGAGTACCGTCTCGGCACCTGGAGAGTCAGGTTGAGGCTACACACTCCTTTTTCCAACTTGGGTTTCATCCCAAACACCTGAAACACATTTTTTTTTTTTTAAACAATCATTTAACCCCAATCCCAGAGAGCCTGGTATGCAGTGGGCCCTGGGAATTTAGGTGGGTTTTTTTGTTTTGTTTTGTTTTTAATCAAGTGCCTTGGTTGATTATGATGTAGCCAGATCCATGGACCATTGGCCCGTGTCCCCCACAATCAGACTTAGCACTAAAACTCCACAAAGAAAATTCGTGCCACCCATTACCGAGCGAGGAGAACAAAGAAAAGAGAAGCCCTGATGATTCATTTCTTTTCTCTCTCTGTTTTTATCTTTTGATCATGCCTGGAGTTCCCCTGGTCTGTGGACGCCTTGGAGCTGGGCGTGGGTGGGGACAGGCGAGAGGCTTTCCGTGCTGATGAGAGAGGCCCCCTGGGAGTTACAAAAGGTGCAGAGGCTGCTGGAGAAAGGGGTCATCTTCCTTGTCTGTGGAGGCCCGGGGCCAACATTTTCATTTTTAGTTTTTCACTTTTTATGTATTTCTTTACGATTGAGTCTTTCGTTGGACGGAGGTGCAGAGAGCTGAGTTCATCACAGCCGTCAGGGTATCATTTTCCTCCCTGGCCCCAGTGAGTCCCCCTCTTGTGTTATGTCTGGAATTCCTGTTTTCTGGGTTCCCACTTCTGTCCCCTCTCACCACACAGGCAACTTTTCTGACGTGTCCTTGTGTACCTGTGTGTCCCTGTGCAAGATTTAGTGTGCAAACAACTTGTAGAAGAGGTCTGAGGTTAAATATCTCAGTCTCCTTTTCTTTTCCCCCCTCAGCACAGTATTACGATCCATCCATGGCGTTGGGTGGACCCAATTCACTGTCCCTAACTGGTGCCTGGCACTCTGTGGTGGCAACTGCCCACTGTCCCAGTGACGGACACCTAAGTCTTCATTACCATACATAGCACTTCGGTGGACATCTTTGTACCTGTGGACCTGTGTGAGAATTCTGCAGGATAACTTATCTAGGAGGCATGTGCCTGGGTCCCAGGGTATGTGGACACTTCATTTGACTACTAACTAGTCAGAGTTTTATGTCTCAAACATAAAGGGGGGGAATAACTACTAATTTAATAAATGCATGTATCCCATGATGCAAACGGTATTAGGCCCCGAACTGCAGAAAAGTAACTTGGACACAAGTACATTGTTGATTATTACTCCCAAGTACATGTAAGAAATAGATGGTGCTGTTTTTGTTCTTTACTCTCTTAGCTTTCTCCAAAAGCTTTTGAAATCAAACACGAAGAGACCCTCCGGTTAGCAAATGCAGAAGATTCAGGAACAGTCATAGTGTGATCCAGAACCAGCAGTATCAACATTACCTGGAGGGTGTTAGAAATGCAGAACTTAGACCCCATCCCGACCTCAGAATCAGAGACTTCAGGGGGTGAAAATCCGTGTTTGAACGAGATCTCCAGGGGATTCTCACGTTAACGTTTGGGGGTAAAATGAAGATAAATCTGAGAAATAGATATATAGATATGTAGACAGATAGTGATCGCACAGAGAGAGGGAGAAAGCAAGAGAGAAAGGGGGTAGATAGATGGATGATAGCTACAGAGAAGGAGAGACAAAGAAAGGCGATAGATTAGACAGACAGACAGGCAGGCAGGCTGTTGCTGGTTTGAGCACATCAGAGAACACAGAATCACAAGCTTGAACCTCCCTTCAGAGAGCAGTTCGTGGCATATTAACTAAGCTGTCAGAAGACCCCCCAGAGCCCTCTTGAGGATGGTGGCAGGGAGCCCTCAGGAGATGGGGCCAAGCCACCAACTGTCTGCCTCAAACAGATCTCAACATTTAGTCATTTTACAAATGTCACGTCCTGGGAAGGTTTCCATAGAAAATGAGATCCCAGGATGAGACGAAATTGAAAACTTCTGACTAGTCCAATCTCCCCTCTTTTCACAGACACTGAAACTCAGAGAGGTGATGTGCCTCCCTTAAGTTCACACAGCTATTCAGTGGCAGAACCAGGCATAGTTCCTCTCCACCTAGTGCTTCCTGTGAGACGCACTCAGTCCCAAGTGTGGAAAAGAAGGTTCTGGACACGCTCACGGAGCTGTCGGGGCAATTCCAAGAGGGTCTGCCATGATGATAGCAGCCTGATTTTACAGATGAAGAAGGAGGTGAGGCAGACGAGTCTCCCCAGGATGTGCAGGGCGCCTGCTGGGGCTCGCTTCCCCCCACCACCGCCCTGAAACTCAGAAAGCCAAACCCACACACAGCTGGCAGCTTCAGTTTCCCGGCCAAGTTCATTTTGACATTACAAGACAAAAAGCACAAACGTGTTCCGATGGGACAGGCCGTTACCGCGGTGCCATTCAATAGGGTTTACGATTTTCCTGGAGCCTCTCGGCCGGGTGATGCCAGAGAGTGAGCCAGAAAAAGAAAATTCTTAGGTGACGTAAATGCAGTCAAGACACTTGCGAGTGGTATGCACTTTTCCTGCCCCGGGAAGGGGTGGGGTGTGGGGAATGGAGCCATCTTAGAGCCAAATAGAGAAAGAGAAAATGAACAAATCCCCATGCCTGTGGACTCATTTCACCGCACAAGGTCTTTATACATCCGTGCCTTTGCTTTGGAGCCAAATGCCTTTGACTTAATAAATGCTTCAGGTAATTAGTAGATGGAGGACACCCATTAAATCATTGGAGCTGAGATCACCCGAGAGGGCATTAGAGAGTCAGGACATTAATTGCATTATTTTATTTCCAGATAAAAGTTATTTTGATGGAGCCAGCCTTGCCAGAGAAGAAGGTGATAAGATCAGATGCCGTCGTTAACTGCCAGATATCCTATTAGGGGTCCGGCAGACAGGGGCTCCAATGACAGTTCAGATTCAGATGGGCTGGAGGGATTTGTTTCAAGCCAAAGGAAAAGCTCAAGATGCTCACAGACGGGCCCATGAATGAGGGTGCCAGGGACTGTCCCAGTTTTAGCCCCCAAAGCTCTGTGTCCCACAACTCCCTTAAACCTTGGAGAAGCAAGTTGGCAAGTTGCAGGCCCTTGGGGGCATTGGGTAAAGTGAGTATTATACATTTCTGATGGCCCAGCCACAGTGATGCTTTTCACATGAAAAAAAAAACACAAAACAAAAACAAAACAAAAAACCTTGTGTTCTTTCTCCGCCAAGAGGGGATTCTTGGCTCCTTAGGAAACACAGAAGTTCGATTTGGTGCCTAGCCTTGGGTCTCTCTCTTGGCAGCCACTCAAAACCTTCTTCAAGGCAAAAGGGAAGGGAAGGGAGAGAGAGGGAGAGAGAGAAAGGAGAGGAAGGAGAGAGGGAAGGAAAGCCTGTGAAAGGAGTTCCCTGGAGAGGTGCCTCTAGTTCTAGGGGGAAATGAGTCCCTAAAAGAAGGTGTCTGTAGGAATTTTGCTCACCAACCATGACACCGACTCTGTCATTAGAAGGATGGATATCTAAAGGGCAAAGTCACCCTTTCTCTCTCCTACCCCATGCTTGTGCAATCCCAGCCAGAATTGGCGGCCCTTTATTAAAAACACCTGGCCATTAAGAGGCTGCACCCAAAGCGAGATAGAAACCTAGATGATAGGTGGTTTCTATTTTCGGGCCAGGCTGTCTGAGATGGGGACAACTCCGGCAAGTTGACTACCCAGCTGCCTCTCTCTCCTCATCAATGAGTGGTTCCTGCCTTGTTCCACACAGCACCGTGGAAAGGATGGAACATGAAGCAAAGATCAAGAGTGTTTGGAAGATGGTCTAGTTGGTTTGAAATGTAAGAGGTGACACCTAGGGAAGTCCTGTGTCCTGGATGTTAATGGGAAACACATGGTCAGGGGGGTCAGCGACTTAGGTTGTAGAGAACATAACAGATGCCCCCAAATGCTTACGGAGTTGTGATTGCTGGGATGGAATGGAGTTCAGACGACCTGATGCTCTCTAATTTTAAAGACCTGCTTTATCAATGTAACACTATAAACGGGACCACATGGACTGTCTTTCTACTTAAAACGACTCTAGATGAATCATCTCACAGATCAATAATGGAATTCTCTCTCTCTTCCCTCCCCCACTTTCCCCTCTCTCCCTCACAACACATTTCACAAGCATTCGTGGGTACCAGTAATAACGGCAATAATGAATATTTGCACATATGATCACCTACTCTTTGCCAACCAAACTTCAATTGGTTGGATATATCATTTCATCTCCACTTTATACCTATTTTATACTGGTTTTCATTTGTTGTGGTCAAGTACACGTAGCATAAAATTCATTTTAGCCATTTTTAAGTATACTTCAGTGGCATTAAGCACACTCACAATTGTTGTGCAACCATCGTCACCAAGCATCTCCAGAACGTTTTCATCTTCCCAAACTAAAACTCTGTCCCCATGAAACACTAGCTCCCCACCTTCTGCCCCCAGCCCCTGGTGACCACCGTTCTACTTTCTGTCTCTATGAATCTGTCTACTCCAGGGTCCTCGCACCAGTGGAATCGCACACGATTTGCCCTTCTGTGGCTGGCTATTTTACAGGGCGTACTGTCCTCAAGGTTCATCCATGTTGTAGCACGTGTCAGAATGTCCTTCCTTTTTAAGGCTGAATAACAGTCTATTGTGTGTGTGTGCCACGTTTTGTGTATTTGTTCATCTGATGGACAGTTGGGTTGTTTCTCCTCACTTCCTATGCCATGAGGCTTAACTAAAGAAAGCATTCTTGCTTTTTTGCAGGGCTTTTGCTGTTATTGTTGTTGCCGTTTTACCATAAACATGGGAGAGGGCATGGCTCCTGGAATTCCGGGCTGGTGTCTGACACCTGTGCATCATTTTCACAGGAGACCTGAGATTTCTGGGGGTCGAGGCTAGGAGGTTCTTGGGTTTTCCTGAGGCCCACATGGGAGGGAGGTCCCTATCCTGGTCCCACTCTCCTCAGCCATCCAGGAAGCTCAGAATTCCACAAGCGCCCCCACGTCCACCCCAGCAGTCGTGGAAAACGCTGGCATCCAGCTATGATGGGTCCCAGCTAGATTCTTCTTGTAGGAGTTCATCCGATCCCCAATCCTGCTCCTTTGGACCTGGAAGGATCTTTGTTTCGCAGACACTCTCTTGTCAATCAGCTACCACCCCCCTCCCCCACAGGAAACCCTCCTCATCTCCCCATGCTGTGCTGGGCACGCTTGGGTGGGCTTTGCTCAGCTTGACCATTCCCACATTGTCAGCGTTTAGAAGCTTCTCTCAAGATTTTCATTCATAAACCAGCAGCAGCAGCCCGTGCAAAGCCAAGAACAGCCTCTCCCTGTGCCCCGCTCCTGTGTTCTGGTGTCTCCTCCCCAGCATAAACAGAGCTGATCACTTTATACCCTTTGTATATTGTTTCTTAATATGAATGAAGTGAAACAGCTAACCGGTAGTCATTCAAATTATTGCCTAACGTAAACTGACAACGCGCGTTGAAGTGTTTAGCTTCAGAAACTGTGAAAATGGTCCCAGCTTAGCAATTAACTCACATTTACTTAACCCCGACAGTCACTTTGTTATTAGTAGTATTTTTAATCAAGGAAACGAGGTTCCTTCTGCTGGATAAGGATTTGATCTGATCTGTGCCCATTTATTTTCAGCTGACCCGACCCATGCCCTTGCCCCCAACGTCCTTGCAATCAACCTCCCCAGGACAAACTGGAAATCAACGCCACAGGCTCCAACACAAACAGCATCCCCGCCACTGGGCTCTGAGGCCACGGCCGGCAGGGCTCGGCCGAGACCAGGGCATGTGTTCAAAAGAAACAGAGTTTTTACCTTTTGCCAACAATTCTGTAGGCAACATTTGTTTTCTATCTTCTTTTTTTTTTTTTTTTCATTAAATCACTTTTATAAACTCCTCAAAAGTTTCAGTTTATTCAGTGACAATTAGTTTACGGCATTTCTGAAGTGGATTTAGATTCGAGTGATAAAATTACAAGCCAAAATTGCAACCATAATGGAAAATCCTGGTTCATGTTTGGCCTTCGAGACCACAACTGAAAGATTACGGGCTGACGCCAACGACCAGAAGAAGTAGCAATCAGAACGTTCTTGTCCACACGCAGGAGATCCCAGACTCTGCTGTGAGGACGCGCGTTGCGCCCTGGGCTGGAGGCCCCTCTCTTCCTGCGGTTCATGGCAGGACGGGAGAAGTGGATTTGGCCTTGCCCAACAGGTGGAAGGGAAGAAAGGGGTCGGTTGGCAGATTCGCCTCCTCTCGCTCGCCCTGAAACGTGTTCTTTCTTCCTTAAACTCCAGAGCCAGCACTTTCCTGAATTCCAGCCCGGCTGATTGCATCTCAGTTTCTTGGTGTTTAATGGAGACCTTCCTGAGCTATTTCCTGATAGCAGCTGGGAGCCTTTTGAACAGTCAGCAGCGGGATTCTGAACAATCTAAACTCGTAATGGCAGTTCCAGGGGCAGGGCTGACTTTGAACTCCAGCAGGAAGTGCAACACGCGGCCAGCTAGCCCACTTTAAAGTCTTTTTTTTTTTCATGGTTTAGACCCCAACAATGCCAACCCCATCCCCCAGTCCTGTTTTCCACGAGAAAGAGAGACCTGTGACAGGAATTAAGATTTACTGAGCATCTACTACATCCCAGCACTGGGAATAAAACCATAAACTAGAGAGGCCAGGTCCTTGCCCTCACCAGTGGGGACAGATAATAGTACAGGAAACAAAATAGAGACCAGGGGGTTCAGATGGCAGTCACAGCCGTCCTCTTCTCATTTCACAAGCCCTCCAGCCACCTCTGACCCTTAGCCTGCGTGCCAGCTGGGAAC
This sequence comes from Rhinolophus ferrumequinum, assembly GCF_004115265.2. Taxonomy (NCBI): domain Eukaryota; kingdom Metazoa; phylum Chordata; class Mammalia; order Chiroptera; family Rhinolophidae; genus Rhinolophus; species Rhinolophus ferrumequinum. The sequence goes on from NC_046298.1 coordinate 31,350,540, forward strand.
AATCCATCCTCCTGGATGAGCTACCCTCCAAGGAGCCCATCTGCACATGGCAGTCAACAAAACGGGCCCCACGGAGCAAATGGCCCTCAGGGCCCTCACCTTCCACCGAGAGGATGACCTTACTCCTTCTACTCTCAGGGCTTGGGCCTGCTGAGATGCGTCTCGGACACCCCACGTACCCACATACAGAAGCTGGAAGGCCTAATAACTGAAAAAAAATCCAAAGAAATCATAGTTCACATTTTGGTATGTGTCCTACCAAATACCAATCTTATTCTCTCTCTCTTCCTTAGATAGATAGATAGATAGATAGATAGATAGATAGATAGATAGATATAGACACACATATATGCACACACACATGCAGAAGGTTATAAAAATGGAACGTACTCTACAGACTGTTTTACATTAACTTTATTAATACTAATTTGATATCACGAACTCTATCATCAGTTTTTTTCCTATAGCATCACTTGTATATTTGTATTGACTTTTACATTACAAGGACAACACATACTCTCTATAACAACTCACACAATGCAGAAGCAAATCAAGTCAAGAGAGGAGTGTCTCTCTGTATTCCCCATCCCCATGGGGGTACCCAGCTGGCTGAATACCGTGCATGTTTCTTGCCTTGCATGCTTTCTCTATTCAGATAGAAACATACCTGCATGTTATTTATTGGAACAGAAATTATGTCACATGAAAACTACATATAGTTTTCCTGCAATGTCCCTTTTCTCTTGAATCACACTTGGTCATCTTTTCTCTTGGTCTGTATTAACCTCTCAACTCCTAAGGCTGTCTGCTGGGAACCGTGGGCCTTTCTACCTGAGACTGCCTTTTCTGGGGATACACTTGTCCACACACAGGGCAAACAGAAGTGCTGGAGTGATGACCCCCCAAAAAAAAAATTAGCTTTCAACAACGAGGAAGAGGGATTTCATGAATGAAATCCCCCTCCGTCGTGGGAGGACACGGGGGCATGGCCAACACCACGTCCTAGGGTCCCAGTGCACGAGCCCCAGGGACACATGGTGGTAACGTTCTAGATAACACTCAGTATATTGACCACCTCCCTTCCCTGTCCCACCCCCCATCTTTCACTTGTGTTTCTTGGGGTCACCTCCCAAATAAATTTGTACTCAAATATTCATGTCAGGGGGTGCTTCTCAGGGAACCTAGAACCAGGCAGCCCCAGATCATGGATTGGGTGATTCCCCATGGATGACATTAGGTTGCTTTACTCCATTATCTTTAGTAGTTTGCTAATATTCTGTCTATAACTGTCTATAACATCTTATTGCTTGTGGGCCAAATGTGGCCCACCACTTATTATTGTAAATAAAGTTTTATTGGCATGCAACCAGCCCCTTTGCTTATGTATGGTCTATGGCTGGTTTCCCACAACAACAGCAGAGTTGAATAGTTAGAAATTGTATGGCCCCAAAAGCCTAAAATGTTTACTATCTGGTCCTTCACAGAAAACGTTTCCCAACCTCCGGTGTAAAAGAGAAAGCAAACCCATATTTAATCAATCTTCTATTTTAGGCATTCGCATCAAAATTAAAAATTCTGTTTTGTTGTGATCTGTATTTTGTTTTTTTTTTGAGTGTGTATAAAATCGCACTGGATTCAGCTTCCTTGTAGTTCCATCTTTGCACGTGAATGTAAATATTTTCTTTAGGTGAATACCTCAGGAAGAACTATTGGATCAAAGCTAGTTGCATTTTTGTGCCTATAATTATATTTCTTTCTAGAAAGGCTGTGGTAACTGACGCTTCCACCAGCATGTTTTGAAAATGCCCATTTGAGGGTCAGAAATCATTTTTATTTCCAAGGGTCAGGTCATTTGAGAGACTCAATCAAACCCCTCTCCTCCAGACCAGACAGAAGTAATGATGATAATGAGGATGGTGATTTTCTGACACTTACTATGAAATATGAATGGTTTGGGTCCTTTATATCCCTCAGCACTGGGCCTCACCAAAATCCAATGAGATCGGTACTAAACCCAGTAACAGATGAGGAAGCCAACTCAGAGAGCTTAAGTAACTTGCCCAACAACACACAGCTTGTTTTCTGCATTCGTTTCCTGGGGCTGCTCTGACAAATGACCACGAACTGAGTAGATTAAAACAGCAGAAACTATCTTGCAGTTCTGGAGGCCAAAAGTATGAAATTAAGATATCGGCAGGGCTCCCTCTGATTGCTCAGAGATGCAGGAATCACGAAAACCTCCCAAAAAGACAGTCAGCATGGCACCCCTCCTACCAGGAAGACAAACTCAGTGATTTAAGGGGTTGACAGTTAAGGAGCAAAGTGGGTGAGACCGAAGAAAGGTAGGTCCATGTTTCCTTAAAACCAGACACAAGAGGCAGGACCACTGAGGGGCCTGGAAAGAAGCAGGCAGACCCTGGGCACACAGTAGGACCACTGGCACAGAGGCATTTAGCAGAAGTCAGGAATCTCCAAGAGGCAGGTAGTCATTTATGCAGTCACCAAACCTTTTCTGAGGGCTCCCAGACCTGATGAGGGAGAAAGAGAAGACCTGTTCTCTGGGCTCAAGGAACACAGTCCTGAGGGAGACCAGACAGGGGAACCATGGAGAACCCTGCTTATCTCTCCTCCTCCCAGTCTCCACCTTGACCATGACTCCAGTCCTACCTTCTGTCCAAGTGATCAGCCTGGCTACCCACTCTGCCAGGGAACTGGGGAGCCATTGAAGTTCACGGAGTAGGGGAAGGCCTATGATGGAAGCGGTGCTCTGGGTTACAAGAGTGGCTACCAGGATGTGTGGGAGTGGGAGATAGCAGGGTGCAGTCATAGAACTGTTTATCTGGGGAAGAGACCCATCAGATATAAGGACTTCTCAGGCTTTCGCTCAAGAAAACAGGCAGAGCTACCTTCCGCCAGCCATATAAATTGCCAAGCATCTCGGACAGTAGCGTAGGACAACTTTGAAAAGCCAAGCTGGCCTTCAATGATATGGGAAAAACTGCTCCCAGTATCCAGTTCCATCCACATTCATGTTACATTATCACGTTGAAAATCCATTTCACCAACGTTAAGTGTGCATCAGCTCCTGGGGACACTGAGGACGAGACAGACGTAGCCCCGCCTTCACAGAGCTCACCGTCTGGGGCAGGGACCGGGCAAGCACTCAGGCACACACAGTCAGCTAAGGAAAGTGGGAGGACAGGAGTGGTACCCAACGCAGACGGGAGAGTCAGGGAGACCACATCTAAGTGGAGTAGGACCTGAAACATGGGTACCTGTTAGCTCAGCTACAGAAGAGGTGAAGAGTGTTCCAAGCAGAATGGACAACACATGTAAAGGTCCTGAGAATGCACAGAAGACAAGAAGTACTTTCTGAAAAGAAGAGGGACAGAAATGCTTGGGGAGGGGAGCAGCTGAGTCTTAAGAGGTAACCAGCATACATAAGATATGCATGTAGGATGATCTCATTTTGTAAATTCAGACACATTCATGTATACCCAGTACAAACAGCACAAGATACCAAAATGTTCACAGAGACTACCTGTGGGTGGTGAAACTCCATGGACTCTGTCTTCCTCACACTTGTCTGCAGTTGTCAAATTGTCTACAATGCTTATTGTAGCAGTTTTCTATGGCTCACAAAATGCTGCGTAACAACCAACCCCAACATCTCAGCAGTGTGCACTACAAGGTATTTATTGAGCTCACAAGCTCAAGGTTAGTTGAGAGCTGGCAGACCCAGGTTGAGCACAGCTGGGATGGCTCTGCTCCAAAGGTCTCTCGTCCTTCTGGGATCGGTAGGCTAGCTCAGGCAAGTGGTGCACGTGGCAGTGGCTCACAAACCAGAGAACATGCAAGCTCCCTTAAGACTTGGGCTCAGAACGAGCATGCTGTCGCTTCTACCTCATTCTAATGACCAAAGAAAGTCGCATGGATGAACTCAAAGGTAAGAGGAGAAGGGGAAATATATTCTGTTCCTTTGGTGCAGAGGAACGGTAATGTCACGTGACAAAAGATGTAAGGAGCGGTGAGGAATTGGAGCCAATGGTGTGATGATATACATAAGCATTGCAGGAATGTTATTGGTAGGAGAGGGAGAAGGAGGAGGCTAAGGAGCGGTGGGAAGAGAAGGGGAAGAGCAGGAGGAGAAGGATGAATGGGTGAAAGGCAGTATGTGGAATCAGATGTTTTCACCAGCCAGGGCTAAGGAGGCAAATCCAGACTCCTATCTTGAGAGCTCAAGAGGGATGGGAAGAGAAGGCAGAGAGCAACCCAAAACTCAGTTCTCTATTAGGGAGAAATGGACACTCCGGTGCCTCAATTTACCCCTCTGTGAAATGAGGATGGAAGAGTCCCTGAGTTAATATTTATAGATTTCTCAGAATAGTGCTTGGCACGCAACAAGTGTTATGTAAGTAGTTTTGAAGCATAAACATGAAATGAACTGGACATTATGCCTGCTTAGTTCCTCCGTTCTCATTGACCCTGTCTGACAAGGAATCGTAACCCCCACCCAACCCACAGCTCTCCTCCCAGCTCTTTACCTAGCATCTTGCACACTGCTTTTCTTATTCCGCAAAATAAATATATCACTCCCCTCCGGCAAAAGAGAAATAAAAGCAGTTCCTTAATGCATAAGAAGAAAGTATGGAAGAAATTCCAGTTTGATGGTCTACAGGTATGTTTGTTTGGACTGGCGCATATAAATCAGTGCCTGGCTTACATCAGATTATCACAGCAGAGCAGGCTCTGGGCTGATTGCGTCTTTACAATCTGTTTACGAGGAGGGCTGAAATGAAGCGTTCTGGAAAGGGGTTGCTGCATAAGCCTTTAAAAGTTTTCGTAATTGCTCAGCCCAGACCGTTCCGTTCTGCACTGGGAAATGCATCCTCACGGGAGTGACGGGGTTAGGGAACCAGAGTCTTTCCTGCCTACTTCCCAGCAACCCCTGAGTCCCGAGTGCTGGCCCACACCACCCACGGATGGTCCTGGGAACACGTACGGATCTTCACATCTGCTGTTTTGCCCTAGGTATGTATGAATATGTCAGTGAGTTTACAAATCACACTGTGTGCATATCTGATGTACCCTGGTTAGCTCTTCAGTCTCAGCTGCCCGCACCCCACCCCCCGCCTCCCCTTTGCCAAACATTTCTGTCCCCGCTCATTCCAAAAAGCACTTCTTGTCTTCTCTGCCTCCTCAGAAACTTTGCACGTGCGGTCCCTTCCGCCTGGAACCCTCCTCACCTCTTCTTCAGCAGAGCTCACTCCTGCCCATCTGATAGGCTGGACGCTGTCTTCTAGGATTCTGGCCAGAGTGCTGGTGTGGGTTGAACTGTGTCTCTCCCGCCCCCACCTCAACTCGTATGTTTAATTCCTAACCCTTAGGCCCTCAGAATTTGACCTTATTTCGATATAGGGTTGTTGCCTATGTAATTAGCGAGGCTAAGATGAGGTCATACTAGAGTAAGTGGGTCCCTAACCCCAAATGATCCGTGTCTTTCTAGGGGAAGTTTGGACACAGAGACACATAGAGGGAGAACGCCGTGTGGCGATGGAGGCAGAAATCAGGGTGATGCTTGTACAAGCTAAAAAAAGGGCGCATTGCCAGCAAACCACCAGGAGCTGGAACAGAGGCCTGAACAGATTCTTCCTCACAGCCACCGGAGGAACCTGCCCTGCCAGCACCTTGACCTAGACTTCTGGCTTCCAGAACTGTGAGACAATAAAGTTCTGTTGCTTGCGTTGCCCAGTTGGTGGTTATCTTGTTAAGGCAGCAAGCAATCCAGCACGGGGGTTGTCCTCGCCGTCCCTCTTTTGTTCCCCAAGGCCCATGTAAGAGGCCCCGCTCAGTGGATTGACACTGGCCTCAGCTTCCAAGTGGGAATCAGAGAAGGTGACTGAGGAGGACGCTGGAAAACAAAACAGGAGCAGTGTGGTGTCGGCATGTGGGAGGGGAGCTACAGATGTTCTCTGAAGAAGTGACCGTGGGCTTGGGAGTAATACAGTGTACTCTTAGTATGAGCAGGTGACATGGGGAGTGTTTTTCAAAGACTGTTTCTTATGTAAGTCAGGGCTCTCAAACTCAAATCTCTACAGAGGCCAGGCAAGTAACTTAATTATATTTTCTCTTACAGGAATATGCATTAAATTGGGGGAGGGATAACGAGAATGGTTATGTGTAAAGGTGCCCATACAGCATTTTCAAAGACTTTTATCATATGGAACAGGGTCTCAGGTCAAACGTACAGGGGCCAAAAGGTGACTGTGGCGAATGGGATGGAACAGCCCACGGTTCCAGGGGAAGCCCAGAGTCGAAGGAAGTGCAATTGTTTTGGAGAAACAATTTGCTCAAGGAAAATCTGTTTTCCTATAGGGAGGTCTTCAGAGGGCCAGCCCCAGGGACACAGGGCAGCGAGGCACGGGTGCCATGATCCCCAGGCAAAGTGGTGTTAAATCCCATTGGCTAACAAAGAGTCTGCTCCTTTTCCTCGCATGCGCTCTCCTTCTGACTAGAGGAAGCCTTGGGTGGGTGCTCATAGGTCTTCAGCACCAATACTGCCAATCCCCCTTTTTGTGCCAAGGAGAGAGCAGACCTGGAGCTCCAGATGACATTTGTATCCAGCTCAAGCCACATGCTGTACTGACACATGGACTTTAGAGAGTCACCTGTCTACCTGTGGCAGGTGTCCCTGGGGTGCTGCGTGCAAATTTATTGAACGCTTCTTTTAAAAATAAATCTATTTCAGTAAAAGTTGAATGGACTTAAACAAAACTATTAGTAGAGTTCCTACAGGACAAGAATCATGGAAGTATGGGTATGGTGGACAAGCCCTAGACTAGCAGTCAGAGGGAGGTAGCTCTGGCTCGCACTTTCTGGACAGGATGCTTAAGTGCAGAGAGTCAAAGTGAGATATGGAGGGAAAGGTTTACTCCAGGTCTGTGTGAGAGGTCACCTCTCTTCATCCCCGGAGCCCCAAGCTGCTACCTCTCTACCCATTTGCATTTCCTGACAATATCACCCCACCTTAGAACCCCTAACTAAATCAGAGAGGGTTCTGTTTCCATGAAGGGAGTGCTCTGGAGAAACTACTCTTCTCGTTTCGGTTTGTTTTGTTTTGTTTTTAGATACCCTATATTTTCTGGCCACAAAAAAGGATGACATAGCATGCACAGGGGAGGTTGTGGGGTTTCCTAAAGACACATGAGTTTAGAAATATCTCCTTTACAGATGGATGTGATCAGGCAACATAATTTAGGCCAATAAGTTGTAAGCAGAGTCCCAGTAGATTCAGATAGACTGTCTATTTGACCTCCATTGCCTCCTTTCTTTCTGCCTGGAACATAGATGCAATGGTGGCGCTGGGGCAGTCATTTTGATGCTATGAGGCAATGATAAAGGAAAGTCGAAGAAAATTGAAAAGATCTCAACTTTGACAGTCTTGTACTGAACCAATGCTGTCTGCTGCCACCTTGGGACTACTCAATGCTTGAGAAAAATAGTATGCCAAGTGTATTTCAGTTACCATTTGGGGATTTCTGTCAGCAGCATTCACATGCAATTGCTCAATGAAACACTCCATCAGGGGGAACTCCTGATGGCCAGCTCTCCAGGACAGACTCTGCTTGGGGCTTTTGCTACACCCACAGAAACTCACTTTTGGAATTGCTGTTCCTCCTCTAATCAGATAAAGAATGTTCCACTTTCCTAGGGTGTTGGACTGATTCCATGTCCCTCTCTGCCATCAACACGCTCCAAGCCCTGCCTGAAAAGGTCTGAAATGACAGCCTTAAACTTACTTACCACTTTGTGAGGGAACATTTTCTAATGTTCCACATCTAATCTCAGCCGGAGGATAAAAACTGGCATCAGATGTGACCCGTTTACTCAGTGTAGAGGGAAAAGAATTTATAGGAAAAAGAATCTGCCTTTTGCTTAACCCCCAGAATGAAAAAGTAGTCCTGAATCAGACTATTACGCCAAATATGCAACAACAGGGGGGTGGTCAAATGAATGACAGTATGTCCACATAGCAGAGCCCTATTCATTTAAAATGGTGCCATAAAATACATCATGCTTGCAAAAATGTTCACAATACATTGAGTGGGGGAAAGGGTTATAAACCGCTACGTGGGATATAGGTTTTATTTTAAGTATATACACAAAATGCTCGGCCAAAAAACGAACGAAAAGAGAGTTGCACCCAAAGACTGAAGGGATTTCCTTAAGGAGTGGGATTGTAAGTGATATCTTCTTTTGATTATTTGTCTCCAGTTTCTTGCCTCCATGAAAGAAAAAACAGGGATGGTATGGACGTGCCTCTGTGTTTTCACTCAGCTGAGTGGATCTGATTTCAGTTGTAAAGGGGTCAGCTGAGTCCCTGGCAAAATTTTATTTTCCACTATTATCCAAATAGAATTGGCTAAATATACTTTTAACAACAGCATTCTTAAGGTGGCACATGTCCCACCTCCTCCTCCCTTTTTTTTTGAAAAAAGAAAAAATCCTCTTTTACAAAGGCTTTCATTCTGACATACTCAGTGAAACATGATTCTAGATAACTGCTTTACTCTCAGTCCAACTGATTCTCATAGCCACCTCAAAAGAGTGGTAGTTACCCCGTTAGTTCAAACCATCAGGGAAGCATTTATAGAGCACCAAATGTTTGCCTTCCATAAAGAGTACCCAGAAAGTCCTCAATGATCTCACCATCTCTTTTGGGGGAAGAACACTAACAGTCAAGGAGGAATAAAATGACTGACAGGAAAACTTATGGCCTTCACAACCAGTCGGGTCTTTCCAGCAAGTTCCAGAACCATCTACAGAAGACGACGGTGCATCTCAATAAATCAGAGACTCCTTTAACGACACTGGCAGCCCTGTGCCTATTTTTAAAAGTTTACGACCCTGGATTTGCAAGTAAAACCAACAAGGCATTGCCCAGAGCTGTGTGGAGCAAGGGCATTTTTAAGTTTCCATCTCACTCCTGAGTGGCAATCCATCATGATAAGAAGGGGCAGGGAGGGAAGGAGTCAGGCTCCCCGCGGCCTCCTGGCTGGTGAAGCTGTTTAAGTGGCAGGCACCGCAAGTCCAATCCATTAACCAAAAAAGGGGCTCCGGCTAGAGCTATTTCTAGGTCCCTGCAGGCAAGGTTTTGGGAGGCACAGCCTACGGACTCCTGTGCAGGAAGTCTCAGCCCATGTCTCCTACACAGACAGAACTTTCTCCTCCTAAACTGGCCCAGAGACACCAGAGTAGGTACAGAACAGCCCTAGTGGGTTTCCTTCTGTATTCATGTCCTAAGGTTCCCATAACAAAGGACAACAAACCGAGGGCTGCAAACAACCGGAATTCATTTGCTCACAATTCTGAGGCCAGCATCCAAAATCAAGATGTCAGCAGGGCCGAGCCTCCTCTGAAGGTTCAAGGGAACCTACCTTGCTGCTCTCCCCATGTAGGAAATTCTAAGAATTTGAGGAGCTCTGCTCCAGGAACAGGGACAAAGGCCAAATGATATAGTTCCTATTATAAATCACTACTTCACACTATTGAAATCCGCTGAGCCTTTTTCTCAAATGTATTTCCAGAAAACTCAACACGTCAAGCAGATTGAAGCTGATGGAGGAGGAAAGTGGAGAGGCCAGGGTAGAGCCTAGCCCTGGCCTGGAAGCTTTCCCCCCAGGAAGCTTGTGGGGACAGAGCCAGGAGTGCAGTTTCCAGGCTCTCGGCCTTACATGGAAAGGTGTTCACTTGGGTAGTAAATGGCCATCAACTGTGATTGGACGGCCATCAGCTGTGGCTAGTTGGCCATCAGCTGTAACCAGTGAGCCATTGGCCACTAATATAACTGCTGTGCAGAAAATGGGGGCTAGCAAGGAGATGGTGGCTGAGCTAGCAAGAGCAGATTGCAGTTAGCACGGCGGAGTGCAGCTAGCAAGTGGGTTGGTTGGTTGGCAGAGAGAAGTGGACAGCAGGTTGCGCATCGTGCGGCTCCTGCTTCCTGTATCTCCAACCCAGCCACCAGCGAGACTATAGTGGTATGACTCCCCTATCTATGGCTCCATGGGTGTTCCTTTTTGGCCTCACCATATCCTGCGTTCTTGTGCGGGGAGCGGGACCTGAGACCCCGCATGACACCCTGCATGACACCCTGCATGACAAAGCTACTGTGTGTAAATAAGTGCCTTTGGTCCCCTGGCCAACAGAGGAGAACTAGATCAGGAAGAGGCCTTCGCAGCTTTTTATCCCGCCACCAAGCAGCAATTTTATCTTAGTCTCCTTGCCCATCTTACCTCCTATGTTCAAGTCTATATTTAAGGTCCACTTGAGCTCACAACCATCAAGCAAAGCAAAACAAAGAAGGAACTAGACAGAGACAAGAGGATTTCACACATCTTTTTTTTTAAAATGAAACCAATACATGTTTATTGTAGAAAACTTGGAAAACATAGACAAGCACCTGAATTAAAATTAAAAAATCACACACACACACAAAATTTAAAAATCACATAAAGCAATGATCTTTCAGTTGTCTTGAGCCCCATTCACTTCCAATAACCTGAGCATATAAATAAAAGTCACAGACTTTCATGGCTAACATTCGGATTCATTTCAAGTGGGTGTTTTTTCTAGGCCAATAAATAAAATACTTAATTTTAAAATCAATAGCACATGTACTGCCTTGTGACCTATTTTTTCTTGTACATATTTGTCCTATAACTATATTTTGTAAATATTTCTTATACCTTTGAATGTTTTTTAAGAACATGATTTAAAACATTTCTTGGTGGGCATAGCCCATTTTTTATTACCCCAATTCCCAATTACTATTAGGTTGGTGCACAAGTAATTGCGGTTTTCGCAATTATTTTTAACCTTTTAAACCGCAATAACTTTTGTACCAATCTAATAGTGACTTATGAGACTGCCATTTCCCCCCCAGAATATATAAATAATGCTGTAATGAATATATATATTTGCAGCAACATTTCTATTTCCTTTGAATCAATTCATAAAAATGTAATGACTGCCTTAGAAGGTGGGCATTCAATACTCTTTCTCAAATTGTCCTCCAGAAAGGTTTTATCAATCTAAAATCTCACCAGCCATATATGATAAGAGTACTTGTCTCAAAAAATCTCACATTGAATATTAAATTTTTTTTTAAAAACCCTCGGCCGATTTGGCCGGCAGAAAAGAAAGAACATCTTGGTTCCAATTTGTTTTCTTGGATTGCTGCAGAGGGTGAACACTTTTTTATGTTAGTTGGCCATCTGATTTTCTTCTTTTGGCTTGAAAATATCCGTAGCGTTTTCCTACTGAGATAATTGCCTTGATCTTATTGATTTCCAAGTGTCCTTTGCAAACTAAGAATTTTAATTCGTATTAGCCCTTAATTAGAATTCATCTCTTCTTAGTCTTCTAGAAGCCAATGGAAAGTCAGACTGTCTTTCAAAATGTTGCTAACATTTTCCTTTATTGTCGACTTTCGAATTTTGTAATGGATTAACAAAAAGATTTAACACGGTCAAATGCATTCATCTTTTTCTTTAAGATTTCTTTCTCTACCTATACATTTAGAAAGATAGGAACTGTAATTTTCCCCCAACGGGTGTGAAAAACATTAGTAGACATTAAATTAGGTAAAACCACTTTCATCCAGGAATGAGAGAAATGAACACGATAACATTGTAAACATCTGTTCTAGAAAAAGAAAGTTCGACTTGGCTTTTGGACTCCAATGGGCTCAGTGTGTTTCGTTCACTATTAACCTTCTTTGCCTGGATAACGAGTCTGTGTTTAAAAAATGCCTTCTCAGATTTGCTGGACACAGCCGCTGAAATTGTTATTCTCATATCCTAAGAAGTCTCTTTCCCCATCCTCTCCGTAATGAGGGCATGATTTTAAGTAGTGTATCCACGCGGAGGAATCCAGAGCTCAGTCCCAGAGGCGGATAAAGGAAAGGAACATTTAGCTGCTTAAATACTTAAACTGCTTCCCGGTAACTGGGGATCCGTGATGACGAACGCCGGTGCCCTGAGACATCTGCATGACACTTCTTGCAAGGTGGATGCCAGACCACCTTACACCAGAACCCTTGACAGTCTGCCTCCTTGACCAACCCCTGGTGATTCTGATTCAAAGGGCCCACATGAAGCCGGAATCTGTGTCTTCAGCCATATCCCCAGGTGTTTCTATAGCTCACAATTCTCAGTGGTTCATGGTCCATATTTTGAGAACCCCCTTCGTAGGCCAAACCCTTTATTTAACAGCGGAGAAAAAGGAAGCCAAAAGTTGGAAAGCACTTACAGGTTCTCACAGCCAGAGTGAGGGCCAACTCCAGCCTAGCTGCCTGGTGTCTAATTTCAAGCCCAGCCCTCCAGGCTAGTGTGAGGACTGAAAGCCTCAGCAGAGGCTGCGCCCCTGCCCTGCTTTGCTACAGAGCGAAGCATGTTTCCCAGATCCCTCATTCCTGCGTCCGGTCAGCATCACTGTAGTGTCAACTGGTGGATGAGTGTCCTATGGCTGCTCCACCACAAATGGGGGGCTTAAAACAATAGGAGTTTATTCTCCCACAGTTCTGGAGGCCAGAAGTCCAAAATCAGCAAGGCCGTGTTCTCTCTGAAGTCTCCAGGGAAGACGCTTTCCTTGCTTCTTCCAGCTTCTGGCTGTTGCTGGCGCTCCTTGGTGTTCCTGGGCTTGCAGCTGTATCTGTCTTCATTGCCACAGGCCTTCTTCCTGTGGGCCTCATGGCCTTCTCCTCTATGTGTGCCTGTCTCTGTGTCTTCTCTTCTTATAAGGACCTCAGTCATATTGGATTAAGGGCCCACCCTATTCCAGGATGACCACATCTCAACGTGACTACATCTGCAAAGACCCTATTTCCAAAGAGGGTCACATTCCAAGGTTCTGAGAAGGACATAAATTTGGGGAAGGGAAGAGACACTCTCCAACCCAATGCATGTGGTCAGAGAAAAGTCTGACAGTGGAGAGGGACAATCTGAGGGAGGGTCCTCGATCAAGGAAGCCCACCAGAATCACCAGTAGAGTCTTTCAAGTTCCACATGCTCACGCATGCCCAGGCCCACGGAGCCAGAATCTCTGGGTCTAGCCCGCAGGTTTTAAAAGTGTTTCCTTAGAGATTCTGATATGTAGCTGTGAATATCCTTAGAGGAGCTGTCACTGCGGCAGTCGCCAAGCCAGGAACTACACTTCTCAGCCTCTTGCATCTAAGGTGGCCCTGGGACAAGTTCTCATGATGACACGTGAGTGGACATGATGGGAGTCACTGCCCAGTCAAAGTGGCTCAGAAGTGGATGTGCGTGCTTCTTTCTCCTTTTCCCCAACACCCAGCTAAGAGAGGAGGACCATGGAGGCAAGGGGGTGGCAGGGCCCCAGGGAAAGATCCTGGGTCCCTGAATGACCTCCTAGAGCGAAACAGTGACCCACTGACACCACCTGAGCATGTCTCACGCATGAGCAAGAAATGACCTTTTACTGCCCTGGAAAGTGAGGGGATAGTTGTCACAGCAGCTAGCCATCATTATAACTGATACACAGACCCAGTTAGGAGCCACTGTTCTGAAAAGACTTGAGCCTTCCGTTTTTCTGTCCTCTCCGCATCCTCTTCCTATCACCTTTGGGTGACCTCAGATTTGAATATGTGACTGATGTTTTGTGTCTTTAACAAAATAGAAGTCAAAACCATTTTCCACCAACCTTAAATAGGAACCTACTCCTTAAAGTTCTCCTCGAATTGAATAACAGGAAGAAGCTGATGATCCTGAATCATTTCCATTTTGTCTTGGCTGCCAGGAAGTTCAGAGTAAAATTTTATGTTTAATTAGAGCACCTAACGCATTCCAGATTCCTGGAAATCGGTCTTTCTGCTTCTAAATGATTTCTGATCTGCTTTTAACTGTGCAGTCTCGTGGTTCATGTGTGTTTTGAGATTGTAAGGGAGCGCCAGTCCCTTTTTATATTTGGTGGCTGATAAATAATAAAGGTACACACACATCCATCGGTGCAAACATGGCATGCACAGCTGAGGCACACTGTTGATGGACGCCAATAGAATCATGTCAACATTAATTAGCCAGCTGACTAATTAATTAGCTAATTAATGTAACAAGTAGGTACTCATCTGTTGCCATGGACCTGGCAATGTGCCAGGCCCCCAGGATGCTATGCAGACCTGAAGTTTGGGGTCCTGGGGGAACATGTGGTCTGATAGGCAGACAGGTGTGCTCATGAATAATCATAATATCAGACCCAAATAATAATATAAACACCGTATAATACAGAACAAATAAGTGTGAACCTGCAGAGAAGAGGATCTGCAATTTGGGCTGGAGACATTCGGAAAAGTGTCACCAGCCAAGGCATGTACTGGGGTTTAATGAGATTAAATAAGATATTGACAGGTGGGGAGTGGAGGCGGTTTGGGGGCAGCAAGAACAGCCAAGACAGAGAGAACGAGGGCACGAAGGGCCGTTTGAGGGATCATTTTGTGTTTTGTTTTCCATTCCTCTGCTCCCTTCACCCTGGGGGGGGTTTCAACCAGCGATCTCCTTTTTCTTTTTTCTCATTATTATCATTTTTTGTTTGTTTTCTACTTAATGTATACGCTTATTTAAAATATTCACTGTGTCCTGGCATTGCATTCTGAGGTTTTCTTTTCCCTAAGATGAAATCAAAATTCACCAGTCTCGAAGGTTCTGACCTTCGGGAATTTGATGGAAGTGTGACATGTTTCACTTGGCAGGCGCCGGGAGTTCTTCCCGTGCCAACAATAAGAGAGTAAGATAATGTTGGTTTCAGATCTTGATTCTTCAGAAAATGCCTCCGGCGTTGCACTTTCTGTAACATAATGGAGCGAACAGGACAGTTCCAAGAATTGTGTGCTGGGGTCCTCAGGGGACGCAGGACTGGTTTATAATTATCACAGATGAAGATTCAAAGACCCCATTACTCAGCACCTAGCCCTCCCCCACACCCCCCCAGGAAAACAAAACAGCACATAACAAAACTGGCGAACAAAATCCCCTTTGAAAGAGTTGCTTATGCCAGAAGAAAACAAAAAGTTAAAGAGAATTCTTTCCCATGGGCTCTCACATGGCTCACGCAGGACTGGATGTGCAAAAATGCTCACTTCCTATGCTGCTGTTTCCAGAAATGGAGAGGTGAGGTTGGGGTAAGGTGGGGGAGGTCTGGCACCCATGTCCCTCTTGACGCTTTTTTGTACGTCTCCGTATGAAGGTTAAGGTGTACAGAAGCAGGAAACAGAGTTCAGAGGGAAAGACCCAGATTCTTCAGCTGCCTCCTATCTCCACAGCCACCCACTGTGCACCCAAGGACATCCCCTTGACCTCCACCTCCTTGGGATGGGGATGGTTTCCCCTCACTCTTCCTCCACCATCGGTGCAACCTCCCTGACCCCAGCACTTACCCTGGCTCCCTGAATCTGGACAGCCATTCTTTTCCAGTTAGCCCCAATGCCATCTAACTGTGTCTGGCCCATATGTCACCTGCAGGACTGTAGCCCTGACTCTGTGTTTCTACCAGCACCTACAGAGTTTGGCGTGCAGAGGGGCATAAGTGGTGTTTGTAGGATGAAGGTATGAATGAATGAATGAATGACAAAAGTGGGGAAGAGCAAGGGTAGGAGAGGTTGCCTGTGCCCTCCTCCACCCCAAGACAGGCTGACAACTTCTTTCCGTGATTCTTCAGCCAAGAAACTCTTGCCTGGGTATCTCTGCTGGAATGAATAACTCTAGTCATTGGTGGTCCTTTCTTCCCTCTGTGCACATCCCAGTTTCTAGGCGGGGAATGACCCTCTGCCTAAGCATAAGTCATGATCCACCCCATGGCATGGGGAAGGTAGGACACCATGACTGTACAGGACTTTATTTATTGGAAGAAATAATCCTTCCTAAAGAAATGTCAGAGTGCTCGGACCAGAGGAAGGTGGAATGATGCTGGACATCCCCTAGACACTGATGTGTACCACCTGAAGGTCATGTAGCAAGTTCATTCATTCGTGCATGCATTTGTTCAACTCTTATTTATTGAGCGTCTTCTATGGGCTAGGTCCTGTGTTAGGACTTGAACTCGATCACCTGCCCCTGTAGTTTCTCTATACCGCCTTCAGGTTGGGTTCTGGAAGGTATGCTAGACCCTATGCAGCTTAGCGAGAGTCATGGGGTATGCCCGTTACCTGTAAGGCACTCAGTCACTGAGGCAAACTGACCCTGTGACCTCAGCCAGAAATGTTCCCTCCCCTCCCTTGCCGACCCCGTGACAAATCTCACTAATTTCTCAAGCAGAGCCCCATCACACGGGGTCTGTCCAGTGGAGGAATCACTGACAGATTCAGCATCATCCTTATCTGACCTCTGGCGACCTTCCCAGGGCCATGACCCCAGCACTACCTGGCCAGAGGAGTGGGTTCTTGAGGAGACTGATGGGACCCCAGCAAGGGGCCCATATATCATCCCAGAAAGAGCTGTCCTCTTTGTATATTCCATACCAAACTGGGAGGGGCCAGGGCAGGATGTTGGCTTGGGAAAAATGGATCCTTTGGAAAAGGAACAAAGATAATGAAGCAAGAGGACCAGGCTTTCTGGGCTTACTCATTAACGAAGAATGTCCAGGACATAGGCCGATGGGCAGATGCTGTGGGCCGGTCTGCAGCACCCGCCCCGTGGGCTCGAGTGCCTCTTTCAGCAAGGAGGGCTGTGATGGGCAGCAGAAGCCACACACGTGGATGTGCACACAGCAAACGTGCCACCATGGCAACCAGGACCTTGGGAGGCCCGATGGATGCATAATGTCCTTTCTGTGAACTCAGAGCTTCAGGTCACTTGCGGGGAGCCCTTTGGGCTGCCCTGAACCTTCTGAGGACAGGCTGTGTTATAAAATTTAGAGAGCCTTGTCTGCACAGAACCCAAGACTCATGGCCCACAGGGCTGAGGAGTTGCTCAGCTGGGCTCTGTCTGGGGTGGGTGGATGGACAGGAAAAGCTGAGGAACGCATCCAAGGAGTGCAGTGGCAAAAGTCTGCTCTTTGGTGTCCAGCAAACCTGGGTTTCCATGCTGGCCCCTCTTCCCTCTAACTGTATAGCCTTGGCTGACTCCCTCAACTTCTCAGAACCCCAGCTTCTTTCCAGAGTCTTCTAGTGCACTGATCATCGGCCTCGACCTGGACCTGCCAAATTGCTTCTTGCAGGAGGCAGGGAGGGGATAGAGTCAGAGCTGGGGTCTGGAGGCACAAAATCAGGGTCAATTCCTTTGATACTGAGCTCATTTGTGCAAAAGTCGTGACAAGCAAAGCAACAGTGCTTCCCAGAACTGCAGTTAGAGGAGTGCAGGCAAAGCCCATAGCATGCACAGGGCTCTGCATAAAAGAACCACGACGGCACTCACCTCCCGTTGCCTCATCTGCAAAATGGGGCAATAATTCCTCACTTTTCAGGATGCTGTGCAGCCCTGTGAGAGGCACACGCCTCACATATGGGAAGTACTTGAGAAATGGTAGTTTCCTTTTCCTCCTTGTCTTAATTGTCTTAATTGCCTTAATTTTTAATGACTCTGAGTAGTCAAGCAGTTCTGTAAGGTCCCTGCGGAGCCCCTAGATACTCAGGCAGTCGGCCAAGGCCTGCTAAGACCTTGGAGATCCTCGTCTTAGAACCAGACGGCATTTTCTGTTCTCACACCTGGTGACCCCCTGAAAACGGGCTCATTAGGTGAGTTTTATTCTGTCTGAGTGTGGAGGAGACATTTAAGATTCTTTCTGTGCTTCTGCCCTACCAACAGAACTCAGTGACAGATGACCATTTCCAGGCTCTCTTGCAGCTAGAGACAGTCATGTGACACTGTTCTGGCCAATGAGGTGTGAGAAGGGGATTGCTGCTAGGAAAACAGTGCTTCCTGGATCCTGCTTCCTGCCTCATCCTGCTTCACAGGCAGACTTGAGGGCTGCAGCTCTTTTGTTTTTTTTAATTTAATAGTGCATCCTACAATCTTCTTTTATTAGCTCCTGAAACTTTTATTTTTCAAAAAAAAATTTTATTTGTTTACTTTCAATTACAGTTGGCATTATTATTTTATTTTAGTCAATATTATTTTATTTTAGTTTCAGGTATACAGTATAGTGGTCAGATATTTATATAATCCACAAAGGGATTCCCCTCATCAGTCTAGTACCCACCTGGCACTATACATAGTTATTATAATATTACTGATGATGTTCTCTATGTACTTTACATCCCCTTGACTATTTTGCAGCAACCTAACTGACCACCAATAGACGATTGGAAAAGAAGATGTGGTATATACCGTGTTTCCCCCAAAATAAGACCTAGCTAAACAATCAGCTCTAATGCATCTTTTGGAGCAAAAATTAATATAAGACCCAGTCTTATTTTACTGTAATATAAAACTAGGTCTTATCTAATCTAATCTAATACCAGGTCTTATATTAATTTTTGCTCCAAAAGATGCATTAGAGCTGATTATTGGGCTAGGTGTTATTTTCGGGGAATCAGGGTGTGTGCGTATACACACACACACACACACACACACACACACACACACTGAAATATTACTTGGCCATACCAAAGAATGAAATCTTACTATTTGCAACAACATGGATGGATCTGGAAGGTACTTTGCTAAGTGAAATAAATCAAACAGAGAAAGACAAATACCATATGATCTCACTTATAGTGGAGTCTAAAGAACAAAATAAACAAACAAACAAAACAGAAGCAAATTCACAGATACAGAGAACAAAATGATGATTGCAGATAAGAGAGGGATGGGGCCCTGGGTGAAAAAGGTGAAGGGATTAAGAAACTAATGCATTTTTGACTTGAACTCATTCATAAACCATTTTTGCTGGGATTCTAAATATACCATTTGTAACAAAGTGCTATGGTAGAATTATGAATGTGGTCACATTTTGTCATGATAAGGAGTACGACATTTTGTACCTATACGTCTCACACCTACAGAAAAATGCAAAAATCACAAGTGTATAGCAAGATGAATTTTTACCAACTGAACACACCCAGGTAACCAGCACCCAAATGGAAAAACAGACATTATCAG
This sequence comes from Rhinolophus ferrumequinum, assembly GCF_004115265.2. NCBI lineage: Eukaryota > Metazoa > Chordata > Mammalia > Chiroptera > Rhinolophidae > Rhinolophus > Rhinolophus ferrumequinum. Next base: position 31,369,649 of record NC_046298.1, read on the forward strand.
CCCCTGGAAACTTCTTTCTCTGTAACTCTGCCCCAAGGGACAATCACTGTCCTGACTCTCAACAGCATGGGCTAGCTTTGCCGGTTTTTATGCTTTTATTTCAATGGAATCTGACAGGGTGTCTCCTTTTGTTTCTGATTGCTTTTGCTCAACATTATGCAGGTGAGATTTGTCCATGTTGGTGCCTGTGGCTATGAATCGACCATTCTTGTTGCTGTGTAATATTGCTTTGCATAGACCGACCCCTATATCCTCATTTCCAACCGCTGCCCAGCATTTTAACATATGAGTGCACCATGCTTTATTTCACTGGTCCTCGTTCGATGGGCTAGGTAGTTTCTATTGGGGAGGCAGTCACAATCAATGTGGCAGTTATACTCCGAAACACACACCTTGCTGTACATTCACGAATTCCTAGCTTGTCTTTTTAGCTACTTCTGAATCATTGGGCTTATCAAAGAACCATATAACGCTTCTGTAGTGAACAAATCCAATAAAAATGCATTCAGGTTGTCAAAGTGCCCCAGTAGCAGAGTGGGGGCTACTTGCTCTCTCAGTCTCCTGCCTCCAAAAAGCATTGTCTTCTTCTCTCTCTGCTGAGGCAGCCTTACAACTTGCAACCCTTCTGTTGCTCGCCCCGCCCGTGTCTGGAAATGATTTGACATCCTCGTGAATTTTATAGGCTCTGAGCATCCATTCGCTGACCTAATCATTTTCAGAGACCTGAAAGTTAGTTATCCACGGTTCTGCCAAACCTTCACCCGTCAGACATTGGAATGAAGAAGGTTGCTTTCCCATGGTCCGTATCTCCAGAAAGAATGGAGGGAGAGTTCTGGTCAGACCCATTTTCGTTAGAGAAAGAGGATTCAGGGGGCCCGAGGAGCTAATAAAAAAAGAGTGTAAGACATTATTAAATGCAAACAAAAGATTTGTTTAAGGCAGGGTATGTTACATATTCTCTTGTGGTAAATGGGGAAATCATTTGCATATACTTGAAAACTAACCCCTCTCCCCACCGTTGAGGCCCCGATACACATGGAAGTTGTTCTAAAAGGGGCACTGGACGCCACAGCAAGGTTGGGGAGGTGAAAGAGGCTTGGATTTTGCACGCGATTCCCTTCTGTGCTGTTTCAGTTTTCTAGCCGTGGACATTGTATTCCTTTTCTATTACAGTGTAACAATTTACCACACACAACACACACTTATTATCGCACAGTTTCCGGGCACTTCAATGGGTTTTTGCTCAGGCTCTCGCAAGACTGCAATCAAGGTGTCGGCCAGGCTGAATTCTCATCAGAGGCCCACGTGGGGAGAGATGGACTTCTAAGCTCCCTCAGGTTTTTGGCAGAATTCTTTTTCTTGAAGCCATGCAACTCCTGATGGCTTACATCTTCCAAGACAACAAGAGAGAGAGTCTTCAACATCAAGGAGAGCCTCCATCTCTCTCTAAAAGGCTTTCAGCTGGTTAAGCCAGGCCCACCTAAGATAAACACCCTGCTGATTAACTTGAAATCAACTGATGAAGGGCTTTGCTTACATCTGCAAAATTGCTTCACCTTTGCCGTGTCCTACTGGGTAGGAGCAGGTCACAGGTTGGGCCCACTCTCAAGAGGAGACGATCACAAGATATGGACGTGGCAAGGTGGGGGGCGGGGGGTGGGTGGAGGTAGGTCAAGGAGCCATCTGAATTCTGCCTACCACACACATACATCATGTTTACGTAAGGAACGTTGATAAGAGTTATCCAAGGAAATAGTTCATTGTCACGTTTGGTGATCTCTCCCTAGTTGTCTGTATGGTTACAAACTGACCATGCACTTTATAAAAGAGTATTTTGCAATGCTGTCCTCATTATACCTCTCTGCACGTGAACAGAGTGGTTCATTTCCTTCCATACCTGCCTTATGCTTACACAATGAAACAAAACCATGTCTACTCAGAGATTTCCTCCTTATTTTTTCTTACTCAAATGAGATGAACGCACAAACATTACTCTGCATGTGAGTTGATTTTTCTCCTCACAAAGACAGGCTCCCTGACGCTTCTCCAATCCCTTCTTCTTCATCACCAGCGGATAACCCATAATTTTGACATCATGACTCACCTCCCCGTCCCCAGAGAGGGATGTTCTATCTGCGTCCAGGTTGCTTGGTTTATTTGTCTGGTTTTTCGCTTCCAAACCATGGGATGCTGTAACAGATATCCTTGTAAATATAGCCTTACACACTGGAGCTCTTCCTTCCACAGGAGGGATTTTCCTGAGGAAAGATTTCTAGGGCACATCTGTACAGATGTTGCATGAGGCGGTCTTCAAGATCACAGCCATTTGCTCTCCCATAGGCTTTGACGAAGACACGCATGTCTCCTCACCCTCCAGATTACACAATTTGCCAAACCTGATTTCAAATCCTGGTTTCCCCAGTTCCCGCCTGTGTCGTCCGGGATACATCGCTTCACATCTCTGGGTCTTACAGGTCCCCACTTGTCAAAGGAGAAGAAGGATAGGACCTACGTCATGGGACAAATTCGAGGATAAGGTGGGTTAACACAAGGCAGCGCCCAGCTCAGAGCCCTGCACATGCTGGGATCCGGTCCGTGGCTGGCAGCTACTCTGAGGAGCAGAAGAGCACAAGCCGGCATTCCAAGATCATCCCAAAGTGGCGCTCCTTGTCATCCTTTGCTTTTCCTGAGATCATTTTGTTCAAGTCTGAATGGAAACGGGCCGGAAATACGAAAGCCGCATCCTCTAAAAGTCAGGTCTCCCAAATAGCTAGCGAAAGCAGAACTGTCAGCACCACATCACCGCCACCACCACCACCATCATCTTCATCGTCATGATAACCCCTGCTTACTGAGCACTTACATTTGTCGGTAAGTTCCCCTGCAGGAGGATTACTGGAAGAATGTTTCCCTTCTTAATCCATGAATCAGATAGGAGGCGTTTGGCTCTAAGTGGCAGAAACCCATTTCCAGGAGGTTTATACAATAAGGAAAACTGTCTTGCAGGAAAAGAAGTTTGGAGGCTCAATCAGCCCCAGGACTGGTTAATTTAGTGTCATCGTCAAGAACCCATGTTCTTCCCTCTTGCTTCTCTTCCATCCGCAGCATGTCAGCCTCTTCCTCAATATCACAAAATGGTTGCTAGGGTTCCAGCTATCACTTGCCGATGCTGCCATGTGTGGCGGAAGAAAACAAATTGTTTCTTTTTGGGGTCTCTTTCTAAGAAAAAGAAAGCCTAGAGGTACTTTTCACCCAAGTGTCCCTCCCTGGTCTAGAGCCAGACAGATGTGCTCGTGAGTTAATGAATCCTGTCTCCAACACTTACTACGTGAATCGCTTCACCTCTCTGTAACCCAGGCTTCTCATCTATAAAAGCTGATAGAATCGTATCTATTTCAAAAAGTTGTTGGGAGGATTAAATGAATTACGAATGCCAGTCATACTCACAAACAGGGAGTTTTAAAGATCCTTACTCTGATTGTTGTCTTATTATTATTGTTAGTATTGCTCGCCTAGGGCAGTGTCTGGCTTAATAAATACTGGAGTTGCCGAGTGATTGACGGGAGGGAACTGTCACATCAGCAGGACCCAAGGAAGGGGAACGAGGTGTGGGAGAAGTGAGAGTTGACAAGCGGCCAGCACAGGACCACCCAGCACGCAGTTGCAGGTCTGGACTTAGCCTTCAGGAGTGTCTGATTCTGTGTCCCGCATGAAGACCCCGAGCCGGAGGGGCCCAGACAGCTGCCCCCAGACCTTCCCAGCCTTTTGTTTTTATCTAGCCAGCCCTCCGGCTAACACTCGGTGTCATTACTCTGCTTGAGATGCTCAGGTACCAGCTCATTTGTCAATCAGCACCGAGCATTTCAGTTGTCAAAGACGCTGAGATCTTTGCGCAGGCACAGCCGCCTTCGCAGCTGAGAAGGCCCCCAGCTGCTCTGCATGGAGCCAGCAGACAGAGGGAACGGCCCTGGGAGAGGGCTGATATTGGACGTCCATGCAGCCCTAGAAGGATAAAGCACTCCCTGAGCCAGGCCTGAGATCCACCAGGAAGGTATTCGAAGATGCACACTAGGGCCAAGACCTCCAGAACCGTGGCCCAGCACTGGGATGAGCAACTGAACCGCCACTCTAGCTGAGTGACTCGGGGCAAGTTACTCAACCTCTCTGAGCTTTGGTCTCCTCTTCCAAACAACTGAGAGTCAGACCAACCGTTGCTGAGTCCTTCTAGCCTTCAATTCTACAACCTGGAATGAATAAGAGCAGCCCAGGAGGCAGGAAGGATGCTCAGGAGGGCTGGAAGACAGGACCCCCGCAGCAGCTGTGGCTGTGAGACCTTAAGAAGTCACTTTATGTGCCTGGGCCTCAGTTTTCTGACATGAAATTGGGGGAGGGGTAGATTTAAACAAAGACAGAGGGATGCAAGATACTAGCTGGGAGCAAGAGGGAAGCGACACAGTGGTTTCAGAGTGACAGTGAGCCTCCAGGAGGAAAAGGCAGGGAAAAGCCAGTCCCCAGCCCCCGTTTAGTCCTGTGTCACAGTCCACACGGCTCTCTACCCCCCAGAAAGTAGCCCGAGACTCATGTAGCCAGTTCTGCCACATTGCCAGCTTCCTGTCATTGCTCCTTAAAAAAAGAGAAAATTCCCATCGTTTTAGGATTAAGTAATCAGCGTGTCATTTACTTCTCCAAACCACAACTGCAGGGTCTGCTGAAGAGCTGGCATCAGCACCATGAAAGCACCGGGCCCTGTAGCTGAGCCTGACTTGGACCCTGGGGGAGATGCAGCTGGTCCAATCAGCCAGTGCCCAACTCGCCAACTTGGCTGGTGGCCGGAAGCCAGGAAGGGCCGGGCTCAGAGTCCCCGGTGTCACCCACCGGACTCCATTTCCACCTCCATAAAATACAAAAACAACAAGGGTGTGTGACAAGCACTGTTCCTGAGAGTTCCCTGTTGGCCAGACATGCTCAGAGCACTGACCTGGACTATTGTATTTAATCTTCCTAAGTCTTAGGAGACAGGTGCTATTATCATCCTATTTTACCCAGATGCAGCAGCCAGGGCTCAGGGAGGCTCAGGAGTTGCCTGTGGTCATACAGCAGCAGGGGACAGCCCTGGGACTTGACCCCAAAGCCTAAGCTCTTGGGATTTACCTTTTGTCCAGTGGCCCAAAGGGAAGATGAAATCCAGGTTGTGATAATACTTTGCTTTTTAAAAAGATGTCAATCCTTTATTTCAATCAATAATCAACACTATTTTTGACATACACAACGCAACATTTTCTAGTATCGTCACAGGTATGTTCAACCACCACCACCGTCAATTTTAGAACATTTTCATCATCTCAGAAAGGAGCCCCTTATCCTCGGCAACCACCACTACAGACCTGCGTTCTCTCTATGGACTTGCCTATTCTGGACATTTCATATAAATGCAATCGTACAACATGTGACCTTTGAGTCTAGCTTCTCTCACTTGGTGTAATACTTTCCAAGTTCATCCACACTGTAGTTTGTGTCAGAGTTTCATTCCTTTTTATTGCCACTTGAGTACTGGAAAGAGAAGACCCATGGAGCAGCCCCAAATACAGCCTAGGGTCTGAAACAGAGCGGGAGCCACAGTCACTCTCGCCATTGTAACACTGAGGCTGCTTCGTGCACAGAACAGACTTGTGAAAGCGCTAAGAAAGCAGCTTACTGCCAGGGGTTATACAGAGGAACCTGTAAAATATTTGGGACTCTGACATGCTTCCCTCTAGAGAGTGAGACCTATGGCCTCCACTTGAGTCTCGGGGGGCTTCTGACTGCCTTGACCAAATGAGTACAACAGAGGTGACACTAGGTCAGTTCCATGCCTGGCCAGTTCCAGGCCTGGAAGAGGACCAAAGTCCCTCTTTCATCCTCTGGAAGCCCCGAAATGGCCAGTAAGATGTCCTACTTCCCGGAAGCTGTGGTGCTTGTAGAAGCCCAAGTTCGCCAAATGGAGAGGGAGAGAGCAAGCTGTATGGCCTCTCCCAGCTCTTGCAGCCCCAGCTGCTCAAGTCTTTCTAAGTGAACCCCAGACATCGAGGAGCAGAAACAAACCAACCTTGCTGAGGTCTTGACCCATGACAAGGGAGATATAGTAAAAGTAATTCTTTTAAACCACTAAGCATTGGGGTCATTTGTTACACAGGAATAGCTAAATGTAACAGTGAGCCTTATCGTCTCTGCTACAATCTGTCCTTTTGGTCACCAAATGTCCCTACTGCTCCCTCCTTCCCACAGAAACAACATTTTCAACCCCACCCCAAGCAAGGCAGCTTGGAAGTCCCACTGAATCTATCCCAGCTCACAGCCCAGGATCCTAGGGGATGCACGGAGGTCTCTATGACAGATTCAGACAGGTAAACTCTTGGTGGAGAGTCTGAATTAAAGTGATTTGCCCTCTATGGGGACAGGATAACCCCAGTCAACATTCCCAGCCAAGGAGTGGCGGCACACACCATCACGGATCTTGGGCGTTTCTCAAGTCCAGCTAGGCAGCCCTGGAGGGTGCCACCCTGGAGTGGGAAAGGCATCCTGACCAGAGCTTCTCCCAAGTCACTGGGAGGCTCTTCCTTGTGCTTCATCTACCTGGGACCGTATGAAGTGGATGGTGGGGATATGCCCTCCTTGGAGGCTGCACCGCTTCCTCAGCCACCTTCTGCTGGTAGAAGGTTGGGGGACCAAGCCTTTCATTGGCAGTACAACCCTTATGAAAATCCAGTAGGCTGCTTGTCTATGTGACTGCCGCCAAGCTCAAGAACCAATATACATGGTCACGGGGCATTTCAAGACACAGTGCTCAGACATATTTCTCTGCTTTCTCTCCTCCCATACTTCTCTTTCTGGACAGAGAGGTGTTGTGGGCTTTGTTGCGTAGGTCTCACCATTAATCTCTGCCATGAGTCATTTTACCCAACTCAAAGGATTTACCAGGTACTACATGATTTGTCTGCACTTGGCTTCGAGAAACCTTAATTAATTAAAATCAGTGAAAAAGGTTTTCCTGGATCTTTGTCTCTCAGAGTTCTTTCAGTTTTGCTTTTTCTGTTGTTGCTGGGCTTGAGAAGCATATGGCTTTTCAATATTGCAAGACCTTTGATTCCCTTTTATTGTTGCTGTAAAAGAGTCGCTTTCTTGAGCTTGTGTCTTTTTTATTACACTTTGCCAAGTGGGGCCGATCCCAGCGTACATAATTTGTGCTATGTTCCAACTTCTTTCCCCAAAACTACAAGTTCATTGTCTTTGTAACTACATCCAGAGTTCCTGTAGGTTTTACCAAACATTTTGCTACTGCATATTATAGGTTCTTCCTTGCTGGAATCCAGTATGTTGTCTTGTCTCCTGCTGTTTGACCATTGAGTCAATGCTTCATGTTTCAGGTTTTTGTTATAGTAACATCCCTCTCTGGCACCAATTTCTATATTAGTCCGGATAGACTAGATTATGTTTTGGGAACAAATTGAACTCCAAATCCCCATGGCTGAACACAACAAAGGTTTATTTCTCACTCATGCTCACGTCCAATGAGGGTGCTGCGCTCCAGGTGGTCATTCAGGAACCCAGGTTCTTGGCAGCATCACCATCTTGTAGCTGCACCATCTGGAAACCACCGCTGCCTCAGTCTTTAAGCAGGGAAGAGCCCAGCAAGAGAATTCCCTGAGGGCCTTTCACGCCTGCACCTGGAAGCAGCAGGGGTATGTATGCTCCCAGTTCATTGGCCAGAACTAGTCACATGACCCTCCTAGCAACTGGGGTGCTGAGGAGTGCAAGGCATCCAAAGGCTGGTAGGCATTGCTGTCTTTGCTACACTGGCCTCAAATGGGAGGCAACTTCCTGCATGACATAAGTTGAACTGTTCATGTGTTCGAGGTATTAAATGGGAGCTACTTCTAAATGCAGTGAATTTGCTGTTTCTAGAGTCAGCTCAGGAAGTCTGGAACCCGCATTCTGGAAGATTATACTAGACTAACCAAGCTTTGAATGCATCTCACACCAAGAGCTGCCCTTCAAAAGAACCTGTGGTCTGCAACCTCGTCTCAACTCAAGGTCCTCTTCTCCAGTCTGCTCATCTGACCACAGCTGCCCAGCTGCTGCCTGATTCTAAAGAAACCAGCCAATATCAGAGGGGTAGTAGATTGGGGGAGGAGGGTTATCACTTTGTGAGGGGTATAAATGATAAATGTCTAATCTAACTATTACATTGTTTTGTACACCTGAAACTTAAAAAAAAAACACAAAAAAACAAAACAAAGAAAACAAAGCAACCAGCCAGGTAGCTCATTGGCCAGCCCAAAGGCTCCGCCCCACAGGGTGGTGAGGACTCAGCACCAGCAGGGCCTTGGCACCAATCAGATCCTTTCTCCAGCAGCTCAGAACCTGAGACACAGGAATGGAGGGGCTGAGTACAGAAGCAGAGCCTTAGATGGGGAGGCAGAGGCAGAGCGTCGTCTCACAACAATGGTGGAATGCTAACGGGACTGATACGTTCAGGCTGCTGAGGGCCAGTGGGGAGGCAAACAGTCCGAGTGGTTTCCGGTCCCTTCTTCCATGAGGCCGGGTCCTGAGTTGGATGCTATGGGGACTGCCACCATTCCGAACTCATCCAGGTCCTCCTTTCCCCAGAGGTTGGGAGCATCACCTGCTTGACCATCTGCAGTCACAGCCCTCAGCTGAAGGGCACTGCCTTACGACCTTCCTGGGATGAGGACTTGGTCCTTTTGGCGCTCAGCAGGGCCCCCCCAGGCCCAGAGCTCCCCGAGGAACAGATGAGGCCACGGTGTAACTGCATCTCAGTTCATCTCCTCCCTCTGCCTGGTCCTGCAGCCTGCACTCCCCCACAGGGGCTAACCCCAGGTGCACATCCACACACAAACCTCCACCCCAGAGCACACCTGGGACGGTTCCCACAGGAGGACCCACGACCTCCTGTATCCCACTTGCATTCCTATATCAAACCTGGGCTCCTTAGGGTGAGGGGTAGGGACCCAGGAAGCACTTGATATTTACAACCACAGAGCTGAGCTCCCACCAAGGTCCAGAAGGGGATTTCTCCCCTGGAATGGAGGTAGAGCCGAAAGGGACTTTTTAATTATGCAATTCAGAGTCTCAGATTCTGTAACTTGTGCTGGCACTACCATCGCTACACCCTTAGCCACAACCTCCTGGAATGTGCATATTCAGAGCCTGGAGCTGTGTTGACAGAATCTGCTGGAGACCCCTGGGCTCACCAGCATGGCTCACCAGGGCCCATATAATGTCATCCCCACCTATCTCTCTCCAGCCATAAGGACATACCCTCCTATCCCAAACTACTCCCCAGCTCCCAACTCTCCATGCCCTGCCAGTACTCCCAGCCTTTGCATATACTGTTCCCTCTGTCTAAAACACCCTTCCCCACTTGAACTCCATCTTCCTTTTCAAGGTCCAACTCAAGCCCCACCCCTTCTGTGACGTTATGCTCCACTCTCCCCACTCCTGCACCATCAGTTCTCCTTACTGTCCTCCCATGGGTCCAGGATTTCCCTCATCTCATCACTTTAAGAATATTGATTGCTACATGCAGCCTTTTACCTGAGCCCCAGGACCAGGAAAGAACCCATGAGAGCAGCACGTTCACATATTCAGTGCGTATCCCCAAGGCGCTAACACAGGCCTGGCATGAAGTGTCCACCCAATAAAGACTTGTTGAACAAATGGATGGAGGGATGGGTGATTTAGGGAATGAATGTCCAATTGAATGCGTGGTTAAAGGAATGGTGATTAACTGAAGGAAAGAAAAATGGAGAGAAGGAAGAGAGGGTGGAAGGAAGGGAGGGAGAAAGGGAGAGAATGGGGAAGGAGGGAGGAGAGGTAAGAGAGAAGGAAGGAAGGGAGGAAGGAAGTCAGGCTGTCTCTTCTTTATTCATATTTGATTATGATGGTGACCGAGTAGTTATTTTCATCATTTCACAAAAACTAATAGAAATTGTACCTGAACCAAAATCAGAGTGACTTTAAGGTCAAATCTCACTGCTTTTTTGGCAATGGTCAAGCCGATTAGCTCATGCTCTGATTGGCTGCCATAAGCGTATATGATGAATAAAGAATGAGGAAGCTGTTGTTATTTGGTAGCAAAAAAAAAAAAAAGTTTCAAAACTTAAGATCGAAGAGAGTGTCATAATGAGGGGGCAAAGGTTGAGAGCCTCCCCTCCAGTGAGTTATAGGCACAGATATAAAAGTGGAGAGATCTGGTATTAAGACTTTTTAAAGCAAGGCGGGCAACTTTTTTAAGTGACCCAAATCAAATATTATAAAATTAACTTGCTTGTTTCCGGGCTAGTGGTGAACACTATTTAGAAGTGGCTCTAGTGTGAAATGGGTAGGACACAGTTTCAGACTGTGGCCTCTGCTCTTGGGTTACTGTCACCACGGACTGAGCAGGGACTGGAAAAGGCCAGAGCTCTGTGCATAGCAGGGCTCAGCCCACGAAGGAGTTATTGCTCAACGGTGACTGCAATGTGAAAGAGATTGGAGAAAGATGGGACCTCAAGGTCCTCTGGGCAACACTCTTTGTGCTTGAGTCCTCTCTGCAGCTCCCTGTAAGTGCTTGAATGCCTCCCCTGATGGGGAACTCACTATGGCACAGGCAGGCATTGTTGGATGGGTCTGGCTGACAGGATAAGGGGAGGGGCCTATCACTATTTCTACTGATTTCTGAACCTTGTCTCATCCAGTCTCTCCAACAGCTCCGTGAGGTTCTCATTGTTACGCTCTTTATAGACAGGCACGGTGGCCCACAGAAGTTAAGCCACTGCCTCAAGGGGGGAGCCAGATGGGTCTAGCTCCAGCGCTGGGCTCCCCATCACGCTATTCCTCCCCAACAGCAGAGCTGAGTCCTCATCGGTCGGGAGCTTCGCCTGCTGTAGGCAGTTGGTCGTTCTTGACCCAGGGATGAGGGAATGCAGTGTGGATCACTGGCTCTGTGTCCCCTCCTGGCCTGACCCCACTGCCAGGCTGAAACATCATTTGTCAGCAAGCCGTGCTCAGTTCAAGTTTGACCTGCGATGTCTCCAGGTTAAAATCATTTTCATCACAGGTGGGTTTGGGTTTTGTGTATTTTGTTTGGTTGGAGGGGACTCAGACGGGTAAACATCAATTTATCTAAAAGCTATGGGAAAATGTTTCATTTCCCCACCGTGCTGGGGGTGGACACTTTCAGTACACATGCAGGGGTAAAACGACCAAAGGTGTCATTTCAGTAAGCTGTGTCCTCTCCCATCCTCAACACAACACCAGGAAAGTTCACATATGCGACACCTACGTGGACAACACAGCCCTAGATACCCTAAGAAGCAGCGTCTCTTGGTCTTCACAAAGACGTGTACTGGCTCCATTTTTAAACGAGGAAACTGAAGCTTAGAAGCCAAAGTTAATTTTCCAAAATGGGATAATCAGATGTGTTCCCTCAGCCCTGGGCACACTTGGTAACAATCTGATGACCAAAATTGAATGAATGATAAAACCCAAACCAAACTTAAGACAAGAACCAACAAGTAGAATGAAAAGTTATGAGGTGGAAAGTTCATTTATTATCATCTAGAGTATCATCTTATACATTACATTGTGTAGCTTTTATAACTTTTTTAAAACTTGTTTTTGATCACTAACAAAAAAAATATTAGCATGTGCACACACACACACACACACACACACACACACACAAATCACTTCTTGACTCAACACACACTTGGCTGAACTCATCGGTCCAGGCAGCATTCAGAATTTGAAACATCCTTTCTGCGCCAGCAATGACCCAGGAATTGAAACAGGACACTGAGCCTCATTAACAAGTTTGGACCTGCAATGTCTCTACTGAAAAAAAAAAAAAAAAAATAGTCCCTCTTATCAGGAGATGGAATTTCCTTAAGGGATATGAGTATCAGTGTTGGAGGCGTGACTGACTTCAAGGGACAACCTAGGCGACACTCTCTCTCTAGAAACACTGTGCTTGTCCTGGGGCATGTACAGTGTCCTAGGGATGCTAGAACAAATGACCACACACTGGGGCTCAACACAGCGTAAACTCATCCTCTCACAGCTCTGAAGGCCGGAGGAATGATATCCAAGTATTCGCAGGGCCATCTCCCTCTGAAGGCTCCAGGGGAGGATCCTTCCCATCTCTCCCAGCTCCTGGTGGCCCCAGGTGGTCCTTGGTTTGTGGCCGCATCACTCTAATCTCCACCTCCATTGTCACATGGCCGCTCCTCTGTGTCTGTGTCTTCTCCTCGTCTGTCTCATGTAAACACACGTGTCCTTGGCTTTTGCACCCACCCAAAATCCAGAATGATCTCATCTCAGGACCCGCAACTTAATTATCTCTGCGAAGACCCTATTTCCAAATAAGGTCCCATTCACAGGTTTGGGGGTTAGGATGTGGAGAGATCTTTTGGGGGGGCATAATTCACCCCACCACAGTGACCACAGCTTGGTCACACGTAGTCGCCCCAAAATGAGATAGCTCATGAAAGGGGGGTCCTCTGAGGGCAGTGAGCTCACGTGGGTATTCCCATCCACCTTGCTGTAGCATCGCACCACGCATGGTAGAAGCTCAAGAGGTTTTGAAGGAACACACGAATGAGAGGCTAACGTCAGCTTCACAGAGCACCCGAAGGCGACTTTGACGGAGTCCAGGTTTTCAGAGACTGAAGCTCTTGACTCCATGCTGTGCGTTGGTGAAATCTCTAAAGCAGCACCGGTCTAGCTGGCACCCGCTGTGTGATTCGGTATCACAGAGGGACCTGCAGGGTCCCAGGGGCACTGAGTAGAAAGGAAGCCTGAGCATCACCACGTCCAACTTCCTTACCTGTCAGATGAGAAAACTGAAGCCAGGGAGGGGCAAGGATTTGCCCAGGTCAGCGGCAAGGTGCATCTGGACGCCCCTCCCCCGTCATCCTCCTCCTCCTCCTCCACCAGGGTGGCTCCCATGCACTCACCCTCCTTCCACCTGGCACTGTACTCAGCATCTCACGTACATCATCTGTTTAACCTCCCTACAACCCAGTACTTTCCTCACCGTCCTTATCTCCATTTTATAGGCGGCACAACTGAGGTTCCAAGAAGTGAAATCCCTTCCCAAAGGTCTCACTTCTCACAGCGTACTAGTAGTGAAGCCAGGATTTTCATTTAACTTGTTCTGACTCCCCAACCAGTGCTCCACGCCAGGGCGGGTAAACCACAGCTCTCGGGCCACATTAGGCCCACCGCCCAAGACCGCAGCCAGATCGTGTTCACACCACCAAAACCAGGAGATTTCTCAGGAGAGTCCTTAAAGTTTAATTGGAACACAACCACACCCATTCTTTAATGTACTGTCTACAGCTGCCTTCCTGCTTCAGCTGCAAAGTTGAGTAATTCGACAGACAGTACGATTCTCAAGGCCTAAAATCTTTACTATCTGGCCCTTTAAAAAAAAAATGCCTATCCTGAGCTACACCATTTATTTATACTATGCTATATTATACTATACTATTTTATTAATCATATTATATCATATTATATCATATCGTAGTCACTGTATATGCAACCATTCATAGAGAAGATTTAAAAGCTTTGCATCTATGATTTCTCAGTCTCTTTTTACATTCGATCCTCAAGTGAAATCCACCAACAATTAAGTTACAAGGAACCAAGCACTCCCTAAATATGTTGGGAGCCTCCCGCCTGGTGTTGCTATTTCCACAGGTCCATTTTCTGAATGGATTATCCCCAAAGTGACCACGTTAGAAGCAGAAGTAGACGGAGGAGGGAGGAGAGAAAAAAGAAATGAAAAAGACCAACAACTTGAACTGCCCACATCTGACTCAGAAGGTCCGGCCATGCTGATTTTCTACCTATGTGGGGTATTCTAGGCCAAAAAGTGACTCTCCTACATCAATAATGCATCTCCCCATCCCTGACGGGAAATGACATTACAAAAGCCGGAAAGGACATCAGACACGGAGGCTTGGCAGCCACATGTAAATTACTGTCAGAGTTCAAAGGAAGGGCTGAGAGGTGGGGGCACCGGCGGCAGCATTCCCCCTCCCCCGTAATGCTTTCACCTCATGGGACAAGGCACAATGACAGCCGGCTCTGACCCAGCCACCAGCTTCCTGACACCCACACCAGTCTGGCAGGGGGCCTGTAGGGCTGGGTTTGAGTGGGCCTTGCAGCTCCCAGGATGTTACCTGCCCCGACACGTGCCACCCCAGCCCACCTGATTTACAGGCCAAACAGCCTTTCCAGACGCAGGCAGTGTGGACCATTGACAGTTTCCAGGACTGGCCTGCACTCTGAAGCCAGCTTATTTTGAGCACTCTCTCTGTCCCCAGCTCTGTGCTAAGCATGCAAACATTGTCTCATGTCTCTTGTGGGGCCTGGCGAGGTAGAAGCTATTATGACTTCCCTTCTATGGATGGGGAAACTGAGTTGAATCAAGGTCACTTTATATGTATCACAAAGTCAGGGGAGGAACCGTAATTCAAACCTAGAGATTCCATCATTCATAACCACCAGGCTTCACTGCCTCAATCCAGAAGCTTCCTTGGGAGATGCAGCCAACAAAGCTCAGGCAAGGTTAGACCTTAGGATGCGAGGGGCTTGCCTATCTGGATAAGACCAGTCATTGAGTCCCCTTGGCAATGGATTTTTGCATCTATTTTCATGGCAAAAAGGGTCAGAGAATGAAGAAGCAACTGGGCTAAGGCTCCTTTAGCCACACAGGTGACTGGGCTCATCCACCTGACTCATTAAACTGCCTGCTGAACTCCTATACATCCTTCAAAACCCAGGTTAAATATTCCTTCCACCAAGAAGCCCTCCTTGTTCCATAAACAGTTGATCAACTCTTCCTTTGTGCCCCTGCAGGGTACGTGTGGAGGCCTCTGTTATGCCTTGCAGGCATGTGTCTCATCCCCCAGCCTGGTGAGTTTATCAAGGACAGAAATTGTGCTTCATGTACTTAGGTATCTCCAGCTTGTATGAACAGGAACAATGTTAATAACAACTAGCATTGATTGAGCACATGCTAGGTGCTGGGTATTCCTCTAAGAGTGTTGTATGCATTAATCCTGAAAATAACCCTGGAGATGGATATGATATTATCCCCATGGCCAGGTTCAGAAGCCAAACTAATAGGTTTGAATCCTGGCTCTGCCTGTGACCCTGAGCCAATGACTTACCTCTCTGTGCTTCAGGGTTCTAATCTGTAAAATGGAGATAATCACAGTAGCTAACCAGTACGAGCTGGAACGAACACACACCAGCTTGCAGAAGCTGTTAAATTTTAATAAAATTTAAAATTTTGTCATTATTAAAAATTAAATTATGATGCACACTTAAAATTAAACAAACTATGTTTTAAAAAAGGTAATAAATACTCAAAACTCATCACTTTCTAATTATTTTACTGTATTCTTGATCTCTGCCCTTGGATTATGTCTATTGAATCACTATGGTAGAAATACACAGAAATAGTGAGCTGTTACACATCTCCTGACTCCATGTTCAATGACCTCACATTAGTGGCTTAAAAGCAGCGGCAGTGAGAGTATTTACACCATGGAAATTGGCAGATACTACAAGTCAGGTTTTTCACCCCTGAAGAGCTGCCTGTTGAACATTTGCCAGCACACGACTATAACTACCTCATAGTAAGCTGTCATATGTATTAGCCATTATTATTATTATTATTATTATTATTATTATTATTACTGATGAATAAACCACAGAGATTAAATAATCTGCTGAAGTTATGGAAGACCCATTCCCTGCAGCTCCAGAGCTGGCCCCTTAACTAGCTAGAACTCAAGGCACACCACAGAGTAGGGGCCAATAACTACTTGTTGGACGAATAAAAAAACATTATTAAATTAATGGGTCTCAAAACAGCTGGGCCCCGAATTGCCTGGGGAACGTTGTTTTAATATAGATCCCCCATGACATCTCTTGTGCTGGGCTCCGGAATGTGCATTTTTAGCAAGTGTCCCAGAAGTTCTGATTCTGGATCTGTCACTGTCTCAATCGCCAGCCTCCAACCCCAGCCTGCTCTCACCCTGTATTCTGTGCCCACCTTACCTGCCAGCCCACTTGGTGGCGAGTGGTGGCTGTGAGATAGGGAAGCATACCAGGGCATGGAAACCCTGCATACAGGCCTGAACAAAGAGGCGCTTGGAGACTGGACATTGTTCACAGGCCTCCTCCAGCGGGAGCGTCTGTGGCACCTGGAAGCAGAGGAGCTGAAAGTTACCTGCGGCCACATTTGTGTATGTGATAAGAGGAAATAGAACATGGCAGGTGCACGGTGCTTGGAAGTTTACATGACGCAGTCACATCCCTTCTACTTTAGTCTCATAATAACCCTATGAGATCAGCAGAGGAAGCACCCTGTTTACAGACCAGGAAACTGAGGTTCAGAGAGGTACTGGCCTAAGCTCATCACTGCTCAGACCTGGAGCCTTTGGTTTCAAGCTGTGTTTTCCCTCAAAATCAGTTGTGAGGAAGATGGTTGGAGAAGATGGAGCTGGGGTCCTGTGAGTCAATGTTTATGCACTATCTTGGCTCTGCCACTTACTAGCTGTGTGACCTTCTGGGTTCTATCCAGTGAGAAACAGCAACCATAGTAACAGCTATATTGACATTGTCACCTTTATATATTTTGTGGCACCTCATGGCTGGCTTTCTTCTTTGAACGACAGCATACTGATTTGAGGCAAGGATGGGAAGTGGCGTTGTCCTGGGCTGCAAGTCAGGGGCCCTGGATTGGCCCACAGGTGTTCCCTGAGCACGTATTATGTGCAGATGCTCTGAAGTTCCCTCTGACTCAGTGCCCACGTAGAGCAGCTGCTGAGAGGTGCCAGCATCCCATGGGCACTATGCAACTGATGCGCTCGGAGCCTTGCTTAACTCCCTTATTCTCTCTAAATTTCTTCCCGTTTGTAAAATGGGAGGAATAAAAAAATCAACTGTGTAGAGCTTTTGTGAATATGAAATTTTAAAATGAAATTTTACCTATACCGTATTTCAGTCTAGGGCAGCAGATCCCAACTCTGGCTGTATGTTAGAATCACCTGGGAAACTCTTTTGAAAATGCCTCTGTGTCCCACCCCAGACCCACTGGATTAGAATAATTAGAATTGGAATGATGATGGTGGTGATAATGATGGTAATGATGGGGAGGGCGATGATGGTGATGATGATGGTGATGGTGATGGTGATGGTGATGGTGGTGGTGGTGGTGGTGGTGGTGATGATGGTAATGATGGTGATGGCAATGATGGTGATGATGGTGATGGTGGTGGTGGTGATGATGGTAATGATGGTGATGGCGATGATGGTGATGATGGTGATGGTGATAGCGGTGATGGCGATGATGGTGTTGGCGATGATGGTGATGATGGTGATGGTGATGATGGTGATGGTGATGATGGTGATGATGGTGATGGTGGTGGTGATGGTGGTGGTGGTGGCTATGGTGATGGTGGTGGTGGTGGCTATGGTGATGGCGATGATGGTGATGGTGGTGATGGTGATGATGGTGATGGCGATGATGGTGATGGTGATGGTGATGAGGTGATGATGGTGATGGTGATGATGGTGATGGTGGTAGTGATGGTGATGGTGATGATGGTGATGGTGATGGTGATGGTGGTGATGGCGATCATGGTGATGGCGATGATGGTGATGATGGCGATGATGATGATGGTGATGATGGTGATGATGGTGATGGTGATGATGGTGATGGTGATGGTGATGAGGTGATGATGGTGATGGTGATGATGGTGATGATGGTGATGGTGGTAGTGATGGTGATGGTGATGATGGTGATGGTGATGGTGATGGTGATGATGGTGATCATGGTGATGGTGATCATGGTGATGGCTGGCATGTTCTTTCACAACAGCTTCTCATGGCTCTTAAGCTTGCTTCTTTCTGTGTACCAATCAATGCTTCCTCAAAGAGGCCTTCCCTGACCACCCCATACAAACTGGCACCACACGCCTCCATTCTTTGGCAGTCCCCACCCTGCTTTCTACTTCTTAGTTGCATGTGTCTGTAGCTCACATTATATCAAACATAGATTTATATACTTACTCCCCACCAGATTATAAACCTCTGTGAAATCATACAGATCACATCTCAGAGTTATTCTACCTGACATGAAGGAACTTAGGTATTTATGCTCCCAAGGCATTAGAACCCAGCATTTAGGGTATACCAACATGTTGGCAGAGAAGGCTCTAGTGACCAGAGGAAAATTCAGGCTGAGAGGTCTGGGTGCAGTGCATTGTAAGGGTTAAGGGGCTAGGAACTGGCTCACATTGTCTGCGTTAATCTCCAAGCCTCAATGTCCCTCTCTGTAAAATGGGGATATTAATAGTACCTAACCCATGCTGTTTGGGGTGAGTGAAAACAGACTGCTTGTGAAACACAATAAATGGTAGTTACGACAACTATGACTGTGTCCATCCCTTGGATTTCTGGCACAGGTTGCGGCAGAGTCTGTGTGGTCAGATCGGTAGGGGTGGAGAGCAAGTGTTCTCAGTGGGACAGAGGTGGGTTCAAGTCCCAGCTCAGCTCCTGGCCGTGTTACCTGGACCAGGTAAGCAAGCTCACCTAGCCTCAGTTTCATCTTTTGTAAAACAGAGTGGATAAAACCACCTTGCCTGGTTATTGGGAGAATTAAATAAGATGTTGAATAAGATTGCTTTAAACAGAAATATTTTTCAAGCTCAGAGAGGTGATAAAAATCACTGTTGGATGAAATTTTCTTCTGGTTGACCACTAGACCGAAGACTTTATGGACTGGGCTGAAAAAGAAAAGACAGAACCAGAACGGAAAGACTAGAACAAGAGGAAGAGAAAATGCAAACACGTGCATGCACGCGAGTGGGGGCGTGTGAGAATACACACACACACACACTCACTCACACACACAAAAAGGCCAACTGAAGGGACCCCGTTAGCATATAAACAAAAGGTGGGGGTAACCCCTGAAGCCTTTCCTCTGACAGCCAGTGGCGGCAGTGATGAATTTGTGAAGTTATCTAATTTTCCACTGTTTTAATTAGAGACTTGGGCTCTGAGGCCTCACAGCTGGCGTCTTTGAGCTGCGTTCTGTTGCCTGACAGAGAAAAATGTCTTCTCTAACGTCAGCCAAGCTCTGAGCCTGACCTGAGCGAGCGAAACTTCTGGGATTCATAAACTTGTGGTTTCTGGGCAGAGTGTCGTTTGAACCAGACCTCCTCCTCACGGGCCCCCTCAGAACTAAGGTTGGGGGAGCAGGGGAGAAGGCAGGGACCAGGAAGTGACCCTTAGGTAGTTTTTTTGGGGGGGTTCCTGAGCCTAGTCTACATGAAATGGAGTCTCCTTGTGGCCTATAATTGAGCCCAGCTTGGAGAGGCGAATGCTCTGCTTCTCTAAGACAATGCCTTTGATTGCAGACTGTGTTCTCTGAGTAATTTAATTTATTGCTCATCTTTTGCCAAGTGATCCTTTACAATGCTGCATTTGATGAACACGCAGCTGGGGCAGAGGCTCTCTCCACCTCTCTGGCTCTTTGTCTTCCTTGTGACTCACTTTGAAACGAGGCAGGATGGGAGGTGCAGGAGAGACCGGGCCCTAGAGTCAGACATACTCACCTCTTGCCTCCACCCCTGGCCAGTGGGCACCACCTTGGATAAGGGTCCCCTCCGTGAGCCTGCTTTGTCATCCGCAAAATTACAATCATAGGAATATTGGTTGGAGAGGGCAGTAGTGGGCATTGAGAGAAAAAGAAGTTACTAATTTAGAAAAAAAAACAGGGCTCTGTGAGATTCAGATCAGATTCAGATTTCGGTGTGTGATAAGGGCACAGCATTGCTGAGAATACCCTAGAGCGGCAAACATCAGAGTCTGCCTTTTTCAAAGTGGATGTGAACTCCCTATTTCTGAAAACCTGTTGGAAAGCAAAGTCAGGCAACACCCTCCACTGCCTTGCGGTATCCCGTCCATGGCTGGAGCCAACCTTTCCATCTACATCTCAGGGAAGAAATCCTGCCTTATACTACCTGCCCTGCATACGGTGGATGCCCAAAAGATGGCTGTGGTTGCTGATGCAGTGACGGTAAGGAAACTTACTGTGGCACCATACCCCTGGCAGGTAGGAGAAAGACGGTTGTGATTTGCTTTAGTGGTTGACCATAAAAGAAGTGACCCCCAAATCATGAACTCAGCAAGTGCTCAAAAGATACCTCTCAAGCCAATTTCTTGACCTGGAAATAACGTAGCTCAGAATCACACACATAGTAGAGTCACAAAACATGAGCCTAGGTATCTGCTAATGCACACACACACACACACACACACACACACACACACACACACAAATCTTAGATCAGGTTGTGTATGTCTTAGATGTTCAAATTATTATTGCAATTGTCACTTTTGATCATACAAAAATTAGGAACATTTACAAGACTACACAAATATCTGACACCCAATAAGTTAAGATTCACAGTATCTGGTGTCCAATCCCAAATCTTCCAGTATGCAAAGAATCCGGGAAATATAACCAACCCATTAATGAGAAGAAAAATCAACCCATCAAAAATAACCAGAAATAACACAGATGATAGACTTAATACACAAGGACATTAACAGTTATTCTAACTGTATTATTACTGTATAACTGCGGAGGGGGGTCTCCCCCACCCCTGCCCAGCTAACAGAATGATCCTAAAGGGAGAAACTGGGGGTCTTGGGGATACATGGGTCAATTCTCTGGTCAGCAGGGACAGTGAGAAGTGTTCTGGAAGGTCTGGAATGAGAGAAGAGAAGGTGGGCTAGGGAGAGACAGAAAATTGCAACATGACCCTGACAACCCCCAGCCTACATCTCAACCTCAATCCTAGAATCCGCATCAAAAGACAGGTGTAGTAGGAAGACCCCAGCACTCTGTGTCAAGATGGAGTCAGGGGTAACTACCAGCTGACACCTATGTCCCCGGTGTCTTGGGTGGCTCATCTGACCTCCCTGAGCCTTGACTCCTCATGGAGTTGGAATGGCCCCCAAGGCATGGTGAGGGTTAAATGAAATGCATTTAACCCATGTGGAGCAGGCGGCGCAGGGGCTGGTGCACCAGGAGTGCTCAGTACCTGGTGCCTCGTACTGGCCAGGTACTGGCTCACGCCACCCTTGTCATTACACAGCCCCACTCTCTGCAGCTTCTCACCACTCAGCAGCAGCACCAGTCTGCTTGGCAGATACTGGAGCTGTCCAAGCATCCTTGCCCAGTCCTTCTCCCAGCTCACTCTCATCCTTAGGGTCCTGATGGTCCCTATATCTGAAGAGACGTTCAAATGATTTAACAACTGCCCTAGCATGGACACTGGAGTCCTGGAGAAGCTGCTGTTTCAGGCATTGCAACCCAAACTTTAAGGTTAAGATGTGCAAAATGATGAGCCGGGGAAACTCAGAAAACTCAAGGCAGTGGCTGTTTACCAACCAACATGGAAATGTTTCAGTATTGCAGCCACCAACGCAGCTAAAGTAATGCATGCAGACTCTCAGCCCTGACTACAGTGCATTCTCATATTCTCTGCCTAACTCACTGATTTCCCCATGAGGACCCTTCCTGACTCTCAGGTCATGTGTTTGGATGGGACTAGCCCTACCTACAGCTCCAGGGGAGCCAGGGGTCACCATGGTGGCATACTCGAGGTTCTCCAAAGAGAGTCAAGCTTGGGATATTTGAGGTGGGGGGCACTTGGGGAATTGCTGAGCTGGAAGGATGACTGGAGCTGCCAGTCATCATCTTTACTACCATTTGGGAGGAGCTGTGTGAGGATGGATTTCTCCTAGAGGAAAGCAGAGATGAGGAAAAGAGAGAGGCACAGCTTGTGGATCACATCACAGCACCTGGATCTAGCCAGACCTGAAGATGAACTGCCCATGGACTTCCCAGGTCACTGAGCTAATTTTCTTTTTTCAGCTCAGCCAGGTGGAGTGGGGCTTCCTGACATTTGCAAGTAGTCAAGGCTGCACTGACACAGCGACTCGCTCCCTCCAGGTCCCTACGTGTCAGAGAAGTAACTAGGAAAGCTCCCGAAGGGTTAAATTCTGCTCGATATAAAGCCCATTCCTCCCCATGGAGGGATAATTTTCCCAGCCCCTCCAGCTGGGATAACTTTCCTGATCCCATAAAACCTGGGGGGGGGGGGGAATTGACGCTTCTGACATGGCCGTCTGTCATCCTCTTTCATTCAAGCCCATGTCTTTACAGTGTCCTGCAGGGGATCACGATAAAGCTGGCAGCTGGATCTGTGGGGAAACACGAAGGCCTTGCCCCTTTCCAGTTAGATGCCTAATTAAAACCGAGGGCTGAGGCCCATGGACTTCAGAACATTAACCACGGCCCTCTATCGGGTGTGGGAGGTCACCTCACCCCGGGAATACACAGAACCCGCATTCTGGGGGCTGGGCTGGGGGAGTGTGCCCTTTGTCCCGGTGGCTGTTCTCATCCCCACGCTGCCCTCTCAGGACTGGTCTGCAGGCACTTTCTGCAGCGGGCGTGGTGCTGCACGGTAGGGATTGTCCGTGAGGTGAAGGACGCTAATGACACGGCTGAAGCACAGCCGGTCCGCAAGGGAGCATGCTTCAGGTCTCTGGAGCACTCTGCCTCTCCCTCCCTCCCTCTCTCCCTCTACCTTGGACTTCTCCTTTGTTCTCCCCCTCCTGTCTCCCTCTCTTTCTGTAGTTTTTCCCCTCTCTCCACGTCTTCGCCCTGCCCCTTTCCATATCTCCTACTCTTTCTGTCTTTCTGGCTCACCCTCTGTCTCCTTAACATGTGTTACTTGCCTGGGTGTCCGTCCATCTCTTCAAACCTCTCTCTCCATCCCTGTCTTCTCTTCCCCCGTTATTTTCCTCTCAATCCTCTCTCTCTCACTCTCCCCCCCCCACCCCATGTCATCTCTCCCATCTCTCTGTCTCTTTCTCCCACCTCTGTCTCCCTCCTGACCTCTGTCTGTCTGTCTGTCTTTCCCATTCCCTTTGCCCCTTCTTTAGTCTTCTGCTCAACCATTGGACGTGCCAGGAGAGACTGAGACCTCAGCCCGTGGCTCCCTCCCATGCTGAGCCAAGTCGGGCCCAAATGATGCAGCAGGGGACAGAGAGCGTAAGCCACATCGTCCATCTTGGCAGATCCTGCGGGTCCCTGTGCCAGTTCTGGACAAAGCCTCAGTCCTGGGTGAAAGTGAGTGTCCAGAGCATTCAGGAAACTGAAGCCTGCCAATATTTTGGGAAGAACCGACTCCCATTAGCCCTTGGGCGGCCCTTCCAGGCTCTTCCTGTCTCCTTGGCCTCCACCAGAACCTTCAGGGTTTCAGCTCTGGAGGCTGAGCTGCCGCATGTCCCCGCTGGAGGCTGGACTGACTGTGGGTCACAGTCTGGCATTGCCAGGTCCTAGTGTGATGAGGCTTAGTAACTATCCGTTTCTTAGGTCTGCTGTAATAGAGTACTGGAAACTGGGAGGCTTAAGAAAACAGGAACGTATTCTCTCTCAGTTCTGGAGGCCAGTCTGAAATCAAGGTGTCGGTAGGGCTGTGCTCCCCCTGAAGCCTCTAGGGGAGAATTTGTTCCACGCCTTTCTCCGAGCTTCTGGCAATTCTTGGCATTCCTTGGCTTGTGGACACACCACTCTAGTCTGTTCCGTCATCACGTGGGTGTCTTCTCTCCGTGTGTCTGTCTTTGTGTCTCTTCTCCTCCTCTGATAAGGACACAAGTCATGTGGGATTAAGAGCCCACATACTCCAGTATGACCTCATTTTACCTACACATATCTGCAACCACCTTATTTCCAAATAAGGTCATGTGTCCAGGAAGCACATGAATTTGGTGGTGGGGACAATCTGGGAACTAAAGGCAGCATGTGTGGCAGGTCTGAGACAAGGGCTGGAAGCTCCCTCGGCAACACTGAGAAGATTTCATAGACTCTCTGAGCCCCAGCCTTTGTCCCTTAGACAGGGTAACAGTGCCGCCCCACAGTGCCAGCCCTCGGCAAGCAGGAATGCAAAGCAGGGAGCTCCTTAGTACACAGCACTTTGCAAGGGACTAAACCATGCCGAGCGGCCCGTTCGGTCCTGATGCTCTCATTACCCCCTTCTTCCAGTTGGCCATCATTCTTCAGCTCTGTCTGCTATTGGGTAGAAGGGTCCCATGTGAGACAATCCTGGGGTGGGGTCCTAGGAAGGCTTTGGGCCTCAACTGTCGCCCGACACTCAGTCTTCAACCCCAGATGCAAATTCCCTGCGAAGACACAGGAAATGGAGATGAGTTCTAAGAGGAGACTAGGCAGCAGGGGTAGGAGGTGTCTGGGGGGAGGTCCGCCAGGAGTGGGAGCTTTGGGGCTGTGCAGACCCAGTGTAGATTCCAGCCCCATTATTTACTCACAGCCTGGCTTTGAACAAGTGGCTGAAGCTTCTTGAGCCTCCGTTTACTGTTTTGTAAAACGGCATCATCATCCAAAAGCATGAACCAGTTGAGAGACGTGAACGAGTTAATAAACTATGAGGAGACGAGATGTGTTCACTGGTCAGTACCTGGACCTCACTTCCCTCTCCTCTGCCAGCACCATGTTAAAATCCCGTGTGTGTGTGAGTAAGAGAGAGACAGAAAGAGGGACAGAAAGAGACAGAGAAGAAACCAGCCAGAGAGGTCCACCTGATCTATGTTAAAAACACTGGGAGAAAGGGTGAGAGAGAACTGGGGAAGAAAAGCCACGTTGCCTGGGGTGACACAGGACATGGGGCTCTCACCTATGAGAAACGCCAAAGAGAATTAGAAACTGGAGGAAAATATTTTATGAGACGTGCTGAGGATGAATTGGGACTTAAAAAGACATGTAAAGCCAGGGCCAGCAAACTACAGCCAAATCCGGCCCACCATTTGCTTTTGTACATAAAGCTTTATTGGAAAACAGTCACTGTCATTCATTTATGAGCTGTCCCTGGCTGCTTTAGCATTGCAATTCTTCAGTTGGGTTCAGTAGTTGTGACAGAGCCTGTGTGCCCTACAAACCTGAAAATATTTGTTCTCTGACTCTTTACAGAATCAGTCAGCTGACCCCTGAAATAAAAGTTAAAATTCCTTTTTCTGGATCACTCTGCAGCCAGACGATGCTTCCCAGAGGGCTGTTTCACACAGAGACAAAGCCACGGGAACGTTGGAAGATATCAGGGTATGTGTGTAAACCACTTAGCTTGCATAGCAAATGTATGCAACAAATAATAACTTGTATCTGAAGACCTTTCCTATAGAAAAAAGGAACAGATGGACAAGGCAAATAATGGCAAGGACAAACAAGGAGTGAAAGAAGGTGCTGGGAGAGAAGCAGTGGCTCTCAGGGAAGGTGTCATTTGTAACATGGCTGGGACGACAGCAGAGTAGGCAGAAGACACACGACCTACATTCCTCATGCTGGATCCTGTTACGTTTGATGTTTTCATGGTTCACTTACCCATACTTTCCCCTTAATATTTATTTACTTATTTTAACTAGTCTCTGGTGTTCCACTGGCACAGGTTGCAGAGAGAGATGGAGTTGGCAGCCCCTCCCTGAACCAGAGTTTTCACCAGGTGGCAACAGGTTACTATGGCCTCAGGCAACAGAATGTAGGAGCCTGGCTGGGACAGAATCTCAGGGGTCAGTATGCCAATGGCCTGTGTTGTAGGGGAGAAAGAGAGGCAGCCATCAGCTGCTCAAGGGAGTTTGGGAGGACTTCCTGGAGGAAGAGGCTTTTGATCTGGGCCTTAGAACCGAGTAGCCGTTCATGACACAGATATGAAGGGCGTACCTGGCAGCTGAGGCTAGCTGAGGCCCTCCTCTCGATTTCTTCCCTTCTCGGACCAGGGAACAGGACTGGTAAGAACACTTGATGCTGTCACTCCCTCCTCTGAGAGAAATTTAAATAGAACAGGCTGCTAAGATCAGGGTAAGAGGAGATAGAACTGGAGGGAGGAAGAGGAAAAGGAGGATAAATAGAGAAGAGGGGACCGTGACAAGGAGAGGAGACACCCTTGACGCAGAAGACTGGGGATCCCAAAGTGTCAGCCATTCAAAGACAATAGTTTAAAACCAAGCTCAAATGTGTCCCTTACTTGTCTCTTATGTAACCTGCATAACAGTACCGGGTAGATACTGCTACTTTCCCTGTGTGACAAACAGGGAAACTGAGGTTCTAAAGGGAGTAGCTCAAGAACAGGAGCTAGGAAATGACAGAGTGGGATTTGAACCTGGGCCACCTGGCTGCCATGCCCTCACTGTAACACCTGGGGAGCCTTACCTGTCTCACTGGCCTCACCTGCCAATGGTCAATACGTTTTTCCCAAACACCAAAGGGAGGACACCCAGAGGGGAACATCTGCTTATAGCTTCCCCAAGGTCCCCCCCCCCCATGGAGAAAGAGGCTCAGAGGACTGGAGGGGTCTGGCTAGAGGGAGGGCCCCGGCCAGGCTGCTCTTGGCTGTTCCCACAGCTGGGCATCAGGCAGCCATGGCAGAGTCACCTCCCATAGGCCTCTGGCCCACTCTACTGTCTTCCGCCTTCAGTCGGATCTTCCCAGCTTTCTTCCACAGATAAGTGGGGGGCCCTCAAGTTCACTGCCTTTTCCCGGCCTGCACCACCGCTGCTGAGCAGCCGCCTGGGGCCTCCCACCAAGACAGCCAGCAACTTGGCCGGATGTGGATGTCTGCTGGGGGCGGGGGCTGGAAAGAAAGGGGGGGCCCAGGGGATGGTTCCAGCTCTTGGAGGACACTTGCCCTTTTCAGACTCCAGGCCCTTGCTCTCCCTGATCCCAATGCCTGGGTCACCCTTGTTCTCATCTGGAGAACTCCCCACATCCTTGGGGATCCACCCCTTCTATGAAAACTGTGTCATCACTTTTTCTGAGCTTGTAACACTTGTGTCCCCCCTACCATTCCTAGATGAGTTGCCTATATACCTCTACTCCAGGGCATCTCCTGTGCCCTGCACAGAATAAGTGGTCACTAATACATAAGACCCCCTAACGCTTACTGATTGCCTCTCTGAGCCAGGCACTCTCTGAGTGCTACCTCCCTTTCCTCCACTCCCATCCTGCCGGTGAGAGACCAAGGGCATGGACTCCACTTCGAAAAATTCGCCAAGTCCTAGACCTGGAAAAGGCTTGTCGGCTCCTTCAGGGAGCATCACATTATCTCCAAGAGAGAAAAAGAGAGCTGCCCTTTCCTAAGTTGTCAACCATATGGCCCTACCGGCATTTTTCCACTCTGCCTGGAGTGCTCTAAAACCCAGGTCTGAGTCCAAGAGTTAAAATAATATACATTCAACGATGACTAATATGGGGGGAAATCCAGTGCTTCTCAGGAAATAATATTCCACAGGCCACGTTACCTTTTGCAGGGAAACACCCAGTTCCCACCAGAAAAACAAGAAAAGCCATCAATTTCCAGGCAGTGGAGCTAGTGCAGGACCTGGGTCTCCAACCGTATCACGTCGGCTGCATTCAGAACACCTGTCCTCCAGCAGGAACAGACCTCTTCCAAATAAACACACAGCCTTGGGGAAGGAGGCCTGGCTGGGAAAAGAAATTCATCCGCCCCGCTCCGGATATCCTGGACAACAGTCAAAACGCTTCCTTCCACTGTCTTAGAGAAAAATGGCATCTTCATCCAGCCAATTCTTTTTTCCTTTTCGACTGGAGCACCATACTGAGATTGCTTTCCAAAAAGCCAGAGCAACCTGGAAATATTCCCTGGACTTAACAGAGTCTGGTGGCTTTTTCCATTCATTCCTTTATTCCTTCATTTATTCATTCAACAGATCGGCATTGAGCCCTTGCTCAATAAGTAATACCCCTTGCTGGGCGTATCCTGTTGAACAAGATCCCTTTCCATGGGGCTCTGGCTCTGTTATTATCAACCCAAATGTGGTGAAGGCAGCTGAATGGCCACCAACGTGCCGTGTTAGAGTTGCCGCTGGGAGGTGGCTGCCCAGCCAGGAACTGCACTTGCCAGCTCACCAGGCAAAGAGGTGGGAACATGTGCCTTGAGACCAGTCCTCATTAACAGAGTGTGAGTAGAAGGAATGTAAGGGCCTAGGAGCTGAAGAAGTATATGTTCTGGCCATGTTCTCTTTCCTCTCTATGTGCTGAATGCAGAGCACCCGGTATCCTAGGGGTTGGCAGAGCCACAAGTTGGAAGGAGCCTGGGCCCCTGAGTGACTACCTAAGAGCCCACCTGTGTTAGGCTGCTCTATGAGCAGGGAACTCAGGAAATTTGACTCCACTCATATGTTGTATCTAATGTACTGTCATGCAGTACAGAACAACATTTCTGTCAATGACAGACAGATATACAACAGTTGTCCCATAAGATTGTCATGGAGCTGAAAATTTCCTATTGCCTAGTAACATTGTAGCATTGAAACATCGTAGAGCAAGATATTACTCACGTGTCCGTGGTGGCGCTGCTGTAAACAGGCCTTCTGTGCTGCCAGTTGTATAAAAGTACAGCACATGCAATTATGGACAGTACATGACACTTGATAATGATAATAAATGACTATGTTACCGGTTTACGTATTTACTACACTATACTTTCATTGTTGTTTTAGAGTGTACTCTTTCTACTTATTAAAAAGTTTGCTGTAAAACAGCGTGCCGTGTTACGCTGGCAGCAGCCTCATGCATCCCATGTTTACCGCGTCTCTTCATTGCATCCTTTTCTCTTGTGCTTGATTTACTCCCGCGCTGTTTTGTGCAGTAACATGCTGCCCAGGCTTGTAGCCGAAGAGAAATAGCCTATAACATGTAGCCTCGCTGTGTAGTAAGCTATACCATCCAGCTTGGTACAAGTGCACTCTATAATAGTCACACAACAACAAAACTGCCTAACAATGCGTTTCTCAGAATGTATCCCCGTCGTAAATCGGCACATGACTGACGATAGAGCAATGGGCCTCCTTGAATGGGACAGAGCACCCCGCCCAGGCCACAGGAGGGACTGAGGGACACTATCGTAGACATTTAGCAGTAAGCAAAATGTCCCTTGGGAATCTGATTTGAAGCTCGGCACACTTTTCCAGAAATTATGTGCATAATTTATATGTGCATAATATCATGCATACTTGATCCAGTTGTTATTGGGGGCGGATTAGCTATCTCCCTATAACCCATTTATGGGCATCTGTGAAAATCCTGCTGTAGACCTGTTAGCATCTGAGCGTTCAACTGTTAAGCATCACCTAGCAGTCAGAGTTATTGAAAGCTGCAAGAACTGTCTCTCCCTGAGAAAAAGAGAAAAGGAGTTTATTAAAGGATCCTGTTATAGCTGATCGTTGCTGGGAGTGCTGGAGAATCAAACTGAGAAGTTCTGCAGCCAGAACTGATACAATCTGCCACAGCACTCAGCCACTGAGCCTTGCCCACCATTGCTGCTGGGCCAGATACTGTTTGCAACCTCGCCAAGCCTGCCCCGGGGTTGGGAACCCCTGGGGACAGACTTTGAGATGCGGGTTAGCATGAGGGCAGATTACCAGGGAAAGGTCTTGGGAGCAAGGAGGGGAAAACAGAATTGGTCAAAGGGAGAGGTTGATCTTTGAGACAGTCCCAAAGAAGGACTCAGCCACCCCCGTGGGGAGCTGGGAGCTGGGCTAGCCTTTCAGAGCTCTCCCGAGTCCAGACAGGGTGAGTGGCTGAGATTAGTCAGTGGATGCAGCTCCCACACAAAACTGGGCTTGACCTTGGGCGAGGTGCATTTCTTCTGCTACAGCCATCCCCAAAGAGAGTTTGTCTGCTGGACGTCCTCTCAGAGCCTGGGGTAAGTCCTTTCTCAAGGGGGATCTGGGTGAGGCAGCCCAGTACCCACCTTTCCCCAGCCACCTTTGTCAGAGAGAACTGGTGACAATCACGAGCTCCCAACTTAATGTCCAGCATGGATGTGTCTAACGAGTGGAGCCCCGGCCATGTGCGCCCATCCCAGATGCAGGGAAGCTGCGACGGTGACAACCTGGAATTTCCACTTTTGTCCGAGCTCTGCCCTCCTCACTTCCCTTCATAACCAAAAGGAGGGAGATTCCCCAAACACAGGTAGAGTGCTGGGTAGCCAAAAAGAATGACAAGTGGCCACTGCATGCATAGGTGAGGTAGTGGTCAGTCAGGGGCCAGGCAGGAGACAGTGGAAGGGAGTTTAAAAAAAGAAGACTCTACAAAGGGTGTTGGGGAAATCACAGGACGGCACAGAGCCTGGACTGGAGGGGGAAGGGCAGGGTTACTAGAAACCCAAGACTATGATGCGTGCAGACGGCCACCCATTCGGAGCTCTGGATAGAAGGATGCAATCAACCCCCAGTGACCCAGCAGGGAGAGACATGGGGGAATAAACATCTTGCCTTTCTCCTCTCACCTTCCAAGTAAGGGGGAAATCACTCACCTGACATGCTCCAAACTCTCAAAATTAGGAAGAGCTAACACCTACTGAGTTTTTACTCAGTGTTGAGCATCTTGCCAACACTTGACATATATTATCTCATTTATTCTCGCACTCATCCTGAGACTGCCCCTATTTCATCCATTTGCGGCAGATATTCTTGGAACCCCACTCTTAGCCCTCACCCTGACCCTTCCCTGCAGTCTGACCTGAGCCCCAGAACCAGCACCTGCCTGAGCCAGCCTGAGGGCTGAGAAGTAAACCTCCTGCAAGGAAGCCCCCAGCGATGATTATAGAGATGAGAGTATAGATACCCCAGCTCCCTCGATACCACTCTGGGTGCTTCTGAAGTTTGTGTTTGCCTTTGGCTTCTAGAGTTTTCTCCATGGGTTTAAGCTCTGCTGACCCACAACATACCAGCATGGGTCTCACCTCCCCACTGCCGGAGTGTGCTTCCTGTGACCTTCTCCAAAATGAACTTCTCACTCAAATCCTCATCACGGAATCTGCTTCCAGGAGAACCAAATTAAGATAATAAGCCCAGAGAGCTTAAGTAATTCACCCCAGGTAACACAGCCTCACTCCGGTTGAGCAGCCAGTGCCCGGCTGCCTCATCTTTCCTCCCCTGGACCTCCCTGAAGCTGCAGATCTTGGAAATGGTGACATTCCCAAGTTCAGAGACGCCCCCAAGTTCTTGGGTGTGTGCCTAGCGAACGTCAGGTTTTTGTCTTACGTGTGCCAGGAATGGCACAGACTTTGCTCTGCCAAGGAATGGTCCAGAAGGAGCCTGGCATTGCCTTGTGGCTGATAGCCAGCCGCGTTCCTCCCTGGGCACTAGGAACGCAGGGTCTTCTGTTTCCGTCCACAAAGCAAACCTTTGAGGAGGGTCTGCTCAGCATCAAGGGCAGCGAGCTCAAGCACAAACAGCAGCAATTGCAGGCAGGTGTGGCCCCGGCACTCTGCATTCAGAGCTGTGTGCCGTCCTCCCTGCAGCCCTGTGAGTGACAGGTTAGAGACCCCCTGCCACCCGACTTTCTAACTGCAGTTCTGAACATATCACTCCTCCATCCAAATCCCTGCCCAGTTCCCAGTATAATAGCCTAGGTCCTTGACCTGGACTCCAGACCTCTACCTCTACAAGACCTCAACCCCACTCCCCACACCCCTCCTGCTTCATGTTCCACTGTGTTCTCCTGTGTGGGCCTCAGTCGTGGTGTAGGGGAAGAAGCAGAAGTCTGGGCAGGGGCCACAGCATAACTGCAAGCTCACACACACACACACACACACACCATCAGCTTGGGGCTGGGCTTGGTCTCACTGCCTCACCCATCTACTGGCCCTCCTAGCAATGGGGAAACTGAGGCACAGAGAGAGGTTGTATGTACCTTGCCCAGGGTAATGCAGCTAATGATGAGCTGAGCCTAGGTGTCGTGCAGGAGACCCTGCTCGCTGCTCCATTTGTCATGCAAGGCATCCGGCGGGGTCTCCTGTCCCGCTCCCCACATAAGAAAGCAGGATATGGTGAAGCCAAAAAGGAACACCCACGGAGCCATAGGTAGGGGAGTCATAACACTATATTCTCGCTGGCGGCATCTGCCTCTCTGCAATCCGCTCTTGCAGGCTCAGCCACCATCTTCTTGCTAGCCCCCATTTTCTGTCAGCGTAGCCACGGCAGTTATATTAGTGGCCAGTGGCTCGCTGGTTACAGCTGACGGCCAACTAGCCACAGCTGATGACCATCCAATCACACTTGATGGCCATTTACTACCTGAGCCAGCACCTTTCCACGTGAGGCCGAGAGCCTGGAAACTGCTCTCTGGAGCTCTGTCCCCACACTGGGCTTAACCATTGTTATGTGACTCTGCACAGGTTCCTCGCCCAAGCACTCAGAGAGCACTGGGCAAGCAGTCTGGCTGGATGGAACAGCAAGGACAACTCAAGACATTGACAAGAGATAAGAACAGGGCTGAACTGGTGATCTCTGAGGGCTTCCAGGAGGAGGTAGCGTTGGAGAAGGGCTGGGAAAGCAGAGGAAGGTTTAAATAGGAAAGGATTCTGGTGCAGCAAGGACAGCTTTCAGGGTGATATGGCACAGCCTAAGCAAAGGTGGGAGGGCGACCAGTGGATCGGCCATTCGGCTGGAAGAGCATGTGCTCCAGCTCAGTTCTGGGAGACCAACCTGGTCAGAGGAGCTCCTGGAAGGATAGGAAAGGTAATTTTCCCAAGCTGTCCAATGGCGAGGCACAAGGAACTGTTCCTTGGGGGAGCCCATCTGAGCGCCCATTTTTTTGGTCACCAATTCCTGCGGCATTTTGAGTAGAGTGTGAAATCACATTTATACCAGGAGGTGGGAACTTTCTGAGCGGCCATTTATCCCCAAAATAGGTTTGCAAGTCTTGTCGGAGATCGAGATCATGAATACTATTTCACACAGCCTGGGGCTTCTTCATCAGCCCCCACCCTCCACCCCCCGTGCTCTCAGAGACCCTGGAGAGGCTGTTGTTCTCTGAGAGCAGCCTAGTTGGTCTCTCTTCTATTTTTGCGCCCTTGGACGTCTGGGTGCACATTCACCGAGTGGATGCATGTGTTTAACTTGGCAGTGAGATGCTGGTCGGGGCTGGGAAGCCCTCGAGATATTTGGAACTGCTGAGGAGATGGTCATTGGCTTATAACAAATTTGCATTCCTATACATCAGCTCCTCGGGGTCCGGGCTGGAAAAGGAGGTTTATTCATCAACCTGGGTGGAATTTGGTCCCTGGGGTTACTGGCTTCCATTCCTCTCTCCTGCCCATGTAATCAATCATGTAAATAGTAACTAATGTGTGAGGAACAATGGAGTCATGTCGTGTGTTTGTACGATCCTGGCACAGCCAGAGCTTGGTGGGCAGTAGGACCGGATGGGGTTTGGACGAAGAGATTCGTACAGCCTCATTGGTATTTGACTGAATTGTGTGCCCCCCACCAAATTCGTATGTGGAAGCCCTTATCCCCACTGGGATGGTGTTTGGAGGTGAGGTCTTTGGGAGATAATTAGGGTTAAATGAGCTCATGAAGGTAGGACCCTCATGATGGGATTAGTGGCTTTATAATATAGGAAGAGAGAGATCACACTCTCTCTACTATGTAAGGACAGCGGGAGAAGGTGGCTGTCTATGAGACAGGAAGGGCACCTGGACCAGGAACCAACCCTGCCGGCACCTTGATCTTGGACTTCCAGCCTCCAGAACTATGGGAAATAATTGTCTGCTGGTTAAGCCGCCCAGGCTGTGGTGTTTTGTTATGGCAGACTGAGCTGATTAATATACCCATGGAGGGTAGCACAGAGGGGGTTGGGAGATATCTTCCCTGGCAGCAAGATGGCATGGAAACCAGGCTGATGAGAAATCGGTATCGGAGAGGTTCGAAGGACAATTGGGTGGGGGACATGAGGACGAGGCAGGCCTCATCCCTTCTTCCTGTTAGTAATAGATGCCCTTCCTGAAGTCTCAGTGGGACACGTGGCCACCGTGCTAGAGACTCCTCTTCCCTGCCTCCCCTTCAGCTGGATGTGGTCACGTGACTGCCTTCTCACCCAGGAGGTATGCAATTCCATGTCATTTTCTTGTGAGGAATTGCTGTCCTCCATTCTGCTCATCCTGGCTGTGCATGGAAGTGGTGGGTCAGCTTCCATCGTGTGGGCAAGCACATCACCCGAGGAGATGACAGCAGGAGGATGGCTGAAGGAACCTGGATCCTTGCGGGACTCTGTGGAGCACAGCTAGCCACACTGGACTGCCCAGGACTAAGAGAGAAACCAGCCTCCACTTGTGTGAGCCACTGTCCTGAGGAGTATTTTTGTGGTGCAGCAGCTGAGCCTGAACCTAATTCATGGGCTGAATTAGAAATTGGGTCCCTGGGGAATTGTCCTTCTCTAGAAAACATTTTGCTTTTATCTTGGGACGAAGTTTGCTCTGCATTCAATGGCTTGATATAATGGCAAATGAGATAAGCTTTCTTCAGAACTGAGGCCCCTGAGGTCCTGCTTGTACCCACCCACATGCCCATCTAGACATACTTGCTCCTTAGAGAAGCACAGGATTGTTTAGTTCAAGGTAGAAGGGATCAAGGGGGTCCCATGAGATGTGTGAAGGTAACTTCTGGGAGCCCACTTTTTCAGAAGGCACACGGTGACCTGGAGTCAAGCAGAGATGGGTTCAGATTTGGTTCCACCATCTTAACTAATGATGGTAGTTACTGGTGCCTCATGAAGACTTTTGTCAATCTCTCCAATTCTTCTTTCTGAGCTTCTAAGCACATGGCAGGATTGCATTTCTCAGACCACAAAACTAATTCTAGCCAATGAGTCATGAGTGCAACAGTTCTAGGCCATATTATTTAATTTCTGGCATGACACCTTTGACAGTTCCCTTGCTCCCTCTGTCACAGCTACCAGCAGAGTCCAAGATGGCAGCTGCTCCATCAGCCTGGGTCCCTGAGTGATTTAAATGTCCCAACAATCTACAATGAGCATATGGCATGAGCATAATTAAACTTTTGTCCTTTTAAGCCACTGAGATTTGGGGTTGTTTGTTTAGCAGCAGAACCTCAGCCATCCTGATTGATGACCAGCTGTGTGACCTAATGTGAGTTACTCAACTTCTCTGAGCCTCAGTTTTTTCACCTACGGTATCATGGAGATATGGGGATGATATTTCTGATGTAATTTCCCTTGGAATCAGGGGGAAATTATAGCTATTAAGTGCTTAGCTGAGACCCCAGCATTTAGCTCGTTCTCAATCAATCATTCTGATTCTTGCCTGGATTCTGATTGAACTTCACTCTGGCACCCATGGGCTTTCACTTTCCCTCCTTTCCTTCTCTTTCTTGACTTCATTCCCGGACTAGTCAATTTGGCTGAACCCCCTGGGGTTTGACGTGTGCTGTTTGACACCCAGGTGACATGTTACAAACTCCAGGAACCTCTGTCAGGAAGGCAAGACAGCAACGCTAGTCAGTTTTTGAGGGTGCAGGGTTTTTTCATTTTTTGAGTCCACCCTTTCCATTAGCTGCACTTTTATAGCT
This sequence comes from Rhinolophus ferrumequinum, assembly GCF_004115265.2. Taxonomy (NCBI): domain Eukaryota; kingdom Metazoa; phylum Chordata; class Mammalia; order Chiroptera; family Rhinolophidae; genus Rhinolophus; species Rhinolophus ferrumequinum. Next base: position 31,405,190 of record NC_046298.1, read on the forward strand.
TGGAAAGAAGACAGCAAATTGTACACATTTCCAAGAATTCTTAACGCCAGTTCCATGGAGTCCAGGTTCCATTAAGCATGTACCTAAGTCCCAGTTTGGGTCCCAGAGAGTTGGACATGCTCCCCAACAGCAGATTTAGGGTTTGCTCTGAAGTAATGTGGTATCACCACGCGTGGCCTGGATCCCAGCCATGACTGTACCCCTCACAACCTGCTTCCTTATCCTCTCTGAGTCTTAGTTTTCCCCTCTGTGAAGTGGAACAATAGGAGTGTTCACTTTACAGGGTTCCTACTGAGTGAAAGCAGTTAATTCATGAAAAGTGTTTCAGAACTATATCTGGCATAAAGCAAACGCTTAGGAAAAATTCTAGCTGCTGTTACTGTTAATATTATTATTCCCAATTTGGATCCAGACCAGCCTGCCTCTCTCCCTGCCTGCTTCCTCCTCCTGAAGGGCCTTGCCTTTCCATCCAACATTCTCAGCCACCGTTGCTGACATGCTGATAAGTTGCGATCCCCTGTGTGGTCGGTCACAAGAATTTGCTGGGAAGTGCTACAGTTGCTGAAATATGCAAATTATTCATTTCTTATTTTATAATTTAGACCCGATTTATAAATCAGGGTTTAACAAAATTGTGTGCATTTTATAAATTACACCTGAGTTATTAGAACCTGATTCGTGGTTGTCCCTCTCCTGGCATCGCTCATTTGCACATTCTGATTTGCTTTCTTCTTAGTGGTACAGGTCCTTAAAAATAAATTAATTAATTAATAATAATAATAATGGTACACAAATAAAACAAATCGAGTGGTGAAAAATTAGAACGTGCAGATGAGCCAAAGTAAGAAAACGGAAATCACTGGCTACGCCCCAACCAATAGGGGAGCACGGCTGGCCTGTTGACATGTCTTCTTCCACACAAGTAGCGGTCATAGTAGAGTCACAGGGGCCATGTTCGTTGGTAAGACATTATCCCCTGTGACCCTCACACCATTCTGAATCCATTTTTCCCATTTTCCAGGTAAGACTCCGGGGTTCAGATTGTTCAAAAGGCTTTTTCACCAACACACAGCAGGAAACGTGTGGGGTACAACACTGAAGTATTTCCGGCGAGTTTCCAGGAATCCTGCGACAGTGCTTTGCAGGGAAAGGGCTCTCGGGTTAGGGGCTAGGGGAAGCAGGAGAGGACAGGCGAGGGGCTGAGCCAGGAGGTGGTCTCAGTGGGAGCTCTGGAGATAGGCTGCATGCCAGAGCTGGGTCCACCTTGAGTCCATCTCTAGCCAAAGTCTTGGGGGTAGTCATGTGCGTATAGCTTTCTAGTCTCGGCGGCTCCTATTCAGCCACAGGCAGCTCTGCAGAGAAGAGGTGGCTGAGAGCTGTTAGCGGTCAACACTCGTGGCCTCCGGGACTGGGGCATCAGGCAGGCAGAGAATCAAGAGGCAAAGAAAAAAACCAATGAGATATTACAGACTGTGACAGCTGCCCTGAAGGACACGCACAGAGTGGCCACGTCCGAGCTCAGCGCTGGCTGAAGTGTGAGCTGGGTCCCACAGGGGACGTTAGGTAGCCCACAGTCACAGTTCTGAATCCAATCAACACATTTCCTTCCACAAAAGAAAATGCCTCTTTCAACCCTTCCAACATATGGCAATTTTTGTCAGATCATGACCTACCTACATATTTATCCCACTGATACATAAATACCTGCAGCACCTCAACACACACACGTCCACAACATCTCCATCAGCTGAGAGAAGAGAAACGTACACCTGAAAAGCTCCTAAGATCTCGACAAGTATAGACCAGGCAGAAGAGATGACCGTGGACTGTGTCATCCCGCCCAAACCCAGTCCTCAAGGGAAAGCTTCATGGCAATTATTTGCTAAGTGGGGGAAAAAAAGGTGGGGGGCATCATTCAATAACAGAATACCTGTTGTTATACACTGATAGAGGGACACAGAAATACAGAGAAATTGTAGAAAAGAACCGTAATAAGAAAGGATCAATAGCTAATGGATAAACAAAATGTGGTACATCTAGACAAAGCAAAGCTACTCAACAATTTTATTTTTATTTATGTTTTTTAGTGGTGAACAACTGTTTCTTTTTTTTATTAGTTTCAGATGTTCAGAACAACATTGTGATTAGAAATTTATATACCTCACAAAGTGATAAACTTAATAAATCTATTACCCTCCTGACATTATACATAGTTATTACAGTATTATTGACTATATTCCCCATACTGTACTTTACCTCCCCATGACTCTTTTGTAACTACCAATCTGTACTTCTTAATTTCTTCAGCTTTCTCACCCGGCCCTCCCACCCCACTCCCATCTAATAACCATCAGTTTGTTCTCTGTATCTATGGGTCTGTTTCTGTTTTGTTTGTTCGTTTATTTTGTTCTTTAGATTCCACAGGTAAGTGAGATCATATGGTATTTGTCTTTCTCAGTCTGACTTACTTTATTAATCATAATACCCTCTAGATCCATCCATGTTGTTGCAAATGGTAATATTTCATTCTTTTTTATGGCTGCGTACTACTCCATCGTATACATGTACCACAGTTTCTCTATCCATTCATTTATTGATGGGCATTTCAGTTGTTCCCATATTTTGGCTATTGTGAATAGCACTGCAGTGAACATAGGAACATATACTCGTATATCTGTTTAAATTAGTGTTTTGGATTCCTTTGGATAAATACCCAGAAGTGGAATTGCTGGGTCATAAGGTAGTTCTACTTTTAATTTGGGGAGAAACTCCAAACTGTTTTCCACAGTGGCTGCACCTATTTTTAATCCCAGAAATAGTGCATAAGGGTTCCCTTTCTCCACATCTTCGCTAATATTTGTTAGTTGATTTATTGATGATAGCCGTTCTGACAGGTGTGAAATGATAGCTCATTATGGTTTTAATTTGCATTTATCTGATGATTAGTGATGGTGAGCCTCTTTTCATATGTCTATTGGCCACCTGTGTATCCTTTTTGGAGAAATATCTATTCAGGTCCTCTGCCCATTTGTTAATTGGATTGTTTGGTTTTTCGGTGTTGAGCTATATGAGTTTTTTATAAATTTTGGATATTAACCCCTTACCAGATGTATCATTGGCAAACATCTTCCTCCATTCAGTAGGATGTTTTTTTGTTTTGTTGATGGTTTCCTTTACTGTGAAAAAAATTTTTAGTTTGATGTAGTCCCATTTTTTTTTTTATTCTTTTGTTCCCCTTGCCTGAGCAGATATATCAGTAAAAATAATACTAAGGGTAATGTCTGAGAATTTACTTTTTATTCTTCTTCTAGGAGTTTTATGGTTTGGGGCCTTACATTTGAGTCTAATTCATTTTGAGTTTATTCTTGTATGTGGTGTAAGAAAGTGGTCTAGTTTCTTTCTTTTTTTTTTTGCATGTATCTGTCCAATTTTCCCAGCACCATTTATTGAATAGACTGTCTTTATCCCAATGCATATGCTTGCTTCCTTTGTCATAGATAGAATTACCAGATAGGAATAAATTCATTTCTGGGCTCTCTATTTTGTTCTATTGATCTATATGTCTGTTTTTATGCCAAGACCATGCTGTTTTGATTACTATGGTCTTATAGTATAGTTTGATATCAGGTAGCATGATACCATACCTCCAGCTTTGTTCTTCCTTCTCAAGATTGCCATGGCTATCTGGGGTCTTTTATAGTTCCATATAAATTTTAGGATTATTTGCTCTAGTTCTTTGAAAGATTCCATTGGTATTTTGATAAGGATTGCATTGAATCTATAGACTGCTTTGGGTAGTATAGACGTTTTAACTATATTAGTTTTTCCTAGTTATGAGCATGGCATATGCATCCATTTATTTGTATCTTCTTTAGTTTCTTTCTTCAATATCTTGTAATTTTCTCAGTACAGGTATTTTACTTCCTTAGTTAAATTTATTCCTTGGTATTTTATTTTTTTGTTGCAATTGTAAATGGGGTTATTGTCTTAATTTCTCTTTCTGATAGTTCATTGTTGGTGTATAAAAACACAACCAATTTCTGAATATTAATTTTGTATCCTGCTACTTTACTAAATTCATTTATCAGTTCTAATAGTTTTTGGTGGAATCTTTGGGATTCTCTATATATAGTATCATGTCGTCTGCAAATAATGACAGTTTTATGTCTTCCTTTCCAATTTGAATGCCTTTTATGTCTTTCTCTTGTCTGATTGCTATGGCTAGGACTTCCAGTACTGTGTTGAATAAAAGTGGTGAAAGTGGACATCGTTGTCTTGTTCCTGATCTAAAGGGGAATGTTTTTAGCTTTTCCCCATTAAGTATGATGTTAGCTGTGATTTTGTCATATATAGACTTTATTATGTTGAGATATGTTTCCTCTATTCCCACTTTCCTGAAAGTTTTTGATCTTAACTGGATGCTGGATTTTGTCAAATGCTTTTTCTGCATCTATTGATATGATCATGTGATTTTTATTTTTCATTTTTATGTGATGTATCATGTTACTTGATTTGCAAATATTGAAACAAACTTGCATACCAGAAATAAATCCCACTTGATCATGGTGTGTGATCTTTTTAATGTATTGCCGAATTTGGTTTGCTAATATTTTGTTGAGGATTTTTGCATCTGTGTTCGTCAGGGATGTCAGCCTATACTTTTCTTTTATTGTAAGGTCTTGGTCTGGTTTTGGAATCAGGGTAATGGTGGCCTCATAAAATAAGCTTGGGAGCCTCCCTTCCTTTTAAATATTTTGGAATAGTTTAAGAAGAATAGATGTGAATTCTTTTTTTGAATGTTTGGTAAAATCTACCTGTGAAGCCATCTGGTCCAGAATTTTTGTTTGTTGTAAGTTTTTTGATTATTGATTTGATTTCATTAGTAGTAATCGGTCAGTTCAGATTTTCTGTTTCTTCTTGATTCAGCATTGGAAGATTGTATGCTCTAGGGATTTATCCATTTCTTCCAGATTGTCCAATTTATTGGTGTATAACTGCTCATAGTATTTTATTAAGTTTTCTTTTGTATTTCTGTGGTGTCTGTTGTCACTTCTCCTTTTTCATTTCTGATTTTATTTATATGGCTCCTCTCTCTTTTTTCTTGATAAGTCTGATTAATGTTTATTAATTTTGTTTATCTTTTCAACTAACCAGCTCTTGGTTTCATTAATCTTTTGTATTTTTTTTTTTTTAGCCTCCATTTCATTTATTTCTGCTCTGATCTTTATAATTTCCTTCCTTCTACTCACTTTGGGTTTTGTTTGTTGTTCTTTTTCCAGTTACCTTAGGTGCAAAGTTAAATTGTTTATTTGGACTTTTCTTGTTTCTTGAGTTAGGCCTACATTGCTATGAATTTCCCTCTTAGGATGCTTTTGCTGTGTCCCATAGGTTTGGGGTCATTGTGTGTTTTTTTTTTTTTTTTAATTTATTTTTAATTTATTGGGGTGACAATTGTTAGTAAAATTACATAGATTTCAGGTGTGCAATTCTGTATCACATCATCCATAAATCACATTGTGTGTTCACCACCCAGAGTCAGCTTGGGGTCATTGTGTTTTAATTTTCATTTGTCTCAAGGTATTTTTTGATTTTTTCCTTGATCTCATTGTTAACCAATTCATTGTTTAGTAACATGTTATTTAGCCTCCATGTGTTTGTGTGTTTTTGAGGATTTTCTTTTTCTTCCTTTCTTTTTCTTTTTTTTTTTTTTTTTTTGTCATTGATATCTAATTTCATACCATTGTGGTCAGAGAAGATGCTTGATATAATTTCAATCTTCTTAAATTTATTGAGACTTGTTTTGTGGCCTAAAATGTGGTCTATCTTGGAAAATATTCCATGTGCTCTTGAAAAGAATGTATATTCTGTTGCTTCGGGGTGAAATACTCTAAAAATATCAATTAAATCCATCTGGTCTAGTGTGTCATTTAAGGTTGTTGTTTTCTTATTCATTTTCTGCCTGGAAGTTCTGTCCATTGATGACAATGAGGTGGTAAAGTCCCCTGCTATGATTGTGTTACTGTTGATTGCTCCCTTGATGTCAGTCAATATTTGTTTTATGTATTTAGGTGCTGCTACTCAGCAATTTTTTGAAAAACAAACAGACAAGAAACAACTGTTGGTGTCTACAACAACATAGATGAATCTCTAAAATATTATGCTGAATGAAAGAAGCCAGGCTCAAAAGAATGCATGCTGTTTGGTTTCGGTTAAGTTGTAGAACAGGCAAAACTGATCACTAGTGATAGAGAGCAGATTAGTGGTTGGTTAGGGCCAGGGATACGTGCCGCGAATTGACTGAGAAGGAGCCCAGGAAGCTCTGACGTGATGGAAGTGTTCTGTATCTTGATCGTGATGGTGGTTACATAACTGTACACAATTGTCAAACTTCACTCTCAATGCAGGCATGTTTTACTGAATATAAGCTATTTTTCAATCAAGCTGGTGTAAGTCATGAACATGAATAGATTTTCTTTGGTGGTAGGAGTGTGGGAGCAATTTATTCATATTTTCTTCGTGTGATTTTCTGCATTTTCAAAGTTTTCTGCTGTTTTAAATCTGCCCACCAGGCTATTATCTACTTTAGGACAGTGTGGTGGTTTAAAAATATTTCTGTAAATTTTTTGACAGTCCTTCTTTTAAGACATGGACGCCAATTACTCTCCCCAAGTGTACATCAGATTTAGTGACTCACTTCTAACAAACAGGATAAATGCACTTGACGTGTGACTTTGGAGACCTGGCTGTCAAAGACCATTTGGCTTCCACCTGGATCCCTCTCAGGTCACTCACTCTGGGGGAAGTCAGGTGCCATGTAGTAAAGATGGTCAAGCAGCCCTATGCGGGAGGAATTGAGGCCTCCTGCCAACAACCACGTGAAGGAGCCGTCCTGGAAGTAGATCCTCCAGTCCCACTTGAGCCTTCACATGAGATGGCAGCCCCTGCTGTGTTCATTCCAACTGTGTCATCATGAAACACCCGGAGCTCCACAGCCACCCAGGTAAACTGGTCCTGAATTCCTGACTCAGAAACTATGGGATAATAAATGTGTGTTTTTTAAGCCATTAAGTTTGATGTAATTTCGTACACAATAATAGATAACTAACAGATAACTAATACAGCTAAAAATACTGTTTTCCTTGCTGCTGACCAATCAGAAACCAGAACAGTGCCTGGCACAGAGTAGGCATTCAAATGAATATTTGTTGAATGAATGAATAAATAAATACATGAATTAAGTAATATTGAAAATAAGCCCTATTGTATGATACCCTTGAGGGAAATAAGATACTATTTGTTGCGGGCCTACTATGTGGCAGACACTTACCTACATTAGTTCATGAATCCTCACCACCAACTTCCTGAGATTATTTACTGTTGTCAGTCCTCATTTATAGATTTAGAAGCCACTGTTCACCTGTGCACATGGCAGCCCCTCTCCCAGGTTGTGGATGGGGTCCCAGGCATGAATCTAGAACATGTCTTCTGTACTGCAGAAGCGTCACTCATGTTTGCTAAACTGAGTTTGAAGAGAGCGAGAAATGACAGCGGGAAGAAGTAAAACACAAATATGAAAAGTCAACTTCGCAGAAGTGGACACCAAGGCTCAGAGAAATTACATGACTCAGGCACAAACCAAGGGCTGCTCATGACCAAACTAGACTGAGTTTAAATAATAAATAATATATAATATATAATAATAAATAATAAATAAATAATAAATAAATAAATAATAAAGTTTAAATAAAAAATAAGTGAGTCTCATTGACAGGACTTTCCCTATTTGTAACTGTCATGATTTAATCTGATTTTACTTTTTAACTGATTGCAAAGTAATACATAGTTTTTGTTTGAAGAGATTGGAAACTACAGAGGAACCATACCTTTTCACATAATCTACCTTTTCCCTTAAACAAGAAGAAAACGTTCTTTTAAACATATACAGCAAAAATGGAAATCATGGATACGTATTATATAGCAGGGTCTCTCAACCTTGGCACTACCGTCATTCGGACTGGATAATTATTTGTTGTGAGAGACTGCCCTGGGCACTATAGTTTGCCCGGGGGCATCCCTCTGCTTCATGCATGCCGGTAGCACATCCAATTTATAACAACTGAAAATGTCTCCAGATACTCTCAAATGTCCATGGGCATTTCACCCCAGTTAAGAACTACTTCTATATAGTAACCCACTTATTTCACTTAATCACATGCAATAAACATTTTTTCAGGCCATCAAGCATGTTTCTAAAATGGGATTTTTTCAATAGATGGTTGGAGTGCATCTATCAATGGGCCATAGTTTATTAACCAACTCTCGTTGAGCATTCTTGCAGTTTCCAGTTTTACCCAGTTCGTTTTCAAAGACGAAGCGTCACTTGAGTCTTCACCTCCGCATGTCAACCTCAGAGCCACGTTTGATCCAAAAAATATTTTCTCTCTTTGTGCTGCAGAAAGTGCCCTGGGAAGTCTGGGTGGATTGCGGCCTCTGTAAGGAACACTTGGGCAGGAGGAACTGCTTTCAAAGACTTGGCAAGCACAACCTTCACCTTGCTGTGGATTTCCTGTGACGAGCTGGGGCCCTGAGATGCTAAACAATAGACCCTGTTCGTAGGCCTCGGTGGCGTGACCTCTTCCTTCACTGCTGGAAATCACTACAAAAAAGTTCAACTCGGCTTTTCTCAACAAAATTGTTCAAAACTAATTTAAAACTTCCAATTAAGCCAGTGTGTTAAAATGGCAGCATCAGGTTGTTCTTATGTCCTCTGAATAATTACAGAGCAAGTGGTCAACCTGGCTGGTATATTGGATGAAATGCCTCAAACAGCGCTCCCTGTGGGGTGGCCCAGGGGTGGGACAACCTGGGTTTCTGGTCCTGATGTGTGAACTGGTCCTGATGTGTGAACTCATCAGGACACTCCTTTTGGGCCTCAGTCTCCTCATTTATAAAATGGGAATGAGACCATCTCCCTTAGCTGACTCACAGGGATATTGGGGGATGCTATGAGTTGCTATATCTGAAAATGCTTTGCTAACTGTCACACCTTATAGAAATGGAAACAATCGCTAGGATTCTCACGTTGGTTGAGGAGAAGGCTTTATCAAGTCTGAAGTGCTATCCTTATTTAGAGACTGTTTCATTCAGGATTAAGGACAGAAATGTCACTCTAAAAGTTAAATAATGACGAGCGTTGGTGAGGATGTAGAAAAACTGGAACCCTCATATACTGCTGGTGGGAAGGTAAAATGGTGCAGCTGCTGGAAAACCATCTAGCAATTCCTCAAACAGTTAAATGCAGAGTCACCATTTGACCCAGGAGTTCCACTCTTAAGTACATGCCCAAGGAAATTGAAAACATACGCCTACATAAAAATGTGTACACAAATGATCAGAACATCAATATTCACAATAGCCAAAAAGTGAAGACAACTCAAATGTCCATCAACAGAGAAATGATAAACAAAATGTGATATATCCATACAATGAAATCATTATTCATCCATAAAAAATTATGAAGCTCTGACACATGCTACCACATGGATGATCCTTGAAAACATTATGCTGACTGAAAGAAGCCAGTCACAAAAGGTAACATATTGTATGATTCCATTCATATGAAATGTCCAGAATAGGCAAATTGATAGAGACAGAAAATAGACTGGTGGTTGACCAGGCTAGTGAAACAAGGAAATAGGAAATTGACAGTTAAAGGGTATAGATTTCTTTTTGCGGTGATGAAATGTTCTAAATTGACTGTGATGATGCTTGCACATCTGTAAAAAGGAGCAATGTTGAGGAAGCTCTTGGGTGACACACAAAATAGCATTATTTTTATTTTTGACTTTTGGGTAAAGTGGGGATGAGAATAACGTATGCATTTGTGTATGGTTCACCTTGATATTCCCTGATCCTAGCAGAATATGTAACACACAGCAGATGCTCAAAAGATAAAACTGTCAAATGATAAAGAGAATGAACAAGTGGATGAATACATGAAGTAAACTCTGCTATATATGGTGTATTTAATAACAATGCATATACATTAATAATAACAGGACACTAATATTTTCAATCCTTTTGTTCACTGAATGTGACTTCATTTAGGAATTTTGTTTTGCTCATTTTTATCTCATTGATTTACCTGAAAGTCAATATAAGAATAATATTTACTTGCATTTTTACATATTTTATTCATTCATTCATTCATTCATTCATTCATTCATTCACAAAGCATTTGCTACATGCTAGAGCACTTCACCTGTACTAAGTCATTTAACCTACACAGAGCAACCTCATCAGGTAAGTCCTATTATTATTCTGATTTTATAAATTAAGAAACAGAGTGCCGAGTTTGCTCTAGAAATGTAATTGCATGAATCTGAAATGACATACATACAAAGCTATTCATTGCAACACTGTTTTAGTAGCAAAAGATTGAAAAGTAAATGCCCAACAAGGGGTGTTGTTTAAATAAATTATGGTACACACTTTGAGTGAAATATAATGTAGATGTTAAAAAAGAATGAGGCAGATATTTACATATTGTTATGGAAGTATCTCCAAGATGTATTAAGTGAAAAAAAGCAAGACACAATAGCATATATTGTATGTTATTTTGTGTTTTCCGGTATCTGTTTTGATTGTATCTGGAAGGGTACCCAAGAAAATGCTATCCGCAGGTGCCTCTTAGAAGAGGATCCTAGAGGCTGGGTATTTCAGTCAGGAGAAGCTAGGCTATGCTACAGTAACAAACAGCCTCCAAAATCTAAGTAGCTTAAATAACAGAGGTTTATTTTTCATCCATAGAAAGTCAGCCTGGGGCAGTAGGGGTTCTCTGCTTATAGATCACTCAGGGTTCGACGCTGATGAAGCATCCCCCACCTCAAACATTGCTGGTCACCAGACCAGAGCAAGCCCTGGAGGTCTTGGAGCTGACAATTAGCTACTCCAGCCATCTGTCACTGCTGCTCACGAGTCCTTGGTCAGCACTTGTACTTGATCCCCTGAGCCACAGGAGGACCAGGAAATGCAAATATATGGGTGCCTGGGAGGTGAAGCACTGGTGAGCAGCATTAATGACTAATGACACCCTAGGGACAGACATTAGAGGGAAGAATACTTTTCTCCAAAAACCCTTCTAAACATGTTAATGTTTTGCCATGGCAAACGGCATATATTGCCATCCACTCTGAAATGTTTAAGAAGTGCCTCTAGGAGAGGGTGGTAACATGCAAGGTAAGCATAAGTTCCAGGTAACTTGTAGACACCACAAGTCCCGCCAGGTGAGAGGAGGGAGAGGTCACTGCAGGCTGGAGGGGTCAGGGAAAGCACAGGCCATTTGACGATCAATACACATTTAAAGAGCACCTACTGTGTGCCAGAGGCTATGCAATGAAAATGGGCAGTTAAATACAATCTGGTCCTTCCCCAAGGAGTTCAAAGTCAACCAGAGGAAAATGATCAACCTGAGTTCAAATTCCAACTCTCCCTGGGTAACCTCATTTGCCCCACCTGTAAAATGGGCCTCCAATATCTATCACAGAAGCTTACAGAGAGAATTTGCTACACCAGGGTGGCCAGGGGGCTGAACAAATGTGGACTGAACTAGAATCTGTTGGCCCCTGAGACAGCTCACATGTAGAAACGTGGTGCATAGCTCCACTTTTCCTTGAGACATTCGCAAGGTGACAAAGATGCAGCCTGGGAGACTGCAGCTTCTCATTTTTTTTCTTTTTCTTCATACTCTTCTTTCTGCAAATGGACTAACTCTTTGGGCTTAATCACACCACTTTCATTTGGTTAAACCACATCATATTTGATCTCTCCACTCAACAAATCCACACAAACCATATTAGAAGTTATTTGTGGGCAAGACTCTGCTTTGTATCTTATCAAAATTTTGGAAGCTGTAATGCAGTTCAGATGGGGGCATTTTAGGGCTGCGAAAGGGGGAAGGGCAAAAGAATGTCAGAATCCTGGGATTATCAAGATTTGGATTAGCAGGCAATTTCCTGAGTTCCCCGACTTCATAGATGAGGTCAGAGAGGTCCGTTCTGAATGGAACCCATTAATCTCCCTGTTGTTAGTGAGGAAACGTTGGAAAGTGCAGGTGTTAACAGTCTCGGTGTTATTTTTGGGAGAATATGAATTGAACACTCGCAGGAAGTGTACTATTCCCTTGCCAGCATCCTGGAGTATTATTTTAGGCAGCAGAACTGAAGCTTGTGAGCAGAAGCCGGCTTTCAACACACCTTTAAGGCAAGAAGGGTACTTCAGAGGCAAGAATATGGCTGCGAAGATTGGGAAAATTAAAATAATCAATGTCTTCTGCAACGATGCTCAAAAAGGCCACCCACTATCCACCTCGGGAAAGCCAGTGCCCTGGGCCACAAGCCCCATCTGACTCGGGGAAATGCATGAACTGGTCCCAGTTCTGTGGAATATATGGGCTAATCCAAATACCACCAGGCAACAGACACATACACAAGTCAACGCAACATGGATGCTTCTGTCTGGAAGGACTGTCCCCCCCCCAGTAACTTGAGGAGCTTGTTCTTTAAATGCAAATAAAAAAATTCTAAATTGAAAAAAAAAATGGAGTGTGTTCAACCATCCTGAAATGGTTCTGTTGGGCATGAAATGACAATTGCTCTTTTGGGTCCTCTTAGTACACAGCAGTTTGGAGTAAAGTTAAGAGCAAAAATCCTATTGCTGAACTGTCAGGCTTCATAACGTCCCATTTTACAGATGGAGAAACAGAGGCACAGAGAGGTTAAGAAAACTGCCCATCTATAAAAGAAGGGATGGCTCGTTTTAACAGTGTAATAATGGTGTCTACCTAATGAGGTTGTTGTGTTGAATGAATGCAAGTAAGTCACTTGGAACAGTGCTGGTGCGTGGGAAGTATGACATGAGTAGGTTATGAGGTTGAGCTTTGTTGAAATACTTGATGTCTCACAGAGTGAAAGGCAGAGGAAGGGACGGCTCAGGAGTCAGAAGACGGAACTGCAAGGCAGACCCCACCATTTCCCAGCCAGAACCTCACATTGCTTTTTTGGACCTCAGTCTCTTCATCTGTAAAATGGGTGCAGTGTCCTAGTGTAGTCAGGATCCAGTGAGAGATGATGCCTCTGAAACACGATGCTATGTGTCCACCATTAGGGATCCTCATTACCAGGACCTGCAGCCAACTTCTCCCTGTCCACACCAGAGAAAACCTTCCTAAGGCATGTGCATGGTGTTTTCACCATGGAGGATAATCCAGCAGGTGGGAAAATCATCAATCCCACCCAAGCCTGTTAGAACAAGCAGCTTTCCCCAGGGACAAGGCTCTAATTACCTTGCACCAGGAGGCAAATGGAAGATTAAATTACCAGTGATACGAGTCATAAATACTTACTTTCTCTTTTAACATTTTTACGATACTCCCTTTTCAGATGCAATAATTTACCCTAATGTGTTCCTCCCACTGTGCTTTCCACTCATCTGACATCCGTTTGAATGTCGAGACAGCAGGACAAGAGTAAATCGAGTTATACTGATTATTTGTATTTCATTCTATTGTGCGCTGCTGAAGCCACATCAGCTTCACGTGCCCACGCTTCAACCACAAACACCAAGCTCGGTTCTTTGAGTTATCTGGAGGAACAGGACATAAATCATAACTCCCGCAATGTGGAAACGTACCAAAATGCCATCGAGTTGGTCTGGCTGTCTTTTAAGGAGTTGGAACATATTTGTCTCGTCCCATTCACCCGAGGAGAACATGAATCAGTGCCTCGTGGACCTGCCACGAAACACTTAACAGGAGATCAGGGAGGACACAGGGAAAGACATGCTACTTCTTGTCTAAGATCACACTGCATGGGAAAGTTTTCCAAACGGAATTTTGTTGAGGTCTGAAGTGTTTTAAAGAGAGAGAAGATGTTTCCTTTGGGGATTAGGTTCCACTGAAGAGGACCCAGGAAAAAGGCAATGAATGGTGGCTTATGCACACAGTATTTTATTCTTTAGCTTACAAGAAGATAGAAGAGGTATTCTAAGACTGGTGTGGTGACGCCATAAAGGTGACAGGAGTCCAGGCTCCTGTCAGGACTCCCTCCAGTTTGGCCCTCCTCTTTATGGCCCAAGATGGCTGCCAGAGCTCTGGACATCACCTGAGGCTCCTCTTGGCTGTGACAGAGTTTATTCCCCTCCCTTTTAAGGAGACTTCCCAGAGTATCACATGACACTTTATCTTACTTTTCATTGGCCAGAACTTAGTCACATGGCCACACATAGCTGCAAGAGGCTAGAGTTGAGTCTTTATTTCGGGTACCATCTGCCCAGTGGAACACTCAGAAAGAGATGGATTCTGGGTATAATTGACAGTCCTTGCTACAGAAGGGTCTTAGGAGACCACCCTGGTCAGCCTTTCTTCAAACCAATGAGATCCTAACTGCAACATTTGATGGGGCAACTGTAGTCCAGGAAAGGTAAGTGATTACCCTGAGGTCACACAGCCAGTCCCTAGGGAAGAGGAGACCAGTACATTGCTCTTTCCACTCTACCAGACCTTCCTCTTCTCTTCCTCCCAAGCCTGTTTCTGAGCAGATTCCAGCCATCATCCTACTGCATCCTTCAAAAAAGCTAGCCTCATCCCTGAGCTGGGGCATACGTCCCTCCCCTGTCGCCCTGGACTGCGTCAAAATGACCAGCTCATACATTCTTCTGGGAGTTTCTACTGAGCACTTACTATGTGGCAGGCATTGTGCTCGGTGCTTTCCCAGAATTTCTCTTGGAATCCTTAAAGCAATCTCATAAGGTAAGTATTCTTACTTTTCTAGCTTTATGTAAGAAGAGACTGGGGCTTCCCAGAGGTTCACTGGCCCGAGGTCACAGCCAGTATGAGATGGAGTTGGGATCCCAATCAGGCCTGACTCTGGAGCCCATACTCTTAACTGCAGTGTCACACAGCAGTGAGGGCATATCTCATGCACTTGGCGACTGTGGGTGTCTGCGGGTCTCTGTGGAGGCTCTCACAGCTCTGGAAGCCAGAAGTCCAAAACTGAGGGGTCAGCAGGGTTGGTTCCTTCTTGGGGACTTAGAGAGAGAACCTATTCCGTGACTCTGATCCAGCTTCTTGTGTTGACAGCAACTCTTAATGCTCCTTAACTTGTGGCTGCGTCACTTCAGTGTCTGCCTCCCTCATCACAGTCTTCTCCATGTCTGTGTGTCTGTGTCCAAATTCCCCTCTTCTTAGCAGGACAGCAGTCATTGGATGAGGGCCACCCAATCCAGTGAGACTTCATATTAACTTGATTAAACCTCATTGCCAAATAAGGTCACATTCACAGGTCCTGGGGGTTAGGGCTTGAGCATCTTTTTTGGGGGGGACCTAATGCTAGCCACCCCAGAGTCCTAGATGGAGAGATTGCTCACTCAGCATGGCGGCAATGGTCTGTTGCTGTGTGTGTTGGCTTATTTTCGCTACTATAGCCATCAAAGTACCAGCAAGGCAAATGGATATCCTAGTTTGTCTTCCCCCTCCCCCTGATCTCTTGTTAGTGCTTTTCATTGGCTGAACTCCACTGGAAGCGAGGGCGGGGGAACCCAAAAAAGACCAGGCAGAGTATTACATGTTACAGTTTCTGAGGGCACAGATGGAGAAGGAAGGAGAGGCAGATGAAAGGCAGTTCAGAAGGCGTCCCACCCAAGGTTTTAGCCGTCCTGTGATGTGCTGACGTGTCAAATGCTCCCTGGTCACTGGGGTGTAGGCCAGTGACACAAGCCCAGCCGATGAGATTCAAGCATCCAGACATCCTAGTCTGGAGGCAAGATTCAGTGGGGATCGAAGCTGCTCCCCGCCTGCCTGGTTCTGGGAGCTCATTTACCAGGCTCTCAGCGTCACATCTTACAGCCTTCTGGAAATTCAGTAAGCTCGGTAGTATTCTGTTCTAAATGTCTTTGCTGCTGGGTCAGGCAGAATGCATGTCTCGCTCTGACCAAGAACCCTGAGTGGTGTCAGCCAGGGGCAACAGTCTGGGTTCCCCAGGAGAGAGGTGGCACCTTGGCCAGGGTTCTGAAGCGACTTCTAATGGAGGGATGATTTGTGGAGGAGTAAGTAGACGGAGGCAAGCAGCCCCAGGAAGCCATCGATACCTTAGGTCTGAGAGGGCCAGGGGAGGAAATGGTGTTCCAGACCCAGGCAGAGCTCTGGAACTATAGAGGAGAGACGCTTAGGTGAAGAGGGACACAGCGGGGCCAGCCTGCTCCAATGCAGCAAAGGAGCAGGAGGCAGAAGCATCCTGACACCTCTCCCACCCTGCCCATCCATCTCCTAGCATCCCCCAATGGGCTGAACTGGATAGGAAGCCAGAGCAAAGACAAAGAAGCCCAGGGGCTATTGTCTCTCGGGGTCAGCGCTGAATGAGAAGCTGGAGATAAGTCTGACAATGAAGAAACGCCAGCCCCCAGGGGACAGACAGGACACTGGTAGGGTGCTTGCTGAGGGCCCGCTGTCTGCATACGTTTCCACACAACCATGTCCAATCTGGAGCGTGTCCTGTCGGGCGGGCGTGGAGGTGTGTTGATCGCCGACGCCCAGGGACCTGTCTGAATACAGGCCAGAGTCACAGCTGCTTCACTTGAGCTCACAACACCTTCGTGGTTAAGCAAGGTCTCTCTCTTGTCACCACTTACAAGATGGAAAAAGCAGACTCAGAGAGGTTCCGTTCACTTCTTGGGTATGTATTAGTCAGCATAGCCTAACTGCTGAAACAGAGATCCCCAAATTCCAGGAGCTTAATCCAACCCAGATTCCTTTCTCATGTCACGATCCAATGCAACAGTGAGTGGGGGCTTGGCTACTCACGGTCATTCTGGAGCTCAGGACCCATTTTCTAGGATCTTGGAGTCTCCCCCTGGATCTCAGCCAGTGGCCAGGAAGAAGAAATCATGGAAAATGGCAGAAGTTTCAGGGGCCAGGCTAGATGTAGCACATAGCGCTCCTTCCCATATTCACAGGCCAGAACCCAGTCTCCGGGCCCGACCTGACTGCTTGGCAGTGGGGGCAGGGAGAATGAAGTCAGGCTGTGTGCCAGAAGAAAGTGAGCAGGACTTGGTGAGGGCTGGCAGACTCAGCAGGGCACCACCAGAGTGGGTGCTGTGGTGGGAGGCAGAATGGAACCACGTGGCTAGGGAAGGTGGCGAGTCGGAGGCATGACATGCAGGGGGTCAGGGGACAGGGTCCACTGTGCAGACCTCATGAGCCTTGACTTTGGAGGCCACGGAAGGGAGTGATGAAAGCAGATTAATTGACTCGCCCAAGGTCACTCAACTAGTTAGCTGCAACCGTGGGTCATTTGGATCCTGGAGCTCCACGCTCCCTCATCCCCCCAAAATCATTACAGCATTCAGAGGTGGTGGTCGATCACTGCTTCCCATGTCTTCTCGGCTTTGGATCCCACCTCCTCCCGGAAAAGCAACAATGACAATTCTTTGTCATTATTGACTTTTCCCAGCAATATTTGAGACAAGGAGACTCAGAGGGTAGTGTAAGTGGGCAGGGCTACGTGAGTCCAGCCCACAGTTTCTAAGAGACGTCTGGGAGCATACCGCAGGCAAGTCCCCACAGAGCTGGCTGCGAGTCAGGCAGCCTTACAAATTACTCCGTTAAACCTAAAAGCTTCAGCAATCCCAGGGATTATGAGGAGCCCAGCAAGCCCTTGTTAGGACGGGCCTCCGGGGGAACATGGAAGGTATTTACATTTGTTGAAGGGCCCGTTTCGGTGAAGGATGACAGGGCCTCGGCCTCTGAGAATCAAGTGTGCATGGGCTTTTTTTTTTTTTTTCCCCAGCAAACACTCAAACTCTCAAGAGGTCAGATACAGTGCAAGGCAGAAATCACGCTCCGCTTCAGACGGGGACGTGGTTGTGGGCGAACCAGGTGTCGGGCGGGCGCCAAGTTGTCTCTCTGGTTTGGTGCCTTCCCCTCCGGGATGCTCTGAGCTTGGCAAAGATGACACCTGTCCCAGACCTTTTCACGGGTTCCAATTGAACTCTACAGGTGCCTCACTGGACGCCCACACTGGACACCTTCCACCTCCCACTACGGGGATTTTCCGTTGCTTTGGGGGCAATAGATGCTGTAGGGCTTCCCCGGGGCCCGTCCCTGTGTGACCAGGAAAGAGTTCATACATCACTGGGTAAATCATTGGCCAGTGGATAAATTTTCTCCTTTGTCCTTGGATAGACTGTCCTGAGAAGCAATTGTGTATATGGGCTGTAGGAAGATTGTCCCCTAAAATCGAACAATGAATTGCTCTTAATACCAGCTGGCTTCTTAACACCAATTCAGACCCCCCTGTTGGCTGTCCTCTCATTTCTGCTTCCTGAGCTTGCACCTCCTAACAATGTAAAGTTTTGCCTCAGGTTTTGTTTTCTGGGGAACACGCACTAACATATATATACACACTTGCACACATCGACATGGTGATTACCTTGAGACTTTCTTAATCCTCATAAGTCGAGGGAGCTCTCTTTTCCTTCCACAAAATGACCAACGGCAACCACTTCATTTTCGTCATTGCGACTATCAGAGGCAGAGAGTTGGCTGAGACGGATGGATTGTTCTCATTTCCCTTTGTCTCCAAGGCACACAGACACCCACATTTCCCAGCTTCCCTTGCAGTTGGGGGCAACCCAGTGGCCAAGCTGTGGGCAATGGAATGTGTGGACAGTGATGTTGACCACTTCCAGGTCTGATCTAGGAAATACTAATATCCAACTTTCCCCATCCACCAGCTGAATGGAGAGGTCTGAAGGGGCCTGGACAAGGTACACTCAGAAGATGCAAGGAGTAAATAAAACTTCCCAGGAGAGACACCAGCCAGGAAAATTGATGTTGGGCTTTTGTGTGCGCAAGAAATAAATTTCCATTGTGTTGAGCCTGCAAAGCATGAGGGCAGGGTGTTGCATCAGGAGGACAGTCCTCGTGCATATGAGCTGTCAGACTCTGCGTGAAGTATATGTTTCTGCATCGTCCCCTCGTTCTTCACAGAGAAAACCCAATTGTTAGTAAAACGGGGACTGCTGCAGAAATGGAGGCACAAGAAATTACAGCATTTAGAAGTTCACACAGCAAATTGGGGTAGAGGGGTTCTCTAGAATTTTACTACTAAATAAAACCTCATGCCCACCTCCACTTTTGAGATGAAGAGACAGAAGTTCAGAGAAGGCGGCCCCTGAAGGGAGCGATGAAAGCAGGAACCTACTTGAAATACCACTCAGTTCACTAGGGTACCAACGGTCGGTTCTCCATCTTCCCGAGCTCCTCGGCCCTTTCCAAGACATCAGACTGACAACTATCTTCACAGTCCTTGGCTGTGGTCCATTTACTGGAGGCAATGATCGAAGAGAAAACAAGTAGTATCTAAGGATGAGATGCTGAGTCTCATAGACATTGGGCAGAGAAGCAGTAATGTTGCAAAGTGCGTAGACAGAGTTGGAATCTCTTCTCTAATAACTAGCTGCGTACCTTGGGGCAAATTACTTAACGTCTCTGTGCTTCGGGTCCTCATCTGTAAAATGGGGTTAGTAATGGAATCTACCCAACAAAGTTGTTGGGTAGATTCTAACATAGTTGTTAGAAGAGCTACCTGTTATAGCTAGCACACGATAAGCTCTCAAACATTAGCTACTATTATTGTTGGAATTCACTCTTCGGCCAATTACAAAGCTACCGAAATTTACCAACTCGTTCTATCCCTGCCCAGTCTTTTTCTTTGTCCCTCTGCCTCAAACACCCATGGCCACACACTGACTCCTCTCCTCCCTCATTAAACTAGGCTTTCAGGAAAAGCTCTAATATCAATCAGATAATGTAAACCACCTAGCTGTCTTGTCCAGGGAGCTTTTCCTGTTCAGCCCGGCATTCAATGTGGGTGCAAGCAGCACAACTTCCTGGGATGGGTGTTAGGGTCTGAGCTGGCAGACAGGGAGCAGGTGCAGAGGATGGATGAGGAACTCTTTCCAAAACATCCAGGTGGACATCCCTCCCCTGCCTCCTTGCCCGGATGCCCTCGACCATGTATCCCATCAGGCACTTGGGTCTGAGTCACCAGATGACAGGAATGACTGCAGCCTTTTCTCAAACAAAGATCCAAATTGAAATCCCATAATATCCACCCCAGCTTGGCTTTGTGGTTTTCTGTTTTGCTCATTCCCCAAAACAAGGTTCTCAAGGAGGATGGAGGCCTGGTGCTCCATGATTCCTGGGAAGGGTGGGGTAAGAGCAATTATCTTTGGATAACCAGAGAAACTTTTTCAGAGAAGGATGTGGAATGTAAGAGACGGGGGATGTAGGAGGAATGCAAAACGCTTTACCAAAAAGTTCTGTCGGTCCCTGGATTGAACATGATTTCAGGACGCCTAGGTTCCTCCCACCTCTTCCACAGAAACCATCCATCCACACATCATCCATCCATCTTCCTTCCTTCTTTCCTTCCTTCCTTCCACCCACCCATCCATCTACTCATTCATTGACTACATACTTATTAAAGCATAAAATTTGGGCCAAGCCCTGTGCCAAGCCCTGGGAACATGACTTTGAGCAGGACAGACACCGAGCCTTCCCCCACCCCGTCAAGTTGGTTGTCCAGTGTGGTATTCACAAAGATAATGATTCAGCTGCTGCGTGGTCCAGACTCCCCCAAAAGCAGACCATGAGGCAAGGAATGCAGCCAGTGTATTTTGAAGGTGACCCCAGGAAATAACCCTAGGGAAGGTGAGAAGTGATACTAGGAAAGGAAGACAGGGAAGAAAAGGTGCATTACGGAGCACATCGCACCCCTGTGGGCAACTGGAGCTCCACCTTGCTAGAAACCTCTAGAAGTTTTGTAGACTACGCCTCAGAGTCATCCCAACTGAAGGACAGGAGAGTTGGGGGGTCCACCACTGGTTCACCACTGACGCTTGTCCACCACTGGTTCAGGGTTGCTTCTGGGGCACCTGGGTAACCCCGGGGGTTCAGAGGACAAAGCAAGTCCCCTACTCGAATGAGCCACACACGGGACTGGGGGAGGCTCCACACATCTTACATGTGTGGAGGCATAAAAATATTCTGAAAGGATGAGCAAAGACCAACAACCAAGTGCAGCGAGGTGTCTGTGTGTGAGCTCAGCATACACAGTCCAACAGCCATCCTGGATGGAAGCAAAAAGACACATTAAAACAAAGGACAAACTAATATGTCATTTCACTAATTATAAAGCATCTGGGAATTACCCTTTAAAAGATAAGTGCAGAACTTTTATGGAGAAATTGAAAACTTTATTAAAATGTGAAAGAAGACCTGAACAAATGAAAAGTGACCTCTGTTTGTGGGTGGGATGACCTATCCGTGTTGAGCTGTCACTCCCCTTCAAGCGTCTGTCAAAATTTCAGCAGAATCTTTTGAGAAACTTGACGAGCAGATTTTCTAAAATTCATTATGGAAGAATAAACTCCCACAAATAGCTAAGACCATTTTGAAAAAGTGCAAAATGTGACCAGTGTCTTTTGGTTCACAACAGTGTTTTATGATGTCATACCAGTGTACATACATTTTACATACTTTTCTGTACAGTTTTACGCAAACATCACTTAAATCTTAATTAATAATAGTTTAAAAGCCTCGTGAGAATTCATCAAGTTGTTTTAACTTGATTTCCCGAAGTACACCCCTATCATTGAGATTTCAAATTCCAGTTTTTTATCATCCTTAAAAAAAAAAAAAAAAAAAAAACCCATGGGAGAATTTCTTATTCTTAAATGCACAAAACGGCATTGTTAACCATAGGTACTATTTTGTACAGCATCTCTAGAACTTACTTTGTGTAACTGAAACTTTACACCCACTGACCAACATTTCCCCATTTCCCTCATGCCCCAGCCCCTGGCAACCACCATTCTGTTCTCTGTTTCCATAAGTTTGAGTTTTTAGATTCCACATACAAGTGAAATCAGGCAGAATTTGTTTTCTGTGTCTGGCTTACTGTGTTTAACATAATTTCTTCCAGGTTCATCCATGTTTTGCAAATGGCAGGATTTTCTTCTTTTTAAGGCCATATAATATTCCACTGTGTGTGTGTGTGTGTGTGTGTGTGTGTGTGTGTGTCACATTTACTTTACCCATTCATCCACTAATGGATATTTAGATTGTGTCCATATCTTAGCTCTTGTGAATAATACCGTTGTAGTGCAGATGTGTTTCAGATTCTGATTTCAATTCCTTTGGATCTGTACACAGCAGTGGGATTGCTGGATCATATGGTAGTTCTATTTTTAATCTTTTGAGGAACCTCCATACTGTTTTCCATAATGGTTGTACAAGGTTTCTTTTTCTTTTTCTTTTTTTTACACATTCTAGCTAACACTTGTTATCTTTTGTCTTTTTGATAATAGCCACTCTGACAGGTGTGATTTTGATTTGTGGTTTTGATTTGCATTTCCCTGACGATTTAGTGATACTGAGCAACATTTCATATCTTTGTTGGTCATTTGTATATCTTCTTTTGAGAAATGTCATCTCTCGGGGGCCTGGTAGCCTGGGTGGGAGGCTGATCTGGAGCATTGCTCTTCAGCAGATGGAAAGGGTACCAACCTCTCCAGGCAGAATCCTGGAAGTCTTATCTCTGGGCTCCTGACGGGAAAGGGAGGTATTTTACAAGGGGTAAAATCCAACCTCTGGCCGCGAGCCAGCTCACATCCTCTGCTGAAGGCAGGGTTTTTTCAGACTTCCATGTTCTGTTGAGCTGAAGAAAAGCATTTTTTACACAGAAAAATAAATAAATAAACACATGTAAAAAGAATGATTTTAATAATCAGGTTAGTGTGTTTGAAATGAGAACATGGGGACACTGTGCTCCCGTATCTTGCTTGAACGCCTCACAGAAGCAAATAATATATATATTTATTCTTTCCCCTGAACTGATACGAGTCCTGACTGCAGATTTTTGGACCTTTTGCACCTGTTAAATTAGCGATCTTTTTTTAGACAACGGTAATCCCCAGAGCTGGCCATATCTGGTGAATCTGGTACATGTCACACAGCCAATGGGGTGTAAATGTCTTATAGTCCTTTGAGAAATGACTCAAGAACAGATTTGAAGACCTATAAAAATAGTCATCTACCTTGATTTAGTAAAAATCTCACTTCTAGAAATGTACTCAAAGAAAATAAGCAAATGAGGAAAAAAAAATGTTCTAGGTGTGAAAGTGTTCATGCCAATAGTTTTATAGGAGAAGAAAGAGAAACCTAACAAATCCAGCAGCAGATGTCTACATCACCGACTTGAGGAGAATTTACACGGCCTTTAACATAGAAAATAAAAGAGCAATGCAATGCCTGTAATGTAATATGTGGGGCAAAAAAAGCCTATGTGTTCACTAAAAACTTGTAAGAGCATCCGCAAAGAATGTAAGTTAACAGAAAAGTTGAAAATAAAAGGCTGGCTCATAGAGGCAGTGTAGTTAGGAGTCAAATATCAGTTTTACGTGTAGAGGGCTATTAATGTCGTATAAGGTCATTCGTGGGACTTTAAAATATTGAATAAATTAAATAAAACTAAATGCTGGGGAACAGAAGGGCAGAGGATGGTTGGACAAGTGGGCCCCTCGAGCCGTCAGGGGTCCCACAAGCTTGCTGAACCCCATCCACCAGCCGGCAGTCATTTGCTGCGCTTCCTAAGTGTTCAGTGGCAGGTTGACCTCGTGTGATGCTGTGTGTGGTTAGCGCGTGTGTACAGCTCAGTAGTTAGGATAGCAGCTCTGAGGTCGGGGGGCCCGAGCTCAACACCCAGCTCAGCCACTCACTAGCTGCACAAGTTGGGGGAAGTTACCATCTTCTCTAGTCTTCCATCCTTATCTTTACAGTTCCTTTTCCATGATAGCTAATTCCATTATCTAATAAACACATGTTAGGTATGATTTGAGACCTTTTCAGTAAAGGTCAAATATCAACTCTCCACCTTCCAGGTTTTTTGAAAAAAAAAAAACAAAAAATAAAAAAAAGAAATCCCTCCATGTTGGAAGGTAGGCATCCACTGGCCTGAAGACAGGGGTTTGGATTCATGGCCCCTCAAGTCTAACAGTCTACAATCCTATCGTCCTTGTTCTTTGCCCCCCCCATGGGGGTTCTGTATTGTGTGGGAGACGTTCCGGAACTCAAGGTTGAGTTGTCTTTTAGCTTTTTCATCAATGTGAGCTGCCGTTAGCATCTATTCAATTGTGTGTCTCGCTTGAATGCAAAAGCATATGGCCTTCCCCCATATTTTTTTAACAGCTCACGTGCATTGTTTGGCTTTCAGTCCTCCATCCTCCAAAAATCTCATGTTGGGTGCCCATAAAAATGCATAGGCGCTAACTTTCCTGTTTTTCCAGGCACGGGCTCTCTCAGGAAATGCATCACCATGTGGGTTTTTGCTCAGGTTCCCAGGCAAGCAAGGAAAGGTCACATCGCCTCTGAGTTTGTAGCCCGGTCGATGCATCCAGATCTTTATTCTCTGGGGGATGGACCTGGAACAGCAGGGTGCCCAGGGAATTCTCTAAGGGTAATGGTAGGTAATCATCCATTTGTCAGCCCACGTGCTCAGATAGCAAATATTTAAAAAGTATATACCATGCACAGGGGATTCCTGCCTTTGAGAAGATTAGACTTTCCTGGGGGCTTATTCCAACAAGCTAGTACTATGTAACAAATCACTCCAAAACTGAGTGGCTGGAAACAACACTCATTTTATTATCTCCTGTAGTCATTCGGTGGGGCTGCCATAACAAAGTACCACAGACTGGGCGTCTTACATAGCAGAACTTTAGTGTCTCACAGTTCTGGAGGCCGGAAATCTGAGCTCAAGGTGTCAGCGGGGCAGTTCCTTCTGAGGCTGTGAGGGAGTATCTGCTCCAGGCCTCCCCCCTAACTTCTGGTGGCTGGGGGCAATCGTTGGTGCTCCTGGGTTTGTGGGAGCATCACGTCGATGTCTGCTTCCTCTTCACATGGTGTTCTCCCTGTGTCTCGTATCCAATCTTCCTCTTCTTGTAGGGATATCAGTCATTGCAAACCGCATCTCTGAATAAGGTCGCATTCTGAGGTACTGGGGGTTAGGACCCCAATGTCCCTTTTTTGGGGACACACAATTCAATCAATAGTATCTCCCATAGGTTCTGCACTCAGGATTTCTGGAAGGGCTCAGCTGATGGTTCAGGCTGTCTCGTGGGGTTGCAGGCAGATGGTAGGGACAGGGGTGTGGCTGGCACAACTGGCCTCCTCCCTTCATGTAGTCTCAAGTCCTCTCCTATGGTCTCTCCACCTGGGCGAGTTTGGCTTTTCTCACAGCATGGCCGCCAGAAGCATCAAAAGTGAACCCCCTAGTGAACCGCGGGGAAGCTTCCCTGCCTTCCACGAGCGAGTTTTGAAAGTCACATAGTATTCCTTCTGCCATCCTCCGGTGGCCCAGTCACCAACACCTCCTGAGTTTACAGAGACAGGGATGTGGACCCCACCTGTTAATGGGAAGAGGGTCAAATTTTGTTGCAGCATCTTGGGAAGATGCAATCGGCCACAGGAACAATAATTAGAAACGTGACATGGCAGGGTGGTGACTGCTATTTTTCAGATCAGCGTGGGCTGCCGTGGAAATATAGGAACAGGTACCCAGGGCTGCGTGAGGAGCTGGGAAGGCTTCCACAGGAGGCTAGGCTGAGACTTAAAAGGGGGTGAGCAGTTGTTAGCTGGAAAATGTGGGGTGAGGTGGTTTTAGCAGAGGGGACCCATCTATGCCAAGGCCAGGAGGTGGAAGAAAGCATGCATGTTCTGCAAGAAGCTGAAAATCCACTGGGCAAGAGAGCTCTCTCAGCTGGTCCAACAATTCCTCAAGGTCCCAAATTCCTGTGTGAAAATCTAGAATAACTGCAGTAGATTCTATTTTACACATTTAATCCAGATTAGTAAGGGACTATCCTGCCGTGGTTGGGATCGCTGGTCTGTTGATGTGATCCTATGGCAGTCAGTAGTTTGAAATTGACATTTGTGTAGATCAGGAGTCAGCTGACTTGTTCCATAAAGGGCCATGTGAGCTTTTATGGGGCATATGGTCACTGTCATAAAAACTATTCAAGGTAGTTGGTAGAGCACAAAAGCGGTCCTAGATGACATATAAATGAGTGGGCACAGCTGTGTGCTAATAAAACTTTATTTCCAAAACAGGTGGAGGGCCAGATTGGCCCATGGGCTGTTGCCCTGATTTAGAGTGACGTTTGTTCTGGTCACAACTTGAGTCCAAGCTTCCAGCACTTGCTGTGTGTCTCTGAACTTACTGCTCACCTTCTGTGAAGCTGTTTGCTTTTTCACAAAATATCTTAGTTTTAATAGGCAAGATTGTCTCTGTCACAACTATAGTAAGTCCTCCCTTAACGTCTTCAATAGGTTCCGTGACTTGAAATTAAACGACGTATAACGCCAAATTTACAGTAGGCTAAATGGTGGAAACAAGAGTCAAGGTCCTATAGCATCTCATCAACGTTACAATGAAACAACCTTAAATGAAATGACCTTATTCAAGGGCCTGCTGTACTCAATTCTGCTGCTGTCGAGTTGGAAGGACTCTCTTTACCATCCAGGATGGGAGAAAATGAGACAAAGCAGTGTGAATGCACGTGCAAGGTTGTGTGGCATTAGGGTGACAGGTCTGGATGTTGCTATAGCAACCCTTGTCCGTATACTCCCTAGTCGTGACCTTGAGCTGCCCTGAGCCACAGGATGCTTACACGTAAAATAGGAACAGTAGTGGACCACACAGTGTTGCGGTGAGGACAGAATGAGATTCCCTAAGATCGCACTTTCAGGGGCAGAGTGGACTTCCCATTTGGGGGAGCCCGCTAAGCGATGCCAGATCCCATATCTGCACAGGGGCGTCACCCTCGAGATGACTTTGAGTATGGCCAGCTGGCTGAGGATGGATGTCCCCAATCCCCTCTGAGTTTCCCCATCCCCCGCGGTCGGTGGGAGATGGGGAGCAGGGACAGAGGCTTGCCTTGCAAGGCCTTCACCCCAGACAACCGCTTCCTCCACGGGGCGGGTGCTTCCTCACTCTCAGCACAGAGACGTGCCCCTCCCACGTTAAGGAAAACACGGTGCCAGCCCCCGTGTGGAGAATGTGACATTCCTTTAAAACAAGCCAGTTGTTTTACAGCCCTGCTTTGGAAGACTTCAAAAACATAAAAGCTCTGAAATCAAAGGCTTCCTGTTATAAATTCATTTCTACACCTCAGGTACTTGGTGGGAGTGGGGAGGGAAAAGAACTGAAATTCATTGAAAAGGGGTTGAACATGCTCTAAAAATACTCCACCTGTGGGAAGAGGACAAACGGGATGGTTGTGGAGAATGCTTCAGGTTCGCCTAGGATTTCTGAAGGCATTTTACACATTAAGGCATTCATATTTTTGTTGTTATAAATCTTCGATGCCTTTAAAAAAAAATTTTTTAAAACCCAAAAAACTATTATGAAGCAATGTGTGTTTATTTGAGGAAATTCCTAAATACCCAAAAAAGGAAACTTGAAATAGCCTGTGACCATAATACCCACAAGACAATCCCTTTGAGGCTGAGCCTCCACTCACCTTTCTGGCCTCGATTATCTACCTGATGAGACAGACCTGCATTTGGAGGTTGTAGAAGATGCTATGGACGCCCAGACACCCAGACCTTTGGATTCACCTGTTTTGGATGCAGCTGTGCCTGGTCCTCCCCTCAACTCAGCCCCCTATTCTCTTTGCTTCTCACCTAAAGGTCCTCTTCTGCCTTTGTAGCTATGAGGGAGGCTGGGAGAGAGATTCAGCCTTTCCAGCCTCGATAGCAGAAGCAGGTACAGAAGACAGGACTTGGGGGTGAGTGTTGACTAGGCATCCAACAGTGTGTGCTGAATTCTTTTCACAAGGATGGCAATGAGATTGGATCTGGGTGTCTGGAAGACCTATAAACCGTGAGGATGGAATCAAGATCTCTTCCTCTCAGGCTGGCTGAGGCGGTCCCCACCCTGGAGAATTCTTCCTCCCATTTATGTTTGGCTGACACCTTCAGATCTCACTCTAGTTAAGCTCCTTTGGGAGCTGTCTCCCCACACCTGAGTCTGGCACAGGTACCTTCTTTGCCTTTCCCAGCCCGAGTGCCACCTCCTCAGTGGCACTAGTCACCCTGCACTGGAATTGCCTTTCCCTCCTTACAGATTGCCAACACTTGTTACACTCGTCAATAGTTTTAATTTTAGCCATTCTGGTGAACGAGCAGTATTGTGTGGTTGTGGTTTGAATTTACACCAAGTAAGTGCTCTGCCCCATCTTGGTCTGTCCCATTTTTAACTCATGATGACCCACAAACAAGGCCCCATGTCAGGTCGTGCTCTTGTTTACAGCACCACTAGTTTAAGTTGCTCTCTTGGTTCTCATACGCTTGTACTCAGCCACAGAGACCGTGCTCTGGTGACCGTGGCTTGAGTGGAGTGTATGTAAGTGCAAGGACTAATACACAGGGGTAATGTCATCATCACACCTACCAGGCTGTGAGTCTGTGTTTACCTGACGCTAAATCCGGATTCAACCTGATCATTCCTATTACCCTTCCCGTTTCCAAAGGGCCAGATGTTTGGTGTCGGGTCATCAAAACATCTGCTGGCTGAGCTGAATTTTTCGGTTGTCAACCTAAGGTTTCGTGTCAAAGAAATATGAGCTCGGGGGTGAGGGGTGGGTGGAGGGGGACATGTCCTGTGTCACATCGTATCGGGGAAAGCTGTCTCCCCAGGAGCATCGGTCTTATTGAATTGGCAGACATGACGAGTTCAAAAACCACAAGTAGGCAGGAATAGGCTTGGCGTGCAAGGATTTCCACAGTCACACCAAACAACCTTCTGCATATCTTTTAGGGATTTTGAATGCTTTGGGTCTTAAACTAACAGTGTGACACAGGATCAAAATAAGTAACACACGAGCGGAGTTCGTCCACAGCCAGACGTGCAGGCAGCATGTACATATGGTTTCAAAATACAGTTGGAGCCGCGGCGAATACATGGAATTTTGGAATGATTTGCTTTACAGTTCCCTTAAGTAACATTATCTTGTTAAAGACATTAACCTCGGGCCTTTGCTGTTATATATTTGCTTTTATTGTTTTCATCCTGGGAGCAACCTGTAGGAGAGACACTCGTCAGCAAAAGAGGGGTCAAGGGTCGTGAAAACATTGATTTTCAAGGTGGCTGAATGGCCCTCCGGGGAATGCTCGCCAATTATGGGAAACAGACATTGCCTCTCAGAACCGCCTTTATAATTTCAAAAAAAAATTTATGAAATCTCCAACATTAATAACCATTTCGTAGTTTTGCCCAACGTGAGACAGTCTCTAGGAAATGCCTCCTCTGCTTTCGCTTTTCTTGGAAGAAAACTACAGTTTCGGCGGCGTTTCCCCCCCAGCTGCCCCACAGCCATCTGGAATGCTGCTGTTCTCCCTCCTGTCCCCCCCTCGCCCCCCCCAGGCAAGGGCTGCAGCCCCCACTGCCAAAGTTATTGGAAAATGAACCTCCATTTTCTTACATGGGCTTTTTTGGATGGTCTCCCCAGACAGCGCAGGGGTTTGGGTTTCAGACGATCCGTGGTGAGAACTCTCAGACCTCCCTGTTCTCGTCTGCAAAATGGGGGATCCAGTGAGATTGCTGGAAAGGTTCTAGATAATGGAGTAAAGAACCGTCTGCCATTGAAGTCGTCTTCACCTGCAGCTGATTTTAGCTGTTCCAACTGGGGAATCTCTGGAGTCATTCCCTTCTTGATTTTGGATAAAAATTGGCACAGGTACAATTTATGAGTGTCTGTGGCCCGTGTGCGAGGTACCCAGAGATCCATTACCCGTCATCGTCACAGCCCTGCAAAGTCGGACTCATGCCCCATCCCCATAAGGAAGCTGAAGGTAAGATAGCCCACCAAGGGCCCCTGGGTTGGCAGGACACAGAGGTGGAATTTGACCCCAAGTCTGTCCACCGACAAATCCGGGTCTTCCCGCTGCACCCCACTGTTTTCCATTTGCTTGTTCCAAAGAGCTGCCAGCTCTTTGAAAACCTCTTTATTTGGGGCCCAAGTTGTCAGCACGTCTCTGGGGGGGGCTATGCAGGACCAGCCCAGGGAGGTGTGGCTGTTTGTGGAACCCCAGGCCGCACAGAACTACCAGGTCAGAGGCATATGGATGGACTCCTGATCAAATCTCTCGACTTCCCTGCTCTAGTTCACGTCCAGTCATTTTCACACTCCTCCTTGAAATCGTCTCCAAAGCTTAGGAAAGATATTGTTTTGTGCTCTGGGATATAATTCAATCCCAACTATGACAGGGCAAATGCTCTCCCTTCCTTGTAAAGGCCAGCTTCATGCAGGAATAATTTGGAAGACAAAGTATGCAGCAAATTAACCCTAGGCATGGGTCTTTTTTGAGGAGTCTGTGCAGAATTTAGCTCCCTCGTCCCACTTTCCTTCTCCTTCCTTCCTTTCCAGGCGTCACAGAGGACTGGTCCGGCTTCCTAGGTAATTGGAATAATCCACCGTGGGACATCGTCAGGCTCTTAGTGACTAAAAAGACTCTAAGACACCAGAACTCTAGGTAAGAAATATTTTTGAAAACCTCATTGCTCCTGCTCAGATACAATTCTTGGTAGTGTAACTTGTTCAGCTTTTCTGGAAGGTGATTTAGCAGTATCGACTGAAATTGCAAGTATAAATAAACAGTGACTTGAATTCCCCACTGTTAGGGTTTTATAGAAAGGAAATAATTAAGGATGTATACAAAAGGACTGAACTCTAAGATGTTCACTACGGTGATCTTTACCTAGCTATTCATCCCTAACGGCTTGAGTAAAGAGGCGGGCCCAAAAACACAGGGGCACATTCTAGCTGGTGAAATTGACACACGCTCCTGCTCTACCATTACATGAACCATTATCACAGGTGTTTTCAGTTCATCTCTTTATCAGTGTGTGTGTGTGTGTGTGTGTGTGTGTGTGTGCATGAAAGAGACAGAGAGTCGTGTGTCTCTGTCGGTAAGATTCTGCAATCAGGCTAGCTGAGCACACATTATAGCCCTATCACTCACTGCCTATGTGGCTTTGAACAAGCCACATAGGAGGTGATAATAATGCAAACCTGGGAGATTGTGTAAGAATACAATGAGATCATATATGCAAAGCTCTGAGAACAAATACTACATAAATGCAGGAAAGCATGTTATAAAAACACCCCGAAGGCATGAATGAAGGACGTTTAAATATTCAAAACAGTCATGTCCGAAGGGTGGGATGATCCGCAATCTTTTTTCTTCCGTTTTTCTGATTTTTCTCCTGTGAACATGTACCATAAATTTGTAGGAACAAGAAGAGGTTTCTCCTGAAGTACCAGAAAGAATACATACTCGTAGCCCTCTGACACATCCAGCGCTGTGAGCAGAGCTAGGCTCAGCCAGCCGGGAGGAGAAGGTAACCGTAAGCACGGGGTGAGGATGGCAGGAGTTGAGAGGGGCAGGTGAGAAGGGCACCTGTGAAGGGCAGACCAGCAGTGCCTTGACTGTGATGTCACAGTGGAGTCACCTGCCCCAGGCCCCACCTTGGAAGGCTGTAAAGAGCAATTAAGTCCACTCATGGGGTCAGACCCGCCCTGAGACCCTCCCCCTCCTCTCTAGCCACTGGGCTGCACCGCCAGCTGAT
Source organism: Rhinolophus ferrumequinum (assembly GCF_004115265.2). Taxonomy (NCBI): domain Eukaryota; kingdom Metazoa; phylum Chordata; class Mammalia; order Chiroptera; family Rhinolophidae; genus Rhinolophus; species Rhinolophus ferrumequinum. The sequence goes on from NC_046298.1 coordinate 31,436,935, forward strand.
AAGTCACAGGGCTCGGAGCATGGCCTGAGGACTCCAATCTGAGTTGGGGGCAGGCTCTGCCACTTCTCCGCTGTGTGACGTTGGGCAAATGTCCTGACTCTCCTGAGCTTTGGTTTCATTATCTGAAAACCTGGGGGAAATAGTCATAGCAACCTCATGGAGTTGATGTAAGGATTAAATAATCAGGCGAGGCTAAGCCACAGGAAACCAAATGGGAAGTCCCCAGCCTCGCGGAGCCCGGACGTTAACATGCAAAGTCAATGGCAATCACAGGATCCTCTACATCAATGTAAGAGTCAAGCGTTCATCTGTTTCACAAATAGTAGTGAGCGTGTGCCCTGTGCGTGCCAGGCGTCATTCCGGCCTCAGGCACACAGCTGCACAGAGGAGGATCAAACGTCCTTGCCTCGTGCTGCTGGCTTGTGTTCTGCCTATAGGTTATACATCCATTACAAATTTACCTCAAAAAAAAAAAATCCCTGCCTTTTAAAACGCTCACAATTTACGAATTTGCATGGAGAGTACATGAGTGTTCATTACTCTCGTCTTTCAACCGTGAGTTTGAAATTTTTCAAAATGTAACAGAGGGGACAGCGTGGGATCCCTGCTTTAATTCTAGAGGGGACCGATAATAAAATAAGCAAAACAGATAGGATGCCAGTTAGGGGTAAGTGGTGTGGAGTAAAATTAAGCCCGGAATAGAGATGCAAAGAGCCACAGAGGTGGTTAAATTTTAAATGGGGCAGCCAACGACGGCCCCACGGAGAAGAGGGCATCTGAGTAAAGGTTTAGGTGTGCTCTCCTGCTCTCCCAGCCCGGGGCTCTGGGACTGGCCAGTGGACTGCATCACCCAGGGCCTCGCCCTCTGGCTTCCTCCTGGGTTCAGCCAATGAGAGGCAGCAGGAGGAGATCAGAGACAGAGGAGAGAGAGGTCGGTGTATTTCTTCCCTGTCTCAGCAACACATCTCTGCAGGTGGCTGTGTCCCCATGATGAGAGTCTGTCTGTCGCTCTAGTTCTCAGGAACACTGTCTCCACCCCTTGCCCCCAACAGCCTCAGGAGGGGAACACCTTTCTGCTCTTGACCCTCAGGGTCTCACGTCCCTTACCCTCTTCTACCTCTTTTATTCAAACATTGGGAGAGAATCCCATTTCCTGCTGAAGCGCTGAATGGAAAAGATCTGAAGCAAGTAAAGGAGCAAACACAAAGACATCTGGGGAAGGCATTCCACACACACAGCAGCTAGCGCAAAGGTCCTGGGGCAGGCATGCGCCGGGCACATTCAAAGAACACCAGGGAGGCAGGTACAGGGGGAGTACGGTACACAGAACTCTGAGTGGGGAACGCACAGCTGTGGAGTGTGAGTGGTCAGGGAAGGCTTCTCAGAAGGTAGAACTCTGAGAAACAGAGATGGAGCTGACACGGCAAGCAATGAAAGGGAGTTACGCTGGTTTCATCCAGCTGGCTGAGAACTAAATCGGGTGGGGTGCACATGCTGAGTGCTCATTAGCTGAGCTGATATACGTAGCGAGGTGGGAGAGGCAGTGAGGTTGGGCCAGGTGACCGAGGCCTGGGACGCCAGGTGGAGTGGTCCAACCCCACTGTCACAGAGCAGTGACATGTGGAAGCAGAATAAGAGAAGGATGAAAGTTTAGGGCAGGCAGCTATCACGAGCAATTAAGTCCAATCACAGCTGTTGGCCAAACCCCGCTGTGAGGGAATAAAGTCAGGAGAGTGGAAGGGAAGGGCCCAATGCAAGACACTTTTTTCAGGGAAAGCGGAGAGAACGCGAGGACTGAGTGAGCCTGGGGCCTGGATGGGAGAGGCACGTCATGTTATGAGTAGCTGCCCAGCTAGGTAGACAGACGGGGTTTGAATCCTGGCTCTGCCTATTACTAGCTGTATGACTTCCTGGGGTCACCTTCTGAATTAGCCTCCCAGGGCTGCCATAAGGAAGTACCAAGGGACAGGGGCTTAAACAACAAAAATTTATTCTCCTCGTTCTGGAAGCCAGGAGTCCAAAGTCCAGGTGTCAGCAGGGCTGGTTTCTTCTGGAGGCTCAGGGGGAGAATCTGTCTGTGCCTCTCGCCCAGCTTCTGGTGGTTGTCAGCAATCCTGGTGTCTTTGTGGGTACATCCCTCCCCTCTCCGCCTCCACCATCACACGGCCTGAGCACGGAAGATGCTTAGCACAGTGCCCAACTTCTGGAATGCCTTTAATACATGGCAGCCCTTGAGGGTACTAGACTTTCTCTATTCTGTGCTTTCTGAATGAGTGTGTACCAGCGTTACCTTCTGCTGGCATTTTCACTGAAATCTGAACCCGCACCCAGCTCAGTGTCTCCTCTGCACAGCTCAGAAATCCTCCCATCTCTCTTGCCTTTACCTCCGTGGCTGTAGAAACCCGAGGGAAGGAGAAGAGGCCCGTCCACACTGTCAGGGAGGGAGAGGGTGGGAAGAGGCAGCCCCGAAACTGCAAGTGTGGAGGGTGCAGCAGGCTGGGAGGACAGCGCGGCAGACATAAAGCCCTTTCCAGCTTCAGGTTTTCCATTCTAGACTCAGAAGTCCTTTTCCCCAGGACACAGAGGAATGTTACATTGCCTGGCGGCACGCAGGGTGAACTCAGCTTCTGTGGGCTGGCAGGGAACCTCAGCACCATGTGTGACATAGGGTGGATGGCGAAAGGCACCCTGCGTTCTAACACGCTGCTTCCAATGAAAGTCTGGACGGGACACTTTGGAAAGCAGGCTTGGGTGGCCCAGCTCCAGCTCAGCAGACAAAGAACCACAGTTCAGAGCTGAATCAGGCAGCAGGACTCATGGAGCTGCACCTACAGTTGTCCAGTGCGGAGACGCAGACCCTGAGAAGAAGGAAGATGCCCAGAGACAGGGTAGCAAGATGGTTGGGTGGCCTGCTCAGCCTCTATTGCTCAGCAAGTCTTCCGTAACCAGAGACTACTAACTGTTCTTCCTTATCAGTGTTCATGAGGTTGAGGGTGAAGGCGTTCTAACACAACAGTTGAAGTGTAGAAAGTTCTCCTTAAACATAAGTTATTATTATTTTCCCCAGATCACTGGAAACGCTGGAACTAGAAGCTGGGTCTCCAGACTCACCCCCACAGCACTCTTTCAGAGCCCTGAGTTGCTAAAGGACAGTGACTCCAATGCAGCTGGTGGTAGTGGCGAGCCAATGTTCCCGAGCTCTAACTGTCCCTTACTCTTCTATCATAAGCACTTAGGACACACGTTCTTTTTGTCCTGTGTACCATGCAGGAGGCTGGGCACACAAGGAAGAAAAAACACAGCCCAGCTTGAGACCTCAATGGGTTCACTGTCTGGCAATAAGGATGCTGGGGTAAGGCCCTGCTGAGGTTGTGCACAGCCAAAGCAGAGTGGAGTAAGTCAGGAGGGCTTCCTGGATGAAGGGGCATCTGAGCTGAATCCTTTAAGGTGCACATGGAATCAGCCAGGCACAGTGTAGGAGCACAAAGAGTAACCCCAGCACACTCTGAGACATTTTTCCCGTCGTGTTGAAATATACTCTGGTGTAGGGAGGAGAATGTTCCATCTTAAGGACCTCCCCTCCTGCCCTGGTGAGTCAAAGTCATCCAGAGCTGGCTCTGAGCAATGATTCATCACCCTCAGTAACAGCTCCAGGGAGGTGGTGCAAAGGGCATTGCCCCAACTAACAAAAAGTTAGTGGTATCACAAGCCAGGCTAGCAAAGTGTGGAAAGGTGTGTAGGCGGGGGAGTGGGGGGAACACAGATGCCTAAGCAGCAATGACAGGGAGAGATGCCGTGGGATCAGAAGACACACTGAGTTCAGGTCTTATTTCCTAGTTGTGCAGCCTCAGGCAACGGCTTGAATTTCTCCGAGCTTCAGATTCTACCTCTTTAAAATGAAGACAAGTAGGTACTATGGTGATTATGAAAATTAAACAAGACACTACATTAGGTGGGAGTCGTGTGTGTGATAGAAAAACCCAAAGCAATAGTATAGCAGTTTCTCTCTCACATAGTAACCTCAGATAGGCAGTCCAGCCCTGGCTTAAATGAGCCAAACTTACGTCACCCTGACGGGCAGGTAGGGAGCTCACCCTGAAAGGTAGCTAGTGTTATTTTTACACCTCCATTGGAAATACCTGTGTTGTGTATAACACACCACTCCAAAACGTAGTGGCTTAAAACAACAAACATGTATTTAGCTCACAAATGTGTCTTTTGGGCAGGGCTCCACAAGAAGGCTTATCTCTGTTCCACTGGGCATCAGCCCGGAAGGCTGGACTGGATGCCAAAGGATCCACCTCCAAGACGGCTCAGCACAGGGCTGGCTGTCAACTGGGAGTTCAGCCCAGCTGACGGCTGCCAGCCTTGGTTCCTGTCCACATGGATCTTTTTCGAGGGGCTTCTCAGTCTTCCCCATCTCATGGTATCTGAGTTCCAAGAAGAAAGGTCTCTCAAGGACCACACAGAAGCTGTATGTCCTCTTAGGGTCTACTCTGGAAAGTCACAGAGCTTCACCTTTGCTGTAATCATAGGCCCACTGAGATCCAAGAAGAGAGGAACGGAGACCCCCCACCTATGAGGTAGGGTGTTGTCAGAAGCGCCCGGGAGATGGGAGATCTCATTGCAGCCATTTTGGAAAATACAATCTGCCACGTGGATAATAGAGAATCTGAAAATGAGAAGGGGATGTCTGGACACACCCTAAGATGCCATCCTTCCTTCTTCCTGGCATGGCGTGGTCTAAGCTGGAGGTCAGGGCCACTCTCATCTTCCAAGTCTGTGGACCGATTTGGGAAATGCTGAGGAGAGAATCACCCCAGATCGGGTTAGGCACAACTTACCCAAGTCATTAATGGGTGCAATTGCCAACCAGCCTAGAACTTCTACAGATAATCCCACAGACCATCCAGACACAAAGGTCGCCGAACTTCTGTTTCCAGAACGGCTTATCGTATTCAACACAATACACCAAAACCCCAAAAATGGAAGACCAGCCTCTGTGAATAAGCATTCCTGGGTTGAGTTACCCACTAAAAAGTCACCGAGGATGGCGTAAAGCAAAAAACGAACTAGGGGTGAGTCGCTGTTGAATTTATTTGTTTCTCCCTCATGGATTTCCTGCTTTCCTTCCTACTCACTATAATCAGAATATATACAGGTCCGTTTTTAAAGAGAGAGGACATCCAGGATGATTTTGAAATAGACGCTAGGGACAGGCAGCCACCTCAGGGTCCAAGGCCATTTGCTTGTCCTGACTTGTGCAGGGTGCAGGGAAAGGGGTGCCCCTCAAGGACAGCCTGGTCTGCTAAGCCCCAGGAAGCACCCTCTGCTCCTCCCAGCAGCCTCCCAGCTTAATGAAGCCCGTGTCATCTTGAACTTGGTCGTGAGTCAATCTAGGGCTCCATTTTTCCTGATCTCCCTCCATTTGGCCCCCTGCAGCAGGTGTTTGCCGAGCTCAAGGTCTCTCTGCTTACATAACCCTTGTTCCATTTGGAAGGATGAAAAATCTCCCTGGGGTTTATTGTAAACAGGCTTATGTTCACCCAAACACAGAGAGGAAAGGTCATGGATTATTCATGTGCCTCTCTCCCCCGTCTGGTACTCTCCACCCCCCACTGACTGCAGACACATCCCTCCCACCCCAACATCTGGGCAGTGGCCAGGACCTGCACCCAACTTCTCCACCAGGCCATCCAGGGCACAGAACCCAATGACAGGGGCCAGGGCCAACTTGGCAGCTCTGATGCTTTATGGGTTTGGGGAACCGTTTCCATTGGGCCTCAAAGAGGAGAAAAGAGGGAGTGGGGGCAGGGAGCGGGGGAATTTCTTGACAAGCCGCCATGAGCAGAGGCTTGCTCATGGAAAGACAATCTTTTATGATGACAGAAACGGAGCCAGGAACTCGTGGTGAGGGGCCAGCATGTTTCATGCAAGGAAAGGAAGGCCCCTTTGCTTAACAGGCCACTGTAATGCCAGCAACATCCACGCCCTAACTCAACTGCGTGTGGTTTATGCAGGGCACTTTACCCGGGCTCTCCTCTGAGATAGCGTCATCAGGCCCATTGCACAGACGATACGCTGAGGGTAGGGCTCAGCAAGGAAGGCTACCTCGTCTGAGCCCCACTGGGCCTCAGCGGGAGCAGCTCGAGGACCCACTTCCAAGATGGCGCAGTGTGTGGCTGGTGCGCTGCTGTTGGCAGTCGTCGAGGAGCTCAGTCCAGATGAAGGTTGGAAGCCACGGCGAGGCCCTCGATCGGGACCTTATGTAGCTGCCCCATTCCAAAATGGTTTTGCTTGTCACAACGATTGGATACCCATAGGCAGGACTCTCTGGCCCAAACGCCATTAAGCAAGACTGGTAGGCAAATCACTCAGTGGACAGTTTCCTAGCTCTGGCCCCCAGTCCTAGAGGGATAGCATCACCTGGGAACGTGTTAGAAAACCAAAATCTTGGGCACTAGCCAGCCCTCATGAAACTCCAGGGCTGAGTGGTAGGGGGCTGGGGGCAGGCCCAGCATCCGTGTTTCACACACCCTCCGGGGCTGCTGATGTCCCCCATCAAGTTGGACATGCCCTGCCTTAGGCCGAGGTCTGTCAGCCCTTCCCCTACAGACACAGGGCAGCAGCCTGGGTTTTCCCATCAAGGCACTCCTAATTCAACTGGAGGGAGGAGCCCGATGGATAAGCTCACCCCCCGTCCTTGTCCTGAAGGTCTTTGGAATTTAGTGTCCATCCTGCCCAGACACAGAGGACGCAGGCCGTACTCTGAGGCTTCTTCCAGGCTCAACCAGACGGCCAGTGAGATGGGGTTCAGGACACCCATGTGTGTACCCTGAAGGCACCTGCAGACCCAGGGCTAATGCTTGGACGCTGGGCTTGGTGGAGTTGGCCATCATGGAGGGGAGGGTCCAGACAGCTTGGGGGTGGGTGCTGGTCTACATCACAAGGATGTGGGAGAGGGCAGAGGCAGACTTTCAGAAGGGCTGAAATCTCTCCTCACCACTGGTAGCTTTGGGCAAGTTAACCAACATCCCCAAGCCCCCATCTATGAAATGGGTGAGCCAGCCCTTACTGGGCACATGAAGTAATTTGTCCAGAGCACGTTTTCAATGAATGCTTCCATTGTGTATTATTTATTTCTTTACCTTTTGGTGTAAAGACCCCCTGACCTTCCCTTGGCTTTGGAGGGAAGTACAGAGCAAGGAAGCGACACACTTGGTAAGGGGTCACTCACCCACCGTGGTTACCATGGAGACAGGGACTGGGGAAGGGCACGGTGGGGGAGGGCAAGGTGAAGGCAGGATGGAGGAGGCAGCTTGTTCCTGGGCACCCTGCATTCTCCTGTCTAATCCATGTCGTATCACACCAGAGCAGGTGGTCATACACCTTGGACTGCCCCAAGTGCCAAATGCTGGGCCTTAGAAATGACTCAAACAACAATTGCAGCTGCTGTTGTTTCCATGGTAATGATACCTCACTCTCATTACAGAGTGCCCTCCAGCTCCTGAGGACTGGACTCCTGCCGGACTCACTCGCTTCACAGGGTGAGCTCCCTTCTCATCTCCCTACAGGAATGGAGGGTGGTAGCACTCTTTACCTGTTTTCTATCATCTCGGTGCTGCACAGCCCCCGGGCCCTCCATCCCCATCCTGACTTACTTCCTGGGATGGCTGGTCCTCTTGGAATGTGCCTGGGCTGGGGTCACCTGGGTCTTTGCTCATCCTACAAAATAGCTTCCGTAAACACAGGAAATGTGGTTTTATTCCCCAGACATGACTGCACGAGACTGCTGGATGGGACATGCTCCTTCCAGGAAAAGGCCCAAATCCACTCTCAAAGCTGACCCCCCCGAGCAAGGACAAACCCAGCTCCCCAGGAAGGAAACTCTCAGGCTTGTGGGGTTCTCTAAAAACTTGAGGGGCGATGCTATCGCACTCTAAGGTCATACTCGGATGCATCCCCCACCTCGTTCTTGACCCTTTGGAACTCCCAGGTCCTTGTGAGGGGGAAGAGCCAGACAGCTCAGGCACTGTCTGGGGAGCTCCACAGGCCTGGGACCAAACGCTAGTGCTGCCTGTGGAGCTCTGCGAGCTTGGATGAATCACTGCCTCAGTTTCCTCACGTGTCTAAAGAAAGTAATAATAGTACCCATCTGGGAATGTTGTCATGGAGATTAAATGAGGGCTATATGATGACTAGTGATAATGCTCTGAGTAAATGCCTTTTGCTTGGATGGGTGGATGGACAGATGGATGGGTGGATGGACAGATGGATGGATGGATGGATAGGTGTATGGATGGATGGATGGATGGATGGATGGATGGATGGATGGACGGACGGACGGACGGATGGATGGATGGATAGGTGTATGAAATCAAGAAGAGCTCATTGCATTTCTGCAGAGGCTCCACTTTATTAAAACATAAAACAAAGACATTTGGATACGATAAGTTGGCCTCAGAGGTGAAACAATCTGATACCAACATAAAAAAATGAAATATATTAAAAGTTGATGTATTCAATGGAATACTATTCGGCGGTAAGAAAAGATGAAATAGGACCATTTGTGACAACATGGATGAATCTTGAGAGTATAATGCTAAGCGAAATAAGTCAGACAGAAAAAGCAGAGAACCATATGATTTCACTGATATGTGGGATATAAACCAAAAACAACAAAAGAACAAGACAAACAAATGAGAAACAAAAACTCATAGACACAGACAATAGTTTAGTGGTTACCAGAGGGTAAGGGGGGTGGAGGGTGGGAGATGAGGGTAAGGGGGATCAAATATATGGTGATGGAAGGAGAAATGACTCTGGGTGGTGAACACACCACTGGGATTTATAGATGATGTGATACAGAATTGTACACCTGAAATCTATGTAACTTGACTAACAATTGTCACCCAATAAACTTTAATTAAAAAAAAAAAGTTGATGTGTGAGTGGTAGACAGAGGGATGGATAGAAGATAGGTACCAGATCAAGCTAGAATAGTAAGATATAATCTGGAGAGTCTCCGTGGGGGTGGCTGTATGAATGGTTGCTGTACACTCCTTTCACCTTTTCTCTATGTCTGAACATTTCCATAATAAAAGTTGGGAATATAATGCCCCTCCCCCAGGCTGACTTTTTCCCAAAGAGCAAAAACTAATTTTCCCACAAGCCCTTTGGGCCCTGGTTAGTGGAGACACTGCTCGACCCCCACAGCAGCACCCAGGAAGGTGTTGAGGACGGCACCCAGGGGGACAGCCTTGCACCTGCCCAGCTGTGGGGCTCTGATGAGCCGGCTTTGTGCCAAACCCTGCAGAGGGGGCAGTGGGTGAGTGGCATCCAACCACTGCCCTCAACAAGTCCAGTTCTTTGTGGGGACACCTCTGCTTCTGCAGCTCCCTTGCCCTGGAGAGACCTGTGGTCCCTCCTTCTCCTTTTTATCTGCCTAGATATCTCTAGATTCTGACTCTGCCCAGCCAAGGTTACCAAGGGCCAGTTGCATTATTAAAATGTTAAACAGGCATTTGGGTTAAATAATTGGACCCCAGAGGTAAAGTCTATGCCTATAAAAAAAATTGTTTTAATTATAAAATAAACCATGGATTGAGGCTGGGATAGAGGGATGGATGGATGGATGGATGGACAAATACCTGATAAATTAACTTCCTGTGCACTTACTATTGCAGGACTGCTCTACATGGCTGAATGCATTTTATATTTAAAACTAACCTATGTGGCATTATGATTCCCATTGAACAGATGGGAAAACTGAGGCACATTGAAAGTCTTTTTAAGTCATGTCCAAGAACTCCCAGCAGGTCTGTGTCAGAGCTTGAATTTGAACCAAGACAGGCTTGCTGCACACTTGATATGACTAGTTTTGCCCAATATTTGAGGTTAACTCAATGCCTCTTTCTCCTCGGGCTTGTGGCTAAGCCAAGTGCACAGTCTGGCTAAAGGGCCTGCCCAGGTCCAGCCAAAAGCACTGCCCCAGGTGACTCCAGAGCTCGATTACTCCACCCTCCCAGCCAGTGCTGAGCCAAGCTCACCGGTAAGGCCAACATTTGGCACCCTACACCAAAGGTCAAGACCCCAGAGGACAATGACAGGTTAGCCCTCCATGTGGCCTAGGCTTACGGATCATGACCCCGATCAGCCTGAGGGCTCCAACCACCCTGACGAATCTTAGTGGCAACACAGACGTCAGAGAGGTTTCCTTCGCAGGCAGTGAGGGGAAGACTCCAATGTGGGAGGTGAGTCACCATAAAAACCCATAATAATAATAACACCAGGCATGGACTCTCGTCTCTGCCAAGCCAAACATATGGTGGGGGCTGTTATTTCAGTTTATAGATCTCTCAGGCCATTTATGAGGCTGGTGGTCTGTATCCTCAGTGGACAGTAAGGTCAATTCTATTCCATCTGGGCCCATTCCAAGCCTCAGCGGTTTCAAAGAAAAACCAACCCTACAGAATAACAGTGCCATACCCGCTGTCCCCAGATACAATTTTCTTCGATGACTCTAAATCTACCCGCTGTTTTGAGGGCTGTGGGCCCAAATGCTGTTCTTCGGCTGTGGCGCAGCCATCCTGCCCTTAGCTGATCCTACATTAGCTCAACTCAGCAGTTCGTTCCTTTTAAAGGTGATAGTGGGGTGGTGGGGCCCCCTCGCTCGGTTTTCTTCATCCTGGCTATACATTAGCATCCTCCAGAGAGTTCTACAAGCCACAGATGACGAAGGTTACTCCCCAAAATTTGGATTCAAATGGATCAAGGTTGGGTGCAGGAAGTGGTATTTAAAATGAACGCCTATCCAAGTATTTAAAAGGGGGCAGGCAGCAGGAGCATCATGGCTGGTTCGAACTCTTGGGCATCAGAGTTACCTGGGAGGGGGGTCAAAGAGGAGCATCCCCACCCCTGGCCAACCTCTGACTCGGCAGGTCTGGGCTGGGGCCCTGGAAGCCATATCTTTTAAAAGCAGCTTCCTATGTGGGCAGCAGGGAATAGCCTTCAGGAAGCGCTGCTTGACCAGGTGCCCCTCCCTGGCCTTGGAGGTGTCCCCTGCAAAGGACGGGGACATAGTCTGGCACCAGCTTCCCTGCTCTCACCCTGTCAGTCACTCCCCCAACTCGTCCTCCCTAATCATTCTTAGAAGAGTGTTTTCAAGTGAAGTCCTTGAGTGCAGCAGCAGCAACAGCACCTGGGAGCTTAGAAATACAAGTTCTTGGGACCCACCCCAGACCCACCAAATCAGAAACTTTGAGCTGGGAAGCAGCAATCTGTTTCAACAAGCCTGTGGCCTATCCTGAGGCAGGCTTCAGTTGGAGAACCCCCAGCTGAGAAGAAGGAGGTGAAGGCCAAGACCCAGGATGTTCTGAAAACGCATCCCCCACTCACAAGCTGTGCAATCTTGGATAAGATGCTTGCTGTCTCTGAGCCTATTTCTGTAAGAGCACATGGATTCCTCATGTGTGGATAGCCCTTTAGAACCGGAGCACCTTCACCAATTTGACTTCAGGTTTAAGAAGCTCAAATCTAGGGACCCTGGCAGGGCAAGTTTTGTCATCACCCTAGATGAATTCAGATGAGGAAACTGAGGTGCAAGGAGCAATGATGGAACTTGTCCAGACCCCCAGAGCTGATGATGGGGGGCCTTGGTCTGCTGCCCATCAGGTTTGGGACACTGTCTCCCACCTCGTGGGGTCAACCCAGGTGGGGTCAAGTCCATTGCTGGCTTTCCAGGACCTCACCAGCTGCACAGCACCACTGCTAAGGCTGAGGGCTGTGAGTAGAGATGTAGGAGGTCCCCTAAGCCAGCAGCTAAAGAACAGTTGCACCTGGGGGTAGGGTGGGGTTGTAGGGGCATTGCCTTCAATGCTTTTCACTCTCAAATGACAGCAGTGGATCCAACATGGGAGTGGGGATGAAGGGGGTGTTGGGGGAGTGACCTTTGGGCTGGAGCCCCAGGTTTTTCTGGAGAGTGCACAAATTCTTTGGTGTGCATCCCAGGTTTCACAGCCCCTTGTGGGGACCCTGGCCAAGAGTCACAAAATTTAAATGAATCCAAAAACCTCGAAATGAATACCAAAAAATATTCACGGTAAGCAAAATATCAAATTTTAAGTACGGACAGAATCTGATCCTGAACTGGCACAACCTTGCCTCACTTGCCATACCCTAATCTTGGCCCTGGTTCCAATAAAACTTTATTTACAATAATAGGCCAGGCAACAGGTATTAGTTTCCCTGTGTTTTCATATTATACTAACATATTAATTTATCTTGATTACCAAGAATTTTGGAGCTCCCTTCAATGTTGAACCCAGTCCTGCCACTGGCCCAGGCCGGACCAAAGCCCTGAGGTGCTGGGTGTCCGAGTAGCCCCCAGAAGTCCTGCTGCCCTAGGTGGTGCCCCATCCTCTCCTCACTCAGGGATACTGTATATTTGCAGCGAACATTCCCGAGCACATTGCTGCTGACGGGGCAAAGGCTTTGCCAGGGGAATTCGCATCAAAGTCTTTTCAACTTTAATGGCGTATGACATTTTTGAGACAAAATATGGTTCGGCTAATCATATTTTAATAGCTCTACCTTTATAAGCGGCCTGACTTGGAGTGTATACAGTAATATTTTAATTTCTTAGCTCTGATCAGCATCATGCTAACCAGGTATTCAATTTCTCCATTATAAGTTTCGCTCCCAGATGTCGGATGCCAGGGAACTCTACAGAACAACTATACAAATATAATATTTAATATTGGATGTCAGTTTGGGTGTTCCACTCAATTTCCTGGAAAGAGCTCGAAACTCCTCTTACTTGGGGCGGAATGTCCAATCAGTTCCATACTCCGAGGCCCAGCCCGGATGGCTATGTAATACCTCATAACTAAGTTCTCTAATTTCTGAAATGCAAATTTGGAGCAGATGTAGGAAAAGTGTGTCATTTATTTCTAAATGCAACAGTTATCAAGCCGAGCAACCGGGAGGGACAGTTAGCAAGGGGCAAGCTCACCAGGCAGCCCCCTCTCCCCCAAACAGGAGACTTGCTGGGCGATGCACCCTTTCCCTGGCAAGAAGGCTCCCAAGGGCGGCGGGTTTGGGGCCTCGTATCAGCTACTGAGAAAGGAGGCTAAACCAGACGTGTGGGCCTGCGGCAGGTCTTGCATTTGACTTTGAATTTAAAAAATAATAAAAGTGGATACCAGAGCAGGAAGGTGGACAGCACACAATCCCACCCCTCATTTTAAACATGAGTTCCTTTGAAGCTCAGAGTGTCTCCAATTACTCAGTCACCCATCCTGGCTGGAATGCAGACTCATTAATTTCCTCAATCCAGCTCGCTCTCAATTTGGGAGACCGCTTGGTTCTGTAAAACTCAAAGGAGTTTTAGCTCTTGGAGATGCCTCCTTAGTGACTTTGATGTAGGCAGTCAGCTGAGAAAGATCCCCTGAGGTCCAGAAGCCGCTGTGCAAAACCAGTGTCCCAGGCAACCTGTGCCTCAGGACTGGGACCAGCCTTGGTGGCGTGGCCAAGGGAGGGACATCTCAGGTTGAAGGGCATCTTTCCAGGGGTGTTATTCATCAACTCATCTGTCCCTCGGTTTCCCCATCCACAGGAGGAATGCACGACACGGAGGGGTCCTCCAATGATGCAAACAGGGTAGAGGGAATTGTGAAATAAGGTACTTGGAGGGAAATCGGGGTAAATTCCTGACATCCGGTACTGCATGCGGTTCTTGGTCGAGGCATAAGAGGCATGATGGCAAGTGGTGCAAAGCAGGCCCTTCTGAGGGACCCAAGAAGGACACCAGTGTCTGGCAAGGCAGGAGGCGCTGGGTCCAGTCCCAGCTCTCCTAGGACTTTGGGCGACTCATGCCCCTCTCAGAGCCTCAGCTGATGCTGTACCTGCAAAGTCCCTGCTAGCTCTAAGAAGCTTTCTCTCTCACCTACCCCAGGTGAGGATGGAGGATGCAGACAAAGGCCCCTCATCGTTTCCTTGCAAGGAGAGAAAGGAACGTGAGTCCTTTGCGTGTTTGGCCCCAAGTAGAGCTTAAGGAGTCACAGCTGCGATGCCATATGGGGGAAGTGTGTGGGTGGTTCTGGCCTTTCCTGCTTCTTTCATTCTTGGTCCGGCCAAGTGCAGGAGCATCCTCCCTCTCCTCCTGCCAGAGTATCAAGTCACCTCCCTCCTTTCTCCCCCAACCCTCACTCCCCTTCTTTTCAGATAGCAGCCTAACCTCTGCAGCAGCGAGCCTCCCTGTGGAAAGCAAACCGCTCAAGTCTCCCTGTTGTCTGGGGGGTCTGCTTCTAATTGGATTGTAAAAGATGATCCCGCTGCACAGCTGTCTGCAAAGCTGGGGCCCAGTGACACAGGATAAATGAAACACAGACAGTGGGGTGGGGTTACCTGCTGAAACTCTGCAAGGCCCAGACCCCAGAAGTCAGAGAGAAGCAGAGGAGAGGCAATAAGGGACCTCACCTGGAGTCCCTGTTAGCTGATGAGACACCCTCTCTCCTGCCGGCTTCCTCAATCCCCCAGCCCCCAGGGCATCTATAAAATCAAAGCTTCCAGAGCCTCTTTCCCACCTCCAGTTAGAACACTGCTCCCTGGGGCCTCTCAGCAGCTGCGCCATGGGTACCTTGCACCTTATTCCACGAGGCCCTGCCAGAGTTGAGCCCCACATCCGAATCCTGCTGATCCATTGGTTCGTTCACTTACTCATTCGAGCATCACTTATGTTCTGAGAATCTCGGACAATCCTGGCTCTAAGCTGAGCACTAGGAATAAACAGATGGTATGGATAAGATGCCGCTCTCCTCCCATGTTTGTCATTCCCCTCCATGGTGATAGAGCTCCGTGTTTAATTGGGGGCTTAACCAGAATTAAAGTTACATTTCCCAGACTCCCTTACAGCTAGATGTGGCCATGTGATTACATTCTGGCCAATCAGATTAAGTAGTGTGGCAGACCCTTCTTTTAAACTACAACAACACAGCTGACCCAAACCCCTTGCCCTTTCTTCTCAGAGGTCTTCTTTCCTGCTGGCTGGAATACAGATGCGATGGCTGGAGCTGAAGTGGCCATCTTGAGCAAAGGTGCCTTTGGGCAGAGGCCCCACTGGTAGAGTAATAAGACAGAGGAAGTCGTGTCCCTAAAGACGTTACTGAGGAGAGGTGCCACACATGCCCTGAGCTGTGTTCCTCCAGATTTTGGTGTGAAAGAGAAAAAAAATACATATATGCTTTCTTTAAGCTATTATTACTTTGGGCTTCCAGCAAAAGATAATCAAAACCTATAATATAGGGGTGGCCAGTTAGCTCAGTTGGTTAGAGCGTGGTGCTGATAACACGAAGGTTGCCAGTTTGATCCCCACATGGGCCACTGTGAGCTGTGCCCTATTTTAAAACAAAACAAAACAAAACATCTGTAATATAATATTAGGTTGGCGCAAAAGTAATTGCAGTTTTTGCAATTATTTTTAACCTTTTAAACCATAATTACTTTTGCACCAACCTAATAATAATATTATATATTAGGTAATGGTATACACCATAATATACACCAGGTAATGCCACTCCCTCAGGGGGGTACAGCATTGGCTACACAGAGGAGTAGGGTATGTTTGGGGAAGTACTGAGTCCTTCAGGGAGGTGGGGACCCCCTGCTCTGACTCAAAGACCTGAAGCTGAGGCTGAACAATAATGAATGTCAACTACAATTTTATATGTATGTGTGTGTGTGTGAGTGTGTGTGTGTGTGTGTGTGTGTATACATATAGTTACAAGAAGCGGAGTACAGCATTAGGAATAGAGACAGTGGAAATGTAATGGCTGTGTGCGATGTCAGAGGGGTAGTAGATGGGGGAAGGGGGGTTATCACTGTGTGAGGGATATAAATGATAAATGTCTAACTATTACATTGTTTTGTGCACCTGAAACTAATAATAATAATAAAAAAGATGTTATCCTTGATTCACAGGGAGAGGCTCATTACTTAAAATGCAAGGTCACTTTGCTGCAGGGTTGAAATGTTACCTTCTGATTTTAAAGACTAGTAAAAACCTGTTAATAGGCTCATGCAGAAATTCACAATTGTTGATCTCAGCCGCTGGGAACAGCTTCTCCGTTCAGCTCAGGGCTTGAGGACTTGCGTTCTTGTCTCCTTCGCCCTGAGGCCCATATGTTCCTTTGGCAAATGGTCAGCACCCTCTTCTCCGTGGGTTCAGAAGATCCCCTTGTCTCCTGAACGCCAGCAAATCGCCAAGGTGCCGGGGAAGAGGGGAGCCAGAATGAAGCTGCCCCACTGCCAGGCTCTGTGAAACTCACAGGAATCCTTGGCCAGATACCCAATATGCCATCAGAGGAGAGGGGTCCATCCCGCAGGGCCAGGCAGCCAGCTACTCGTATGGAGCAAAAGCAGCCTTTCTGATCCTTGTGGTCACCCCTATGTCCAGCTCTGTCCCTGGACACGCCAAGGCATTCTAGGAAGAGAGAGCCTAGAACAGCCTGGAAAGTGGGCATAGGAAAGAAACTCGAGAGAGGAGAGGCACAGATCAGACAGGCAATATCGCTGACTTTGCAAGCAGACAGCGCTCTCCGAGAAGTGAGAAGTGATCTGTATTCTTACAGTCAGCCGGTGTGGTCCATTTGTGTGAGCAGGTGTCCCCTCCTAAGTCTTTGGTGTGTCGTCAATAAGAAAAACCTGGCTGCTGCCACCACTGGCTGCTGGCTGCTGCCACCACTGGGGGCTAAGTACAGTTCTCTCCGTTTTACAGACAAGTAACTGTCCCACAGCTACCGAGCATCAGAGCTGGTGGCAGCCCAAGCGGTCTGACTCCACAACTCACGCGGTTGCCCACTGTGTCAGAATTCTGCATAGCTCTGTGCATTTAAAAATGAGAATGAGAATGGCCAGTGTCTATTGAGCGCTCAGTGTGTGCTGAACCACTAACCCCCAGGACCAACGAGGACACGCAGCTGTGGCTTCTCCAACCCTTGCAGGTCTGTGGCATGCACCAAACATGGTGACGGGTCAGCTCCTACGTGGGAAGTGACACTGAGTGAGCATTTGGCAGACATTTACAGTCCAGGTTGGCTGTGGGATACTGCCCAGCATCCAAATACCAATCCATGTAGTGGCACTATCAGCTGCTGGCATGCTTTTCGTCAGTCAGACAGAATAGGAGCTACCCTGCATTTAGAACTTCGCTGGTATGCTCTACTTCCCCATCATGTGTTTTGGTTATTGCCAGGTAAACTTCAGTACATGTGGGACCATTATAGACAATCAGTCATCCGAAGATGCTTAAAGAAGCCCCTAGGAGTCAACATGATCACTCCATCCTGCTCCCCGCGAGAGTCATGCAGTGCAGCAGATGGTGGCTGAGTGCCCCCAAGGGTCCCCAAACTGGGGATGTCAAGAGGACTCAAGATGATCACTGCCTTGGAAGCCTTCCCCAGCCAGAGGGCAGCCAGCCACGTCCAAAGACACACTCCATGCAACATATGAGCTGTCTGCAGGACCTCCATGGACCACCACCCAACACTCTTCTTAGTACACACAAGTTCAAGACTGTCAAGAAGCAAGAACGCATGGCTGAGCTCGGGCCACTTCAGATCTATTTTTCCTCTTGTGATTATTATATTACATGCACATTTAACGGAAAACGACGATCTCCTTGCTGGTTTTGGAGGACATATTTAAAGGAGGTATTTCCATTCTGTTGTCATTTAAAACTAAAAATGAAGACATCATTTTTGATGTTCCTGCTGTTTCTTCTGCAGAAATGCACACGGGTGTCTTACAATCATTTCTCCACCATTTGCACTTTAGATGTGCTTGTAGGTATGTTTATTTGGTTTTTGACTATGCTTTTCGCTTAAAAATCAGGATCACATGTCTAATCTCAAAGGGTAGGCTAATCCCAGCTGGGATGTGAATTTGGCAAAGGTTCCAATTGGTTTCACATCAACAAATGGTTTCCATGGCGGGAGGGAGGGAGAATCGCAATTTTATACTTTGCAAAAGATAGCTTTCTGTTGCATCCCCCATATTGTTAGGAACAAACTATTTTCTTATTTGAAAAAAACAACAACAACCCTGCCCTTTTATGGGAAAACTAGTTGGGCTTTGTGCATATTATTCCACATGAAAGCAGTTTTGCCTTCATTTGTGGCTGCCTGATTACAAAGACAAGATCTTTAATTAAAATTGGTTTGGTTATGTGTATTTCTTTCAAAGAAAACCATCGAAATAGCATTTGTGACTCATTACCTTCTTAACAGCGATGTTATCCTATTTGTCTCCTTCTTTCGCCCATTTTGATGGAGACGCCGACCTCAAATGACGGGGATGGGCCCGTAAGGAGCCTTGTCTGCACCCTAAAGTTGGCTTTCTGGTCCTGTGACTTTGACCTGGGGAGGGGCTTTTGATCTGACAATGTTCCTACGGCATGTAAGCCTCTGGGTCTTCACTGAGATCAGGGGGGCAGGGCTAAGGCTCTTGCAGACCAGCCAGCCTCTTTTGGGTGGGCCCTGAGCTGAAGCAAGAGGGAGTGCTCCCACTTGGCTAGGCTGAAAGGCGAAGGAAGGCAGGGGCTGATTTTCTCATTATCCCCACATGCCCAGGGTGGATTTGGGATCACATGGCTTTCGGGAACTGTTTCCAGCCGAGGAACAGATTGCTTAGATCCGAAAGGCTGTCTAACATGTTAGCAAAATTAGTGCTTAGCAATATTTTTGAGAATTCTGTGGTTTGGGCGTTCTGTGTTTTTTTCCCCTGCCAAAACAAGCTTGCTAACTTCTTTGCTTCTCTGTTTGCTGCAAAGCAAAGCAAAGGGACTCTAAATCATTTGCACATTTCCTGTTGACGGCGTCCTGCACGAGCACGATCCTGGAGGTGCATGGACGGGAGGTGAAGTTCCAGCTTAGCTTTTAATAACAGGGTGACCCTGGCTCACCGACTCACTGGTGTTTCCCACCTGACCCCAGCAGCATCGGCTCCTCCAACCCTCCTCTCCCATGGCCCGGTGCATTTAAAAATTGTACAGGGTGAATTTGAATCTTGGATTTTTTTAAGTGTGCACGGCTATCTTCCAGTCCTCCCTTTCTCCACCTAGGAGAGACTAGCGATATTCCCATTCCTAGGGCAAGTAATGATGACAAGCGCTAATATTCAATGAGCACATACTATGTACCAGGTCCGTGTCAAAATGTTTTCTGTTCCCTGATGCATTTAACCCTCACAATAACCTGGAGCCAGATTGCTGGAATTGAATTCTAGCTCTGCTGAGTTGTGTGACCTTGGGCAAGCTACTTAACCTCTCTGTGCCTCAAAAAGACCCACGGGGAGCACAATGTGACTGGCTTTGCATGTTGTCAAGGAAACGGGACTCGTACAATGCTCTAAGGGGAGCGATGACTATGTAATAAGCACCCCTGTAACACATTGCTTATTATTATCCCAAGAGTCCTAAAGCACAGTAACTGCCCAAAAGCGCACAATAAATTCGTGACAAAGCTGGGAGCCCAGGCTTTTGATCCTGACTATGGTGCTATATACAGAAATGGTAGCTGCAAAATACCATCACCGCTTTCAGGGTATCTGCATAAAAGGACTCCTTACACAAACATTGTTTACTGGCTGCTGCGGGGTAGCTGCATACAAGCGTAGCAAATAGTGATACTCCCGGAAGGCAAGACCCATGTCTGCCTGCGAGAGGAGGCAAATATCAACTGAGTAGTGCTGGCCATCACCCCTGCGCCACCTTCTCAAAGAGGGGCTTTGTCTGCCTGGCTAGTTCCTGGGCTGGTGCGTAGAGAGTGGGCAAGCAGGGAAAGGAAATTATTAATAGAAGCTGGACAGAGAGGCAGCATTCTGTGACAGCCAATGTATGTAGCCAGCCAAGTGTCCTTCAGTAGGAATACACTGCACTGGAATATTATGCACCTGTCAAAGGGAGCTTGTCATGTACTGACATGAAAAGAGTGTCAAGATGTATCGTTATGGGGAAAAGTCATATTACAAAAGAGGAACTTTTATGAAAGGGGAAGAAAATCATATATATTTGCGTTTTCTTTTATGTACATAAAGAAACTCTGGAATAAAAAGTGGTTATCTCTGAAGGGGGTCGGGGGATGATGTACTAAAAACTGGCCAGATGGGACACAGACATAGGAGTGAGTCATGTATATGTGTGTGTATATATATATATGTATATACATATACATAGAGAGATATATACACATATACATAGATATATATATACATATATATACACACACATTTACTGTGAAAATATTTATATATACAATATATATGCTGTATATATATATGCAGTATGTATGCATATATGGTATATGTATATGTATTATATAGTGTATATATTATAATGAATAACTATGTATTAAACTATGTGAATGGCAAATGTGTATACACCTAATCACAGAGCTTCAATATATCATGAAGCAAATTTTATAATTAAGAAAAGGAGAAACAAAACAACTCCACAGTCATAATTAGATATTTAAAATCCTACTCCCAATAATTGATAAAATGAGTAGGCAAAAGAAATCAGTAAAAATATAAAAGATTTAAGCAACACTGTCAGCCACCTCAACCTAACTGAATTTACAGAATACTCACTTCAACAACTGCAGAATGCTGACTCTTTTGGCGTGCACGTGAAATATTCACCAAGACAGACCACATGCTGGATCATGAACTAAGTCGCAATACATTGTAAAGGACTGAACATACGAAATATGTTCTCTGACCACAACGGAATTAAATTAGAAACAAACGAAAATACCCAGGAAAGTCTCAAACTACTTGGAAATTAAGGAACACCCTGCTAAATAATCCATGGGTCACAGAAAATAATCACAGGGGAAATTATAAAATATTTTGTAATGAATGACGAAAGCAAAGCATATTACAAATTTGCAGCGTGCAGCTAATGTGATCCTTAGAGAGAAATGTGTAGTTTTGATGCTTATGTTTGTGGGTGAAGAATAAAAGTTTAACTTTAATGGTCCAAAAATTCGTGTTTGAAGGCTGAAAAAAGAAGACTATGCTGAGCACAAAGTAAGTAGAAGAATGAAATAATAAAGATAAGGGCAGAAATGAAGGAAATAAAAAGCAAGTCACAGAAAAAAAATTAAAACCCAAAAGTGTTTGTTTGAAAAGATAATATAATTGATAAACCTCTAATTCAAGTGATCAAGCAAAAAACAGAGAAACCACAAATTACGTACATCAATTGAATAATCAATATTATTATTAATTAAGAGGAGGGAAGAATAATCTTTTAAACAAATGCTGCCTGAACAGCTCAATAGCCTCAGGGAGGAAAAAAATGAATGTTGGTACATACCTGACACCGTACATAAAAATTATTAGAGATGGATTGCATACTTAAATGTAGGCAAGATGTGTAGACAAAACACGATTTGTTAGAGAAGACACACAAAGCACGAACAACTAAATTAAATGTTGCTAAATTGTACTTCATCAAAATTTAAAACGTTTGCTCTTTAAGAGACACCATTAAGAAAATGAAAAGGCAAGCTACAGGTTGTGAGAAAATGTTTGCAAAAAATAAAAAGCACAACTCAATTTTTAAGGTTGGCAAACTATTTGAACAGACACTTCATAAAAGAAGATAGACGAAAGGGTATTTATGACATGAAAAGATGCTCAACATAATTAGTCATCGGAAATGCAAATTAATACCATAACGAGCCAACACTACCCACGCCAGAACAGTTACAATTAAAACGACTGACAACACAAAATACAACCACTTTGGAAAGCAGCTTGTCAGAGTCTTATCACGTCCAACATATGCCTACCCTTCAACCCAGCAATTCCATTCCTGGGCATTTACCCAAAGAACTAAGAACAGATGTCCTTACAAAGACTCATACAAGAATATGCACAGCAGCTTTATTGAAGCTGCCAAAGGACAAGCCAAATGTCCTCAACAGGTGAATAGACATACATGTTATATTTAAATAATGGAAAGAGAGGCAATTTTTTAAAAAAGACGCCTGATGCAAGCATGATGGATGAAGCTCAAAAGCACATTGGCCCAAAGCAGCCAGACACAGAGTACATGCTCTGTGATTCCATTACATGGGGTTCAAGGACAGATAAAATCAACCATGGTAATAGGAATCAGAGCATTGTTTGCCTTTCGTGACAGAGTGACTGCAACGAGGCAAGAATGAGCTTTCTTGCACATTGGAAAGGTTCTTTATCTTGGTTACAGGAGTAACACATGACTGCATAATTCATCAAACTTATTGAACTATACATTTAAAATTTTTATACATCGTTGTATGGAAAATATACCTCAGTAGACGAAATATAAACAAAAAAGACCCCTGGCTAAAACCCTTTGCCCCTGGCTACCAGAGGTTAAGGACCAGAGATGGGGCGGCAGGGAGGTGGGTATGGATATAAAAGAGCGACACAGAGATGCGTACCGTGATGGAACGCTCTGTATCTTGAGTGTCGTTCTGAATACTCAAGCCTACACAGATGACAAATTTGCACACCACACACACACAAAACACAAGAGGCAGAAATCTGAATTACACTGGTGGATTATGTCCGCGTCAATATCCTGGTTGTGATATTGTACTAATTTTTTTTCAAAGTATTACCATTGGGGGAAAACCGGGTAAAGGGCACATGGGATCTCTCTGTATTATTTCTTAACAACTGCATGCGAATCTACAAAATGTTTAAGTTTAAAAAAATGACCATTATTTTGCCCCTCTTCATCCCTGTCTCTTCTGCTAAATGGAATGTAGATGAGATGGCTGGCGTTGAGGCAGCCATTTTGGGCCGTCAACTGGCCCTTGGGAATGGAAGCTGCTCACAGTAGAACAACACGATGAGAGGGGCCAAGTCCCTGAGGACTTTACAGCCCAAAGCACACCAGACCTAGACTATCTCTCAATGTTTTCATGAAAGAGAAACCTTTAACTGATGTAAGCCCTTGCTACTCAAAGTGTGGTCTACAGACTAGCAAACTTGACATCGTCTGAGAGCTGGTTAAAATATAATCTCAGACTCCACACCAGACCTACTGAATCAGAATCTACATTTTTAACAAGATCCATGGCTACTCCATTTGCAGATTAAAATTTGAGAACCATTGATTTTAGCAATTGCTGTTATGTATCTCTGTCAATTTTCAGCCAATCCTAACTATGATAGGTAGCTTATCACTAATTTTAATAATACTACCTACTTAGAGATTTAGCAGTGCTTTTATTCCCTGAGAGCTATTTCTTGAAGATTGAGGCAATAGAAGTGAGAGAAGGTTTACAAAGAACCAGCATCTTTTATGTATGAATACATGGCGAGCGGTGATAGATGCACCTGCCCAAATCCCGTTAGCCCACCTGAGTTTGCCTACAGCTGTAGATACACTTCCCAGCTCCCTGACGGCATCCCACCTCAAGCACCTGTGCCTCATCCTCCATGGGGGAAGGGGGACCAGTGCAGGATGAGAGTCGTGGATAACTGCCCCAGCCCTCCCGCCTCCCATGGCATGACTCCACCCAGTTTCTCAGAGGGTCTCCAGTGGGACCGGGCTTATCATGCATTAACTCGTTCTTTATTTTCTTTCCCTCCTTCCCTGTCCTGCTGTCCTCATTCCCTCATTCCCTCATTGCTGGGATCTCCCCCCAAGTAAACCATCCACACCCAGATCCTGTCTTAGGCTCTACTTCTTGAGGACACAAACTTAGACACCTGGAGACAAGGAGTCATGAACCCCAGCTCACAAACTCAAGGGAGTTGGCTCATTTCACCCGGTACACCCACAAAGACCTGAGACCTTGCCTGTCTTAATGATGGATGAGTGGCTTCAACTTAGAGGAGAACAGGCTGCCCTTTGGGAGACTGCACCAGGAAATCACACAAATTCCCGACATACGCTGGAGAGCTGGCGTTTCTCAGAGGTCTCTCTGTCTCCATCAGAACTGTAGCCTGTCACATTGGGAAGTCTCTCTCCTGTCCGGCACTCCTTTACTTACATTTTGGGTCATTTTGATTGTTTGTAATGGGGCCAGATGGTCAAAGAGCAGGGACCCTCAAATCTGCAGCAATAAGATACCTGCTTTGACAAGTGTGTGTCCTTGAATGATAACGAACACGCTTGCCCAATCAGCTCAGATCAACACGGGGCTGGCATTGTCACGCTGGCCAAGATGGTGGCAGGAGTCCCCAGGCTTCTCCTCATCCTTGACCTCTCTCCTGTGCACTACTGGGAAGCTAAGCCATGAGGAGCTGCCAGCCCCAGAGAGGTGTGGCCCCCTCATCCTGCGCTGGGACCCACTTTGTACGGCAAAAAGAGAAGCAGCACTTTTGTCCGAGGAGAGCAGCATAATCACCAAATGCACATGAAATCACTTAAGCTTTGGGAGCCCGCAGCCCCCTTGGCTTAATTACACAGTGAGGCCGTGTTCTGCTGAAAGCAATTATGTTTCAGATCTTCCCCCTCTGCAGGCACATGCACACACACCGCCGGACCCCACCCGGCTGTCAAAGAGCCGCCAGCAAGACTTCTCCACGCACACCCACCCTCTCTGAGATGCCTTTTGCAGGATGAAGATATTTTTGAATTAGCTATTTGTTCAGGTGGTTTCCTATTCCAAGGGTCCAGAAGGACAGAGTGTGAAGTTCCTCTCCCTCCCATTCTTTCTGCGAGCCACTGAGCTCCCTGAATGTGACCAGGGCTTTCCGTCTCTTTCATATCCTTCTGAAACTGCTGACACCCTAAATCCATCATCTATACGTCGTTTTTCTTCTAGAAAGAAATAGTTTGCCGACAGAGGGATGTATGTGTGCTTACTACATCGTCTCTGTTGGAGTAAATAGCCAATACTTCTCTCCCCAACAAACAAGTTTGCTGACATCAGGAGAGCTCCCTGTTGGAAATCAAATAAAGGGCTTGTCCCAACAAGGGCGGTTCCAGGTATAGCACGGTGGACCGTGGCCACTGTGCCCAGAGCTGGCTAATGAGAGGGCCATGTGGTCCCCACCCTCCCAGATCAGCAGCACTGAAAGGCCCCTTTTGTGACAGGGGAGGGATCAGACACGAGTCATAATGGTCTCTTGTCAGAAGGGCTCCTGGAGCTGCCGTGAGGCTGGCAGCCCAGCGGAGACGTGCAGAAGGAAGGGAGCAATTTTGCGGTGGTTTCCGTGGCCCACTGGACCTGGTGGAGGTTCTCATGTTCCCAGGTCGGAGCTAGAGCCTGGGCTCCTTCCTCAAGCAGACGTGGCCTCAGCCTCAGAGTTGCCAAGAGTGCAAGGCACAGGGACATCGCCCTCCTTGGGACGTGCCAGTCCCAAGATAGGGGGACACCGGGAGGCTGGATGGGGCTGTGCCCATCACTCTTTGCTGGCCAAAGAAAGCAAGGCTCCCCAGGAAGACAAAATTCAAATCTGTAGTTACAGGCGATTCCCTTCTTCCTGTTATTCTAAAACTAAGTGCTTCACACATTTGGGAAGTATTATTAAATACGGGTCTGCTGGATGTTCTGTGGTCGGGGCTAATTTCTTGCCGTTTGCGGAGCGTCTAGTTACCAGACCCTTCAAAAGGACCTGTCAAAATTGCTTTGACTGTGCAAATGCCACTTGCAAACATTTCAACTGACTCCCCGGCCATGTGGCTCCACATGGGAAACGTGCAATGTTCATTTCTTTAGAATTTCCCCCAAGGTCTCAGTTCTCGCCTTGATGGCATCTGAAGGTGAAATCCAAAGTGGTGGCATGACTGCTGAAAAGCCAACAGAGAGATTATTTTTGTTCACTCCAGTGGGAAGAAAGTTTGGGATTTTTGGGTTGTCTTAAGGCTACTCCAAAGGCAAATTTATAATTGATTAAAAGAAAAAAAGGCCTGGCATTTAAAAAATTCTTTTCATGTTTCTCTGAAGCATTTGACAGACACAGATTCTCAAAACATTCCAGAGGAGAGAGAGGAGGGATTGTGTCCCATTTTAGATAAGGAGGTACACTCTTGAGGGTGGGCTAGTTTGAATTTGTCGAAAGAGGAACTTTGGGTTGGGGCAAAGATTCCCAGGTGTGTGTCTCAACCCCTGCTGTCACCCCTGAGTCTGATATGAGGACAGAGAGTGACATCCTATGATGGCACATGCTATAGGCACAAGAAAATGGATTCTGGAGGCAGAGGGTCTGGGTTTGAATCTTGGCTTCTCCCTGTGATAGCCACCTGAGCCTCAGCAAAGTACTGCACCTTTGAGGGCCTCAGTTTCCTCACCTGTAAAATGGGTGCAAAAATAGTATCTAGCTGTATGAGTAAAGGAGTTAATACTTATAAAGTGGTTAAAAACTCCTGGTGCATAGTAAGTGCTCAATTGTTGTGACTGCTTTGCTGTGGTTATCCTCTCATCCTGAGTGTGTGTGATCGCCCTGCCATCAGCCCATGGGCACAGTTCAACTCTAATATGTCAGTCCATGTGTCAATTTTCCTGGTGGCAGAAAGGCCAGCAAATAGTCACAGCTCTGATTTTTTTTTTTTTTTTTTTTGTTCAAACTGACAAACTCAGCTATGGAGAATGATTGGTTAAAACCTTGATTTGTCAGCCAATCTCTTCAGATAATTGTCAGTGGATGGCTGCATGGACAGGCCTGACAGAAGTCACCAGCAGAGTGACTCACAGCCCTTTCCAGTCCCTACATCCCCGCAGGGAAGAGGGACACAGCCAGGCACAGTGCGATTGGCTCTGAAATGTCAGGTGTACGTGTGGACTTGGCCAGGCTGTAGCGCCCAGTTCTTCCATCAGACACTCGCCGGAGCGTTGCTGTGAGGCCAGCTGATCGACGTGATGAACAGCCGCAGTCCATTGGCTGTGAGTAACGGAAATGACCGTCCATCGTGTGGGTGGGCTTCATCCAATCAGGCAGAGGCCTTAGGAGCAAAACTGCAGGTTCCTGGAGAAGAAGGAATTCTGCCTCGAGACTGCAGCATCGAGTCGACGCCTGCCTCAGCTTCCTGCCTGCTCTACAGATGTCAGACTCGCCAGACCCCACAGTGGTGTGAGCCGATTCCTTAAAGCAAATAGATATGTATGTGGAGATTTCCTGGTTTCTCTCTTGTTTAGGTACGTGACATTCTGGACCGTTATCACAGCAGGCAAGCCCGTACTCTACTGACACATCTTCCATCCTCTCCTTCCCCCTTCACACTCTAGTTTTGCTTTCCAGGCATGTGAAGCAGAACAGTTTTCAACTACAACAGCTAACATCTCAACACAGGTGAGGGTCTCCGAATGGCTATTGCTGGTTGAATGGGGCCCTTCCCTCCTTCCCCCGCCCGTACACACAGGTCCACGTCCTAACTCCTCAAAGCTGGAAATGTGACCTTACTTGGAAAAAGGGTCTTAGCAGGTGTAAACTAAGAATTTTAAAATGAGATCATCCTGGATCAGGGTGGACCCTAAATCCCATGACAGTGTCCCTCTACCTGGGGCTTAGGTGACGTGCTCCCTGCCTCAGCAGTCTTGCTTCTTGGTACATGAGGGCCGGTGGGTAGGATGCAGGAAGCAGGGCTGCCTCCTCAAAGCCTCCAGACCTTCCGCATGCCACACACTCAGAGGGGCCTATTCTGAAAGGCAAAAGCTTTCACTTTGCATTCCTACCATAACATCCTAATCCCTCCTATGGTGAACTGCTGCCTCTCAGGGAAATACAGAAAAGGCCAGGCATTAAGACATGTTCAGTTACAAGTCACATAAAGCTGCTACAATGCAGACCTGAGCACAATGGCTTGAACACACGGAGCTTTAATGTCTCGTATTCACACACCCGGGAAAGAGGTCCCACCGAGATGGTTTCAGAGGGAATGGAAGTGTCACTGGGCTCTCATACCTGGGCCCTTTACCCCTCTGCACACCAATTTTTATGTCACAAGATGGCTAATGAAGCTGAGAATAGCAGCGATAGCTTACCCTGTGCCAAACAATTCGCTTATCCTGGCCCATTTAATCTTCATAGCCTTCCAGACTTGGCCCCGTTTTACAGAGGAGAAAACAGACATGGTGGGTGGTGTAACTTGCCCACAGTCACACAACTAGTAAGTGGGGGAGCAGGGGCTTGAACCCAATCTGCCTCCAGAACCAGAGCTCACCACAACTATGCAAAGACATGTGAACCCTCCTGGGTGTCTTGGCTGGGCTTCTTAGCAAGCTTCTCTTCCCTAATGAAAGAAAAGCATCTCTTCCACTTGCTCCCTTCTTTCTTGCTTGGGATATGGAAGGAAGGACGTGATGTGGGAGGAAGGATCCCTTGGCTTGCTGTTTCCAAGCTGTGTGACCTTGGGTAAGTTACTCATTTCTCTGAGTCTCGGTTTCCTCTCAAATAAGATGAGGATGAATGAAACACCTTTTGACATGTAAAGCTCTTAGCACTGTCTTTGCTATACAGGGAGAGCTCAATAAAAATTAGCGTCTATTTCTGAATGTTTGGTGCCTAATAGACCCACCTGTCCAAAACAGGTTGTCCAGGTTGTTACAATACATTACAGGTATTGTAAGGATAAAGATTCAATGTCACAGGAATGAGGTGGAGTCCCCAGATGAGTAGTTGGCTGCCATCATAAGATTATGGAAACCATATTGCAGTGTGTGTCTTTCCAGGGACCTCTGCTCTGAGACCACCTGGTGCTGGCTGTGAGCAAAGAAAAGACGGCAGTTGTTTTCATAGCTACCTGATTACAATGCCTAATTTTTAAAAAATATTTGCCAAAGCCCAACCAAAACACAGCTCTGACAGAATATGTATCTAACCCTCACCTTTTATACACATATATGTTCATTTTAGGAGTTGATGCCTTCATGTAAAAATAAATCTGATACCTTAATCTGAATGGAATGATCGCAAATCAAATTTACCATGATATGGAACTAATTTTTACAACATGTCTCTTCATGCAAGGTCCATCAGATTCAGAGAGAGAAAAACCCACGAAACGGCAGACACGTTTCCAGGTGGAGTACTCTCGGCCCCAGGCAGTCAGCCTTTCTCTTCATTCGGTTATTGCTGAGAACAGAAGTTAAATGCTCTTTGCCTTCTGACGTTAAGATATTTCTGTGGGTCTCAACCTTCCATACAGGAACCTTTTGGGGTCTCCATCCTTCCATCATCTCCTGTGAGAATGCGTCAAAGAGCAGAGTGCCATAGGAGTCAGTGAGGAGCCATGGAAAGGCCTCGCGCTTCTGCATAACAAACCACCCTGAAATGTAGTGGCTTAAAGCAACAGTCATGTATTTCGTTCACAAATGGGTGATTTGGACAGGGCTGAGCGGGAGAGCTCATTGTCTCTGCTGCCTGGAAGGTGACCTGGGGCTGGAGGATGCATGCGCACGATGGCGCACTAATGTGACTGGCAGGTTGGCTGAGAGCACAGCCAGGGCTGCAGGCCGAGGCCTTGGATCCTGTCCCCCGGGGCCTCTCCACAGGCTGCTTGGGCTTCCTTGTAGTATGGTGGCTGGGTTCCAAGAACGACTGTCCCAAAGCCTTGGAAATCACATCCCATTACTTCTGTTGTCCCAGAGTCAAAGGGAGGGCATGCGTCAGGTGACTTGGCCTCCCCACATCTCAGTTGTCGTATTCTCATTGAGGGTTCAATTACGAGCCCCATGAAAAGTGCCTGGCACTTAGTAGGTGCCATACAAGTGTCAGTGGTTGTTGGAGCTACTTTTGCACACGTTCTCTCCAGATTCCTAACATTGGGACCCGATTCGCGCCTCCATCAGTGCCCCACGCCTGGGGGTGTTCCTTCCACAAGGACACAGGACCAGGACATCGGAGCTAGGCACTGCCTGAGTGCCGAGGAAGTGACCTCAGAGGGAACAAGACGGAACATTTGCTGCCCTCAGGACATGGCCTTCCCAGAGGGGGCATCAGACTCTAAACAAATAGCACAACTGTAGGCCGTGACAAGTGAGTGAAGAAATAGAACAGACTATGTGTCAGTGAGAGCTTGGGCAGGAACCTTGGAGAGGGGGCAGCCCCTCTGCACGGGCAACATGTCAGCTGAAATCCAGCTGGAAAGGAGCCGGGCCCGAGGACATCTGGAGGCAGAGCCAAGGATGAATCCACTGGGCTGCTCCCTCGAAGCCCTCTGAGACCCTCGTTGCCCCCTCCTCACCCTTCCCTAGGCTTCAAGAAGCTCTGGAGCCACACGTTGAAGGATGGGTGTGGTGGGCACGCTGGAGCTCTAATCCCGCAAGTGCCAGTGTGGGAAAGTGATTCAACCTCTCTGCTTCAGTTTCCCATTTGTACAGTAGGCAGATGAAGATAATAATTTTATGGCCTTGGCGTCCTAGAATTGCCTGAGGATTCACTGAATAGTACACAGCAAGTGCTGAGAACAGAATGCCCAATGTTTCAGGAATCCCGGAACGCTGGTGAGTTTTCAAAGACATGGGTGCTGTTTGCTCCCCACAGGAGGGCCAGCCGTGGAAGTTCCAACTGGTGGGTCCTGAGACTCAGGGACAGATGGTCACCAGGATGGAATTCTGTCCTGAGGGTGGAGGCGCCTGCCTGCAGCTGGGCTCCAAGGGAGACCTCAGGAGGCAAAGGCACCCTCATACCGGGCTCGAACTCTGAGCCAGTCAGGGAGCAGCTGACATTGCAGCCCAGACTGAACAGGCTGGTGAGCATTTCTCGGAAAGGGCTCCCATTCCCTACCCTCAAAATGAGCAAAACCCCAAACCCCACAGACACTCTCACACACACACACACACACACACACACACACACACACACACACACACGACTCTGTCTAGAGCCCAAACCCTGTTTTCTACGCTGGTGGGATGGTTTATCCATTTAAGTCATTGAACCCTTTCAGTTTGTTTCATGAAAAAAAAATTTTTTCTGTTTGTTTTAGCCACAATTGTTGTTGTTTAAAGGAATGAAATAATTAAAACAAGAGGAACCCTATGTAAGCTTGGATTTTTATCGTGGTGAGCACACACAATGTATGGATATATCTTTTTTTTTAACCAACACAATTTAATGAGTATTATTCATTGCTCTGTGACTTATAATGCCATATATTTTATTATCTAGATCTGCATTCGTTTCCTAGGGCTGCCATAACAAAGTACCAGTAATTGGGGGGCTTCAACCAACAGAAACTTCTCTCCCATTTCTAGAGGCCAGACATCTGGAGTCAAAGTGTTAGCTGGGTTGGTTCCTTCTTCAGACTCCAACGGTGAATCCATCTCGCGTGTCTCTCTAGCTTCTGGTGTCACTGCCAATCTTGGCATTCCTTGGCATAAAGAGGCATCATTCTGATCTCTACCTCCATCGTTGTGTGGCCTCTGCCTGTGACTCTCTGTGGCCTCACGTGGTACTTTCCTCTCTGTGTGTCTGTCTCTACCTTTTGTAAAACACCTTTCTTTGCCCATCTTTGTCTAAGCTGGGTAAAAAGCCAGAACAACAGGAATGAATCTGTTCTGTCCCAGGATGTACAGTCATCTAGCCATGCTGTCTCTGTCGGATTCCAGTGACTCGCCATACACACAGCCAGCTCTCAGCAGTCTATTTGTGCCCCCCCCTCTTCCTCCTAGCAACCGTCCATGCAGTGAGCCTACCTTCCTGCCTGCATATTTTTGAGTATGCAAACACCCAGAGAGGGTAAGTAACTTGCCCAAGGTCACGGCCAGTGGGGGAGTGGGGATTTGAACTGTCACATTACAGCTCCAGTGTCTGAGCTCACCCTCATGGTGCTACACAGCTTGCACCCTGGCCCTAGGTGTCATGTGTCTAGAATCTGTTCATGTTGCTGTGAGTATCTTCATCCAGTTTTCACTGCTGCATAATATTCCACTGCATGCGTAATCCCCCGTGTCTCTATCCGTTCTCCTAGAGAGGAACATTCAGGTGGCCCCTGCTCTAGGCTCTCCAAGCCCCACGCTGGTGAATGTCCTCATAGCGCCATACGGGACAAACATCAGAGTTAGCACTAAACTACTCACATCTGCATGGAGCTTCAGGATCTGTGTTTGGGGTAAAGTGTAGACCATTTCTATGGAGGAACCACACTCTGGTTTGTGGAGGAAGGTGTGCTCTTGGGAACCCAAGCCAGGAGCAGGAGCCAGGACCAAAACTAAGCAAACTTCTCGGGTCCATCCATCAGAATGCAGGCCATGGGAAGGTGTTGAATCTCATTTACTCAGTGCTCACATCCAGGGTTTGTTGGGAGGGCTGGCCTTTAATACAGAGTTGAGGTCACGATAAGGAGGGCCCCGAGGTGATTCTTAAGTCTTGGTGAACTCTGAGTACACAATCGCCTCTCCATAGCAACAAGAGTGCTCATCCTCAAGTGGAAATCAACATCCTAAGCTCCAAAGATGGCTCCCAAAAACGCCATCCTCCCTGAGGCGCATGTCAGTCCTCCTGTCCAGAGATGGAGCATATTCCCTCCCTCCAGTCCAGGCGGAGGCTCTCACTGCTCTGGCCAACAGAATGAGGGTTGAGACAGCTGAACCCAGGTCTGGAGAAGGCGGAAAACTTCTATTTCCTCCCTCTTGGAACCCAGGCACTCTGTTATTGGAAGCTAGAGCCACATGGTGAGGTCACAGGGAGGAGAACTGAGGTGCTTTGGTCCAAAGTCTCTGCTGAGCTCCCGGCACCCACTGTCAGCCAGGAGAGCAAGCCGCTCGGGCAGCCAGCCTAGTTGGTATAGTTGAGGATCACGTGGAACAGAAGCACTGCCCGGCTGAGCCCAGTCCATCCACAGAATCCTGAGAGACAAGAAAAGTGTTATTGCTTTAAGCCACTACAGTGTAGGGTGGTCTCTTACACACTGAGAGATACGGAGACAATACGCAACGGGAATGCATACAGAGGTTCACCAAAAGACGTGCCAGAATATTCATAATAGCACTATGGACGGTCGTCTCAAACTGGAAACAAGCATGTGTCCCTCAATAGCCAAATGAATAAAGAGCTTGTGTCGCATCGTGTGACGGAGTGCTACATAGCCATGGAGAGGAATGAACTGTGGCTCCCTGCAACAACCTGAGCGCATCGCATACACAGTACAGAGGGAAAGACACCGGGTCAAAAGAGCACGTTCTGTATGATTCCATTTATACAACATCCAAGATGAGGCAGGATTCTGCGGCCTCAAGTAAGGAGAGTGACCACCTTTGGGTCTGTCTCAGTCAGCTCAGGCTGCTATAACAAAAATGCCATCGACTGGAAGCTTAAACAACAGACATTTATTTCTCATGGTTCTAGAGGGTGAAAGTCCAAGACCAAGAGTCCAGTAGATTCAATGTCTAGTGAGCGTGGCTTCCAGGTTCATAGGCAGCACCTTCTCTCCGTGTCCTCACATGGCCTAAGGGGCAAGGGAGCTCTTGGGGGTCTCTTTTATAAGGGCACCAGTTCCATTCACTGGCTCTCCCAAAGGCCCCACCCCCAAATACCGTTCCATTGCGGGTTAGGATTTCAACACATGCATTTTCGGGGGACACAATTTAGTCCATTGCAAGGTGGCAGTGACTGGAAGAGGGATGAGCGGCTTCTGGGGATGGAGACGTATGTTTTGATCTTCACGTTGCTTATAGAGCACATTGCCTTTGAGAAAACCCATTGATCTAGTTTGTGGACTTCTCTGTACATAAGTTATATTTCAATAAAAAGTTTACTTTAAAAATGTAAATCAAATTTTTTCTGGTTATCTATTGATGTGTAACAAATTGTGCCAACATGTCATGGCTTTATTATTTCTCACAGTCTCTGTGAGTCAGGAATTCAAGAGGGGGTGGTGGGCTGGGCGGCTCTGGGGTGGGGTCTCGTATGTGGTCAGTTACGTGGGGGCTGGGCTGGAGTCATCAGAAGGCTTCTTCACTCACACATCTAGCACCTGGGCTGGGAAGACTCCACAGCGGGGGTGGGGGGAACTAGAGTAGGAGGGGCTCCTGGGTCTCTCTCTTATCTTTAAGTGGCCTCTCCACGTGGTCTTTCCAGCACGGGGGCTTCTCAGTAGCCAGCTCCTCACAAGGCGATCAGAGGTTCCAAAGGCATGTGTCCTGAGAGAGGCAGACAGAAGCAATCCCCTTTTCCCACCTGGCCTAGAAGTCACACAGTATCACTTCTGCCATATTCTGTTTGTAGAGGTGATCGCAAAGGCCTGCCCAGGTTCACGGGAGGGGCATATAGACCTTATAGCCTTTCTGAAAGAAAGAGCATCAGAGAATCTGCAGGCATACTTTCAAACCACCAGAAGATCATGTCATTCTTCTCATCGTAAACCTTCAATGGTTGACCATCACGTTTAGAATAAAATCCACACTTTACATGGCCCATCAGACCAGGAGGACCACCCTGGATCCTGCCCTCCGTTCCCGCCTCCTTTTCTACTTTCCCCACCTCCTCTGCTCTGTCCTCCCCCCACACCAGCCACACTGGCCTCCTCTGGATCTCGGGCCTTTGCACATGCTGTTCCCTCTTAGTAGAATGCTCTTCCTCCTGACTGTCCCACTCCCTGTCGTCCAGGCCTGGGTTCAAATTGGCACCCTTTCAGATGTGTTCTCCTTTCTCTCACACTCAATCTCGCTACCTGGAATTACTTTCTTCATTGTCCTTCCCTCTATTTGGAATGAGTTTTCCTGATGCTTTGCTCTTCTTGGTGTTAATCGTGTGCGTCTCCCAACCAGAATGGAAGCTTCTTGTTTACCCCCAGTGCAATGCCTGGTGTTAGCAAATGCTTGTTGAAGGCATAGATGGGGAGATAGTGGATGGACGGATGACACTAAATACAAAACTAGTACATCCTTTTTGAGTATGCGCTTGGTACAATGCCAGATGCTGGAGACAGAGGCCGACACCCCTAGCTGATCCCAGGCAGCTGGCCAAGTGCTTGGCCAGTGCTATGAACAGAGCCCACTCTGGACACAGGAAAGCACCTGTGTTGGATATGATTGACTCCAGCATCCCCTTTATTGATGTGTCTTCCTTTATTGGAAAGTAAAAAACTACATTTCCCAGACTCTCTTGTTAGCCCACGTGCTGGATGTGTATGAGATTCAGCCAATGAAATGCAGCTGCCCAAGACCCGGAGGCAGAAGGGAGGCAGCCTGGAGCAGAGCCCAGCTGGACTCTGCAGGTGTGCAGCCATGGAGACTCCAGGTTTTCTGCAGCAACATTCCAGTATCCAGTCACCTGCCTTGGGGAGTCAAGAGGCAAGTGGGTGGTGACTTCCTGATTCTGGATTGCAGGCATAGCTGTGTTCTTGAACTCAGTACATCCAGTGTCTGAGGTAAACAACACATCGGTCTCTTGGCAGGTCAATTCTGTGTTGTTCCAGAGTCAGTTCTGGTGGCCCAGCTAGAAGACACTCCAGCCTGTCTGGTGATTCTGGAAGCCTCTAACTCCTCACATTAAGTCCCACTCTATGTAAAATGCTTCAAGGGTGTCATATCATCGGCCGTGACGAGAATGTCTGAAAAGATGAAGAGGGTAGGATTGCGCAGGGTCTAGTCACTGAGGGATATTTCAGCAGATCCCTTAGCATCCTGAGAAAATGGAAGGCTCCAGCCACAAGACCACGAAGCGTCCAGATATCTGGAATGTCCAGGTGACTCACCACATTGCTCATCATTTTACCCAGGTGGTGGTGGGTATAAGATGGGGTGACTGCCTGCTTCGGTGATTTTACACAACAGCAAATACTCAGTTCTTTTCTTCTGCTGCATGACATGGTGAAACAAAACAAAACAAAACAAAAGGACCAGAAGTCTGTGTCATTATGCAATCTAGTCCTGGCACTGTAACTAACACTGCTGTGCCAAATTGGATAAACCACTTAGCCTTTCTGGTCTTCATATTTCTCATTGTAAAATGGGAGAATGAAACAAAGCCATCTCAACTTTCCTTCTAGCTTTAAATGCCTGGATTCCTCTGTGTGTGTGTGTGTGTGTGTGTGTGTGTGTGTAATTCATCCTTATACCCAGTAAATTCTGCGTACTCACTGTCTGACTCCCCACCCTGCCGTGTTGGTCCCTATGCGCTGAAGAAAGGCGATTTTAATGTGTTTTTTTTTTATTTTTTTTTTTTTACCATAAATATAAAACCGAGCATACAAAAGTAAATACTGTAACCAAACCACATCTTCCCATTGCCCCGGCATCGATTTGCCAACTCACTTCCAGTTTTGTTTCTTCTCCTCTACCCCTTCCCATGTCCGTTTACCCATAGATTATGTAGAAGTAAATCCTATCTGTACATATTTCACTTAGTGTCTTTAAAAGACAAGCACAGAGATGGTTTTGAGGCAATTGCTGGTCAAATGAAACATCTCACATCCTGAAGTTGTCTTCAAATTTGAGTCACCTCTTCACAAATCCTGTTTGGAAAAGTGCCCTTATCGAGAACAGATGCTCCAGATGTCTCCCACACACTGAAACACACTCGGAACATCCCCCTACACACTTATTAGAAAGCAATTTTTAGAACTTCAGGAGTTATGCTAGAGTGGTCGGAAGTCGACCATTTCCAGGAAACTATGAACTCGATATGCAAATTAGGCAGTTTCTCTTAACACCAACCCAAGCCAGCCTCCACACTCCTGCACTGTCACCTACGGCGCCTTCGTCTTGCATGTGCAGAAGTCCCCACCCTGTATCTATGTTCGGTGTGAGTGGCGGAGATGTGTGGACAAACCAGGTCCCCTAAGGACAGAGGCTCCGGAGCCGGATGCCCTGTCAGCCCCTGTCTCTACCACTCAGAAATGTGTGCCTGGACACGTCCTGACTGTTCTGGGCCTCCATGACCTCATCTGTAGAATGGGAATAATCATCTCAAAGTCTCCCTCATCCCGCTGACTTGAGGATTAAATGAGATAAGCGAACACTCAGCTTGGTGCCTGACCTATAAGAATAAGGCTCCGTAAACACCATTGTCCTGGGATCATTGCCCTGTTTGCCAAACTGAAATGAGGGCTCCCTGTGGCTGGATGCCTGCTGCCCTCTGTGTCAGTCTCCCTACAGGCCAGCTGCAGAAATCCATTAAACCCAGAGAACAGACCCAAATATGATCCCAAAAGGGAAAAAGTTGTGTAAGTTAGTCTAATCCTTCTGGATTTTCTGTGATTTCCTCCACCGCTTGAGCAAGCCTGACACAAGAAAGGCATTCATTCTCATTTTCACAGGGGAAGAAAGCACAGAAACAACATTTTTTAACAGAAGGAACGCAGATTTTGCAAGAACTGCAATTTCAAGACCCTGAAGGACACAATTGGAGTGTTGTACTTGGGTCTCCTTCTTGGACCAGCCGGCTCGCCGGACAGTTAAGTACTCTTCTAATGAAACAAAAGTTTTGGGCAGCCGTTTGCCGTGAGTAACAGGCAGTGTGCTTCCAAGAGTATGTCAGGCTAAATGCATTTGTCATCTTGATGGGAGACCCTCCCAGCAACAAAACAACCTAAACAGTAGCAAGGACGCCAGCATTGCACGGAGAATCCGTCTCTGATTCAATCCAAAGTTTGTCCAAGGAGGTGCTTTTCAACCCACCTGAGGCGAATAAATCTGAGCAGAATCATCCAGCCATGCGTATATGCCTTTGCTGCCTGCGTCATTCTTTCTGGTCTTCACCCCGTGGAATTCCTGGGTAATACATGTGCAGCCCAAAGAAATGTAAGCCCTCAATGCACATTGTCTTAGAGCAATAAATCACATACATATTTCTATTAATCAATCAACAAAAACGACATATGGCAACATCATTTAATAGGAACTCTATATGATTGAATCTGTTGCATTTCTCTTTGTGTCCCTGCCCTAGCCACTGAGCCATCAGAGAAGCCTGGATCCCAGAGTCACCTCGGGATTAACTTCCCATGAAGCACCTGGTGCGTGGTACTTCGTGCAGCTGATGGGGGCAGTCATGGGGGTGGTGCCCTAGAGAGAGATAAGGTGATCCAACTAAGAAGGAGGGTCACCCCATGAATGTCATAGGTAGGCCTGGCCTCTAGAGAGTCACACAGACTCCCCTTTTCCCAGAAGGAGAAACAGAGGCTTGGAAATGGGTCGGATCGGGTCAAGGTCACACAGCTACGAGTGACAGCACAACATCATCATGCCGTCCAGTGCTGCCCTCTCAGAGCTGCAAGCACTTCCAGAAATGGCGATGATGTGTGAAGATGAAGAAAGAGTGTTGGCACCCGTCCCCTGGCCAGGGCTTAAGTTCAGAAGGACCCCCAGGACTCCCTGCTGTTTTCCAATGGGCAGTGTGGAAGAAAGGCGATGCATAAGCTGAAAGGACAGTGGGAGGTTACCTATGTGACAAGGGTCAGTGTTGGCTGTGTGTGTGAGCGTGAGTGTGTGTGAGTGTGTGTGTGTGTGTGTGTGTGTGTGTGTGTGTGTGTGTGTGTTTTCAACAGGAGAGGTCTGGGGGATCTGCTTTTGCCCCAATACAACCCACATCTACCTGGCAGGAGCTCCCAGGATCTCTGAACAGGACATCCATGGGGAAAGGATGGACATTTTGGTGTCCTGCCCAGCCTGGAAGTCAGGAAAGCTGGGCCTTAGCCAGTGAAGTGGGGACCAGGGCCCCTTTCCTCTAGGACACACCTGCCCTGCTTGGGAGGGGGACGGCATTAGCCTTGTGATTTATCTACTCCCTCAGAGGCCTGGGGCAAACATGTAGACTGGGTACTCCCGCTTCTCATTTGTCCAAATATCTGTAGCTTGTGGGTCACCCAGTCACTTCCTGAGAAGCTAAATTTGCGGTGGTTCAAGTCCATGCAATCTCCATCCCCCCAGAACTACCAGGGTCAAGCTGAGCATCACCAGTGTATCTGGAAGCTTCTGGTTCTGACCAGCACCACCCTGACATCCAGAATGTTGGAGAAGAGGAAGGTAGGGAGTGAGATAATGTTTAAGCATCTTCTCTCATGTGGCCCTCTGCACTGGACATCATCCAGCAGCATCTGCGCTACTGCTAGCTACTCTGAGTCAGGTAGTGTTCAAAGATGAGGATCCTGCGGTCTGAACGAGAGAAATACATTACCCAAGCTGATGGGCGCAGCTGGTGATGGTCTGGGCCCCATTCAAACTTAGGGGTGTCCAACACTGGACTCCAAAGCTCCCACAGCCTCTTACACAGGTGGTTTCATTCATTTACTCACTTCAGCAGCCCATAGTTCCTTTTTATCAGCATCCTCATGGTTTTTTTCCTTTGGCCACCATTTACCGAACTTCCCCTTTGAGTCAGGAGCTGGGCTACAGCCTTCACTTTGATATCTGATTTAATTCTCTTGAGCCTCGTAGGAGGAAGTATGACTTCTCCCCCATTTTATGTGAGGTACAGGGAGACTAGGTAACCCATGCAAGGCTGCACAGAAGTAGAACCACTGTAGATATGTAGACCCCTCCAAGCTTCAGACTATTCCACTGCATGGCTGCCATGCCTCCTTTATACAACCTTACCCAGGGCTTTCTCCGCTATGAACCAGGCAAGCGCGCTGGGCTGCGTGGGAACTCCAAGTTTGGGAGCTGAGACCAGACAGTGGATGTAAGCGTCCTCCTGCCCACTTAGATGTTGCTCCTTGGCGGCCCAGTATGCCCTGAGGCTGCGCCTTTGGAGCCTTGGGAAGCAGTGGGGAGGACATGCCCCTTCGAGGTCTGGGGTGGGGGTACAGGCAAAGCAGGAAAGGACCTGGAAGCTGCTCGTCCTGCCTGGGGTCGCCTGGAAGCCGGAGCCTGTACTTAGTTCTCCCTGGTAAATAACAGCTCTGGTTTCTGCTAAAAGGATTCATTCCCAGAACACAATAATTTTCATCTCCTCCTCGCGACAACCCATAGTTTATGGCTAAATATATGCCATAATGAGCCGCTGGCTTGATAGCGTTGTTAAGGAGATATTTGACCTTGGCTTTAATTGCAGGATGGAATAAATGGCTGGGACGGGCAGAGGGGCTCCGCCAGCTCGAAGGCAGCTCAGGGCTCAGGTCTGGCATCCCCCAGCCCTGGAGAAAGTGGTGCCAGTGAAGAAAGTGGCTCCCACGGTGCCCAGGCCGCCAAGATGGGCGAAGGCTCAAGAACCAAGTGCGGCTGGTGCGGTCCTTGGCCAGGGCTGCCCCTGGAACCCTTCCCTGTGGGTGGATAAGGGTGACTGTTAACCCTGGAGATCAGCCCTCATCGGACTCACTGTCTTTTGGCCTGGCCCCCTGCTTTCCAGAAAAAAGTCACCTCTACCCCCACAGGCAGAAGGCAAGGTACAATAACTGGGCACTCAGCTGGCTCAGGAGTTGCCTCACCACCAATCGCAACAGACAAAACACCGACGTGAAGTGTTTCCAACACCAACCCCCTGTCTCAGTCCCACTGGCAAGGACGGAGGAAAGGGAAGCCAGGGAGGAGGACGGCCAGGTACCTGCTGAAGGCTAGTGAGCGAATAAAACGTTGGCGTGCATTGGCAGACAATGTGGAGAGGAGCAGGGCAGCAAGTGGGGAGGGACTCGGTGAAGCAAATGCTCCGGTCTCCTGCCCTGGGCCTGCGAGCCCAGCGCTTCTGCAGGGAAAACATGGCCCAGCTGGAGTCTGTGACCCCCAAGGCCTGGAGGGGGGCGATTCAGGCCGGCAGCCTGGCAGGGTGCTGCACGTGTCCACACCCTGTCTCTATCCTCTTGGACTTTTTTCTCCGCTGCTCAATGTCAAGGCTACAAAACCCATCAGGGTCCTATCAGCTCAACACACAGGTTTGACAAATGGCAGCTCTTTCAAATAAGGGGGTGCCAAAAACCGTGACTTAGGCCCAATCTGTTGGATCTTGGTGGTTCTTATTTGGGGGGGGGAGGGATAGGAGTTTGGAGCAGCTGCTGAAAGCTATGGCTCTTCTCCTCTCCAAAATGCACCCACATACCTATATTCACACCTCCCACCTCAAGACCCTTTGATCTCAAGTTAAGAACATGCCCTCCCACCGCCCGCCCCCCCACACACATGCACACAGAACAGCTCCACTTTCTCCATCACCTAAGACCCGGGAATTGTAGAATCCAGCCTCCTCACAAAAGGTCCGGCCTCAGTTTCCAAGGGTTGGCATGGAGCCCCGAGGTGGCAGAGGAGAAGGCGAGACACGGTGTAACTCGCCCCCACACATGTGAGCTCCCGTCCTAAACCTGGGGGTTAGAATGAATCATCCTAAGAACAAGTCTCCTTCCCTGGGAGAGAAAGGCTGCATGCAGATTTCTTCTGCTGCCGGGTAATTATCCCGGATTTTTCCTCTTTCTCTAGAGCTCGTTGGTTTTTTGGTTCCCTCTACTTCTTCACTGCTCGAGTGCCAGGCGGGTTACCGGGTCAGGGTGAGCCTGGCCTTCAAAGCCTTTTTGAGTAATGAATCTGCTTTGTAGTGAGGAGGGAAGCAGAGAATCAAAACCCGGGAAGGTGAGGGCACAACGTCGCTGGTAGATCCAGCTGGCCAGGTTGGAAGACCCCAGAGGGGGTGTTCTCTAGGCGCTGCCTTCTAACTGCAGCAGCCGGCACCCTGTGCACCTAAACGGGAGCTGAACTGATCCGAAAGGGAGGGAGCAGCGTCTACATGAGCAGAGCATGGTGAAGAGCTGCGACAGTGAATGAAAAAAACCCAAATCGCCCCAGTCCGACGTCTTCTAGGAAGAGATTAGACAAGGCCCTGAATTTTCCACTGGGCTAGCCGCCCTCAGTCTCTGTCTCACGTTGTCTCACGTTGCCCGTGGAGACGCGGCCGCACAGTGTTTGAAAGTGGCCAGGGTGCGTTTCCAAGAGGATGCGCGGAGGTGAAACCCCCTGGGCATAACGCGGGTGTCTGCCTGGCTGCCCTAGCCCAGGCAATGCCCCTCCCGCTCCAGGGCCACTGCCGGCCTCCTGCGCGCGGTGGGAATCTCTCCCGCCTGCTGCGGTCGGCAGCTCTTTCCAGCGGGGTCCCGGTTTTCCTTCCCCGGGTTCTCCTTTACTAAAGAAAAGGAGGCAACAATCACACACGTGCTGCCGCGGTCCTTTTCAATCAACGGAGGAAAAATTGGGCGGTAGGTGTTGAGAAAGAGAAAAAGATTTTTCTCTTGGGATGGGGGAGTAGAAGCGGCCTTCGGAAAGCCAAGTGCTTTTCCCCAAGGTGAGGGGGGCGGGAAAGTCATCCACTACAGGAAGCAAACGTCAAAGCCAGAGCGAATTGGATTAGTTTTAAAATAAAAGAAAAGCAAGTGAACGGCGGGCGGTGAAGGGGAGGAAGGAGGCTGATTTTACCCCACTGGAATGTCCCCAAAGAGTTTCTCGGGGTGCTCTTTTCAAAAAGGCGCTGCAGGACTTAAAGTAGGGGTTTTTTCTTATCCAGAAATCTGATTGAGCTACTGCGGGTCGCCGGGGTAAGGGGCAGGATGATTCCAAACAGAGTCCCGATGTGTGGGGGGGTTGGAGGGAGGAGACACAATTTCATACCGACGAAGTAGGGGTTCTGCTAAAGGTCCGAAGCGGGCCCAACCTGTGCGCCCTTTGATTGTGCCTGGGACGCGAGTCCCCGGTGGCCGCTGTGCGATCGGCAGGCTGTTTGTAATTCCATCCTTTTTTTCATTAACATAAACACCACTTGAACAAAAATATACAGGGCCACCTACTTCGCCAGGAAAGACGGCCCAGCGCCCACCAGCCCTCCCGCTTGCCCGTCTGCCGGACCCCCTGCCCGCCCGCGCGCCCTGGTGCGCCCAGGTCCGCGCAGCGCGCCGCGCCTAGGCTGAGCTCCCCTTTGGGTGGCTTTGAAGTTTCAGGCCTC
Source organism: Rhinolophus ferrumequinum (assembly GCF_004115265.2). Taxonomy (NCBI): domain Eukaryota; kingdom Metazoa; phylum Chordata; class Mammalia; order Chiroptera; family Rhinolophidae; genus Rhinolophus; species Rhinolophus ferrumequinum. The sequence goes on from NC_046298.1 coordinate 31,479,736, forward strand.
CCGGCTCTTGGGCCGCCCCCCCACACACACACACACACACACACACAGTTCAGCTTGTCATCCCAGCTGGCCGCTGCCGGAGCCCCGGTGGAGGTGCTGAGTTGTCAACGTAAATTCCTAGTTAAGCCACTTGTAGATAAAGCCTCCAGGCAAATTTGTTCCTCTTTACCTGAGTGCCCCCGCCCCCGCCCTCGCCGGCGCGGCCCTAATTGCAGGAGGAGCTCGTAGCCGGCGGCGGCCTTAGCAGGGAGCTAATTGAGTTGGAACCCGTAAGGTCTCCTTTTAGCTGGATGCTTGTCGGGGATGAAAGAAGGAGCTGGGGAACCGGGGTACACGCCGCCTGAGACCTCCGGCCTGGAGTGGAGGCCTAGGTTTGCTGGGGTGGGCTTTTGCTGGAGGAAGAGCAATTGTGCAGGGTTCTCTGCGGTCCACGTAAGTGAACGCAGTGACTTCCTGGCGACTCTCGTGGTTGCGTCGGCCTCCAGCGTCCGCGTTCAAATAGTCCTGGTCCCTGGTTCTCACCTCCCTCCACACACACATACACACACTGCACGTGTGCGTGTACACGTGTCCCTAGGGCCCGGCAGGGATCAGAGCTCTCTAAAGTCATCCAGGACTCCTGGGTCTGAGCTTCGCCCTATTCTGCCCCCTTCTGTACCCGCATTTCGTCTCCCGGCTACTGCCCGAATTAAAAATCGGGTTTTGGAGATCGCAATGGGAAATTAGCCCGACTCATCTAGTAACCCGGTTCCAGGCTTTGTCTACAAGGGCACAGGCCGGTGGAGAACAGAGCTAGTTCCCCGTATAATTCACGCTCCCAACAACGTAGCGGGAATAGTACATGTAGCCGAGTCTGATGTGCTTTTTCCCCCTTAGATTACTGCATAATCTTTAGTATCCGCTATTTCTCACTACCCGTATAGACACGTCCCAAGCAATCTTGCACTTTAAGTGCATTTCCCGGTTTTGCAAGAAAAAAAGTAAAAACCAGTCGAGGCTCCCCAGCTTCGTGGACCTTAGATTCCGGTCTAGGCACCACCCTCTAGCGGTAACCAGGTTTCATCCAGAGTCCAGACTTTTCCTATCCTCCCTTCTCCCTCGTGTGCCCGGCGACCGCCGCAGTTATCTGAGACTGGACAGTCCAGGGGGGCGTCGGGGCCCGCCACGCGAGGACTTGGTTTCCAGAAGCCACCTCTCCACAAGCACAAGTCCCCGTTGCGCCTGGGTGCCCCGTGTCCCCCCTACCCCCAGCCTCTCAGCACCCACACTCACGGGAGAAGGCTGAAACTGCCCCCTCGCTCCCACCGAGGCCGGGCCAAGAGAATGAGAAAGGGGCACTCCCTGTCCCCACCTCCTAAGACCCTTCCCCAGACTGAGGGCTCTCGAATTTGCAGCTCCAGCGTCCCTCGCCCCGGCGCCCAGGGGCGTACCCCCTCCCCGGGGATGGTCGAAGTGAAATAAAAGACCGCATTCATGCCAGAAGAACCCATCATTAGCCCAAACCGCGGTTTCCACTATTGCTTCGTCGCTGAATGAGAGCAGCAGTAGCCAGGAGGGTCTGCCCGGACCCTCCTGCCGCCGCGGCCGCCAGGGCCTGGGTGGACGCGGAGCCACATCGCAGCCAGGGCCCAACCCTGACCTTCAGGGGTGGCGCACCCAGAGCCCTGTAGGGACCTGGTCCGCGCGGAGAGAAACGTGTCCTGTACTTCCTACGAAAGTCAGATGCACCGCCTCGGCCGAACGCCAGCCCTTTGCCAATTCTTTTCTGAGAGGCTACGTAAAGAACGCTTGAGTCAGACTCGAAAAACCAGAGTGAGTCTCAGCTGCTTTTTAGAGTGAGAGAGAGAGAGAGAAACAGAGAGAGAGAGAGAGAGAGAGAGAGAGAGAGAGAGAGAGAGAGAGAGAGCGCGCAGGTAGGGGTGGTGGAGGGCAGCTACCCTGAAGTGAAATGCTTCAGAAAATGCTGCTTTGCAGAAACGCGGAGAAAAACGTGGGGGTGGTGGTGAAGGGGGTGTTGGGACACTTATTACTGGTTTCTTTTAAAAGCGAATTTGATTCCTAATTGAGTTAGTGTTCATGGCGAATTAAATGGGTCTTAGTCTAATTTGGAGGGGAGGGTGACCCCGTGGAAACGTTGCCTACAGCTACCATGTGGACCTAACTCATTCTCAAACTTTAACAGCAAAAAAGGAGGTGGGAGGAGAAGCAAGATAAAAGGATCGATTTTGACCGTGGGAATATAACAAAAATGCTTAAAATATTTTGAGGGTTATGCTTCTTAAAATAGCGGGTCTTACACATCTCCTGTCAGGGATAGAATTTTGCAGATAATCAATTGCTAATTATTAAGAAAAATAATTATAAGAATTAATTGCTGCTGGGGTAAAGAAATGAAGTGCATACACGAAAACGAAGTGCCCCCAAGAAATTACTTTTTGAAACGAACCTCTACTAGGATCGGTGTGTGATCAAATTGTTCAAAGATTTGGTGTAACTCCAGCACTGAGAAAATATTTTTCAAAATAAAAGGACTGCAAAGTTTGAGTGACGCTTTTATGTTGTCACCTCTGATTTTTAAATTCTACAGGGTGGAACACTGCTCACTGGTAACAAGGTGAACGTTGAGTGAGAGGCAAACATAATAGTAGTAAAAAGGGACAGAGGCGCGTTTTAAACAGCAAGGAGTTCTCTAAGCATTAGGCGTGTGAGGCGAAGCCTCCCACCTAAAGTGGGTGGGGGCTCTTTAATCGCCCCAGGTGGAGACCTAGTGGCTGTGTGGGTCAGGGGCCTCCACGCGGAGGCCTGCTGCTGGGGGACAGGGACCCCTGGGCTTCCAAGCTGCTAAGCCGGGGGCTGCTCTGATGCCGCATTGCTACAAGTCCTCTTGTCCCAATTTCGTGCCACAAAAAGAGCTGCAGGAAAGATTTTCCCTGAACACCCTAGGAGGAAAGAGCCTAGGGACTAAATGAGCCCTAACTTCAGCAAGGGGAAGCCTGGTGAGGAGAGTGGTTCAGGCCACCACCCACCCTCCCTGCCATTTCTCAGAAACTAGACTGTTGGGGAACGGTACCGGGAAGCAGGGGTACAAGTTGGTGGGGCCTCCCAGGAGGCCTAGGATTCTGCCTACCCCCACCCTGTGGGGGGTTATAGGGTGAGACCCACCGCAAGCTGGAGGCTGTTATTTTCTTATTACTCTCTCAGGGGAAAGCTGGGGGGTACGCTAAGCAGAGCCTCTGAGTTAAGGGGGGCGACCGTCTTTCCTCTTCTTCCTGGGTTTGTCAATGCAGGCCCAGCGTCGGGGGGCCCCCCAGGTGCCCTCAGGAGGAGGGAGGCGAGTGTCTTACAATTGGTCCCATATTGATGAGCCCTCACTGTGTGCCCACGCTGTGCCTTGCTCTCCTGTCTATGAAATGAGCTCAGCCATAGCTGAGCGCTGGCCCTTGGTCGATACTCAGCGATTTCCTAACGACAATGCTATTCTGGGTTAGTCTTCACACAGCCCTAGGGTGGAGATGTCTATATTGTCACCATCATGCAAATGAGAAAAGGGGACTCGGAGAGGTTAAGAAGCTGCACAGAGGTCACACAGCAGATAGGGCAGGGAGATGGGACTCTAACCCAGGTCTTTGGCAGGCTGGGCCCTGGTCCAGGTGGCCACCCCACAAGGGTCAGCAGGGAGCCCTTGAAGGACTCTGTTGACGCGGGGACCAAGGCTAGTTGGGGGGTGGGGGCACAGACTTCATCAACATCCCCTGTGTCAGGAAGTCTGCTGTGAGTCGTCATATTCTCCAAAGAGGCTCCCCCTCCAACCCGACATTCTGCTCCCTGAAACTGGTGCCAGGATGTAGAGCTACTTTTCCTATCCACACTGGGGTTGGGGGTGGGGGTGATTCCCTGGTGGCAAAAACAGAGCCCAGAGCCACAGGAGAAGGGACTTGTCCAAAGGCCCACGCAAACTGATTCCCCTATTTTTGTTCACTCCACCAAATCCTTGGTCATGTCAAGCCAAGTCCGCAGGCTGGACACCCCCAGGCTTTCAAGACTGCAGGCAGAAGGGAATGAGGAATTTCATCCCCTAGTACCGCAAACACCAGTGAGGAAGCACCCTCAATTATAACGACTAGAGCAACAATTACTCATTTATCTAATCCTCTTGACTACCCAGAAGGAGGTACTGCTATCACTGTTCTTGTTTGGCAGGTAAGAAGACCAAAGCACAGAGAGGTAAGGCCACCAGTCCCAGGTCACACAGTACTGGAACCACGTTTCAGTCAGGCAGGTCCCAAGCTCCTAATTGCTCTTGGGTTTGTTTGTTTGTTTGTTGTTTAACAATTGTGTCATGGTTCACATTAATGGTGCGCCCTCCCACCTCATCTCCCACCCCCACCAGACCCTGCACAGAGCACTTCGTGTTTCTCCTCTGGTCCTCAGGCCAGCTTTGTGGATGGTACTGAATTTATCCTCCTTTTAAGATGAGAAAACTGAAGCAAGTAGAGGTTAAATCACTTGCCAAGGGACTCTTCAGTCCACCTTGCACATGGCCTCCTAGGGCTTTACTCACAAACACTGAAAAGGGCTGCCACAAAGCCCCTTCCCGACTCTCTTGGGAAAGCCCCACATCAGGTCTAAAGGGGAGCAGGTCCGGGACCCACTCCCAGGAGAACTGGACCCAGAGAAACTGCAGTGTCAGAGCAGCCACTGCCGGCCCAAGAGCCTGGAGCCTGGAGAGAAGGGTGTCTCCCTCCCTCTCTTTGTCTCTCTTTTCCTCTCTTTCTCTCCATCTCTGCCTGTCTCTCTTCCTCTTTCTTCCTCTCTCTGTCTCTGTCTCTCTCCCTCTCCCTCTCAGTCCCTCTCTGTCTCTGGCTCCCTCTTGCACACATTCCTCCCTCGGGTAGGGGGCTCCCTGCCTGACCCCATCAACAGTGGATACCTTTCTGGGTGCTGCCCCCCTAAGCAGACCAAGGGACTCTGTCCATCCATGGGTTCTCTCTCCCTCTCCCTCTTTTTCTCTCTTCCTCTCCCTCTCCCTTTCCGTCTCTCCCTCCCTTGGCTTTGCTCTCCGTCTGTTCCTGGCTCTCTCACCTCGCTGTGCAAACTTCTGACTCTCTTACCATCTGTGTGTGTCTCTCTCCACACCTTGCTCTCTGTGTCCCCGACTCTAGATGTCTCTGGGTTCTGATGACTGGACATTGGTTCTCTCTCTGGGGAGGGGTTGGGTCTGACCATCAGTGCTTCTCTGTTCTAGAGCACAGGGCAGGCGGTCTAGCGCTCTACCCAGCTCTGACTTCCCAGGAGCTGTGTCACCTTCATCCATGTCACATACACATAAGAGCTGGCTCTCCAACAAATTGTGCAGAAAACAGGCCCAGCAAAGCGGTGCTAGTTCATGCACGCCCAAGAGCAGATCCTTCCAGGGGGCCTTGGGGCAACCCGGCTGGGACAAAAGGACCCAAACTAGACCTGGGGAAAGTGTGGGAGAGGCTGTCACTTCCATTTTCTCCGCAAACTGTGAGCAGTGTGTTCTGCCTTCAGGCAGGTAAAGCCCCTTCCTCCCTCCTCCCTTTTTCATCCATGCAGGGATGAACAAATTTTTTCTCCCTAAAAACAATACGTTTTTCATTGCCAAAATTCTATTCCCCTCTAAACAGGGAATATACAGAACATTACCAGCTCTAAATGGAGACCTACACACTGGCAGGTTTATGGGAGCAAATTGCTGCTTTTGAGTAAGCAACAAATCTGGGCATTGCCCCCACCTCCCTGCATTGCCTGGCCCTCATTTCCCCGATCTCACTCTGTTCTAACTCCCTCTTCCCTGCGTGTTGTATGTGTGTGTCTGTCTTATTTTATCTCTCCCTCAAATCTCAGAAATAGAAAATACCTGGCCCCTGAAATTTAATTTATGTTGCCCCCTTTTTTTTGAAAGTCAGACAGAACTCATTCTCATCTTCTCTCTTTACACTGCCTACCCCCATATGAGAAGGGGGACTCATTTTCACTGGGAGTCCCACCCTCTTAGGAAGCTTTGAGCAACAGTCCCTTTCTCTCCGATATACCTTTTGGGCATCACTCTCTCTCCTTCCTCAGAAACAAAATCTACCGCCACACACACATCCTCACACACACACCCATGCTGGAAGGAACATCTTCTCGCCATCTCTCCAAGCACAGCTGTTCAGGCAGCGGGGATAAAAATATTGGATGCTTCGGAGCCTGCCTCTGTGGGAAGGAGAGCTGTGGACGGGCCAGGCATCCGGAATGGGAGCAGCAGGACGCGCCACGTCCCTGGAGCGGTCTCTGCTTCTTACAGCAGCATGCACTGCAAATGCCAGAAAACTCCCAAAAATTTCACAGGGGAAGAGGGCTGTAAATTCCTGGGCTGCAATGTTGTCAAATATTTCATTAAAGAACGTCATGGAAAATGTGTGCTTTTGGGTAAAAGGGCCAAGCGAGGGGGCAAGCTGAGGACGGCAGCAGTGCAAGCACGAACCTTTTTTTTTTTCTTGACCAAAATCTGAACCTCTCCCTAATGTACAGCTGACAGGGAGATGAACTGCCAGGACCTGGTGCAGGGATAACCCTTTTCCCTGCTGCTCCCCAAATGTGGCCCTGGTGGTCTGAACAGGTGGGGTTTCCCAGCCCCGTGTGTGCCGAGGGTGTGTGGCAGGGCTGGGTGAGGTCAGGGGGTGCTGTCTCTCTGTCCTCCACACCTGGGGGGTATCTCCATGAAAAGTCTCAGGAAGCCCCAGAACCCAGCTTGCTACCAACAAGAAGGAACAACGGGACTGCCTTGGTTTGGAGTTTCCTTGGGCAGCAATGGGGCACAAGTGGGAATAGCTTTCCAAAATGTGGGTGTGCGGCTCAGATCAGGAATATTCCCAATGGCCTTGGTACACCCAGGCCCTGGGGCTTCCCAGGGTTCAGGGCTCCTTCTACACATATCTGTTGTCTCTGCATCTTTTCTGGGCCGGCTGCAGGTAGAGGGTGACAGGGCCAGGAGCTCACAGCCTCTCAAGACCCACAGAGAAGACTGACTCATCGTCCCCATGAATCCATACGACTTTGAGAACTGCCCGTCCTTCCCAGCACAACGAAGTGCGTGAAAGTTGTTCCAACGTTACAAAAATAAAGTGGGAGAGTCACTTGGCTTCCCTGGGACCTAAGATCAAAACAATCTACTTTACAGGGTTACGGTTGGGGTTTCCTGAGCCAGTGCGTGCCTTCAGGGGCTTCAGAAGAGCACACAGTCAGCCCTGCATTATCATTAGCTGTGTGGGCTTTGCATTTTTTATGATTGCATGTTCGAGCGCGTGCACATCTCCTGACAGCCTTTCGTTCATCTAGCCATGCTCTACTGTAAACACATTGCCTGCAGCTGGGGTGGACAGAGCACCCCGGTGTAGACCCCTCTCTGCAACGTGCTGTACCCAGCATGCAGACTGCATGGTCACCACATTCCCCATCCACTTCTGTGCCACAGACATCGAATGGGACATATTTTACAATGTTCCTGCAAGTCCATGATGTCATGTACGATAGAACGCATTATATCATACACACACACACCACAACAGTCTGTGTAATTCTATATTATATGGGCCGCAGAGGCTACAGTATCCTGTGTCTGGATCACATTATGTTGTACACACCCCCAAACTATTCCATCAGTGCATCACCTGCTATCCGATACACATTCTATAACGTTCTGGGTGTGGAACACTTCACACTGCATTCGAATATCCTGCACACATACTGTGTTATATTGTTCACATCTTAAAATATGAATTACACATGCAGCCACCGCACTGTACCCACCTCCTATAATGCTTAGCAGAGGAAACGTGTCATATTTGCACAAACCTCAGGCTATTCTGTGCACAACCGTTACACTGTCCACCCACCTGACATTTTCGTGCCTGCCACACACTACTTGGTGCCTTTCTAGTTCCACGGTTCTCGCCCCTCTGCAAATGGGCACGCATGTGAGAGCACATCTAGTTTGCAGAGAAATACCCCACTTCTTGTGTGCACAGATCATTTTCTGATCGGAGGAGAGGGAATGCCCTATCTCCTCCCAATCCTGATGTGTCTCCCCACAGTGCCCTGCCCCCAGGTTGCATTTTGACCCACAAATGTCCCAGCCCCACCCCTCAGGGCTCCTTACCAATGCCCCCAGGCCAGGTGGTTTCCCTTACTGTCCAACGCCCGCCTGGGGTCTGGGGCCCAGCCCACACACTACCTTGCATTGCCTTTGGACATCGTCTGAAAGGGGTTCGAGGGAGCAGGGCAAGGGAGGCGCTGGCGCTGGCCGGGTGCTAATGCGGAGCTGGGGAGGCAGCGGGCAGGGCGGCTGCCCTCGAGGTGGGTGGTCGGCGGCCGCCTCTGCCCCCGCCCGCGAGGCGGGCCGGGCACAATCCAAGCTGGATCTGGTTCCCTGCTCGGGTTACCGCGAGCTCTCGGCCCCGGCGGCTTCACTTAAGCAATTAGCCAGTAAAAATACCTTGGGCTTGGGGAGTGGGAGACATGGCAGGCATGTCTGTTTTTACACCCCCTCCCCACATTTTGGGATTCCTGGGACTGGCGCTTGGGTGCAGATTTGATTTGGGATGGGGGGTGGTCTTTATGGATCTTTAAGCTAAGAGCCAAAAGCTGCCATATCCCAGTCTGCATTTTCTCCAACTGCCCCTCAAGCTGGGCCCCAGGGGTTTTGTTTGTTTCTGTCTGTTTGGATAGTGTAAGTCTTTCTCTGCACAGTCTTGCCCAATGCTCCCAACAGCCCGAAGAAAAAAGTGCCATTATTCATCCCATTTTTCAGATGAAGAAACTAAGTTACAGCATGGTGATTATAGTTAATAATACTGTATTACATCCTTGTATCTTTTTAAGAGATCTTAAATAATGCTCTGAACACACACACACACACAAATGGTAACTGTGGAGGGATGGAAGTGGCAGCTAACTTTGTGGGCGGGAATCATTTTGCAACATATAAATGTATCAAATCAATACCTTATATACCTTAAACTTACACAACGTTATGTTTCAATTGTATCTCAATAAAGCTGGGGAAAAATAAACACACCAACAACTGCTGCCCCAAAAAAGATGAAACTAAGGCACAAACAGCTCATGTAACATCCCTACATGGTGGAAGCTGCCGTTCAAATGCTGACCATGATTCCAAATCTGCAGGCAGAGGGTCTCTGCCTTGTCTATTGCCGGCCCTTTCATCCTATGGCTGGGGCTTAAATCCCCCGTCCTGCAGTCAAACCTGGGTTTGTATCCTGTCTCTGCAGGGTGACCTAAGACATGGGGTAACCTCGCTGAGCTCCATCTGTAAAGGAAGGGATAATGTTGATCTGGTAGAGGCTTCTGTGAAGATTAAAAAAATATCTTTGGGGTGTTTAACCAGGGTCCTGGGTTCATGGATAAATGGATGGGAGGTCGCAGGTTTGTGGATGTGCTCCCACCCCTGGATGGTGAGTTTAATATGTTTGGTGTAATCTTGAAAATCATTCTACAAATGTCGTAGGTATGCGACTTCTGTGTGTGGGGGGTGGGGGAAGGGTGGGATGTAGTTTTCAACAGTTTGTCAAAGGGATTCGCAGCCCAGAGAAAAGTTAAGAACATCCAAGGGGGGGTGTTAATAAGGTGATGATCAGTATTTAGGCGCAGTCGATAATCCGTAAGTCCTATTAACATTGTGTTTGCAGTTGTTATTATTTTATCACCATTAGTTCTCCAACAGGTCTCTCTGTGCCCTTGGGCCTGGGAAGCCAGGGGCATGCCGGGCCGCAGAACATTTCTAAGCCCTACTCTCAGCCTGCAACAAGGCATCTGGGAGGGTAAAATGCAAGGATAGATTGTCCTTGGGAGGAAAGATGAAGACCTGTTTGCTTAACATCATTGGTTGACTCAGGCCAGGTCTTCACCAGGCCTCAGTTTCCCCACCACAAAAATGTAAGGTCAGGGACCTCTCAGGGGCATCTTGAGAGCCAAGAGCGTAGTCCCTGGGCATATCGAGCGAGCGAGAAGCTCTCCTTTCTATGGCTGTTGTTCTTTCCAGAATTGAGGGGGGTTCACCCCAAATTACAGAGCTGGGAACTCATTCCTCCCCACCCTCCCTCTCCAACCCCCACCTTTATCTCCTGCTGGGGTGGAGATTAGGGGTTGGGAGAGAGCCTCCATCTGCCACATTCCTGAGGCTCCAAGGCCACTTGGCCCCCTCTCCATGGACAGGGTACCTGCTGTCCTTCCCCTGCAGTCTGGTTTGCTGTCAGAATCTGAGGGATAAATGGAGGCGAAGTGGGGCCCGACTCCACACTTCCTGCCCAGGAAGGCAGAAGCTCCTTCACCCCAAAATACACAGGGCCCCCCAAGGGGAGCTGGTGAGAGACAAGGATGTGCAGGAGGGAGGGAGCCTGATCTGGGGGTGAGCCAAGATGAAATCTGCAGCCCCTCCCAACTGGAGAGAGCCTCCGAGGGATGGGGGCTACTGGATAGAGGGCCCCCCAACATCGTGCTCTACAGAGGCCCTCACTTCGGAGGCTCCTGGTCAGTGGAGGAGGAGCGAGAGAAAGGGAGGCGTTCCTATCACTTTCTGGGAGCCGTGGGGAGTGCTGTTCCCGTGGCTGGCTGGTGAGCAGGCAGCCTCCCCCGCTCGCATCTCCTCTAAAAGCCAGATGTGCTCCCAGCAGCTGGCGGTAGCGACCCCTTCGCGGGAGCTTCCCTCCCTGCGCTGCCGGGGCCTCCTTGCCTGCAGCTGCCGTTTGACGGGGTGAAAAAAAGTGATGGAGGAAAAAAATGTGAGAATGCGGGTGTGCATGGACGTGCGCGCGCGTGGAGAGGCTGCGTGAGATTGTGTGTGCGTGTGCAGCTGGCTGTCCTTGGGTGAATGCGCAGTGCAGGAGTGTGTGCACTTAACCGAAAGTGTGTCCTCAGCGGTGGGCAGGCTTGTGCGTCTGTGAGAGGGTGGGGGGCGCCTGAGCTGTGTGCCGGGTGTCCGCTTGGTGGTGGTGGTGGGGGGGGGGAATGTATTGGAGGCGGTGCACGCTGCTCAGTGTGTCTGGTCTGTGGATGCTGGCTGAACTGAGTAAAGTGAGGGTGAGTCTGCCAGTGCGCGTCTACCTGAGCGAAGAAACAACGGACACACAAAGCAATCACGTCCCACACTCACCCTTTCCCTAGGCCGGCTGGGCTGCCTGCGCGCGGAGCCGAGGCCGGGAGAGCCAGGCGGAAGCGCAGCGCAGAAGGTGACTCTCCCGTCTCCGCGAGCGCGGCTCCGCCGGCGAAGGCTGCGATCGCTGGGCAGACAACGCCGGCGAGCCCTCCAGCTTCCTCGCAAGGACATGCCAGGCGCCCCGATGGCGATGAGACGTCTACCGCCAAAGCTGCAGGCGAGCGAACGAGGAGGGGGATTAGCAGGGGACAACGAAGCCAGAGAAACGCGAGAGGCCGGTGGGCTTTGAAAAACGCCGCGGGCCTCGCTCCGAGCCCGGCACACTCCTCTCGCCCCAGTTCGCGCAAGGGCAAGGCGTCTTGGCTCCTCGCGATGACTCGCGAAAATACCCCTCACCTCCCTCCACCCGACTCGGGGCACTGGCGGGAGGCCCAGCCTGGTGCCCCGCAGTCTGCGCGCAAACAGCACTCACCTGGGTCCCTGCGTGCCGCGTTGCGCCCGGCTCCTGCGCTGTACCGTGCTCGGCGCCACCAGCCCCCAACCCTGTCCTAGCCCACACCTCAGTGCTGTGAGGTTGGCGGGGAAGGCGTGCTTGCGAGCCCTCTGCTGTGGGCAGCCAGGCGCGTGAGGGCCGCCGACGCAGACTGTTTTCCGGAACCTGGCCTGGCGCGCAGTGTCAGAGGCCCCCAAGGAGGCGGCAGGCCGAACCCACAGGGGCATTAGGCCAACTCCCCCCGCGCACGCGGAATTCTCTATTATTATTATTAGAGAATCCCTCAGAACATGTTTACATTGCGCCGTATAAACTTCCTGCCAGGGCCTTTACCATCTACGAGAAATCGGAACCTGCTCTTGGAAAGTGGGGACACCGGGGCTGCGGGGCCAAATAGGCGGGTTTTCAGTGAGTGTGTGTGCGTGCGTGTGTGTGTGTGTGTGTGTGTGTGTTTGGCGGGGGGGAGGTTAACTTGGCTACGTGTGGGTTCAGATCCGAGCGGGGCTAATGTATACGTGAGAGTTGGTGCACATTTAAGCGCCTATGGGCCTGCTATGTATGCGTGAATGCATTAGCGGGAACGTACATGTCTGAGAGCCGTGTGCGTGAGTGGAAACGCACGCATGGGTGTGAGTTTGCAAGCCTGAATCTAGTAACTTCCCAGGTTTGCTTGTGCATCAATGCACGCATATGTGTGCACGAGTGCACGAGTGCATGAATGAGTGAATGAGCCAGGCAGCATGTTCCGGGAGCCTGTGCGGTTTTGGTCCCCGCAGGGCCAGCTGTTCTTACTCGCTCCCGCCCGGCCCCGCGGCGCCGGAGACAAAGCGGCAGCGACCCGCCCTGCGCTTTCGTTTTCCGCCCGCGCTCGGCTCCGGTGGCTGCCTGCCTGCTCGCGCGCTGCTGGGCGAGTCCGAAGTCCCGGGCGCCGCGCAGTCCTTCCCGGGGCGGGGAGAGTGGGGAGGCGGTCCCTCACGGGAACCTACGCCTGCTGGCCGCGGGAACCCGAGCCGGCTGTGCCCACGATGGCCACGACCCGGCGTCCGCTGCCGCCACTGCAGTTGCGATTTGCCACGGGTCTGTACTCGTCGGGGAAGGCCGAGGACCCGGGGTGCGTTTCCCGCCGCGCGGCCCGGGCAGGGAAGGCGGGGGCCTGTCCGCAGCGGGGCTAAACCGCAGGCTGTGGGGGCATTAGCACTTGCTCGCCAGGTTGGTGGAGGCGGGGCGGGTTGTTTCGGCAGCCGCTGGGCGGTGGGGGTGGGGGCCCTTTAAGCGCCCACCAGCGCGGGGGCCGGAGGGGGGCAGAGAGGGGAGGGAACTCTTGGAGGGTCTTACGCCGGCCCCGGAGACGCGGCCGAGAGAAGATGCAGTGAGGGCGGCCTCTGCAGGAGTCGTGGAGCCGAGCGCTGCGGGTGGCGGGGACCAAGCGCTGCTCCCCGCGGGGTCTCACGGCCGCAGGCCCTAGAGGTGGTGCTTCCCCCCCAAAAAATCGTTGGGGGTGGGGGCTGCCTCGCGGCCTCCGCCCTTGCTGCAAAGAGGCTGCCCTCAGCCTTCGCTCCGCTCCTTCCCTTGTGGGAGGGCGAGAGGGAAAGAGGGAGGAGAGAGAGGTGGGGGAGGAGAGAGCTGGAGAGAGAGAGGGGGGCTCTGCGCCAACCGCCGGCCGATCCAGCAGCAACTCCGGGAGGACTGGCGGGCAGGCGGGGGAGGGTGCGCCCAGGCTCGCTCGGGAGAAGTGGCCGCCGATGACGGCAGAGGTGCAGCCTGCCCCGCGCGCGCAGCCCCCTCCCCCCCGCCCTCCTCCCCCCCCTTCTCGTCTTCCTCCTCCTCCTCCTCCTCCCCGCTCGTCCGCGGCGCAGAGCAGCGGCGGCAGCGGCGGCGGCAGCAGCCACCCGATGTCTTCGGCACCCGAGAAACAGCAGCCACCGCACGGCGGCGGCGTTGGCGGCGGCGGGGGAGGCGGCGCGGCCATGGACCCCGCGTCGACCGGCCCGTCCAAGGCCAAGAAGACGAACGCCGGCATCCGGCGCCCGGAGAAGCCGCCCTACTCGTACATCGCGCTCATCGTCATGGCCATCCAGAGCTCGCCCACCAAACGCCTGACGCTCAGCGAGATCTACCAGTTCCTGCAGAGCCGCTTCCCCTTCTTCCGCGGCTCCTACCAGGGCTGGAAGAACTCGGTTCGCCACAACCTCTCGCTCAACGAGTGCTTCATCAAGCTGCCCAAGGGCCTCGGGCGGCCGGGCAAGGGCCACTACTGGACCATCGACCCGGCCAGCGAGTTCATGTTCGAGGAGGGTTCCTTTCGGCGGCGGCCGCGCGGCTTCCGAAGGAAATGCCAGGCACTCAAGCCCATGTACAGCATGATGAACGGGCTGGGCTTCAACCACCTCCCGGACACCTATGGCTTCCAGAGCTCAGCCGGCGGCCTCTCGTGCCCGCCCAACAGCTTGGCGCTCGAGGGCGGCCTGGGCATGATGAATGGCCACTTGCCGGGCAACGTGGACGGCATGGCTTTGCCCAGCCACTCGGTGCCCCACCTGCCCGCCAACGGCGGCCACTCGTACATGGGCAGCTGCGGCAGTGCGGCGGCAGGCGAGTACCCGCACCACGACAGCTCAGTGCCCGCCTCCCCGCTGCTGCCTGCTGCCGGTGGGGTCATGGAGCCACACGCCGTCTACTCGGGCTCCGCAGCCGCTTGGCCACCGTCGGCTTCCGCGGCACTCAACAGCGGCGCCTCCTACATCAAACAGCAGCCCCTGTCCCCCTGCAATCCCTCGGCCAACCCCCTGTCCGGCAGCCTCTCCACGCACTCCCTGGACCAGCCCTATCTGCACCAGAACAGTCACAACGCCCCAGCTGAGCTGCAAGGTGAGTGGGGGAGGCTGGGCTGCGGTGGTTCTAATCCCGGGGAAGTCGGGATATTTGTGAATACACTGCGCCGGACCCAGCCCCCCAAATTGCTGACCGCCCTGGGCAAGAGCCTACAGCCACTTCTGTGGGGTGCCAACCCCAACACTGCTGTGTCTCTCAGTCCCACCTATCCCTGTTTGAGGGATGAGTGCAGCTTGGTCTCCCAATTTGCACCAATATGTCGTTTCTCCTTTTCTGTTCCAACTCCAGGCTGCTGGACGCCCAGAGCCTGACCAGGTAGGCCCTGTCCCCACCAAAAAGACTCAGACACGTATATTCTAAGACCTTTCTGGTCCCTTAGGCCTCCTTCTGCCTCGGCAAATTCCCAGGATTGAGCTGGGGCCAAGCCCTGGCCAGCTGGCTCACCCTCCTGGGGTGGTCACTCAGAAAGCTACTGAAAGAGCTGCCTCTGCTCCTTGCCTGGGCGGATCGGAAGAGTTAGGCCCAAAGCCGCCTGCGCCTGGCGCTGAGAGGCTCAGGGCCCCAGCCCTTTAGGGAACCAGGCCTGGCCATGGGAACGTTGAGTTGGGGGCATTTTGTGATGACAGAGGAGGAGAGGGGCTGTGGCCACGACCAGAGCAAGGGTCAGAGTTGCAGACCTCACAGACTCTTTGTTTCTCAGGATCCAGGTTTTCAGGTCTCCAGGTATCCCTTCCCCAACCCTCTGAGAAAGACCATACAGAACAATCTTTCCTCCTGAACTCCCGGTCTCAGCACCCACCAGCAGCCTTCTGGGCCTAGTTCTGGAAAGAGCATGGAGTTAGCTAAGTGGGGCCTGTCAGGGTCAGCTGTCAGCAGCCTGCCAGAGGCAGAAGCTCCGGCCTGGAGGCTGGAAGGCCGCTTCTCTGTGGGAGCTGGGGGTCACCCTGCTTGGACTGCTTCAAACTCCTGGGCTCCAGCTGCCCCAGGTGCCCTGTTCTCCAAGGGGCACTTCCTCTGGAGAAGCCACCGTTTGCCCCTGTAATGGCCTGCGCCTGTCTCTCAATGCACTGAGGCCTCCAGAGCCTTTGGGGTTGGGAAGTGGCAGCCCCGGCGGCAGGCCTCAGGCTGTCCAGGAGGTGGAGGCCACTAGGGCCCTCCCTGGCGTCTGCTTGCTCCTCTCGGCCGCCCTCACCCCTTCCTCATCGGCATCCAGAAGCCCCCGGTCCTGGGCTCAGTGTCCAAGGTTGGAGACGCCCAGGCGGCGGGTGCTCCCGGGAGCCGGGATGGTTGCCTCGTCCCGGGATCTTCCTCTGGAGCACAAAGCGTGGCCCAACCTGGGGTCGGGAACTCGGAGGGGAGTCTGGGTGCGGCTGGTAGAGTGTGGGGAAGGGAGGGCCCTGCGTCCCCTGGGCAGTGGGCAGCCCTGTGTCTCTACCTTGAACTCTGGCCCCTGGCACTTACTCTTTACTTCTCCCTGTCACCTCCCTCACAGGCATCCCTCGGTATCACTCGCAGTCGCCCAGCATGTGTGACCGAAAGGAGTTTGTCTTCTCTTTCAACACCATGGCGTCCTCGTCCATGCACTCCGCTGGCGGTGGCTCCTACTACCACCAGCAGGTCACCTACCAAGATATCAAGCCTTGTGTGATGTGAGGCCGAAGCCCACGGGGCCCTCTGGGCAAGGGCCACACGGCACAGGGACCCCGGAACCCATCGCAAGAAACTGCTTTATTCTCGAGGTATAACCGTTGGCAGAAGAAAAGGGTTTGACTCCTCCCCAATCGGATTATTTGGAAAGGAATCCCCATGGCAGAGACACCGCTCGGTGGGGCACAGTGGTCGGCACCTCCTCCCCTACTCCCTCGAAAAATTTTAAAAATGGTGGCGGTAGGGCCTGATCTGACTACAGCTGTTGGTAAATAAATATCTATTTTTGATCCAATTGAAACCGGCTGAGAAGGTGCTGTGTTGGGGGAAAACCCTCAACATCCAAACAAAAATTCTGCTGAGGTCTCTCCCCTCTCTTCCCCTCCAATGGAAAAAGCGGGGGAGATTTTTTTTTTTTAGAAGGCAAACATATGAGACCATCATTATCAAATACTTTTATTTTTGGGTTGAGTATTTATCGTTTTATTTTTAATTTTTAATTTTTTTTTTTTGGAAAGAATGTCTTGGAATGCGCAAGTCTCTTGTTAGAGCTGTCTTTTGCAGGGAAGGGGGGGCACGAAATCGCGTTCTCCCTCCCGACCTCAGAAGCCCTCCATCAACCACAGGTGGATCTTTGTGCGGACAACTTGCATTTCTGAAGCCACTGTTCGTCTTTAAAAAAAAAGAAACTAGATGGAGCCCAGAAGTGAGCGGCTCTCCCGGCCTCTGCCACCCCCCGCCGCCTTCCTCTTCTTCCTTCTCTTTTTGGTTTTGTTTCGAATTTTATTTGGGCTTTTTTTGGTGGGTGTTTTTCTCACGAGACCCGGCCGTTTCCTGACCTCTACTGTAAACTTTCTTGTGCGCGAGCAAGGCGAACACAGCGCGACGCGGGGACTGAGAAGGCCTGGCGAGCGCGCCAATTCAGGATTGCGGTGACGCAGAAAGGTTAAGGCACTTTTTAAAACTATAGCAAGGCTCATCCTGTTATTTATTCTTTCTTTCCCTAATAACCGAAACACCGCATAGGCTCCTCCGTTTATTAGTATTAATGGTGTAACTTTGTTGGCAATATTTGCCGCGTAGAATTTTTTTTAGCTATCCATTGTAAATTTGAAACAAAGTCCGAAACAAATTTCCATATGTTTTATATAAATATATATATAAAATGAAGGACCACCCTCCTTTTTTTCTAGTATTTTGGCTGCTGGGGTGCAGCGTTTGTGACACGTATTTTAAATTTCCTTCTGCACTGTATAAAATGACAATTTGAGGATGTTTTGCCTTTTGTGTATTTTTTCCAAAAAAAGAACAAAAATAAAAATGTATAACATTTGTATATGGCCTTAACATTGTATCAACTAGAAATAAAATCGCATGAGTATTTTATTGGGATTGCAGAATATCTTCCAAACCCCCAAATACAGACAGAAACCCGCTTGGGATAGCTCGCCTTTTTTCTTGTATTTAAAATATGGGTGATTCTGAATACCTTTTTTCTTTTTCATTTTCATTTTTTGGCTAATCCTCCTCTTTTCACTCTTCATTTCACATTGAAGTGAAATCTGGACGTGAGTAACTATTTTTCTTGGCTACTGTTTTTTAAGAAGAGCCCTCTGCCCCTCTAAATGTCATTTCTCTTTTTAAAGAAATAATCAAACGTTTAAAGAAAAACTATCGTCCTCCTCCCAGGGAAGACCATAGATATGTAAAAATATATAAAAATTATATTTTTACTTTTTTCCCATTCCAAAACCAATGAGAGTTTTGAGTTTCAGACTTTACTGTTCCAATATTCTATCTGTTATAAATCATGAAAGAACTCTAAGTTTTTTGGTAGGTTTTTTTTTTTTGGGGGGGTGCCCTACACTTGGTTTTCCCCCAATCAAGGAGTGAGTAAAATTTGTGCAAAAAAGGGCTGTTGGTGGGAAAGCAAGGTGACAGGCCCGTTTCCAATCCTGTAAGCAACATTTCCTCCTAAATCATTAGGGGCAAAAAAACATTTTTAAAAACCTGTATCTACTGCTAATCACCCTCTTTCTATTCCCATCCCCGCTATTTGGGAAAACAAACACAATAAAGTCGCATTGTTGGTGCGGCCTTTCAAGACCCACCGCAGTTTCTCTGAACCTGGTTCTTCTCAAATTTGACATTTTGGACGTGAGGGTAATTTCTCCGGTGCTCTGTTACATCAAAATTATCAATAAACTCCCCCGGGCAATTAATGTCCCAAACTAACAGCTGTCTATAAAACCGAGATAAAATGGACAGGAAAAGGCCGGCGACTCCATCCCTCGGGGTCTCCGGCGGGCCGAAGCAACCGGCCAGGGTCTGCTGGACGAAGCGCGCTGTCGCCCGCACGCGCCTGGCTCGGCGCTCCGGGCGTAGGTTCTGAGCGGACGGAGAAGGCACTGTGCTCTGTAGGCGAGGCCACCTCTCGGCATCCGCTGCCTCCCCCCGGTGCCCAGGAAAACAGGCCAGAGAAAAGCCCCCAGGCCTCCAGCGCGGGAATATCGCGTTCGCTCTCACCCAGACAACCTCCGCAGGCAACAGCGGGCCTCTTCCTCCCTCCGTCGGAGACTGCGCCCCAATTAGGTCCAAGGCTCCGGGGAAATGGGGCTGATTAGGAGAAACTCAATGCCAGCCCAGCCGGCGCGCTCCCTGGTCTCCTCGTGCAGCGTCTCCAGCTCTGGTCCTCTCGCTTGGCCCCTTGGCGCGCCAGAGGCCTCGCTGCGCCCCGGTTGCGCGTGGCTTTGGCGCCGCTGCTGTATCAGAGCCCCGGACGGCGGCGAACCCTGGCCGGTTTTCATCTCCCTAGTGGCGCCTGCATTTCTGCAGTATCTCCCAGCGCACCCACATCCAGGCTGCAGGAAAACGGGCTCGGGGAGCCCTGGGATGGGCATGGCTGCTGTCTCCGGGCTTGACCCGGGGCCTGGGGATGACCGAAAAATTCAGTCTTCCCAGCGAGGAGAGTTTGGCTTCTGACAAACCCGAAAGGATCAGATTCCGCAGGCAAAATTGCCTCCACACCGACGCCCGCGATTTCACACCGCTGCCTCCGCCGCTGTTGCTGCACGGAGACCAAACTTGATTGGGTGGGGGACACAGGAGCCGCGGGGCTCCGAGCTCCCACCGCCGTGAGCTATGATAAAAGTGTGCCTGTCAAGTGCAAGTTACAAGCTTAAAATGTAAAGGCCCTCCTGAGTCTGGTGCGGAATCACTCGCCCTGCGTGCATAAATGGGAATCGTTCTAGTTAGTGTAGGGTCATCCTCCATAGAATTAATTCAAAAATTTTGCGCATACCTTTAGGGGCTTTGTCTTGGAACAGCGCAGTCCATTACTACATACATTTAACAGCCCTAAATGTATGTAATAATAAAAGGTACAGAGGCAGGGAAATGGCAAGAATGTATGCGAAAGGGTTTCTGTTCGTGGATCCAAAATCCCGCAGATGCCGCATTTCTAGAGCAGGCTGATGCCCTGGGCATATCCGAGACTCAGCAGCACGCCCATTGCACTCCCCTGGCAGCAGAAGCGCCTTGGCGCGGCCTCTGGGCTCCCTAGCCCCAGGCAGGCGAGAACTGAAGCCCGGGAGGCCCCTGGAGCTCGCTCCCAGGGCCAGGTAGGTCGAGAAGCACGGGGAGGCTGGAAGGTGCTCAGGGTGTGCGCTTCTGATGGAAAAGTGTATGGCCCACGGAGGTCCACTATGTCCCAATGTTTTTTTTCCCTTTGGGACTGGAGTGCCAGGGACGGTAAGGGGGGTGATGGCACATGAATGCCTGGCTACCTACCTGCCTGCAAGGGGCCCAGTAGCAGGCAGTTCTCCCTAGGTGGTGGAAAGATGCTCTGCCACCACCTGACCACAACCACTCAAGTCACCTTGGAGCCTGGGTTTTCTCATCTCTAATAATACTGTTCTCCCAGACCTATGGGTGTGTGTGGGGGGGTGGGGGCAGCGGTGGCACCCATAGGAGTGGCCATGTGACCCCAGCATGTCTCACTTTCCTCCTGGAGAGATCTGGTGGTGTGTAGGTGTGAGCAGGTGGGGTGGGTGGTATAGGAGGTGCAAGAATCCATATGTTACAAAGCCTCCTGCTCAGGGACTTCCGTTGAGCACCCAGTTTGTGAACCGCTGAATTCCTCATCTCCTGCAATGACTCACTTGGATGCTGTTACCCTCCCCAGGCAGAAGGATGACATCCCATGTGGCTCAAGAGATGGAATTTTGACAGCGGGGTTGGTCCTGGGGCTCTGACACGGATCTGTCCCCAGATCTCCTAACCTCCCAGGCAGAAGGCCCCTGAGCTTCCTGATGGTGGCTTCACTTCTGATGGTGGTTCTCAGACTGCCACCCCAGAATCTTCCTCATCAGAAATACGTGGGTGGTCTGCTCAAACTGCAGATTTTGGAGTGGGGCAGGGTGCCTAGGGCCACTAGATTAGAATCCGTGGAGGGGTTTCCCAGGAATCCACAGTCTTCACAGATTTCCAAGTGGTCCTGGTGAGGTGCTAACGTTTACTCTCCACTCTCCTCCAGTGTTTTCTGGGCTCCCAAGAAAACCTCCCGCAGGCATCTCACCGTGGCCTCTGCTGCCCCCTCCCGCCCAGCAACCCAGGGCAGTCTAAAAAGTAGCTGTCTGAGAGCCGGTGGAGCCTAGCAAGCGGATACACATGCAGCTAATGCTTATGAGGCATACCATATGCTGGCCAGCGGCGACCCCTCTTCACACATGCCATCTCAGGTCACCTCAGCAGACCTCAGGCAGGTCTTATTACTACTCCCGCTTCCTAGATGCAGAAACGGAGCTAGGACAGGTTAGGGGACTTGCCCCAGACATTGCTGGTAAGAAGTAGAATTGAAACTCAGACCCAGGATTGTCTGACCCAAAACCCATGTCCCCCTAAACATTGTGGTATGTGGTGATAGGACACCCATTTTCCTCCAGCCACTGGGCCTAGTGAAAAAAAAAAGAGGGAAACTGAAGGGTGGTCCATGATCCAGCTTCTGCCGGTTGCCAGCTTCTGCTGGGGAGATGGCAGTAGACGGGGCCCCATAGGGGTCTGAGGTCTCTAAACACAGCTCCTTTCACACCCTTCGATACCTTCAAACTATGGGGGGTTCATGCAGATGAGGTGGGGAGACTGGCACAGCGGCCCAGAGCAGATCCGTGCGTTCACCTCCTCTTTAGGACAGTGGACTTAGCTTTCATGGGCTTATACCATGGCCCCTCACGAGAGCTCCCTTGACTTCCTTGAGCCCCCTTAGTCCAGTGGAGAAAAACTCAAACAAAAGTTGAAGCTTACAGCGAGTGAGGCCAGCTTGGTTGGCACGTGTAGCTGTGCCTCCCTGCTCTGTTTCTGGGATCTCCTGGGCATCAATATCTCGGGGTTCTAGACTATTTTAAGGAGAATGGCCCTTGTTTGGTGTTTCCTGCAGGCACATCCTGGGGCAGAGCTCCGCTGGGCAAGTGGCGTGGCCAATAGGCTGGACAGTCAGGAAAAGGCCACGCCCATTCACAATGGGACACTGATTTATTGTAGGACTGAGGCAAATCCTGGGCCTCTAACAGTTATATTATGTGCTTTGGGGATGGGCAGAAGAAGAGGGACAACGCTTTGCAATTGTCAAATATTATTGGCATACAGGAACAGGACAAAGAAAAAGCCACCACAGATTCATTCAGTCAAGAGACACCAAGCACCTACTATGTGTCTGCCATTGGGCTAGATTCAGTGGCGGACACACCCCTGTCATCATGGGTTGACCGACAAGTGCACTGTTTCCAGCTTTTTCTAGCACTAGAATACTGGTGTGTGTGTATGTGTGTGTGTGTGTGTGGGGATTCACATCCACATCCTAAAGAAATGACATCACCAAGGGCAGGGCCACCTGAGTCAAAGCAGAAAGCTGGCACTGTTCAAGGCCGCAGTGTGAACATGGTCACCAAGGTGCCCCCTCCAGCTCTTATAGTGTAGGCTGTCTTCTGGGGACGTAGAAAGTGAGCCTGACCAGAATGGATGAAGTCGCTTGGGCCAGGTATAGGCCACACCCATGTCTTATTTCCTACAATGCTTTGCGTCAGCAGGATGGAAATGCAGGGAGAAACTTTGCAGTTGGGCAGTGGTGACAAGCCCCTCTGAGCATCTTATTAAACTAGCGATATCGTAGCAGGGAGGAGGCTCAGACCACACATCCCACTGTGTCCAGGGTTTATGGTCCTTAGATGTCCCCCGGAAAGGGATAAAAATGTTTGTGTTTGGAAATTTCCCCCAAAGGAAGCCATAGATCAACATACTGTTTTCACGTGGTCACGGCTTGTGTGAGGCAGGGAGGGCGGGGCCACTCCTGACGACCCACCCAAGGCATTTCACCACCTGGCTGTTCTCTGTGAGGCAGCAGCGCCACCTGCTGTCTTCTTTGAAGTTTGTGTTGGGACAACAGCAAACTTACTACAAATAAACCCCACCAAGGAAAACTGATTTCACCTGAACATGGACAGCTGACAATGTGCACAGATGAACCTGATTTTGGTGTTTCAGGCCTATTGACCTTTGTTAATGGGTAGCTGGCTTTTTGGGGGAGAGGGTCAAACTAAATTAGTCTTTTCCTAATTATACAAACGATAGGGCTTATTTAAACTAAAATAAATAAACCTTAGAAAAGTGAAAAGAAAGCAAACCGCTTCAAACCCCGCCCCGGAGACAGCTGTGTGTGTCCCAGGAGATGTCCCCCTGCACACACAGAGACCCTGCCGTTCCTGGAGAAGCAGATAGCACACGTAGTGGTGGGGAGTGTGGGAGTTCAAGTCCTGACTCCACTTCCTAACTTTGCAAGCTTCGGCAGGTGCTTCTCCTCTGCATGCCTCAGTTCCCAGTCTATAAAACGGGAATGATGGCAGGAGCACCTCTCTCAAAGCATTGTTGTGAGGCTTGAGTTAAAATCTATGAATGGCTTACAGGTGAAACTGAGGCACAGAGAGGGTAAGCACTTTGCCCTAGGACACATAGCAAGTACACGTCAGAGCTGAATTTAATGCATACCCTGGTGTGCAGGCTTCAACACCATGTCTCTCAACCATTAATCGTCTTTCTGGTGTCCCGACAAGTCACCAGGGTTGCCAATGACCCCTGAGGCCCTGTTGGTGGTCAAGAGGTGAGCCATCCATGTTTCCCCAGAAGACAGGCTTCTCCTGTGCTGACTAGGAGGGATCCTGGGGCTAAGGCCAGCTTTGCTGTGTGACCTTAGCAATTCATGTAACCTCTCTGAGCCACGTCTGTCTCACCTGGAAAATGTAATAGTAGCTGCTTCGTGGGGTTCTTCTAAGGGTTAAGTGAGTTAATCCACCCTCCTTCCGAAGTGAGGAGGGATGTTTAATTTGCTCACAACTCAGCACTTCAGGACCTGAGTTTATTGCTTCCAAACCATCCAAAGTGCAAAATGTCCACATTACATGGTCACATGTCAACTCCCATTTTAACCTTTGTGATTTATGGACATAGAAAATAAAGGGGTCCATTCACAGGAAGAAATCCTGCCCAGTTAGAGGAACAGGAGTGTGGGTTCCACTATTTAGAAGTCTCTGCTGGTTTGAAAACGCGCCCAGGCGGTCTCCGGTGAAAACCTGGGATGACGACGAAGACTGGCAAAGCCATCAGGATTCATGGGGGGAGTGTGGAATGGGGGACCAGCGGGGCTCTGCCACACACCAGGGAACAAGCCACCACAACTCAGCGCCTCAGTTTCCTCATTTACAGATGCAATAAAATACAGGGCTATTTCAAGCAAAAAGGCAAGTCTGAACCAGTGCCTGTCACATGGTGGGCTTCCAGCAGGGGTAGCTATTTAGAGATGTACGGACCAGAATTGAAGGGAGTAGGATAGACGCAACATAGACTGGACGAAAAACACTGCCCTGTCTGGAGACTCTCCTGCAGGCTTCTGAACTCAGCAGACCGGGGCCCCAAGGGCATCTCTGCCACCGGCATTCCATGTGCCTTGGGGAAATCACCCCACTCCTGCACTCTTCTAGAAAAATGCCACTGGCTTGTCTGCCTCTTTCTACCTTAGGTGGCAAGGTGAAGACAATCCACCGTGAAGGAAGACACATGAATAATTCTGGCTTCATCTATGAGCTGCTCTTGACTTTGCTACCAACTAGATGGGAGACTGTGGGTAAGTCCATTCTTCTCTCTGTACCTTGGTTATGTCTGTGAAATAGGGACGTCCCTCAAACGTGATTATAAGGAGTAAGTGAAATTATGCAATTGTGTTAGTGTGGACAATTCATACTTATATATCTTTAACAATACATACGTATATATAAATGCATCATATAATTTACTATAAATATCATTATAATATAAATGAAATTATGTGATTGTTAGAGGAAAAAATCCCCCTTTTTTGTGGGGGGTAGTTTTGTTCTCACCCGCTTATTTGTCATCTTGTGTCATAATCAGCTTCTTTCTCCTGATGTGGTGTCTGGAGTGAGGTGTGCGTGGGTCACCAGATGAGAACTAGAGAGTCCAAATGATGTCAAAGGACAAAGTGGGGACAAAGCGACAGACGTGGTGGGCAGGACTGTTCCCCTGGAGGGGAGGCGAGGAGGGCAGACTGCTGAGCCCTGGCTTAGGGCCTGTTGGCTGGGATGGGGAGGATGGGTGCAAACAGTGCCATCCTTGCTCATCTGCTGGTAGAGGGAGTAATAGAGAGAAACAACTCTTACTTGGGGGTAGAGATCAGGGGCCAAGTACCAACTGTCCTTCTGCCTGGGTTTGGACAAGTCCCTTAAGCCCTCGAGCACAGCCTTGTTTATTTGTACTTGTCATACATTAGTTCACAAGGTAAGGAGTTCTTATTCCAAGGCTGAACTGTAGCCCCGTGGGATGTGCAGTCCTGACCTTAGGGAGCCTTCAAGCCCTGCGGGGCCTGGGTGTGAAAAGTTGTGTGCAGAAGTGGAAAGGGCACTGGTTTAGGAGCAATGATCTCTATGAAGCTCAGCTCAGCTCTGCCGGAGCTGGCTGTGGGACTGGGCAGGCGGAATCACTTGCCCCGAGTGGCGTCAGTCTTCTCATTTGCAAAAATGGGGAGAGCACTGTTTTCCCACTTCGCAGGGCTGGGGCAGTGTGTGCTGGGGCCTGGTCCACAGGGAACACGTGATGCACTGGCAAGTCCACCTTGGGAGCCAGACTCCAAGAGCTAGGGTGGACGCGCTCACCGTGTGTGTGTGTGTGTGTGTGTGTGTGTGTGTGTGTGTGTGTGTGAGCATAACCCCGAAGCACTGCCCTGAGCATTCCAGAGACTGATGTGAGACGTGGGAGACAAATATGTAAAGATTTGTCCCAGCTGTCATTCCAAAACCAATTTCGGTAAAATTAATACTAAATAAAATCACGTATGTGTAATGACAGACATTAGAAAAAAAAACAACACATGGAAATCACAATGCTTCTTTAAGGTGGTGGTGGGGTTACTCTTTTTCTTGATATTTTCTAAACGTTCTATAGTCTTATTTTTTAGAATTCTTTTGCAAGCTTTATATTTTAATCACTTTGCAGCATGGTGGGAATCCTATGTAAAGAATTCTTTTCAACAGACGGTAGAACTGGGTCTGTCAATCCAATACTTGGAATGAAGAACAAGAGGTTTAGAGGTGCTTATTCTAACCAACCACTACTCTTTATCTTACTGAGAAAACAGCTGGGAACCACTTACGTCATTCAGATGACTTCACGTGCAGAAACCAGCTATTGAAAAACCCTGCAGAATGTCAACAGAGAGCCCTGGAACTTCAACGTCTGCAACACAGCAGTGCTGCTCCGCCAGGCAGTGCTGAAGCATTGGCAAAAAGGTGCCTGGATTCAGCCGTGTGTCCCTCCTGTTTTCTTGGGCAACATAGTGGAATTTAGGGGAAATCTGTGGAAGGAAATAAAGGTGGAAGAGACTGGACAGCAAGGAATTTGGGTTTCCTCCTGACAGTGAAAACTCTTTTCCAGATGCTGAAACTGGATTGTCCTATCAACTTTCCTCCCACTTTATGACATGAATTGGGTGACTGTTTTCCAACTCCACAGAGGCAAAGAGGCAAACATCTTCCGTGTTGATGGCTTTATCGACTCCATTTAGGGGGCAGCTGGATGTGTTGGCCATAGTTTTAGAGAGAGGTAAGGTTTGTTGCATTTGGCAGCATTGAAAAGAACAATACTAAATAACTGCATGAAGCACACTAGTCAATCTTCCTACTTGGAGAAGGGTCTTCAGATAGCTCAACCTGGGGCTCACTTGGATTCTGCGCCACTCAAAAATCTGAGATTCCAAGGGCGAACAAAGGAATAAATTCCTCCCTAAATTCAGGGTCTTGCTTATGCAGCCCTTTTCTATCCCAGTGTTATAAAACATTCTCTTATCTCTAAATTCTTGCATATTTCTTTTTATGTCTAGGTATTTAATTAGCCTGGAATTTATTTTTGTGTGGTATGAAATCCAAGTTGCTCTATTCACCCATCAAAACAACAGTCAGTAGCTCTCATTCCATTTCTTAAGAAGCAAATCCTTTTAAGGGCGAGTGGGGGGAACCCTTTGAAATTATTCTGATGTTCTAGATTCCCCACTTGCTTCAAAACTTTCTATTCCGTTCCACTGAGGTGCCTATTCCCTGGTACCATACTGCTTTACGTACTGACACTTGAAATAGGTTTTAATACCCAGAAGCTAAATCCCTATTCCTTACTCTTGACTCTTCTTGAGCGTCGACAATCCACCTTATCGAGTTCCATGAAAACGTCCAGTTGGGATTTTGCCATGTATAGAATGTCTTAATGTAGGGAGAAATAAATGGCTTTATAATATTGAACCCTTCCATCTAGAACATAGCATGTCTCTTCATTTAGATCTTTCATCGTTTTCAGGGAAGTTTTATAATTTTATCCATACGAGGCCTGGACTGTTCACTAGACATACTCCTAAGCACTTAATAGTTTTCGGTGCTATTGCATTAAAAACAAAGTTTTCAATGAGTTACTGACACTGTTTGGGAAGGTCACTGATCTGTATGCTTCCCTTGTTTTGGATTTTGAGGATTTTTCAACATGAAGTCAAATCTTTCTTTAGCTGAAGAAAGTGTTAATTTGATTATTTCCTCCATTGTTTCATACTTTCCATCTCTATCCCCTTTGCAATGGTTTCAGGAAGAATCGTGTGACTTAATCTTTCAACTAATTGTATCTGTGTCTATCCTGCTTTCAGTGTGACTGTTAAGTTTATTTCACAGTGTTTTTCATTTCTAAGAATTGCTTTTTTTCCCTTGCCAGTGTATTCTCCTTTTAATGGACACGATGGCCTTCTAGGCACTATCTGATTCCTGTACTGACATTTCCACAGGCGTTAGGTAGTTTCAAAATACCTAACGGACTTTCCTCAAGTGACTGGTGATTCTTCATCGTCTGCTCAGAGCTGTAGATGAGGGTCCAGGTTCCCCACTGCCGGTAATATTCCTGTCTCCAGGCAGGAATCCCGTTACGGGCTTTTATATATATATATACATATCGGTTATAGACGTCTGTGCTGTGACACTGCGTTCTGCAGCTGAGGGGAGCCCTTCCATGTCTTGGAATGTTCGTATGTTGGTGTGGGTGGGCTTCCTTTCTTTCCATGTATGGGCTGCTGCTTGTCACTGTCTCTTCTCCGGTCCTCTTGCCTTCTTGCTCACTTTCTTCTCTTGTCTGGACACCACATCTTCTCACTTAATGCCAATATTATAATCACACGTATTTTTTTTTTTTTTAATCTTTACCCATCCTTGCTTAACTCTTCATTTCTGCCTACTTCCAGCAAGCTCTCTTTTGGGTATCCTGACCTACCCCACGGGGCTTTTAATTTTAGAGCTCAGGATTTTCTGGGTTCTTCGAGATCAGCGCAGCAAAGGTAAAACATGGACACAAATTTTTCATAGAAAAATGGAAACTGTGTTCTCAAATGTTTCAGGAGTACAGAGCAGACGTTGCTTGACATGTACTTCTGTTTCCTGGAGTAAATCTTTGTCATGAATGCTCTTCCTTCACATCTCAGGTGTCAGATCCTTTTACTTTGAGTTTTTGAAAGGCCTCATGCTGATCTGTTTTCTATTTATTCAACTGTATTCAGAGTGTGTATTTCCCAGAAACTGGCTAAGTGGGTTCTCGTTAGGTGCCGCTTTTTGACTGGTGGGCGGTCACAGATTTCCTCCCAGATCTCCACGGGAGGGACCGTTTCCAGTTCCACGATGGAGTCATCTGAGGACGGGGAGGAGCCCGGCCACGGCTCAGCAGGCAGGGGGACACAGATGATGTGTGCCTTCTTCTGTCTCAGGGGAAGCCCCTGGTCAAGGATTCCCCTCTGGAGCAGAGATGGCTGCTTCTGACACTCGTACACATGCTCTCCAGCAAGCTCCGTGCCGTGGTCACCGTGTCCACTTCCACCAGGTCTCGGCACCCATGACGACGTTGTCACCTGGGAAACGGCTCCAGGGCCATCACGCCACTGCTGAAACCCCTGAGGGCTGGGGCCTGCGGCTGGTGCTGCCTGGGACCCTTGCTCTCAATGCAAGGGCATGACAGGACCTCTGGGTCAGTCCTGAGTTCTGCCCCCGTCGGAGCTGCTTTTCCCGTCTGAGAGGCCATCAGGGGGGTCTCGGGGCGGCGGGGCCCTCCACAGGGAACACACGATTCGTGAGCACTTGCTATGTGCAGATCACACACTTCTGATGCATTATTTCATCCAACCTCACCCATCTTGGGGGAGGGTGTATTATCACTGTGCCCATTTGTAGAGGATCAAATGGAAGTTCAGAGATAAGGAACTGCCGTGGCACACCGTACCAAACACTGGCAAAACTGATGCTCCTACCAAATCTGTTTGACTTGGAAGCTCACGTTAGCTGTGTTTTAAAACTGCACAAAAGACAGGAAATAAATAAAGGGTGACGTCAAGGCTGCTTAAATGGTGGGGTGATGGGTGACACCCTTTTACCTGTTATTCCAATAGTTCCAGAATGGCTGTTTACTTTTACAAACAGAAAAAAAATCTAAGGGACAGTGATCGGGAACCTCAAAAGAAACAGAATGGCAGAAATGGTCAGGGCTTAGAAATGAATGAGTTTGACCCTTTTGCGCTAAAGATGAGGAAGCTCAAACCTGGACAGGCTACAGGACTTGCCGACAGCACAGGAAATGTAAGCAGAGCCCCCAGTGGAACGTGCACGTCTGGGCACCGAAGGTCCACTGCTCACTATGTGAGTTTCTGGAAACTGTGTAGCTGCAGATTTGGCATGAGCCAAATCCACTGGCAAAGCACACCGCCATTTAGGAAAATACAGGATGGGACACGCAAATCACAACAGCTCCACTTAAAAGGCGTCCATATCTTCTCAGCACCTTGTCAAGGGGTCATTTTCCATTATTTCCCCTTACCATTATGTGAATTACATGATTATTATCCTGACAAGTCCTCAAGAGTCTTGGGAACAAAAAGCTGGGTCACTGAGCACTTGCCTTATAATCTGAGTGGTCTTCCTGGCAGCCCTGAGAAAGAATCTCCAAGGCTTGCCCTAGGCAGGATGGAAGAATAGAAGGTAGGGGTAGCTGTTACATTTGGGGTACTTATATTTCAGGGATGTGGTCTTTAGTTTTTTTTATACTAATCTATTTTCCAGAGATATAAAAATGATAAACTCATTCAGATTACCTGTGTATCAATATATCTGGATTATTCTGGCTGCAAGTGACAGAAAACCCAAGTGACCTGGCTTAACCATAGGGATCATTATTGATTTGTATAACTCAACGGTCTAAGGCAGGTTGGTGTCAGGCACAGCTGGACAGGGCTGCGGGTGGTGTGATTCAGATCCAGTGGCCCCCTCTCTTGGCACTGATGCATGCATTCACAAGTGACATTTTTCCTGGGTTGCTACGTATTTGTCAGGAGTTGTTCTCACAGCTGGGGCACAGTGGGGAGTGAAAGAGATAGGCACAGATTCCTTTCCTGTTCTCCTGGAGCTCTATTTTAATGGTGGCAAACCAACAATTCAAGAGTCAACTAAAACAAAACAAGAACATGCCACATACAGGAGGTATTTTGGAAAAAAAGAAAACCAACCAAACAAAAAAAAGCGTGAGGCATTAAGATGATCAGGTCGCTACTACGGATTGGGTGGTCAGTCAGCCTCTGACGTGCCTGCCGGACGCACAACGGCGAAATTAACGAATGTGCAGAGGAGGGTAGATTGTCCAGGCCAAGAAAGAAGTAGCCCCGACGGCCCAAGGCAAAATCCTGGTCTGTTTGAAGATATTTCTCCACCCCATTTTATTCATGACCACTTGGAAAAGGGGTCTGCATTTAATGAGCAAATCTAAATGTGAAAATTAATACAGAAACTTCATTTACAGTGGAGTTGGGAGGTTAGAAGAGAGAACTCTCATGCACGAGTCACTCATACCCTTCACCTTCCACAGGGCGTGATTCTACCGTGTTTTCCTGAAAATAAGACCTAGGCGGACAATCAGCTCTAATGTTGATTTTGGTTAATTTTTGCTTTTGGAGCAAAAATTAAGATAAGACCGGGTCTTATCTTAATTTTTGCTCCAAAAGACGCATTACAGCTGATTCTCCGGCTAGGTCTTATTTTTGGGGAAACGGTACTTGTCTGCCTCAGCAGAAGGAAAGGTTCCTCCCTGCCCAGTAACAGCTCAGCCAATCAGCGACCATCATAACTTGGCCAATGAAAAGTCACTACACTTTGAACTCAGTTTCCTCCAATGGACTCTTTGTTTACAACCGCCCCTCCCAAGTCCATAAAAGAGCACTCCTCTCCTTTGTTTCTGAGACTTTCACATGGTTCACCATTAGACCACACGTCCTGAGTTGCAATTCTTTATTGTTCCCAAATAAACCCATTTTGCTGGAAATATATCTATTTGTTTAAGGTCTAGGGGAGATTTTCTTTCCGAAGTCTCCACAGTATTTTCATTGTAAAACCAATGAGAAAAAGCTTTTTGAAAGAAAGACTGAGTGCCCTGAGAACATTTTTTTAAAAGTCTGTGCAAGGCCTGCCCTCTGGAGGCATCATAACGTGCTTAAAATACACCCAGTAAGACCCCCTGGTGAAAAAACAAAATTTTCAATGCATGTACATTTGAAAAACTAAAATCTCCACTTAAATGCTTATTTTGACTTTTTGCCCAGGATCAATTGCAAAAGCGCTTCTGTTCGGAAAGCATAGTTCAGCCAAAATCCAGCTTGTTTTTTAGGAACAAAGAACTGGAGGAAAAAAACCTGGAAAACACAAGGCACAGGGCAAATGTGAGTGTGTGTTTGCAGGACTTTGTCTGTGATGTAGGCCTGGATGACTCACTTTCCAAAGCCAGTATCTCCTACGAGATAGCGCTTCCTGCTGTGTGCAGGGGCAGCTGGCAAAGAGTAGAGAGTGAAGGGGTGTTCACCCAGAGGGAGGAGTAAGGTTAGAAAGGTAAGGAGAGGACAGAGGTGAGACCACTGAACCAAAGGTTCATGTCGGGTCAGCTCTCCGTCTCTGACACCAGGACTGAGTTGAGAGAAGCAGATTGTACCCAGGAGGTTGAAATACTTGACTTCTGCAATTTGCATACAGTTTTCCCTTCTTAGAGCCAGGCCAAGGGTCCTGGGGCACAAGAGCATTTTCTGCTTAGCCCTACTGTGCTTCTGCATGTGGTCCCTGCCAGGGCCTCTTCTGGCAGGATCCTCTGTCCACCGTCTCTCAATCTCCTACTCCCCTCAAATCCAGACTCACATTCTCCGAAATCACTGTCCCCACTTACTCCTACTTGTTTATTGCTCACTTAGTCCCCTAAACCTTCTCAAATGCTATCTCTACTGAGAAACCAGCACAGATATAACATCCAGCAGGCTAAAGGACCACGAACTGAATACACTCCAGCTTCCTAAACGTGAAAACACAAGGCTACTGGCTAATAGCTCCTACTCATCAGAACATTCTCGGGCAGTAACCGAAGGCGGTGACTTCCTAAAAAGAACTGAACTTTGTCAAAGCAGCTCAGGCAGCAACAGCTTTGTGGCGTCCTACTATGCAGGCATCTGAAGTTCCATGGAGACCGGAGTGGGACTCGTCACAGATCAGATGGTCGGGTAAGCGTCAGGGTGCGGCTCTCCAGCACGGCCGCCCCCCAGGTCATTGGCTCTCTGTGGCCTGGCCAGTGCCACCTTCAAGGTGTTGGTGCCCAGGCGCAAGCCCTGCAAGCAGGAGACGGCTTGCTGGGCTGAGGCTGAGTCCGGGTAATGGAGGAAGGCCCTGTGCCGTGGTCCCTGCCAGGTAAGCCGCAGTGGGGCTGCGCCGAGTTCTCGGAGGGCTCTCTTCAGCTCACTCACTCGGGTATCCCAGGGGAGGTTCCCCACATAAACAGTGTCAGAAGGCACATCCTCCCCTTGCACGGAACCTGACTCCCGCGGGGCTGGGTCCCAGGGTCTTCTGACAGCGCCCGGGGGAGCCGTCTGCTGGCTGCAGGTTTCCAGAAGGTGCTGGTGCTCATCCTGAAGGGTGACATCTTTCCCAGCCTGCTGCTCTCGGGAGCGAAGACTTCTGAGTATTGGGATTTTCCCCATCATCTCATAGCTGATCTGAAAAAATAAAGCAGTTCCACCTATTCTCCGAGTGTCCAAAAGGGACCACAACTTGGTCATGAGGGAGGAGAAATCAAAGTCACACAGGGGCCTCGGCCACGCACGCTCTTGGCACCAGTCTCTATGTGCCATGTGTACCAATGGATTAGATGTGAATGGTCCCACCTGGCCCTCTGTGATGTGGGTCCCTGACTGTCTTACTCAGTAGCTTTGAACCCCCTTGCCAACATGCCATGGCAGCTGGCAAGAACGGCCAGCTTTCTCTACTTTCCTAGAGTCCCAGGAAGCAGAAAACCGAAGGCCTCCTACACAGAGTAGCAGCTAAGATCACTATGATGAGGGTTACAGGGTCATAAATGGCAACTCCCCTGCTGGCTTCCCAGGATAACGGGGGTTTCTGCCTCCATACCTGGCCCCTCCCCGCAGCCTATGCCTTTGTGGGGGATGAGGTCTTTAATAAGCCACAGGGATCTCCTCTTCCTCCTCTCCACTGAAGGACTCAGAAACCAACCCTTTCAAGATGTCACCGAAAACGCAGACACAAGGCAAGAACACCACCTTTGAAAACAGTTCTAGCAATGAGTCTCAAATAACAAATACACAAAATGTTAAGTCTCAATGAATAGGACATCTATCCAAAGGACATCTTCGGCTTTTTGGCCTAACCAAGCAACAAATATTTCCTGAAACCTGCAACAAAGGAGGCGCTAGGAGCCCCAGGAAATGAGGCTCAACTGTGGAGCCCTCCAGAACAGGCTAGAATCAGCTGGATCCAGGCTGCAATGTGGACTGCTGGCGCCGTCTTGCTGGGGCAGTGGCACTGGGAATGCCTGTGCCACAGGTCAGGCTGAGCTTGGACAGCTGAGCCTGGGGAAGAACTGGTTTCATATTGTCAGAAGAATCAGGAGGCAGAAAAGGAACAGAAAAACACTCTTTAGCCCTTTTTGACAGTCCTCATTCTGTAACCATGCTCTCTGTCTTTCTTTTGGGCACGAAGCTTATGAATGATCACCGTTACAAACAGGCAAGCAGTGGTCCGGATATAGGGCTTCCCACAGACGTGGGGACGTGAAGACAGGTCAGCACACAAGGTAGGCAGGTACGATTTTTCTACAAAAATAAATAGTTTGACTAGCATCCCTGTTCTCGTTATATTCAGAATCACATGTAACTTAGAACATGGTCCTTATCCTTGGCAGGGTGTCAGGGACCTTTCTAGAGAAGCTGCGCTTTCCTCCATAGACTCCCCGACACTTCTGTGTACAATTTCCCAATGTCTGTTCATGGACATCCAAACCACAAGAGGCGCACGGGCCCCAGGTGAAAAATCAATGAATTAGAGTAAGATTTAAAGAAATGCAAACACCTAAGAACAGTCAAGTGCCTTCTCACAAACCTAAAGGCTCTTAATCGTCATTAATTTAATACGTGGATCTCTCTCTCCCAGTGCTAAGTACTCAATACTCTCCACCTCAGCAAAGCCTTTCTGTGGGTCAGAGCCCTCTCCAACCGGATGCTACCCTTGCTCCCTGGCATGGCTGCATCAGAAGCTTCTGCAGGTGGCACTCGTCCACTCTGGTCCTCAGAATGGCGCAGATTCTCAGCTGCCATAGAAAGACTGTGCAAAGAAAGACTTGCTCCTTCTAATGTTGCTCATTGTTCCGATGCAAAGAAAAAAAAATCATGTCTACACCATGAAGATATCCACAAGATGTGAGTACTCTTCTAATCAAGAGGAATTTTTCACCTACTTGTTCCTCTGCAATTCTTTTGAATTGATTCATCCAAAGATGACTAAACTCACAGAGACCAGTACACTATGGGCTCTGGGTCCCAAAAAAATCCCAAAGATGACCTAAGTCCAGCCAACCCAACTCCTTCCCACGCCCCCACTCTGCCTTCTTCTTAAGAGTTCAGATTCTTGTGTTCTTTCGGAATATTTAAAAACCGATTTAAACCGGTCATAATTTGATTCTGAAAGATTTCTTAAGTTACTAAGTCTGGTACTTAGGAAGGATGACCAAATTGAAAACTGCAATGACGATCAGAGAAAAAGTTTGACTATACTTACATGGAAGAACTAAATGTTACTCTACTGCAAGAAGCAGCTGCGGGAACCAGCGGGCCTCACTGCCTAGTAAATACCGCACATCCGCTGGTGCCCACTCCAGAGCTGTCTCGGCCAGGTGACCACCCCTGAGGTGCTGTAACTCCCATGTGTTTTTGCCCAATGGAACCACAGAGCTCCCTCATGAAGACATTAAGTGTTCTCAGGAAACCTGACCCACGGCTCAAGGCTCCACACTCATGCAGAAGAAATCTACTTTAACACGTCATAGGGAGCAAAAATACGTCCTTCTGCACACATCACAGGGCTGGCGCACGTCTCAACTGTAATCAGCTGAAGAATAATGAAAATGTTTTAACCGCACATTATAAACTAAGGGAACGTCTACAGCACTGCTGCACTGCCACATGCAAAGGGATCTTTAGAAATGGAAATGCACAAACGCGTGGCTTTTCTGCAAAACTGCTTGTTTCCAGAGCAATACGTTTACTGGGTACAGAATGACAGGCTAACAGCAGTGCAATCGTCCATATTCCCTCACAAGTTCTAGATGGAAAAATCTCCCGACTATGAGGTGGCTTTTGCCAGCTGTTTGCCATCCCTGGACTCTGAAGAACGGCTCGGGTTGACTGCTGTCCCACAGCTGACAGAAAGGGCTCTGTGAGCCAAATGGATGGGCTGGATGTCATACTAGGGACAGGTCCACGGCAGTGCTTCTGTTTTTCCTGGCTGACAATTAGGAACATTTGTTACATTTTGTTAACTTGCCATGTGAAATAAAAGATTTTGCTTGTTAATCAAACATACAAAAAAAAATATTTCCACCCCTCCGTAACTTAAAAAAACAGTATAAAGGAAATTTGATTTTCTTTTATATGCCACAATCACGCTTCAATGGAGCATACAAATGTCAGTCACTTATAAATATGTATTCTTTTTAAGTGATTAAATTAAAAACCTGTCTCCTAGAAATACACGCTAAGTCCAACACAAATCAGAAATCTGACTCTCAAGGCATCTGTTGCCAAACCCAAAAGAAGAGATTTGGGTTCTAATGTTACCTCGGCCACACATTGGTTTTACAATTTTGGATAAGTTGCTTTCTTTCTGGCTCTCACTTTACTTGACCAGAGATAAGAAGACTGGGATGGGTGATCTTTAAGCAGCTGCTGGCAAAGATAAACAGAAACACCAGGAGTATTTCTGATATGAAATACAACTTCCACCAAAATTAGTTCTCTTACATGAGACTAATGCTTATTCATTGATGAAAATGCTTTAAGGTCCCTCCAAATGCCCAAGGTGAAACAACTACGGAGTAAGCACACTTAGGGGAAGAGTGCAAAACCAGGAGATGTGTTACTTCCACAGCTGTTATTCATGCTTTAAAGCATCCATTACCCTTCCAATCGCAGTATCTCTTAAGTATAATGTTATAAACCCACTGGCAAATAGATTCAAGGCATTAGCCCTCCGAGTGGATTTTCTTGTTTCCTACAGCTGGCTATCTTATAGAGGAGACCTTGAATCTGGCTGCTTATCAGAATCCCACAGGTTTGCACAGTAGATTTGCAGGCCCATGCCTGGAGATAGTGATTCGGGAGCTGAATTGTTCAAAAGCTCATGGTAACTCTAACACACCAGGCCTAGGTACAGCTGCCATGCCAGAGCACACAGTAAAAGAGGAAATGCCTCTAAGCCATGGCCCAGACCTGACCACGGAACACTGTGGCGGCCCTCAGTGCCATGTGGTGACCCACCTTGGACCAGGTGATTCCTCTTGGCTTTGGGCGCTCACAGCCTGTGGTGATGACTCTCGTTGGAGTGAGAATATAGTCCACTGTGAGGTCGTGATCCTCAAGGAGCGCTTCAGGTATGTCAACGACCTGGTCAAACAGAAGTAGGTGAAGGAGCTGACGGGGAATATGGCTCCAGTCGTGTCCACTGCACTGCTCAGTGTAAGCACGGAGCTCACTAAACTGACTGTGGATGAGGCCCAGCTACCACATTCCTCCATACCACCACTCACGACATGGCATGGACTGCCAGCAGACACTAGTCTGCCTGTCTCTCTCCCTCTCTCCCCACCTCGCTCTCTCCCTCCTGCCCTCCCTTCCTCCCCTAACTCTCTTAGAGGAGTGTGGTTCAGCTTGGCCACAAGAAGCACCTGGCAGTCGTGGACGATGGTCACCACTGGCGTCGCCTGGCTGACTGCTCCCATCGACACCATCATGGCATATTCAAGATCAGCATAACCTTCCCCCTTCCCGATTCTCCAGCCTAAGATACAAGGCAGAGAATCAGTATCTCTGTAGGGTCTGGGGAGTCATTCAGGAGTAAATTTTTCATTATGTCACAATGAAAGGACAAACTTGGATCCAACATCTCTGGTCCGTCCATAGAAACTTGCCTCATGACCCCACTGGAAATGGAGTCAAAGAGGAATAAGTAACAACACTGAACATGTACAGTGGTTAACACACAACGAGGTGAACATCGAAACTTTTTAAACATAACTACAAAAAGAAACTGAGCGTGCACTTATGTGAGCTTTATGTTAGCAGAACTACACTTAAGAGCAACACAAGGGGCCAACCCAGTGGCTCAGGAGGTTGGAGCTCTGTGCTCCTAACTCCGAAGGCTGCCGGTTCGATTCCCCCATGGGCCAGTGGGCTCCCAAACACAAGGTTGCCAGTTCAATTCCTCGAGTCCCGCAAGGGATGGTGGGCTGCGCCCCCTGCAACTAAAATTGAACACGGCACCTTGAGCTGAGCTGCCGCTGAGCTCCCGGATGGCTCAGTTGGTTGGAGCGCGTCCTCTCAACCACAAGGTTGCTGGTTCAACTTCCGCCAGGAATGGTGGGCTGCGCCCCCCGCAACTAGCAATGGCAACTGGACCTGGAGCTGAGCTGTGCCCTTCACAACTAAGACTGAAAGGACAACAACTTGAAGCTGAATGGCACCCTCCGCAAGATGGAAAGGACAACAACTTGACTTGGAAAAAAGTCCTGGAAGTACACACTGTTCCCCAATAAAGTCCTGTTCCCCTTCCCCAATTAAAAAAAAAAAAAGCAACACAAGAGGAGTTCTTAAAAAGACTAAGAACAACTTTCAACTAAAGGCAAAACCTTTTTCATCTATTTCACTTAAAGGGAAAATAAAAACTCTAAAATCAGGGATACGTGATTTGAGATGGCATAGCCTTGTCTTGTAAAAAGCCCTGAACAGCTACCCAATTCAACCCTACGGTTCTCAAAGGAAGGATGATTTAAGCAGGACTAGTACAATTTTTGCAACTTCATAAATGATGGCACAACAACAAGGGATTATTATCTGAAGCTAAGCAGGAGAAAAGAATGCAGCAAGACAGTAAACATTAAAATGCCTTCTGGCTCCCCAAATGGGGCTGTACATTCCTCTCGGTAGGAAGCCCATGACAGTGCAGAAACTTAGACTTCTATTTCACGTTAGCTTCACCACCAAGAGTTGAAGCATCATTGCTCATGCATATTTCTAAAATTCAGATCTAATCATGTTATTTATTTATTTTTTTTACAATTAAAAGCCTTCAACTGTGCACGCAAAGAGATAAGTGAAAGACAATTCAACAGAAAAACAGCAAAGGATATGAACAGTCCACAGAAAGAGACAGGCAGATAAACAGCAAATATATGAGAAATGTTCAACTTCACTCATAACTAAATGCAAATCCAAAGGCTAATGAAATACTACTGTTCACTATCAGACAGGTAAAAAAAAAATGAAAGTTGGATAGTTGTTAACAAGCACGTGGGGAGAAAGGCCAGGCATACGCTGCTGGGGATATGAGGTGGGCAACCTTGTGGTGGGTCATCTAGCGACATCCATCAGGACTTAGAATACGCCCTTTGGTTCAGCAATTCCTCTCCTAGGAAGGATCCCATGGATGGTCCCCAAAGGCACACCTAGACCATATGACAAGACGACACCTCATTCTAGTGTTATCTGTAAGGGAAAAACCAAAACCAAACCCTGGAGGTAACTTAAATGTCTCTCACTCAGGGCTATTCAATAGGAAGAGGCCGACGCACCGGCACTGATGAGCAAAGGTCTTGGAGACACATCATCCATGGCACAGCGTACTGTAAACGCTGTCCCTCCCGTGAAAACAGACACAGGATGAACACACACCCTACACACAAAATGCACACGCTACCTCTATCTCACACGGTGCTGGTATTCATACACCAACACAAGGAACCGCTGACAGTGGGAATTTGGGGAAAGGAGGAAGGAAAGTGCACACATGATGCTTTCTGTGCCATTCAAAGTTTCCAAATGTATGCACGATGATTCTGTTGTTTTAATCAGGGGGCTATCTGGATGGTGACATTTACAAAACGTTGTTTTCTTCTTCATGCATTCTAAGCTAAAAAGGAAAACGCCTGACGATCTTTTGAAAGGAGAAATCTTTGCTAATTTCCCATTGACAGAAGAGTACAGCCCAAATCCTGTCACCCGGCCCCAACCACCAAAGGGTCCTGCTATATGAACGTGCCACTCCTTCTCCCTCTCCTGCTCCACCTGCCTCAAAAACACCTGGCATGCAAGAGCTAACCCCGAGGTCACTTCTGAGATGATGCCCTGCTCGAGGTTCACGGGTCCCTCCTCTGACCCCCACCGATGTCTGTGCTAACTTCCATTTCTAAGACCAAGCACATCGTATTGTAGTTCAGCTATTGAGTCTGCTCCTCCCATTCACTGTGGGCTCAATGCAGAGACCACCATGCTGACCTGGCTGCTGGTCCATAGTAGGCACACTGGAAATGTGTGCTCGTGTGCGCCCATCCTGATGACACAGGTACAGCATCTGTAGTTGGGCGCAAAGAAAGCAAAGAATAGAGAACTACAACAACCTCTCACATACTAGCTCACTAGGGAGAGCTGGGAAGAGAGAGAGTGTTAAGGTGAAAATATTAAAGACCAGCATTAAAAAAAACCCCAAAAACCCACAACACTCAAGGTTTGGAACAAATGATTTAGAGCATCTCTCACTAACACTTTACTGGGAATCTCTCCTGAAGGAAGAACTTGGCTTTGGCCAATTAATTTTCAAAGAGAGCTCTGGGGATGAGTGTTTCAGGACAGTCTCTCCTGTTTTTCTCTTGGAAGGATAGGAGGAGAGAGAACGCTTTCCTAGTGGGGGCCCCAAATCACACTGTACAAGCACAGGTCTGCAATGGGGTGATCCCACCTGGAACCACTGAACCCACTGAAGAATAAGCAGGTTGTTTGCAAAGAGCATCAAACTGGGTCTGGGGCAGAGGAGATCCAAGATGGTGGAGTAGACAAACACTGTGCCTGTTCGTTCCATGAACACATTAGAATTACAACTAAATCGTAGAACAATCAACCTGGAGAACCATCTGAAGTCTAGCTGAACATAAGTTTTATAGCTAATGATATAAAGAAGCCACGTCGAGACTGATAAAAGGTGCGGAGACGCAAAACGGGTTGGCCCCAAACCTCCCTGTGGCAGTTGAGAACCAGGAGGGTATCTTGGCCCAGTAGGCTCCCCTCAGAGAAGCAAGAAACACCAGCCCCATACCGGTCTCCCCAGCCTGGAGTACTGGTGCCCAGGAGAGCCCCCACAACATTTGGCTGTGAAAAACCATGGGTATTTCAACCATCCAGGTGGGATGGAGGCTGCGGGAAATCAGATGTTCTCTTAAAGAAACCGGGCATAGACCCACCTGCTCGCACGTACCTCACCCTGGGCTCTGGCGGAGGGACGGTGACTCAGGGGGTGTCAGAGACATAATGGGATGCAGGCTGAGGAGTGGGGCTTCGGATCAAGGGCTGGAGGACAGTCGCCATTTTCCCCATGTAAGGCTTTCCTCCCTTGCAGCCAGCAGGCAGATGCCATCTTTCTTGTATTGAGCCCGCCTCCCACAGGCCAAATCTGAATCTGATTGGCCTGGTGAGCTCCGCAGCTTCGCTCTGCTGACTCACTGAGACCTCACCCAACTCCCCCAGTGAGGAAGGCACTTTCTTGTTGGAGCAGTCAGCCCCGCCCACATCGCACTCTTTCTAGGAAACTATCAGGGTCCAAAGGCTCCAGGCCCGCGGTGACTTGCCTTGGTGTGTTCTGAGACTTCTGAGTAGCTCCAGGCCCAGCACTGACACCAAACTAGAATTTACATTAACCTGGTAACCACAACTCTTCCCACTCTAGTGACTCCCTGAGACCCTGCCTCACCCAACTTGCATACCGAACAAGGCTTTATCAGCGGCTGAACCTTAAGGGAGCCAGTAGGTGGCAGCAGGCCTCAGGGTGTCCTGGATTTTTACAGAGCTAACCCAGGCCCATTACTGGTGGCAGCTGTCCTTGGTTCACAATGTGACCTCTCCCAGACGCCTCCAGGTTTAGCACAGGCAATGAACAACCATGGATCACTTTGCACCTCCTACCAGGTAGTCTCTGGCTGGTCACAGGCAGTAGGTGACCTGGGCCTGCACCAGAGCCCTTCCCAAGAGGCCCCAGAACCAACATACTTGGAGGCTGGCTTCAGACCACAGCAGAGCACTGCCCAATTAACCCCACAAGCAGCACACACAAAGAGCAGTCTCAACAGTCACCAGAGCCCACAAGTACTACAAGGAAGGTTAAAGGGACTTCTTTACGATGAAAAGAAAAAAAAAGGAATAATTAAATGGAAATAGCTAAATATCTATCAACAATTACTTTCAATGTAAGATTAAATGCTTCAATCAAAAGACATAGGAGGGCTGAATGGAAAATAAAACCCTGATACATGTTGCCTACAAGAAACACACTACAGATTGAAAGACATACAGACGGATAGTAAAGGGATGGAAAAAAAATATTTCACGAAAATGGAATCAAACAAAAAAACC
Organism: Rhinolophus ferrumequinum; assembly: GCF_004115265.2. Taxonomy (NCBI): domain Eukaryota; kingdom Metazoa; phylum Chordata; class Mammalia; order Chiroptera; family Rhinolophidae; genus Rhinolophus; species Rhinolophus ferrumequinum. The sequence goes on from NC_046298.1 coordinate 31,521,496, forward strand.
CCCAGAAAACCTCCCAAAAGCTGGGGAACAATACTTATACCAGACAAAATAGACTTTAAAACAAAGGGTCTAACAAGAGACAAAGAAGGAGCCAGTAATCCCACTTCTGGATAATTATCTGAAGAAACCCAAAACGCTACTTCGAGGGGCTGTGTACATCCGTATGCTCCTTGCAGCATTGTTTACAATTGCCAAGATGTGGAGGCAGCCTGGGTGTCTGTTGATGGAAGAATGAATAAAGAGTAGGTGGTACATATATACGTATACAACGGAATATTGCTCGGCAATGGCAGGGAATGTTCTTGCCACCTGTGGCAGCATGAATAGACCTGGAGGGAATTGTGCTGAGTGGAATGTCAGACAGAGAAAGACAGATGCAATGTGATTTCACTTTTATGTGGACTCTAAAGAACAAAATAAACAAACAAAAAGAAACTCACAGACACAGAGACATTTTGATGGTTGCCAGATAGGCGGGGAGTGGAAGTAAAAAAGGGGAAAGGATTAAGTACAAATTGGTTGTTACACAGTAGTTTTAGGGATGTAGGGTATAGCATAAAGAATATAGTCAGTAACATTGCAGTAACTATGTACGGTGTCAGATAGGTACAAGATTTGTTGGGGTGATAGATGGGAGGGGGTTGGGGGCACAGGGCAAAAGGTGAGGGGATTAAGAAGTACAAATTGGTAGTTACAATATAGTCATGGAGATATAAAGTAAAGCACAGGGAATATAGTCAATGATATGGTGATATCTATGTATAGTGCTGGGTGGGTATTAGACTAGTCAAGGGAAGATCATTTCTTAAATTATGTAAATGTCTAACCACTACGCTGTACATCTGAAATGAACATAAAATAACATCGAATGTCAAATGTAATTGAAAAAATTACAAAAGAGGGGGGAAAAGATGAAGGGGAGTAAGAGGTTCAAATTTCCAGGTATAAAACAAATCAGTCACGGGGATGTAACATACAGCATAGGGAATACAGTCAATAATATTGTGATAACGTGGTACAGTGTCAGATGGTTGCTGGACTTATCATGGGGATCACTTCTTTACATCTATAAATGTTGAATAACTATGGTGTACCCCTGAAATTAATATAATATTGCATGTTAACTATATTTTAATAAAAATCTTTAAAAAATATTAAAAAAAAAAAAAAAAGCTGGGCTTGGGGCAGAGCAATGCAGAGGGGATGAGGTACCCTGGAAACCACAGGGTGGCTCGGCAGAGTGCAGACCTGTGCTGCTCACCTGCCTGTATGGCGAAGCCCCAGGCCTTGCAGGCAGGCTCAGAGCCACCCCGTGTTGTCCGGGAGACTGCCGCTTCATGACAAAAACAAGGCTTAGAACCTAATGTTTCCCACATACTGGAGGCTGTCCAAAACCAACTATTTACTGACATACTGCAAATAAATTCAGCTCCAGTTCCAGTCAACTTAAGAACAGAGGGACAATCTTTCACCAACTGAAGAGAGATTATCTCACTTTATTTTTCCCATTGAGAAGAGTGAAAATGTACTGTAAAGGTGTAGAGTGGGGCCAGGAGTGGGAGGGGTGGGGTTAACTCTTGGAAATGAACAATAGATGCAGCGGTTTCTGAGGCCACGCCTGTGCCCAGAAAGCTGAAATCACTTACCGTCACCTTCTGCAAGACGAGCAGAGAGCTGGTGGAACAGCAAACTGCACGGGAAGTGGTCACATCTGAGAATTCCTGTTTGTAATCTTACCTTTTTCAGAAACGGCAACAGATCCCACCACAATCAAGTCCACAAGGACCCTGGCGTCCAAGCCCACGGGTGTGCTGTAGTTCCTCACACCCTGCAGACAGAGACGCGGACCTGAAAGCTTTTCCAGGCTGCCCCACCTCCTAACACATAGGCAATGAGCAGTCAGGGTCTGAATCAACGTCCTGCGAGAAGCCAATGCATGCATATCCCCACGGCAAACACAAGGCATTGTAGAAATGGTATTTCAGGAAAAACATTTTAGGATAATTTCCCACCATTTCTTCCCCAGGAAAGACGCCAGGAGGAACTGACAGCACAGATGGATAGGATATCAATTTCATAATATTTAGCAGATCATTTTTTCCATGACACAGAAGAACATGGAGATTACAACACAGGCTCAAAGGAATCCCACAGAACTGGGTCCAGATGCCTCTCTGCCCTGTGACCTCAGCAGTAGGAAGCTATGCAAACTTTCAATTTCTTCATCTTTAAGATAGGGACACCACCCCTGGCCTCATCAGACTGGTGTTGGAATGAAACGAGATCACGGAGGTAAAGCATTTGGCACAGAAGACATGGTGTGACATATTTATTCAGTATGAAAGTCTGGAGGCCATTATCTTCATGTATAGCACATTCCCTTCTGAAATATTACCTATTCAACCAAAACGCACCAAAAGTACACCGTGTACGCTAACTAATGGAGGCCTGTATTTAACAAATAGGAAGGCCGATGTGTCATGATTCTGACAATAAGGGCTACAGGTAACTCTAAGGAACCAGATTGGGACACTGTATGGAGTGGTACCCAGCAGATGCGGATCACTGGGTGTTGTATTGACCCCTGCCTACAAATATATGACAAGTCACTTATGGGATCCGTACATGTGATTAGTCTGGGGCCTCCTAACAGTCAAACCAGTCATCAGCCCATGGCGCCCCATTGTGGGAAAGCCTATCTTTGCTTAATCTCTCAGTGACCACGGAGGTAGGCATCTCACGTCCCCAAGAGTTGGGCCTTGTCCCCAACTCTGTTTTAATGGGCTCCGTGCCTGGCAGCCTTGGTGAGCAGACAGCTGGGTGGTGTCTTTTGTGTTGTAACTGTGTGTCACACTTCCTTTTTCTTCCTGCAGTCAGCCTCACCTGCTAAGTGTGGCCAGACACAGCGTGAGCAACCAGGAGTCTCCTGAGTCTCCAAAGTCATGTTCAAATCAACAAAAAGTCACTGATGGGTAGGACTTATCATGCGATTAAGACACCTTTCTGTCTGCACACAGGGGTGGTTACCAGAATACTCCTAAGGCAGAGTAAATATAATACAAAGACAAATGATGACAGACACAGGTGGCTGGGGCGTGATGGTGGCAGTGAGGGACAAATTCAGAGACTTATCTGCCAGGAAGTTAAGGCTGTATCAGAGGCTCCACGGTATATATGCACCGTGGCAGTATTTCTGCCATAAGCTGTGGCAACCAAAATAATAACTGCACTAAAATTTGCATTTGCATTTGATGTGGCCTTAAGAGTCTCTCTCCACTTTCCTATTTTTCCTGTGCCATAAAGTAAATGAAAATCTTTTTGAGGTTCATGACTCTGGCTCTCTGATGGTGATCCAGTATCTCATGTCATAAAAAAGCCCAAACTTTGCCGTTGAATCCTTATTAAAGTTGTCATGAGAACCGATCTAGCTTTACCGTGGGCCCGGCCATACTTTCAGGAGTGCACGTGTGGGACCAGCCAGTGCCGGCGCTTCATGGGGAACTCCTGGCGATAAGCAGAGTGGTGGTCACCTTTCAGGGGGCAGGGTATGCTGTTACAGGTGGCACAGACCACTATACCAGCACCACAGCTACATCTGACCTGGGCCTCAATCCCAGGAAAAGGACTGCTGTTACTGCATGAACCTATGGCTTCTAACTGATCACATTCCCTGTCGGCTCCAAGAAACGTGGGATCAACTGCAGAGGATCACAGCGTTTACAGTTTTGAGCAGTGACCAGAACCAATGCTGTCTCCTGTTTTCCTATATTTTCTCTTTGCTCTTTTGTTCTACACATATTTTATTATTTTACTTTATAAGTATTTTTCGTAAGCCATATCCAATTCTATTTTTGGAATAAAACAAGTTATCAATAAATAACAATAAAGCATTCAATTTTTACACATTAGACTTAAGTGGAAAATTCCTTAAAAAAAGGAATATCTCAATGCCCTATTTTTTATTCCAACAGATTAGGAGTCAAATGACCAGTCTACTTTAGGAGTCTGAAAAGTCACCAAATTCTATTTCTTGATCTGTAAACTACAAGACAAAGTCCTTTATAGTGCACCCTGATGTAATATTTGCACACTTTGGTTTTACTACATTGTGAGGCATTCTTGAAAATCTTATGTACTCTACGACACACACACACACACACACACACACACACACACACACACACACACACACCAGCAATCATTAATTTAGAACTGATGAGGCAATTCCTAATTGAACATATTTTGGAAATTCCACGCTGTGTCCCCTATTGTTCTGGTGGCATTTGAGAAAACGCTCTAGAGCGCGAAACAACGAAACAGGTTAACACTAGAGGGTGCCAGAGTACCAGATAATTTGTTTTTCCTTTCTTTCTTTTTTTTTCTTTCTTTGTTACCAGAATTTGTAATTTGCCAGCTTGGTGCAAAATAGAAACCAAGTTACAGAAATGGAATCCATGTATTCATAGTTTTTCTACTTGGCTCCCTTAATGACAGGATTGCTGAATACTTCAACATCTCTGTTCATTTGACTTTGTTAAAAATACATTTTAAACTTTGTGGTGTATTTTATGCAATTCTAACTTCAGAAGCTGCGGCTGAGCAGTTTCTTTCCTTGGTGGGTGACTTGTTCCTCGCACTTACCTGAGAGGTGGCACATTTTCTCAGGATGTCTTTAGTTGCCCCAGGGGGTGGTGTGATCCTATTAAATAACCCTGTTCTCAGTCGTGGTGTTGGAACCAACAACGTTTTTTTGCTCTTTTAAAAGAAAGACAAGAAATTACAAAATGAAACAGGAACTTTCTTGTGTATGTTTTTAACATTTCAGGGAGAGAAGCAAGTTACTATTATCTGCATTTTTTTTTGGTGTGTGCCAAGGAAATTACTTGTTTGCAAACAAGTAAATAATACATGGAGATCAATTTTACTTAGAGCCACAAACTTAACCCAGCCGTGGATGAAGAGGCAGGGCATTTGTTAAACTCACGAATTCTACTTTACTTGCCACTGAAAATTGTTACAGGCAAAAAAATGACAACACAAATCCAAAGGTCTGTTCTCATAAAACTTCCAAACATAACTTTCCCGTGCCCCCTGTTCTCAGCGTTAAATGCTACACTGTTACTGCTTTAATTTGAAACTGGTATAGCATAGCCACATTAAAGACATAATTCCATCAAATATTTACATCTAGTTTGCTGCTCAATAAATCACAATCTAAGATCAGCACTTGATATAATCAGTATTTTATACTGACCTGTATCAACACCACTTTTCTTCTATTTAGTTCTCAGATTGGGAGTGCCACACGGCTTCTCCCTGTGCAAAGGACACAGGGCTTCTCAAACTGGGGGCTCTGGGCACTTGTTAGAAATGGTCAGAAGCTCTGGGGGCAGGCCCAGCAATCTGCTTTAACAAGCCCACTGGGTCAAACAGGAGAACCACTGCTCAAAGCATCTCCGTAGATCACGCAGGGGCAGGCCGTGAGGCAATCATAAAATGTGTAAAATCTTTTGTGTAAAAAGTAGTATATTTTAGTTTTGGTGCAGGAGATGACAGCGTGAGACCAACAAAAGGCCTATAAAATCACAGTTTGGCTTAATTAAATAAAGGTTTTTCAACCACAAGGGAAGAGTATTTCAACACAAGTAATGACCACATACTATTTTCCTTTGGAGTGTTAGAGAGTTTGGGGTTCATTTCATTTGCAGTCTCCAGATGACTCTGGCTCACTGCAGATTATGCTGGTTACTCCGTTTTCCGGAAGCTGCTCCCGCCCAGCTCTGTGGATCTCAACCCTAGTTGTCCGTTAGCATTCTCTGGGGAGCTTTAAGACTTACCAAGGTCCAGACGTAGTCAGATCTTCTGTTTCAGAACCTGACATTGGCAATTGATTGTCTTCAAAGGTCCCCATCTGGGGTACTTCAAAGTACCCCAGAGGGTACTACCATCAGCCAGGGTTGGTAAATGCCACCTAGGCCAGTGGTTCTCAGGCGTCATCAGCTGTTCTTTAAAAAGACTCCAGAAACCGATTCAAGGCCTGGGGTTGAGCCTGGGAAGCTGTGCATCCCCAAACACAGGCCACTGTGTCCCCAGGTGTGGTCTGTGGCCGTGGATGTCACCATCCCTGCTTGCACTCAGGTAGGGCTAGGGAACTTGCAGCCTTACCTACTTCCTAGGTAATTTTTAACCCACTAACATTTCTAGAAACCACTGATGAGCCTGTAGACCTACAGCACAGCGACCACAGGCGTCACTGCACCGTTTTCACCACTACATCTGTGACTGGCCTAGAGCCTGGGATACAGTTTGGCTGTTTATGCCTCCTGAATAAATGAAGGTGAGGACTCAGTCATTCTCTCCTGCCACCTGGCTGCACTCGTCTCACAGGATGCCTTGGCTGAGCTCTAAAATCTTTGACACGTGCATGGCTTTTGATGCTGTGGTCGTGAGCGGCTGACAGGTAAGAATACCCTGCCCCTCACACATGTAGAGAGCTGACTCTGGTCACACTGTGGAATAACTGCCCACTGTGTGTGCTTCACTGCTGCTGCTCTTATTGCCTCTAGTTCATTAAAGTGACTTATTGACTGGGAAAATAAGGCTGGCAAAAAAGAATGCTTGTGGAAGAGCCTAAACCAGACGCCCCTGTTGGGGTTGAACCGCACACAGAAGACAGAATGATCTCCTACACAAGATAGCTGGAAGAACCAGAGTGGAATCCCTGCACCCCTGCTGGTTCCCTGTAAAATTACTTTCTGGTATTCACTCCACCACACAGGGTGAATGGCGCCCTGCATAACCCCGGCTTCTCAGGAGATGTGGGAGAACAGGGTCACCACACGAAGCGCGGTAGCATGAGGCAGAACTCCAAAGAGCCTGCACTGTGACATTTAGCACCTATTCACATTATCAGCAGTCATCTGTTTCAGCAAAAGAACATCACTCACTATGTGAAATTAGTGCTGTTATTTGAATGTTATTGCTTTAATAGTTTTGCTTGTATTTAATTTATATGCTTACTTTGGTTTTATGGTTGCCTAAGAGCTACAAGCATTCAAATTTATGCCAAATTTTATGTTTGTACTTATTGAATTATAATAAATTAATTTAAAGCAAACTTGAGGATATTTTTTTTTCTTCAAAAGGGCCCTATATATTTAAGAAACACTGTTCTAATTTATATATTTTGGGAACTCAATGTATCAGATTTCTTATTTGAGGGTTATCAAGTTTCAAAGAATTATAATATTAGAAATATGGCAGGAGAAAATAAACATATTGTAATCTTTCTCTTCTGACGAAGGACATCAGAATTGAGAATGCTTCCATGTCATCCTTTTGAATGTCCTTTATCTTTAAATTTAGAAACATTCAGGACTTCTGACTGACTGCTAAACAACTGAAAGACTTCTGAGCTGTTCCTGGAAAAGACAACTCCAGGGCACGTTCTGCGTGGGCAGGAGTCAGAATACAGGATTCTAAATACAGGATTGCATGTATTTACTGAAAATAAGACCTAGCTGGACAATCAGCTCTAATGCGTCTTTTGGAGCAAAAATTAATATAAGACCCGGTATTATGTTATTATATTATATTATATTATATTATATTTTGTTATATTATATTATACCTGCTCTTATAGTTAAATAAGATCAGGTCTTATATTAATTTTTGCTCCAAAAGACTCATTAGAGTTGATTATCTGGCTAGGTCTTATTTTTGGGGAAACATGGTACCAGCCATCTGGAGACAGCCTTCCTGTCAGTGGCCAGGGCTCCAGCTCAGGGAAATGGGATTTACCTGTAGTGCCAACAGCCGAACGCCTTCCAGTGGTTTATCGGGGTCCACTTTAACTTCCTGCATGCTGGAAAAAACTTCTAGGTCTTTGATGTTTTGGCAAGCCAGATAAGAGCCCTGGTTAGGCAAACAGACAGAGTTGCACTTACGTCGAGGATGAAGAAGCGAGCATTTTTCTGGGGAGCATCAGGGTTGACTTTAATGGTTCTGGCCATTTTGAACGCCTGAAGGCGTGGGAAATGCTCAGCAGCGCGAGAAGCACCCTGTTTTTAAATGCAATTGCATGTTACTCAGAGGACAATTGCAGCCTGAACAGTTTGCTCCAGCATCCCACCCAGACAGGCGGAAGCGCTAATTCTGAAACAAGATTTAAGAGTCACCCAAAGAAACATCTGAGAAAGTAGTCAGGGTAGAAAGCTAGCCGGGCTCCACTTTATTACTGAAATAAAATATACACCCCAAAAAGTGTACAAATCATGAGTACAGGTTGATGAATTTTCAGAAAATGAACTACCACCTAAATCAAGACAGAGCATATAAATCAAGGTTAGAGCACTAACCCAGAACTCCCATCCCTCTCCTAGTTAATTCGCTTTTTAAAGATTATCACTGATTCTGTTCATCTTTCACCTTTTCCCTGAACTTCATGTACACGTCTCTTGCTGGAGTAACAAGCACTAAAACAAACCCAAGTAGCAACAAAAACCAGCCAAAAGAAGTTTTTCAAAGGGACAGGACGGCCTCGGAACCAGCTCGGCTAAGGACGAGAGAAGGGCTGGAGCTTGCTTCTTAGAAGCCAGGTTGGAAAGAGAAAGCCCAGCCAAATGAGGTGGGGTGTGGAGGTGATGCCAAACAAACAGGCCACATCCTTCAGGCCTGACAGAGCAATGATTTTGAAAAAGCGCTTTCTCTTTCTCTTTGAAAACATGCATGCCGAAGATTATGAGTTGTGTGTTGCCTGTCAAACGACTTTTTTCTTCGAATACTATTATACACAGGTATCTTTGATTGTTTTCTATTCTGAACATTTGGGAAACCGGCGAGGCCTTCCTCTTTCCAAAGGTGCTAGCTGTAGGGTTTCTTTCTCAGAGTACAGCGCCCTCACTGCCCTTAGGGAGCCAATTTTGTGAAAAGGCACAACAATAAAGTGCTTCCAGCCAGGATAAACATTTCACTCTGCATCACATGGTAAACGGTAGACTGAGCACCACCTCACGGCAAGATACAACCAACCAACCCACGCTGCGCAGAAAAGCAAAAGGCCCTGAGAGTCAAGGTTAGGTAACATGATGAGAGATGTCTCGAAACACAAAAACATCTCGGCCTGGTGGTTTGGACTTCACACCACCACTCACTGTTCACTGAATTTGAATCCACCATGATGACGCAGGACGGTAACTGTATTACTTATGTCATTCATTTAGGAATATCCTGTTTTCCTGTTCACTGCTCCAAGAATGCTTCAGTACCTTGAAGTTGGGAATCCTGTGATGAACAGGTCGGGGAAAGTCAGCTAAATTTTGTGATTCCATGTAGTCCCAAATCTGCTCACGAATGTCCTGTTTGGAAATACCTATCGCAAGAAAGGGTGTGATTGATTAATACAGCAGAAAGAAATTCCACAGTGTGTGCATTCCGGGTCCTACTGCACGCCTGCTCCAGCTATACCCTCCACCAGGCTAGACTAGGGTCTACAGCTTCTGATCTCTACACAGAAAATCAGGGTTAGGGATAAGTTTTGCATTCACGACAAATCGCTCAAGTCCTACAATAGTTCAACATAACCCAAGGGTTTAATGAACCCAGTTCTGCTAACCGGTAGCAGAACAAAATGCAACCCAAGCCATGTCACCCAGCATTCTTAGAGTCCACACTTAGAGAGGTGAGTTCTGCCTCAAGACATTGTCATTTCACACTCTATGTAGTCTCGAGATGGCTGGGATTAGTTTATTTTTGCTGGAAATCTAGTACGCTTCCTTAACCTTAAGTGATTTATAAACCGGCTATTATTTTGGATTACCAACTACCACCCCTTTGCTACCACACTTTGCTAGTGTGGGAATCTTCTATTCCATATCCAAATTTGGAAATGCAATTTTAGAGATCAAATACATTTTACTTGATTGGGACAGCCCAAGTAGAATTTGCATGAATGATGTGCTCCTCTTGGAGTGGAGAAATATCAAAAGTAGTTTCCAGTGATGTAGGAAAAAAAAAAACATAAAACCAGCACATTCACAGAGATACATTTTAAAATAGTCACCAAATTTTTGTTTTTGTTGGTCCAAAAGGATATCCTTGTACAGAAGTTTGTTTCGAATCACTTTGATATCTACTCGTTGGTTTCTTTTCGTAACAATTTATTATAAGGCCAGCATTGTAAATTACGAAGCAAGGAATTTCATAGGCGGTAATCTCATGCACAAGTATTCTCTCATCACTACCACCAACCTGGAAGGAGACCCTGTGCCCAGATGTAACTCCCAGTGAGGGGCTGTCTACCTGCCGTATGCCATCTAAAGGCCTCTGCAGGGATACACACACACACACACACACACACACACACACACACACACACAGTGCTTCAGGGACATGCGCCTCTGACATTGGTGTGAAAAGTCGACCTCTTCCACTCAGAGAACTGAGATGGCGTTCCCATAACTATACACACCCAGGCTGTGAAGGTGAGGTTCTACACACAGTGTGTGTGGCGGGGGAACTCTCATCACCCAGGCAGGAAGGAGGCACAGGCTTAACCTCTCAGGTCCTCAGTGTCCCTTAACGGAGTGGAGGCTGCTCAAAAGGAACAGAAGGGCCAAGAGCGCTGGGAGTCACCTGGATGGGTGTTGGCCCAGGGCTGGAAGCCTGTCTCATTCTACATTGTGTGGCTTTGAATTGGGAATAAATTCCATTCTAAAAGCTTAATTTTTTTGTGAATGGATTTTTTAAACATCCTAAGGGAGCTATTAGGTTGATGCAAAAGTACCTGCGGTTTTTGCAATTATTTTTAACCTTTTAAATTGCAATTACTTTTGCACCAACTAATATATAATGAAGAGCTTCTTTCCTCACCGTTTGCTCGGAACCAGGGCCCCTCCCCCAAGGCAATCAGTGCACCTGTGTCTTCTTATGAATTTTTTCCCAGGTATCTCAGGCTTCACACTGGAGACACTTTCAGTCCCACCCTCGTTTTCTGTGCCTAAGGAAGTGCGCTATCCATACAGCTGCACTCACTGCTCTGTACTTTGCTGTCGTTTTTACTTCCTATTTTGCAGATTAGTCCATATGGTATGTAAAAATACCCTCACCTTTCCATGCAGTTGCGTAGCATCCCACAATACAGACAGGTCAAACTGGACTCAAGCAGTCGCCTACGGATGGGCAACCTTTTGTTTGTTACTGATGAATGCTTTTACAATCCCACCCACCTTGTAACAATTTGTTAAATGTGTAGTTCTAAGGTGTAAGGGCCACAGCTAAAGGCTTCCACTGCTGATGCCCTCAGGACAGACCTAGATCCTCTTGGCAGAGTGTGCATACAAGGCTTTAACAGCCAGACCTGAGCCTCCTGGAGCCCACTGCAAACACTGGTGGTGCCTTTGGACCCCAGCTGTGCTTTGAACCACCCCAGAAATCAAAAATGCTTAAAAAAAAAATCAGGTGTGCTTAGGGAACACACATCTCTAAGATGCAGGCCAACATTATACTGCTGTCAGCCTGAGAAGGGCCAGGCAAGAAGTTTCCCTCACTCGGCTTGTTCTTTCCTGCTGGGAGCTCTGCACTTCTGGTCTCTTCTGGAAAAGTCTGCTCAGCTCCCCATCCCTCCCACAAAACCTCAGTCTTCAAGGTCCAGCTTTGGCACCACCTCCAGGGAGTCTCCCTGCCATTCTGCTCCAGTGTCCTGTGGATCCCTCTGTCACTGGGTGTGAAATGAGCTGCAAAGCTCTGCTGTCTACTTCAGCTTCATCTCCCATAGTTCCTCACTTAGAATTCAAAAAGTGGCGCAACCACTGTTGGTCCCTGGCCCCACACACCTGCCCATCTCTCTCTCTCTCTCTCCTTCCCCCCGCCCGCCTCCCAGATCCAGCTGAGACGCTGGACCTGGGACTAGCTGAGATGCCACCTCCCCCAGAAAGCATTCTCTGAGTGCTCAGTCACAAACAGATGTTCTTTCTTTAGGAACGCAGAACACCCTCACCATTTGTTTGCTTAACTTTTTCAAACAGAAACAATTACGCTGACATAACTATGATAAGGCTAGTTACACTGATAACTTTCACGAACAACCCAGAGATCTTACAATATCACCAACACTGTGCAGGATACTGTGTGGGACACAAAAAATGTAGAAATTGGGGCCCTTGCCCTGGAGAGTCCATCACAAACATTTGAGTGACTCCCATTTAGAAAGCAATGGGCTAATTGGGAGAGGGAGAGACTAAAAGGGCAGGTCCTTGCCCTCGGAAAGTTATGAAAACATAGGAAACGATTAGGATAATAAAAGACAACATATATTAATGTGTGAAATGCCTGAACCCTATTCTGTAATTCTGGGTCAGGTCAACTAGGGTTTCCCTCTTCTATCATTAGCCTGAAGCTCAGTCCTGGCACTCCACGGGCGGGCACCTCCAAAGGTCTTTTTTTGTCATTCCACTGTATTAGCAGCATCTGTTTACTGTGCAATTTACATTCTGCACGTGTATTAAGGGCAGGAATGGATTTATTCATGGTTGTGGAACCTGGTTTTGACAGACCCTGGCACACCATGAGTTAGTATTATCTTTGCCAGACAATCCTGCAATCAATCACCAAAGTCCAGGGACACTGGGGCAGGACTCCCCAGTGCCTGGTACATCGGAGACCTCAGAAAACATTACTTAAGAGGACAGTGATTAAGCGCCCCAGCGTTTAGGTTAAATTGGTGTCCAGTCCTGCCCCTGCCAGCAGCTGTGAACTGTAAAATGCGGAGGATAGGGAGGGCAGATCTCAGGGAAATAGTTGTGATGACTGGTAGGGGGGCCCACGGACACCACCCCCTGCCCAGCAGGTAGCCCTTTTCTCCCATTATCTTTATTCCACCGCCGACCGGGTCCCGCATCTGGGTCCGAGCCTGCGGCGGGTTCGACCCGGAGCCACGACACAGCACTCCGCGTCCCCCCGCCCGTCTCTCCCGCCGCCCCTCACCCGCCGGTCTTCCTAGCTGTCCCTTACCCGCCCTCGACTCCATCGCGACGCCGTCAGTATGCGACACCACCTGGATCGGGGGCGGTGCACGAGTGACATCACCCGCGCGCGCGCTCTCCCCGCGCCTGCGCCCTGGCCGCCATCGGGGGCAGTGGCGTTGCGGTGCAAGTCTGGTGGGACCCAGCCAGGCACGCATGCGCGTGCGACTCCGTGGGCCGGGTGAAGTTGGATGTGTGGGGGGAGATCGCGCGGCTCAGTGCCTGTGGTTTGTTCATGGAGCACGTCAGCAATGCGAGCTTGCTTGGACGGACGTTTGCCGAGTTCTGGGGCTACCAAGGCGAATAAGCCCGTGGCCTCTCGGGTCCCACTGCCAATTTCAACACGCCCTACCTCTTCTCTGGTCCCCAGAAGCCGCCTCCTCCGGGAAGCCGGCCTTGATTGCTCCTCCAAGACTAGATTCCTCTCCTCTGATTCAAATCGGGCTCAGCTGGGGCATCTGTTTAAAATGTCAGGCTGCTGGAGTGGGATTCACTGGGTTTGCGGTCGGGCCCAGCTCAGCTCCAGGTTGAATCTTATGCGGCTGGAGGCCACACTTTGGGCCCACAAGCCTTAGGTTTTACCATGGCCTCTGGATCTCCTGGAGACAGAAAGAACGTGAAGGCCTACGTTTGCTCGTTTACATCATTCATTTGTTCTCTCATTCATTCAATACATAGGATGGGTCAATCCAAGAGTCGCTGGAAGCGATGGAGCTGAAGAGACAACCAAGTCCATGGCCTCCCCCTGCTCCAGTCTAGCGGGAGCGATAACAAGGAGGGTAACCGGCCGTGCCTTCACGCATTAGGAAGAAAACCCCTTCCCCCTAAAGGAGGGGGTAACCAAGCCACTAGGAACCACTCCCTAGGAGTGATTGCATACCCGTAAGCAACGTGCCTACCACATCGTAAGCACTCAAGAAGTGGTAGCTACTTTTCAAAATTGTATATCCAATACTTCATACAATCCTTACAACAAACTTGGGAAATACATAAAGCATTTTAATACCTACTTTCCACATACGGAAAATGAGTTTCCAGGTGTTCCAGTGACTCATTCAAGGTCTCACAGAACTGATCGTATGCCATTCGCTTTCATGAGATAGAACATAATTAATGACAGTAATAAACAATGATGACTAATGTGCCAGACTCCAGGCTAAGTGCCTTCGAGGTCGTATCTAAATATGATCCCCACAACACCCCTAGATGGCAAATGTGACTGGCATTCTAGAAAGGAGGAAACAGAGACTCAAGATGTTGAAGAACCTCGCCTGGACTGGGAAAGGGCAGAGCATGACATAACTCTGGTGTGCTTAATTGCAAAGCTGTAGCTTCTGGTCACAACTCTGCATGCCTAGGTAGTATCCACAGCATTGGTACATTAAGACATTAAGGAGCCTTAGTGCTACGTGAAAGTGGCCCTGTCTTCTAGCAGGCTTGCAAAAGAAGTACAAAGCATTACTTTGGATCATAGGAGGTTATAAAATGAAATCTCTCAGAGAGGTTGGGTGTCCTTTCTCACTTTCAGGAAAACACAATAAATCTGTGGAAAGTATTTTATGCAAGTTGGCTTGGCCCCAGGGGTGGAAATGTGTGCAGGACTCACTGTTAGCCAGCTGTGCTCAGAGCAGAGACCAGGCTGCTAACCAAATAGCCCAAGGCCCTCCGGTGGCCTGCCTGGCACGTCCCTTGGATGGTAAAGAGACACCAGGGACCATCTCCCCCAGTGGCAATTTTAGAAAGCAGGTGGTGCCAGAAGGAAAGGACATTCCACTTAGCTTTTTTACACCAGGTTTTCAAGTTAGAAGTGCCCCCACAAAGCCCAGGCATTTAAAAGAATAAATAATTATAAAAGAGCCGCCTTAGAAGAAATTAGCTGGCTCTCTTGTAAAAAGATAGTCTAGAACTTTAACCCAAATGCTTCAAAGTTGATCACATATGTAAATTTGCATTTGGTCACTTTAGAATTTTTTTTTTAATTGGGGAAGGGGAACAGGACTTTATTGGGGAACAGTGTGTACTTCCAAGACTTTTTTCCAAGTCAAGTTGTTGTCCTTTCAGTCTTAGTTGTGGAGGGCGCAGCTCAGCTCCAGGTCCAGTTGCCGTTGCTAGTTGCAGGGGGCGCAGCCCACCATCCCTTGTGGGACTCGAGGAGTTGAACCGGCAACCTTGTGGTTGAGAGCCCACTGGCCCATATGGGAATCGAACCGGCAGCCTTTGGAGTTAGGAGCACGGAGTTCCAACTGCCTGAGCCACCGGGCAGGCCCCACTTTAGAATTTTTTAAACACAGACTTCATTGTTTAAAGCAGTTTTAGGTTCGTAGCAAAACTTAGAGGAAGGTACAGAGAGCTCCTAAACATCCTTGTTCTCCCACACACAACCGCCCCCACCACGGCGGTACCTTTGTTGCAATGGATGAATCTACACTGACGCATCGTTATCACCATGGACTGAAGGTTCACGTCCCCCCAAAATTCATATGTTGAAATCGAACCCCGAGTGTGATGGTGATAGGAGGGGAGGCCTGTGGGAGGTGATTAGGTCATGAGAGTGGAGCCTTTTCACAAGGGGCTCCCCGGAGCTCCCTCAGCCTTCCACCTTGGAGGACCCCGTGAGGAGGCCGTCTATGAAATAGGAAGAGGGCCCTCACCAGACGCCTAATCTGCAGGCACTTTGATTTTGGACTTCCCAGCCTCCCAAACTGTGAGAAATAAATGTTTGTTGTCTAAGTCACCCAGTCTATGGTATTTTTGTTACGGGAGCCCAAATAAAGTCCACAGTTTACATGAGGGTTCACGCTTGGTGTTGTACATTCTATGGGTTTGGACATACGTATAATGACGTGAATCCACCATCGTGGTATCATATAGAGTAGTTTCACTGTCCTAAGAGTCCTCTGTGCTCCACTTATTCATCCCCGCCCCCACAGCAACCACTGATCTTTCTACTGTCATCATAGTTTGCCTTTCCAGAATGTCATGGAGATGAAATCACACAGTATGTAGCCTTTTCAGACTGGCTTCTTTCACTTAGTCATATGCCTTTAAGTTTCCTCCAGGTCTTGTCATGGCTTTATAGCTCATTTCTTTTTAGCTCTGAATACTATTTCATTGTCTGGATGTACCACAGTTTATTTATCCATTCACCTACTGAAGGACATCGTATTTGCTTCCAAGTTTTGGCAATTATGCATAAAATAGCTATAAATATTCATGTGCAAGTTCACATGAGGATTTTAAAGCTTGTTATAGGCATTTCCTTATTAAGTCTCACAACACCTTTAGAACCTGGCTAGAAGAAACATAATGAAAAAGGTAAACAGGTGAAAAGCTTGGCTGTGGAGCTCTGAGCTGTGTGACTTTGGGTAATTACCTCTACCTCTCTGAGCTTCAGCTCTGTCATCTGTAAAATGTTGGGAAGTGCTTCCTCCATTAGGTCAGTGAGACAACCTCGTGGGCTGGTATACTGGAAGTCGAGGCACAGTGCCTGCCCAGCTAGAGATGTTAGTGTCCATTGTTCCATAATGATCCTGTTAGATCAACAGGAGAAGGCAAGTGTTGAGAAATGAAGTCCAGTGCTTCACCCAGGGTGCTGGGGCACTGAGAGCTACACCTCTTCCCCGGAATGTTTCTGAAACGCCAGCACTTCCAGCCCCTGCATTTCACAAGTATGAGCTTAAAATGTCATACATCACGTTCAGCTTTCAGCTCTCTGACTGCCCCCTGCATCACAGGCACATACACACACACACCTCTGCAAGTGCTGAGAAGAAAAAAATAATGTGAATAATTTTCATAATGACAAAGCCTGGTTCCTCAGAAGCTACAAAATTCCCATCCACCTTCAGGTATTCCTGTGTCAACTGGCTCTGCATCGGATCTATGTGTGTTCTGCCATCCTGGGATTAGGCGAGGCCCGTCCATCAGCGCTACTAGCATTTCATGAGAGACTATCCTTTGCCAAGACCAGGATGTCCCTGAAGAGTCACAATGATGCCTTGTGCCGCCACCTCCCAGGTCAAGGATGTCTCACCAGGCCTCAGACTACAACCGCCTCCTACCTCCTCACTCTGCCCCCTCCCTGGGTCTGCCTCCCCTCTGACCTCCTCCTCCTCCTCTTTCCTCCTCCTCTTCCCCCCCCCTATTCCTCTGCTTTCCCTTTCTTGCCCTCTTCTCCCCCACGCACCTGATTTCCTGCATTCTACTTGTACACCCTCCTTCGGTGACCTCGTGCCTCCCCACTGCCGCCACCTGGCTAAGCGTGAACTTCTCACCTGCAAGGACACTCCAGGCCTTGCCCCCCGCCCCCCCAGCTTGCCTGCCCAGCCTATCTCTCAGCCAGACTATGTCCCTATCAACTCAACTCTGCCCTTCTCCTCCTTCCGGGTTTTGTTCATGTTTTTCACATCCCAGAAAGGCCCCCCCCACCCCCCCACCCCAATTTTCACAGGTCAAAAATCCCACCCCAACTAGGTCTGGGGATGAGCAGGAGGGAAGGATGTGGCACCAACAAACTCCTCTCACAAAGCAGGGACTCCACAAACACGTGAAAGTTGAAGGAAGAGCAGTGAAAATGAAGAGGCATGACTTACAGGCACGAAGGAAACCTGCAGAGGAACCGGGGGAAAAAAAACTCCCTGGGAAGCTGTGCAGGGACAGAGGGAGGTTTTGGCATCCTCAGGTGAACCCAAGTGCTAATTTAAAATATACACCCTGTGCACCAATTACACAACAGGGAACCACGTGGGTCATGTTTTCCAATGCACCCCCCACCCCACCACCCCCACCTCACACACAGGA
This sequence comes from Rhinolophus ferrumequinum, assembly GCF_004115265.2. NCBI lineage: Eukaryota > Metazoa > Chordata > Mammalia > Chiroptera > Rhinolophidae > Rhinolophus > Rhinolophus ferrumequinum. Next base: position 31,539,315 of record NC_046298.1, read on the forward strand.
ACCAGCCAATTTTTTCTGAGTAAACTTATTACCATCTTTAAACACAGAGCAGGAAGGCAGAGGATCATAGAGATCGTCACCAAGACAAGAAATAGCAGCAAGGCCTATTTTTTCCAGAACCGTGGGTCACTGCCAGAAAAAAACAGTAAAAGGAGTTAATGGGCTCTGTGAGTGGGGGAGGGGTGCAAGAAGATGCTCTTCCCATTTTAACGTCTTCTGTACTATCGGGGTTTTTTAGCCATATCACGTATGGCACTCGTGCTCATTTAAAATCAGCATAATTTCTTCCATATTTCGAGCTGCGATCAATCATTGGTAGCTCCCGTGTTTGGCACTGCACAATGACAGAGCCAAGTGAAGACTTTCTCCCGTATGCTCCTTATTATTAAGGTATGAACCTCAATAATACGTAGTTGTTTGGAGCTGCATCTAATACTTAATCAATGTAAGAATGCTTAATAAGCTAATAATCAAAAAGATATTTGAAGACCTTCTTTCCCCCCCAATTCAGGGTTGCCAGATTCCCAGTCAAATCTGGATTTCAGATGATCAATGAATACATATGTCCCATGCACAATGTGGGCATTTGTATTTTTTATTCGCTACAGCTGGCAACCCGCAGTGTCAAGGAAAAAGAAAGGCGTTTGAGTGGGTCAAGTTTTCTTTACCCAGGTCTCAAGGCCCAGCTTGATTGCTGATTTCTCCAAGGAGATTTCCTTGCTCCTCTTCCTCCCCTTTCTGAATCTTAGCTTGCTCATCCCTGCTCCTCCCTCCCAGTGTGGGGGCCACAGCAGGGCTGGAAGGAGGACCTCCCAGGTCTGCAGCTCACCAGTGGGTGAGTCTGGACAAGTCACTGGAGTTCTCGGCACTGCACTTCCTTCGTCTGTAAGATGCAGTGACAGCACTGATGGCATCTGCGTCTCAACCTTGGTGAGGATTATCGCCGCTTACCAGAGCAGTGCCTGGAACAGGGTGAGGGTTCTCTGTGTGTTTGCTGAAATTAAAATGTCAGCCTGCGAGCCCTTTCAAGGACAGCTTTGTGCCTGCCACCATGTGGGAGCCAGGGAACACTGGACGATGTGTCCCCATTCCGCATGCCGCCTCTGCCTAAACTAAGTGCTGGTGCATGTTTGAATTGAATTCTGGGTTTGAGCCTCTAAATGGCGGACCAGGCCTGTGGTTATGGTGATAGGGATGGGGTGTCTCTGAAGCCTCCAGGTGACATCCATTTGTTCGGTTCGGTTTATAATTCCAGAGCATGGAGCCTGTGCCTAGCGGAGCAGGGGGGTGCTGGGTACAGTGGGGTGCAGACCACGTCCGTGCCTGCCTGCTGCTTGTATCCTGGTACAGGGGTGGGGCAGACAATAAACAGGAACAGACAGGATCACATCAGACAGGGTGAAAATGAATCAATGTGAGGGGTGTGTGAAGGGAGGGGGAAAAGTAGGTGGGTGGTTGGGGTAGGTCTCAGAGGAGGTGGCAAGGCAGCAAGGAATTGAGGGTGAGGGATCCAGGTGAAAGGCACAGCACACGCAGAGGTCCTGCAAAGGGTCCTGGCTGTGAGAGCACACAGGTGCAAACATCAGGGGTCAGCGGGGGAGTGGGGGAGCGTTCTTGGCTTTCTTGGGATTCCTGAAAGTGAAGAGCACCCAGTGGCAGTGATGATCTGATCCCCCAGGGAGCCTCTCTGCACTGCTGATTTCATTCTGTCCTTTAAAGTTCCCTCTGGTGCCGCCCACTGTCATTGCCACCCAGATGGAGATCCGACAGTCACCGTGGAGCACAGGCAGGCTGACGCTGTCCCTGGATTGTGATTCAAAGCCTGGCTTATTCCCTGGGGCTCAGAGCACCCACCCCACCGGCTGCAGATTTGGTGAAAAACAAGTCAACCCCTCACCTCTTTCTCTCCCTGACCTTGTCCAGCATCCAAAGCCCTCTCTGTCCCTCCCAGGGAGCAACCCCCTTTACATAGTCTCTGAGAATGAGTCCGTTGACCCCACACGGTTAATTACAGGGTTTCAAGTTGGTGATATAAAAAGCGAAAATTTCATAGATGTTCAGTCATGTGTTCAGAAGCCATGCCTTCATGCATGCACTATTGACTATGTATATATAATTAGGAAATTATAAATAAGTAAGTTTCCATATGGACTTTTTATTTACATAGAAGTTTCTGTTTTAACTTTCTAAGTCTCCTTTCATGTCCAAGGCCCTCACCCTAATTTCAAAGAGACAGCAAAGTAATGGGTTAAGAGATTGTGATTCCATCATTTGGTAGCTGCAAGACTTGAGTGAGTTATTTAAGGTCTCTCTAAACCTCCGTTTTCTCACCTGTTAAGCAGTGATATTAGTAGTATCTACCCCAAAAGAGAAATTAATTGAGTTGTCATGGACAGAATATCCAGCACAGTGCTTGGTACACAATATGCACACATTACATTTTCTCATATATTAGAAAAGAAAATCTTGGGAAAGTCATGCATTCATTCAATACACACCGCTTGTGTACCTATTACGTGCCAATGTGTATCATTCAAGGCACCGGGACTGCCAAGGGAAACAAGGCAAAGTCTCTACTGGCCTTGAAAGGTAGAGTGTGGCAGACGTAGGCTGCTAAGCAAATGTCAGCTGGGCACAGGGAAGACTGGACTTCCTGTCCCGAGTGTGTTGGGACCATGTGACCGGCTCTGGCTAATGGGTTGTAAAGGGAAGTGACACACATCACTTCCAGGCTGGAACACTTAATTCCCAAGGCAGAATTTCCCTCTCTTACCCCTTCAGAGATGACAGGAGAGCTAACCTCTAAAGACACAGGCTCCTGAGCGACTTTGATGCGCAGAGTTCCTGCTGAGCTGCGGTTGGCTCAAGGTGAAGTCACTGAGACTTGGGTTTGTTTCTGTGCATATACCAGCCTTAACTGATTGATAATACCATGGAAGCAAATCAATTGCATAGCTATATGGATAAGGGCAACTATATCGGATTTGTATGAAATGGGAAGCACAGAGAAGCATGTCATTAACTCTTTAAGAAGAAACATGGATATTTTTAATATCCTGTTTTGAAAACATCTACAGTATTCTATTGGATGTTTTGCATCTTTGATTGTATTAAATGTGGGGATGCTTGAATCATAAGGCAGATAAGCTCCTTAGAAAATCAGTGTTGGGTTTTTTGTCTTTAACAACCACAACTTAACGTGGTAAAGCCCATGGCTGTTGATTGTTTTTCAGAAACTTCCAGAACACAAGGAGAGGGACACTGGGGCCGACTTTGGCCACCACATTAGGGTTTGCAACTTCTTTCATGGAAAGATGTTTGTTTTGTGTCACATCCTTTTTGAATTTCCATAGTAACAGTGGTCCTTTTTCTCCCAATTTGTTTTTTAATTTTGAAAAATGTTAAACTTACGGAAAAATTGCAATAGTACCCAATGAATACTCACATAGCATAGGTTCAACAATTGTCTTCATTTTACTGAGATTTTTGATACCTTTCTCTCTCCTTCTCAGTTTCCTCCCTCCCCCACCCACATCACACACACACACACACACACACACAGACACACACACACACACACACACACACACCTTTGGTTGAATCTTTTAAAAGTGGCAGAGATGATGACTATCAGCGCTAAATATTTTGACAAGTACCTTCTAAAAACAAGAACATGTTCTTACTTGACCACATGTAATTATCACACTCAAGAATTTTAACCTTGATACGAGATTATTATCTAATATGTACTCCATTTTCAAATTTCCCTAGGTAGTCTCAAACCTGTCCTTTATTAGTCTTTTAAAATGTCCTCCATCCAGGATCAAGTGTTGCATTTAATGTTGAGTTTCTTTAATCTTTTAACCAAGAACTGTCCTCACCCCTGTTACTTTCCTGTTTGTGACACTGCCCTTTGTGAACAGTGCCATATCATAGTAACTCCTTGGAAAGGTCATGCTCAGTAAAATGGGCTCATATAGTTTTCATCAAGGACACAATTTTTGTCCCAGAAAAAGATAACTGCTAGGAGCAGGTTGCAATGGATTTTTAAGAAGCAGCATTGACTCTTTTTAAACCCAGGGTTCATAAGAACCAAAGTAGCTCGTGGAAGTCTGGGACTATTCTTATTCCTGGTTCCTTCCCCTAAAACCCAAGGCATCTCCTGAGTCTAGAAGGGAAATGTTTGAAAGATACAGGGCCAAATGTGTTGAAAACAGTGACAGAAGACACAAAACTCTTTTCACGTGTCCCCTCTTTCAGTTCTGTTGTGCCTCAAAAGTAGATGCAGGTGCAGATGCGTTTAAAAGCCTCTTGTTAAACCCTCTTGTTAAAGCCAATGCCATATACATATCCAGTATATTTTTCTGATGAATTCCCTGAAACTCACGCCACACGTAGGGCAAAAAGACAGCTGCCGTGGGAAAGACACGTAGGAGCAATTTGTTCAACAACCCTGGGGGAAAAAAAAGTACCCAGATTTCTAGCCACCTAAGAGGCAAAGATTTTATTTGCCTAAAACCTCAGAGAATCTCCCTAGAGAGGATTTCTTGCTCCCCTGGCAGTTTCAAAGACATTTCTGTTTTCCAACAGATCATGTTCTTGACACATTGCAAAGCTTTGGAAAATGTTGTTGTTGTTGTTGTTGTTGTTTTTCTTGAACGACGCACCGCACAGTTTATTTACCTTCTGTCTCACAGATTTTTGAAAGCTTTATTCCTGCCGTGCAATGCTAAGGTGTATCCATAAGGTGTCAGTACCTTCATTGTAACCAGAACTGTCGTTTCTTCCTTTTTTCTTTTAAGAGTAGTATCCTTGTTGGCCTGAAGATGGCGCCAACACCACAGGTCCACCCGAGCCGCCTCCAGGTGCTGGAGCCGGTGGCACCCAGGAGAGAAAGCAAGCGGTGCTGTGGGTGGTGGGGAGACAGGGGTGGGGAGTTGGGGGGCGGGGGCGTGAGTGACTTGAATGTCTTTTGCCTTTTATCATCGCTCACTGTTGTAGAAGCTCTCAGGGACCTCCGGCCCGATTCCGCTTTCGACTCACTGGCAATGAGGTCAGGAAAGGAAGAAAGCAAGAAATTACCATGTTCCAATCCAAAATATCCTGGCAGGTTAAAGAAAAGATCGGAAATATGGTTTTTGCAAAGTCCAGGTGTGTGGAAGGTGTTGTTTTAATAACCTGAACAAACATTTCTCCCGGAGTCCTACTGAGCGGAGAAGAAACCTAATTCCAGGGGCAAAGGAAAATGTCTCTCTCACCTTTTCTGTCTTGATTATAAGAATTTCTTTCCTCCTACCCCCACTTTTTTTTGGGGGGGGGGTGTAATAATTTTGGCAACTCAACTCAGTTCTTTTTAGATGACTTTGGTTTAAACCTGGACACCCTTTTAAATGCAAACTCAGGCAGAAACTGACCTTTTTGAATTTATTTTCCATGGTCCTTAGCTATTTTGGGTTTTACCCTGTTCTGTGATAAAGCTTTTTTAAAGCACCTCGTAAAAGCAGAGTAAATAATATTCTGAGGAGTGTTTCTTGATCAATAGTTTGCGCGTTTCCAGTAAAATTGTGAGCAGAATTCAGAGTGCCTGTCACGCACTCCAGAAGAAAAACACTTTTTGCCATAGGTTGTTTTTTTTTTTTGGATGGATGTTAATGTACTAGAGGTATTAAAAAATAATAAAGTCGTGGTGGGTGTTGGGCGGTGGGAGAACCTCAGACCATTCACCTGTGAGCTGAGGACTGGGTGTCTTTATTTTATTTCGTTCCCAAAAATAATCAAGTTAGAAGAAGAACTCAGAGCAGCCATAAAAAATATAGTGTGTTTCAGAAGCAGAATATTTGAGGTAATAGGAACCTGTTTTGCACTTTCTCTTTGATTTTGATTATCATGAGGTAATACTGTTCGTAGACAATGCACAAAAAAATATTTTTTCTTTTGTTCTTTTATTGAAAATGAATGCGATGGCCCCAGTTCCTTCTATTCATCTCCCCAAATTTAAGAGTGACGGTACATTTCTCTCACACCCTTTTCCTGGGAATCTAATAAGTAACTGATGGAAGAGTTAGGAGGGGAAAGGAAACCTGAAACAAAAGTTTTATCTGGTCTTCTTCCCTACCCAACCGGACGGACAACTTCCAGAAGAATTCTGACCAGCATTTAGCCCTTCTCACGGGGGTCCCTCTCCTTCAGGGGAAGCGGGCGTAGGGAGGTCCAATTATTCGAGGTGTAGAAGGAATAAATACTCGGTCCACAAATAAACAAACTTTCCGGGATTCCTAGAGAGAAGGAGAAAGCTTGGAAGGCAAGGACCCCGAGTCGCTTCAGGTCCATATCCCGAATAACATCATCTCTGGGGGTGTCTTAACCGTTTGTTTGCAATCGCTTACCCGGTCCTCTCACCGAGCCACGGTGCCCAAATAACCTATCAAACACCACCGACCAACCAAGACTGAAATATAGAGAGTCAGCTGGGAGAACCCCAAGGGGGCTTTGCCGGGAGCGCAAGGAGGGACTGCGCCCTGGTGGGTGTTCCAGGCGCCGGCCAGGATCAGGAGTCTGCGCTAGGGACGCGCGTCGTGCTGCTAAGCCCCCGCGGAAAGCCGCTCGGTTTCTCCGCTCCGGCTCTGCCTGGCCCGGGACTTGCTGCATTGTTCCCGGTTTTCGGGAGCGCGGGAGTCAGCTTGGTCAAAGGGAAATTTCTTTCCCGGAAAAGGGAGCCACGCTTCAAAGCTGGAGTCGGTGGGCTGCAGGCGTCTACACGCGAGGGGAAAAGGGGGATTGAGCAAAATTATTTTACTATCTTCCCCAAATTCCACAAAACTGCTCACGATGACGCGGGTGATTTACCGAATACATGGCGAATTTAGAGGATTAAATTCTCAAGATACTGAAGATACTGCTACTTTCCCGCTCCGCCTTTGCCCTATAGACGCCGCGGCCCGCCTCCTCAGGTGGGGGTGAGGGACATTCCATTTCTATAATTTACCCCTAAAACCTTTAAGGTTATTTTTGACGGCCCCGAACCTGGAAATTCCTTGTTGATTATTAATTATTTGCTTAAATAATGACAACATTCAGGGGAGGCCCCTTCCATGCCAATCCAGTCCGTTTGCTTTGAATCCATTACACCTGGACCCCGATAATTAGGAAATCTAATTATTCGCCTCATCATTCATTAATAAGAAAAATAGTCCCAGGGTCTTTGCTACTTACAAGGTCTTTGGGGAGAGAGATATTTGACTACATTAATCAATTCGATTTTATATTTCAAACTAACTTTTCTTCTGCAAAGTAACGTCGCTTTTTTCTTTTTGCTCTGGGCACGTGGGCCCATTAACTAAAATGTGATAATAAAATAAAATTTAATAAGATATAACTCTTTTCTTGAAAAAAATCTTTTCAAGTTAAGACTGAGCTGCATTAAAGTCTGGCTCTGCGCGGCTGGGTCTTAGAGCCGACGGATTCCGGCGCTCCTCGCCCTGATTGGTGCCAACTCCCCACAGCTGCCAGGTTATTGGTCCAAAGTTCCCGGAGGGGGCGTGGCCGGAGGAAAGTAAAAACTCGCTTTCAGCAAGAAGACTTTTGAAACTTTTCCCAATCCCTAAAAGGGACTTTGCCTCTTTTTCCGGGCTCGGCAGGGCAACCAGTCTGGACCCCGTCTCGCTGACCCTCAGGGCTACCGATTTGCTGGGGGGCTTGGAGAGCCGCCTTCCCTCTCTTGGCACGGACCGGGGGCCCAGCCTTGGTCCACCGCGCGTGTGGCTTCTCCGCTGCGTCCCCGGCGGCCCGCCTGGGCTGCCACCCTCCAGGTCCTGAGAGCGAGCAAGCGAGCAGGGGCCGGTGCTGCGCTCGCGCGGGGCGCGCCCTCCAGGATGCTGATCCGCCCGGTCCGCTGAAAACGAGCGCCCCTTCTCCGCCTGAAGGCGGGCGCCGAGCGCCGGCGCCTCCTCCACTTCTCCACCGAGGCTTCCAGGAGCCCGGGGCTCCCCCCACCGGCTCCCTTCCTCTCTCGTTCGCTCTCTCTCCCTCGCTCTCTCTTCCTCTCTCGCTCTCGCAGGGCCTTCCTCCTGGTCCGTGCGCGCAGGCGGTGGCGAGCCGTCTCGGACGCAGCATGCAGGCGCGCTACTCAGTGTCCGACCCCAACGCCCTGGGAGTGGTGCCCTACTTGAGCGAGCAGAATTACTACCGGGCGGCGGGCAGCTACGGCGGCATGGCCAGCCCCATGGGCGTCTACTCGGGCCACCCAGAGCAGTACGGCGCGGGCATGGGCCGCTCCTACGCGCCCTACCACCACCACCAACCCGCGGCGCCCAAGGACCTGGTAAAGCCGCCCTACAGCTACATCGCGCTCATAACCATGGCGATCCAGAACGCTCCCGAGAAGAAGATCACCCTGAACGGCATCTACCAGTTCATCATGGACCGCTTCCCCTTCTACCGGGAGAACAAGCAGGGCTGGCAGAACAGCATCCGCCACAACCTCTCTCTCAACGAATGCTTCGTCAAGGTGCCCCGTGACGACAAGAAACCTGGCAAGGGCAGTTACTGGACCCTGGATCCGGACTCCTACAACATGTTCGAGAACGGCAGCTTCCTGCGGCGCCGGCGGCGCTTCAAGAAGAAGGACGTGCCCAAGGAGAAGGAGGAGCGGGCCCACCTCAAGGAGCCGCCCCCGGCAGCTTCCAAGGGCGCTCCCGCCGGGCCCCCCCTAGCGGACGCCCCCAAGGAGGCCGAGAAGAAGGTGGTGATCAAGAGCGAGGCGGCGTCGCCAGCGCTGCCGGTCATCACCAAAGTGGAGACGCTGAGTCCTGAGAGCGCGCTGCAGGGCAGCCCGCGCAGCGCGGCCTCCACTCCCGCGGGCTCCCCCGACGGCTCGCTGCCGGAGCACCACGCAGGCGCGCCCAACGGGCTGCCGGGCTTCAGCGTGGAGAACATCATGACGCTGCGAACGTCGCCACCGGGCGGCGAGCTGAGCCCGGCGGCTGGGCGTGCGGGCCTGGTGGTGCCGCCGCTGGCGCTGCCCTACGCCGCCGCGCCGCCCGCCGCCTACGGGCAGACATGTGCTCAGGGCCTGGAGGCCGGGGCGGCCGGGGGCTACCAGTGCAGCATGCGAGCCATGAGCCTGTACACCGGTGCCGAGCGGCCGGCTCACATGTGCGTCCCTCCCGCGCTGGACGAGGCCCTCTCGGACCACCCGAGCGGCCCCACGTCGCCCCTGAGCGCCCTCAACCTCGCCGCCGGCCAGGAGGGCGCGCTCGCCGCCGCCGGCCACCACCACCAGCATCACGGCCACCATCACCCGCAGGCGCCACCGCCGCCGCCGGCTCCCCAGCCCCAGCCCGCGCCGCAGCCCGGGGCCGCCGCGGCCCAGGCGGCCTCCTGGTATCTCAACCATAGCGGCGACCTGAACCACATCCCCGGCCACACATTCGCGGCCCAGCAGCAGACTTTCCCCAACGTCCGGGAGATGTTCAACTCTCACCGGCTGGGGATTGAGAACTCGACCCTCGGAGAACCCCAGGTGAGCGGCAACGCGAGCTGTCAGCTGCCCTACAGATCCACGCCGTCCCTCTACCGCCACGCCGCCCCCTATTCCTACGACTGCACGAAATACTGACCGGCCCGGACGCTCTGGCTTCGCCTCCCAGACGCGACCCTCTCAGACAGTTCAGGCTGCAGAGACGCAAAAAGAACCAAACACATCCACCAGCTTTTTCTCAGACCCGGGAGCAGAGCGCGCGCGCCCCAGCCTCACTCCTCTGGGAAGCTGCAGGTAATTTTAATTCGCCGCCGCGTTTCTGAGATCCCCAAGAAGCCCCTGTGAAGGGAGGCAGCCCAACGAAATGAATATTGATTTTAAAATCCCTCTCCCCTACCAGGATGGCTGTGCTCTCTGCTCCATTCGGGGTTTCCAAAACTAAGTTATGGACCAAATCCCATAGCGACCCAGTAATGACTCTCTGTAGAGGGTCTCTATAGATTTTGTATGTGCTATGTGTAATTTTAAATTCCTCTAACCGTGCTGTACAAATATGTGGATTTGTAATCAGGCTATTTTTGTTGTTGTTGTTCAGAGCCATTAATATAATATTTAAAGTTGAGTTCACTGGATAATTTTTCATCTTGCCCAACCATTTCTAACTGCCAGATTGAAAATTCAAAAATATCTATGTGGGGCTTCCCCCCTGTACAATTATGAGATATAATTCTTTTCCCAGTTGTAGGTCTTTTACAAAACAAGAAAATAATTTATTTTTTGTTGTTGTTGGCAGAGAAAGAAGTCAAGTATCTGATACTTTTTATTTACAAAGTGTGATGGTTTTGTATAGTAGATTCTGCCCTGAGCATTCCGAAAAGAAAAAAAAAACTAAAAAATGAAACTTCACCTGTGTTTGTCTTATGTGGTCTTAATTGTTGTACTTACCTTAAAATAAACCCATGTTGTTTTTCTGCCCAAAAAACTGTGTTTGTGTTCTCGCATTTCTAAAAAACAAGGTGCGTTTGCAAATCCACCTGTTTTGATTATTTTTGTTACACAGGTGGGTAAATGTGTAGACATATATACACAGATGATCACAGGGCGCGCTCCCCTATTGTCTTGTTCGTGGCAGAAAAGGCTTTCGATTAATTCAAATCCCACCATGGTGGAGGCAAAGGAGAAACAGTCCTTGGTTGGATGTGGCTGCATGCCGTAATGTCATTTGCTGTAATACATTTTGCTAAATGCCGAAAAACATGCCAATTGTCAAAACAAACAGTGCCATTCCATCTGAATGTCCAGCCATCCCCAATTTAGGAGGGGAAGGAAAAACATTTTCCATTAGCTAACTACAAACCAAGGGGAGTCCTGCTTTCCCTGGATTTCCTAAAATGCGGACTTCCTTACCCACTTTAATGGTATTTCAGAGAAGAATTTGAACTAGGCCAGTGAAGGTCCAAAGGGGACTGAGTCTATAGTGTTTAACGACCATCCCAGGTGGTGGCCAGATCAGCAATGGATTTTAGACCTCTTGACTTCTTGATTTAATTTCTAAATTTTTACCCTATTGCAGTGAAAAATTGTAAAACCTCGTTGCCCTTCAAAAATAATTTCGCATGCTTTTAGAGTTCTAAATTCATCAACGTTTTCAGGACTTTAAATAATAGGGACATTATTTTTCTTTTCAATTTTGATATCTCGTCTTTTTTATTTTTAATAGCAATGCAGCCTTTGTGAAACACGGCTGAGGGGAAATGGCTTTGTTATCTATTTCACTGGCCGAAACCCACAACTCCCCTGCTGGTGTCTGCGTGTGAATTTGGGGGCCAGAGCTCCAAATTGGGAATGTTTCCCACCCCAGCATGTGAGCTGTACCTTGCTAAGGGCCAAGTTCCTTGTGAAGGTAACATTTCAGGTGAGGATGATTTTCCAAAAGGTGATTTTCCTTGATGCAGTGGCGTTGAACGTCACCTGGGTGTTGTGTTGTTGTTTTAAACATGGCATTTTGTCTCTGTTATGCTGAGATAGAATTGGGGGAAGTTTCAGCATAATTTTCCCCATACGTGTGACACAGATTCTTCCAATCTGTGGCCCCAGAAGTGGCATGTGGTTAAAACTTAAAGGCTGCATTTTATTCCTTTTCATAATACGCAGGAACGGGGAGCCCCAGTGCTTGGTGCTGGACTTTCAACAGGCCCCCAGGCCACAGTGTATTGGTTGAGTGAGCTGGACCAGTCAGCTACAGAGAGAGGTGGGGGGGGGGGAGAGAGAGAGAAAGAGAAAGAGAGAGAGAGAGAGAGAGAGAGAGAGAGAGAGAGAGAGAGAGAGAGACCACTTCTCTGAGCTGCAGAGAGAGGCAGCCCGGCTCCTTGCCCAGCTCTTTGCCCAGCTCTGGCACTCTGGTTTCATTTCGCTCCTGTTCTCTTTATGGTGTTTGCCGCCGGAGAGGAGAGTATTCTAGCCGGCTTTCTCCTCCCTCAGACATTTCAAAGAGTCCTCCCTGAAAGCTTGTCCTCCTCTTAAGATTTGGAGCTCAGACCATGTCTGAGAGACACATTGAGAATAAAGGAAAGAGAGATGGGAGTGGGGTGAGAGACCCCCATGCTGCTTCTGAAACCGCCCCAGATTTTCTACCTTTGGGAAGGCTTCTTCAAGAAGTCTCTGCTGAGTGTGGACCGATCACTGGAGTAGGTAACTTCAGGAGGTTCCCCCTATCAGGTGGAGGCCAAGGTGAGGGGCCCTTCCATTCTGTTGAGAACGTGGGCAGCTTGGGGCTTTATTCAGGGGGCAGAGTGGAAGGGTGTATCAGGCCAGGCACATTGGTCACTCCCAGACCACCCACCCCGCCAAGGCGACCACAGTCTGAGGCCCTAGGGGCAGAGGTAGGTGTGGATCGGTGCCGGAAGACTGCCCATGTGCTGGGCGCTGAGCGCAGAGCTGGCTCAGCCTGGCCCTCACAGCCCCAATGCAGACCTGCGGCCTAGGGGCTTGGCACCGGCCTCAGGGTGTCTGTTGCTCCCCATGGAGTGGGAAGATCCCACAGCTCGACACCTTGAGCAGCGCAGAGCCCAGGCACTGGCCGGGCTGCCTTGCACGTCTCGGTGGCCACCCTGCACGTCTGCTGCCTGGCGTAAAGACTGTGCACCGGGCACAGGCTGCTTCTAGGATCCATTCGCTGCCCCTTCCTACGGCCACTGAGTCCTTGGGAGGCTCGGGGCCTTTCAGGAAAGGGGAAAGGAAGTTGGTGATGGAAAGACCCGAAAGCCCCTCACAGGCTGCCTGGCCCCCTGGCTGAGGTGGCTCTGTGGTCCATAGGAACGCAGTTTGCAAGTCTGATAACCACGTTCCTTCCTGACCCAGTAAGATACAGCTCGGAGGGTCTCAAAGATACTGCAAAAACATGGAAGCAACCCGACCACCCCAGCAGAAACCATTTCCCTGGAAGCTAACCATGCATCCTGGACTGGCCTTGGCTGGGTAGACTGTATCTCTAAACAGGATCCAGTTTTGAGAGATATGGGCCACCCTGACAGACCCTGTGGTCTCTGAACATGCCAACCGGTCCCAGCCCCGAGAGGCTGCAGCTGGAGTAGCCTCTGCTTCTTATAAGACTTGGAGAGATGCCCCAACCTCACCGCTTTCAGGGAGAAGGGACTGCTGGTCCCTTTGAGCTGCACTCAAAGCACAAAGAGCGGAGTTCCCTGGTGTGCTGCCTACCTCCAGCCTCTGTCCCAAGGCTGGACATGGGTCTGTGGCTAGCTGGTCCTCCCTGCCCTGGTTCAAGTGACCTTTCCCCATGAACACCAAAATCAGTGGTGACTTGCCTCTTCGAATTGCTGGAGCACTGAGCTAGGAGTTAGAAGACCACATCTTGCTGTGGGAACAAACCACTTTCCCTCCCTGGCCTGGGCCTTCTCATCTGTAACATGACCAGGTGAGTGGAAGGACTTTGGGGGCAGCTCAGCACTTTCCCTACCTTTTTAGCCTGGGCTCCTGTCATGGGCCCTCAATTATCCTGGCTCCCCTTCCCTGCCGGCAAGAAATGAAGATCCGTTGTTGGAGGGAAGAAAACGCAGGGTCCTGGGAACTTCGGCATTTGGCTCATAAATCTTTCGGGGTCTATCTCCTCCCCTCTACCCCAAGACTGCCTGGGGGTGACCTCTGGGCCTGGGAGAGGCTTGTGAGCTGCACTCAAAGCACAAAGAGCGGAGTTCCCAGGTCCCCCTAAAAAGAAAAAGAAAAAGAAAAAGAAAACCAAACCAAACCAAAACAAAAAACAGCCCTGGTGGCGGAGCGCTTGTTTCCTCGCTCCTCTTCCCACCCCAAATCCAAAAAGTTGGATGGGGTGTTGGGCAACGTTGGCCTGATCAGAATTTATTGATAATTGCAAACCTGAGATGTGTGGGGAGAGTGACACCAAGAAAAGACATACTTGACTAATGTGCAGAACCAAGTTTCTTGAGAATGTGCTGGGATCTTGGAGCCTGTACTTGGCACCTCGTGGAATGTGTGCCGGTGTCATCCAGTACACTCCTGACTCCCAGTGTGGTGGAAGTGGACAAGTAGAGATCTGAGGGTTCATGCCTTAGGGGTAGACAGGCCAGGGACAGCTGGGGGACTGGCCTCCAGGTGAGCAGGACACACTAGGTCTGAGCCACCAGTGACTGCCTCCTGGCACCACATACTTGAAATGCTTTCCCAAACTTTGAGAAGCATTCACTGCCTGCCTCTTTCTTTCGTGGCCTCAGCTCGCTGGGGTGTTTGAAATGTTTGCTTTTTGACATAGGCATGTGAGGAAGGGGGTGGAATGTTTTAGGGAGCTTGGAAGGCTAGGCATCCACAGTCAGGGACAGGCCACTGCGCCTGGGAAGACGCCACCGCCTGGACTTGTGCAAGCCTTTCCCTTGCTTTTGCAACATGCCTGCTGTGCAGCAAAGACAGAGAGACGCAACTTGTATAGAGTTGGATTCTCAAATGTGTCTCTCTGGCGCTATGGTTTTTTCCAGTGTCAGACTTGTGAGGACTTTATCCTGGGGCTGTGAGGGTGTGAAAAGTTTAAGTGGAAGGAAGGGGATGGGTTGACAGATTGATGAGCTTGCTGGCATCGCAAGTCCCTTTAAGGGAATGGAGTTGGGGAGCATTGGGAGGGCATTCCTCACCTCCTAAGCCTGGGGGTACAGCTTTGTGTTCAGTCTATGCCCACTCAGGTTGGGGGGTCACAGAGGCCAGAGAGGCCCCTCTGACCCTTGGCTTAGTGGCCCTTGGCCTCCCCTTTCCCAGCAGCCCCTCTGAGCTCTCTCTGCTTCCAGCAGAGCCTTTCTGAGCTGAATCCACAAACACCAGCTCAGAGCCTCTGCACAGGCCAGCTGAGGGTTCATGTGACCTTGTACAAGCCACCCAAACTTCTGTAAGCTCATTTCTCAACTGAAAAACAATGGGATCATCAACTAGGGCTATTGTGAGGATAAAGGAATCCAACACATGTCAGGAAAGCGCTTCGATGGTGCCCAGTCCATAGTAAGAACTCGCTGTTATCTCTTAGGGTTTACTGGGATAACGGAAGAGAAGAGAATCTTTGGACTCAAATAACTGCATATATCAGGCAAAACTGCTTGGGCAGGGCAGTGCACGTGACCTAATTGCCCTTATTTAGATCCTTTAAATCACTTCCAGAAGTGAACAAGGTGAGCTCTAAAGAAATCAGTATTTAGGAAAATCCTGTCCTGCTCTCTGGGCTTCATTCAGCCTCAGTTGATCAGCCAACAGTTACCTTCATAGCTCAGTTGCCCTTCCACCCCATTGCAGAGAAGCAGCAGAAGACCCTGCTCCCTGGTCCTTTCAAAGTGGGAGAGGAGGGGAAAGAAGGAGAGGGTCTTCTGGGTTTTGGTAGTATGTAAGTGAGGACTCTGGGTTTCCTACTCATAATGCCCCAAATTTCACAATTCTGGGGGTGCCACATACCTCTCCTCTCTGGAGGACCCACTTCCCTTTTCTTATTCCAGCACATCTTTCTGAGCTTCTGTACACACCTGAGGTTGTCAGACCTCAGAGAACCCACCTTTGGAGGAAACCATGTGGGTTCTGATCCTCGTTCTACTATTTACTACCTTCCATGTCTTAGGGTGTTCTGTGCCTTCCTCAGTTTCATCATCTGTGAGATGGGCAAGTCCCCTGTCTTCATACATGCTTCGAGGATTCTCAAGTGAACTTCCACAGGGCCCCAATGTAATTGTTTTCCTGGCTTTGCAACACTTCCTAGTGGGGGACCTGAGGTGAGCTAACTTCCTGCCCTCAGTTTCTGGATCTGCAGAATGGGAAAGAGAAAGATTTCTGTTTCATATGGTTGCCGTGAGGATGAAACGACCTAACCTAATGCACATATGTAGAAATCTATATATCTATATATCTATATATAAAATGTTAACTGACTTCACATTTAGAAAGTGATGCACATATTTGGAGAGATGATTCAGCTCATCAATAACTTGACTCTGCTTTTTAATTTACCGTCAGAGCAAGGAAAGGTAGATGCCCCTGGTGGGGAGCTGGCAGTTATTAGAATTCATTTCTCCCACTCAGCCTATTTTTCTGAGGCCCCTTTGGTGCTGGCTGGTGCTTGGGTTCCGACCAACCGGCCCAACGTGAAGGCTTTCTCCTGAAAGGTGGGATCTGGCAATGGTAGTGTCTGCCCTTGTCCCACACTGAACCCGACTTCTGCTGGGGCCCGAGTTGGAAGCGCTGAGGTCCTTCCCTGAGCATCCGGGCATCTCAGGATTTTCCTGCAGGCTGGTTGAGGCGCTTGCACTGACTTCAGAGATGAATGTGCTTTTCTGGGATCTGAAGACAAGAACCTGCAGGAAACTTTCAGTGTCTCTCTACCTGGCTCTCTAGTACATCCACTCTGCCTCGCTGTCTCGCAGGCTCGGCTGCCCCCGGCGGACCCCAACGGGCCTCCGCTTTGTCCTCACGCCACAGAGCTTCCGCACGAGGGCGCAT
Source organism: Rhinolophus ferrumequinum (assembly GCF_004115265.2). Classification (NCBI taxonomy): domain Eukaryota; kingdom Metazoa; phylum Chordata; class Mammalia; order Chiroptera; family Rhinolophidae; genus Rhinolophus; species Rhinolophus ferrumequinum. The sequence continues at coordinate 31,555,789 of NC_046298.1, forward strand.
CCGCTCTCGGACGCTAGAGGCTTGGGCCCTGCGCTCCCCGGAAATAAGCCCCAGCGAGGTCCTTCCTACCGCAGCTCCTCCTAGGCTCCAGTTACAAAAACTCTTCACCTGGGAGCTCAGGATTCATCCCCGCGCGGGTAATGGGTAGGGGTGCCAGGCCGGAGTTCCACGGCTGGAACCTCTAAGAGATGTTACAAACTTCTGCAAACGCGCGGGGCTGGAAGTCCAGACCGCGACTAGAAGTTGAGTTTTTCTTTTTTTTTTTCCCCTCTTTTACTATCAGTGCCCCGCCCATCAGCCACGCGTGTCTCCGCCTGCGTCCGGCCCATTACCAAATTGGGTGGTGTTTATTCTTGAACGAATTCAAGCTCGGATTTGCCTTAGAATTTAGAAGAAGCGTTGCTGCGGCGTGCCTTTCGGGAGAGGCATTGATGTGCGTGCTGGACTCCGGGTGCTGGGGAAGCTCCAGGAAGGGCTCAGGGCGCGACGGTGGGGGGAGGGGTGCATAGTGACACCCGTTTATCTCTTGCTCTGGGCTTGTTAGAGCCGACACCGAGGCTGGAAACCCAGCTGGATCCAAAGTTGAGCTCGCTGGGGAGCGCTGGTCTGGAGAGGTTGGGGGACCCAGGGGACAGTTGGACCCGCGGGTTGCTAAAGCGCGGGCACTGAGGCTCTTTTTTTCGTGATTGAAAGGGGTGCTCCGGTGAGAGCCAGAGATTCAGTGGACAGCGTCCCGCCCCGTCCTGGCAAGAGGGCCATCCTCAAGACCTAGGCCAGGGTAGGCTGGGCCGGACGGTTGGCCCGAGTTAGAAATGCAGCGCCCTGGACAGAGGCGTGGAGGTGTCCCAGGGCCTGACATGGAGCTCCCACAAGCCGCGCCTGCACCCAAACCGGTTTTTCGACCTGATTGCCACGTCCTTTTTGGTATTTCAAACGTACCCGCTACCCCGCGGGCTATCCGGAACCCCCAAACACAGGAGTTACTTTCTGGGCTCCCCATTTTGGAGTGAGATTCTCCTGAGCTCTCTCAACCAGTCTGCAGTATGGTGTCGCCTTTCTGTGGAAGCAGCAGCGGCAGCTGCTCCCACCTCCCCACCACCCCCTTAAAGCAAGTTTAGTGCCTCTCTCCCCATTCCTGGAGGGAGCCAGGTGTGGGCCATTTCTATGCCCACCTGCCTCCGCCCCTCCCTTTTCTCTTTGGCATCGCGGCTCATTTATTCAATGAAACGCTAATTCAGTTAACTCAAGTGCTTTTTTTTTCTTTTATAAAATATTCAGCAGAGATCATAAACAGGAACTAGTCACACTACATGCACCCCCCCACACACACACGCGGTGGAGTGAGGGCAGAGACACCTCCTTCTGAATTGGCATCATTCAGAGCTTTTGATTCAAATCCTGACGTGGCTAAATGTAAAATAAGAAGGGGTGAGGGGTGCTTGCACCCCAGGGTGAGTGGGTGGGTCGGGGGAGAGCAAGCAGGCTTTCCAAATGCTTAATGTAATCACGGGCCAGCTGCGTGCACTTGTAAAGTTGTTATAACCCCCCTCCTTGTTATAAACAGGAAAGCGCAGAATATAAAGCAAGAGACCCGCATTCACAAATACCAGCTCTCCTGCGCCAGCTGCCAAATTCCCCTTTTATGGTGTTTCTTGCTTGCAGCTTCGGCCCCATCAGAAAGACCTTACTTTCTCCCCCGGAACTCTCCAATCGGGTTTATTTTGAAACTCCCCTCAACCGAGCTGTGGACCAGGTAACCCACGCCCTCTCCAACTTTCCAGCGCCCGATGATGCTTTGGCCTCAGGAAAAGTTGAGCTCCTGGAGTTTCCTTCCCCGGGTCCCCAGGGAGCCCTGGAGGTCAAGGCTTGCTGCCTCTGGGATACTAGGCCCCTAGCAAGCGCCCAGACTCCTGCAGGACATGCCCAGGATCTTTCCGAGGAAGACTGTGTCCTTTTCTCATCAGACTCCCAAACCTCTTAGATGCCTAGAACCACTTCTCCCCCCAACACATGTAAAAGCTTTCAAAGACCTCGAAAGGCATTTTGTGATACTGTGCCATCTCTCCATCTCCTATTAAGCCTGGGAAAAGACAAAAAGCCTTCTGCGGGAGGCCCTGGTATTACGGGGCTCCCCCAGGTCAGCGGTTAAACTCACCCCTGTGCCCCGCCCCCCGCGCCATCTCCACCTCTCCTTCCTGGCGGGGCAGACCCCGCTCCCAGGCACCGAGGTCCACATCCTGCCTCACTGACTGTGTGTGCTTACAGCGTCAAGGGTGGACGTGATATTTCAAACATCAGATCAGTGCGTTTATATATTGGGTGCCCGGAAATTTTCCAAATAAACACAGCTTGATTCAACTTGGGTGGGCGGACTTATCAACAGACTAATTCTATAAACAAATGAAGGAATAGCCCCGAAACCGATTGGCTGGTATCAAAAAGACACGTGGAGGGAAAAGCTTGGAGTTTTTCAGCAATGAAATTTTAATTAATGTGGGTGGGCTGAGAACACAACGACTGTTTATCATAGACAATTTATTTTCCAGCGTTAAGTCAACATATAATAGCAAACTTACAACAATTATTTAACATTTTTAAAGCCATGAAGAAGGGACAGAGCGCGGAGCGGCCGGGGAGAGCGGCAGAGCGGGAGGCAGACGCACGGTGGGCTCCCCGGGAGGGCCCTTGCCGCGCTGGGCGCAGTCCCTAAAGCCGCTCCGGTCGCCTCCGTCGCGGGGAGCGCAACGCCGGTTCCCGCCCGCCATGAGCCACCTCTTCGGTCCCCGGCTGCCTGCCTTGGCCGCGTCGCCCATGCTCTATCTGTACGGCCCCGAGAGACCCGGGCTGCCTCTGGCCTTCGCCCCGGCGGCCGCTCTGGCCGCCTCGGGCCGGGCGGAGCCCCCCCAGAAGCCGCCCTACAGCTACATCGCGCTCATAGCCATGGCAATCCAGGACGCGCCCGAGCAGAGGGTCACACTCAACGGCATCTACCAGTTCATCATGGACCGATTTCCCTTCTACCACGACAACCGGCAGGGCTGGCAGAACAGCATCCGCCACAACCTCTCGCTCAACGACTGCTTCGTCAAGGTGCCCCGCGAGAAAGGGCGGCCGGGCAAGGGCAGCTACTGGACCCTGGACCCTCGCTGCCTGGATATGTTCGAGAATGGCAACTACCGGCGCCGGAAGAGGAAGCCCAAGCCGGGCCCCGGGGCCCCGGAGGCCAAGCGGGCCCGTGCCGAGACTCACAAGCGCGGCGTAGATGCGCAGCGGGAGGCGGGGAGCGGAGAAGGGCGCCCGGGCCCCGCGACCCCCAGCCAGGAGGGAGCGCCCTCGCGCCTCTGGCCCCTCCGGGAAGTCTCCTCCACGCCGGCGCCCTTCCTCTGGCCCGGGCCAGCGTCCCCAGAGGAGGACGTGGGCGACGCTGTCCAGGGCGCTGGGGCCGTGGCCGTGGGCCAGCCAGCGCGCCCAGGATCCCCTCCGCGCCCTGCCTCGCGCAGCTCTCCGAAGAGCTCCGACAAATCCAAGAGCTTCAGCATAGACAGTATTCTGGCAGGACGGCAGGGCCAGAAGCCGGCTGGAGGGGCCGAGCTCCTGAGGGGCGCCAAACAGGGGCCCGGCGGCTGTCTGGGCACCTCGCTTATGACCACCTCTACTAGCTTCCGTCCCCCTTTCAACGCTTCCCTGATGCTCGACCCGCACGTCCAGGGCGGTTTTTACCAGCTCGGGATCCCTTTCTTCTCCTACTTTCCTCTGCAGCTTCCCGACACCGTGCTTCACTTCCAGTAAAGCAAACTGGCTCCGTTCTTTCCCCTGCCTTGGTTAGAGCTTCTTGTGAGCCACCAAGGCTCCCACCGCTGGGGGAAGGAGACACTTTTTAAAAAAAAAATGATCTTTTCCTCGGCTGAGGTGTGGATCCTGGGAAGTGTTTCCAACTTCTGCGCGCAGGGGGGGCATGCTTGCCTGCCTCCTCCAAGGGGACCTCCCCAGAACCAGGATGAGCGTCAGAGTTCAAAGACCCTGCCCCACTGGGACTTGGGCATCTCAGATCTCCTACGGTGGGTGCAGGAGAATTCTTTGACCTTAGGTCAATCTAATGGCGGGATATTCCGCCACCCACCACAGATCCTGCTTGTCTAGGGCATCTGAGGGCCCAGATAACCCAAGGGCAGGACAGACAGGCCAGTGTGGTTGTTTCCATCTGAAAGCCACCGTCTGACCATTGCCAGCTGGATTGTCGCTGTGACTCAGGCTTTGGCTTTGAACCGTCTGGGTGATGGGTGCTCACAGCTGGGTTTGTTTTTCCTGAAGTCCAGTTGTGGGGACGCCGGGGTGGGGTCTGTGTGACCCCTGGTTTTCAGGTTCTTTGGCAGATCTGGGGCCTGGTGAGGATTTACGACCCATGTCCAGGTGGAAGATGAGAAACTACATTTTTATTTTCAATAGAGAATTTTTTTTGTCTTTTTTTCCCCTTTCTAGACAGTAAAAGGAACATGCTCTGTTCTTTGCATAAATACTTGATTCTTTTTACTATAACGATTGCCCGGTGAAAATGTTTATATTAACAATTTCTGTTAAGAAAGCGCACTCTTTATAATATAGCATTGTGTTACATGGTAGCTCATTAGTCAATACACGTCTTCTCCAACGCATGTTACCAACAATAGCAGTCATCCTGTCTTTTTGCTTTTGATTTTAAGGGATCAAAGATTTCAGGGAAGACCAGAAGTGTGTGAAGGGGTGGGAACAACATAAGATTTTCAATTTCCATGTGTTGCTTTTTTTCCCCCCAAGATCTAGGTTTGATTGTTGCTACATTTTCCAGAATTGTGTAGTGAAGGACTACTATTCATCAAAAAAGATGGGTGAAACAAACACATGAAAACCAGGTAGAGGGAGAGATGGGTTAGTGCTGGGAAAAATAAGGGAATATGCTGGTGTCTGCTGGAGGCTCTCTGGTCCCCAAAGAACGTGGGGCATGGTGGGAGGATTCTTTCAGACATTCCCAGTCTGTGAACCCCCTCCTCCCTCCAACCTCTCCATCAAGCAGACCCAGAGCCTGCAGCTGAATAAACCCCTTATGAAGGTGACTAGAAGTCTGGTGGGAGGGACGGGCCTCATGGGAGGGGTCTGCAACAAAGATCTGATTAAGAAAATCGAGATTCTCACAATCCCATTCAGCTTGGAACTTCTGGGACATGCATCTAACCTCTCTTTGGATTGTTTTAGGGGTCCTGAAACTTGATTTCCTGAACCTCCAAGTTACTTTAATTGTATCTGATGTGGGAAAGGCACAATAAGTCATGAGTTCTTGGAGGTGGGCTGAAAGAGGTCTTTAAAATAACTTTTTAATAGTTTTCAAGACTGATACAAAAACAAACACAAATTTTACGTCAAGAGAGCCTTTTGGTGAATATGTTGGATACGCATAAGAATTGAATAAGTAGTAGGCACAGAGTTGACTTTCTGAGAATTCATCCGTAAAGCCATGTGCTACTGACTTATACATGTTTTCCTGATGGCTTTCTACCCAGGCTGGTGGGAACACTTTAGTGAGCTGCAGTGTCCTTGGCTTTAAGAACTTTGATGAGATCCCATTGTTGAGATCCAGGCTCACCGTGATTAACTTAAAGTGTGGTGGAAGGCTGCCATTGGCTATTTTGTAATCCCAAAGTCTCAGGCTCTGTGAATAAAGTTGTTTTTTCATTAACCTCTCAGTGACTGGTTCAGTGGATTACTGGGCGGGGGGTGGGGGCTTGGGGGTGGGGAGGGGATAATAAACAAACAGTGTAATAAGAAAGAGGAGCCTGGGATTATGTTCAAGAACCCTCTCAGCATCTCAGGGGCTCTAAGGGCTGGAGCAGAAAAGCCCAGGACCAGTGGATACTGCCTCAATGTCAAAAAGTAAAATGAAAATTCTGCTGTATAGAATACGTTTAAAATTGTTTCCTTTCTTTGTGTTTGATTTGCTATTTTGTGTGTTTGGTTAATTTATGATTGCTGCTTTCTGGAGAAGCCACTAATCTAATACTGTCACTTAAAAAGGATGGTACTTTGGAGTTACAGTTCCAAAAGTATAATATAAACATTATTTTTATGTCATAGGAGAAAGGCAGAAGTGTGTATCTACTTTGTAAGAGGGTTTATCCACACATGAAGAGAAATTCTGTTACTTCACCCCCAACATTCATCTGGTTTAGGAAAGCCAAGAGAAATTTTCTGTATGGGTCATTTTCTATGAATTCTATATAGTTTCATGTATATTTCTTCCTACAGAAGAGAAAGAGGAACTTTGGATCTTAGCAATCCAAATAGCTGTTCTAATGTTCTAGATTTAATTATGAACTCCAAATTATGGATCAATGACATCAAGGAATGGATTCTACTCTTAATTAAAACAGTGTTTGGACTAAACCAGAAGTAGCCATATCATTCTACTCTTGGGCAGTCTGAAGGTACGCCTCTGTGCTCTCATCTAGACAAAGAGAACAGATAAATGATCTTTTGTTCAAGCCCTGATCTCTCTCTCTCTCTCTCTCTCTCTCTCTCTCTCTCTCTCTCTCACACACACACACACACACACACACACAGATGAGTACACTGATCATAGTGGGGGATATGACAGGTATATGCACAATGACAAATAAATAATGTGTATGCATGTATGTTTATATATGTATACATGTATGCATGTGTGTATATGTATGTGTATGTATGTTCGGTACATAGATGCTCAGAAATTCATCTTTTTTGCATATAGATGGGTGGGAGAGATACCATGTTTCCCCCAAAATAAGACCGGGTCTTATATTAATGTTTGCTCCAAAAGACACATTAGGGCTTATGTTCAGGGGATGTCATCCTGAAACATCATACTAGGGCTTATTTTCCGGTGAGGTTTATTTTCAGGGAAACATGGTAGCCTCAAATCTAGTGCTGCATCCTTTCAAAATAACCCCAGTATTGATATTTTTGGAAAGATTTTGTTTTTCTGTATAGTTCAAGCCAGGGATAATTTGGCTTGAACTATAGTGAAACTAACAGAGACTTTATGAAAGAATCTTGAAGTACATACCAACTTGAGACCTTCAGTTCCGTGACTTTTACAAGGATGAGAGAACTTTGCAAAGGCCTTTGCTTTGTCTGGCTTTAGATATTAGCTGGCTCTTGTACAGGCTAATGGTCTCCTGGGTCTCAAATGCCCCATACGGTTTTCTAGAACCTACACAGGATGTGTTTAGCCATTTTGGGGCACCATTGTGTCTCTACGGTTTCATGCAGAGTGGTCAGTATATATCCATGTGTGGGTTGAAGAATGAGCCGCACATGATATTATTCCTACCGCCGAAGGCCAGGGCCCACCTGCCCGGACATTGGAAGGCTAATGTTCGTATCACCAAAGTGGGTGATGTTTCGAGGAACCAGCTAGAATGAGAGCCAGGACTTGGTGGACTTCCTGTGTACATGGTGGCTGGAGTCTTGCTTCCATAAAGTAGGGCTTGTTTCACAGAGTCAAAAATACACACGATAATAAGGAATGTTTATTATTCAAAGTAAAGAGCATCAGGGAGTTGGGAAAGTAAGTCTTTTGATCTACATTTCAAGCAGTTTTTTAAAAGGCCCGAATAACTAAATGGCAGGTTCTCCACTATACTTGTCCTTATCCAGAGGCCCCAAACTTAGGGTTCTCAGGCACATACCACAGATGTGGACAGCGACTTCCAGTGGGGCAGTGGGGAGTGGTGGGGCCTGGGCTGAATTCGGGGTCTGTCTCTTCCAATGGCGTCCAAATGCCAATTGCACTGGGCCAGATATGGATTCAATCCCAGGGTCTACACCATGGTGAGCAGATGAAATGGAGCACACAATTGAGTTCTCCCCGTGGGAGGTGGCTGGGGGAAGGGAGATGGAGGACCTGTCATAAGTCTTGGGGGTACACAGTCATGTCAGATATCTTTATTAACCTTGGCAGTGAGGAGGGAGGACAAAGGGGAGGGGTGGGGCAACGATTCCGTCCCCATATCCTTTTCCCATCAGGCACAAGAATCAGGGTTCTAGCAGGAAACAGAAACCCTCTCAGATGGGCCACTGGGAAAGGCGAGAGGTCGGGACTAGTTACAGCGGAGGGGTCCAGGGAAAGGGAACATCCCCGGTGAGCATGGGGGAGTCTGGGGGAGTCTGGCTATAGCCACAGTGCTGGCTCACGCAGGAGTCGAGGAGAAACACCCCGAGTCTGTCCTCTCCTACCCTCCAGCCTCATGTCGATATTTCGGGTAGGCCCAAACCCCACCACAAGTCCAGCCTACAGGGAGCCTAGATAATGTAGTCTATAGGGGTCGGCCTGAAGGGGAAGAGCAGAGACTGAGAGTGAACCCAGGCGGGGACAGGGCAGACAGAGATGCTCAGCAGGGCAGAGTCTTTCTCTGGGGCCAGTTGGTTGCAGCTGCCCTGACCACACCATTGATGTCCAAGAGCCAAGACTAGGACATCTGAGATAATCCCAGTGGCTGCATCGGACCTTCTAGAAGACTGGATTCTCCCATCTGGTGAGCTTCCAAGAGAAGGTGGCTCTAGACCCTAATGTGAAAGCCTCTTAAGTGGGCAGGATCTGGGCCCGGACTTAGCTCCCGAGGGTCCTGCCCCGGTCATATAGACGCTGCTGCCTTCACAGCTTTGAGTCGGGAACAGTCTTGCTGAGTTGCTGGGGACTGTGAGTGACTGTACATGGCTTTGTTATCAGTTCGTTGAGCACCTAAAACAAAGTTAGCCCTTACTGGGTGGTGTCCTGAATGAGGCTGATGCTATCTCACCCTTGCAGAACCTGTGGACCACACACGGGGAGGGCATCCTCCAGCCCAAGTCCAGAGAAAGTAGGAAGTGAATGAAGCATCCTGACTCTGGGGCAGCATCTAGGTCAGGCCCTCTTGGAAGGGTGGAGGGAAGACACCCTGCTTTTCACAAGATCATGTCATCTTGGACAGCAGGAACTTTAAAGCATGACTCAGATCCCCATAACGTGCAATGTAAAATATCATACTTATCACACCTCTCCAGCATGTGGGCATCACACATCTTTCCCAGGTAGCTGGTCACCACCTACTACTCTCACTTTCCCAGGTCTCTGTAGACAAACCCCTCTCATTAATGTCTTACTGATTTGTTACCATGCAGCAATTTGATACTCAGGTGGGAGTGGGGAGGCGTACATTGACCTTGTTATACGTGTGGCCTTGACAGAGGCTAATGACCCAACACTGCCTTTCCTTGCTGTGTGACATCAGCAAAGTAACTGCTCTCTTCTGTGCCTTAACTTTCTCATCTGTACAAGTGACATTAATATGAGTAACTACCTCATCGAGCTGTTGTGAGGAGTAAACTAAATGATGGATAGGCATTTATAGGACAGCACCTGCCCCAGTTCTCATCTGCAAAATGGGAATAATCATAACCCCTCCAGCTTAGGGCCATTGTCAGAATTAAATTAGTTAATATCTATGAAATACTTGGCCCACAGAAAGTGTTCAGTAATGGGAGGTCCTATCGCTGTATACAGACGTAGCCTCTAATCCAAACACTTTTGTTTTAGGAGGCCATTTGTGACTTCTTAGTTCGGCAACAAAATCATGAACCAACTACTCTTGCTCATGTTATATAATTCTGGATGTAACAGAAGACTCCTAGGGGCCGGCTTCTCCAGTTCTCGCATGCGTGTGGGCTGGAGTCCATTGTCATCTGTTCCTTGCAGTGTTTCATCTCTTGAGATGATTCAACTGTTTGAACACAAAACCAAAAGCAAAATAAGCAGCTTCGCACGGCAGGGGATTTTCACAGGCGGAGGAGAGCAAAGTCCCTTTGGAGTTTCCTTGCTTTGCCCAGGAGCTTCGAAGGGGCACCTAGGGCTGGCCATTCAGCCATTGTGAACTCAAGGCCCTTGGGAATGAATACAACTCCTTATTTCTATTTCTGCCCTCAGCACCAAGACATTCCAGTAGGCCACGGAGAGGCTCACCCCTCTCCAGGGGAGAAAGGGACCCGACTGGGGAGCAGTTTTTCCTAAACTCATGCGTTTCAAAGCCGCCTTATAAAGTGTAAGGAACATTTCTTTAAATGCTGTGGCTAAATATAGCAGGGGCTTGGTCAGTTAGAACATTTTTAGAAAGCACATTACAAATCAGGAATGTTTTGGAGAAATAAACTTTCCCACATTTTTGGACTTCAAGTCGGCACTGGGGGCTCCATCTTGAGAGCATGATGGGGGGGCAGTGATGAATAATTCATTTTGGTCTCTCGCTGGTGCCCTTAGTACACTGGAAGTGACTTCTCCTTTACCTCACTGGGGTGGGGTTATAGGACCGGGACACGGTGGGGGTGGGAGACCTCAGGTTAAGGACAGCCCAGGGTGCAGTCTGAATAAGAAGTGGGGATTAAAGAGAAATAAATCTATTTCCAGTGCATTTCATTTCTTGTCTCTGCTGTTCGTTCCACTGTCCACTGGACTTATACGCGAGGTGAGAACAAATCCAGGTGGCCATGGTGCCTGCTCCTCTACTGCAGGACGGCCTCAAGCTAGCTCTTGCCCTCCCCCAGTGCCCACGTCTTATCCCCATGGACTCCCATTCAATTGGCCTGTGGTGGAATTGGACAGGGTGTTTCTTAGAGCTCCTCAGGGGAGTCTGCTCTGTAGCTAGAATTGAGAGCCACGGCAGTGAGGTCTCAATGCCACCAGGTGGATCTGTAGGGGTCAAAGGAATAGTGTAAAGTGGTTTGTTCATCTTTTATTTTCTCTTTTCATCTATCCATACTTGTACACAATTTCCACTTGGTCAGAATAGACTTCAGTTTCTCTCCATGACCTCAAATGTCCTTTACTTTGGGGAACATTGCCTGCCACGAAAACACCTACTATAGAAGTTATATGTCTTCATGCAAGATATGTGGAGTATTTAGAAAAGTATTAAAAAGAGGTCAAATCATAATTTCATGATCACCTATAATAATCCTACTTCCAAGAGGTTATGGTTGGTATTTCTGATATAGTTTGATATTTCCTTGTTGAAAAAAAATATATATATAATACACACACACACACACACACACACACACACGGTGCCAAAAAATGTATACACACTTTAAGACAGGAAAAAACTGTATTGAAATTGTAATACTCAATATATACTGATAACGAAAGATGAATACAAGTCACGTGGATACATTTTTGGCACTTCCAGTTTATATACATATTATATATAAATTATTATATATATAGTTTTTACTTCATCAATGCTACCAACACCATCACCATCACCATCACCATCATCGTCACCATCATCACCACCAAAGAGCTTTTCAACATTCCCTGTGCAGTGTACTCTCAGAGTACTGGGGACAAAGACCTTTGTAAGGCACAATCCATTTACATTAATTGCTGACATCCTGGCAACATAGAGAGATGAGTGGAAAAGAGATTGATTGATTGATTTCAACTTGTAACATTTTGCAATAATTATAGGTTGGCAGGTGCAGTACAGGGAGTTGAGAGAGACTTATTTTGTGCAAACCTTTCATATCCATTTTCTCATTTCATTTTAACAACCTTCATATAAGGTAGGTGTTACCATGATCTGCATTTACACACACACACACACTCAGAGAGGACAGGTGGCTTGTCCTAAGGCACATGGCTAGTCCGTTTCAGAATTAGTCCTGGAGCATACTCCCAGCACTGTGGTTCTCTCTGACCCCCTGTCCTGATGTCTGGCACCAGGGAATCGGGACAGAGACCCCCACCAAGTGACTACTGGTTGACAGATCCAATCAGTGACCTCCCCTGTCCCCTCCCTCATTGTCATGGGAGAGCCAGGCAGACTTCTCTAATTAAGCCATGCCAGAACAAGTTCCATTTTCATGTTGGTTTCCATTCTCCCAGCAGTTATGGAAATAGCTACCAGTTAGAAACTTGACTTTTGTTGTCTGTTTAGACTGGTGGATCTCTACCTGGACTGAGCACTGGAATCACCAGAGGGTCTTTAAAATATGTTGATGGTTGTATCACCTCCCCAGATGACATTTGAGAAGTCTTCCCAAATGATTCTAGCGTGCAGCTGAGCTCAAGAATCCGTGGTTTTGATATAAGTAAGGGAAGGCTTGAGGTCAAGTGCCCAGATTATTCTGAGAAGCCAGTTGGCATGAAGAAATGAAAAAGTAGGTTCAGGCTGAATGAAGCAGACCAGCTGCTGACTTTACTCCAGGCTTATATCTTCATCTCTTCCTGCCTTCTTGGGAGAAGGTATTGAGCACATAATCTTTGGCACATATCATCTCATTTAATCATTTCGACAACCCTGTGAGATTGCTTCGAGTCTTCCCACTTGATGGATAGAAGTCAAGGATGGG